>NC_140993.1:227724347-228924347 GCF_052327205.1 Somniosus microcephalus | reverse complement strand
TACCGACTTCTCTTTTCCCCTTTTACTTGCTTCTACACTACATTCTCTCCTTTTCTCAGCCTCTCTTTTCCAGTCGCTGAATGCGGACCAATTTACTTCCTTTTTTCCTTTTCTCCCTGGATCTCTATCCGTCAAGCATTCCTCAAGGCATGTAATTCTTTCTAGATTAAATGAGCCGTCTGGGGGAAAGGGTCTAGATTTGCTTGCGGTCCATTTAGACCAATTCTGTAAGTGGTCAATAGCTGACTGACCACAATTTTTAAACATAAAGGCTGCCGGCGTGCCTTTTTCGGGTAACTTACTTGCACTGGTGCCCATTTTTAACAACTTAACAAACAATTACAGATTAAACAACTGCAATATTAACCGTGACACTTCTTGATCTGCGTTGTATGCCCCAACAGATCAAGTCCTTATTAGTCTTATTAATCAAATCCTTATGCTTTAATGCGAGGGACACGAACCCTCGTGGAAGGTATCTCACCGGAGGAAAAAGATGCAGGGCTAATGCAAGTCCTTGTAAAAATACAACAATCAATTCCTAAACGATATGTTCCGCCGCGGGACTTCCTATCCCTGGCTTTTCAGGGATTTTAACACTGCTGAGGGACTCTCTCTCTTTCTCCCCTCTTTACCTGCTGCAGTCTTACTTCTATAGCGCTTTCTTATCCTTATCTAGGTACCTTTACTTTTCTTGTTATTCTAAACGGTCCATTCAGGGCTTTAGCTCTTCGGTATTCAGTTCCTCTATTCCATTTCTAAAAGGGGAAACAACAACAATGACAACTCAACCCTGAAACATGAGTCTTAACTGATTGCAGTACTGCCACTGAGGCAAACAGACTACGAGACCAAACTTTATGCAAGGAGGGACTCCTCTTGGTGACAAATCGTCACTAATTTATGGCCATAGAGTTCGTCCTTGCAAAAGAAAGTCGCACGTTCCTGTCCGTTTACTCACCAGTCGGCAGCAGGCAATCTCGGTGGAACCTCCAAATTTACTGTTGAAATCTCGACTCCGAGTAAGACTCTAGACACCACTTCTATTGTTCAGAATAACATAGTATTTTATTTACTTGTACAAGGGGAGAGCACCTCAGTCAAGGGCTGGGGATACTTCTCCAAATAACACTCGTTCGGACTCTATATTTATACAGTGAAGTAAACAACTCCTGATTGACACATCATTATCATACATCAAACCGTTTCATGCACAAGAACAATGAATAGAACATCTTGTCACATTCCTGTATGTTCACATAGTTAATCATTGCTACATACACAAAGACATCTGTCACCACAGACTTACTCCTATTCCTCTTACATTGTTCAGTTACAGGCTGCACCTTGGGAGCGGTTTTGGGACCTAACACATTCTGTTCTGGCCATGTTCCAACAGTCTTGCATCAACTAAACCAATACTTAACTTTTAACCCATGTCAACTATCCCATCATACTTTGCAAGACTGACAAGTTTCTATAGTTATATAAAAAGAAAAAGGGTGGCTAAAGTAAGTGTTGGTCCCTTAGAGGATGAGACCGGGAAATTAATGGTGGGAAACATGGAGATGGCAAAAACGCTGAACAATTATTTTGTATCAGTCTTTACAGTAGAGGACACTAAGAATATCCCAACAGTGGACAAACAGGGGGCTATAGCGGGGAAGGAACTAAATACGATTAAAATCACTAAGGAAGTGGTACTTGGTAAAATAATGGGACTCAAGGCGGATCAATCCCCTGGACCTGATGGCTTGCATTCTAGGGTCTTGAGGGAAGTGGCGGTAGGGATTGTGGATACATTGGTAATAATTTTCCAAAACTCCCTGGACTCAGCAAAGGTCCCGGCAGATTGGAAAACTGCTAATGTAACACCCTTATTTAAAAAGGGTAGTAGGCAGAAGGCTGGAAACGATAGACCTGTTAGCCTAACATCTGTGTTTGGCAAAATGTTAGAGTCCATTATTAAGGAGACAGTAACGGGACATTTGGATAAACATAATTTAATAGGACAAACTCAGCATAGTTTCATGAAGGGGAAGTCATGTTTGACAAATTTGCTTGAGTTTTTTGAGGAAGTAACATACAGGGTGGATAAAGGGGAACCAGTGGACGTAGTGTATTTAGACTTCCAAAAGGCATTTGACAAGGTGCCACACAAAAGATTATTGCTCAAGATAAAAAATCACGGGATTGGGGGTAATATTCTGGCGTGGGTGGAGGATTGGCTCTCTAACAGAAAGCAGAGAGTTGGGATAAATGGTTCGTTCTCAGATTGGCAACCAGTAACTAGTGGTGTTCCGCAGGGGTCAGTGCTGGGTCCCCAACTCTTTACAATCTATATTAATGATTTGGAGGAGGGGACCGAGTGTAACATATCAAAGTTTGCAGATGCTACAAAGATGGGACGGAAAGTAGTGAGTGAGGAGGACATAAAAAACCTGCAAAGGGACATAGACAGGCTAAGTAAGTGGGCAGAGATTTGGCAGATGGAATACAATACTGGAAAGTGTGAGGTTTTGCACTTTGGCAGGAAAAATCACAGAGAAAGTTATTATCTTAATGGCAAGAAACTGGAAAGTACTGTAGTACAAAGGGATCTGGGGGTCCTGGTGCACGAAGCTCAAAAAGTTAGTATGCAGGTGCAGCAAGTGATCAAGAAGGCCAATGGAATGTTGGCTTTTATTGCTAGGGGGATGGAATTTAAAAACAGGGAGGTATTGCTGCAGTTGTACAAGGTATTGGTGAGACCGCACCTGGAATACTGCATACAGTTTTAGTGTCCATACTTAACAAAAGACATACTTGCTCTCGAGTCAGTACAAAGAAGGTTCACTCGGTTAATCCCGGGGATGAGGGGGTGGTCATATGAGGAGAGGTTGAGTAGATTGGGACTCTACTCATTGGAGTTCAGAAGAATGAGAGGCGATCTTATTGAAACATATAAGATTGTGAAGGGGCTTGATCGGGTGGATGCGGTGAGGATGTTCCCGATGATGGGTGAAACTAGAACTAGGGGGCATAATCTTAGAATAAGGGGCTGCTCTTTCAAAACTGAGATGAGGAGAAACTTCTTCACTCAGAGGGTGGTAGGTTTGTGGAATTTGCTGCCCCAGAAAGCTGTGGAAGCTACATCATTAAATAAGTTTAAAACAGAAATAGATAGTTTCCTAGAAGTAAAGGGAATTAAGGGTTATGAGGAGCGGGCAGGAAATTGGACATGAGTCTAGGTTCAGAATGGTCATGGCCCTGTGGGTAGTGGAGTGGGCCCAGGGGCCGTGTAGCCTGGTTCTTCTCCTACTGTGTTCTAATTCTGTGTTAGATTTCAGGAGATGGTTTTATTCCTGTTCCTGGCTGGGGTGGAGATCGCCTTTACAGAAGGTAAGTACTGTAGAAAACATAGGGACAGAGTGATCTCCTGGAAGAATTTCGATCGCCTAGATGGGTCGGAGAGGAATTTCCCAGATTTTTTTCTCCCAAATTGGCCATTGGGTCTTTATCTGGTTTTTCGCCTCTCCCGGGAGATCACATGGGTTCGGGTGGATGGAGAGTGATAGAAGATTTGAGGTTAGGATCAGATCAGCCATGATCTTATTGAATGGTGGAGCAGGCTTGAGGGGCCGATTGGCCTATTCCTGCTCCTACTTCTTATGTTCTTATGTTCTAAAACTATATGTATGATATTCTATATTTCCACAAACAGAACTGCGCAAACTATCGAAACACTGCCAGTTTGGAGCGGGACTGGCAGATACCTTAAGGGACAAGTTTGTGTGTAGGCTTCAAAGTGAAGGAACCCAGGAATGGCTTTTATCTGAAAAGGACCTTACGCTGGAAAAGGCTTTCAGCATTGTGGTATCATATGAAGCAGCAGCTGGGCGCTGCAGAGATACAACAGAGACCGCAAGAATATGGCACAAATGAAATGTCATATAGAACAGAGAAGTGCTATCACTGCGGCAGAACAACACATGACCAGAATGATTGCTGGTTCAAAGACAAAGTGTGCAGACAGTGTGGAAAAGTAGAACACATAGCACGAGTCTGCAGGTCGGGAAAGAAAACCAGCAATAAGAAACCTACCAAAGGAAAGTACAAGAAGGTACATAAGATGACGGAGAATAGTTCAGATGAACAAAAGGGTGATAACGACTCCGAAAGCAGGGAACTGAGTTGTCTGAAACTACATAATGTGATCACAACGGAGGATCGCTGAACCATTTGAGTCACTCTCAAGATAGCAGGAGTCCAGGTAAAGATGGAATTGGACACAGGATCAGCCCTAACAGTCATAAACTGATGGGACTACGAGCGGCTATTCTCACACATACCCTTGAGAGACACAAAAATTATTTTGAAGACGTACACGGGAAAAAAGTCTACCCCAAAGGAAAAATAAGGGTGACCGTTATATATAATGGTAAGGAAACACCAAAACTAGACCTGTATGTATTGCAAGATGGAGGACCACCATTACTGGGACGTGAATGGATCCGTAAAATACAACTGGATTGGCATTCCATATAGGCACTGACTGTGGCTGACAAAAAGGATGACGACGTCACAACTGGGCGACTGTCAAAGATCCTAACTGACGCGAAAGAAGTGTTCCAGCAAGGACTCGGAACACTAAAAGGCATGACAGCGATGATTAAAATTGAAGAAAATGCAAGCCCCAAATTTTTTAATGCCAGACCTTATGCGATCCGCCCAGCCGTCGAAGCAGAGCTGGAGAGTCTGGAACGTTCAGGTGTATTGTCCAAGGTAGACTGGAGCGAGTGGGCTACACCCATCATCCCTGTGATGAAAAAGTCGTTGAGCAGCACGCCTGGGGAACCAAGGAAGGTTCGCATCTGTGGGGACTTTAAGGTAACAGTGAACCCAGTCCTTCACACCGTACAATATCCACTTCCGTGGATTGAAGATATTTTCGCCTCGCTATCTGGAGGGAAACGCCTCACTAAGATTGATCTGGCCCAGGCATATCTGCAAATGGAGGTAGAAGAAGCATCAAAAAAATACCTCACAATCAACACCCATAAAGGTCTCTACCAATACAACCGGCTGGTATTCGGGGTAGCATCAGCTCCGGCTATTTGGCAGAGGGCAATGGAACAAGTCCTGCAAGGGATCCCAGGGACCCAGTGTTATTTGGACGACATCCTGGTCACGGGCGAAAATGATAGTGTTCACCTCGCCAACCTGGAGCAGGTGCTCACTAGATTGCAGGAATATGGGCTCCGAGCTAACCGCCCCAAATGCGAGTTTTTTAGAAAACAGATCTCGTATTGTGACCACGTTATCGATAAAGAGGGGTTACATAAGTCCCCAGAGAAGATTGAGGCAGTTGTCAAGGCTCCAGCACTGGAAAATGTGTCTCAACTGAGGTCGTTCCTCGGGCTGCTAAACTACTAACATAAGTTCTTGCCAAATTTGTCTACAATACTACACCCACTGAACACCCTACTGCAAACTGGGGAGCCATGGAAGTGGAGTGATGAATGTAGACGAGCTTTCCAGAAAAGCAAAACACTAATCACATCGAAAGAGGTATTGGCCCATTACAACCCGGCATTACCAATTCGGTTGGCATGTGATGCGTCACCCTACGGCATTGGAGCGGTGCTGTCGCACAAATTCTCGGACGGCTCAGAGAGGCCAATAGCCTTTGCGTCACGATCACTAACCTCAGCCGAGCGTAACTATGCCCAGATTGACAGGGAGGCCCTCAGCCTAGTGTGGGGAGTGAAAAAGTTCAATCACTATCTGCACGGGCAGAAATTCACCTTGCTGACTGATCACCAGCCTCTTGTCTCCATTTTTAATCCAAAGAAGGGCGTTCCGGTGATGACTGCGCAACGACTAAAAAGATGGTCACTTTTTCTAGCGGCGCACCACTATGAGATTGAATATAAGGGCACGAAACAGCATGGAAATGCTGATAGGCTATCACGCCTGCCACTGCCTACTGCGGAGGAAGCACCAGCAGTGGATCCTGTCGAAATATTCCATTCGACTATAGTTGAATACCTACCGGTAACTAACGCTTGTATCGAAAAGGAAACCCGAAATGACCCGACACTGTCTCGGGTATATGATTTGATGGTGAAGGGATGGCCAGCACATGGCGACTCACTGTTACCAGCATTCTCGACCAGGAGAGAACAGCTGTCAGTGTGCGGGGGGACATTGATGTGTGGATCCCGAGTGGTAATTCCACCCAATTTAAGGGATAGAGTGCTCAATGAGCTTCATGAGGGACATCTGGGAGGGGTAAAAATGAAAAGCCTAGCCAGGGCTTATGTGTGGTGGCCGGGAATCGATAAACAAATCGAGGACCTGACCAAGAGCTGCTCAGGATGCCAGAAAGTCCAAAATGCACCACCACAGGCCCCTCTACACCCATGGGAGTGGCCCTCATCTCCATGGCAACGGGTGCATATTGATTTTGCTGGTCCATTCATGGACTCAGCCGTGGATGCGCACTCGAAATGGCCTGAGGTCATCAAAATGTCCTCCACCACCAGGGAGAAAACTATTGCAGTCCTACGGACCATTTTTGCCAGGAATGGCTTGCCAGAGCAGATTTGCTCCGACAACGGACCACAGTTTGTGTCCGAAGTGTTCCCGAGGTTCTTGAAAAAGAATGGGGTAAGGCAATATACATCCGCCCCGTATCATCCAGCCACAAATGGATTGGCTGAGAGGTTCGTACAAACCTTTAAGAAGGCAATAAAGGCTGTGTACAATGACAACATTCCGCTGCAGCACAAGGTGGACAATTTCCTGTTCGCCTACCGGAATGCGACACATGCAGTCACCAACCAGGCCCTAGCCATGATGTTCTTTAGCCGAAGGTTAAGATCTCGCCTGGATTTGCTCAGACCAAACATACGAAGAGATGTTGAGAGTAAGCAATTCCTGCACATCCATGAGAAGCCAACAAGGAGCTTCAATGGCAACCAGTCTTGGCCCACGACTACCGAACAGAAAAATGGCAGCCAGGAACGATATGCACACGGCAGGTCCCACTAATGTACACAGTGGACGTTGGGGAGAGCATCATGAGACGCCATGCTGACCAGATCCTAGAGTCACAGCAACAAGTCAACCCCCTGCCTCGCCCATACGTACCTGGTGATGAACCCGACGTACAGGTCGCATCTACCCCAGAAACAGTAGCATCGGAAGCTGATGAACCAACCGACGACAGGGGGCCAGAATCGCCTCTGCACCAAGAGCAAGACACTCGGGAAAGGCACTATCCAGAAAGGATCAGGAAGCCTCCCCAAAGACTGAATATATAAATAGGCTATTTTCAGCTATTGTTGCATGTTAAAAGTGTTAATTGTAATTAGTTTGATATTTAATTGTTAAATGAGTGTTATGGTACTGTTAATCTAAAAGGGGAGGAATTGTAATGTATATACCTTTAAGGGGGGAACTATCTTTTACAGCTCATGTATACTGCAGTGCTGGCAGTGACCACACCTGTATATCGCCCTGAGTAGTAATCTGTACAGATCAGCTCCCGTGTGAGCCACGTTGAGTAAACACCTGTTGTAACGTTCTCCTGCAGTCTGTGTCTTATTATACACAGACACAACATACACAAATGGTAGAAGTGTAGCACAAAATGGCGGAAGGGTTATTGGACACATGTAAATATCATATGGACAACAGGAATCAGTCTTTGCTGTCCTTTGAGTATGGAAGATTGAGGGGAAGCTGATCGAGCTGTTTAAAATGTTAAAAGGATTCAATAGGGTTGATACAGAGAAACTATTTCCTCTGATGGGAAATAAAGAACTTGGGGACATAATCTTAAAATTAAAGCTAGGCCATTTAGGAGGGAAATCAGGAAGAACATCTTCACACAAAGGGTAGTAGAAATCAGGAATTCGCTCCCCCAAAAGTACTGTGGATGCTGGGTCAATTGGAACTTTTAAGACTGAGCTCGATAGATTTCTAGCTAAGGTGGGTAAATGGAGTTGAGGTACAGATCAGCCATGATCTCATCGAACGGCGGATGAGGCTCGAGGGGCTGAATGGCCTCCTGCTATTCCTATGTTCCCAATATGGTGGGAGCAGGAGCACACATTGGATGTAAAGCTGGAAGGGTATAGACTTTTCAGACAGGATAGATGTAGGCGTGGGAGAGGGAAATGTTGCATTTCATATAAAGGATAACTTAAAAGTCTAGGGAAGGCAGGACATTAAAAAAGACTGAGGGCGATTGAATGGGGGTAATTTTCAAATTCACCACCTGGCTGGTAATGTGGTGGCACAGACACCCTGCCCATTAAAGAACACGTCCAATTGTCATCCTATTGATTTCAATAACAGGCATCCACCATCCATTGAAAGATACCTTTGGTTTCTCTAGTTAGAACTAAATGAGGGAAACAAGGAGCAAGCTGCTACTGGCAAGTTGCTGCAGACTGTAGTGTATGTAACTGTTCTACCTTTAAGAGAACTATTTTAGTAACCGTTCCACCTTTAAGAGAACTATTTTAAGAGTTGCACTACTTTATCTTGGCTGCTGTATACTGTAATACCGGCGGTGACCACACCGGTATATAAGTGCTGTGTAATGATTTATTGGGCAGTTCCGCCCTGACCTTCAACCAGTAAAGACCTGTTAAAGTTTACTCTTGTGGTCTGTGTAGTAATTCGCAATATAACACACAGACTTAACAGTGGCGACGAGTTCGATCTTACCCTGCGGCAGAGATACATCCAAGGCAGTCTAACGGGCGTCGAGAAGAGGCATCTGCCCTCATCATTCTGCTGAGAGAAAACTCGGGTCTGCAGAGCAAAGGAAGAAGGAAGAATTCTGACACGAAGCCTTCCATCAGCAACAGGCAGTGATCATCCCTTCTATCACGGTGGTGGGTAAGCCGATCAGCGACGAGCAGCAAGTCGGCCACGTTGACTGTGAGTAGGGGAGAAAATAAAGAAAAACGGAGGATATAAGGGCGGAGAACTCGACCACGGCCGGGGAAAGGAGCTGAGACTGGGGCAGCGTAAGGCACGGAAGCCGCGGTGAATGCAAACGCAGCTGGTGTGAGAGACCGCAGTGAATGCAAACGCAGCCGGAGTGAGAGACCGGGCTGCAAGCGGGCTGGGAGACGCAACAGCGTCGAGAGCAAGCTAGACCGTGACCGGTGAAAAAGGCCGGGCAGCTACCGAGGCCGCGAGGCGCAGCGACCGGGACAGCGAAAGGCGCGGGAGAAAATAAAACAAAAACACCGCGGAGAGCTCAGCCGCAGCCGGGGGGGGAAAGGACCGGACTGCAAGAGGGGCTGGGAGCCACGAATTGAAAACCGCTGGGGAGGGCGAACGCAGCAATACGGCCAGCGGGAGAGACAGAGCCCGAGCGAGCGGGAGAGACAGAGCCCGAGCGAACGAGCGAGACCGAGCGAGCGAGACCGAGCGAGCGGGAGAGAGAAGAGACCGAGCGAGCGAGACCGAGCGAGCGGGAGAGAGAAGAGACCGAGCGAGCGAGGGAGACCGAGCGAGGGAGAATGAGACCGAGCGAGCGAGGGAGAACGAGACCGAGCGAGCGAGGGAGACCGTGCGAGCGAGGGAGACCGAGACCGAGCGAGCGGGAGTGACAAGAGACAGCCAGCGGGGGTGAAAGGCAAGTGCGGAAAACCGCCATTTTAAAAAGGCGGGGAAGAAGACAAGCACCGGAAACCGCCATTTTTAAAAGGCGGGGAAGAAGACAAGCGCGGGAAACCGCCATTTTGTAAAAGAAAAAAAAAATAATTCTTTTGTTTCTCAAGAAGGTTGCGAAGATGCCTAAGCGTGGTAACATCAATGATTTCGATCCCGATGTTGAAGATTGGGCCACGTATGTAGAACGCATAGAAATATATTGTAAGGCAAATAAAATATCAGATGAAGATAAAGCACTAACCTTATTAAACTCAATGGGTGCGAAGACATACGGGCTATTGAAGCATCTTCTATCACCAGCTAAACTGGCGGATCAGACTTTCGCTAAAATTGTTGCTGTTCTGAAAAATCATTTGAACCCCACACCGCTGATGTTAGCGGAACGATTTACATTTTATGCGAGAACGCAACTGAAAGAGGAAAGCAACGCGGAGTATTTAATTGAACTGCGTAAGCTAGCGAAATACAGGTAGACTATCCTTTATCCGAAAACCTCGGGACCAGCCGAGTTTCGGATAAAGGAGAATTTCGGATTTCGGAAGGTGGGTCGGCGGGGGTCCGCGGGGGGTCGGCAGGGGTCCGCGGGGGGGTCGGCGGGGGGTCGTGCGCACGACTTACGCTGACGCTCAGCGTAAGTCAGTCGGGGTCGGCGGGGGTCGGGGCCGGCGTGGCGGGGGGGGCCGGCGGGGTCCGCGGGGGGGGTCGGCGGTTGTCGGGGCCGGCGGGGTCGGCAGTTGTCGGGGCCGGCGGGGTCCGCGGGGGGGTCGGCGGTTGTCGGGGCCGGCGGGGGGGTCGGCGGGGGGTCGTGCGCACGACTTACCCTTTATCCGAACTTCCAAAACTGGAGCCCTCTAAAAACCAAAGGTTTTTTCGTTCGTACGCACGACTTACGCTGAACGAAAAAACCTTCGGTTTTTAGAGGGCTTCGGTTTTCGGAAGTCCGGATAAAGGGTAGTCTACCTGTACTGCCAGTTTGGGGCAAGCCTGACGGAGGCACTGAGAGACAAATTCGTGTGTGGATTGTCGAAAGAAGGAACACAAAAGCGGCTGCTTGAAGAGAATGATCTTACACTGGATAAGGCTGTCTCTATTGCAGCATCGCACGAAGCCGCAGCGAGAGGCACTGCAGAAATGCAGCTGAAGGCAGCGGTACTCAGCGTAGATCAAATGGCTTCGGGTACAACGAAATGTTATCGTTGTGGGCAGACAACACACGATCAGAATCAATGCTGGTTTAAAAACCAGGAATGTAGAAAATGTGGCAAGCTTGGTCACCTAGCTAAAGTATGCCGGTCAGGAAAGAAGACCAGCAACAAAAAGTCACCACAGGAAAGGTGCAGAAAGGTACATAAGGTGGCTGAGAAGAGTTCGGATGAACAGAATTCGGATTCAGACTCCAACAGCCAGGAACTGGGTAGTCTGAGAATTCACAATGGGCCAGAAATTCCAGGCCAGAAGCGTGAGTATGTTCGGGTTACTCACGCATCTGGCCGTTGGAAATGCCGGCGTTCAGCAGGAACAGCGCATGCGGGGAACGCCGGCATTTCCAGACCCGAGGTCTATTCACAGCGCGTGCGACTGCACAGGCAGCGCTTGCGCAGTGAACTTTGTGGATTTCACTGATGGATTCAGTGAGGTTAAGTCCTTAGAAGTTACACTTGAAAAAAGCAAGTGTAAAGTTGTTCATTGGCTGCGGAGGAAGATATCTTTTATCGTGGAGCTTTTGAAATGCAAAAATTTTGTTTGGGAAAGGGAGGGAAGTTATTTTAAGAAATTTTAAGTAAGTTTTAAAGTTTAAATTTTTTTTTTTAAAAGGGTTTTCAGAACGGTAGGTAGAAGGAGCAATTGTGGCTGTGTGAATGGAATGTGAGAATGAGTTATGTATGTCTGTCCACATATATTCCTTTACGTATATGTATGTATGTTTTATATTCCTTTACTAATGTGTATGAATGTATGTTTTTAATTATGATTTTCCAATAAGTTACTTTCTCTGAAAGTCATAATTAAATAATACATTCATACACATAAGTAAAGGAATACATACATAACACGCAAAGGAATATATACAGACATACATACTTTCAGAAGCTCCACGATAAGAAATATCTTCCTCCGCAGCCTCTGGAGCAACTGTACCCATGCTTTTTTCATGTGTAAGTTGTGATGACTTGACCTCACTGAAAGCATTAATGAAAGCGGCGAATTATACTGTGCACGCGCTGCCTGTGCAGTCGCATGCGTTCTGACTCTGAACCCCTTCGTTCAGAGGACAGGAAATGCCGGTTTTCCCCACATGCACTGTGCATGCTGAAAACCGGCATTTCATCCGGCCAGATGCGTAAGTACCCCGACCGTACTCGCGCATTTGGAAGGGAATTACTGGGCCAACATTTTACATGTCAGTAAAATGAAAAATTTAACAATAGCACGACTTGCCCTGCAGAAAGGACTGACCCTTAACAATGAGGATCAGCTGCCTGTTGAAGCGGAGGATGAAGGCGATGGCAGTGTGCATGCTGCCAGGCCTCATGGAGAGGAACCAAGTGCCGCCGAATGTAAGGCTGCTCGCAAACTGCTGGTAGCCAACACCTTCACGCGGTAGTTATGCCCTGTACCTACCCCTCCCCCCGCAAGGCAAAGACAGAAGCAGAGACATATTAAAGTGCAACATTGACCTTTTATTGCATAATGAAAAACTTCTCAGATTCAGTTTCAATGTATAAAGTGAATAACTTGTAAATTTTAAGTAATAGTTATGAACGTTCAAGAAAAGTTATGGACAGGAACAGTGAGGAAGTGTTATTGGAAATAATTCGTCTGTACTTGTCTTTCTTCCTTCAAGGATGTTAATGACCTACTTAATGCAATGTTAACAGTTTTTAAATCACTTTGTAAACAGGTTTAACTATTTGTGTTTGATTCTTAGTGATATAACAAAAATAAAGATGCTAACTACCTCTTTCAACGTTTTTAAACATGTGCAAAATGGTGACTGCTACAAAATAAAGTTTTACATCTCCAAGCAATGCAATCAAGATAACAGAACATTAGGGCCTAGAAATTGAGGTTGCGCTGCGCCGGGGCTTAACGCCGGAAATTTAGCGCCGGTGCTAAGTCGCGCTGTGCGCGCCAAAAATTCAGTAGCGCCGCGCCCAAACGGCTGCCGGCGCTACTGAAGGCTGTTTACGCCTGAAAACTGGCGCTACGCGCCGCATTGCGGCGCTATTCCGGCGCTGCGGCGCCCGATGCGGTGCGGCAGGCTCGGGAAGTGCAGGCCTCCTCCTTCCGTTAAGGAGGAGCTGCCTGCACCCGGCCGCGGCCCGCGCAAACCTCTTCAAAAATGAGCCCGGCACCTCGGACAAGTGCCGGGCTTGCATCTGTTCCGGGGGGGCGGGGGGGAGAAGTCCGGGGAGGGAGCTGCGGGCAGGCGGCCGGCGGGAAAGCGGCTGGCCGCCGCGCCTCCTTAAAGCGCCGGCGCAGACTCCGGCAGCACTCGTTTGCCGGAGTCTTAGTTGCGGCTGCCACTGGCGAGGCGGCCGCAACTGAATTTTGGCTTGGGGCCGGGTTACCACGGCAACCGGGACGCTGCGCACACCGATGACGTCATCGGTGCCGGCGCAGCGCTACCGGTCTACCGCGGCGGAAGGGCCCCAGGCAATTTCGGCGCCGGCGCCAATTGCAGCGCTAGGCCCTCTAGCGCCGCAAAATCGGCGCTAAGGGCACTCAATTTCTAGGCCTAGGTATCCTTCAGATGGCCCCAAAGCCATAAAGTTTTATTGCTACCTCAGGTGACTTTACCAAGAAGTAAATTGACTGCTGTAAAAGAAAGCCTTTATAGATCTGGCTAACTTAAATTCTAATCAATGTTACAGTACACTTTAGTTATAACTGCACAAACCCTGACAGATTGGAGCATGTCACTGAACTTCTTGCGGCATTGTTCCGCTGAACGTGGAATGGTGGAGGTCGCGCTGACAGCTTCTGCAACTTCCGACCACGCTGCCGTCTGACCTTTTCGCGGAGCTCTCGACTGCTCATTCCCAATGATGCGCAGGCGCCTTGCCTCCACCTCGTTGAGGAGATTGCTGAGGTCATCATCAGTGAAGTTCTGAGTTCTTTTAATCACGTTAATTGTGCTAATTCCAGCCATTTCACTTTGCTAATTAACTGCAAAGAATTAATAGAATGTTTTCAAGGCTTTAAAAATTGCTTAAATAGCTTCAATTCTCTTTAAAACTATGTAAGAGTCATCAAAATCATTTACACGTTTATAAAATTTTAAAAAAGTTCACAAAACATTCATAAAATAGCAGATAACTTACCTTCCCTGCAGCTTTGTAACTCCAAAGTCCTGTGCAGCTGCTTGGAGCGATTGGGGGCGTGTCCTGCTACAATGAGACCTTAAGGGGCGTGTCTCACTTACACTGCACGCTCCTGGCTCCGCGCTGGCTGTACTCCTGGGCGGCGTGACGTCATACGTTGCCCGGGATTCTTCTTTCAGTTTCTGCAAGTGCAGGCGTCCCTGGAGCTGATCGGCAGGAGCGCGGGGTAAGTGTAAATATGGGGCTTGCACGCGCTGCAAGCCCCGTTCTGGAATTTCTGGCCCAATGTGAGTAAGGAAGCTGACCGACAAACTATCTGGGCCACACTGCAAATAGCAGGAGTCCACGGGAAGATGGAATTGGACACCGGATCGGCGTTGACGGTCATGAATAAGCAAGATTACAAAAAGTTATTCACACATATTTCCCTACGGGATACGGAGATAGTATTGCAGACATACACGGGGCAAAGAGTATACCCCATCGGAAAGATAAAAGTCAAGGTGAGACACAAGGGCAAAGAACACCAAGGAATGGACTTATATGTACTACCTGAGGGAGGTCCACCACTTCTGGGACGGGAGTGGATCAGGAAAATATATATGGACTGGCACCCCCTAAAAGCAATGACGGTAGATTCCGGAAAAAGAAAAGATGTCAAACCTGAACGATTGTCCAGAATATTGGACGAGGGCATATGCAGCAGTGACAGTGACAAAGCAGAGAGTGAGAACTCGGTGAAGACAATCAGCTCAGACTCTGGAACTGATGATGGTAGGACCAGCCCATGTGCAAAAGACAAGTCTAAAATGGACTTGCAGACTAATGATGGAAAAACGAAGGAGTGCATAAAGGACAAAGTATCAGAACAGAATTCCACTGAACAACAACAACATAGTACCTTAAAAGGTGCTCACAGCACACATGACATGTCCCTATTATCTGCTGAGAAGCAGCCTGAACTGCGATTGAAGGATCTGCTGCTGGAAATTGAAGATCGAACCTGGCAAACAGCGCTGGAAACTGGACAGTATGAATTATTGAGTGAAGCACGTCCTACACAAAATGGTATTCAATTACTGGAAAATGATGTGAAGGAAAACGGAACTGTTAAAATTGAAGGGGAGGAGGCCAAGGAACTTGATGGCATGAACAATAGATATAACTCTAAAGACAGGCCTTTGGAACCCAAGACTGAAACGAGAAGTTCTGTGTCTACCAGTGCTAGTACTCCACAACATGTAAACTCTGTGGTGCATTACCTGGCTGTTGCTTTGCTTCAGTTGGAACAGGGAATTGAACGCAAGTTCCTGAAGCCCCCTTTGGATAAAGCTCCAGTGGAGAGCAAGCCTACTCGAAGTTTGACAGAGAATTCTGAGTCTGTCCAGTCTACAGACATGCACATTTCTGAGGAACACCGGGCTCGAACTCAACTCAATTTCAAACTACAACAGCAATTAGAACAAATGATTCACCGTTTTGAGCAAGAGATGAATGCAAAGAAAAAGTTCTTTGACACAGAGTGGGAGAATCTGGAAAGACAGCAGAAGCAGCTGATTGAGAAAATGGAGCAGGAACACACAAACCGTCTGCGCGATGAGGCCAAATGAATCAAAGCTGAGCAAGAAAGGGAATATGTCAACTTCATCGATCAGTTGAAAGCTAAGAAGAAAGAACACCCTTTTGTGAGCAGTGTCAGCAGTACTAAGCCACTCAGGGGATTGGTGGCAGAGGCAAAAGCTGAAGTGATGGAGGAAATAGAA
Source organism: Somniosus microcephalus (assembly GCF_052327205.1). Classification (NCBI taxonomy): domain Eukaryota; kingdom Metazoa; phylum Chordata; class Chondrichthyes; order Squaliformes; family Somniosidae; genus Somniosus; species Somniosus microcephalus. The sequence continues at coordinate 228,908,578 of NC_140993.1, read as the reverse complement.
GACAATAGAGAAGAAGCAGAAGATGATGACTCATCTGAACCATTATCACCCCTACCAGGTCACGCAGGTGGTCCCTCCGAACTGAGCCAAATCAGTCTGGAAGCAGAAAAACTTCCCAAGGTACTCGAGCCTTTAGAAGTCAACAATGCTGGTTCTGAAGTTACGAAAGTTCAAGCTGTTAAGTCCAGTGAAGGACCATTAGATGAGTCACCCCAGCAACGAGAACCAGAGATCCCTGAAAGGCGCCATGCTGACCAGATCATAGAGTCATCCGAAAAGGGACAACCTACACCACAACTTTATACGCCTAATGATGAAGCAGAGATACCCATAGTATCTACCTCCGATCCGGTGATACTGCAACCAGATGAACCCGACACTGGCATTCAAGCCGAATCGACCTTGCCAAAAGAACCTACTACACCACCGAAAACTACTACACCACCGAGAACTACTACACCACCGAGGCGTTATCCGGACCGAGTCAGGAAGCGCAGGAGGCGCCTCCGCAGAGACTGAATCTGTGAACTGTTTTGACATGAAGTTGTATATATATGTTATGATGTTATGTTTAATGGGGAATATATATACTGTTAAGCTAAAAAGGGAGGATTGTAGTGTATGTAACCGTTCTACCTTTAAGAGAACTATTTTAGTAACCGTTCCACCTTTAAGAGAACTATTTTAAGAGTTGCACTACTTTATCTTGGCTGCTGTATACTGTAATACCGGCGGTGACCACACCGGTATATAAGTGCTGTGTAATGATTTATTGGGCAGTTCCGCCCTGACCTTCAACCAGTAAAGACCTGTTAAAGTTTACTCTTGTGGTCTGTGTAGTAATTCGCAATATAACACACAGACTTAACACAGGCCACCAGGCCAAACAGCTGACTTAATGAGCTACTTCACAGGGAAGTGAGGGGAAACATCCAACAAAGGTAATGGTTTAACAATGGGAGATTTTAATGAATAGAGTTTAGGTAATGCTAGGAATAAAAGGAGTCTGGAATTTCTCAATGTAGTAAGGAGATATATATAAGAGATGGGAACTTACTTGACCGAATGCTGACCAATAATGGGGTTATTAGAGCATGAGTTAAAGTGGGAGCTCAACCGGGGAATAGTGACCATAGGGTCCTAAATTTCAGGGCAGGGTACAGAAAATTAAAGTGTAACTGTAGCTTTAGACCATTAAACTTTGGGAAGTCAGATTTTAGGAGGATGCACACACAAGTATGAAAATGAGACAGGGCTAAAGAAAAAGAGGCGGTGTGATAGCTAACTGGAACAGGTTTTAAACAATAATTACAAGAGCAGTGGCAGAACATATTACTATGAATTGTAGGAGGAATAGTGAATCAAGAAGGCCAGCCTGGATGACAGGAAAGGTAATGAAAACTATTAGGGATAAAGCAGACATTACAATAGAATAAATTGCCTGCAACAGGGGATCAATATAAAGAAAAACACAAGGGTAGATCTTGACTTTGTGCGGTAGTGTAAAACTGTGAAAGAACTAAACAGGCATATGAACTTATAATTGCAAAAGCAATTAAAATAAATGACAAGAAATTGTTCAAGTACATCGGGGAAAAGAGAAAAAACACGAGAGTATAGTGCTGTTGACTTCTGAAACAAAGGTCAAGATTAGTGAAGATGTGGACATAGCTGAAAAATTAAATTGGCTCTGTATTTCCATATTTTGAAGAGAAAAGGCCAGGAGAGAGGCAATAGGAAAGTGAATGCTCCAATATAGTCAGAGAGGGGGATGCAAATACAATTTACAGTTGTTGGCTGGACACTTGCTTCCAAGAAGGTAAAACACCTAGGCCAGAAGGGATTCATCCCAAGGTTCTTGAGGAACTGAAGGATGAACTGGAAGAACCACTATAAGAAATACTTAGGAATTCATTACAAAAAAGGATAGTACCAGAAAACTGGAGAATGGCAAATGTTAGTGACCTTATTTATAAAGAGATCTGGGGGAGTGGGCGGGGGAAGGGGCTGGAATCCAAGTAACTACAGACTAGTTAGGCTCACATTGGTAGAAGGGAAAATTCTGGAATTAACTATCAAGGACAAGGTTGTGGAGGACTTAGGGAGATGTAAACTAATTGGTAGGAGCCAGCATGGAGTTACAAACAGAAAGTCATGCCAGAGCAATTTAATAGAATGTTTAGATAAAGTAACAATCAATGTAGATAAGAGCGAGAATGTAGATCTGAAGATCGATTCCTCAATGCTATGCCTTGCGGGCAGCGCAAGGATTGAGCACTCGGTACGGAAGTCCCAATTTTTTTGAGACAGTGTTGCATGCATGCGGTGGCCTCATTACAATCAATAAAATTATTTAAATTAATGCAAATTGGTCCCACGAAGAATTCCAACTGGTCCAACTGGTCTTCTGCAACAGAGGTCCTGATTCGCTGAGCAATCATTCAAGACAATTCAGTACAGCACTTCACCACTTCAAGCTAGGTTGCCATGTTTCTGAGATTTGTATTTTGATGGTTGTTTTTGACTCATCAAACTGAACTCTGTGCTTTGTAGTGAAAGCATTTCTTCCCTGCCACTTGCCATCTTACTGAGACCTCCAACTAAAGCTACAGTGCCGAGCAAGGGAACTACTTGATTTGGAGAAGAAAAGAGAATTCCTGTGGAGGAAGCAAGGCAGGTGTTCTTGTATTTCCATCCCCAGCAGACATCCCAGGAATTGTGTAATACAACCTAAGCACAATCTACTTGGCATGTCAGCAACAACTTACATTTATATAGTGCCTTGAACTTAGAAAAATATTCCAAAGTTTTTCACAGAAGCATAATCCACAAATCAAATTGGATGCTGAGCCAAAAAAGGAGATGTTTGGAGGGGTGACCGCAAAGCTTGGTCAGTGAAGGGGATTTTAAGGAGGAGAGGAAGGTGGAGTGGGGGAATGGTTTAGGGAGGGAATTCCAGAGCCTGGTGCCTATGTGGCTAAAGGTGTGGGCTTCAATGCCAGGATGAGGGGGGAATGTACAAAAGGCCAGATTTAGACGAAAGAAGAGTTCTGCAGAGGAGGGTTTCAGGACTGGAAGAGGTTACACAAATAGGAAGGACAGCAACATTTCAGAGTTTAGAGCTGACATAAAACTTGGAAATGTTGTAACCAGTGAGGAATTTAGTAACAGAATTCAGGAGGACTCAGAAAGACTGGTGAAATGGGCAGACGCATGGCAGATTAAATTTAATGCAGAGAAGTATGAAGTGATGCAGTTTGGGATGAAACATGAGAAGAGGAAATGTAAACTAAATAGTACAATTTTAAAAGGGGTACAGGAACTGAGAGACCTGGGAGTATACGTACTTGTGTTTGAAGGTGGCAGGACAAGTAGACAAGGCTGTTATAAAGCATACGGGATCCTGGGCTTTAGAAATAGAGGCATAGAGCACAAAAGCAAGGAATTTCTGCTGAACCTTTATAAAACACTGGCTAGGCCTCAGCTGGAGTGTTGTGTTCAATTCTGGGCACCACACTTTAGGAAGGATGTCAAGGCCTTGGAGATGGTTTAATGGAAGTCTTCAAAATTATGAGGGTTTTTGATTGAGTAAACAAGGAGAAACTGTTTTCACTGGCAGGGACTCGGTAACCAGAGGACACAGATTTAAGGTGATTGGCAAAAAAAAACGAGGGGAGATAAAGAAAATTCATTTTACACAGTGAGTTGTTATGGTCAGGAAGGCACTACCTGAAAGGGTGGTGGAAGCAAATCCAGTTGTAACTTTCAAAATAGAATTGGATATAGACTTGAACAGGAAAAAATTGTAGAACTATGGGGAAAGAGCAGGGGAGTGGGACTAATAGGATAGTTCTTTCAAAGAGCCGGCAAAGGCACGATGGGCCAAATGTTCTCATTCTGTGCTGTATAATTATATGATATGTTGGATTGATTTCTTTATATAATGGACCTTTATTTATTCATTTATTATGCAACTGCAGTATGTGAAGTGCGCAAATATATTTAGCACGATAAGTGCACTGGGTAGGAATAAATCAATGTTTAAAATCTATCTACTTACATTATGTGAGGAGTGCATTATTTATTTATGTACTCAATTTATTATAACTTTTATCTATGAGCAACACCACAGGAGATCTACTGATATTAGATAATAAAGCATAGGTGGAGTGGGAATGCACTCCGATTGTCACACATTTATTATGAATTAATGTCCTAGCATTGGCTATTTTTCTGCAACGCACTTTATCACATTCTTCCATTGAACACATTTTGTTTATAGCCCTGTTCCCTAATCTTTATTTCTTCCTTTCTCTTTGCTAAATTATGGATTTCTTTCCATTTGTGTAAACTTTTAAATCTTTGCAATCAGAGACCTTACACAAAAAATGACGGACATTTCAGATTTAATTCCTGTAAAGTTTATAAATTTAGAAGTAAAGCTGGTCCTCATATTTACCCAAGTACCTATCTGACACAATGCACAATACACATTACAGCAAATTGGAAGTGCTGCAAAATATTAAATAGAGGTAATGCCTTATTAATGCAACAGTGCCCAAAACTGTTGTGAACTTATTGGTTGCTTTGTAAAGAAGATTTTAAACAATAAATTATTCACTGTTTCAGTGCAGCACTGGAATACTTCCTGCAAGTAACTCCTGTGGAGTAGCAAATTATTGTCCATTGTTTTAACAAGGTCTATTTCAACAGCACTGTGCATCCCATGAGCCCAATTACCGATCTAAGTTCATACTTGCTCATACTCTCCACTGATCGTGAGTCTATTATTTCAAAATGGTATGGAGAGGTTCATGGCTTGTTTGACATTTTCTGAATAAGAAGTAGAACATTCTTAAAAATTAGGACAGAATGAGAGAGAAGTTTATTGCACTAAACTTGTAACTAAATCCAGCCTAGGCTTCCCTCCGCATCCTCACTATGTTGAAATCAGAACTCATTGCACTGTCCCCTATTCTAACTCATTTCCCAGTACCTCAAAATGGCAGAACTATGTATTACCCCCAGTCTCCCTTTCCTCCTACAATTTTAAACCCAACCAATACTTTTTTTCTAATTCATTTGACTTCATTGTAAAACGGGCTGCTAATTTGCTGAGTGTATTTCGTCCTACTGCTGAAGACCAACTTCACCCCCTATGCGTCCAGAAGAAGAGGCGGCATTAGACTTAATAGGCAAATGTACAGGAGAGCATGTAGAAGAGGGCAAGGTTGGAGGTGAACTGGGAAGAGAAGGTTGGTAAAGGCTATACAAAGCTCACCATCAATGTTCCCTCTTACCTTTTTTGGGGTGCGCGGCCCCTTTAAGGGGCTGCACGGCCCATTCAAAGTACCACGCATGCGCGGTTTTTCACATCACCCCACCTGAAACCTTGGATGATTTCCTGGGTGAGGTGAAAAAACAGATTAAAAAACCCAGGCCAATTTGGGGGAAAAATATCTGGAAATTCCTCTCCGACCCATCTAGGCGATCGAAACTAGTCCAGGAGATCACTCTGGCCCAGAATTTCCTGCAATACCTACTCCACCCCAGCCAGAAACAGGTCCAGCTCTCGCTTGAAAGAATTCAGCGAATCAGCATCCACCGCACAAAACAGCAGCCTGTTCCAGAGGTCCATTATTCTCTGGGAAAAGAACCATCTCCTGATATCTAACCTGGATATGGCCTTATACAACTTAAATTTGTGACCCCTTGGTCCCTAACCTATTTAACTGGAACAAACTGTCAACTGGAACACAATCTAGTCTCTGCATCATCTTATAAACCTCAATCAGATCACCTCTTAGTCCATGCTTCTCTAAACTGTAGCATCCCACCTCTTTAAGCCTATCTTGATAACTAAGATGTTTCAAACTGGGAATAAGCCTAGTTGTCCTCCTCTGCACCCTTTCCAAAGCCTCAATATCACCCACCTTGTGCTTTCTTAAAGTATTGCAATGCCCTTACACTCACCCCCTATTTCTACAAGGGAAAATGTCCCTATGTGCACAGCAAAACAAGCTCTTTTGTCTTTCACATTGACTCCAAGAGGCCAGGAAATCCAATGACTGCCTAGGTACTTCCAGATTCACAGCTGCTGCCATGTCCTCACCAAGTCCATCTTGGGATATTAGCTGTGCAAGCACCAGCACAAAGACGCCCACTGACAAGGAATAGTTCGACAGTCAGAAAGATTGTCACAGGAGAGTCATTAAACACATGTGAGAATGAGGACCTGGGATTGGAAGAGAGGCAGAGTGCCATTCTTCCACTCCATGGAGGGTGAGAAATGGATGCCATTGGCATCCTAGAGCCAAGGCTCTGGAGCCTAGAGATCCAGATCTCGGGCCTAGTCTTCAAAAGAACTGTGATTCAGGAGCATTGAACTCATGCGGAGGTAGTGGGAATGGTTTCCACACATATGATTGAGATAATGAGTAAGTGAGAGAGGACCATTACCCTTATCTGCAACACAGTGCATGAAGTTTCTTAAGACTTGCTGAACAGATTGGAGACTATGATGCCTCTGCAGCATCAAGACACCAAGAAGAGCTTCTAAGGACATTGGCAGCTTCCAGACTGGCAGCTACCAATGCGTCGATAGATGCTTTGAGACTCAGCCTGGATTCCTCACTTGCTCAAGGCTTCCAAGATTGACGGGGCAACTTAGTTTGTGATTAAACCAACCAGCAGCACCTCAGCACCAGTGGACTGCAAGGAGTGGGCATAATTGTTGCTGTCTTTCTGGAGAGTGGCAATGAAGCACATTCCTTAAAGTGACCTCTAAATCCTTCACCTGAGGGGGCTTCAAAGGTGGGCCTGGCACACCTTGCTACTGCAAGCACAAGGCTGCCAGAAGCTGGCCTCTCTGGGATAGCAGCTACCCTGAAATGAGTGTCATCTCAGTGCCCTATGGCCCCATGTGAATCATCTCAGCTACCCACTGCTCAACTTCATCTGAATCTGGGAGCACTTTGTAGAATTAGTAGATTAGGTACAGGAGTAAATAACTTAACTGGCAGAGCTGGCTGCTGACTCTCCCAGTCAACTTAATCTCTTTCTTGTGCACCATCCTCCCATTGTGGCAAAGGCTAAGTAAAACCCTCTCAGTCTATAACCCCTGTTGAGTGAGTACCTACATGTAGGGAAGAGGTACCTTCATAGATGCCAGACCCCAAGAACCTCCAACCTAGCATCATCCAATTCAATTCAATTCAATTCAAATCGCTTTATTGGCATGACAAGGTACATCTTATGTTGCCAAAGCATCGAAAAACATTCATGGTTGTACACAAAAATACAGATCTATCCATACAGTGTATAAACAGATATATCCCTGAGTGTATAAATATACATTCATATAATTTTTATATACTCTTTTCTTATATTTAGTCATTGTCCCTCTGTTTATGGCAAGCTGTAACATAGTGTGCCGCTAATGTTACACAATTTCTCTCTTCCCCTAGTAGGTATGGGAGTTTTTGGTCGTCATTCAGATTTCTGAATTCCGGGCATATTTTTGTGAATTTTGGGTCGAAATTCTCCCTTATGCCCTGATATTTTCTACAAGCTGTGAGGAAGTGCATCTCTGTCTCCACCACTCCCTGACTGCAGTGAGAGCATATCCTGTCCTCTCTTGGTAGCCAGGTCTGCCTGTGTCTACCTTTTTCGATCGCCAGGCTATGTTCACTAAGTCTGTACATTGTCAAGGTTTTTCTCAGTTTGCTATCCTTTACCATGGTCAGGTAATCAGCCATGTTGTATTGTCTGTTTAGGGCCAAGTAGCAATTGAGTTTGCTTTGGGTTTTTGTTGTTTCTGCCCAATATGACAGATATTTTTCCTTTTGCTTAGCGGCGATTGTGTTGGGTTGAATTCTTTGTGTTACCCTGTCACTGTCCTGGGGCTGGTTATTGTTAGTAGTGTTAGTAGTTACTTCACTGAGTCCCAGGACTAGTTGACTGAGGGTATTCTTCTTTATGGTCCTCTCTTGGCATTTCAGGGCTTTGTAATGATAGCATTGGGGGTTGCTCATTTCTAGATGTTTCCAAAATTTGGTGGCTCTTTTTTGGATAGTGATTATTAATGGATATTGGCCTAGTTCTGCCCTGCATGCATTGTTTACGGTTTTCCTTTGAGTCCGGAGGATACTTTTACAGAATTCTGCATGTCGGATCTCAATTGGGTGTTTGTCCCATTTTGCAAATTCTTGTTGTGTTAGTGGTCCCCACACCTCACTGCCATAGAGTGCAATTGGTTCAATTACTGATTTGAAAATTTTGAGCCAAATGCTAATTGGGATTTCTATTTCACAGAATCACAGAATCACAGAAACCCCACAGTGCAGATAGAGGCCATTTCAGTCCATCGAGCCTGCACCGACACATATCCCACCCAATCCCCGTAACCCCTGCACCAACACATATCCCACCCTATCCCCGTAACCCCCCGTATTTAATCCCCCTAACACTAAGGGTCAATTTATCATAGCCAATCAACCTAACCCGCACATCTTTGGACTGTGGGAGGAAACCGGAGCACCCGGAGGAAACCCACGCAAACACGGGGAGAATGTGCAAACTCCACACAGACAGTCGCCCGAGGCCGGATTCGAACCCGGGTCCCTGGCGCTGTGAGGCAACAGTGCTAACCACTATGCCACCGTATCTGATTGATTTTTTAATGGCATAGAAAGCCCTTCTTGCTTTCTCTTTCAGTTCAGTCACAGCCAGATGGAAATTTCCCGTAGAACTGATTTTTAAGCCCAAGTATGTGTAGTTAGTGGTTTGTTCAATTTTGGTTGTTCCTAGTGCGAAATTTATTTTGGGCCCCTGATGTCTGGATCTTTGCTGGAACACAAGGACTTTGGTTTTTTGGGGATTTATTGTCAGGGCCCAGGTCTGGCAGTACGACTCCAGCAGTACGACTCCAGCAGTACATCCTCCTCTTCATATCATCAAAATAAATGTATTCCCACTGAGAAATCCATGTTTAGCGTGCAAAGTGGTACTTTGAGCAGAGGTGAGTAAAAGTAGCAGAAAAAGTGCTGACTCAACCCTCAAGGTAGTAAAAAGATTGCTGTTCAGGCAAAGAAACACAAACCTTCTGTAGCATCACCCCAACCCAAAACAAGTAGTAATTCAGAGAATCCACGTCCTTTAAATTTAGCAAATACTGCAACTCATAGTGCTCGGTAGAACTACTTAATGTAAATAACAAGGAATAAACTTTTGGGAAGGAAATAAAGTTTACGTGGATTTTAAGTAAATTTTGTAAAGTTGTAGGTAAATCGTATTATACATATTAATAGGTTAGAAATTATGGGTTATGACCTGCCCGAGATAATCTTCCGACCACATATCCGCACCGTCACTGAGACTGCCTAATTCCACCTCCGTAACATCGCCCGACTCAGCCACTGCCCCAGCTCATCTGCTGCTGAAACCCACATCCATGCCTTTGTTACCTCCAGACTTGACTATTCCAATGCATTCCTGGCTGGCTTCCCATCTTCTACCCTCCATAAACTTAAGCTCATCCAAAACTCTGCTGTCCGTATCCTAACTCGCACCAAGTCCCGTTCACCCATCACCCCTGTGCTCTGTTGTAATGTAGGAAGGGAAAGGGAAAGGCACATTGTTGAGAGAGGGGGATTGCCTCATGTTGTGAATGGTTGATGTTGATAATGGGTGGCAAATGTAAAAAATATGTTGCACGGCCTAAACGCTGAAACTCCTCAGTTTGGTAATGCAAAATAAACCCCAAAAAATGAAAATGGAAAATGTTCAGTGTGAAATAGTATACAGAAAACCCACAGAAAAATCAGAGGAAAATCGCACTTAAACCTACCACGTGAATTTATAAAGACATGTCAAATTCCACATGTAACTTCATGTAAAGTGGTTGTATCGAATAATCAATGTGACATTAAAGGTTTCAACCTGTAATTAAAACAAGTGCAAAATCTAAAGCAACGTAGAAACATAGAAACATAGAAGATATGAGCAGGAGTAGGCCATTCGGCCCGTCGAGCCCGCTCCGCCATTTAATGAGATCATGGCTGATCATCCAAATAGAGAACCCTGTCCCTGCTTTCTCCCCATATCACTTGATCCCTTTAGCCTCAAGAAATATATCCAACTCAACCTTGAATATATTTAATGAATTGGCCTCAACTGCCCTGTGTGGCAGAGAATTTCACAGGTTCACCACTCTCTGGGTGAAGAAATTCCTCATCATCTCAGTCCTAAATGGCTTACCCCTTATCCTTTGACAGTGACCCCTGGTTCTGGATACCCCCGCCATCAGGAACATCCTTCCTGCATCTAGTCTGTCTAGTCCTGTTAGAATTTTATAAGTTTCAATTAGATCCCCTCTCATTCTTCTAAACTCTAGCGAATATAAGCCTAATCGACCCAATCTCTCCTCATACGTAATTCCTGCCATCCCAGGGTATAAGTCTGGTGAATCTTCGCTGCACTCTCTCCATGGCAAGAACATCCTTCCTCAGATAAGGTGAGCAAAACTGCACACAATACTCAAGGTGTGGTCTCACCAAGGCCCTGTACAACTGCAGCAAGACATCCTTGCTCCTGTACTCAAATCCTCTCGCTATAAACGCCAACATACCATTTGCCTTCTTAACCAGCTGCTGCACATGCATGCTTACCTTCAGCGACTGGTGCACAAGAACACCCAGGTCTCGTTGCACTTCCCCTTTTCCCACTCTATTGACATTCAGATAATAATCTGTCTTCCTGTTTTTGCCACCAAAGTGGATAACCTCGCATTTATCCACATTATACTGCATTTGCCATGCATCTGCCCAATCACCCAACCTGTCCAAATCACACTGGAGTTTCTCTGCATTCTCTTCACAGCACACATGGCCACCCAACTTTGTGTCATTTGCAAACTCGAAGATATTACGTCTAGTTCCCTCGTCTAGATCATTTAAATATATTGTGAATAGCTGGGGTCCTAGAACCGATCCCTGTCGTACCCCACTAGTCACTGCCTGCCATTTATTCCAACTCTTTGCTTCCTGTCTGCCAATTAGTTCTCTATCCAAGACAGTACCTTACCGCCAACCCCATGTGCTTTAACTTTACATGCTAATCTCATTGGCGGGACCTTATCGAAAGCCTTCTGAAAGTCCAAATACACCACATCCACTGGTTCTCCCTTATCTATTCTACCAGTTACATCCACAAAAAATTCCAGTAGATTAGTCAAGCATGATTTACCTTTTGTAAATCCATGTTGACTTTGTCCGATCCTGTCACTGGTTTCCAAGTGCTCTGCTATTACATCTGTTATAATAGACTCTAGCATTTTCCCCACCACCAATGTCAGGCTTACCGGTCTATAATTCCCCGTTTTCTCTCTGCCACCCTTTTTAAATAGTGAGGTTACATTAGCTATCCTCCAATCCATAGGAACTGTTCCAGAGTCTATAGAATATTGGAAGATGACCAGCAATGCATCTACTATTTATAGGGCCACTTCCTTAAGTACCCTAGGATGTAGATTATCAGGCCCTGGGGATTTATCGGCCTTCAATCCCGTCAATTTCCCTAACACCATTTCCTTACAAATACTGATTTAATTCAATTCCTCCCTCTCATTAGACCCTCTGTTCCCCAACATCTCTGGGAGATTATTTGTGTCCTCCTTTGTGAAGACAGAACCAATGCACATGTTTAATTGGTCTGCCATTTCTTTGTTCCCCATTATAAATTCCCTTGATTCTGACTGCAAGGGACCTACGCTTGACTTCACCAATCTTTTTCTCTTCACATATCTATAAAAGCTTTGACAGTCAGTTTTTATGTTCCCTGAAAACTTACTCTCATACTCTATTTTCCCCCTCTTAATGAATCCCTTTGTCCTCCTTTACTGAATCCTAAACTGCTCCCAATCCTCAGGTTTGCTGCTTTTTCTGGCCAACTTATATGTCCTCTCCTTTATGCTATCCCTAATTTCCCTTGCTGGCCACAGTTGAGTCACATTTTTTGTTTTATTTTTATGCCAAACAGGGATGAACAAATTCTGTCGTTCATCCATGTGATCTTTAAATGTTTGCCATTGCCGATCTGCCGTCAACCCTTTAAGTAACGTTCCCCAATCCATCCTAGCCAACTCGTGCCTCATACCATTGTAGTTTCCTTTATTTAAATTCAGGACCCTTGTCTCTGAGTCAACTCTCTTTAATGAAGAATTCTATCATATTATGATCGCTCCTCCCCAAGAGGCCTCTCACAACAAGCTTGCTAATTAACCCTTTCTCATTACATAATACCCAGTCTAATATGGCCTGATCTCTAGTTGGCTCCTCAACATATTGGTCCAGGAAACCATCCCGTATACACTCTAGGAATTCCTCCTCCACATTATTGTTACTAATTTGGTTAGCCCAATCTATATGTAGATTAAAGTCACCCATGATAACTGCAGTGCCCTTATTGCACGTGTCTCTAATTTTCCATTTAATGCCATCCCCAACCTCAGCATTACTGTTTGGGGGTCTGTATACAACTCCCACTAATGTTTTCTGCCCCTTGGTATTTCTCAGCTCTGCCCATACAGATTCTACATCATCAGGGCTAATATCCTTCCTTACTATTGTGTTAATCTCCTCTTTAACCAACAATGCTACCCCACCTCCTTTTCCTTTTTTCCTGTCCTTCCTGAATATTGAATACCCCTGGATGTTGAATTCACAGTCTTGGTCACCCTGGAGCCATGTCTCCGCAATCCCAATTATATCATATCCGTTTACATCTATTTGCACAGCTGATTCAACCACCTTGTTACGAATGCGCCTCACATTAAGACACAAAGCCTTCAGGCTTGATTTTTTAACACTCTTTGTCCTTTTGGAATTCTTATTTATTGTGGCCCTGTTTGATTTACAGCCTTGATTTCTCTGCCTTCCACTTTTGCTTTTCTCCTTCCTGTCTTTTGTTTCTATCCTTGCTTCCCTTTCCTCTGTCTCCTTGCACAGGTTCCCAACCCCCTGCCATTTTAGTTTAAACCCTCCCCAACAGCACTAGCAAACACTCCCCCTAGGACATCGGTTCCAGTCCCTCCCAGGTGCAAACCGTCCAGTTTGTACTGTTCCCACCTCCCCCAGAACCAACTCCAATGTCCCAGGAATTTGAATCCCTCCCCCTTGCACCATTCCTCTAGCCACGTATTCATCTGAAATATCCTTCTATTTCTACTCTGACTAGCATGTGGCACTCGTAGCAATCCTGAGATTACTACCTTTGAGGTCATATTTTTTAATTTACCTCCTAACTCCCTATATTCAGCTTTTAGGGCCTCATCCCATTTTTTACCTATATCGTTGGTACCTCTATGCACCACGACAACTGGCTGTTCACCCTCCCCCTCCAGAATGCCCTGCAGCCACCCCGAGACACTCTTGACCCTTGCACCAGGGAGGCAACATTCCATCCTGGAGTCTCATTTGCAGCCGCAGAAACGCATATCTATTCCCTTACAATAGAATCCACTATCACTACAGCTCTCCCGCTCCTTTTCCTCCCGTCCTGTGCAGCAGGACCACCCATTCTGCCAGGAAGTTGGCTGCTGCTGCCTTTCCCCGATAAGCCATCTCCCTCAACACTATCCAAAGTGGTATATCTGTTTGAAAGGGGGATGGTCACAGGGGAACCCTGCACTGCCTCCCTCCACCTACTACTCTGCCTGGTGGTCACCCATTCCCTTCCTGCCTGTGCACCCTTTACCTGCGATGTGACCAACTCCCTAAACGTGCTATCCACGATGTCCTCAGCATCGCAAATGATCCAGTATGTATCCATTCGCAGCTCCAGTGCCACAGTCCGTCAATGCAACAAACAGGATGGTATGAAAAAGCCATCACTTGGTGGAGGTTCTGACTGAAAAGGTATATGGACTGATAATGATAGTAGCCGCAATAAAAAATCAGTGACTTAAAAAAAAATTAAATCAGTAATGTATACTCAATAGTTTTTTTTATTCTTGGAATGTGGGCATCGCTGGCAAGGCTGACATTGTCCATTCCTAGTTTCCTTGAGAAAGTGGTGATGAGCCTTCTTCTTGAACTGCTGCAGACCGTGTGGTGATGGTGCTCTCACAGTGCTGTTAGTTAGGGAGAGCCAAAATTTTGACCCAGCAACAATGAAGGAACGGCGATATATTTCCAAGTCGGGATGGTGTGTGAGTTGAAGGGGAACTTGGAGGTGATGGTGTTCCCATTTGCCTGCTGCCCTTGTCCTTCTAGTTGGTGGAGGTCGTGGGTTTGGGAGGTGCTGCCGAAGAAGCCGTGATAAGTTGCTGCAGTGCATCCTGTAGATGGTAGTCACTGCAGCCAGGGGTACGCTGGTTGTGGCCAGGTTGATGCTTACGCTAGTGGATAAGGCGCTGACCAAGTGGTTTGCTTTGTCCTGGATGGCATCAATCTTCTTGAGTGTTCAAATGTAAAAAGTCACACAACACCAGGTTATAGTCCAACAGCTTTATTTGAAATCACAAGCTTTCGGAGCGCTGCTCCTTCTTCAGGTGAAGTGGAGAAATGCATAAAGACACAGCTTATATAGTCAGAGAATCATATCAGATGTTTACAGGTAACCTTTCCAACTGCCATTTATCACACCTCGGCAGAGAGATAATCACAGCAGTCAAAGGTGTGAATGGTGTCCAAACAGGTCAGTCAGGGAAACATTACATCAAAGAACAATGAGGTGGGGTCACAAGGGGTCAAATATTGCAGATGCTGGGGTCTGTATGAAAAACAAAAAAAGACAAAAAACATTTTTTTTGGCTGGAAATCACAGCAGGTCCGGCCGCATCTGTGTAGAGAGAACAAGCCAATGTCGACTCGAGTCTGGATGACCCTGCATCAGGTGGAGTTACATGTAGCGTGACATGAACCCAAGATCTCGGTTGAGGCCGTCCTCATGGGTGCGGAACTTGGCTATCAGTTTCTGCTCGACGATTTTGCGTTGTCGTGTGTCTCGAAGGCCACCTTGGAGAATGCTTACCCAAAGATCGGAGGCTGAATGTCCTTGACTGCTGAAGTGTTCCCCGACTGGGAGGGAACACTCCTGCCTGGTGATTGTTGCGCGGTGTCCATTCATCCGTTGTCGCAGTGTCTGCATGGTCTCGCCGATGTAACATGCTCCGGGGCATCCTTTCCTGCAACGTATGAGGTAGACAATGTTGGCCGAGTCACATGAGTATGTACCATGTACCTGGTGGGTGGTGTCCTCATGTGTGATGATGGTATCTGTGTTGATGATCTGGCATGTCTTGCAGAGGTTGCTGTGGCAGGGTTGTGTGGTGTCGTGGTCGCTGTTCTCCTGAAAGCTGGGTAATTTGCTGCGAACGATGGTCTGTTTGAGGTTAGGCGGCTGTTTGAAAGCGAGTAGTGGAGGCGTGGGGATGGCCTTAGCAAGGTGTTCGTCGTCATCGATGACATGTTGAAGGCTGCGAAGAACATGGCGTAGTTTCTCCGCTCCGGGGAAGTACTGGACGACGAAGGGTACTCTATTGGTTGTGTCCCGTGTTTGTCTTCTGAGGAGGTCTATGCGATTTTTCGCTGTGGCCCGTCGGAACTGTCGATCGACGAGTCGAGCGTCATATCCCGTTCTTACAAGGGCGTCTTTCAGTGTCTGTAGGTTGTTACAGCTCCACCAATCCAAGCAGGTGGAAAGTGTTCCAGCACACTTCTGACTTGTAGCTTTTAGGTGATGGAGAAGCTTTGGGGAGTAAGGAAATAAGCCACTCACCACAGAATAACCAGCCTCTGACCTGCTGTAGTAGCCACAGTATTTATGTGGCTGGTCCAGCTGAATTTATGGCCAATGGTAACCCCCAGGTTGTTGATGGCGGGAAACTTGGTGATGGTAATGCCATTGAAAGTCAGAGGGAAGTGGTGAGATTCTCTTTTGTTGGAGATGGTGATTGTCTTCTATTTGTTTGGCACGAATGTTACCTGCCACTTATCAGCCCAAGCCTGGAAGTTGCTCAGGTCCTGTTGCATGCAGACATGGACTGCTTCATTATCTGAGTAATTGCAAGTGGAGCCGAACGCTGTTCAATCATTCACGAACAGCCCCACTTCTGACCTTATGATGGAGGCAAAGTCATTGATAAAGCAACTGAAGATGGATAGACCTAGGACACTGCTCTGAGGAACTCCTGCAGTGATGTCCTGGGGCTAGGATAATTGGCTTCCAACAACCACAACCATCTTCCTTTGCACCAGTTATGACTCCAGCCATAGGAGACATTTCCCCCTGATCCCCATTGATATCAGTTTTACTAGATCTCCTTGGTGCCATATTTGGCTGAATGCTACCTTGATGTCAAAGGCAGTCACTCTCACCTAACTTCTGGAATTCTTGGGGGTGATTTTCTCAATGGGGAGCTTTTGGAGGTGGGACTCGCACTTGTCGGGTTTCAGTCGCGCCTCCCTCAACTTCTAGCCAATCCACGCTATTTTCCCTTGATTGAACTTGTTAAGCCTGTCCAGCAGGCTTAGCAGGCCAATTAAGGGAAAGCCGGTTGCAGAGAACATCAACGTATGACGTTTCATCTGTCAAAGATTTTTGATAGATGAATTGTCATCGTTTGACAGCTCTGTGAAACTATCAAACAATGGCATTCTCTGTAGTTTGATGAGGTCTTGAATTCAAGACCTCATCAAACTTCTTTCTTTTGCAGAAATGTGATGGTTGTTGCATTGGAAAATGCAACGGCCATCTTTCATCTGCAATGTGGAGGTCCGAGGCTCTCCACATACACATCGACTGAAGCCTGCAGGAAGAAACAAAGGTAAGTACACTTTTACTAATACTTTGCACTTACCTCAGATACTCACCGCTCCAGATTTGCACCCATCACTCAGCTCCACAGCACACTTTTGCAACCCCCCCCACCTTCCCGACCCCCGCAGATCCCCTAATCGCCTCGGTGACCTGACGGGTTTCAGGGCCTTCGGGAAGCCCACACTTGTGAGGGCAAAAACTGGATAATCCTATTTTCTGCCTGTTAACTACCTGTTAACAGGCAGTTAATAGGCTTTAATCCCTTCCCGCCTCCAAGGAGACGAGACCCGGCGCGGGACGGCTACCTGCCTCCTGGGAAGATGGCATGGAGGTGGGTTGGGGGCGGGTTGGGCACCTGCCCCCAAATTCTGCCATTTTCCTGGCAGTCCCGCCTCCATACCCACCTCCCCAGGGCTGGTAAAATCGCCCGCTAAGTGTCCATGTTTGGGCCAAGGCTGTAATAAGGCCTGGAGCCGAGTGGTCCTGGCAGAACCCAGACTGAGCATCAGTGAGCAGGCTATTGGTGAGTAAGTGTCGCTTAATAGTACTATTGAGGACTCCTTTTATCACTTTGCTGATGATTGTGAGTAGGGTGATAGGGCAGTAATTGGCTGGGTTGGATTTGTCTTGCTTTTTGTGGACACAATGGCCTAGAAATTCATTAAGGCGCTGCCAGCTTTGCGCCCAGTTAACGCCTAAAGAGAGATTTTGCGCCAGAAATGAGTTTGCGCAGATATTCAGCGCAGCGGTATTGGCGGCTGTAGCCGTTAGCGCTGCGCCGGCACCGATGACGTCATCGGTGTGCGCAGTGCCCCGGTTCTGCCCCGAAACCGGCCCGATCCCCATATTTAGTTGCGGCCGCCTCCTCCGAAGCGGCCGCAAACAGCGACCAGAAAACGGGGCCGTCCTGCTGCCTTAGTGGGGCGCTTTAAAGCGGAAGGTGCGGCCGGCCGCTTTTTCGGCGGCCGCCTGCCCGCACCTCCTTCCCCGGCCTCCTCCACCCCCCGCCCCCCGCGGCATTGCCGGCTGCTTTCCGCGAGCCCGGCACTTCTCCGTGGTGCCGGGCTCATTTGCCGGCACTATCCAGCGGCGATCTCCCCGTTGCAGGCAGCTCCCCCTTAAGAGAAGGAGGAGGCCTGCAGTACCGCAGCCTGCCGCTCCGCAGCGGCTGGCGCAGCGGGGCCAAGAGTGCTGATATTCAGTGTCAGCGCCCCAAGCGGAGGCGGGCACACCCTGGTATAGCGCCCGGTTCCGAATTGGGGCACTAACAATGAATATCTGGCGATCGCTATAGGCTTCCCGCCCAGCGCTAACTTTTGGGCGCTAGCCAGCTGGCGGGGCCATAGTGAATTTCTAGGCCAATATACTTAGGCAATTTTTCACATTGTCGGGTAGATGCCAGTATTGTAGCTGTACTGGAGCAGCTTGGCTAGCGACATGGCTAGTTTTGGAGCACAAGTCCTCAGCACTACAGTCAAGATGTTGTCAGGACCTGTTGGCTTTTCTGTATCCAGTGCTAATTCAGAATCTATATGGACCTGGGATCAGTGGGATACTTCAAAATTTCCAGAGGCAAAAATAAACCCTACAGGAATGCCTTAATAAGTAATAGATTCTGCAATCAATTCTTTCCATAGAGCATTAGTGTACAAGTTTGGTTTGATAGAAACATAGAACCATAGAAGTGTTAAAGTACAGAAGGAGGCCATTCAGTCAATTGTGTTCCAGCTGTTTGCTAGAGCAATCCAAAACTAATCCCATTGCCTTGTTCTCTCCCTGTAGCCCAATATTGTCCTCTGCTTCAAATAGTTCTCCAATTTTCCAATTAAAGATGCAATGATGTCTGCCTCCTGCCTCAACCGCTTCTTGTTGCAAAATATTCCATGTTCCAACAAATCCCTGCATAATGAAATGTCTCCTCATCTCCCTGCTCACTATCTCAGTGTAAATTTTTGAATTAATGACCCTTGTCACTGAATCTCCAAAGAGAAGTAAATAATTAGATAGAAATAATTAGAAGGGAAATCTAGTAATCCCCCAGAGGATTTTGCTTACCATCCTGAAAGTCTTGAAAACAGAATGGTCTAGAACTTCATAGTCATCACATCCATTTTACAGATGTGCACCCCAATCCAGCACTGGAAATGTACCATATTGAATCGGGTTCCTCTGGAGGTGGCCAAAGTGCACATCGCAAGTATTTACAATGCATATTATAATATTTAAAGACGGGTCCTACGCTTGTTGTAAGACCCTTTTCTGATATTGGGCTGTCCCAACACTTAACTAGCCATGTGATAAACTCACTCAGTAACTCATGGCACTACCAGGCAACAAGAACCCTTGAGCAATGCCATTTAAAGGGCTAATCCACTCCATTGAGGTTAATTGCTGGTTTGTCCTTTTAGGTTAACCTCTGGGCGTTTTGTGTCCCATTTTCTGACTTCTAAAACTGATTTTTGACATCTGAGAAGAGGTTTTTGCTGGTGCTACACTCATTGGCTGCTTTCAAAACAGTTTCACTGCAGTCATAGGTGGTCTTGTCAGCTGGCCTTTGGGGCTGGAGGACAAGGGGCAGCAGCCAATGAGACAGGAGAGAGCAGGAACAGCTGGGATAAACGGGGGTGAGAGGGCACTTTGCAGAAGGCCATACCCACAGTGGTTCTTCAGGGAACAGTTCTCCTATCTCAACTCCACTGAGGAACAATGTCTCAGGTGTCTTCACTTCACAAAAGATGCTCTCACCGAACTATGTCACCTGTTGCATCCACAACTTGAGCCTTGAACTAGGCATGGTCAGCACTGCCTTTGGCTGTCAAGGTCAACACGGCTGCAGCAGGTAACATCAGCGACATCTCCCAGTTTGCAGTCCACCTTGTAGCATGAAGGTCACTGAAGCTCTCCATACCAGGAAGAACACCGACATCTCTTTCCTCATGGAAAGAACAAAACCGAATGAGCGAGCAGGAGGCTTCGCCTGCATTGCAGGCTGCTCCAGGGTGCAATGTGTCACAGACTCCAACCATATTGCCTTGCATGCTCCGCACCACCAGCCTGGCATCTTTCTGAATAGAAAAGGATTCCACTCCCTCAATATCTAGCTTGTCTGCGGCCACAGGCAGAGCATCATGCAGGTCTGTGCCCAGATTCATGCAGTCATGCTGTATTCATCCTGCGCCAGTCCTCTTTGCCGACTTTATTCCAATCAGATGGTCAAGTTATAGGCTGGCTAATGGGCGACAAGGGCTCTTGCTTTTAAATATTGCTCATGACTCTTGTGAGGAACCTGGGCACAACTGCAGAGCAGACCTACAATGAGAGCCATGTCACCACCAGAAATTCATTGAGCAAACAATCAGCGTGCTCAAGCAATGCTTCTGCTGTTTGGACAGTTCAGGAGAATCTTTGCAGTAAACCCAGGAATCCAGATTTATAAGCATCTACTGTATGTTCAATAACTTTGCCATCATGGACCAGCCCTTATCACCACCTAGGCCGCAAGAAGTGCAGGCGGAGCAGGAGCAGCATTTTTTTTTATTCTTTCCTGGGATGTGGGCATCGCTGGCAAGGCCAGCATTTATTGCCCATCCCTAAATGCCCTTGAGAAGGTGGTGGTGAGCCGTCTTCTTGAACTGCTGCAGTCCGTGTGGTGAAGGTACTCCCACAGTGCTGTTAGGGGGTGAGTTCCAGGATTTTGACCCAGTGACGATAAAGGAATGACGATATATTTCCAAGTCAGGATGGTGTGTGACTTGGAGGGGAACTTGGAGGTGATGGTGTTCCCATGTGCCTGCTGCTCTTGTCCTTCTAGGTGGAAGAGGTCGCGGGTTCGGGAGGTGCTGCCAAAGAAGCCTTGGCGAGTTGTTGCAGTGCATCTTGTAGATGGTGCACACTGCAGCCACGTTACGATGGTAGTGGAAGCAATAAATGTTTAAGGTGGTGGATGGGGTGCCAATCAAGCTGGCTGCTTTGTCCTGGATGTTGTCAAGCTTCTTGAGTGTTGTTAGAGCTGTACTCATCCAGGCAAGTGGTGAGTATTCCATTAGACTCCTGACTTGTGCCTTGAAGATGGTGGAAAGGCTTTGGGGAGTCAGGAGGTGAGACAGTCGCTGCAGAATATCTAGCCTCTGACCTGCTCTTGTTGCCACAGTATTTATATGGCTGGTCCAGTTAAGTTTCTGGTCAATGGTGACCCCCGGGATGCTGATGGTGGGGGATTTGGCGATGGTAATGCCGTTGACTGTCAAGGGGCGGTGGTTAGACTCTCGCTTGTTGGAGATAGTCTTGCCTGGCACTTGTGTGGCGCGAATGTTACTTGCCACTTATCAGCCCAAGCCTGAATGTCGTACAGGTCTTGTTGCATGTGGACATGGACTGCTTCATTATCTGAGGAGTTGAGAATGGCACTGAACACTGTGCAGTCATCAGCAAACATCGCCATTTCTGACCTTATGTTGGAGGGAAGGTCATTGATGAAGCAGCTGAAGATGGTTGGACCTGGGACTCTGCCCTGAGGTACTCCTGAAGCAATGTCCTGGGGCTGTGATGATTGACCTCCAACCACCACAACTATCTTCCTTTGTGCTAGGTATGATTCCAGCCAGTGGAGAGTTTTCCCCCAATTCCTATTGACTTCAGTTTTACTAGGGCTCCTTGATGCCACACTTGGCCAAATGCTGCCTTGACATCAAGGGCAGTCACTCTCACCTCACCTCTGGAATTTAACTCCTTTGTCTATGTTTGGACCAAGGCTGTAAGGAGGTCGGGAGCCATGTGGTCTTGGCGGAACTCAAACTGGGCATCAGTGAGCAGGTTATTGATGAGTAAGTGCCGCTTGATAGCACTGTCGATGATACCTTCCATCACTTTGCTGATGATTGAGAGTAGACTGATAGAGCGGTAATTGGCTGGATTGGATTTATCCTTTTTGTGGATAGTACATAACTGGGCAGTTTTCCACATTGTCGGATAGATGCCAGTGTTGTAGCTGCACTGGAACAGCTTGGCTAGAGGCGCGGCTAGTTCTGGAGCACAAGTCTTCAGCACGATAGCCAGGATGTCGTCGGGGCCCATAGCCTTTGCTGTATCCAGTGCGCTCAGCCATTTCTTGATATCACGTGGAGTGAATCGAATTGGCTGAAGACTGGCTTCTGTGATGGTGGGGGCCTCAGGAGGAGGCCGACATGGATCATTCACTTGGCACTTCTGGTTGAAGATGGTTGCAAACGCTTCAGCCTTGTCTTTTGCACTCATGTGCTGGGCTCCACCATCATTGAGGATGGGATATTCATGGAGCCTCCTCCTCCCGTTAGTTGTTTAATGGTCCACTACCATTCACGACTGGATGTGGCAGGACTGCAGAGTTTTGATCTGATCCGTTGATTGTGGGATCATTTAGCCCTGTCTATAGCATGCTGCTTCTGCTTTTTAGCATGCATGTAGTCCTGTGTTGCAGCTTCCCCAGGTTGGCACCTCATTTCTGGTATGCCTGGCGCTGCTCCTGGCGTGCTCTTCTACACTCCTCATTGAACCAGGTTGGTCCCCTGGCTTGATGTTAATGGTAGAGTGAGGCATATGCCGAGCCATGAGGTTACAGATTGTGGTGGAATACAGTT
The DNA here is from genome assembly GCF_052327205.1 of Somniosus microcephalus. NCBI lineage: Eukaryota > Metazoa > Chordata > Chondrichthyes > Squaliformes > Somniosidae > Somniosus > Somniosus microcephalus. The sequence continues at coordinate 228,886,145 of NC_140993.1, read as the reverse complement.
CTGCTGCTGCTGATGTGAATAATGAGGCTGGAATTTGTGAAGGGTTGAGCAGAGCAACATTCTTACCTTAAACACTGTGAGGCCGTTGAATTTTTTCAACACTGCATCATGTTCTTGGAACTAAGGTCTTGCCCTTGACCTCCTCAGTGACCTCTTCCCACTGACGGCAGTGGTGTTACCTGGAGGGCTTTCTGCCCCCTGGGTGGAACAGGATCTCTATCTTCCTGTCTATTGCCTGAATCAGAGCCTCCAACTCAGCATTTGGTGCCCTCTCTTGACCTCATCCAGCCATTTACTTCAACCTGGAAAGTTTCCTTCCTGTCTGCTGCTAGAGGGTACCTCCCTTTTAAGAGGCACCAGCTGCCTTTAAGTGACATCAGAGATGCACGTCTCCTGCCCCTCCCACCAAACAGCAGTGCAACCAATGAGTATATGTATGGCGCTGACTGTATGCCTGAATCACTTTAATGAGGTCCCGGCAACAATTTTATGTGGAGCCTGGGACCAAATGAACAGGTACTTGAGATGATCAGCCATGATCTCATTAAATGGCGGAGCAGGCTCGAGGGGCCGAATGGCCCACTCCTGCTCCTATCTTCTATGTTTCTATGACCATGCCCCTGAGCACCCATGTTTGGCATGATCGCATTCCTAGGCAAGTAATCAATTAGAATTGATCCTTTCTAACCTCAAAAATCTTACATTTTAATAACATATAAAAGAGCTAATTTGGACGTATAACTTCTGACTCACTGGCACTCTAAGTATTGGAAAATGTTAATAAATGGGTATTGGGGCCAATAACTGCTAAAAGACCAGTAACTGAGACTGATCCTCCTCCATTTGCTAATTTTAAAAGGCATTTTATTCTTGTAACATGCAAAGTCAATGAAATGATGAGCTAGAATTTTAAACTAGGACAGTGACAAATTAATGAAACTGCTTGTTGTTTTCAGAGCTCTGGCTGAGCTGGTTGTAAGGATTGAGTTGAGTATCAAAAGTAATCCCAGTCCACGCTAGCTGATTAGATAATGCAGAGACAACAAAAATGCATTCTGCTGTATGTACTTCCTTATATTTATGGTATGAGGAACAATTACAACCTCTTGCCAAATGTAGGGAGAAAGTATAGCATTAGCGAGGTGAAGTAGGATGAATGGCAATTGTTATTCAATCTTGCCACTGGATGATAAATCTCCACGAGAAGTTTCAAGGGTACATTTGACAGTGAAATAAGTCTTGAAAAAAGCTCCCTAAATGCCAGGACGAAAATACTGAACACATAATTCTGTTATTGCAGCTGCACAATTTTTTTTCTCTATTATAATGAAAGTTTGAGTGAAAATCTTACAGAATTTTCAACATTTCCTTCCAATTTCATATCGGAAGAATGCCTGCTTGGTTCATTTGCATACTAAATGTACACCTGGCATTGCTGTGTTCCATACGACTGCTGCTGGGTGTGCATTTACAAAAAAGTAACCCAATGAGATCCAAAAGCCAGTCCATTCTCTCTTTCCTCCATGGTAACTATAGGGTTGGCCCTAAACAGGCTACATGTTGAACAGACAGCCTGTTTTGTCAAAGTAGGTTGTCTGGAATCTTCTAAGAGTCTGGTTTTTAAAATAACTTGTTCCCACTTACTCTGCGTGCTTCATGATTTGGAAATGTTAGTTATTCAGCTTTTTAAAACTGTTCATGATGTTTCATTAACAGCAAAGCAGATCCCTGAACTCAAGCCAAAGTCCTGTCCCGATCTACCCTGGGCTTTGGAGTTGGCATAAGTTGGTCACTGGTATATTTGAAGTGACAGTTTGAAGTAAATGGCTATCAAGCCTCATTCCTGAAGTTTAAGTTACGGTTAAGGTATGTAGATGATAAACTGGTCATCTTTGACTCTTTAGTAGGACTGGTTTAAAAAAGTTTCAATTGTCATCATCACTTTAAACAGAATTTATGCTTTCCTAAAATTCATAAAGGAAGATAATGGATAACTCTCCTTTCTAGATATCATTGGAGGGATGATGGCTTTCAAAGAATCAGCATGTCTATATGCACACACATGCAAACACGCCTGCGTATACACACACACATAGAGGTATTTTCTCTTCCACAGTCTAAGCTAAATGGAGAAGTAGGTTTGACAAAAGCATCAGCGAGAGATAACAGACCTTTCTTCAATTATTAACTGATGCTCACGAGATTTAAAATATCTGACTTGTTAAAAGTTTATTAAAGGCCAGACATGCTGCCTCAACTGTGGCTGCACAATTGCGGTAGTCATTGCATTTGCTACTGGTGCAACTCCCTGCTTTATGGTAGACTGCAGTTGTTCTACCTTTGCAGGGATTTAAGTATGAAATGTCATGCCTGTTCTACGTGTTGCACGTATTCTAACAGCGTCCATTGGAAAAGCAGACATGATAAATTGACTCTCCCTCGGCAGCTGTTGAGTGACTTGCACCATCAAAGATCTGTGTCAGCCTGGGCTCGCGCCAGCCTTGTCTCCGTGATATCGCCCTCGCCTCTGAGATCGGTCATGGTTTCAATTCCACTCTAGAAACATGAGCACATAGGCCCAGAAATTCGGGTCGGAGGCTTCCCGTGGGTGCCGGCACTTACCTACTGTGCCGGCCGTTGAGCTGTGGGCCCGCGTGGGATTCCGATCCTGGGCCTGCTCCAACTGCAGGCGCGCAGTGCTTGCGTATCCCAGGGGCGCAGTTAGATCGAAGCGTCCCCTGGGATTACGTGGGCCATGGAGAGACAATGGTAGCAGGGAATCTGTATTCATAGATTTGACAGGAAGACCTGTCAAATCTATGAATACAATTCAGCCCCAAAACATAAATAAAACTTCAAATAATTTTTTTTTTAAATCACATTTTTAAAATAACTATAAATTACATAAAATAACTATTTTAAAAAATAATTTAAATTTTTGAAAAAGGTTAATTACAGTTTCTAACAGGGCTAAAAATAAACTTACCTTTCTTTCAAGTATTTAAATATAATAAACCTGTGGAAAAAATGTTTTTATTTTACTTAATTCACCACTTACCGTGTTAAAAGCAGGCTGCTTTTTATAAGTGTAAGAACATAAGAACATAAGAAATAGGAGCAGGAGTAGGCCAATCGGCCCCTCGAGCCTGCTCCGCCATTCAATAAGATCATGGCTGACCTGATCCTAACCGCCAATCCACTATCACAGAACCATCTCCTGAATCTAACAGAATTAGACACACGAAATAGGAGCAGGATCAGGCTACACGGCCCCTGGGCCCGCTCCGCTACCCACAGGGCCATGACCGATCCGAACCTAGACTCATGTCCAAATTCCTACCCGCTCCCCGTAACCCTTAATTCCCTTTACTTCTAGGAAACTGTCTATTTCTGTTTTAAATTTATGTAATGATGTAGCTTCTACAGCTTTTTGGGGCAGCATATTCCATGGACATACCACCCTCTGAGTGAAATAGTTCCTCCTCATCTCAGTTTTGAAAGAGCAGCCCCTTATTCTAAGACTATGCCTCCTAGTTCTAGTTTCACCCATCATCGGGAACATCTTCCCCGCATCCACCCGATCCAACCCCTTCACAATCTTATATGTTTCAATAAGATTGCCTCTCATTCTTCTGAACTCCAATGAGTAGAGTCCCAATCTACTCAACCTCTCCTCATATGTCCATCCCTTCATCCCCGGGATTAACCGAGTGAACCTTCTTTTTACTGACTCGAGAGCAAGTATGTCCTTTCTTAAGTATGGACACCAAAACTGTACGCAGTATTCCAGGTGCGGTCTCACCAATACCTTGTACAACTGAAGCAATACCTCCCTATTTTTATATTCTATCCCCCTAGCAATGAAAGCCAACATTCCATTGGCCTTCTTAATCACTTGCTGCACCTGCATACTAACCTTTTGAGTTTCGTGCACCAGGACCCCCCGATCCCTTTGTACTTCAATACTTTCCAGTTTCTTGCCATTAAGATAATAACTTGCTCTACGATTTTTCCTGCCAAAGTGCATAACCTCACACTTTCCAGTATTGTATTCCATCTGCCAAATCTCTGCCCACTTACTTAGCCTGTCTATGTCCCCTTGCAGGTTTTTTATGTCCTCCTCACTCACTACTTTCCCTGCCATCTTAGTATCATCTGCAAACTTTGATATGTTACACTCGGTCCCCTCCTCCAAATCGTTAATATAGATTGTAAAGAGTTGGGGACCCAGCACTGACCCCTGCGGAACACCACTATTTACTGATTGCCAGTCTGAGAATGAACCATTTATCCCAACTCTCTGCCTTCTGTTAGATAGCCAATCCGCTATCCATGCCAGAATATTACCCCCAATCCCGTGATTTTTTATCTTAAGCAATAATCTTTTGTGTGGCACCTTGTCAAATGCCTTTTGGAAGTCTAAATACACTACGTCCACTGGTTCCCCTTTATCCACCCTATACGTTACTTCCTCAAAGAACTCCAGCAAATTTGTCAAACATGACTTCCCCTTCATAAAACCATGCTGACTTTGCCTATTAAATTATGATTATCCAAATGTCCTGTTACTGTCTCCTTAATAATGGACTCCAAAATTTTACCTACCACAGATGTTAGGCTAACCGGTCTATAGTTTCCAGCCTTCTGTCTACTGCTCTTTTTAAATAAGGGTGTTACATTAGCAGTTTTCCAGTCTGCCGGGACCTTTGCCGAGTCCAGGAAGTTTTGGAAAATTATTACCAATGCATCCACAATCCCTGCTGCCACTTCCCTCAAGACCCTAGGATGTAAGCCATCAGGTCCAGGTGATTTATCCGCCTTGAGTCCCATTATTTTACCGAGTACCACTTCCTTAGTGATTTGGATCGTGTTTAGCTCCTCCCCCCCTTTAGCCCCCTGTTTGTCCAGTGTTGGGATATTCTTAGTGTCTTCTACTGTAAAGACTGATGTAAAATATTCATTCAGTGTTTTTGCCATCTCCATATTTCCCACCATTAATTTCCCGGTCTCATCCTCTAAGGGACCAACATTTACTTTAGCCACCCTTTTTCTTTTTATATAAGTATAAAAACTCTTACTATCTGCTTTTATATTTTTTGCTAATTTACTTTCATAATCTATCTTCCCTTTCTTAATCAATCTTATTGTTATTTTTTGCTGTCTTTTAAAGTTTTCCCAATCCTCTATCCTCCCACTAGATTTGGCTACCTTATATGCCCTTGTTTTTAGTCGAATACTATCCTTAATTTCTTTACTTAGCCACGGATGGCTGTCTTTTCTTTTACACCCTTTTCTTCTCAGTGGAATATATATTTTTTGGAAGTTGTAAAATAACTCCTTAAATGTACACCACTGATCATGTATCGTCTTACTCTTTAATCTATTTTCCCAATCCACTCTACTCAATTCCGCTCTCATACCTTCATAGTCTCCTTTATTCAGGCTTAGCACGCTTGTTTGAGATCCAACCTTCTCACCCTCTAATTGAATATGGAATTCAACCATGTTATGGTCACTCATTCCAAGGGGATCCTTTACGAGGACATTTTTAATTAATCCCGTCTCGTTACACAGGACCAGATCTAAGGTTGCTTGCCCCCTGGTCGGTTCAGTTACATACTGCTCAAGAAACCCATCCCTAATACACTCAATGAACTCATCCTCAAGGCTGCCCTGCCCAATTTGATTTGTCCAATTAATATGATAGTTAAAATCCCCCATAATTATAGATGTTCCCTTATTACAAGCCTCAACTATTTCCTGATTGATGCTCCGTCCAACAGAGTTGCCTCTGTTCAGAGGCCTATAGACTACGCCCACTAATGTTTTTTTCCCCTTATTATTCCTTACCTCCACCCAAACTGTTTCATTATCCTGATCTTTTGACCCAATATCATTTCTCTGTATTACAGTGATTCCTTCCTTTATTAACATAGCCACCCCACCTCCCCTTCCTTCCTGCCTGTCCTTCCTGATCGTTAAATAACCTGGAACGTTTAATTCCCAGGCATTGTCTCCCTGCAGCCATGTTTCTGTAATGGCCACAAGATCATACCCATATGTAGCTATTTGTGCCATTAACTCGTCTATTTTGTTACGAATGCTACGTGCATTCAGATAGAGATAATTCAAAGATGTTTTGTGACACTTAGTTCCTGCTTTTGCCCTTTTTATTACTTTACCTTTTACTCCATACCTTCTGCCCCTTCCTGACACGCTCTGGTTTTTAATTTCCCCACTGCTACCTAAGTCTATGACCTTCTCTGTTGTCATTTTTATTATTTGCTCTCTAGGAACCTCCCCCCCACTAGTTAGTTTAAAGCCCTCTCTACAGCCCTAGTTATATGATCCGCCAGGACTCTAGTCCCAGCACTGGCCAAGTGAAGCCCGTCCCAACGGAACAGCTCCCTCCTGCCCCACTACTGGTGCCAGTGTCCCAGGAAGCAAAACCCATTTCTCCCACACCAGTCTTTGAGCCACGCATTTAACTCTCTAATTTTATTTGTCCCAGTCAAATTCGCTCGTGGCTCAGGTAATAATCCAGAGATTATTACCCTTGTGGTTCTGCTTTTTAATTTGGCCCCTAGCTGCTCAAACTCCCTCAGCAGAACCTCCTTCCTTGTCCTATCTATGTCATTGGTACCAACATGGACCACGACAACTGGATCCTCCCCCTCCCACTCCAAGTTTCTCTCCAGTCCAGAGGAGATGTCCTTAACCCTGGCAACACAGCCTTCGGGACTCTCACTCTCGGCTGCAAAGAACTCTATCTATCCCCCTAATGATACTATCCCCTACCACTACAACATTTCTTTCAACTCCCCCCACTTGAATGGCCCCCTGCTGCATGGTGCTGTGGCCAGGTTGCTCATCCTCCCTGCGGTCCCTGCTCCTGTCCCCACAGGGAGTAAGAGCCTCGAACCTGTTGGACAAGTGCAAGGGCTGCGGCTCCTCCAACACTACCTCCTGGATCCCCATACCTGCCTCACTTCTAGTCACACCTGCCTCACTTCTAGTCTAGCTGCTGGAGACTTACCTTCCCAGAAAAACCTGCAAAAAAATGGAAGTTCCAGGCGTAGGTGCTGCCTCTCCAGTGCACGCATTCGACCTGTGAACCCCTTTCCTTTAAGGGAATGGAAGTTCCAGTTTCCCACGCATGTGCAGTGCATGCACGAAACCGACACTTTCGTTGGGCCTTCGCATGAGTACCCAGTATGTACTCACCTGTGGGGACCCGAAGTTCTGGCCCATTTCTTCTATATATATAAAAGGATACTTCTGTCTGTCATTCCGTCTGTCTGTCTGTCTGTCTGTCTGTCTGTCTTGAATTAACTCGAAAGTTATAGAGCGTACCTACACGTGCATTACGTCAAAAGAAAGCTGACGATTCCAGAACCGTCCTAAGTGTATTTACATTTCGGCCAGACAAAAATTGCGCCCGCGGTATCCAAAAAACGTTCAACATTCTGCTCATTATCCGCTCACGTCGAAGTCGACCAATCGTACGGCGGGTTCCTGGCGTGTGCGACCGGGCCCTCCTACGGTCGAGTGACGGGACGATTGACCAATCCTACGCTTCGGTGACCTGACGGTCCACCAATCGTTGCCTGTGTGGGCGGGCCTTATCGTTCTGAACCGAGGTGAGTCGCCGCCATCTTGATTCCAAACTTTTCCTTTCTTTTTCCCGCTTTCTGCGCGTTTCTTTTCAAATCTATAATTCCAGCAAAGAAAAAGTTGCTTTTAAAAGACAAATTGTTTTTTAAAAATGTTAATTAATTTGTAAATCTTTTGTCTAACCTCTATAATTTTCCTACCTTTCACCGTTTTTCCAGGCCTCAAAGCCTGGGCATCTGTTGACCAGCCACGCCCGAGCTAGGCGCCTCCCGTCGCGATCGACAAAAGGCCAGCGATCGCTGCCATCTTTGTGAAGGCTGGAGGGGGCAGGCCTGAGCCAAGCGTCGCCACCGCCGCCATCTTAGTAAAGGCGGGCGGGGCGGGAGTCAGCGTCCGCGTCATCTTCTGCCCGGAGCGCGACTTGAGTCCGGCCGGGCCTCACGCGGTAGGTTGCGCGGCGGCATCTCTCTGGTCTTGAAGCCGGCTCGGGCGGGGACATCGGGATATCGCGGGGGCGGGACATTGGGAGATCCGGGGGCGGGACATCGGGAGATCGGGGGGCGGGAGATCGGGGGGCGGGACATCGGGAGATCACGGGGCGGGACATCGGGAGATCGGGGGGGCGGGACATCAGGGGGCGGGAGATCGGGAGATCGGGGGGCGAGGCTCGGGGACTCCCCCTCTCCCCCTCCTCTCCCCCTCCCCTCCTCCCCTTCCTCCCCCCTCCCCCTCCCCTTCCTCCCCTTCCTCCTCCCCTTCCTCCCCCCTTCCTCCCCCTCCCTTTCCTCCCCCCTTCCTCCCTCCCCCTCCCCTTCCTCCCCCCTCCCCTCCCCCTCCTCCCCCCTCCCCTGCCTCCCCCCCTCCCCCTCCCCCCCTCCCTCCTCCCTCCCCCCCTCCTCCCCCCCTTCCTCCCCTCCCCCTCCCCTCCCCCCCCTCCCCTCCAGCTAGTATAATATAATCTTCTAGAGTCACACTCTAGTGCAGTACTAAGGAAGTGCTGCACTGTTGAAGATGTTAAACTGCAGTCCTGTCTACCTGCCAGGTGGTTGTGACACTATTCAAAGAGCAAGGGAGTTGTCCTGATGTCCAGGCCAATATTTATTCCTCCCCAGCAGCATTAAAACAGATTAGCTGATCATTTATCTCATTATTATTTGTGGGACCTTGCTGTGCTTAAATTGGCTGCCACAGGGTAGAACGTGGGAGGCCAGCCAGCAGTGCGCTGGATTAGTCAAGTCTAGAGGTAACAAAGGCATGGATGAGGATTTCAGGTGCAGATGAGCTGAGGCATGGGTGTAGACGAGCGATATTACGGAGGTGGAAATAGGCGGTCTTAATTATGCTGCGGATATGTGGTCGGAAGCTCATTTCAGGGTCAAATATGACACCAAGGTTACCAACAGTGTGGTTCAGCTTCAGACAGATGTTAGGGAGAGGGATGGAGTTGCTGGCTAGGGAACGGAGTTCGTGGTGGGGACTGAAAACAAATAAGATTTGTTTGATAGGGTACACACCAGATGGTCTGTTAAGATGCCCAACCTTCACCTCTGTGTCATCACCCTGGATCATTTGCCCTTTGTGAACTGTTAACACTCTCTCCTGAGGTGCTGTACCGCCTGCTGTTCTTACTGGCACTTTTGTTCTATGCTAGCTTGGCCTTAAGTTAAAACATTAAAGGGCAAAATTAGACATATGGGCCTAGAAATTTGAACCTTTAGCACCGGCTGTTAAGGCCGGTTTTGAAGAAAAAATTGTGGCCAATGTTATGTCTGCACACTGGGTTACAGTGCTGCATTAGAGTTACTCTAGCACATGAAGTTTGATAGTGCTGTTATCGTTATATTATGTCTGACATTGGTGGTAGGTACTCGATTGCCTTGGCCTGTAAGAGTTAGTTGAATCGGCCATTAAAACGACACGAGTTGATTTCTACATGCTGTCATTGAGTCATCCTTACAAATGCAACAGCCGCCTCACTTCTGCCCACTTCCATCACGGAACACGGCGGCCGCCATATTAGGCAGGTCGGCTGCGCTGCAATTGCCTGTGCTCACCACAAGTATTTTAATTACTAGGAGTGTGATGTCAATCGGTGATTTTGGACATTGCCGCTCCTCTTACCGCCCTCTCCAAAGCACGCCCATGCTTGCAGCTATTGACAGCGTGTAGAGCCGGGAGAAAGCAGCGGTGAGCTATAAACCGTACAGTAAACAGCTGCTGAGATAACTGGTAACTGTAGAGAGCTTAGACTATGTAATTGGATTGAAAACTACTTCCAATTAGATGCATCAAATCTCCCCCCAGTCAGTCAAACATTATAGGTAGTAAGCACTTTTAAAATAAACCGTACTGTACTGCAGTTGTAAGAATCTCAGGAAAAAAATCAAAGCTGCATTGCCTTAAATTTTCTAATTGTATTTTCTTGTTTAGGAACTGAAAAAAACTATGCAAAGTTTTGAAGTCTGTCGAATTAAGGAAGATTTAACACCATTTTCTCACCAAGAGTTCTTCAAAAGTCTGCTGTTGTTAAAAATGTAATTAAACTCTCTTCTGCACGATTTACACCAGTAAACTCCTGACCAAGAGGTTCAGGTTTCCCTTTTAAAAAATTGATTTCAATTGATTTCTCATGCAATGACATCTATGCCACAGTCTTTTACTGTTAATAGCTGGCTGCCCGAGAACGCCGCACCTGAACTTTATACGCGGCATTCGGCCTCCTGCTGACGTTGCCGCTGGAAAGAGCGTGTTGCACGGGAGATTCTTCGCTCCGCTCGTTTAAATCAGGTGCTGCCTGCGCTCTTTTTACGGGTGGCCGTTAACCTTGGCTCACGGTGGACTCGCCCGTTTTCGGGCTTAATCGAATTTCTAGGCCATGGCTTCTTAATCACTCATCTGTATGTGTGACTATTAATTCCTTGCTTTGTAAGCGCACAGAAGTGTAGCAAAACACATATCGGCCCAGAAATTCAGCCCGCCCCAGGTGAGTACGCACGGGCTACTCACCCGTAGGCCCATTGGAAGTGACGGTTTCCTGCATGCACTACGCATGCACGGGAAACCGGCACTTCCGTTCCTCTGAATGAAGAGGTTCAGAGGTCGAAGGCGCACGCAGGGGAGTCTGCGCGTGCCCTTTGAACTTAGTTTTTTTTGACAGGTTTTCACGCAAGGTTAAGTCTCCAGAAGTTACACATTTAAAAAGCAGGCGTAAGGCCTGCTTTTTGCAAGGTAAGTGGTCAATTAATTAAAATTAAAACATTTTTTCCACAGGTTTATTAGTTTTAAATACTTTAAAGCAAGGTAAGTTTATTTTTAGGCCCGTTATAATATAAAATTATTTTTTTCAAAAATTTAAATTATTGTTTAAAATAGTTATTTAATGTAATTTATAGTTTATTTAACAAGTGTGATGTTTTTAAAAAAATTATTTGAAGGTTTAATGCTATTCTGGGGCCGGTAGTATTCATAAGTGTGACAGGTCTTCCTGTCACACTTATGAATGGAGCATTCCCTGCTCCGATTGGCTGCCCATGGCTCATGTGATCCCAGGGGATGCATCGCACTAACTACGCCCCTGGGACATGCAAGCACAGCGCGCTGGCACCTGGGCCAGGCCACGGAGGGGAATTCCACGGGAGCCCAGAGCTCAACTGCCGGCGTGCAAGGTAAGTGTAGGTCGGGGGCTTGCACCCGCGGGAAGCCCCCGACCCGAATTTCTGGGCCATCATATTTCACAAGTTGCAGAGCCAATTTTCTCAGCTGAAGATGACAATATTTCAGGCTTAGTCAAATTCATTCCTAAATTGTGCTGACAGCCACTTTAAAATTCAATAGCCAAATAAACACTTTTCTCCCATATTTGAAGAGGCACTTGGTTCAGTAGCACACTAAGGATTCTTGTTCAAACTGTTTCATTCATCAATTTCACTCTTTCACGATTGTAAATTCCCCAATCAAATAAATAACATACTTTTTTGAGGCTGTGGGATTTAATTTTTACTTTGCTTGTTTTCTTCAGATTGAAGAGTCTTTAACTGATCTCCTTGCAGATGTGTGGTGGTGAAGCCAGCGTTCATCCCATTAGGTGTCAGATTTGGCTCATTGGTAGCAGTCTCACCTCTGAGTCAAGCGATCTTGGGTTAAAGTCCCACAAGAGATTTAAGCACATAATCTAGGCTGAAACTTCAGTGCAATGCCGACGGAGTGCTGCGCTGTCTTCTTCTTTCTATCTGTAATCTACCAAACACTTTGCATCCTCAGCATATTAGTTGGATAGGCCCCCATTTAAAAATCTCTGCCTGACGATCTTGCAGACCCTCTATTAGCATTTTGTGGTTGCAGGCAGTGTACCTAAACTGTGGGATGTTACTATATAGAAAATTGGTGCAGAATAAAACCTTACCGTTAATAACCAATTCTCAAAACGGGTGAGGTCTTTTCTTCTTGGCATTTGCTCAGAAGTGTCAGTATTAAAAAGACAGGCCGAGAAATTGGAGGTGTTAGCGCTGGTTGTTAAGGCCCGTTTTTGGTAAGAAAATGGTGGCCACATCACTTCTGCCCGCTTCTAGTCTCGCAGGACACTTCAATGCAATATCGATGTACTGCTGCGCTGTCTTTTGAGTGAGATACTAAACGGAGGCCCTGTCTGTCCTCTCAGGTGGACATAAAAGATCCCATGGCACTATTTGAAGAAGAGCAGGCGAGTACTCCTGGCGCCCTGACCAACATTTATCCCTCAACCAACATCACTAAAACAGATTATCTGGTCATTCTCTCATTGCTGTTTGTGGGAGCGGGTCCCGCGGCGTCCACCATTTTCGGCAGGTCGGCAAGCTCTGCCGTTTCCTGAGCTCCCGGAAAGTATTTTAATTAGCAAGAGCGTGACGTCGATTGGCGTGCAACGCCAAATTGACGCACTCTCATCTATTTTGGAGCTTGTCGCTCCTCTTACCGCCCTCGCCAAAGCACGTCCGTGCGTGCAACCGTTGACAGCGCGGAGAGGCGGGAGAAAGCGGCGGTGAGCTATAATCTGTACAGTAAACAACTGCTGAGATAACTGGTAACTATGGAAAGTTATTGGAGTGAAAACTGCTTCCAATGAGATGCATCAAATCTCCCCCTGGTCAGTCAAACAGTATAGGAGGTAAATACTTTTAAAATAAACTACACGGTAGTATAGTTGTAATAATATCAGGAAAATCAATGGTGCATTTCATAAAATGTTATACATTAGTGTTTTCTAGTTTAGGAACTGATAAAATATGATATGCAGGCTAGTGCACTGTCACTGCGAGCTGCAAGATGGTGCATCCCCCTCCAGCACCATGGTGGAGCACAAACCTCCAAGCAGCAACCATCTGGGTGAAAGAGCTGTGGAGCTATGGCAGCCAGCGAAGGTGGGAGTACCAGGCAGTCTGGCAACCATTTGTGGACCCCACTCAAGGCCCAGACAAATGTCTGTGATAGTAAGAGGGGAGCCATGGACAAACAAATGCCTAGTAATGTGCCACAATGCACAATGCTCCAACTCTACAAGGGCCATCAGTGGACTCGATTGTAAAACCCAGGAGCCATCACCAAATGATTCGACACAGCACATTACCCGAGAACGCCGCACCGATCCTCCGGACGTGACCTCCTGCTGAGGTTAGCGCTGGAAAGAGCGTGTTGCACAAGACAGTCTCCCCTCCACTCGTGTAAATTAGCAAAATACCGGAGCTGCCTGCGCTCTCTCTGCAGGCGGCTGTTAGCCTTGGCCGATGCTGTTACCGGCAGGTTTCCAGCCTAATTGAATTTCTAGACCATAGATTTGTTACGCTGCCAGATGTGTTAATGGCCATCAGTGTAGCACGGATATCCTTTCATGTTAGGCAAAGTGAGCCTTTGGCTTATTGGTAGCATTCCTACATCTGAATCAGGAGGCAAAGGGCACGATCCCCACTTCAGACAGCCCCAGTGTGTGGAGACTCGATTGATATCCAGCTGGGTAATTGCATCAGACCAAATGGCCACTGGTTCAGTGGTAGTATTTCTGCCTCCGAGTCAGAAGGGTTGGGTTTGAGCCATGCTCCAGACAGCCCTGATTAGCAGAGACTGGAGTGCTGGCTCTGTATACTGAGTTAATGACTAGTGGGTGAACTTGTGCCTCATGGGTGCAATGAATGTCCCACCCCACTACCCCACCATTGTAAAGGTTAAATGGGAATCTTTAGCCTTTTGTTTTATTCGTTCATGGGATGTGGGCATCACTGCAAAGGCCAGCATTTATTGCCCATCCCTAATTGCCCTTGAGAAGGTGGTGGTGAGCCGCCTTCTTGAACTGCTGCAGTCCATGTGGTGAAGGTACTCCCACAGTGCTGTTAGAGAAGGAGTTCTAGGATTTTGACCCAGCAACGATGAAGGAACAGCGATATATTTCCAAGTCAGGATGGTGTGTGACGAGGAGGGGAACTTGGATGTGTTGGAGTTTCCATGCGTCTGCTGCCCTTGTCCTTCTAGATGGTAGAGGTCGCAGGTTTGGGAGATGCTATCGAAGAAGCATTGGTGAGTTGCTGTAGTGCATTTTGCAGATGGTATACACTGCAGCCACAGTGCGCCGTTGGTGGAAGGAGTGAATGCTTAAGGTGGTGGATGGGGTGCCAATCAAGCAGGCTGCTTTGTCCAGGATGGTGTCGAGCTTCTTGAGTGTTGTTGGAGCTGTACTCATCCAGGCAAGTGGAGAGTATTCCATCACACTCCTGACTTGTGCCATGGAGATGGTGGAAAGGCTTTGGGGAGTCAGGAGGTGAGACACTCGCCGCAGAATACCCAGCCTCTGACCTCCTCTTGTTGCCGCAGTATTTATGTGGCTGGTCCAGTTAGTTTCTGATCAATGGTGACCCCCTGGATGTTGATGGTGGGGGATTCGGCGATGGTAATGCCGTTGAATGTCATGGGGAGGTGGTTAGATGCTCGCGTGTTGGAGATGGTCATCACCTGGCACTTGTGTGGCGCAAATGTTACCTGCCACTTATCAGCCCAAGGCTGAATGTCGTCCAGGTCTTGCTGCATGCGGGCACGTGCTGCATCATTATCTGAGAAGTTACGAATGGACTGAGCACTGTGCAGTCATCAGTGAACATCCCCACTTATGACCTTATGATGGAGGGAAGGTCATTGATGAAGCAGCTGAAACTGGTTGGGCCTAGGACACTGCCATGAGGAACTCCTGCAGTCATGTCCTGGGGCTGTGATGATTGGCCTCCAACAACCACAACCTTCTTCCTTTATGCTAGGTATGACTCTAGTTAATTAAGAGTTTTCCATCTGATTCCCATTGACTTCAATTTTACAAGGGCTCCTCAATGTCACACTCGGTCAAATGCTGCCTTGATGTCAAGGGCAGTCACTCTCACCTCACCTCTGTCATTCAGCTCTTTTGTCCATATTTGGACCAAGGCTGTAATGAGGTCTGGAGCCGTGTGGTCCTGACGGAACCCGAACTGAGCATCGGTGACCAGGTTATTGGTGAGTAAGGGCCGCTTTATAGCACTGTCGCTGACACCTTCCATTACTTTGCTGATGATTGAAAGTAGACTGATGGGGCAGTAATTGGCCAGATTGGATTTGTCTTGCTTTTTGTGGACAGCACATACCTGGGCAGTTTTCCACATTTTCGGGTAGATAAGAGCATAAGAACATCAGGAATAAGTGTAGGAATAGTCCATATGGCTGCTCGAGCCCGTATGGCCTATCAATAAGATGATGGCTGATCATTGACCTCAACTCTACTTTCCCACCCGATCTGCATACCCCTTGATTCCCCTAGAGTCCAAAAATCTATCTATCTCAGCCTTGAATACACTCAAAGGGCTGGATTTTCATTCAGGAGTTGGGTAGGAGGTGGGACTACAACTTTCGGGGTTGTAGTCCCGCCTCCATTGAGATGTGGCCAATCCACGTGATTTTAACTTGATTGACCTTGTTGAGCCCGACCAGCAGGCTCAGCAGGCCAATTAAGGGCCACCTGTCAACAGGTGACATCACAGACTGAAATTTCATCTGTCAAGAGGTTTTGACAGATGAAATATCAGTGTTTCACAGCTTTTTGAAGTCACTGATAGTCTTACTTCTAACCTGAGTCCTTCTCCACAGACTCAGTTAGAAATTTCTCCTGCACAGAAAGCTGAAAGGTGTCACTTTTGACAGTTCGCAGCCATTCTGCTTTCTGTGCCGGTGAGATGAGGGACTCCCGAGACCTAAAGGAAGGAAGGCTGAAAAGGTAAGAAAAGGTCATTTAAACTTCTTTAAACACTTTAGACACACCAAACACACTTACCTTTGCACTCATGCACACATCACTCACCTGAACACCGACATCTCGACCATTCCAAGTCCTTCAACCCGACTGCCCGCCTTGCAAACTTGGCGTGGTTTGGAGCCGTCGGGAATCCCACACTTCAGCATTAAAAATAGGGATTAGGCTAAAAACTGCCTGTTAACTACCTGTTAACAGGCAGTTAATTGGTACTAATCCCTTCCCGCCTCAGGTAGACGGATCCCAGTGCAGGACGGGTACCCGTCTCCTTTGAAACTGGCATGGAGGCGGGTTGGGTGCGGGATAGGATCGGGAACCCTGATTTCAGGATTTTAACCCCCACACGCCTCCAATCCCGACTCCACGGCCCAATGAAAATCCTGCCCAAAGACTCTGCATGCACAGCCCTCTGGGGCAGAGAATTCCAAGCATTCACAACCCTCTGAGTGAAGAAATTCCTCCTCATCTGAGTCTTAAATGGCCTACCCCTTATTCTGAGTCAATGCCCCCTAGTTCTAGACACTCCAGCCAGGGGAAACAGCCTAGTGTTGCAGCTCTACTGGAACAGCTTTGCTAGAGGCACGTCTAGTTATGGAGCACAAGTCTTCAGCACGACAGCTGGGATGTTGTCGTGGCCCATAGCCTTTGCTGTATCCAGTGCACTCAGCGATTTCTTGATATCATGTGGAGTGAATCGAATTGTCTAAAGACTGGCTTCAACGATGGTGGGGACCTCAGGAGGAGGCTGAGATGGATCATCCACTCGGTACTTCTGGCTGAAGATGGTTGCAAATGCTTCAGCCTTATCTTTTGCACTCACGTGAGGGCACGGCCATCATTGAGGATGGGGATGTTCATGGAGCCTCCTCCTTCCGTTAGTTGTTTAATTGTTCACCACCATTCGTGACTGGATATGGCAGGACTGCAGAGCTTTGTTCTGATCCGTTGGTTGTGGAATAGCTTAGCTCTGTCTATAGCATGCTGCTTCCGCTGTTTATCATGCATGTGGTCCTGTGTTTAAGCTTCCCCAGTTTGGCACCTCATTTTTAAGTACACCTGGTGCTGCTCCCGACATGATCTTCTACAATCCTTATTGTACCAGGGTTGGCCCCCTAGCTTGATGGTAATGGTAGAGTGAGGGATCTGCCGGGCCATGAGGTTATAGATTGTGGTGGAATACAATTCTGCTGCTACTGATGGCCCACAGCACCTCATGGATGCCCAGTTTTGAGCTGCTAGATCTGTTCTGAAACTATCCCATTTAGCACTGTGGAAGTGCTACACAACACGATGGAGGGTGTCCTCAGTGTGAACATGGGGCTTCGTCTCCACAATGACTGTGCGATGATCACTCCTGCCAATATGGTCATGGACAGATGCATCTGCAACAGGTAGATTGGTGAGGATGAGGTCAAGAAAGTTTTTCCCTCATGTCGGTTCTCTCACCACCTATTTCCTTCAGGACTTGGCCAGCTCAGTCAGTGGTGGTGCTACCGAGCCACCCTTGGTGATGGACATTGAAATACCTCACCCAGAGTATATTCTGTGCCCTTGCTATCCTCAATGCTTCTTCCAAATTGTGTTCAACGTGGAGGAGTACTGATTCATCAGCTAAGGGAGGGCAGTAGGTGGTAATCAGCAGGAGGTTTCCTTGCCCATGCTTGACCTGAAGTCATGAGACTTCATGGGGTCCAGAGTCAATGTTGAGAACTCCCAGGGCCACTCCCTCCTAACTGTATACCACTGTGCCGCCACCTCTGGTGGGTCTGTCCTGCTGGTGGGACAAGACATACCCAGGGTTGGTGATGGAGGAGTCTAAGACATGACTATGTCAGGTTGTTGCTTGAATAGTCTGTGTGACAGCTCTCCCAATTTTGGCACAAGTCCCCAGATGTTGGTGAGGAGGACTTTGCAGGGTTGACTGGGCTGGGTGTGATTTTTTCGTGTCTGAAGCTGGTGCCGAGTTTGATGCCGGAAGGTCGTCCAGTTGTATTCTTATTATTGCTTTCCGTAGTGGTTTGGTACAACTGAATGGCTTGCTAGGCCATTTCAGAAGGCAGTTAAGAGTCAACCACATTGCTGAGGGTCTGGAGTCACATATAGGCCAGATCAGGGAAGGATGGTAGAGTTCCTTCCGTAAAGGACATTAGTGAACGGGATTGTAGCCCCAAATGGCAGCCCAGATGCTACTCTGAGGATAATAAACTGTGAGGAAGGTAATGGGGACCCACCTCAGCTACTCTTCCCTCATAAGTATCTCAAGATTCCCAAGTGTGAGATTTGAGTTAGGACCTACACTGGGGAATAACATAATGGATGGACCTATTAGGCATAATCGGGGCGGCGAATGTGGTTGTGATGAATTTTGAAATGGGTGTCTCTCCCCCTTAGAAGATAGGAGCAGGAGTAGGCCACTCGGCCCCTCGAGCCTGTTCCGCCATTAAATGACATCATGGCTGATCATCCAAATTCAGTACCCTGTCCCTGCTTTCTCCCCATATACCTTGATCCCTATAGCCTTAAGAAATATATCTAACTCCTTCTTGAATATATTTAATGAATTGGCCTCAACTACCTTCTGTGGTAGAGAATTCCACAGGTTCACCGCTCTCTGGGTGAAGGAATTACTCCTCATCTCAGTCCTAAATGGCTTACCCCTTATCCTTAGACTGTGACCCCTGATTCTGGACTCCGCCACCATCGGAAACATCCTTCCTGTACCTAGTCTGTCTAGTCCTGTTAGAATTTTATAAGTTTCAATGAGATCCCCTCTCATTCTTCTAAACTCTAGCGAATACAAGCCCAATCAACCCAATCTCTCGTCATACATCATTCCTGCCATCCCAGGTATCAGTCTGGTGAATCTTCGCTGCACTCCCTCCATGGCAAGAACAGCCTTCCTCAGATAAGGTGACCAAAACTGCATATAATACTAAAGGTGTGGTCTCACCAAGGCCCTGTACAACTGCAGCAAGACATCCTTGCTCCTGTACTCAAATCCTCTCGCTATGAAGGCCAACATACCATTTCCCTTCTTAACCATCTGCTGCACCTGCATGCTTACCTTCAGCGATTGGTGCACAAGGACACCCAGGTCTCGTTGCACGTCCCCTTTTCCCAATCTATTGCCATTCACATAATAATCTGGCTTCCTGTTTTTGCCACCAAAGTGGATAACCTCGCATTTATCCACATTATACTGCATCTGCCCAATCACCCAACCTGTTCAAATCATACTGGAATTTCTCTGCATCCACCTCACAGCACACATGACCACCCAGCTTTGTATCATCTGCAAACTTGGAGATATTACATCTAGTTCCCTCGTCTAGATCATTAATATATATTGTGAATAGCTGGGGTCCTAGCACCGATCCCTGCGGTACCCCACTAGTCACTGCCTGCCACTCGGAAAAAGACCCGTTTATTCCAGCTCTTTGCTTCCTGTCTGCCAACCAGTTCTCTATCCAAGTCAGTACCTTACCCCCAATCCCATGTGCTTTAACTTTGCACGCTAATGTCTTATGCGGTACCTTATCGAAAGCCTTCTGAAAGTCCAAATACACCACATCCACTGGTTCTCCCTTATCTATTCTACCAATTACATCCTCAAAAAATTCCAGTAGATTAGTCAAGCATGATTTACCTTTTGTAAATACATGTTGACTTTGTCTGATCCTGTCACTGTTTTCCAACTGCTCTGCTATTACATCTTATATAATGGACTCTAGCATTTTCCCACTACTGATGTCAGGCTTACTGGTCTATAATTCCCCATTTTCTCCCTACGATCTTTTTTGAATAGTGGGGTTACATTAGCTACCCGCCAATCCATGGGAACTGTTCCAGAGTTTATAGAATTTTAGAACATGACCAGCAATGCATCTACTATTTATTGGGCCACTTCCTTAAGTACCCTAGGATGTAGATTATCAGGCCCTTGTAGGATTTTGCAATAATTTCAAAATTTCCTACAGCTCCGAAGATTAATTTGGATTGAAGAATCCCTGGTTGATATGCCTTTAAAATTCCAGGGATCAAAATGGCCGTCAGACCGCATGGCCGAAGACAAATGGACTTGGAAAGAGCAGCTTGTGTCTGTGAGAAAAGGACAATGGAGCAGTCAAAACTGCCAATCGAGTTTCCCCCCTCCCTGCAGAGACAATCGATGTGTTTACAGAAACTGCTACTTTTTGTACACAAGGGAGTAACCACTTGAGACTGCAGTTTCAGTTGACCGCAGGACAATGACTTTCTGTTTACAATACCTGCAAAGCTATTTACTCAAGCAATCAAGGAAATAGCTATATTCAATGGCCCATCACAGACAATGAAGACACACTCAAACCACTGCAGCTTTATTCGACAACCATCACAGACAATGGACACATTTAAACTGCAACTTTATTCAAACCCACCCTAGACAATGGGGCAGCTTGGATCCCTTTTGTTTTAGCCCAGATACATCCGGATTTGGGCGGGCCCCAAATTGGGGTATAAAAGATAGCTTCTCAGAAGCCATCGCTCTCTGTGGCCTCACCTCCATGCTCTCTACAATGTGGGAGTCTGCCTGAAGAAGTGGAACACCAGCAGTTTACTTTTAAAATACTGGGGTGTTTTTACTTCGGGGCAGTGAAGATCAAAGATCGCAGGGCACGGAGGAGGCATTTTCATTGGTGAGCATATATTTTTCTGGCCTTTCACAAGGCAACTTAGAATAGGTATAGGGGTGGGAATTAAGTGTGGAAATTTGTCAGAACTGTGATTTTAATCGATCTTCCCTCGTTGTGTCCATTTCGCCCCCCTCCTTATTTAAGTAAGACGGTGTTGCACTAGCAGAAAAGTGCTTCAGTGAACACCGAAAGTAGCTGTATTAAAGTGCTGTTTTAAGTAAAAGCCACTAAGCAAAGGTGCTGTAGTGAGCAAGGTGTTCCTGTATTTAAAACTGTAATAAAAAGGGGTGTTGTACCTAGCAGAGAAGTGCTGTGGTAAACACTGTGTAGCTGTTTTTAAAGTGCTGTATTTAAAGGAGTGTTGCACTGAGTAGAGAAGTGCTCCAGTGGACACTGAGTGTATTGTGTTAAGCAGAAGTGCTCTACCAGGCACAAGCTGTGCTGTATCGATTTTTAAGTTGTTTCTTTCTTTTTGTTTCAATAAACACTGATCTGTTTTGCACCCAAACCACGAGTCATGTTTTTCTGTCTACATCGCTACTGAATAAGTCTGGCGGTCAGAACCAGGAGGAATAGGGGAGCGCTTCGAAACCGCAAGGGGGTCCCTGGAGCAGCTCAGAGGCTTCTGACTGGCCAGAGACAAATAACCCCAACCCCGCTAGCGTGTGCTAATTCCTTACAAAATGGCGACCGAGGCAGGGACGTCAGCAATGGTGTGCGATGTGGCAGACAGTGGTTTGAGTCTAGAAAGAGCAGAAGTTATTGGGTTTCTTTTCATCCCACTGGTTTGTTTGTGGTTAGGTTCCCGCAGGCTTGGGGAAGTCACCCGCAGGCTTAGGGAAGCCAGAGCAGAGAGTTGGGATAGGGAAAGGGAGGTCGAAGAATACCAGGCCAAGGTAGAGCGCCTGGTGTTCCAGTTTAGTGAGAGCAAAAGCCACACGAGGCACGAGTCAGTGTACCTGAAGTGCCTAGTTGCAGAGGCCAAGAATAATGAGCTGAGGGTGCGGGAGGAGAACGTTCGCCTCATACAAGAATTAAAAGAGCAGGAGGAAAAGATTAGGGAGGTAAAGGCAGCATATAAGCTGGCCTGCGACCAAGGGTTTGAGGAAGCAGATCATGGCCCCTGTAGGGCAGAGATAGAAAGCCTGAGTATGGCTATAAAAATAGCAAAGGGGATGATATGCCTGATCAGCCTGAAGGCAGGTCAGTCAGATTTTACTGGCAACCCAATTAAAACCGTCCCACAGGCAACACCCAGGGAAAGGTTGGTCAGGGAGTCAGAGGTCGCACGACCGGAACTCACAGCTCTGAGCTTTCGGGAGCTCTGGCAGCAAAGAGGGGTGGAGGATGGGAAGGTAGAGGAAGCACAGTAGGCCCTGCTAGATAGGCCGGGACCAGGACCAGTGTAGCCCCTCCAACAACGGAGGTACGGTCCGCCCATTGATGAAGATGACCCAGGGGATATCCAGAATCAGTTTCTGGTGCCGTATGGCACCCACCAGCTCAGGGACATGGTTAGCCACGTCCCCAAGCTCACTAAAAAGGGAGACCCCTCTCTGCACTTCAGGGAGATAGAGCAAGCAGCTTGTGCAAACGACTGCGATGAGGCAGAGCAAGCAAAAATGCTGCTGTTTTCCCTGGCAGGTGATCTCCTCCAGTCCCTATCCGGCGAGTACAAGAGGGGGCAGAGGGATTATGAGGGTCTCAAGAATGAGGTATTGGAGGCCATGGGACTCAATGATGGTAGCCCATTCGCTCGGGTGGAAAGAACAGTGCAGCTCCCAGGGGAGTCCCCGCAGGCGTTCACAGACAGGCTGTGGCCAGTCTACCGGAGCGCATGCCCGGGAATGCCAGGGCGGGCAGCACTGGACCCAGCCCAATTGACTCACTGGCTCCGGTGTCTCATGACAAACAGCCTACCCCAGATCCAAGCCCAGGTCATGGCTTGGTTTGACCCCCGAAACCCCAGACCACTGAAGAAGCGGTGATCCTCTGGCTCACGGTAGCCTTCAGGAACATAAGGGGTATCGAGGCTCCCCAACCCAAGGGAAGAGTCCATGAGGTTAAACCTGGGAGCCAGAGTAAGAAAGAGTGGCACCAGGAGGGGAACCGGCCCTCTCAGGCTAGGTTAAATTGCTACGAGTGTGGGAAAGACGGTCACTGGAGAAAAGAGTGTAAAAATCCTTGGAAGGACAGGGGAAAGAATCCCACAGCCCCAGCCCAAAAGGCAGGGCCAGACCACCCTCCCGCAGCAATTGAGTCATTTTTACAGTCACTACGGTCTCTTCTGACTGGCCAGGGGAGAGTAGCAGCCACCACCGGTGCTTTAACCCCATCTGCCCCACCTCACTCCCAGCAATGACTAGAGCCAGCGCAGCCTGTTAACCTGTGTCCCCACGAAAATGCTGAGGGGAGCAGGCCCTATGTTGAGATGGGGGTAGAGATGGTGCAGGCGGGATATTCGGTGGACACTGGAGCCTCCAGCACGGTGGTCCACTCGGAGGACCTGACCCACTCACCCCGGTATAACAAGGTTCCATTTAGCTTAATGGGACTGACAGGGAAACAGGCAGCTGGGAGTGAGCCTGAGAATAGTACTCCCCAGCCCACAGCAGGTCCAAGTTCACAGGCTGCACAGGCAAGCGCTGTGGCTTGCTTTAGGGGAGGAGCTGTGCATGATTTTGAACAAGATTACTGGCAGGCAGACAGTTATATCAAACAATGCAGTTTGTTTAAGCAGGGCGCAGGGGAATAGGCAGCTGGGATTGTAGAAGCCCTCCAGCACTTGGCCCAAGCAATTCCCCCTCTCTTGTGGGACTCCGGGGAGGAGCCTGAACCAGGTTTTAGACCTGAAGGGGAAGGCTCTCAGCCACCGGCAGCCGATGGCAAGGGATTGCCTGTCCTCAGCCCAGGTTTGAGAAGGGAGGGACCCGAAGGAGGAGGCCCCCAGCCAGCAGGGATTGTGACACGAGCTACGGGTCTGCTCTCCAGGGTAGCCCCACCGGCCACACTCTCTAGGAGATCTCTTCGGGTACCCCAGCCTAAGAAAGTATGGTCACCCACTTTCCAGTGGAGTAGGGTAGACTCCCGAGTCAGGGAGAGGCCAAAAGGCAGAGGTCACCAACTAGCAGCCATAAGCTGCGAGGGACCGGAAGCTGGAATCAGACCAGCCATGCCACAGGGAGCAGCCTGTGGCAGCCCAACCAGGGCTTAAGCTGGCCGCCCGGAGACGGGCGGCGCCTGTATATAGCTTTGTTAAGGTAGAACGTCTATTAAGGTAGAACGTGTTAAGTTTTCTTTTATATTGAAATTAATACTAGTATATAAGTTTTGAGTGTGGTACGGTTCCAGAATTGTACTGTGGATCAAAGTCACGGGACCTGATTACACTTCCCCGAGCCAGGGGACCTGGCGAGATGTTTTCTTTTGTTTTTCAGAGTTCCGGAAGGCACCAATGACCTGCGTGTCATGAGACCCGAGGAAGAAAGCAGTCCCAGCTTGTGAAGAAAAGGGGACCGTGGAAGGCGGATGTCCACATCTTTTAAACTATTGCTGAAAACACAATTTACAGAATTTTTACTGCTTGTTTGGAGTTAAGGGAACGGATTGTATATGCCTAGGAATTGTTGTGCCTGCAGTTCCATGAATATTTAAAATACATTTCTGGCTGAAGAACAGTGCCATTTAATAAAGTGCCTCATTGTAATAAAAAGAAAAGGAAGCTCATTGTCTTCCATCTGTTTTTTTGCAGATATGTTGGCTGGGTGACAATCCCTTTAAAGATGTTAAAATTATGTTACAAGTGGTGCAGGGGCATGGAACCCCTCCATGCTTGACTTATTATGAATGTAAGTGGTGCAGGGGCATAGGCCTCCCTCCATGCTTTGATTATTTTAATTAATTTGGGGTTTTCTGTCAATAGACGCCTGCCGTACTACAATTCTCTCTGGGCAGGGGAGATGGAAGTGTTGGGGGATCAAAGATAGATTTAGTTAAGTATAAGGGAAGGTTGTTTGTGTGATGTCAGAAATTATTGCTCACTTTTGGCAAGGATACTACAAGCAAGTTTTAGTATCCGAGGGGGGACTGCAGGATTTTGCAATAATTTCAACATTTTCAACAGCTCCGAAGATTAATTTTGATTCAAGAATCCCTGGGTGATATGCTTTTAAATTCCAGGGATCAAAATGGCTGTCAGACCGCATGGCCGAAGACAAAAGGACTTGGAAAGAGCAGCTTGTGTCTGTGAGAAAAGGACAATGGAGCAGTCAAAACTGCCAATCAAAGGAGAGTTCCCCCCCTCCCTGCAGAGACAATCAATGTGTTTACAGAAACTGCTACTTTGTGTACACAAGGGAGTAACCACTTGAGACTGCAGTTTCAGTTGACCAAAGGACAATGACTTTCTGTTTACAATACCTTCAAGGCTATTTACTCAAGCAATCAAGGAAATAGCTTTATTCGATGGCCCATCACAGGCAATGAAGACACATTCAAACCACTGCAGCTTTATTCGATAGCCATCACAGACAATGGACACATTTAAACTGCACCTTTATTCAAACCCACCCTAGACAATGGGGCAGCTTGGATCCCTTTTGTTTTAGCCCAGATACATCCGGATTTGGGCGGGCCCCAAATTGGGGTATAAAAGATAGCTTCTCAGAAGCCATCGCTCTCTGTGGCCTCGCCTCCATGCTCTCTACAACGTGGGAGTCTGCCTGAAGAAGTGGAACACCAGCAGTTTACTTTTAAAATACTGGGGTGTTTTTACTTCGGGGCAGTGAAGATCAAAGATCGCAGAGCACGGAGGAGGCATTTTCATTGGTGAGCATATATTTTTCTGGCCTTTCACAAGGCAACTTAGAATCAGTATAGGGGTGGGAGTTAAGTGGGAATTTTGTCAGAACTGTGATTTTAGTCGATCTTCCCTCGTTGTGTCTGTTTCTCCCCCCCCACTATTTAAGTAAGACGGTGTTACACTAGCAGAAAACTGCTTCAGTGAACACCGAAAGTAGCTGTATTAAAGTGCTGTGTTAAGTAAAAGCCGCTATGCAAAGGTGCTGTAGTGAGCAAGGTGTTCCTGTATTTAAAACTGTATCAAAAAGGGGTGTTGTACCTAGCAGAGAAGTGCTGTGGTAAACACTGTGTAGCTGTTTTTAAAGTGCTGCATTTAAAGGAGTGTTGCACTGAGTAGAGAAGTGCTCCAGTGGACACTGAGTGGCTGTATTTTAAAAGTGCTGTATATTTTAATAAAGGAGTGTTGTACCTAACAGAGAAGTGCTGTGGTAAACACTGTTTAGCTGTTTTTAAAGTGCTGTATTTAAAGGAGTGTTGCACTGAGCAAGGAGCAGTCGAGTGCACACTGAGTGTATTGCATTAAGCAGAAGTGCTGTACCAGGAACAAGCTGTACTGTATCGATTTTTAAGTTGTTTCATTCTTTTTGTTTCAATAAATACTGATCTGTTTTGTACCCAAACCACGAGTCACGTTTTTCTGTCTACATCGCTACTGAATAAGTCCGGCGGTCAGAACCAGGAGGACTAGGGGAGCGCTTCGAAACCGCAAGGGGGTCCCTGGAGCAGCTCAGAGGCTTCTGACTGGCCAGAGACAAATAACCCCAACCCCGCTAGCGTGTGCTAATTCCTTACACCCTGGGGATTTATCGGCATTCAATCCCGTCAATTTCCCTAACACCATTTCCCTACAAATACTGATTTCATTCAGTTCCTTCCTCTCATTAGACCCTATGTTCCCCAATATCTCCGGGAGGTTATTTGTGTCCTCCTTTGTGAAGACAGAACCAAAGTATGTATTTAGTTGGTCTGCCATTTCTTTGTGTCCATTATAAATTCCCCTGATTCTGACTGCAAGGGACCTATGCTTGACTTCACCAATTTTTTTCTCTTCACATATCTATAGACCCCTTATTTGCTTATGCTACTGGCACATGAAAAACCTGTGGAGAGAGTTGGGACTCTAGCGCACTTGGCTGGGGAGCATAATATCCAGTGAAGTAGCAGCTCTTACAGGGCTTCACCTCACCATTAAAGGTAAGCTGTAGTAGTGGCAGAAAAGTGGACTAATTGTTCACAATAGCACAGCAGAGACATGTGGGCAACAGTGTTCCATTTAGTACTCAAGGGTGAGCGGTGCTGCTGCTGAAAGTGCACCAAAGAGTGCTGGCTCTATTTGGGGCTGAAGGTCATCCTCACATAAAACCATGGGAGCAAGCTGCATGGTGGAATGTCACTGACCAAGCCAGTGCAGTCACCAGGCACTTCGTAACCGACTGCAAATGATGAAGAAATCTGCTGGTATCAGGAGTGTGAAGTTAAGTGTGCTCCTCACTCTTGCATAAATTCCTTGTTGTGCCCATTGAGCATGGCACCAGCTTCGGTTGGGAACACGCACACCCTCTGGGGGCTACTGTTTCAAGTATTGTAACACAACCACTGATCTTTTGCACATACTCTTGTGACAAAGCTGGACAGCATGTTTTTTTTGCATAGATGGAGGTGACAGCTGAGTAAGTGCTATGAGATAAAAACAGAAAATGCTGGAAATACTCAGCAGGTCAGGCAGCATCTGTGAAGAGAGAAACAGAGTTAACGTTTCAGGTCAATGACCTTTCATTAGAACTGGAAAAAAGCAGGAAATGGAACAGATTGTGCTAAGAGATACTCCTCTGCTGTTTGGGGGCATTTAGTGCAGTCTGCAGTCATGGTTATAGAGGATTACCCTGTTCTCCTCTGAGTCATCCTTCCATTGTTTCTTCTCCTTCAAATAATATCACCATGGACTGTCATACAATGTAGGCATCATGGCTGCTACTTGGGTAACAGCCATTGATGTGCATGATGATGATCCTGCACTCAGATACCACCTGAACATTAAATGGGTGCAACCCCTTTATTTACATGATGAAGGCCGTGGAGTTGATATTAAGAGCTTTGATGCCCACAACACATTGCATTCAAGGGAAGCCCAGCACTCAGTGAAGCTGTGTGCCTGTCCAACAGATAGATTGAAATACAACATGAAAACAGGTCATTTGGACAAACCAGTCTGTTTAATGATCTCACATGAGTTGTTAAGATCAGTAAGTTTTTCTTCAAATGCCATATCCTTCCAATTGAACCACTAGCCTCATCCACTGTTCAATTCGCTACACCCCCATCATCCATCTACCAACAATCTCTATCAATCAGTGCTCAACCCTATCATTCATATGGTTTACCTCAACCTCACACACTTAGCACTTTTGCAAACCTCACACCCACATATCAGAGCTCGCACACACTGGCAGCTATTCAACCATGACAGCCACATCACCCAAACATATTGCACGGCACTCACTGACACACTTCCCTCTTTCTCAGGAGAAGGTGGTGCATAACAGCAGGCAGCAGGAATGAACTGGAGGGGGAGAAGTGCGCCTGCATGTTTTAACCCCCATGGAGGATACAGTGCTGGCCACCATGGGAAGGGGCATCACTGAGGCAGTGGTCACCAATGGGCCTGAACCGATTGATGATGAGGGTATCAGCATACCTAATCCTCCTTGTCTCATCCACTTCACCCTCATTCCTCAATCTCTTCTGACTTTCAAGCTGCAGAGAGTGTAAGCATGCATTGCTTACTTTCTTCCCTCACCTCACCACAACCCAACCCTTGTCCCTTTTTCATTTCAGACATTCTAGAACTGGAACCGGCCCAAGCAGTCGAGGAACAGGCAGAAGAAAGTGAAGATGAAGAGACACCATTACTCGATCTCACAGTCGCGGCCATCAGCTCAGATACTGACACTGCGTGTCTTTTAGAGGATAGGATAGAGATGGGGTATGCATGTAGTGAGACAAGTGTGTAGGAGATAGGATGAGGGGAAAGGATAGCACAGGTACCAGTTCGTTGGAGGGCGAGGTTGTACACTAGTTTTGCTGCAGAAGACTCAGATGGGCCAGGCTACAGAAGAAGGCTGATGGGTGTAGACACCCAAATTTTGGGTGCATTGGGAAGCCTGTTGGAATGTCTGCGCTCAACGTCAAGGAGCATGGATCAAGAAGCATGACCTTCCCTCCATCATAAGGTCAGAAGTGGGGATGTTCACTGATGACTGCACAGTGCTCAGTTCCATTCGCAACTCCTCAGAAAATGAAGCCGTCTATGCATGCATGCAGCAAGACTTGGACTACATTCAGGCTTGGACTGATAAGTGGCAAGTAACATTCGCACCACACAATTGCCAGGCAATGAACATCTCTAACAAGAAAGTGTCTAACCACTGCCCCTTGACATTCAGCGGCATTACCATCGCCCAATTCCCCAACATCAACATCAACATCCTGGGTGGTCACTATTGACCAGAAACTTAACTGGACCAGCTACGTAAATACTGTGGCTACAAGAGCAGGTCAGAGGTTGGGTATTCTGCAGCGAGTGCCTCACCTCCTGACTCCCCATAGCCTTTCCACCATCCTCAAGGCACAAGTCAGGAGTATGATGGATTACTCTCCACTTGCCTGGATGAGTGCAGCTCCAACAATACTCAAGAAGCTCGGCATCATCCAGGACAAAGCAGCCCACTTGATTGACCCACTATCCATCACCTTTAACATTCATTTCCTCCACCATCGGTGTACCGTGGCTGCAGTGTGTACCATCTACAAGATGCACTGCAGCAACTCACCAAGGCTTCTTCGGCAGCACCTCCCAAACCCGCGACCACTTCCACCTAGAAGGACAAGGGGCGCAGGCGCATGGGAACACCGCCACCTCCAAGTTCCACTCCAAGTCACACACCATCCTGACTTGGAAGTATATCGCTGTTCCTCCATCATCGCTGGGTCAAAATCCTGGAACTCACTTCCTAACAGCACCGTGGGAGTACCTTCACCACACGGACTGCAGCGGTTCAAGGTGGCGGCTCACCTTCTCAATGACAATTAGGGATGGGCAATAAATGCTGGCCTTGCCAGTGACACCCACATCCCAGGAACGAATAAAAAAATTCCAGCACCCAACTTGGCCCAGAGCTTTGCGCAGAGCTTGAAGCCGATCCTTTCCAACATGGAACGGGTTGTCACCTCTAGCAGCACACCTGTGGAATCAACCATGGTGCAGTGTCTGATGGCTGATGTCTCAGCTTCCATTGCAGCACAAGCAGCAGCTACCATAAGTCTGAGTGCTGCAGTGGAAACTCAGATTACTGTCCTGCAATCTTAGCTTGCTGCCATGCAAGCTCAGACTGCTTCCATCATGGCTCTGGATTCCGGTGTTCAAAAGGGCTTCCAGAATGTCACAGCACTCCAGAAATCTGTTCTCCAACAGATTGCTCGGATTGCTGAGGCGCCACTTTGGGAGATTGGCAGTGGCTCCGTGGCGTACGAACCTGCTGTCCTCTCTCGGGATGACAGCATTTGTCCCCCCACCACTGCCACTCCACCAGTGCTCTTGCTGTTGCCTGTCAGCCAGCCAGCCCAGACTGTCGCCGCCCAGGCTGAGATGGAGCAGCCTGAAGCTGGGTCTTCTAGGCCCAGAGCTGCTCAAGGTCTTCTGCAGTCTTCTCAATTGGAGTTCAGTAGCCTTCCACCAGCCATGCTGTAGTACTGGTGAAGCAACTCGTAGAAGCACTAGGATAGGCAAAGGCACACGGAAGAGGCACTAAGGGAAAGCACAAGGTTGATTTGTTTATTTTTGTGTGCAGTTTGTCATGATTTAATTTATAAAGTTGGATTGGAATGTGTATTTTGTTTTTATTTTTGCTTTGTAGGAAACAGGACGATGTGCTGGTCAGTGACAGAGGAAAGGTAAGGAGTGTGGGACTACTGGTGAATGGGGAGTTGGGGTTGAGGTTAGTGGTATTGCTCATGAATTATTTGATCGCATACAGCCTGGGCAGAAAGGGGCTGTCTACGTTGCAACCGCCCTTCCTCTTCCTGTTCCTCCTCTTCCTCCTCCTCCACATCCACCTCATCATCCTCCTGCTCCTGCTCCTCAGCTTCTCATCTGATAGGTGGTGGCAAGGGCTGCTCCCTCATTATGGCCAGATTGTGCAGCATGCAGCATATTACCACAAATCTTGAGATCTACTCAGCTGAGTACTGCAGGGCTCCTCCAGAGCAGTCCAGGCAGCAGAAGTGTTACGCGAGGATGCAAATGGTGTGCCCTATAATGTTCCTTGCGGCAACACGGCTCCTATTGTAGATCTGCTGCCCACATGTGTGTGGGTTCTGGACTGGAGTCATGAGCCATGTCATGAGTGGATAACCCCTGTCGCCCACTATCCAGCCTTTGACTTGCCGTGGTGGTTCAAACACAGCTGGCACAGAGGACTGAACGAAATGTAACTACTGCCAAGATGCCGGGCATTGACCTGCATGATGTGCTGCCTATGGTCACACGCCAGCTGTACATTGAGCGAGTGGAATCCCTCTCGGTTCAGGAAAATGGCAGAGTTGCCATGAAGCACACGGAGGGCAATGTGCGTGCAGTCACTGGCACCCTGCACCATGGGGAATCCTGCAAACTGAGCAAATCCTCGTGCTCACTCCACCTGCTTGTCTCTGGCAAGAGGGAACGAGATGAAGTCGTCTCTCTTTGTACAGAGAGACTTAGTGACCTCCCTTAGGCAGCAATGCACTGCAAACTGTGAGATGTTGCTTATACCTCCATCAGCAGCGTGGAAGGAGCCAGACGCATACAAGTTCAGAGTTACGGTCACCTTGACAGCCACTGGCAATGCAGTCCTTGCCCTACTCTGAGGTTGGAGGTGTGGCTGCTGCAGTTGGCAGATTTCAGTCATGACCTCTTTAGTGAAGTGCAGACGTCTCAAGCATTGGTCGTTGCTGAGGTTCAGGTTAGAGAATTGCAATAACACAAGAAAAAGGACCACTAATTCCAGCACTATGCAATTCCCATAATCACTCTTAATCTAGAGCAAAATCACACAATGAAAACATGACACAAGCAACAGCACTTACAAATATGAAACTATTCACCCTGGTGCGTACCCTTAGTGGCTATCTACAAGTGCTCTTGCCTACTCTGGTGCTTCTACAAATGCAACCCGAGTAGCAGCAGCAGGCGATGTGGATGGCTGCTGAGATTCTGAAGTGGGCACTTCAGATGCGCTCCTGCGAAGCCCTTGAGAGGCTGTGGGCCATGATGGCTGCACCATCTCACCATGGGCTTGAGCAGCCTGGGCCGCCTGGCTGACAGGCAACTGCAAGGGCAATGTTGGAATGACGGGGGAGGGAGCAGGAATACTGTCATCCGGAGAAAGACCAGTAGGTTCCTATTCCATAATTCCCACGCCACTACCTCGGGACGTCTGTTCAGCCAGCCCAGTGATCTGCCCGATCACCACCAACATTGCCTCCTCAAGGGTAGTGATCTCATGCAGTCATGCTTCCCCTCACTTGGCCACGTCCTGCTGGCACCAGTTATGTGTTAATTTAACCTGGAGGAGAAAGGGTGGTAATTCTGAATGAGTGTATTGGCAGCTGTGTTTGTGTGTTTGATGCCTCACATGGTTAAAGAGCTGTGAGATGTTTATGAGGTTTGAGTCATGCCTGTGTCAGATGCAATAGTGTGGGATGTGTGAGTGTCAGTGTATAGTTAGGTGGTGAATGCAGTGTGTTGAGGTTGTGATGCTAATGGTGGTGCAGTTATTGAGAAATGTGTTTGAGAGATGGGATCTTACCTTCACCACTTGTGTCAAATCATTAAATGTCTTGTGGCACTGGAGCCATGCCCTGGGGGAAGGGCTCATGGCTGTGACCTCCTGGATGATCTCGTCCCACATCCATCGCATTAGTTGCCTCTGTGGCCTCCTTCCCCCCTGCGGATACAGGACATCCCTCCTCCTCTCCCTCAGTCCCTGAGCCATCCTGAAATGTGCCATTGTCTGTCATCCAGTGCACTCCACACCTTGGGTGAAAGTGCGTGCATGGAGGCTACATATAACACTCCACGAAAATTCCTCCTAATCAGCGCTTGAGTGCTAAATGTGCAGATCTCCGTTTTAGCGCCTCCAGACACATTTAAATTATGGTAATCAGCAATTAGACCCAAAATTGAAGGCTAAAACCAGACTTTCAAACAGGCTAGTCTTATTAGCACAGCACCCACTTAGTGCCTGTTTTCACCATTTGCCCAAAATAACCCCCATAGTGTTTAAGATTCTTGAGGAAACATTGACGTGGTATGATATTTCGAAATGTTAGAAAAAAATTTAAATTAAACCTAGTTGACTCAGAAGCATATTTGCAGATGAGAATAAGGTGTACAAGAGAAAGCAGGAGTTCTGCAATGGACAAAGTGGCAGCGGGGGTCGGGTGGGGGCGGGGGGGGGGGGAAGCATAACAAGGAGCCAGTTGAAGATCTATTGTTGGTGACACGGTAACATCTGAAAGCTTTGGGCAACTCGTCTCCTCATCCTCTCGCAATGCCATTGTGGCAGGGGGTTGTGGTGGAGGAAACTATCTTTCGAGGACTCGCCTGCCATGAGTTTGACAAGCAACATACAGGACAGAGCGCCCAGTATAATTAAGGTGCAGCTCGAAGCAGACCCTCTTTTACATGAGGCATCGACCTGTTCACACACTTTTTCCACCTCTCTCTTTCATCGGCTATGTAACGATTAATGCTGTGCAGTTGTTTTAGTTCAGAGTATGTGTATTGATACCGGGTTCAATTACGTGAAACCTCTTTAACAAGTAGCATGCCTGCCACTGAGGGAAGATGTTTATGTGTGACGAACAGAAGTATTTATTTGATTCAGTTTGCTGTGGTGAGCTAAGTATACAGAGTGGAAGCAGCTGAGACTGAGTTAATTATGTGTATTATTATTGAGATTGCTTCCAGCATGTTGCCTGACTGTAGTATCTGACAAACTCTTTTCTTTCTGTCAGTAGACTGCTTTTTATTTAATCCGTGCCCAACACTGAAACTGAACTTGTTAGTAAAAATGGGAGTCAGGTCATGCCCTCAGAAAGTTCCACATGAGATCACAAGGGATTATTGCTACAATTGTAACCAAACTCCTATCAGTATGAACTGCAGAAAAAAAAGACTCTACAATGCAGGGATCCGAGGTTTTGTTAAACATCACTTTGTATTATAGGTAGTACAACAGCTGTAAAAAAAACTGTAAGAAGTGTACATGCCTCATAAAATTGGCCCTGAACATAAAGGCCCAGAAATATGAAGGCATGTCCATGGCCCATGCCGTTTTTAGTGCATAAAAAACCCACCCAGCAATTTGTGGCGAGGAAGAGGGTGCGCCAGGAGTTGCAAATCACCTCAAACTGCAGGCAGACTTGCATCGCTCCACTGGTAGCCTCACAAAAATGGGATCTCGCCGTCAACCTCCCCATGAGTTTCAAGAAATTGCTGCAGTCGCGCCGTAAATACAAATGAATCTCTCCGCAGCCATTTAGGGCTGCTAATTCATGTCGTAAGGGCCCCGTTAATGACATGATTTATGTTCCTACAATGCCAGTCAGCCCTGGAGGCCCAGAAAGGGGACAATTGAAACCATGGAATCTCATTCCTGCAGGTAATATATTGATCCAAGGGGGAGAAATTCGGTATTGCCCCATTTGGGGTGCAATTATTGGCCGGGTGCAAAGTTTAGCGCCTGGCACAAATGATCACCTCCGACTGCAAACTTGGCTTCTATCGCCCCTGGAGGTGATTGGAGCACTAAATCAGGCGCTGCACACCTGTCTTAAGGCGCAAAGGCCGAGGAGCGAGGCGCTACCTCAGAGCACTGGCGAAGCACAGGTGATGTCAGTTAGCGATGGAAGACACACTGGCGCCGACCAGTTCTTAAAGAGGAGGGTGGATCTTGCTCTCCAGCTACACCCTGTTCATTGCAGCCTTGAATCTCGGCCTGCAGAGACATGTGACTACATTTTCCAGCCAAGGACAATGGAGAGGGTGAGAGAACGAGCTCAGCACTTCAACGAGCGGGCCTTGGAGGCTCTGGTTGGCGCAGTGGAGCACTGAAGATCTATACTCTACCCTGAGAGTGGCAGGAGGCATTTGTCGCGCGACTACAGAAGAGTGTGGAGGGAGGTGGCTCAGCACGTCTCCTCCAGGAGTATGGTGCCCAGGACCCATACTCAATGTTGCAAAAAGTTCAACGACCTCACTCGGGTCGTCAGGGTGAGTGGCTTTTTTTCAACACATCTCCAGCCCTCCATTTCAACCTTACTCTATGGCCAGCGGGTCATAAAACCCCAATGCCCAACACTCAGCCAACACCTATGGCCCTCTCATGAAACACACACGCACATTCCACACCTTGCATACAGTAAGGGCTATTCAACTATGGGAGGCACATCAGGCAAGACCATGGCTCCATACATTAAGGGCTATTCAATTATGGGAGGCGCATCAGGCAAGACCATGGCTCCATACATTAAGGGCTATTCAATTATGGGATGCACATCAGGTAAGACCATGGCTCTATATTTACTCAGACGCCGTCCTTTTCTTGCGGGCCAAGCTATCTCATAATAGGAGACAGCAGCAACGGACAGGTGGAGGGCCGCCTCAGCTGCATCCCCTCAGCGATCTTGAGACGCGCGTCCACAGGATTGTGGCAAGCTACATGATTGGTCCCATCGCCCCTGGAGAGGCCGACCCCGTTCTGGACAGCAATGGTAAGGTCATCACCTTTTTGTCCTCTCTCCTTCCACTTGTCCCTCACGACACCAGCCTTTGACACTTTCAATCCGACTTACTAAATCGGTGCATTCCCTCCTCCCTTACTGCCCACCTGTCCTCACACTAAAGCCACGCTTGTACCTCCCTGCTTTCAGATGGTGATTCATCAGCTGAGGAGACGGGCCCTCAAGCTGCCAGTGGGAGTGAAGCCACAGGTGGGGAGGAAGAGGAAGCTGGAGCATAAGCCCCACCCTCTCCCGAGGAAGCCCATGCCCACACTGGGACCACGTCTTCCCTGGAAGGGAGCAGGGGGGAAGGGTCTGATGTGGGTGAAGCTCCGGGACCCAGCGGGCTGCAGCAACATGATGGGGGTAGGGAAGCTCGGGGGCCTTCTCCCCGGAGGGAGAGTATGCCAGCGAGTCCTGCTGCACTGGACGCAGAGGAGGAGCGGCTCATCACTGAAATGAACACCCAGGCGGTGGACATGCACACTGAGCTCATGGGTGCAGTGGGAAGGGTGCCCGAATGCATTGAATCACTGGCAAGGAGTGTGGAGCACTTCGCTGTAGCACAGGCGGATGCCACGCTAATGCTTAGTGCTGCAATTCAGTCACTGGCTGCCATGACCCCATCTCAGACTGGTCTCATGCAGACTCAGATTGAGGCCACGCAAGCACTGACTGCTGCTATTGTCACTGGTTAAGACACATTTCCCTGGGGCTCTCACCGTGCTGCAGCAGGCCAGCAATCTGTGCTCCAGTAGATTGCTCCGGATGGTGAGATGCTGCCCCATGGGAGTGTCAGTGTGTCGGTTGAGCAGGGAGTTGCTGTCCTCTCTCAAGATGATAGCATTCCTGCTGCCACCACTGTCACTTCCCCATTGCACTTCCCACCGCCTGTATCCCAGACTGCTGCTGCCCATGCAGAGTTGGTACAGTCTGCAGCCTGGCCCTCCAGGCCCAGAGCTGGTCGAGGCCGTTCTTCAAGGGTATCTGTAGTCTCAGGTTCTGACAATCAGCAGCCTTCCACCAGCCTTGCTGCAGACACTGGGGCCCCTTTACGGAGAAGCAGTAGGGTGGGAAGGGAGGAAATGTGCAAGGGAAGGAGATTACCCTTGAAGGGTAAAAATGAGGAGGTTTTACTGTAGGGGGGCATCTTTTAACTAGTTTAAGGTAATTCACCTGGTCTGCAGCCTTTGCCTGCACTCTGACCAATTCCAATCTTTTACCTGGATTACGGTAATTCACCTGGTCAGGCAGCCTGCTGCTACACTGTAAACCAACTTCCAACAAACCAATTTTCAAACAGCGGTTTCGAATCGCTACCCCACCTTCCAGTTCTGACTGAACGACTTATAATTATTGATATTAAAATGGACAAATGGTCTAGATGAGAGAAAAATCAAGCTTTATTAACTAAAAGAAACTATAATCAAATATCAAACCATACCACACGAACACTGTAATTACAGTAAAATTGCTTAAATGGAGGAATGCAGATGGCAAAAACGAGGGGTAAGTGGCTACAATGTTGATTAAACAATCTTAGCAATATCCCCTTAAATTACCATCCCCCAACTCCTTACTAGGTTGCTTTGCTGAGGAGTCAGAAACTCTGCTCACATGTGGTCCAGCGAAGTGAGAGAGAGAGAGAGAGAGGCTCGCCTATGGTCCCAGGAAGTAAAGAGCGATAGATTCTCAGGAGCTATATTATATACCTGGTGAGCCCCCCTGCTGTTTGCCTGTCTGGAAAATTCACGCCCAAAAAGTTCCAATGCACAAGAGAAAAGCTGTTGATTGGATGATTCAAAGTGGTTGGAATGGGTTAATGTGTCTGCACTGTGGGGCTGAAATGTTCCCACCCACATCCGGAGCTCGCCTGGGCTAAAACAAAAGGGAATGCAACAGCCCTATTGTCCAGAATGATGGGTGATTTAGACCCATTCAATGCTTAAACTGTTCCCATTCAAAATCCGGTCCATGGTTTCAATGTCTCATTGTGTGTCTGAGTAGTTATTGAATGTCTGAATGGCTGTGTAAACAGAAGCAGTTTCGAATCGATTGTCCTGCAGTTATTCTCAAGTGTGCTAATCTCTTAAGTAAATAAGCAACTTCAAGTGCTTCTGAAGGGAACCTCCCTTTGATTGGCAGGTCTATGACTGCCACTGTATCCTCCCACTTTTTCACACAGACAACTCGAGCTGCTTTTTTTCAAGCCCCATTCTTCGTGGCCAATGCTTTCTGTGGCCATTTTAAAACCTTTTGTGCTTGCCCAAACTCCAGGGAACAATTTTGTTAATAAAAGCACTGTCTTAAGGTGTGTGAATATTTTCCACAGAGCTCTACGACTCCGGTGTTGTCCACGTTCTGTCCATCTCAGAGCAGTCTTTTGCAGTTCTCGGCACATTTTAAAACATTGTAGACAAGTCACATCACCCAATTCTTCATCCACGATGTGGACCAATATTTTCAATCTTCAGGGAAATAGGGGATTTTGCTAAACCCCTTCATTCCCCCCTTTTGATACTCCCAACTTGCTTGTAGTATCAACTCGAAGGAGTGAGCAAAATTTTCAGACCCCCTCACAAACAACCATCCCCTGTCTTTACCTAACAGCTATCTGCCACTGATCCCCCAAACCGTCCTTTCCCCTAAAATTCGAGAAAAACTATGGTATGGTAGGCATCTTACAGAATCATCAGTTTTCAATAAGGGGTCTCATACCTCATACAATGCAATCAAGATTTACAATCACCTTTTACATTATAACTTATTGCAAAATGTTGCAATCTTAGTTACACAATGTAATCAAAATGATCCCAAGCACGGAGAGGGTCCTACGCCTCTGCTCAACTTGGAGTTGTCACAAAATGATCCCAAGCAGGGAGAGGATCCTACGCCTCTGCTCAACTTGGGGCTGTAACACAAAATACAAAAAAACTTGAACAACATGCTTAAACAAACCCCGACGATCATGTGCTAATGATAGGTCACAAAATTCGAGTGGGTATTGCTCCTCCCACCCGGGCAGTAAATGTACCTTCCACCCCCCTTTGATTGTCTTAAACTTTGAAACAGACAGAATGGATTTACAGACCAACCTGCTCCGCCAGCCCCGAACCGTTCCCTTGTCCCTTTGTGGAGGTGGGGTACCCCTCATGTTAAAGATTACCTTGGCACAGACCGAGACCGGGGAGTATGGGACCATGACTCCCAGTCCCTCCCCCTCCCGTCTTCCTTCGACTGGCTGCAGAAAATGATATGTGCCTGTGTGGCAACTCTCCTTGGCTCCACACTGAAACTTGGATCCCAGATCCGGCCACCCACTCATCCTTCCCAGCCACACTTACTCTCTTTGCCCGTGGGCCCCTGGCTCCCTCCCCCGACCACACCCACGCGACTCTTGGGCCTCCCCCTCCCTTTTACAATCTTTCCTGGGCCATCACCACCCACTCCTGGGGAACGCATCCCTTTCTAACAAGGCGCCCGCGCTTCCCCACCATGACTCCTCAACAGCGAGGTCTCCCGCAAGTGAACTTCGGTCAGGGTAGTGCTGGGTTGGGGGCCGTGCCCCACCCAGCTAGGGCCACCTCTTCCGCATAGGAGGAGTAGGCAAGTTCCTCCGGACCCTGTCCGGTTTCTCCCGAAGGTCGCTGCGGGTTTCCCTCTGGAGTCATCCAGTGGCAAGGTGATCCCTAACATCCTGTATCCATAGCTCCATTCGATGCCCAGCTCGGGCTGGGTGAACAGGGCTGCTTCTTGGTCCAATCTCCTGCAAAACTGAAAAGGACATGCAGCCAGGTCTCACTGAGCTGCTGCCTTAGGTGGAGACATGGTCGGGTCCCTCGACCTCGGACCAAAATACAAACATTTGGCACACTTATAAATTTTAACTCTTTAAACTTAAACTTAAAACTAGCTACATCAACAAAACTTAAAATACACCTTAAAAGCACGCTATATTCACACCAAAGCTATCATACAAATGCCGCCCGCCTCCGGACAGCCAGGCTAATCTCTGGCACGGTCACAGATTGCTGCTGGCTGCAGCGAAGCTGGACTGCCTCCTGTCTCTGGTCCCCCGCAGCTTATGGCTGTTGCATGGGGACCCCTGCCCTTTGGCTTTTCCCTGGTTCGGGAGACCGCTTTACTCCACTATAAAGTGGGTGACCATCTTGTTGCGGGCTTGCGGACCCACTGAGACCTTCTGAGGGGCGTCTCTGTGGGGGAAACTTTGGCTGGCGGACCCTGAGCCAGGGTCGCAGCCCTAGCTGGCTGGGAGCCTTCTCCCCCTGGTGCCAACAGCCTGCACTGTATAAGATACCTGGCAGCCTGCCGGTACTCCGGGTTTGCCTCCTTTTCCCTGCCCACTCCTGTGCTGGGGGCAGGTATACCCTCGCCACCCGCTGCTGGTGGCTGCAAATCCTCCTCTCCAGGTCCACAACCTTGTGCCAGCTCCCCCCTGTGTCCCCTGTAAGAGGGATTGCTATCCCTGCCTCCCCAGGGTCCCACATCATGGTGGGGACCACTCTGGAAGCGGGCTGGGAAGCTGGTCCCTTTAAACAGGCGACTGTGCCTGCGTGAATCTCCTCCCCTGAGTCCCGCGGCAGAGGCTGTGAAACCTCTGTCTTTAAACAAGCCTGTGTGAAAAAGCTGAGGAAGTGCTGTTGTGGTCCCGCCGGCAACTGCGCCTGCGCGAACAAGCAATTTACAGGGCTGGGGAACTGCTACACCAGCGCAGGCAACCGTGCCTGTGCGTTCGGTCTCTTTAAAAAAGGTTGGAAGAACCGCTGGGTCTTCCAAGCTGGCTTCTGCGCCTGCGCGTCTATTCTGGGAAGCAGGGATCTTTAAACGGCTGACTGCGCCTGCGCGCTCGGCCTCACAGAGGAAAGGAGTCGCTGGGGGTTCCGGGTTCACGACTGCGCCTGCGCGAACCTGCTGTTGGCAAAACTCTTCCCTCAGGTGCGTGACCGCGCCTGCACGGGAAAATTGAGTAAGGGCCTCTCGGAGTTCCGGGTCCGTGACTGCGCCTGCGGGAACCCGGTGTTGGGGAACCTTTTCCCTCAGGCGCTCGACTGCACCTGTGCGGGAAAAGTAAAGATGATCCGCTGGGGGTACCAAGCTCACGGCTGCGCCTGCGCGAGCCCAGTGTTGGGGAACCTCTTCCTGCAGGTGCGCTACTGCGCCTGTGCGAGAAGAGTAAAGAAGATCCGTTGGGGGTACGGGCTGGGGAACTGCATCTGCGTGAGCTGTTTCTGTGAATGGATAGGCAGCAGCCTGCTGATTTCTAATCCCAGGCTGCTGTTTCTCCATTTCTGAGCCACCTAACTTGCTCAAATTCAAACGTTGAGCAAAACTAGGGTCCCACTGGGATAGGGAAGTGTTCCAATTTGTGGGCTGGACAATTTTTCCCTGGGAACAAGCCACAGCGCCTGTTTTTACCTTCAGTGAACTCGAACTTGTCTGGTGGGCAAACTCATGTTCTCGTACCCAGGTGGCTTTAAATGGGGAATTTTGGACTTGGACCTGCCTTTGGTCTGGGGCCAAAACTATCCCCTGTGTGCCTCCCTTGTCCCGGATTTCTGCTACTGGACCTGCTCTACAGGGGTCCCAGAACTCTCCTTCCCTGTTCCCTGGCTTAAACAGCTTACTCTGCCCAGGAATGGCTCCTCCCCCCACACAAGCCACCGCACTAGCCTATGAACTTGAACCTACTGTGGGCTGAGGATTCCTATTCTCAGGCTCACTCCCAGCTGCCTGGTTGGGGTTGACTTTAAAACCCTTTGGCCTAGAAATTGAGTTTGCGCTGCGCCGGGGCTTAACGCCGGAAATTTAGCGCCGGTGCTAAGTCGCGCTGTGCGCGCCAAAAATTCAGTAGCGCCGCGCCCAAACGGCTGCCGGCGCTACTGAAGGCTGTTTGCACCTGAAAACTGGCGCTACGCGCCGCATTGCGGCGCTATTCCGGCGCTGCGGTGCCCGATGCGGTGCGGCAGGCTGGGGAAGTGCAGGCCTCCTCCTTCAGTTAAGGAGGAGCTGCCTGCACCCGCCCGCTGGCCAGTTAAATCGCCTCAAAAATGAGCCCGGCACCTCGGGGAAGTGCCGGGCTCGCAGCCGAGAGGCATCTGTTCCGCGGGGGGGTGGTGGGGGAGTCCGGGGAGGGAGGTGCGGGCAGGCGGCCGGCGGGAAAGCGGCCGGCCGCCGCTCCACCTTTATGCGCCGGCGCAAAGTCGTGTAAGACTCTGTTGCCAGAGTCTTAGTTGCGGCTGCCACGGGCAAGGCGGCCGCAACTGAATTTTGGCGCTGGGGCCCGTCACCACGGCAACCGGGACGCTGCGCACACCGATGACGTCATCGGTGCCGGCGCAGCGCTACCGGTGTAACGCCGATGTTGGGCCCTAGTCAATTTCAAAACCGGCTGTAAGTCCAGCGCAATGCCCTCTAGCGCCGCAAAATGGGCGCTAAGCCCACTCAATTTCTAGGCCTTTCTTTCCAGTGATTGTGGGGAGGCAGAGGTGGGCGAGGGGGCTGCAGCACCACTGATGGCTGCTTCCTTTCCCTTATTGGCCCGCATGAGAGATTTTAATGTCTCCAGGACAGACTCGATTGTGTCTGTCTCTGCCTTCTGAATTGGGGCTGTGGGGTTCCTGGCTGTATCATCTCTCCCAGGCCTTTTACAATCCCTGCACCAGAGGCCCTCCACCCCGCACTTGTAACAAGTGATCTTGTTCTGCGAGGGATGGCTCCACCCCTGGCGCCACTCTTTCTGATATGGAGCCCCAGGTTTATCCAGTTTCCTATCCAGTACCATTCTGGGTGCTGCCTGTGGGATGGTTCTACTTGGGCTGCCAGCAAAATCCGGCTGACCTGCCTTCAGGCTGATCAGGCAAATCATTCCCCTTGCTACCTTTAAAGCCACGTTAAGGCTTTCTATCTCTGCCCTACAGGGGCCATGATCTGCTTCACTAAACCTTTGGGCGCAGGCCAGCTTATAAGCTGTCCTGACTTCTCTAAACCTTTGCTCCCACTCTGTAACCTCTGTCATGAGGTGGATATTCTCTTCCCGCAGTCTCATCTCGCTATCTCTGGCCTCAGTGACCTCCTGCACAAGGCGCTCTATCTCTGCCTGGCATTTCTCAAACTGGGACTCCTGATCCTTGGCCTCTTTAAACACCTCCTGCTCCCTCATCTCACCCTTCTTAAGCCAACCACCTATACCATGATAGGTCAGCCTACACACTGCTGCTAACATCCGTAGGGCTACCCACATACCGAAAATGAGAGAAAAAAGAGCTGATGCTTTCTCCAGATCCAGATCACTTATCAAATCAAAAACGGCCTGCAGCCTGCCGCGGTCACCATTTTGAGGGGAACATCTTTTAACTGGTTTAAGGTAATTCACCTGGTCTGCAACCTTTGCCTGCACTCTGACCAATTCCAAACTTTTACCTGGATTACGGTAATTCACCTAGTCAGGCAGCCTGCTGCTACACTGTAAACCAGTTCTAATAAACCAATTTTCAAACAGCGGTTTTGAATTGCTACCCCACCTTCCAGTTCTGACTGAAGGACTTATAATTAATGATATTAAAATGGACAAATGCTCTAGATGAGAGAAAAATCAAGCTTTATTAACTAAAAGAAACTATAATCAAATATCAAACCATACCACACGAACACTGTAATTACAGTAAAATTGCTTAAATGGAGGAATGCAGATGGCAAAAACGAGGGGTAAGTGGCTACAATGTTGATTAAACAATCTTAGCAATATCCCCTTAAATTACCATCCCCCAACTCCTTACTAGGTTGCTTTGCTGAGGAGTCAGAAACTCTGCTCACATGTGGTCCAGCGAAGTGAGAGAGAGAGAGAGAGAGAGAGAGAGAGGCTCACCTGTGGTCCCAGGAAGTAAAGAGCGATAGCTTCTCAGGAGCTATATTATATACCTGGTGAGCCCCCCTGCTGTTTGCCTGTCTGGAAAATTCACGCCCAAAAAGTTCCAATGCACAAGAGAAAAGCTGTTGATTGGATGATTCAAAGTGGTTGGAATGGGCTAATGTGTCTGCACTGTGGGGCCGAAATGTTCCCGCCCACATCCGGAGCTCACCTGGGCTAAAGCAAAAGGGAATGCAACAGCTCTATTGTCCAGAATGATGGGTGATTTAGACCCATTCAATGCTTAAACTGTTCCCATTCAAAATCCGGTCCATGGTTTCAATGTCTCATTGTGTGTCTGAGTAGTTATTGAATGTTTGAATGGCTGTGTAAACAGAAGCAGTTTTGAATCGATTGTCCTGCAGTTATTCTCAAGTGGGCTAATCTGTTAAGTAAATAAGCAACTTCAAGTGCTTCTGAAGGGAACCTCCCTTTGATTGGCAGGTCTATGACTGCCACTGTATCCTCCCACTTTTTCACACAGACAACTCGAGCTGCTTTTTTTCAAGCCCCATTCTTTGTGGCCAATGCTTTCTGTGGCCATTTTAAAACCTTTTGTGATTGCCCAAACTCCAGGGAACAATTTTATTAATAAAAGCACTGTCTTAAGGTGTGTGAATATTTTCCACAGAGCTCTACGACTCCGGTGTTGTCCACGTTCTTTCCTTCTCAGAGCAGTCATTTGCGGTTCTT
The DNA here is from genome assembly GCF_052327205.1 of Somniosus microcephalus. Taxonomy (NCBI): domain Eukaryota; kingdom Metazoa; phylum Chordata; class Chondrichthyes; order Squaliformes; family Somniosidae; genus Somniosus; species Somniosus microcephalus. The sequence goes on along the minus strand of NC_140993.1, from coordinate 228,842,260 downwards.
GGCACATTTTAAAACATTGTAGACAAGTCACATCACCCAATTCTTCGCCCACGATGTGGACCAATCTTTTCAATCTTCAGGGAAAAAGGTGATTTTGCGAAACCCCTGCATTACGAAATGTTGGTCAATTTTTTATTAAAGGCCGACGTTCGTGTTCAAACTTTTGTTTAGTGTTTTGGACATTATCTCCAGGTTGTGAGAACCAGTTATGTTAATGAATGATTTTTTGTGTTTGTTTCTATTAGTTTGTCATGAAGAAATGACACACACAGAGTTTGTAAAATAAAAAAGATTTTGTATTCACAATATACATGTTTGGCCTTTGGAATCATTGCTGCCTTGGCTGGCTATAGGGGTTGTGGGTTGCTTTCCATCATGTTGTTCTTCATGCCAGAAGCCATTTCCTCAGTAGGAGCCTAGAAGCGACTTGTTATCAACCATTGACGGACGGCTCTTGCAGTTTCAACATTCTGGGCCTCCCTCCCGCCTTGGTGCTGCTGCTGGTCATCCTACTCCTCTTCCTCCTCCTCGTCCTCGTCCTCCTCTGGTGGTGTTCCAAGGCCTGGTGGCATTGGCTGTGTTCTGAGGATTGCCAGGTTATGAAGCAGGCAGCACACAACTATGAAGAGGGAGACTCACTCAGGCGAGTACTGCAGGGCTCCTCCTGAGTGGTCCAGACAGCGGAACCGGTGCTTGAGCATGCTGATCGTCTGCTCAATTATGTTCCTGGTGGCGATATGGCTATCATTATACTGCATTCAGCAAGGGTGTTGGGGTTACGGAGCGCTGTCATCAACCAGGTGCACAGTGGATAATCCTTGTCCTCGACGAGCCAACCACTTGGCTGATGCGGTGCCCGGAAAATTTCTGACACAGCAGTCTGTTGCAGGATGAAAGCATTGTGGCTGCTGCCATGATAGCAGGCATTGACAGCGAGTATCAGCTGCCTGTGGTCACAGACCAACTGGACATTTAAGGAGTGGAACCCCTTGCGGTTTTGGAAAACCTCTGCATTCTCATCCGGTGCCCTCAATGCCACATGTGTGCAGTAAATGGGGCCCTGCTATCCTCGCAAAGCCCAATGCACATTCATGCTGTTTGGCCCGGGTCATCGGGAAAGAGATGTACTGGCGTCTCCTTTTATAGAGGGCATTTGTGACCTGACGGATACAGCAATGGACCGCAAACTGGGAGATATTGGCGATGTCCCCAGTAGCTGCTTGAACGGAGCCAGTGGCATAAAAGTTCAGAGCCACTGTGACCTTCACTGCCACCAACAGAGATGTCCTGTTCCTCAGTAGAAGCTGCAGATCCGGCTGCAGCAGGTGGCAGAGCTCAGTGACCACCTCCTTGCTGAAGCGCAGCCTGCGCAAACACTTCTCCTCAGACAAATTAATGTAGGAGAACTGTTCCCAGAATACCCTGGGAGGGTAAGGTCTCCTGTGCAGCAGCCTGTTGGTCCTCCTCCGTCTGTCCATGATTGCCACTCTCTCTCTGCATCTCTGTTGCCTCCGATTCTGCTGGTGCAGGACGACGCCCCGAATCAGTGCAGCCCCAATAGTCTCTTGGCAATCAAAATAATGAAGGTCAAATCCAAAAGTACATGCAAAGTGATGCTCAGTAGCCAAAACTACTTCACACAGCATTGACTATATGCAGAAGTCTCTCTATCTCTCTCTCAGAATCTCTCTCTGTGTCAGAATGAGTGGTGCAAAAATGTCTACCACAGAAAAAGTCATGAAGAGGCCTCCTTTAAATAGTGGCCCCCCCAGCCCCTCACCAACTGAGAAACTTTCCAGTCTCCCTGTCGTTGCTTGCGCCAGGCGGAAAGGAGGGGTTCGCCACTCATATCCAGTCCGGGGCACCATCAGGGCGTTGCACACTTGACTAACGTCACGATCTGCGGGCGCAGGAGATCAGGGTGCTAAACATTTGCACCGCTGCAAAAACTCTAGTCAATTTCGCGAGCAGTGCAAACATTGCCGTGCCCGGGCGCTAGTTGCTTTGTGCCCCATTAACAAACTCTTAGGGCGCTAACGGGAGGCGAAAGCCAACCAAATTTTTCCCCCCTAAAATTTAATTCTTTTACATTTTTTTCTTGCTTTTTTTTACTCTCACTCTTAATTTAATCTTTATTCCCTCTATTTGTTTATTTTACTGTATCTGATTTGACTCTAATTCACTTTATTCCCTTTTCCATTGTTTGCTCTATTTCTTTCTCTGTCCCTAAATATCATTGGTTAAGGAGATAGACCATTGGGTGTGCCGTGCATGAGGTCCCAGGTACCCCGTTGACGTTGCCGTGCCGTTATCACCTCGCACTTCCAGCAATTTGCGGCACAAAAATAATATGACCCGAAGGGTGAGGAAAAAATATCCAATTCACGGCGCTCGCCAGGAGATGCGCCACCCAGCAATTTCTGGGTTGAAGACTGGAAGAAAGGCTGAGTGGAGCGACCCATGGATTGATGTTGGGTCCCTTACATTTTCTAATTTGCATTAATCATTTGATTCAGAAGATCAATGCAAACTGGTCAACGTTGCAGGCAATATTAAACTAGGAGAGGGAGGGACCATTGGAACCGAGAGGCAGTTAAGGATCTCTAGGATGAGCTATATAATAACGTGTAAGTGGGCTGTCAAAATATAATGTGGACAAGTGTAAAGTACTGCAACAGGAAGAAAGGCAGGCATTATTAGTGTTCCGTCGATGATGTTGGAATAGTTAAGTTTATAATTCATTGAGGTCTGGGAGTATTTGTGGTCTTGACACTCAAATACCAAATAATTTTAAAAAAATGGTTTTATTCGTTTTTATGGGATGTGGGCGTCGCTGGCAATGCCAGCATTTATTGCCCATCCCTAATTACCCTTGAGAAGGTGGTGGTGAGCCACCTTCTTGAACCGCTGCAGTCCGTGTGGTTACTCCCACAGTGCTGTTAGGTAGGGAGTTCCAGGATTTTGATCCAGTGACAATGAAGGATCGGCGATATATTTCTAAGTCAGGATGGTGTGTGACTTGGAGGGGAACTTGGAGGTGGTGGTGTTCCAATGCGCCTGCTGCCCTTGTCCTTCTAGGTGGAAGAGGTCGCGGGTTTGGGAGGTGCTGCCGAAGAAGCATTGGCGAGTTGCTGCAGTGCATCTTGTAGATGATACACACTACAGCCACGGTACGCCGGTGGTGGAGGGAGTGAATGTTTGAGGTGGTAGATGGGGTGCCAATCAAGCGGGCTGCTTTGTCCTGTATGGTGTCGAGCTTCTTGAGTGTTGTTGGAGCTGCATCCAGGCAAGTGGAGAGTATTCCATCACACTCCTTACTTGTGCCTTGTAGATGTTAGAAAGGCTTTGGAGGGTCAGGAGGTGAGACACTCTCCACAAATTACCTAGCCTCTGACCTGCTCTTGATGCCGCAGTATTTATGTGGCTGGTCCAGTTAAGTTTCTGGTCAATGGTGACCCCCGGGATGTTGATGGTGGGGGATTCGGCAATGGTAATGCCATTGAATGTCAAGGGGCGGTGGTTAGAGTCTCTCTTGTTGGAGATAGTCATTGCCTGGCACTTCTGTGGCGTGAATGTTACTTGCCACTTATCAGCCCAAGCCTGAAGGTCGTCCAGGTCTTGTTGCATGCAGGCATGGACTGCTTCATTATCTGAGGAATTATGAATGGCACTGAACACTGTGCAGTCATCAGCAAACATCCCCATTCCTGACCTTATGTTGGAGGGAAGGTCATTGATGAAGCAGCTGAACCTAGTACACTGCCCTGAGGAACTCGGCAGCTCTGATGATTGACTTTCAAACACCACAACCATCTTCCTCTGTGCTAGGTATGACTCCAGCCAGTGGAGAGCTTTCCCCTCCGATTCCCATTGACTTCAGCTTTACTTGGGCTCCTTGATGCCACACTCGGTCAAATGCTGCCTTGATGTCAAGGGCAGTCACTCTCACCTCACCTCTGGAATTCAGCTCCTTTGTACATGTTTGGACCAAGGCTGTAATGAGGTCGGGAACAGAGTGGTCTTGGTGGAACTCAAACTGGGCATCAGTGAGCAAGTCCCGCTTGATAGTACTTTCGATGACACCTTCCATCACTTTGCTAATGATTGAGAGTAGACTGATGGGGTGGTAATTGGCTGGGTTGGATTTTTCCTGCTTTTTGTGGACAGGACATACCTGGGCAGTTTTCCACATTGCCGGATAGCTGCCAGTGTTGTAGCTGTGCTGGAACAGGTTGGCTAGTGGCACGGCTAGTTATGGAGCATAAGTCTTCAGCACGATAGCAGGGGTGTTGTCAAGGCCCATAGCTTTTGCTGTATCCAGTGCGCTCAGCCGTTTCTTGATATCACGTGGATATGTGATGGTGGGGACCTCAGGAGTAGGCCGATATTTTGTGTCAAACAGATGATAGTGAATCAGCAGCCCGTTTTACAGCTCTCCCGAATATTATTATCATTGGCTTCATTGAGAGCATTTGAAGGACCAGAAATTCAGCTCGGGGTTAAACTGGATGTCGACGATGTGAACAGTTTGGTTCAGCCTTAGACAGTGGCCAGCACTGTGGTTAGGATAGGCACTCTCAAAAGAATGGGGAGTTGGTTCTCACCCTTTAGAGTGGCAGCTGTGGCTCAGTTGGTAGCAGTCTCTGAATTAGAAGATTAGGGGTTCAAGTCCCACTCCAGAGACTTGAACGCATAATCTAGGCTCACACTCCAGTGCAGTACTGTGGAAGTGCTGTAGGAGGTGCCGTCTTTCAAATGAGACGTTAAACCGAGACCCCGTCTGCCCTCTCAGGTTGATGTAAAAGATCCCATGTTGATATTTGAAGAAGAGCAGGAGAGTTCTCCCTGGTGTCCTGGCCAATAGTTATCCCTCAACCAACACCGAAAAACAAATTGTCTGGTCATTACCACATTGCTGTTTGTGGGAGCTTGCTGTGCACAAATTGCCTGCCGCGTTTCCTACATTACAGCGGTGACTACACTTCAAAAATAATGAATTGTTTGTAAAGTGCTTTGGGACGTCCTGAGGTCATGAAGGGCACGATATAAATACATTCCTTTCTTTCTAATTTAAGATGTAAGAGCCAAAATAATCTGGAATAAGAAGGGTATAAAAGATCAAAACATGTTACAGTAGTAACAGCAGTGAGATTTATGGAGTTCACAGAGACCTAAAACAAGTAGAATATTAACAGTTTTACAGTAGTTAAAAGGGGAAAAATGTCACAAAATGAGATCTCAGAAAGATACAAAAGGGCAGGTTTTAACTTGGGGTGAGAATTGGGGGTGCAGCAGCTATACTGCCCCCTGGAATGTGAGACCCAGAGATTTTAACTCCTATGACTCGTTTGCAAGGCCCGACTCTGATCTCTGCCCGGAGCCGGTGGGAATGATGTCACTGCTGACGGGCGGGAACCAAAATTGTCGGAGGGAGGTTCAGGTTGCCGTCAGAAACACACCTAAAGAAAAAAAAGAAAGAACGACTTGCATTCACGTCCTCAGGACGTCCCAAAACGCATTGTTGCCAATGAAGTACTTTTGAATTGTAGTCACTCTTATAATGTAGGAAGAACATAAATGGTACCCGGCGAGGTAAATAGGAATTAGAGGGGCTAGCAAGTCCACATTCGGGGAAGAGGGATGCCGGGGGCAGGGGAGGCCCAAGGTAACCTTGTGGGGCCAGGTCCTCCTGGCCCCACAAGGAAACTTTAAAAACATTGCTAAAATGAGCTTACCTGGGTCTAGAACCTTGTTACCATCAGTTTTGCAGGTGGGCCGGAGACAATGTGGGTCATAGTTAGACCCGCAGTTAAAATGATGTGCGCACCCGGGTGACGTCAATGTCAGTTAAATTAGGACCCCGACCTCTGGGGCGGGTGGTCTCCCCATGCCTGAAGACTGTGGGGGGGTGGGAGTGTGTCGCAAATGCCCCCGTCATTGAACAGTTCCCACCAGGTTGGGGGGCGGGGGGGTTAAAATCGGCCCTAAGGAGTTGAGGGGTGATATTAACCTTGCCTGCCTAGTGGGAATGGGAGGGGTGGTTAAAATTGCTGTAGAGAACTTACCGCTCCGTTCCTGCTATGCTCCCAACAGCTGTGGCCTGGCTGCAAATTGCTGGACCTCAGCCGCTGGCGGGTCCATCTGGCCCAACTAACCTCCTAGATACAAGGTGGGCATTAATTGAAGGGGTGGTGAAGGAGCAGGTTACTGACATCCTGAGAGAGGGCAACACATACTGTTCCTATCATGCCAGTACCACTCCCGTCAGGCTGGAGCTAATCACTTCCACTGATTTGCAGCAAACTGCAGTAAATGACTGACTCCTTGAAAGCCCCTGTCTTTTTGGTCCACCAATCTGCCCAAGGTGTGGACACCTGACTCTCCAAGGTGGGGCATGGCAGATTGAGCTTCCACCAAAGCTGCAAAGGCTGGTGACACTGACTCCTGTTGTGAGGACCAAGCTGCTGCATCCTTGAAGGTGGCCACACTCTCCCAGGTCAACTGCAGAGCGCTGATGCCATGTAAGATGACACAACACAGGCTGGAAGTGGACTCCTCCATACTTTCAGCCTTTGTGTTGAAACTCTTTGGCAGAGTTTCCAATACCTGGTATAACTGCTTGTGAGAGTCAAGCAGCTTTCTTTTCATGGCTGGGCCCCTGAAGTCCTCATCTCTGTCTTGCTCAGCAGAGCTGGGAGAGAACCTATCCCTCTGGCAAGCTAACTCCTGGGCTGTCCCTGCCACCAGTGCCTGCTGCTGCTCACTCGTACTGGGTGTCTCAGCACGTGCAGACCCTTCTGGCTCACAATCCAACCCATGCAGTGCCAGTGCCTGTGCTGGTGCTTTGAAGTGATGGAGTGTGTGACGGTGCATCACATCCTCAGGAGAATTGGCCTCCTCTAAGGTGTCTTCTTCAGCAAGGTCCAGGTGCTGAGTAGGACCTCGAGGAATGAGAGAAGGGACAACAGTTTGGATGGCACTGAGAGCTGGACTTTAGCAGGTGACAGTCTTCAGAATGCAGCTTGAAGTTGTGAAGCTTACTGAATATTTGCTGAGGTGAAAGAAGGATTACAAGTAAAATGGAGACATGCTGCTCACATAAGCTAACAGCCTCACCTTCCCCAATGCTCATGACTTTTCCCAGGCCACAAATCTCCAGGGCTTCCTGTTCCATTTGGATGAGGGCTGTTATCAGGTACTCCTCCTCACAGTCTTGCTCCACTCCCTGGCATTATGTGCTGTCTTGTCCTGCAGAAAATGAGGGGGTGAGTTAGTGAATGGCGAGTGAAATGTAAGTGGAGTTGTGTAGGGCTTGTGCATATCGTGTAGCTGCTGAGAGCTGGAAAAGAAGCAAGATAGAATGAGGAGAGGGAAATGCTGAATGTCAAGCCATGTATGTAGAATGTGATGTGAGGAAGTTGTGCTGGGAAATGAATGCTGTTATTGGGTGGTGTGAAGGCAGCAAATGTAGAAGGAAGTGTCTTTGGAATGAGAAGGAGAGATGCTGCATTGTATCCTTTGTAAATGTATACTGAACAATGTGATGGCATGGTGGGGGAAGGGGTGAAAAGAGTGCCTTCAAGTGTAGTTGAGAGAGGTGGAGAAATGAAAAGCTGTACTCAACCGTGCCGCTCTTGTGGGATCATTAAACTTTTCCTACACTGAACGCAGGTCCCAGGTGTGGTATTGCTGGCACTGACCTTCTCAGCCACCTTTGTCCAGGCCTGCTGCATAGTCACCCTGGGTATGCTCCTGTGGGTTCTGGGGTTCCTCCCTCCTTGGCCTGGCCTCTTCCATCAAGACTTCCAGAGATGCATCTGAAAACCACAGGGGCAGCCCCGTGGCTCATTACAGCAATGGTAATGTTTCAAAGGAATTTGACAGTGGGGAATGCAACCTTTCTTTAAGAGATGCTTTCCCACTTTAAGAAGGCCTGGGAGCCCTGCAAGAAATTGTGCAGCGAGAAATGGCAGGCTGCCCGTTTCCCGGCAAGATCAGGTGGGCAGCCATCGATCCTATTAAAATGAGGCCTGGGAGTTAAAATTATCTGGCCTCACTCTTGCGACATCATGTGGGCTTGCCTCTCGTCCAATTCCCACCCTGAGTTAAAATCAGGGCTTTTGATTCAGCATGCACAACTGCCAAAGAAGAAGCAATAGAATTAGAGTTTCAACTGGAGTTGCTTTGACATGAAGGAGAGAAAGAACAATGTAATGGTGATGGGTGCCACAATTGGCTCCAATTTCCCTGGGGTAGCAAGGGGCAAAATCAGACCAAGCTCCCATTCTTGATTGCTAACCAGTGACTCCTTCGAGAAAGTTATGCAGGTTAAGCTATTATGTGAGGACTGTATTTATCAAATTATTAAACTGACTGCAAGCATGCAACTGTTTAAGTTTATACATGAAAAATAGCTAGTTGGGTGATGTACCAAAGGATCCCATGTGAAACTTTGGGGGGAAATTTTGGTTGGTTAGCGCCTCTAGGGGGCACTAGGAACTTAGCGCCCGAGCGCGGTGATCTTAGCACTGCTCGCGAAATTGACTAGTCGTTTTGCGACGGCGGTAAACACTACCACCATGACCTCCTGCGCCCACAGATTGTGACATCAGTCGAGTGTGCAATGCCCCGGTAGCGCCCCGGACCAGATACTGAGTTGCACCCCCTGCCTTAGCGCCTGCCGCTAGGAACGACAGATAGAGGGTAACGTTTTCAAGTTGGAATGGGGCTGGGGAGCGTTATTTAAAGGCAGGCACTTCCTGCCTTTTCTTGTCAGCAAAATATTTGGTACACACAGGTTGAGAGGGAGAGAGACGGCTGGAGAGATTTAATGCTGTCCTAAGGATTTTTGGCCCTCAGCACCACTTTTGAGGTTCCTAAATGCCGAGCTCTTTCTTTGGACTTATCCACTAATGCTTCCAACACAATTGCTTTAGAGGTCTCTCCAGGCCGAGATTCAAGGCAGCAATGAGCAGGGTGTGGCTGGCCAGCAAGATGGCCCCTCCCCTTTAAGAATTAGATGGAGACACTGTGCCTGGCTTCCATGGTAACCGACATCGCCTGAGCTTTGGTAGCATTCTGAGGTAGCACCTCGCTCCCTGATGTTTGCGCTTTAAGAGAGGTGTGTAGCGCCTGATTTAACACTCAAATCAACTCCAGGGGTGATAGAGGCGAATTTTGCAGTCAGAAGCGATAATTAGCGCCGGGCGCTAAACTTTGTATCTTGGCCGATATTAGCACTCCAAAATGGGCGATACTCAATTTTTCCCAAGTTTTATCCTACACTTCCAGTGGGGAAGCTGCAGTCAAATGGAGCACACGTTAGCAACAGGACTACAATATTGCAGTCTCGATTCTTCAATGCACACCTCCTATGAGTGCAACTCCCCACTGGAAATGTGAAATCAAACCTGTATCCCAGCATGAGTCACCAATTCCAGGGAAGAAGGGGAAAACATTGGGAAAAACAGTAGGAATCTATATATAAATAAGAATAGGACGTATTCAGTGTTACAAGATTACCACATAGTCAGTTGTATAACAAATAGATTCCATCATATTTATCAGTAACTTATTTCCTTAATATCTTTCAGAAAAGGTCATTGTCTTGTAGCATTGAGATTTTTTGACTTTCCATTGAAATAACACCATAAATGCAAATGTATTATATACTCACCGGAATTAATCCTTACTGTGTTACTGTATAATTACAATCTGCATAGCTCCGAAGGCATGGAGCTAAGCTATTTCATCTTAAGCTAAATCATTGCAAAATGATGACCTGCAGTGTTCATCTGTTGAAACAATATGGAAATATTAGCTCTTTCTTTAAACTTAAAACACAGTTTGTGCATATATACCCAACTAGGGGATTCTTACAGAGCACAATTAGGTGCTTCAGATGGTATAATAAACCACAAGAGCAAAACTCCAGACTGTTCACCTACGTTACACGGATGCTGCTGCCTGTAACTTCCTCCTAGATAGCTATTACTTTCCACAATAAAACACAAAATGCAATTTGGTTTTGTGTGACAGCTTTAAACTACCAGTGATTTAGTGTTGTCAGACCTCTATGCTCCAGGACACTGTAGTTTCCTGATGGGAGCTCTCTGTTATATGTGATTCCACTGTCTGGGAATCGAATTGGGTCATGTATTTTTGTTTTCCAATGAACTGCTGGAATATTTGTGATTTGTAAACAGTCTAAATATGCTGTGCGATGTGTCATACTCATTTGTCAAGTAACCTGAATATTAAATAGATAAATGTCATCAAGGCAAGTTTTCTACTTTCATACTTTTCCATAGTTGTCATCAAAAATATGAACTCACCTCATTAAATAACATGAGATATACATATGTGATGAAATATGTTGGGTCAGCTGGTATAGTTTGTGTGCTAAGGAAAAGTAGGATAATATTATCTCCACAACTCTGTGACAAGCCCATCTATTTCATTAGTGCTTTCCAATATATTTCTAGATGACAAAACACATTGAATAATATCTCTGACTAGTAATGAACACAGAACGTTTGCTGCAACTGTTTGGTCCCTTCTCGAAATTCATCTAAAAACAAAATTACTTCAGTTTAACTCAAAATGTGTTCTTATATTTACTATCAATCACTGTCATACTGGTAAACAGAAATGTGCTATGATGTTCTGTCCATGGGACGCTATTGCATCACAAATAATGCCTGTGCTATTGTCTTTAATAAAGTTTATTAATGAAAATCTAGAAACCCATCTGAACAGTTTTCACTACAGCACTTATTTGTTGTATCTGCTACTACATTAACAGACTGAGCAGCAAACATGGAGCTGTAAAATAGAGTTTTGGAAGCAAGCTGTTCTGAGAACTGAACCTGCTCAAAAACACTTGGGGGGTAATATTGACTTTGTGCGATAGTGTACAATAGCAAACAGGGAATCGGCAACCTGTTTTACACCTTGACAATTTTTCAAAAGTCAAAATCTATATCTAACCCATGCTGTACCTGCCCTGGGAGTGCTTGATGGAACAGTGTAGAGGGAGCTTTATTCTGTATATCTAACCCATGCTGTACCTGCCCTGGGTGTGCTTGATGTGAGAGTGTAGAGGGAGCTTTACTCTATATCTAACCCGTGCTGTACCTGCCCTGGGAGTGTTTAATGTGACAGTGTAGAGGGAGCTTTACTCTGTAAATAACCCGTGCTGTACCTGCCCTGGGAGTGTTTGATGGGGCAGTGTAGAGGGAGCTTTACTCTGTATCTAACCCGTGCTGTACCTGCCCTGGGAGTGTTTGATGGGACAGTGTAGAGGGAGCTTTACAGAAACCACAGAAATCACAGAAACCCCACAGTGCAGATACAGGCCATTTCGGCCCATTGAGCCTGCACCGACACATATCCCACCCGATCCCCGTAACCCCTACACCAACACCAACACATATCCCACCCTATCCCCGTAACCCCACGTATTTAATCCCCCTAACACTAAGGGTCAATTAATCATAGCCAATCAACCTAACCCGCACATCTTTGGACTGTGGGAGGAAACCGGAGCACCCGGAGGAAACCCACGCAAACACGGGGAGAATGTGCAAACTCCACACAGACAGTCACCCGAGGCCAGATTCGAACCCGGGTCCCTGGCACTGTGAGGCAACAGTGCTAACCACTATGCCACCGTGCTGTATCTAACCCATGCTGTACCTGCCCTGGGAGTGTTTGATGGAGACAGTGCAGAGGGAGCTTTACTCTGTATCTAACCCGTGCTGTACCTGCCCTGGGAGTGTTTGATGGAGACAGTGCAGAGGGAGCTTTACTCTGTATCTAACCCGTGCTGTACCTGCCCTGGGAGTGTTTGATGGAGACAGTGCAGAGGGAGCTTTACTCTGTATCTAACCCGTGCTGTACCTGCCCTGGGAGTGTTTGATGGAGACAGTGCAGAGGGAGCTTTACTCTGTATCTAACCCGTGCTGTACCTGCCCTAGGAGTGTTTGATGGAGACAGTGCAGAGGGAGCTTTACTCTGTATCTAACCCGTGCTGTACCTGCCCTGGGAGTGTTTGATGGGACAGTGTAGAGGGAGCTATGAAAGTACATTGAGGGCCCTTTAAGAGTTAATAATATTTGCAGTATTAGAGGCTGTTGAGCCCTGGGAAATGCGTGACTGTGTTTGTGCCACATCAAAGAACTTATTAAATATGGCCAACACTAATCATTCTTAAAGTGGTCCATAATGGGCTCACAGCATTCCTTCAGAACATTTTAGTTTTCACTAAACAGAAAAGACAAAAGAATTGTAGGAATTTTCTGCAGTGCGCGGCTGCTCTTAGATGCCCATTCTACCTCAATTGTGCGGCCCAAATGAAAGTGCTGTGGTTTTTCTATCAGAAGCTGGAATTCTGAAGTAAGGGTGGTATTTTACATCTCATAACATCACTTTTGACCAACAAAGAGCAACATTTCACAGTGAGAGTTAACACTGAGATATTACCGGCATCAACAGCATGCAACCCTTTGTTAGCTTAATAGTGAGTCTGTAACCAAGCAACCAGAGACTGTCTAATGGCGCATTTGCTTAGCTGCCTTGCTGTCAACAGCAGCTCTGTCATTGATGGCAACCTAAGCAATGTAAATGAGACACTGCTGCGACTAGCACAGGGCTAAATTTGGCACCAGAAGCCCAGCGGGGTTGGAAAACCAAAGAGGGCCCACAAACGCCCGGTCTCCGCCCAGATGAAACTCTGTAGCCCGTTACCGACGGAGACTGCAGCATGTCCGTGACACCATAAGAGGCAGGGCCGACAGAGGGACTTCCTCTCTGAAGTTCCTGCCTCTCCCGCCTCCTTTCCATCCTGCGATCTGGACACCTGGAGCAACCCGACAGCCAGGTCATTATAGGGTTGGAAGCAGTGTCCTCCGAAGTCTCCTGAAGAGGGCCATGGACTGGAAGACCTGTGAATTGATGATGGCAAATGTTTTTGATCAGTCCTCTTATGGGGGTGGGGGCATCATGTTGGCCCCCAGTTGTGACCACTGTGTGGGTATCTGTCTAAACTATTTAAGATGTGGAGATGCCGGTGTTGGACTGGGGTGGACAAATGTAGGAAGTCACACAACACCAGGTTATAGTCCAACAGCTTTATTTGAAATCACAAGCTTTCGGAGCACTGCTCCTTCATCAGGTGAAGTGAAGAGAAGCATACAGGCACAGCATATATAGTCAGAGAAAACTGCCAGATGATAACAGGTAATCTTTCTAACTACCCTTTATCACACCTCGGCAGAGAGATAATCACAGCAATCAAAGATGTGAATGGTGTCCAAACAGGTCAGTCAGGAAAACATTACATCAAAGAAAAATGAGGTGGGGTCACAAGGGGTCATATGTTGCAGATGCTGGGGTCTGTATGAAAAACAGAAAAAAACCAAAAAACTTTGCTGGAAATCACAGCAGGTCCGGCCGCATCTGTGCAGAGAGAACAAGCCAACGACGACTCGAGTCTGGATGACTCTACGTCAGGTGGGGTTACATGTAGCGTGACATGAACCCAAGATCCCGGTTGAGGCCGTCCTCATGAGTGCGGAACTTGGCTATCAGTTTCTGCTCAACGATTTTGCGTTGTTGTGTGTCTCGAAGGCCACCTTGGAGAATGCTTACCCGAAGATCGGAGGCTGAATGTCCTTGACTGCTGAAGTGTTCCCCGACTGGGAGGGAACACTCCTGCCTGGCGATTGTTGTGCGGTGTCCATTCATCCATTGTCACAGTGTCTGCATGGTCTCGCCGATGTACCATGCTCCGGGGCATCCTTTCCTGCAACGTATGAGGTAGACAACGTTGGCCGAGTCACATGAGTATGTACCATGTACCTGGTGGGTGGTGTCCTCACGTGTGATGATGGTATCTGTGTTGATGATCTGGCATGTCTTGCAGAGGTTGCCGTGGCAGGGTTGTGTGATGGCGTGGTCGCTGTTCTCCTGAAAGCTGGGTAATTTGCTGCGAACGATGGTCTGTTTGAGGTTTGGCGGCTGTTTGAAGGCGAGTAGTGGAGGCGTGGGGATGGCCTTAGTGAGATGTTTGTTGTCGTCGATGACATGTTGAAGGCTGCGGAGAACATGACATAGTTTCTCTGCTCCGGGGAAGTACTGGACGACGAAGGGTACTCTGTTGGTTGTGTCTCATGTTTGTCTTCTGAGGAGGTCTATGCGATCTTTCACTGTGGCCCATCGGAACTGTCGATCGATGAGTCGAGCATCATATCCCATTCTTACGAGGGCGTCTTTCAGCATCTGTAGGTGTCCATCGCGTTCCTCCTTGTCTGAGCAGATCCTGTGTATTCGCAGGTCTTGCCCATAGGGGATGGCTTCTTTAACGTGGTTAGGGTGGAAGCTGGAGAAGTGGAGCATCATGAGGTTGTCCGTGGGCTTGCGGTAGAGTGAAGTGCCAAGGTGTCCGTCTTTGATGGAGATTCGTGTGTCCAAGAATGAAACCGATTCTGAGGAGTAGTCCATGGTGAGTTTGATGGTGGGATGGAACTTGTTGATGTCATCATGTAGTCTTTTCAGGGATTCTTTGCCGTGGGTCCATAGGAAGAAAATGTCATCGATGTATTTGGTGTATAGCGTTGGTTGGAGGTCCTGTGCAGCGAAGAAGTCTTGCTCGAACTTGTGCATGAAGATGTTGGCGTATTGGGGTGCGAATTTGGTCCCCATGGCTGTTCCGTGTGTTTGGGTAAAGAATTGGTTATCGAAGATGAAGACATTGTGGTCAAGGATGAAGTGGATGAGTTATAGGATGGCGTCTGGAGATTGGCTGTTGCTGGTGTTGAGTACTGAGGCTGTCGCAGCGATGCCATCATTGTGAGGGATACTGGTGTAGAGTGCCGAGACGTCCGTCGTGGCGAGGAGTGTTCCTGGTTCAACTGGTCCGTGGGTGCTGAGTTTCTGTAAGAAGCCTGTAGTGTCGCGACAGAAGCTGGGGGTTCCCTGCACGATGGGTTTCAGGATGCCCTCGATGTATCCAGAGAGGTTCTCACACAGGGTTCCATTGCCTGACACGATAGGACGTCCGGCTGTGTTGGCTTTGTGTATCTTTGGGAGGCAGTAGAAGTCTCCCACGCGGGGAGTACGTGGGATGAGAGCGCGTAGGATGCTCTGAAGGTCTGGATCGAAGGTCTTGATCAGTCTGTTGAGTTGGCGGGTGTGTTCTTTGGTCGGATCTGCAGGTAACTGTCTGTAGTGTTCCTGGTTGTCCAGTTGTCGGTATGCTTCTTTGCAATAGCCTATTCTGTTCTGTATGATGATGGCTCCTCCTTTGTCTACTGGTTTGATGACGATGTTGCGGTTGGTCTTGAGAGCGTGGATGGCGTTGCGTTGTGCTCGGGTGACATTCTGGACTGTCTTGTGAGTGCTGCTGATGAATCTGGCATTGATGCACCTCCTGACAGCTTGAGCATACATGTCAAGCTTAGGGCAGCGGCCCTCCAGAGGGGTCCAATTTGACTCTTTCTTCTTCGGTTGCTGCACCGCAGATCCCTCTGTCTGCTGTTCTGGATAATTGATTATCTCATTGGGTTCGCTGCTGACATCTTGGGATTTGTGGAAGAATTCCCGGAGCCTCATTCTCCTGATGAATTCCTCTGTGTCTTCCGCGAGGCCGATGTGGTCCATTTTGGTGGTGGGGCAGAAATTGAGCCCTCGGCTGAGAACTTCGATTTCGTCAGGTTGAAGGGTGTGGTTGGACAAGTTGACGATGGACTTTTTAAGTGAGATGTCCCCACCCTGACCTTGCATGCTGTGGTGGGATCAGGAGCGGAGTTCAATGGTCCCCACTCTGCTGCCCTTCCAATGGTACAGTGGTCCCGAGAACTGTGGGCCACAGTGTTTGGCTGTTGGGGGTATTCATGATTTTTAGCCAGCAGCTGATGAACTCACACCCACCCTGTAAAGACCAGAGAGTGAATTTCCACACTGTTTTTAGTGCATGTCCGGTGCATTATTGCAGCAAGTAACTTTTTGTGGCCGGAAAATCGGGAAGAAACTTTTTCTGCAGATTTGTTTTTGTCATAAAATCGCTAGCTCCAAGCTCCCTCGCATTTTTCACTTGATCCATCCACTGATTCTCTAGTGGTTTAATTTACATATATTATAATGAGTGTCAGTGATGTTGCTCTAACACTCGGAACGCACTCTGGTAACTTAGACTGAAAATATTAAGGTGCAGCATCAGCTGAGACAGGGGGAAATGAGGAGTTTTTGAGCCTCTCAAGGTTGGAGAGTTTCATTAGTGTTTTCTGCAACTGGTGCAATGCCAGGGTGAGACTGTGGGCACTCGGTTACTGACCCAGTGTCCACAAGATGCCACTGACCTCACCATCTCCCATGGAAAGAGCAGAGTGCCTCCGCATGAGCTCCATGACCTTCTCCTTGTAGGATGTGAGATGTATTAAAGGTAAGGATGCCCCTCTAGTTACCTGCCTTTGCCAGGCATTGTGCATCAAAGTGTCCTGCAAAAAAATAGAGCGAAGGCTGGCAGTTGAGTGTATGCCAGATGGCACAAGCGAGCTGACACATGAGATGTGTTTTTTTTTCATTCGTTCCTAGGATGTGGGCGTCGCTGACAAGGCCAGAATTTATTGCTCATCCCTAATTTCCCTTGAGAAGGTGATGGCGAGCCACCGTCTTAAACCGCTGTGAAGGTATTCCCATAGTGCTGTTAGGGAGGGAATTCCAGGATTTTGACCCAGCTATGATGAAGGATCGGTGATATATTTCCAAGTCAGGATGGTGTGTGACTTGGAGGGGAACATGGAGGTGGTGGTGTTCCCATGTGCCTGCTGCCTTTGACCTCCTAGGTGGTAGCGGTCGGGGGTTTGGTCGGTGCTGTCGAAGAAATGAGGCTGCTAATGTGGAGGAAAGGGTTTTTGGGTTGTGCATGCAAATAATTGATGTTATGGGAGCTGTATAGTCACATTTTAGAATACCGAGTTGGAGTCACCCCTAACCAGTGTGCACCTTGAAGAGCTATTTCTACAAATGCTGGTTGAATAGGGTGAAGAGTGTTCTGGTGCCCTTGAAAGGATTGTTACTAGTCCTCGCCCCTTTAGGGCTACCCTGGATCAGGCGTATTCCCCAGATGTTCACTTTCAACTAAAGTTAGAGGTAGCCGAATCCTAAAGATGCTTAATTGGGTCTAAAGGTCCAGGCTATCGCTGCCTAAAGGAAAGGAACAACCTGAAGATGTTACCGTCCTCCAGATAGCACTTTTAATAAGGCTAGCTATACTGTAACCTTCCGGATATCATGAGGGTCCGGAAAACTCCTCCAGAATTCTGCAACTCCTCACCAAAGAGTGTACAGAGATTGAGTTTACGAGTTTGATACAGAAGTACTATATGAGACAATTCTAAAAATATATAGATTTATTAAAGAACCGACATGTAATTACAGTAAGTATTTCAATTGCAACATTAACAGTTCCAAATACAAAAAGCTTTTAAAATCTTATCAGAGATCCTTATTCTCAAATCTTAACTTCGTTACATTTTTACATTTCTTCGTCTTATTCCAGGATATCCACCAAAAACAAATACCTTTGATACCCGAGTCACAAAGAGTTGAAGGCTTACAGAGCCTGCCTCTGAAGCCGAGAATCGCGTTTGCCTCTTTACAACGAATCTATCTTCCCATTTGAAAGTTCAATTTTTATACCCTTTCTCAGTGGTATTTCTTTGAAGTTTTCTACTGATGTAAGCTAATTATCACTAGTCATTTTTCTGACCCCTGCTATTTTTACAGTTAGATCAGCTTGTAGCATTAAGAATTATGTCTCCTGTGTAGGTGTCTCAAGCTTAACACCAAAACAATGTGATAGCTGGTGCATCCATTTGATGTCATTCTTACCAAGGTCTTCTGTTTGTATCTTTTTACGACATGTAAATTAAAAACACCTCAACCGGGTGCACCATTGTCTTCTTAGTTACCTCAGCTGGTTGCAACACTAACTTGTGTCTCCCGTGTTTCATTTGATGTTATTTTTACGAAGGCATATGTTTCTTTAATTTATGTGATTCTTTCTGAAGTGTTGGTTTAAGACACTTTAACAGGGTATACTATTGTGTTCTTTCCAAGGCTTCAGACTTTCAGGAACCTCCAACCTCCTGCTTCAATAAGGCTATTGATTCGGTGTCAACAACTTATCTTTCTCAATATCCTGTATGCTTTTTACAGCTTTCCCATTGTTGAGGCTTTTAGATTTTCAAGCCCAGTACGTCATGTTTTAATAAAATCAGAATTCTTTCCTAGGATGGTGTATTTTTCTGAATATGGCTTATTCCTTCACACCCTAGGTGGGCAAGGAAGAAAAGGAGAGTGTGTATCACCTTGCCAACCCCTGTGAGATAGTTAATCTTTCTGTAGCTTCCTTTCTGAGGTCCTGGAGATGAGGGAGTTGACACTCAGTATCAGTGCCACCTCCCTCCTGGTGGCACAAGTTACATTCCTGACAGGCTTGGTGGCACCCACACCCAGGACTCTGTGCCTCCTGCCTTTAACCTCCTCCTCCTTGGAGGTCTGTATCTGTAACATTGTGCATTCTTCCCCTGGATGGGCTCCTGGGCTGTTGGCCTTTGGGTACAGATGGTGCTGAGAGGACATTATTCTGTACAAGTCTAATAAAAATATTAGAATGACATGCAATTAAGTTATTTTTTTTTAGTCGCTTATGGGATCTGGGCGTCACTGGCAAGGCCAGCATTTATTGCCCATCCCTAGTTGCCCTTGAGAAGGTGGTGGTGAGCTGCTTTCTTGAACCGCTGCAGTCCGTGTGGTGAAGGTACTCCCACAGTGCTGTTAGGTAGGGAGTTCCAGGATTTTGACCCAGCGACGATGAAGGATCGGCGATATACTTCTAAGTCAGGATGGTGTGTGACTTGGAGGTGGTGGTGTTCCCATGCGCCTGCTGCCCTTGTCCTTCTAGGTGGAAGAGGTCGCAGGTTTGGGAGGTGCTGCCGAAGAAGCCCTGGCAAGTTGATGCAGTCAGTGCATCTTGTAGATGGTATTTAGGAGCAGTTTTATTCACTTCTTGTCTTTTTAATGCCCTTTTGCAGTCTGACTGAGATAATATTTGTCAATTATTTATACTTTTTATTGCTTTTGTGCTATTTTCTAATATATGTTTGCTGGCTATTTGTAATACTATTAAGTATACCTCACACTTGGATTCCGAAAATCCACAATGGGGCACGTCTCAGCATAAGTGCTGGGATGTGTCTGTGGGAAACCTCCACTGCTGATCTTGGTGGGATTCCTGGGGTCAGGGAGAGGTTCTCTGATTTGCCTGCCAATAGCAGGCACCACACCATTAGGGGCACATCTGGGCACCCACCATGGTAAAGCTGTTGGAAAGTCTAGTGGAGATGGACTGGTCGGTGTTGTTGCAGCACTGACCCCCACCAAGTAAGAAGATCTAGCTACCCCTGCAGCCTCCTTTTGCAAAATTAATTTGGGGTTCCAGGTCTTGCTCCCAGTCCTGACTCCAAGGTGGACCTCATTTCAACCCCAATCAGCAAGGTATGTCGGGTTTGAACAAGCATACCTCCACTGACATACGTTGGATCCCACTGAAGGCCTGGGGCTTGGGAATTCCCAATATGCTTCAGGCCCCTATAATTCCTATGCCAATGGCGATGTTTCAGGCAGGTGGCTCTGCCCCCCAACAAGCCATGTGGAAAATCTAGCATAAGGCCAGGACCCAGAGAACTTATTGGTCATTCTGGCAGATTCCTGCCGAATTTAAGGTGGGAGTATGCCAGAATGGCCAGGGCTTTTTGGAGGCCTTGATCTAGAATGATTGTTCTGTTTCCACCCCCCACCCCCATCCCGCCATCTTTGTTTTGCTCACTACTGTATAGGGCCTTAACTGCAATCCCTTTTCTAACTCTGATGAAAGGGCTTCAACTAAAATGTTAATCTGCCTTTTCATTTTCCAGCTGCTATGAGACCTGCTGTAGAATGATTAAAATAAAATAAATTACAATAAAGTAAAAAAAAGGTAAAATATTACATTTTAGTATTTGTTCACACCTCAGTCAACATGTCATATGTTTGACCTGTGTATAAAATGGAATCAAATGCAATAAAGTTTTCTCCATCTACAGGGTATCATTGTTTTCTTAGACAGAACAACACCATGTTGTTGTTATTGCTGGCAAAAAGAAAACTCATGTTGTTGCTGGTGATTCTGCTAGTTTATGACTGCTCCCTTTAAAATGTGCAACTCATAAAGATATCCGGGTTTGTCACCATGTATGGATACACATCTGGTAGCCAAATATCCAATTTGATGACTTGAACAATCCAACATTCAATCACAGCCTGTAAGATTCGCAAAATTCCCACTTTCCCCCAAGGTTATTAATAAAAGGGACTCTGCATGGACATTTTAAAAAGGGTACCCAAAAGATGGCGTCCGCACCTCGTGACCAAAAGCCTGCAAGATTTTAAAAAGCTTGGATTCTGTAGCAGCACAAGCAGCTTTGGAAAATCGAAATACAAAATGCATTTTCAGGGAAATGGAATTTGTGTTTTGAAAGCCAGACAGCTACATTGAATACGCATTACGTCAGATCGTAGACAGATCAAACCCAGTTAGGCCTATACATGAGGCCGTTAGTTTGTCTGCATAAATAATTGGAAACAGCTTATGGAAGTCATCAAGGCTGGACAGGCCGATTAGAATGCATTAATGACAATACAGCCCAGACATCAGGCCATTAGGTGCGATAAACGGCCATCTAAAAACAGTTAGTTCAGACTGCTATAATCATTTAAAACAGCCCGCCAAAATTGAAACATTGAACTTACCTGATTTGGCGCACAGATAAGGACCATCCGAAGGAGTTTAATTGTAGGCCCTCAGTAGCAATCGCTCTCTTGGCTCTTGACTCTTGCTCTGCTCTCGACTCTGACCTCTTGTCGGGCCTTGGGCTGCCACCACTCATACTCGTGCCCTGGCCTTGTGGCGGGTTCTCTCCTCGCTCCCCGCAGTAAGTTTTCAGCAGTCAAGGACATCCATACCAATCGCAGGGGAGGGGAACGAGACCCGAGTCCAAAGTCACCCAGGACACCCGGGCCATGAGAGAGGGCAGAAGAAACGAGGCAAAATGAGATGAGACGAGTAGAGACGAAGAAGAAGGTAACAACTCGATAAGAGCAGAGCAGGGCAGCGAAAAACGCATCGATAAAGGCCAAACGCCTAGTTAAAAGCTGGCGCTTGGGGGGAAGAATCTTGTTGAACACTGCGAATAAACGCAGGTGTCCACGCCACAACGAATATACTGGCGTTTGATGCTTGAGTAGTAAAATCTAAGCAGTAAAGACTTTTTGGAGCCCTTGATCTACAACGATTGTTCTGTTTCCACCCCCCACCCCCATCCCGCCATCTTTGTTATGCTCATTACTGTATAGGGCCTTAACTGCAATCGCTTTTCTAACTCTGATGAAAGGGCTCCAACTAAAATGTTAACCTGCCTTTTCATTTTCCAGCTGCTACGAGACATGCTGTTGAACGATTAAAATAAAATAAATTACAATAAAGTAAAAAAAAGGTAAAATATTACATTTTAGTATTTGTTCACACCTCAGTCAACATGTCATATGTTTGACCTGTGTATAAAATGGAATCAATTGCAATAAAGTTTTCTCCATCTACAGGATATCATTGTTTTCTTAGACAGAACAACACCATGTTGTTGTTCTTGCTGGCAAAAAGTAAGCTCATGTTGTTGCTGGTGCTTCTGCTAGTTTATGACTGCTCCCTTTAAAATGTGCAACTCATAAAGATATCCGGGTTTGTCACCATGTATGGATATACATCTGGTAGCCAAATATCCAATTTGATGACTTGAACAATCCAACATTCAATCACAGCCTGTAAGATTCGCAAAATTCCCACATTCCCCCAAGGTTATTAATAAAAGGGACCCTGCATGGACATTTTAAAAAGGGTACCCAAAAGATGGCGTCC
Source organism: Somniosus microcephalus (assembly GCF_052327205.1). Lineage (NCBI taxonomy): Eukaryota > Metazoa > Chordata > Chondrichthyes > Squaliformes > Somniosidae > Somniosus > Somniosus microcephalus. The sequence continues at coordinate 228,820,245 of NC_140993.1, read as the reverse complement.
ACACCTCGTGACCAAAATCCTGCAAGATTTTAAAAAGCTTGGACTCTGTAGCAGCACAAGCAGCTTTGGGAAATCGAAACTCAAAATGCATTTTCTGGGAAAAGGAATTTGTGTTTTGAAAGCCAGACAGCTACACTGAAAATGCATTACATCAGATCGTAGACAGATCAAACCCAGTTAGGCCTATACATGAGGCCATTAGTTTGTCCGCATAAATAATTGGAAACAGCTTATGGAAGTCATCAAGGCTGGACAGGCCGATTAGAATGCATTAATGACAATACAGCCCGGACATCAGGCCATTAGGTGTGATAAATGGCCATCTAAAAAAAGTTAGTTTAGATTGCTATAATCATTTAAAACAGCCCGCCAAAATTGAAACAATGAACTGACCTGATTTGGTGCACAGATAAGGGCCATCCGAAGGAATATAATTGTAGGCCCTCAGTAGCAATCGCTCTCTTGGCTCTTGACTCTTGCTCTGCTCTCGACTCTGACCTCTTGTCGGGCCTTGGGCTGCCGCCGCCCATACTCGTGCCCTGGCCTTGTGGCGGGTTCTCTCCTCGCTCCTCACAGTAAGTTTTCAGCAGTCAAGGACATCCATACCAATCGCAGGGGAGGGGAAATGAGACCCGTGTCCAAAGTCACCCAGGACACCCGGGCCACGAGAGAGGGCATAGGAAATGAGACGAGACGAGTAGAGACGAAGAAGAAGGTAACAACTCGATAAGAGCAGAGCAGGGCAGCGAAAAATACATCGATAAAGGCCAAACGCCTAGCTATAAGCTGGCGCTTGGGGGGGAAGAATCTTGTTGAACACTGCGAATAAACGCAGGTGTCCACGCCACAACGAATATACTGGCGTTTGACGCTTGGGTAGTAAAATCTAAGCAGTAAAGACTGCCAACCATCCTATAGGCACAACGTTACCGCCGCCGACTGCCCGAGGGAGAAGAAGAGAACCCATCGCAACGAGATGACGACGGTAGCTGAGGAGAAGAAAGGTGTGTCGCCGCAGCAGCTCCAGCACCGCGCCCTGAGACCATGTGGCGGCGAGGTACCTAAAAGGACAGAAGACCAAACCTCAAAACCCGCATCCGTTAAAGCAACAGGCTTTGGATTGGTGAGCATGAATTCTGGCCCCTCATAGCTTAATCTATTTAGGTATAGGGGGTGGGATAAGGATAAGGGGATTGTTAATATAGTTGTTTTTCCCTCGATGTGCCATGTGTTCCCCATTCCCTGTATAAGTATAATTATTGTTATATGCCTGTAATTGTTCTACCAGTAATTTCTCATAAGACTGTGTTTTCATTTCTGTTTTAATAAAATCTTGGTTTTTCTTACACCAAACCACTTGTCTACTCGAGTTTTCTGTATCGCCGCCTGTACCTAAGTCCGGTGTCTGGAACCCAGGGGCGTGGGAGCAATTCGAACCGCTCACAGACAGTCAGGGTCATAACTGACTGGGCGCACGCACCACCCGCCACCCCCTACAAGCCCTAATCTCTGGCTGCTCTTCTCCTCCAGCTAGTTCACAGTGTGCATAGAGTTACCACTGCTCACCCTATCATAACTGCTACCTCTACATCTGAAACCACCATTTTGTAGGATATACAGCACAGAAACAGGCCATTTGGTCCAACCAGTCCATGCCGGCGTTTATGCTCCACTCGAGCCTCCCCCTGTCTTTCCTCATCTAACTCTATCAGCATAACCCTCTATTCCCTTCTCCCTCAAATGCTTATCTAGCCTCCCCTTAAATGCATCCATACTATTCGCTTCAACCACTCCCTGTGGTAGCGAGTTCCACATTCTCACCACCCTCTGGGTAAAGAAGTTTCTTCTGAATTCCCTATTTGCTTTCTTGGTGACTATCTTACATTGATGGCCTCTAGTTTTGCTCTTCCCCACAAGTGGAAATGCTCTCTCTGTCTATTCTATCTGAATTTTAAAGACCTCTATCAAGAGAAAAGAGACCCAGCCTGTTCATCCTTTCCTGATAGATATAACCTCGCACTTCTTGTATTATCCTTGTAAATTTTTATGCACCCTCTCCATTGCCTCTATATCCTTTTTATAATATGGCAACCAGAACTGTACACAGTACTCCAGAAGTGGCCTAAACAAGGTTCGATACAAGTTTAACATGACTTCTCTACTTTTCAATTCAATCCCTCTAGAAATTAACTCTAGTGCTTGGTCTGCTTTTTATGGCCTTATTAACCTGCGTCGCTGCTTTTAGTGAATTGTATATTTGTACTCCATCAGTGATGCATCATCACCCTGGAACCAACTGCCTCTGTAACCCTTTCCCGATGGGCTTGGCTAAAGCGCCTCACTTTTATTTCCACTGCTCTCTCCAGCTGTGCTGAAGTCACTGACTTTTGCCGGAGAACGGTTGTCGGCCAGCAGCAGCAATCTGGTACCCAACCCAAGTGGCTATTCTTCAGTTTTGAGCCTAGATACTGAATGTTGGCAGGGTGTTCAACTGTGCTGGGCATGTAGGCACCATAACCAACTGTCTTCATTGTGCCCACCACTCTCCTCCAGCATTGACCTCACTGGTGTTTGTGGAGTCAGTGAGAGGGCACATAATTTTAATGGGCAGGTAGGTGCAAGCACCATCATAGGCATACTTCTGGTGCCTGTCTGCCCCTTGCAACTGGAAAATCCAGCCCACCAGCCCCCTCCACACACCAGCCATTTAGCTTTGGTAAAAATCCAGACCATGTTTATTTATTTTAAGAATAAAGCTTTCTTCAAGGGTCCTGGCCTGGACTTTCCGCACCCCACCACAGTAGAGCCCACATATGCTCATCTGGGTGCTGGAACACCTCACCCCAACTTCCAATGCTACACCAGGTATCAGATGAACCGCCAGAAGCAGGAACTCCTGTCAGAGGGGTACCTGCCCCTGTTTCTGGCCCCTGATGATATTTGCCTTGTGAGGGATAGGCAAGGGTTCCACCCTATAGTAAGCATATGGAAAATCACGGAACCAGCAGACACTTGGCAGGAGACCAGCGAGCCTCTGTGGGTTTTCAGGCCCGCAATGCCCACATCACCATGGTCAATGAATAGCAATCAGGAATGCCATTCCTCCCTCTCCACCTCCTCACAGCCAAAGAACACAAAGGAGAATTGTAACAGCCTGGCTCAAATTAAGATAAACCAGCACAGATTCTGGATTGATCTTGGTCTGTATGGTTTAGTAACACATTGGGCAGTGCATTCACCAACCAAGTCACCAGATAGCTTGTCTTTGGTTTTCCGCAAGATATATACTGCCTGTTACTGAAAGTGATGACTTTAATATAAAGGTCAACTGGAGGAAGATCATGTTAAAGTTGTAGTCACTTGAATTGCTGAAGCAAACTGCAGACAGGTCCACTGTAGATGAGACATGTAGTTATTTTACAGTATTATAATGCGTTTTACCCCAGGATTATTCAAAATATGTCACAAAATTTATCAAAATTCACCAAATGCTAGCTTTGAGTCATTGTAAATTTGTCCTGTACTTATAATAACAATAATCAACAATAGTCAGACAGATAATCACAGTTTTTATTTGATATTCCAAAACTCTGTCTGAAGCAACAGTCACTGCAAGGTAACAATAGGAAAAGTGAATGACAAGTCCATGAGAGCCTCATGACTGTAGTCTTGACTTGCAGAAAACTCTTTCTAACTCTTTTTAACTAATGTAATAATAAAATTATATACTGTAACAGAGGCCACAATTAGAGAATTCTGGTTGCTATGGAGATTGAAACAATGCCACCAATGGAAATACAAGAAACACCCACCTCCAGTTTCAGCTGTTCTTTTTGCATACAAAGCCTGTCATTTTCAAGGATGATGCGTTTTCCATGACTTTTGCAACTGCATTCAATATTTATTAATTTTAGTTATTTTAACACTGTTGTGCCAGCTTGTCAAAGCACTTCCTCAGACGATCTCTCCGATTCATGTGAACAATCTACACTGAGTTGAAAATGAAAGGAAACCGTAAAAATAGATTCCTCAGAAAATTCTTCTTTGATGGCCAAATAATTGCAAAGCTTTTTAGTTCTTTACTTGACAGCAGGCAGCTCGTAGTAATTAGCATTGCTGTAATGTTTGGAAATACCATATCAGCCGATGAAGAATTCACTACTGAATTGCATGACAATCATCCGCTTTTGGTTACAAGTCCATCTCTTATTTTGAGTACTCATTAAGTTGAGGAGTGACAGTGGCATTGAATGAAACTTCCATTTACTTAGCTGCTAGGGCTATCTGGTACAATAGTGGGCTTTTCTGGGTCATGGATCAGTCAAATTATCTGGCTCCCTTTGCAATATTTGCAGAAATGCAACTTAGCTCTAACCAAAGGAGAGAGGTTCCTGTTATACAGCTGTAAGGTTTTAATTTGCATACATTGAGCTTCTCTGAAGTGTGATGGCTGTCGCTAAATGTCCGTAGCAAATTCCTTACAATTGCTCTTGGTGTTAATGTACTAATCTTGTTGAGAGACCATAGTAAGATTATTATTAATTGTTCCATTAGGGTTGTCCCAAACAAATTCCTAAAGGCCATGTTTTTGGGAGGGGGTGAATTTTGTGCTTATCAAGATGAAGATGCCAGTGGTAAAGAATAGGGAACATCTTTTTTTCCATTTTTGGCATTCATCCCCAGTTCAAGCACTCCTGATTCAGGTATAAATTTCTTTGCTTTATCACAGCAATGTGTTATAATGGCAGTGCTAACCTTAGAAGACATTCTCTAATGGAATGTTTTCAACATTGGCCATTCCTGTGACTTCTATACTATGGACAGCCTTGTGTTCTGGAACCATGCCCACTAGGAACTGGGTTGAGACTACCAAAATGTGAATTATTCAATATACTTACAGCCAATAGTGAGAGGAATCTTTCCTCCTATCAGTCACTGCTGGGCTCATCTTAGATATCAGAAGTAAAAGTCTGGTGTGTCATCTAGTTCACCAGAATTGTCTTCTTAATCATTGTTGATTATTGTGCATTAGCTGTATCAGTCGTGGCTCAGCTGCAGCTCTCTCACCTCTGAGTTAGATGGTTGTGAGTTCAAATCCCACTCCAGAGACTTGATCACAAAATCTAGGCTGACACTTCTGCTGAAGGAGTGCTGTACTGTCGGAGGTGCCATCTTTTGGATGAGATTATAAACTGAGTCCACCGTCTGCCCTCTTCGATGGGGTGGCCTACATAGAAGGCTGATGGAATGAAATGCTTGGTGCATTAGCAGGCCTGTCAGAAAGCCTGAGTGCAATGTCAAGGAGCATGGAAGCGTTTTGCACAGAGCTTGAAGCCCATTCTTTCCAGGATGGAAGTGTTGGCCAACTCCATTAGTGCACTTGTGGACCCAACCATGGTGCAGTTTTCTCAGCTTCCATTGCAGCACAAGCAGAAACCACCCAATGTCTAAGTGCTGCAGTGGAAGCTCAGACTGAAGTTACCCAAGCTCAGCTTGCTGCCATTGTGGCTATGGTTACCAGTGTTGAAAGGGGCTTGCAGGGTGTCACAGCAGTCCAGCAATCTGTCTTCCAACAGATTACTAGGATTGCTGAGGCGCCGCCCCGGGGGAGTGGCAGTGGCTCCGTGGAGCACAAACTTGTTGGGCCAGAAATTGCTGAACGGGGCTTGCAGCCCCGGTTTTGCACTTACCCCGCGCTCCTGCCGATCAGCTCCAGGGATGCCTGCACTTGCTGAAACAGAAAGAAGAATCCCGGGCAGCGTATGACGTCACGCCGCCCAGCAGTGCAGCCAGCGCGAAGCCAGGAGCGTGCAGTGCAAGTGAGACACGCCCCTTGAGGTCTCAGTTTCACTGGACACGCCCCCAATGTTTCTGTCAAGCTGCTAAGCATTTTTACATGCAAAGCAGCAGTTTAAATAGGTTTTTGGAAGTTTTTTGAAGATTTTGGTAACTTTTATAAACTTTTTAAAATGTTTACATTATTTTGAGTAATCTGAAGTAGTTTTAAAGAGAATTAAAGCAATTTAAAGACTTTTAAAAGCCCTAAAAGAATTTTTTTAATTCCATTTATTTATTTAGCAATGTCGTCGTCATACGTGTCTTCACACTGTTCCCTTTGGGGAACTGTATGAAGTGGTGGAAGGATTTATGGCCGTGATTAACGCTCATTCCGTGACCGTAACCATCTTTGAACCAGCCATTAGGGCGGTTAGTCCTATGGCGGGAGGGTTTTACGGGCTCCCACAAGCTATACAAGGAGGGGGGGCCACCCACACCCACGGACGCAAATATCCCACTGGATGTCAACCCAGAATTTAGAGCCGGAGCTCCGACTCCACTTGCCGGGACTGTCTGGAGCGGGGTTCGAAACCCTACCCTAATCTGGCCCAGCGGCGGGGATCCTACCGCTATGACAAAGGCCCAATCCGATTAGCAACGTGAAATGGCAGCATAGGGCTCCAGTCACGGGGAGGGAAAAGGCGCAGGAAACGTATGGGTGTCACCTTTTGTGCGGAGTGGGCCTTTTGCGTAGCAGTAAGCATCCCCGCCGCTGGGCCAGAAGGAGTAGGGTATTGAACCCCACTCCAGACAGTCCCGGCAAGTGGAGTCGGAGCTCCAACTTTAAATTCTGGGTGGACATCCAGCGGGATACTTGCGTCCGTGGGTGTTGGTGGCACCCCCCCCTCAGATGGGTTGTGGGAGCCCGTAAAACCCTCCCGCCATAGGACTAACCACCCTAATGGCTGGTTCAAAGATGGTTACGGTCACGGAATGAGCGTTAATCATGGCCATAAATCCTTCCACCACTTCATACAGTTCCCCAAAGGGAACAGTGTGAGGATACGTACGATGATGACCTCTTGCGCAATGCACCTCCTTGGACCCTCAGTCGCAGATGCGAGGGGGCAAGTCGGGCAATTGTTACATTTTTCATTTTATTGACATGTAAAATGTTGGCCCAGTAATTCCCTTCCAAATGCGCGAGTACGGTCGGGGTACTTACGCATCTGGCTGGATGAAATGCCGGTTTTCAGCATGCACAGTGCATGTGGGGAAAACCGGCATTTCCTGTCCTCTGAACGAAGGGGTTTGGAGGCAGAATGCGTGCGACTGCACAGGCAGCGCGTGCGCAGTATAATTCGCCGCTTTCATTAATGCTTTCAGTGAGGTCAAGTCATTACAACTTACACATGAAAAAAGCATGGGTACAGTTGCTCCAGAGGCTGTGGAGGAAGATATTTATTATCGTGGAGCTTCTGAAAGTATGTATGTCTGTATATATTCCTTTGCGTGTTATGTATATATTCCTTTACTTATGTGTATGAATGTATTATTTAATTATGACTTTCAGAGAAAGTAACTTATTGGAAAATCATAATTAAAAACATACATTCATACACATTAGTAAAGGAATATAAAACATACATACATATACGTAAAGGAATATATGTGGACATACATACATAACTCATTCTCACATTCCATTCACACAGCCACAATTGCCCCTTCTACCTACCGTTCTGAAAACCCTTTAAAAAAAAAAAATTTTAACTTTAAAACTTACTTAAAATTTCTTAAAATAACTTCCCTCCCTTTCCCAAACAAAAATATTGCATTTCAGAAGCTCCACGATAAAATATATCTTCCTCCGCAGCCAATGAACAACTTTACACTTGCTTTTTTCAAGTGTAACTTCTAAGGACTTACCCTCACTGAATCCATCATTGAAATCCACAAAGTTCACTGCGCAAGCGCTGCCTGTGCAGTCGCACGCGCTGTGAATAGACCTCGGGTCTGGAAATGCCGGCGTTCCCCGCATGCGCTGTTCCTGCTGAACGCCGGCATTTCCAACGGCCAGATGCGTGAGTACCCCGACCGTACTCACGCTTCTGGCCGCGAATTTCTGGCCCGTTGTCTTCTCTCAGGATGACAGCATTCATCCTGCCATTCCGCGAGTGCTCTTGCTTTTGCCTGTCAGCCAGCCAGCTCAGACTGCTGCCGCCCATGTCGAGATGGTGCTATCTGAAACTGTTCCTTCTAGGCCCACTGCTGCTCAAGGTTGTCCTCCAAGAACATCTGCAGTCTCCCCCACTAAAAGTCAGCAGCCTTCCACCAACCATGCTGCAGGCACTTGGATAGCACTGCGTAGGAGCACTAGGATAGGCAAAGACACACGGAAGACAGGCACTAAGGAAATGGACAAGGGTGATTAGTCAACTTTGGTATGTAATACTGGATGGTTTGATTTATAAATTTGTTTTGGAATGTTTGTTTTGTGGTGGCTTTAATTGTAGTATTGTGGCCAAGAGCACGCTGTGATGGTCGGTAACAGAGGAAAGGTAAGGTATGAGACTGTTGGTGAAGGGGGAATTGGGGTTGCATTCACTGGTACCACAGCCAGATGAGTCAATCACTTGCAGCCCTCTAGAAAGGGGCTGTGTTGATTGGCTCTTCCCTTCCTCCTTTACTTCCTCCTCCTCTTCCTCCTCCTCCTCCTCAGCTCTTCAACGTATACCTCCTGGCTAGGGCTGTGCCCTCATGATGCTGAGGGTGTGCAGTGCGCAGCAGACCACGACAAATCTTAAGACGCACTCTGGTGAGTGCTGCAGGGCTCCTCCAGAGTGGTCAATGTAGCGGAAGCATTGGTTAAGCACGCCAATGGTCTCTCGATCACATTTTGTGTGGCAGCATGGCTTTTGTTATATGCATATTGCACCGGAGTCATGAGCCAGGTGGTCAGTGGATAGCCTTTGTCGTGCAGTAACCACCCTCTGGTTTGTTGCGGTGGCTTAAATGCAGATGGTACAGCGGACTGCCACAAAATGAAGGGTCATGACTGCTGCCAGGAAGCTGAGCATTGACTTGCATGATGCGCTGAATATGGTCACACACAGCTGGAAATTGAGGGAGTGGAATCCCTTCCGGTTGTGGTACATTTCCAAATTCACAAAGTGACGTGTGTGCACTTAATGGTACCCTGCACCATGGGGAAGCTTGCTATCCTGGCGAAGCCGCATGCTCACAATATACAATACAATACAATACAAATCGCTTTATTGGCATGATAAGGTACATCTTATGTTGCCAAAGCATCAAAATACATTTATGGTTGAACACATAAACGCGGTTCCATTCATACAGTGTATAAACAGGTATATCCCTGAGTTTATAAATATATTTTCGCCTTGTTTATATATACTCTTGTCTTAGTTTACTGGTTGTCCCTCTGTTCATGGCAAGCTGTAACATAGTGTGCCGCCAGTGTTACACAGCTTCTCTCCTCCCCCAGTAGGAATGGGAGTTTTTGGTTGTCAGTCAGATTTCTGAATTCAGGGCATATTTGTGAGAATTTTTGATAGAAATTCTCTCTGATGCCCTGATATTTTCCACAGGCTGTGAGGAAGTGCATCTCTGTCTCAACTACTCCCTGACTGCAGTGAGAGCATATCCTGTCTTCTCTTGGCAGCCTGGTCTGCCTGTGTCTGCCTTTTTCGATCGCTAGGCTATGTTCGCTAAGTCTGTACCTTGTCAAGGTTCTTCTCAGTTTGTTATCCTTTACCATGGTCAGGTAATCAGCTATGTTGTATTGTCTGTTTAGGGCCAAGTAGCAATTGAGTTTGCTTTGGGTTTTTGTTGTTTCTGCCCAATATGACAGATATTTTTCCTTTTGCTTAGCGACGATTGTGTTGGGTCGAATTCTTTGTGTTACCCTGTCACTGTCCTGGGGCTGGTTATTGTTAGTATTGTTATTAGTTACTTTATTGAGTCCCAGGACTAGTTGACTGAGGGTATTCTTCTTTATGGTCAGCTCTTGGCATTTCAGGGCGTCGTAGTGATAGCATTGGGGGTTGCTCATTTGTAGGTGATTCCAAAATTTGGTGGCTCTTTTTTGGATAGTGATTATTAATGGGTATTGGCCTAGTTCCGCCCTGCATGCGTTGTTTACTGTTTTCCTTTGAGTCCGGAGGATGCTCACTCTGCCTGCCTCTCTCTGGCAAATGTATTCTCCTATCTTTGCATGCAGAGTGTGGTGTATGTAACCTGTTCCACCTTAAGAGAACTACTTTAAGAGATGTACTACTTTCTCTTGGCTGCTGTATACTGTACTACCGGTGGTGACCACACCGGTATATAAGTGTTGTGTAGGGATTTGCTGGGCAGTTCAGCCCTGACCTCCGAATAGTAAAGACCTGTTAAAAGTTATTCTTGTTGTCGGTGTCCAGTGATTGATCCTAAGCATAACTGGGACACACAGACTCAACAGTGGCGACGAGTCCGATCTTACCCTGCGGCAGTTTTACATCCAAGGCAGCTTCGTCCTCAGAACGGGCGTCGAGAAGAGGCATCCGCCCTCATCATCCTGCTGAGCACCATCGCACGGGAGGCATCGAGAACCCGGGTTAAAAAGAAAAATTCTGACCACGAAGCCCTCCATCAGCGACAGGCAGTGACCATCCCTTCTACCATGGTGGTGGGTAAGCCGATCAGTGACACGAGCAGAAAGTCGGCCGCGTTGGCTGTGGAGTAGGGGAGGGAAAACGGAGGAATAAGGGCAGAGAACTCGACCACGGCCGGTAAAAAGGGCCGGGCTGCAATCGAGGCCGAGAGGCGCAGCGACTGGGGCAGCTTAAGGCACGAGAGCCGCGGAGAAATCAAACGCAGCCGGTGTAAAGGACCGGGCTGCTAGCGGGGCTGCGAGGCAAAGCAGCGTCGGGGAATTGAGAACCGCTGGGGAGGCGAGAACGGCAGCAGCACGGCAATCGCCATTGCAGCCAGCGGGGGAAGAAGGCAAATGCGGGAATCCGCCATTGTAGTCGGCGGGGGAAGAAGACGAGCGCGGGAAAGACCGCCAAGCGCGGGAAGCCGCCATTTTAGTAGGCGGGGGAAGAAGACAAGCGCGGGAAGCCGCCATTTTGAGAAAAAGAAAAATTTAAAAACTTGCAAGGATGCCTAAACATGGGAGCATTAATACCTTTGATAGCGATATCGAAGATTGGACCACGTATGTAGAACGCATGGAAGTTTATTGTAAAGCAAATAAGGTACCAGATGATGAGAAAGCACTAACCTTATTAAGCTCAATGGGTGCGAAGACATACGGGCTATTGAAGCACCTTCTATCACCAAAGAAACCGGCGGATCAGACTTTCACGAATATTGTTACTGTCCTGAAAAATCATTTAAACCCCACGCCGCTGATGATAGCGTAATGATTTAAATTTTACAGAAGAACGCAGCTGAAAGACGAAAGCAACGCTGAATTTTTAATTGAACTGCGTAAGCTATCGAAGTACTGTCAGTTTGGAACAGGACTAGCAGATGCGCTGAGAGATAAATTTGTGTGTGGATTGTTAAAAGAAGGAACACAAAAGCGACTGCTTGAGGAGAATGATCTTACGCTTGATAAAGCTGTCACTATTGCAGCATCGCAAGAAGCCGCAGCGAGAGGCACGGCGGAAATGCAGCTACGGTCACCGGAACTCAGCACCAATCAAATGGTCTTGGGTACAGTAAAATGTTATCGTTGTGGAAAGACAACGCACGATCAGAACCAATGCTGGTTCAAAAATCAGGAATGCAGAAAATGTGGCAGGCTTGGTCACATAGCTAAAGTATGCCGGTCAGGAAAGAAGACCAGCAGCAAAAAGTCACCGCAGGAAAAGTACAGAAAGGTACACAAGGTGACAGAGAACAGTTCGAACGAACAGAAGTCAGATTCAGACTCCAGCAGTAATGAACTGGATAGTCTAAGAGTACACAATGTTGGTGAGGAAGCAGACCTCCAAACAATTTGGGTCACACTTCAGATAGCAGGAGTCCAACTGAAGATGGAATTGAACACTGGATCGGCATTGACGGTCATGAATAAGCAAGATTACAAAAGGTTATTCCCACATATTCCCCTAAGGGATACGGAGATTGTATTGAAAACATACACGGGGCAAAGAGTATACCCCATCGGGAAGATAGAGGTAAAGGTGGTCCACAAGGGCAAAGAAAGCTGAGGAATGGACTTATATGTGCTACCTGAGGGAGGTCCACCACTACTGGGACGGGAGTGGATTAGGAAAATAAATATGGACTGGCATTCCTTAAAAGCACTAACGGTAGATTCCGGTAAAAAAGATGTCAAACCTAAACGATTGTCCAGAATATTGGATGATGCTAAAGAGGTGTTCCAACAGGGACTGGGAACACTGAGAGGAATAACGGCAAACATCAAGGTTGAAGAACATGCAAACCCGAAATTTTTCAAAGCCAGACCTTATGCGATACGACCTGCTGTGGAAGCTGAGCTGGAAGGGCTAGAACGTTCAGGAGTACTGTCTAAGGTAGACTGGAGTAAGTGGGCCACGCCCATTGTTCCCGTCATGAAGCGTTCATCGAGCAACAAGCCGGGGGAACCGGGGAAGGTTCGCATCAGTGGCGATTTCAAGATCACTGTTAATCCGGTGCTTCACACGGTGCAGTATCCGCTTCCGCGGATTGAGGATATCTTTGCTTCGTTGTCTGGTGGGAAACACTTCACCAAGATAGACCTGGCGCAGGCGTACTTACAGATGGAAGTTGAGGAAGAGTCAAGCCAGTATCTCACGATCAACACGCATAGAGGCTTGTACCTGTATAATAGACTGGTTTTTGGAGTGGCATTGGCTCCAGCAATTTGGCAGAGGGCCATGGAGCAGGTATTACAGGGAATTCCAGGCACACATAAGAACATAAGAACATAAGAAATAGGAGCAGGAGTAGGCCAATCGGCCCCTCGAGCCTGCTCCACCATTCAATAAGATCATGGCTGATCTGATCCTAACCTCAAATCTTCTATCACTCTCATCCACCCGAACCCATGTGATCTCCCGGGAGAGGCGAAAAACCAGATAAAGACCCAATGGCCAATTTGGGAGAAAAAAATCTGGGAAATTCCTCTCCGACCCATCAAGGCGATCGAAATTCTTCCAGGAGATCACTCTGTCCCTATATTTTCTACAGTACTTACCTTCTGTAAAGGCGATCTCCACCCCAGCCAGGAACAGGAATAAAACCATCTCCTGAAATCTAACAGAATTAGAACACAGTAGGAGCAGAACAAGGCTACACGGCCCCTGGGCCCGCTCCACTACCCACAGGGCCATGACCATTCCAAACCCAGACTCATGTCCAATTTCCTGCCCGCTCCCCGTAACCCTTTATTCCCTTTACTTCTAGGAAACTATCTATTTCTGTTTTAAATTTATTTAATGATGTAGCTTCCACAGCTTTCTGGGGCAGCAAATTCCACAAACCTACCACCCTCTGAGTGAAGAAGTTTCTCCTCATCTCAGTTTTGAATGAGCAGCCCCTTATTTTAAGATTATGCCCCCTAGTTCTAGTTTCACCCATCATTGGGAACATCCTCACCGCATCCACCCGATCAAGCCCCTTCACAATCTTATATGTTTCAATAAGATCGCCTCTCATTCTTCTGAACTCCAATGAGTAGAGTCCCAATCTACTCAGCCTCTCCTCATATGACCACCCCCTCATCCCCGGGATTAACCGAGTGAACCTTCTTTGTACTGACTCGAGAGCAAGTATGTCTTTTCTTAAGTATGGACACCAAAACTGTATGCAGTATTCCAGGTGCGGCCTCACCAATACCTTGTACAACTGCAGCAATACCTCCCTGTTTTTATATTCCAACCCCCTAGCAATAAAAGCCAACATTCCATTGGCCTTCTTGATCACTTGCTGCACCTGCATACTAACTTTTTGAGTTTCGTGCACCAGGACCCCCAGATCCCTTTGTACTACAGTACTTTCCAGTTTCTTGCCATTAAGATAATAACTTGCTCTATGATTTTTCCTGCCAAAGTGCATAACCTCACACTTTCCAGTATTGTATTCCATCTGCCAAATCTCTGCCCACTTACTTAGCCTGTCTATGTCCCTTTGCAGGTTTTTTATGTCCTCCTCACTCACTACTTTCCGTCCCATCTTTGTATCATCTGCAAACTTTGATATGTTACACTCGGTCCCCTCCTCCAAATCGTTAATGTAGATTGTAAAGAGTTGGGGACCCAGCACTGACCCCTGCGGAACACCACTAGTTACTGGTTGCCAATCTGAGAACGAACCATTTATCCCAACTCTCTGCCTTCTGTTAGATAGCCAATCCTCTATCCATGCCAGAATATTACCCCCAATCCCGTGATTTTTTATCTTGAGCAATAATCTTTTGTGTGGCACCTTGTCAAATGCCTTTTGGAAGTCTAAATACACTACGTCCACTGGTTCCCCTTTATCCACCCTGTATGTTACTTCCTCAAAAAACTCAAGCAAATTTGTTAAACATGACTTCCCCTTCATGAAACCATGCTGAGTTTGCCCTATTAAATTATGTTTATCCAAATGTCCCGTTATTGTCTCCTTAATAATGGACTCTAACATTTTACCAACCACAGATGTTAGGCTAACAGGTCTATAGTTTCCAGCCTTCTGCCTACTACCCTTTTTAAATAATGGTGTTACATTAGCAGTTTTCCAATCTGCCGGGACCTTTGCTGAGTCCAGTGAGTTTTGGAAAATTATTACCAATGCATCCACAATCCCTACCGCTACTTCCCTCAAGACCCTGGGATGCAAGCCATCAGGTCCAGGGGATTTATCCGCCTTGAGTCCCATTATTTTACCAAGTACCACTTCCTTAGTGATTTTAATTGTATTTAGTTCCTCCCCCCCTAGAGCCCCCTGTTTGTCCAGTGTTGGGATATTCTTAGTGTCCTCTACTGTAAAGACTGATACAAAATAATTGTTCAGTGTTTTTGCCATCTCCATGTTTCCCACCATTAATTTCCCGGTCTCATCCTCTAAGGGACCAACATTTACTTTAGCCACCCTTTTTCTTTTTATATAACTATAGAAACTTTTACTGTCTGTTTTTATATTTTTTGCTAATTTACTTTCATAATCTATCTTCCCTTTCTTAATCAATCTTTTTGTTATTTTTTGCTGTCTTTTAAAGACTTCCCAATCTTCCATCCTCCCACTTGATTTGGCTACCTTATATGCCCTTGTTTTTAGTCGGATACTATCCTTAATTACTTTACTTAGCCACGGATGGCTATCTTTTCTTTTACACCCTTTTTTCCTCAGTGGAATATATTTTTTTTGGAAGTTGTAAAATAACTCCTTAAATGTACACCACTGGTCATGTACCGTCTTACCCTTTAATCTATTTTCCCAGTCCACTCTAATTAATTCCGCTCTCATACCTTCATAGTCTCCTTTATTCAAGCTCAGCACGCTTGTTTGAGATCCAACCTTCTCACCCTCTAATTGAATATGGAACTCAACCATGTTATGGTCACTCATTCCAAGGGGATCCTTTACTAGGACATTTTTAATTAATCCTGTCTCATTACACAGGACCAAATCTAAGGTTGCTTGCCCCCTGGTCGGTTCAGTTACATACTGCTCAAGAAACCCATCCCTAATACACTCAATGAACTCTTCCTCAAGGCTGCTCTGCCCAATTTGATTTGTCCAGTTAATATGATAATTAAAATCCCCCATAATTATAGCTGTTCCCTTATTACAAGCCTCAACTATTTCCTGATTAATACTCCGTCCAACAGAGTTGCAACTGTTCGGAGGCCTATAGACTACACCCACTAGTGTTTTTTTCCCCTTATTATTCCTTACCTCCACCCAAACTGTTTCACTATCCTGCTCCTTTGACCCAATATCATTTCTCTGTATTATAGTGATTCCTTCCTTTATTAACATAGCCACCCCACCTCCTCTCCCTTCCTGCCTGTCCTTCCTGATTGTTAAATAACCTGGTATGTTTAATTCCCAGTCATGGTCACCCTGCAGCCATGTTTCTGTAATGGCCACAAGATCATACCCATATGTCATTATTTGTGCCGTTAACTCATTCATTTTGTTACGAATGCTACGTGCATTCAGATAAAGAACTTTCAAATATGTTTTGTAACACTTAGTTCCTGTTTTTTCCCTTTTTAGTACTTTACTTTTTACTCCATACCTTCTGTCCCTTCCTGACACATTCTGTTTTTTAATTCCCCCACTGCTACCTAAGTCTATGACCTTCTCTGTTGTCATTTCTATTATTTGCTCTCTGGACGATATTTTGATTACAGGAGATGATGACGAGGAACACCTTGCAAATTTGGAACTGGTGCTCACCAGATTGAAAGAATATGGACTTCGAGTTAATCGCCAGAAATGTGAGTTCTTTCAGAAGCGGATCTCGTACTGTGGTCATGTCATTGACCAGGAGGGGCTTCATAAGTCTCCTGACAAGATCGAAGCTGTTGTGAAGGCTCCCACTCCGGACAATGTATCCCAGTTGAGGTCGTTCCTCGGGTTGATTAACTATTACCATAAGTTTCTGCCAAATTTATCCACGGTGCTGCACCCGCTGAACGCTCTTTTGCAGAAGGGAGTACCATGGAAGTGGAGCGAGGACTGTAAGAGGGCCTTTCGCAAAAGCAAGGCATTGATCACCTCAGAGGAAGTGTTGGCTCACTTCAACCCAACGCTGCCTATTCGTTTGGCTTGTGATGCTTCTCCATATGGTATTGGGGCAGTACTCTCACACAAGTTGCCAAATGGCCTGGAGAGGCCAGTTGCGTTCGCATCCAGATCATTGACCTCCGCTGAGCGCAACTATGCTCAGATAGATAGGGAGGCTCTCAGCCTTGTGTGGGGAGTAAAGAAGTTTAATCATTACCTGCAGGGCCAAAAGTTCACGCTTCTGACAGACCACCCGCCGTTGGTATCCATTTTTAACCCTAAGAAGGGTGTTTCGGTGATGACAGCACAGAGACTCCAGAGATGGTCCCTTTTCCTAGGGGCACATCAATATCAGATTGAATTCAAAGGTACAAAGCAGCATTGTAATGCTGATGGGCTGTCGCACCTGCCACTACCTACAGAGGAGGAGGCACCGACGGTTGACCCTGTTGAGTTATTTCACTCGACCATCACCGAATGTTTACCAGTCACCAATGCAAGTATTGAAAGAGAAACCAGGAACGACCCGACACTGTCCCGGGTCTACGAAGTGACAGTGAAGGGATGGCCAGCACATGGTGATCCACTGTTACCGGCATTCTCAGCAAGACGAGAACAGCTGTCCGTCTGTCAAGGAACATTGATGTATGGAACAAGGGTGATTATTCCTCCTAAGTTAAGAGAGAGAGTTCTAAAGGAACTGCATGAAGGTCATCTGGGGGGAGTCAAGATGAAAAGCCTTGCTAGGGCTTATGTGTGGTGGCCGGGTATCGACCAACAGATAGAGGATCTGACGAAAAGCTGCTCAGGGTGCCAAAAAGTGCAAATTGCACCTCCGATTGCACTGCTGCATCCATGGGAATGGCCTTCAACCCCATGGCAACGTGTACATATTGACTTTGCTGGTCCATTCATGGACTCCATGTTTTTAATTGCGGTGGACGCACATTCTAAATGGCCAGAAGTGATTAAGATGACTACCACTACCTCGGAAAAGACGATCGCGGTGCTGAGAACGATATTCGCAAGAAATGGATTGCCAGAACAAATATGTTCAGACAACGGACCGCAGTTCATGTCAGAAGAATTCCAGAAATTCATGAAGAAGAATGGGGTGAAACATTATACCTCTGCCACATATCATCCGGCTACAAACGGGTTGGCCGAGAGATTTGTACAAACGTTCAAAAAAGCAATAAAGGCCATGAGCGAAGATCAGATTCCACTACAACAGAAGGTGGACAAATTCCTACTGGCATATCGAAACGCCACTCATGCAGTGACAAACCAAAGTCCTGCCATGATGTTCTATAACAGGAGGTTGCGGTCCAGGTTGGACTTGTTAAAACCAAATGTGCGGAGGGAAGTTGAAAACAAACAGTTCCAGCATATAAATAACAAGACCACTCGGAGTTTCGAAATAGGACAACCAGTGTTAGCCCGGGACTATAAAAACGAGAAATGGCAATCTGGAACAATTCAGGCCAGACAAGGACCCCTGATGTACACGGTAGATATTGGTGAAAATGTAATACCGCGTCATGCTGACCAACTGGTAGAATCGAGAACAAGGGTCGAACCCATGGTTACGGCAGAGACAACCGTGGAAGAAGTTAGTGAACCTGAAGCATCTACCTCAGAAGTGAATGTACCTGATGATGATGTCCAACCCATAAGAGACCAACTAGATGAGTCACCCCAGCAACGAGAACCAGAGACCCCTGAAAGGCGTTATCCAACTCGAATCAGGAGGCCTCCTCAGAGACTGAATCTTTGAACTGTTTTGCATGAAGTTGTATATATATATATATATGTTATTATGTTATGTTAAATGGGGATATAACTGTTAAGCTAAAAAGGGAGGATTGTGGTGTATGTAACCTGTTCCACCTTAAGAGAACTACTTTAAGAGATGTACTACTTTCTCTTGGCTGCTGTATACTGTAATACCGGTGGTGACCACACCGGTATATAAGTGTTGTGTAGGGACTTGCTGGGCAGTTCAGCCCTGACCTCTGAATAGTAAAGACCTGGTAAAAGTTATTCTTGTTGTCTGTGTCCAGTGATTGATCCTAAGCATAACTGGGACACACAGACTCAACACAGAGCCCCAGTGATCTCCCTTATGCAACACTGCACGGCAAACGGGGATGTTGAAAATATCGCCTGCTCTAACCTGGAAGGAAACCCGCCACATAAAAATTCATGGCCACTCTCACCTTCAAAGCCACTGGCAATGTTGTCCTCACCCTGCTCTGAGACTGCAGTTCTGCCTGTAATTGGTGGCAGATTTAAGTGAGCACCTCCTTAGTGAAGCGGAGATGTCGCATGCGCTGTTCTTCGCTGAGGTTAAGGTAGGCGAATTGCTCCCTGAAGACTCTGGGTGGATATGGCCTCCTGCTGAGAGCCCTTCTGCCCCTCCTCCTCCTCCCACTTCGAGCAGCTTGTCCTCCTCTGTATCGCCTCTGCTCATTCTCCCTGTCATAGTGCAGGCCAAGGGGGATACAAACTAATGCACCCATGTCTGGAGCAACTGGTCTGAGCAGCAGCCTTGAAGTAAGCTGCTACACCACTCCCTGGAGACTTCAGCAACTTCAAATAAGATAACAAATCACCAAACGCCTCTACAAACTTACCAAGAACCAGTAGAAATCAATCAGCAACTAGCCCGAAAGCAGCTGATGATCCCTTTAAATAGCACTGGTGGGGTGGTGGGTCCTTCCTGCTGCTGAACACATGTTCAGCTGTGTGTGTTTAAGAGAGGGCATTAGCTGGAGCGTTGAGGTCGAAAATGGCAGCGCTGGCATCAATCAGCGTAACACGTTGACTGACGTCACGATCTGCCTATTCTGCATACTTCCAGCATCCATGATAACGACCTCACCAAAATGGAGTCTGGTGCAGGAAGTGTGCACGTGCATGGTGTGGACATGATTTTGGACTTAAAAGCAGCAACTGTAGCGCCGAAAAACCAGGTGCTACGTGTTATGTTCATTAATAACTAGACATTCTTATTAGGAACACAGCTAGCTTCTAGCTAGTCATTTATTCAGTACACATTCTCTAGGTACAGCATCTGTAGAGATTCAGCATGTGTGCTTCTGTGTGCAGGCAGTCATCTTGACTACTGCCTTCTGGGTAGCCTAGTGCATCGTGGGTAGTGTAGTCTTAAACACATACAACTAAATATACAGCTCTATACAGCTCTACAGCTCCATCTAGTGTACCACTAGAATGACATGTTATTGATCATTACATCCCCCTTTCTTTGAGGTTAACAAAATCAATATGCGGGGCCAGGAGAGGCCTCAGAGCAGCGGCGGCAGGCAGCGAGAGAGGCGGGACCTGCGGGAGACTCGGCGGCGAGGTACAAAAGGCGGCAGCGGGGCCAGGAAAGGCCTCAGAGCAGCGGCGGCAGGCAGCGAGAGAGGCGGGACCTGCGGGAGACTCGGCGGCGAGGTACAAAAGGCGGCAGTGGGGCCAGGAGAGGCCTCAGAGCAGTGGCGGCAGGCAGCGAGAGAGACGGGACCTGCGGGAGACTCGGCGGTGAGGTACAAAAGGCGGCAGCGGGGCCAGGAGAGGCCTCAGAGCAGCGGCGGCAGGCAGCGAGAGAGGCGGGACCTGCGGGAGACTCGGCGGCGAGGTACAAAAGGCGGCAGCGGGGCCAGGAGAGGCCTCAGAGCAGCGGCGGCAGGCAGCGAGAGAGGCGGGACCTGCGGGAGACTCGGCGGCGAGGTACAAAAGGCGGCAGTGGGGCCAGGAGAGGCCTCAGAGCAGTGGCGGCAGGCAGCGAGAGAGACGGGACCTGCGGGAGACTCGGCGGTGAGGTACAAAAGGCGGCAGCGGGGCCAGGAGAGGCCTCAGAGCAGCGGCGGCAGGCAGCGAGAGAGGCGGGACCTGCGGGAGACTCGGCGGCGAGGTACAAAAGGCGGCAGCGGGGCGAGGAGAGGCCTCAGAGCAGCGGCGGCAGGCAGCGAGAGAGGCAGGACCTGCGGGAGACTCGGCGGCGAGGTACAAAAGGCGGCAGCGGGGCCAGGAGAGGCATACCAAACTCCAGTCTGCGAGCTCAGAAGGTAGCAGAGAGGTAAAAAGCAATCGGGGTGTGACGTCACCAGGGAGCAGGTAAGTGATTGGTTGGTGAGTATTTCTCTCTTTTCATTACAAGCTTGAATTCTGTGGTGTAAATTTCTAGGGTCTCTGTGTTGTAGTGAGGACAGTTGGTAAATAAAGCGCCCTAGAGTATACCTGTAACTGGGGTATTGAATAAATTTTTAGATTAATTAAAGGAGTAAGTCATGGCAGGAGAGCTCAGACCCGTGTTCTGCTCCTCTTGCTCCATGTGGGAAGTCAGGGACACTGCCAGTGTCCCTGGCGACCATGTGTGTGGGAAATGCATCCAGCTGCAGCTACTTGTAGACTACATTGCGGCGCTCGAGCTGCGGGTGGATGAGTTTTGGAGCGTGCGCGATGCTGAGAGGGTCGTGGATAGCACGTTTAGTGAGTTGTTCACGCCGCAGGGTAGGGCTGCACAGGCAGAAAGAAACTGGGTGACCATCAGGCGGAGCAACAGTGGCAGGCAGGAAGTGCAGGGGCCCCCTGCGGACATCCCCCTTTCAAACAGGTATACCAAGTTGGATACTGTTGAGGGGGATGACTCACCAGGGGAAGGCAGCAGCAGCCAGCTTCCTGGCACCAGGGACGCTTCTGCTGCTCAGAAAGGGAGGAAAAAGAGTGGGAGAGCAATAGTGGTAGGGGATTCTATCGTAAGGGGAACAGATAGGCGTTTCTGTGGCCGCAAACGTGACTCCAGGATGGTTTGTTGCCTCCCTGGGGCCAGGGTCATGGATGTCACTGAGCGACTACAGGGCATTCTTAAGGGGGAGGGTGAGCAGGCAGAGGTCGTGGTCCACATTGGGACCAACGACATAGGTAGGAAGGGGGATGATGTCCTGCATCAAGAATATAGGGAGCTAGGTAGCAGATTAAAGAACAGGACCTCAAAGGTTGTAATCTCTGGATTACTCCCAGTGCCATGTGCTAGTGAGTATAGGAATAGGAGGATAGAGCAGATGAATGCGTGGCTAAAGAGTTGGTGTAGGGGGGAGGGTTTTACTTTCCTGGATCACTGGGCCTGCTTCTGGGAAAGGTGGGACTTGTACAAGTCGGACGGGTTGCATCTGAACCAGAGCGGGACAAATATCCTTGTGGGGAGGTTTGCTAGCACTGTTGGGGGGGGTTTAAACTAACTTGGCAGGGGGATGAGATACAGAGGGGAGCTGAAATAGGGGGTGATGTGCTGCCAATTATAGAGAAAAAAACAAGTCAGCTTGGTAGACAGGGCAAATATATAAGGGCAAGGCTGGATGGCATCTATTTTAATGCAAGGAGTCTTGCAAATAAGGTAGATGAACTGAAGGTGTTGATAAACACATGGGAGTATGATATTGTTGCTATCACGGAGACGTGGTTGAGGGAGGGGCAAGACTGGCAGCTCAATATTCCGGGGTACAGAATCTTCAGGTGAGACAGAGGGGGAGGTATAAGAGGAGGGGGTGTCGCAATATTAATTAAGGAGGCAATTACTGCAGTAAGGAGGGATGATATATTAGCAGGTTCCTCTAATGAGGCCATATGGGTGGAGCTTAAAAACAAAAAGGGGGCAAGCACTTTGCTGGGGGTGTACTATAGGCCTCGAAACAGTCAGGGGGAGATAGAGGAACAGATATGTAGGCAAATCTCAGAGAAATGTGCAAATAATAGGGTAATAATAATGGGGGATTTCAACTTCCCCAATATTAACTGGGATAGTCAGAGTGTGAAAGGCTCAGAGGGTGTAGAATTCTTAAAGTGCATCCAGGAGAGCTTTTTGAGCCAGCATGTAGAAAGTCCTACAAGAGAGGGGGCGGTACTGGACCTAATTCTAGGGAATGTGGCCGGCCAAGTGGAAAAAGTACTAGTAGGTGAGCACTTTGGTGACAGTGACCATAATATGGTGAGATTTAAGGTGGTCATGGAAAAGGACAGGGATGGGCCGGAAATAAAGGTTCTAAATTGGGGGAAGGCCAATTTTAATAGGATAAGGCAGGATCTGGCCAAAATGGACTGGGATCAGCTACTTATAGGAAAATCCGCATCGGAGCAATGGGAGGCTTTCAGAAGGGAGATTGAGATCATACAATGGCAACATGTTCCCGTAAAGGTCAAGGGTGGTTCCAAAAACCACAGGGAACCTTGGATGTCAGGGGATATACGAGAATGGATTAGGAAAAAAAGGAGGGCTTTTGGCAGATACAAAAGGCTAAAGACGGAGGAAGCCCTAGAGGAGAACAAAAAGTGCAGGGGGATAATTAAAAAAGAAATTAGGAGATCAAGGAGGGGCCATGAAATAACACTGGCGAGCAAAATAAAGGAAAATCCTAAGATGTTTTATAAGTATATTAAGGGTAAGAGGATAACTAGGGAAAAAATAGGGCCCATTAGGGACAAAAGTGGCAATCTGTGTGTGGAGCCGGAAGATGTAGGAGGGGTTCTAAATGAATTTTTTGCATCTGTTTTCACTATGGAGAGGGACGATGTAGACAAAGAAATAGGGTGGGGGGACTGTGATATGCTCGAACATATTAACATCGAGAGGGAGGAGGTATTGGCGGTTTTAGCAGGCCTAAAAATGGATAAATCCCCAGGCCCGGATGAAATGTATCCCAGGCTGCTGCGTGAGGCAAAGGAAGAGATTGCAGGGGCTCTAACACACATATTCAGAACCTCTCTGACCACAGGGGATGTGCCAGAGGACTGGAGAACCGCTAATGTAGTTCCATTATTCAAGAAGGGGAGTAGGGAAAAACCAGGGAACTGCAGGCCAGTGAGCCTAACATCAGTGGTGGGAAAATTATTGGAAAAAATTCTGAGGGACAAAATTAGTTTCCACTTGGAGAGGCAAGGATTAATCAGGGACAGTCAACATGGCTTTGTCAAGGGAAGATCATGTCTGACTAATTTGATTGAATTTTTTGAGGGGGTGACTAGGTGTGTGGATGAGGGTAACGCAGTGGATGTGGTATACATGGATTTCAGTAAGGCCTTCGATAAAGTCCCGCACAGGAGACTGGTCAAGAAGGTAAGAGCCCATGGAATCCAGGGTGCCTTGGCATGTTGGATACAAAACTGGCTTAGTGGCAGAAGGCAGAGGGTGATGGTCGAAGGTTGTTTTTGTGACTGGAAGCCTGTGGCCAGTGGGGTACCACAGGGATCGGTGCTGGGTCCCTTGCTGTTTGTGGTCTACACTAATGACTTGGATATGAATGTAAAAGGTATGATCAGTAAGTTCGCGGACGATACAAAAATTGGTAGGGTGGTAAATAGCGAGGAGGGTAGTCTCAGTCTGCAGGACGATATAGATGGGTTGGTCAGATGGGCGGAACAGTGGCAAATGGAATTTAACCCGGAAAAGTGCGAGGTGATGCACTTTGGGGGGACTAACAAGGCAAGGGAATACACAATGAATGGTAAGACCCTAGGCAAGACGGAGGGTCAGAGGGATCTGGGTGTGCAAGTACACAGATCCCTGAAGGCGGCGGAACAGGCGGATAAGGTGGTAAAAAAGGCATATGGGATACTTGCCTTCATTAGCCGAGGCATAGAATATAAGAGCAAGGAGGTTATGATGGAGCTGTATAAAACACTGGTTAGGCCACAGCTGGAATACTGTGTGCAGTTCTGGTCGCCACACTACAGGAAGGATGTGATAGCTTTGGAGAGGGTGCAGAGAAGATTCACCAGGATGCTACCAGGGCTGGAGCGCTTCAGCTATGAAGAGAGACTGGGCAGATTGGGTTTGTTTTCCTTGGAGCAGAGGAGGCTGAGGGGGGATATGATTGAGGTGTACAAAATTATGAGGGGTGTGGTGTATGTGCCTTTAAGAGCAATTGTGGTGTATGTGCCTTTAAGAGCCCCAGGTGTGCGTAATGCCGGTAATTGCCACTTGGGCTATATAAGCCTGTGTATTGTGTATATCCTTTAGAACCCCCCCCCCCAGACTTGCTTAGTAAATACCTATGAACCAACTCCTGTCTTCAGTGTCTTTATCTACACATGGACACTACAGTGGCGACGAAGTGGAAACGGACTTACCTGCAATTCGGCAGCACCTCAAGGACATCGATTCCTCCAGCGTCCAGAAGACTGAAGGAAGTTATAGAAACTGTGGTTTCACCAGCTGGCCAAGCTGGTGGCAGGTACTGCGCTAATCCTTCCTGGGCGTCAGGCTGGGGCTCCAGCGTCGGGCTCTACAGCTGAGATAGGCAGCGAAATCGGAGGCAAGCAATAACGGACTGGGAGGGTGCACTCGGGAGACGGCCGGCGCGGCAAGCAGGTCAGCGTTTAGACCTCCGTCGGGAACGAGTCTCCAACAGTGAATAAACAGAAACCACAGTAAAACAGCGTTGTTATCGGTAGCAGCGGCGGGAAAGCGCAGGAAGCGCCATATCGTTGCTACAGAGGGAAAAAAAAGCGTGGGAAGAGCCATATTTTTTTTTTTTGAAATGCCTAAGTCTGGCAATATTGATGCTTTTGATAACGAAACAAAGCCTAACTTTGGCAATATTGATGTTTTTGATAACAAGATAGAGAATTGGACCACATATGTAGAAAGAGTGGAAGTGTTTTGCACCGCAAATGGAATAGAAGATGAAAAAAAAGCTTCAGTGCTTCTGGATCTAGGGCGCAGAAACATACAAGCTGTTACGCAACTTAATCACTCCAGCCGAACCGATGGACAAGAATTTTGAGGAGATTGTTGACACCCTACACTGCCAATTCGAGGCAGGACTGGCAGATTCTTTGCAAGACAAATTCATCTGCGATCCCCTAAGTGTAGAAACACAAAAAAAGGTATCTTCTGGAAAAGATTTAACACTGGACAAGGCTTTCAGTGCAATAGGAGCGGCAAAGATACAGCAAAGGCCACAGGACTTCGGCACCCATGAAATGACACGGGGTTTCAAGAGATGTTATCGCTGCGTCAGATCCAACCATGACCAGAGGGATTGCTGGTTCAAAGAAAAAGCATGCAGGCGATGCGGAAAGATGGGACACATTCCACGTGTATGCCGATCTGAAAATAAAAAATCCACTAACGGGAAAAGAATCAATAAGGAAAAGCACAGAAAGGTACAAATGATGACGGACAGTAGCTCCAAAGACCAGAAGAGAGATAGCGACTCCGGGAACAAGAGACTAAGGGCTAGATTTTCAGTATAGGCAGTTTTGGGGCGCTAACCTTAGCGCCCGCCCGAAGTTAGCGCCCGCCCCAAAGTAGCGCCCCGTTGCAGGAAATTCAGTGGCTTCGCCCGAAAGGTTGGTGGAGCGCTAAAAGAGGCGTTCCACTACTATCTTTAGGTGCTAAGCCGGCGGTCCAGAGGGATAGCGCCCAGGCGGGGCGCAGCGCGGGTGCGGTCATTTTTGGACTGACAGCAGACCCCGTGGCGCCGACCAGCTCTTAAAGGGGGAAGGGACGAATTGGTCTGCTGCCACGCCCTGCACATTGCAGCCTTGCAAAGAGGCCTCAACACTGCTGCTCAGCCCCAGGGAGTCATGGCAACGCCAGAGAAGGCCCGTCAGCGTGCCCTGCGCTTCTCAGAGGGTGATCTGGACATAATGGTCACAGCTCTGGAGGTGAGGCACAAGATCTTGTTCCCAGAGAGTGGGAGGAATCCAACCCACTACGACTACACCAAAGCCTGGAAGCAGATCGCCCAGCGGGTGACGTTCACCGGCGATGACTCCAGGACCCACAAACAATGTCGTAAAAAATACAACGACCTGACCAGGATTGTCAGGGTGAGTACCCTTTCCAGTCTCCTCCTCATCCTTGCTTGTACACCTGACATGATGGGCAAAGGGAGCTGAAAGTCCTATTGGCCAGCCATCAGCCAGCAGCATTGGGACAGTCATGAGCATCAATTGGCCATTCGTCACTCTACACTCTGGCCAAGCTATTCCACCATGGGAGGCTGTGCACACTACATCAGGGCTTCACTCTGTCCAAGCTATTCCACCATGGGAGGCAGTGCACACTACATCAGGGCTACACTGCGCACTTACAGCCCGTCCTTTCTCTTGCAGGCTAAAGTAGCCTTTAATCACCAGGCCCGTGCCAGGGGTGGCCGCGCCAAGCTGCAGAAGCTCACTCGGCTGGAGGAGCACGTGTGTGTGCTCATGGGAGCCCGTGTGCTCGTCCCCACAGCGTGCGGAGTAGCCGACCCTCCACTGCCCGGCAATGGTAAGGACCTCACCTTTTGGCCCTCTCGCGTCGCACTGGCCCATCCGAGCTACCTCCTTTGCCACTGTCCCACCAATGCGCTGAATACCACCTAACTCCCTCGCTGATGCCGTCTCCTCACTCTGAAGCTACTCTTGTGCATTCCTGCTTTCAGCTGGTGACGACCAGGACCCTGAAGCTGCCAGTGACAGCACCTCCGAGCAGGAGGAGGAGGAGGAGCAAGCCGGACCATCGGGGGAACAGTCACGTCCCGCAGGAGAGGAGGAAATGCTTGACACCTCCTCACTGGACGAGTGCCTGGAGGAGCTGTCGCAGGGCAATGCAGCTTCTGGGACCAGTGGCGTCCAGCCACCCAGGAGCGGTGCGCGTGGCCCGCGGCCTTCCCCCCAAAGGGGGGAAGGATCAGAGGGGAGTGCTGCTGATCGGCACACTCGCCGCCACCAACGTGGCAAGGGTCCCCTAGTTCGGCCCCCTCCACCCCAGCGGGAGAGTCGCAACTCCAGTCCGGACACCTTCACCTCGGAGGAGGTGCGGAAGCTGGATAATATGGCCGAGGATTCAGACCGGCGACACACGGAGCTCATGAGCGTGGTGGGGCGCATGCCTGAGGCCATCGAGTCACTGGCGACCAGTGTGCGCGAGTTCGGGGCAGCAACTGCCGCGAGTGGCCGCATGCTGACTGATGCCGTCAAGACACTGGCGGATGTGATGTGCGCGCACACCAGGACAACAGGGGGACTCACTGCTGCCGCACGCGCTGTCTCAGGCAGGCATCGCCAGGGCAGCCGCCGCGCTGGACCATCCCAGCAAGCCGCCCCTCGGCTGATTGTTGCGGATCCTGCAGTGCGGGCCCGGCCGAGTGCCACCGCACCACAGCACCAGCCAGCGCATCCCAGACGCCAGCTGGCCCACATTGCGAAATCCATCGCCGCCATTCCCCCACTGGGGCGTCAAGGGCAAACGGCTGCAGCTGATGGTGGCCAGGCTCAGGTGCGCCACTCAGCAATCGGCCCCTCGAGGCCCAAACGCCGTGTAGGCCACCCCCCAGCGGCATCTGGCGGAAGGACATCTGAGCCTCAGGTGCCTTCCCCCAGCCTCGCAGCAGCCACTGGGCAGAGCTTGTGAAGGAGCAGCAGGCCGGGCAGGGGAGGCAAAAGGCTGGGCAAGGTCTCGCCCTCACGGGCCACTCAGTAGAGGGTGTGGCCAGCTTTCCTTTTATATGGCGGTGGCCATCTTTATTTTGCCCATGGTTGTGTTGTTGGAGGGCTTATTTTTTGCGTTAGGCCGACGTTGAGGCCCGGTTTGAAGAAAGGTGGAGTGACTCCTCCCCAGTTTGTGGGAGTGAGTCGTTTGTTGGGCTTTTTGTGGGGCCCGTTTATTGTTTTTGGGGATTCATGTGGGAAGGGCTTTTCATTTTTGTGTAATAAAAAATTATCTTTATTCATGCAGTCTCCATGTTTGTTCTTCTTAGTGTTTGTTGGCTTCGCCGGCTGAGGGCTTGCGGAGCGGCTGCATTCATCTTCCCTCATGGCCCCTGGCCATTCCCTGACAGGGGGCTTAGAAGTACCGTGTAATAAGGTGGCGTCGTGCGGCCCTTGGCCCTGGTCGCTCCCTCCTGGGAACGTACTCCTGCTCCTCCTCCTCCTCCTCCTCATGCTCCTCCTGCTCCTCCTCCTGAGGTGCTGGTCCAACGTCAGGTGGCAGTGCCTGAGTCCTGCGGATAGCCAGGTTGTGTAGCATGCTGCAAACCACCTCAAATTGGGAGACCCGGTCCGGCGAATACTGGAGAGCTCCTCCGGAGCGATCAAGGCAGCGGAACCGCTGCTTGAGGACCCCAATAGTTAGCTCGATGATGTTGCGGGTGGTTTGATGGCTCTCGTTGTAGGCCTCTTCAGCAGCGGTCCTGGGCGCGCGGAGTGGGGTCATGAGCCAGGTGCACAAAGGATAGCCTTTGTCCCCGAGTAGCCATCCTCTTGGGGGAGGCTGTGACTGGAACATGTCATGCACAGTACTCTGCCGCAGGATAAAGGCATCGTAGCTGCTGCCTGGGAAGCTGGCATTGACTGCCATGATGCGCTGCTTGTGGTCACACACCAGTTGCACATTCAGAGAATGGTAGCCCTTCCTGTTGTGATACTGCTCGCCATGCTCCAGAGGGGCCCGCAAAGCCACATGCGTACAGTCAATGGCGCCCTGCACCAAGGGGAATTCCCCGAGTCTGGAAAATCCCAATGCGCGCTGATGCTGGCTCTCCAGGGCCATGGGGAAGGAGATGAATTGGCTTCTCCTTCTGAACAGTGCTTCGGTCACCTGGCGGATGCAGCGATGCGCGCCGTACTGGGAGGTGTTTGCTATGTCCCCAGCAGCGTATTGGAAGGAGCCGGTGGCATAGAAGTGCAATGCCACCGTCACCTTCACTTCCACCGACAGAGACCTCCTGCACCTGAGCTTTGGCCGCAGATCTCGGCGAAGCAGGTGGCAGATCTCTGCAATCACCTCCTTTCGGAATCGGAGCCTTTTAACACATCGCGCGGCACTCATGTTTAGGTAGGAGCGCTGCTGGCGGTATAGCCTGACTGGGTAAGGCCTACGTGGCCGACGCCTGTAGCCCCCTCTGCCTCTAGCCAGGGCTGCCCCTCTCACAATGCGTCTGCGAGCCCTACGGACATGGAGCTGCAGCTCCGCGTTGGCACCCCATGCAACCCCCATCAAATCCTGGCAAACACTCAAATTTCCAAAAGGCCACTTGCAGCGCTCTGGCCTGAGTCCAAAAATACCTGAGCTCTTGCTGCTTGAAACCAGTTAGCTATCCTCCTTGTTGTGTCTCCAGAAATGCGTTGCACAAAAGTGTTTTCTGAAAAAAGGCTGGCCTTTATACTGGAGAGCACGTCCCCTTTAATTTGCACCCCCCGGGGCCCGCGCTGGTTGTGCTGCGTTCCTTTTTCCAAATGCTCCATCGCCAGCCGCACAATGGGGCAGTCCGACTGAAGTTTGGAATCGGGGCGGCCAAAGGGCGTTGCACGAGGATGTGACGTCATTTTCTGCGCGCGCATCCGGGCGGGCGCTAAACTTTGTGCCGGCGCTAACGGGCAACTTAATTTGGGGCGGGGCACAATCTGCGCTGCGCACGGGCGCTACACGCATAGCGCCCGAAAATCACTTCTCTTAAGGCGCTAACTGCTGGCGCTAGCAACTGAAAATCTAGCCCTAAGCTTTCTCAAATTACATAATGTAATTGCCAATGAAGATTACCAGACCATTTGGGTTACCCTCATAATAGCAGGGTTCCCAGTTAAAATGGAGCTAGATACAGGATCAGCTCTAACCGTAATAAATCGACGAGATTAAGAGAGCCTATTTTCGCATATACCTCTAAAAGACACATCCATTATCTTAAAAACATATACGGGGCAGAAAGTATACCCCAAAGGAAAAATAAAGGTGCCTGTGGTATACAACGGCAAAGAAATACAAAAGTTGTATTTATACATTCTACAAGATGGTGGTCCACCGTTGTTGGGACGTGAATGGATAAGGAAGATACGTTTAGACTGGCACTCCATTCAGGCACTGACGGTGACCAGTAAGGAAAAAAACAAGGATGACATCATACCTGAACGTTTAAAAGACATCTTGGCCAACGCCAAAGAAGTGTTTCAAGAGAAACTAGGAACCTTGAAAGGCATCACCGCCTCAATAAAAGTGGAAGATGCAGCAATTCCAAAATTTTTTAAGGCAAGACCGGTGCCATACGCAATACGTCCGGCAGTCGAGGCAGAGCTGGAGAATTTGGAAAAGGCAGGCGTATTATCCAAAATAGATTGGAGCGAATGGGCAACACCCATCGTTCCAGTCATGAAAAAAGCATTGAAAAATAACTCTGAGGAACAGAGAAAAATTCGCATCTGTGGGGACTTTAAGGTGACTGTAAACCCGGTCCTTCACACGGTACAGTATCCTCTTCCGAGGATAGAAGATATTTTCGCCTCACTATCTGGAGGAAAACGTTTCACAAAAATTGACTTGGCACAGGCATATCTACAGATGGAGGTTGAGGAGACCTCTAAAAAGTATCTCACAATAAACACACACAAAGGCCTGTACCAGTACAATCGACTGGTTTTTGGAGTAGCATCAGCTCCAGCCATCTGGCAAAGAGCTATGGAGCAAGTCCTGCAAGGGATTCCGGGGACTCAATGCTACCTAGGCGACATCCTTATAACAGGAGAAAACGACAACGAGCACCTTGCCAATTTGGAGCAGGTGCTCACTAGGCTGAAAGAACGGGGCCTACGAGCAAATCGCCCCAAGTGCGAATTTTTCCAAAATCAGATATCACATTGTGGCCACATAATTAATAAGGAAGGGTTGCATAAGTCACCTGAAAAAATTGAAGCAGTTATAAAAGCCCCAGCACCTGAAAATGTTTCACAATTGAGGTCATTCCTGGGATTAATAAATTACTATCATAAATTTTTACCGAACTTATCAACTATTCTACACCCTCTTAATGATCTTCTACACACAGGAGTGATTTGGAAATGGAACGAAGACTGTAAACGTGCCTTCCATAAATGTAAAGACTTAATCACATCCGAGAAAGTTTTGGCTCATTACAACCCATCACGACCAATCAGACTGGCATGCGATGCATCCCCTTATGGCATAGGAGCGGTATTGTCCCATAGATTCCCTGATGGCTCGGAACGGCCGATAGCTTTTGCATCACGGTCATTGAACTCAGCTGAGCGTAACTATTCCCAGATAGACAGGGAAGCACTCAGCCTGGTATGGGGAGTGAAGAAATTCAACCATTACCTACACGGACAAAAATTTACCTTGCTGACTGACCATCAACCCCTCATCTCCATATTCAACCCTAAGAAAGGTATCCCCATTATGACAGCACAAAGACTACAGAGGTGGTCCCTTTTTCTAGGGGCACACCAATACAACATTGAATACAAAGGGTCAAAACAGCATGGGAATGCTGACGGTTTATCGCGCCTGCCGTTGCCAACAATAGAAGAGGCACCTACAGTCGACCCAGTAGAGATATTCCACTCTACCATAGTGGAATGTCTACCGGTGGCAAATTCTGCCATTGAAAGGGAGACCAGAAATGACCCTACTCTCTCACGGGTCTACGATTTAACAATGAAGGGATGGCCAGCACATGGCGACCCACTGTTGCCAGCATTCTCGCAAAGAAGAGAACAGCTGTCAGTGTGCCGAGGAACCTTGATGTGTGGATCCAGAGTGGTGATTCCACCCAAACTCCAGGATAAAGTGCTAAAGGAGCTTCACGAGGGGCATCTGGGTGGAGTGAAAATGAAGAACCTAGCTAGGGCGTTTGTATGGTGGCCAGGTATCGATGGAGACATCAAAGACATGACCAAGAGCTGCCTAGGATGCCAGAAGGTCCAAAATGCTCCGCCACAGGCCCCTCTACATCCATGGGAGTGGCCCTCATCTCCCTGGCAAAGGGTGCACATCGACTTTGCTGGTCTATTTATGGACTCAATGTTCTTAATCGCGGTTGATGCACACTCCAAGTGGCCGGAGGTAATAAAGATGTCCTCCACCACCACGGAAAAAACCATCACAGTATTAAGGACCATATTTGCCAGGAATGGCCTGCCGGAACAGATATGTTCTGATAATGGACCGCAATTTGTGTCCGAAGAATTCAGAAAGTTCTTAAAGAACAATGGGGTAAAGCACTACACGTCCGCCCCATACCATCCCGCCACCAATGGATTGGCTGAAAGGTTTGTCCAGACCTTTAAGAAGGCCATAAAGGCCATGGGTAATGAAGACATAAAACTTCAGCACAAGGTGGATAACTTCTTATTTGCATATAGGAATGCAACACATATGGTTACAAACCCAACTCCCGCCATGATGTTCTACAATAGAAACCTAAGATGCCGGCTGGATTTGGTCAAGCCCAACATCCGAAGGGACGTGGAGAACCGGCAGTTTCAGGGCATGAATGAAAGGCCAACTAGGGCCTTCCAGATAGGCCAACCGGTTTTGGCCCGGGGCTACCGTACCGAGAAATGGCAGCCTGGAACTATCTGCACACGACTAGGACCACTGATGTATACCGTGGAAATCGGAGAAAGCATAATAAGGCGCCATGCTGACCAAATCATCAAGTCATCTGAAAAGGGACAACCTACACCACCACGCTATACATCTAACGATGAAGTAGAGATACCCATATCTACCTCCGATCCGGTGATACTGGAACCCGATGAACCCGACACTGGCCTTCAAGCCAAATC
The DNA here is from genome assembly GCF_052327205.1 of Somniosus microcephalus. Lineage (NCBI taxonomy): Eukaryota > Metazoa > Chordata > Chondrichthyes > Squaliformes > Somniosidae > Somniosus > Somniosus microcephalus. The sequence continues at coordinate 228,787,158 of NC_140993.1, read as the reverse complement.
AGCCTTGCCAGAAGAACCTACTACACCACCAGAAACTACTACACCCCCGAGGCGTTATCCGGACCGAGTCAGGAAGCCTCCTGAGAGACTAACTTATAATTAATTAATACAGCAATGTATATTATTTTGCATATAACATGTAATTAATAATTATTTAAATTTTATGTACTAGTTAGCTAGAAGGGGAGGAATTGTGGTGTATGTGCCTTTAAGAGCAATTGTGGTGTATGTGCCTTTAAGAGCCCCAGGTGTGCGTAATGCCGGTAATTGCCACTTGGGCTATATAAGCCTGTGTATTGTGTATATCCTTTAGAACCCCCCCCCCCCCCAGACTTGCTTAGTAAATACCTATGAACCAACTCCTGTCTTCAGTGTCTTTATCTACACACGGACACTACAAGGGGCATAGATAGGATGGATACTAAGGAGCTTTTTCCCTTAGTAGAAGGGTCAATAACTAGGGGGCATAGATTCAAGGTAAAGGGCGGGAGGTTTAGAGGGGATTTGAGAAAGAACTTTTTCACCCAGAGGGTGGTTGGAGTCTGGAACTCACTGCCTGAAAGGGTTGTGGAGGCTGGAACCCTCACAACATTCAAGAAGCATTTGGATGAGCACTTGAAATGCCACAGCATACAAGGCTACGGACCAAATGCTGGAATATGGGATTAGATTAGACAGGGCGTGATGGCCAGCGTGGACACGATGGGCCGAAGGGCCTCTATCCGTGCTGTATAACTCTATGACTCTAATATCAATCAACTTTCAAGAAAAACGATAAAGATGATATCAGTAACACTTTTGTTAGTGCTCTATAAACATAAACATTTTCACAACAGTCAAAACATTTTCAATATAATTTTTCTTTGTACTCAAAGATTAAGGCCTAGAAATTGGGTTGGTAGTGCCGGCGCTGAGCGCCTAAAGAGACCTAGAATTGGGGCGAAGCCCTATGTTGGGGCGGAGGCTATGAAGATAGCGCCAACTCAGATATTGACTATACATTTAGCGCCTGCGCAAAGTGTTTGCGCGCGCCCGCGAGCGCAAGCGGCTCATGACGTCATTTCAGTGTGCAACGCCTTTTAGGAGTGCCTGAGCGCATATTGGGTGGCGCCCGGAGCCTTAGCGCCCAGCGCTATTAGTGACAGTTCGAGGGGGGGCTAACAGGCCCTTCTCGGAGTAGGGGGGCGCTATTTAAAGGGGACAGCTCTAGTGCAGAATCTTCTGCCACTTGGCCTGCTCATTGCGATCGCTGCTACAGAGAGTTGGTGAGCTAATGTGGAGCGGAGTTCTGGGAATTAAGCTTTACAGTACTTGGGTCCTTCAAACCTGTCCGAAGCACTTGCAGCACTACACCTAAAAGCCTTTTGACCAACTGGCATCGGAATGGGAGCTTGTTTGGAGGGCCATGGCCTCATCGCCCAACACTGTGAAGGGGCAGAGAGACGGCGGGAGAGAGGGCCGGGATTGGCCAGAAGGAGGAGGGGCAATGGAGGTCGGCCAATCCGACGGGATGCTGCGAGGGTCTTCAGGCAGCAGGTGACAAGCCTTGACATGTCGGAGGAGCAGTGTTTGGAAAGGCTCCGAATCTGGAGGGACATTGTTACTGATCTGTGCCACCTGCTTGGTCAAGATCTGCAGCCGCGTGAACGCTGCAGAACCTCTCTGTCCGTGATGGCTAAACTGACTGATGGCCTCCATTTTTATGCCAACGGATCCTTTCAGTCAGCCATTGGGGACAATGCGACTGCCACTCAGGCTGCAGTCCACTGTTGCATCCGGCACATGACAGATGCCCTTTATAGGCGAACGCGTCAATTCATAACCTTCCCTCGAACCCTGCACAAGCAGGCGAAGGAGGAGGAGTATGAGGAGGAGGAGGAGAAGGAAGAGCAGGCAGAGGAGGAGGAGGAGGAAGATGGAAGGGCTGCTGAAAGTGGAAGGTCCATACGTCAGAGGCTCCACTGGACTCCTGTCGACACCCCTGTGGCGGAATGATGAGAGTCTTAACTCATGCGCACTTTGGATGGTTGAGGGCCTCTGAATGCCAGCATCACTGAAAGTAGTCACATGCACCATGCCACATTGAAACTTCTGTTTATTGGCACAAAAGTCTTTCATTACAGCTAAACAACGTCATGTCAGCAGAAACCATAACTTTAAAAAAAAATGTGAACTATTCGGCAAAGCCGCAAAACTCAACCAACCTTCTGCAAATATCACAGCAGGTGAGGGTGTCCTTGAATTTGGACAAACAAACGTCTCAGCACCTCCCTCTACAACTGGCCCCTTGAGGGAGAACTGCCCCTTCCCTCCCTGCTGCTCCTCTATAATTGGACCCCAGTGGCGGGCTCAAGGCTGGGGGATGCCTCCTGACTGTCTGGAAGCACAGAAGCCCCTGAGGGACGGCCTGGCCGACCTCTGGGCTTGGAGGGTGCGGACGCAGGATGCTTGCTGTGACCATCGCTGGAAGCAGTGTGGCCTGCAGGTGGTGGCAGCTGCAATGCAGGCGTCCCAGCGCTGGCATGTGCAATGGTCTCCTGCCGAGAGAGGACACCTGCACCATGGTCGGATGACACACTGGCTATCTGAGGGGAGCGGCTCGGCTCATCCGCCACAATCGCATGCTCCACTGATTCCTGGCCTTGTACGGGAGTGGAAGGGCCTGGGGTGATCCTGTCTGATGCAGAGAGGGTGGCTGCAGTGAGAGATCGCGTTGCGTCAATCTGGCTGTGGAGGAGCCCAGCAAGTGTCTGCGTGGCAACAGTGAGGACCTGTGTGCCAGTGCCAGTGCTTCGGAGAAGGCCTGGATAGTTCTTCCCATAGCTTCGGACAAGCCAGGTGCCGACCGCTGCACTGCCTCGGACAAGCCCTGCACAGACCTTTCCAGGGATTGTCCGAAGCCCTGAACAGTCCTTTCCATAGCCGACTCAAAGCCGTGGACAGTCCTCTCCATTGTTGGGCCGAAGCCCTGGATAGTCCTGTCCATTGTTGCCCCGAAGCCATGGATAGACCTGTCCATTGTTTCCCCGAACACCTGGAGAGTCCTCTCCATTGTTGCCCCAGAGCCCTGCAGAGTCCTCTCCATTGTTGCCCCGAAGTCCAACATACTCCTAGCCAATGAATCTATTGACTCAGGCATCTTCTCCACTGCAGCCATCAGCTCCGTGTGTCTGAGCCGGGCCTGTTTGCTCATCTCAGCCAGGCGACGGACCTCATCTGCACTCTGTGCAGCAGTCATAACGAACTGCCTTGCCCTTTCGGGGAGACGGTGACCGCACTTGCCTATCCCCCGTTCGTGGCTGCATGCCGCTTGGTCTGGCAACTGGTTCATCCTCAAAGCCCCCCCCCTCCCCTCCAGGGGACTACTATCCCCAGTCTGTAGATGTGTCAGCTCCCCGGATTCTGCAACGGCTGCTCCGGATTCCTCCTGGTCCTCGCCTCCGGTGGCACTGGCACTGGCAGCTTCAGCGCGTTGAGCCCGAGTTGGTGCTGCTTCATCTGAAAGTGGGAGGTGGAAGAGTGGCTTTAGCAAAAGGACAGCTTTGCTGAAAGGCATGCCAGATTGCGGCAAGGCTCTGACATGGCTGCACACGGAGGATGCATGCTGGCGGGGGGACCAAGTGGAAGGCAACAGGTGAAAAAGCTGAGAGTCTTACCCTCGCTGTCAGTAATGGGGTCATCAGATGCAGTGGTCACAGGACCAGACAGACGTCCTCCAAGTATCTGGTGCACTCTCTCCTCCAGATCCGTGAGAGTGACCACTTGTGAAGGTCCGCCACCGGTTCAACGCTGCTCCTTCCGAATCATCGCCAGCTTGGACTGCAGGGGAAATAAGGGGAAGTTCTGTAACATGATGCCGTGAGACCTCATCGCATGCCCCCCATGGTGCAAGAGCCCTTACATGATGCCGTGAGACCTCATCGCATGCCCCCCATGGTGCAAGAGCCCTTACATGAGGCCTTGAGACCTCATCGCATGCCCCCCATAGCGCAAGAGCCCTTACAGGAGGCCTTGAGACATCTGTCCATGTGTGTGGCCAGAAAGGGCCATGGGTGCTTGCTGACAGATGGTCATTGGGGCATTATGGCAACAGGGTGGCCGAAGTCAGCTGCAGATGCAGGGAAGCACAAGTTTGGTAAACCATCACTCACCCTAACGATCCGTGTGAGGTCGTTGAATTTCTTCCTGCACTGAACAGGGGTCCTGGTCGCCATGCTGCTGGAGTTGACCCTCACAGCAACCTCCCTCCAAGATCGTCGGTAAGCCTTCTGATTCGGCCTCTTGCCATTATCCGGATACAGGACCTCTCGACGGTGTTCAACTGCAGCCACCAAGTGGTCCAGGGCCTCAGTGCTGAAGCGCTCTGCTCTCTGTCTCACCTTCTCCATGATGAACAAGTTTGTACCGCCAGACAAGGGCGAGCGCCGAATCTGAGGCCTACAGGGCATTGGGTGTTGAAGCTCAGATTGACTGACCCACCCCTTTAAGAGCCGGCCGGCGCCTGGAGGTCTCGTGCTTTCCCGTAATTGAGTTCACCTGCACTGCGCCCGTCTGCATTGATATTGAGTAGCGCCTGACATTTTGCGCCTTAAGAGCACCGTGCAGCGGCTGATTTAGCGCCTCAATCCCCTTTGGGTGCGATGCAACCCAATATCGCGCCAGGCGGCGATAAGTTTCGTCTGGCTATAAACTTTGCGCATCGCCAGTTCTAACGCCTCAAGCGGGGCTACACCCAATTTCTAGGCCTAAGTCTATCAGGCTTTTTTACTACACGTGTGGATCTTCTCAGCACGGGTAAGAATGATGTGTTTTCTTGAGATTGTTCTGGTGTTTCTGACATGTCTCACATCTGCCTGTCATGTTCTCAATGTCTTTATTTATGCCAGGCCAATAAACAGTGTCTCTTGCACTCCTTCTGCATTTTTCAATTCTGAGGTGTCCCTCATGAATCCTTTTGAGCATGTCTTGACGTAAAGCCTGTGGAATGACTATTCTGTTCTGTTTTAGTAATAGTCCACTTGCGACACTCAATTCTGACCTTATGTGAAAGTATTTTGGTCAGGAACCTTTTGGCCAACCATGATGAATGTTCTCTATTATTGTTTGTAATACTGTATCATTTACTGTTTCTTCTGCTATTTGCTTTGATTTTGTGTCTGACACGGGCAGCGCAGCAGTGACCATACTCACATGAACATCCATGTCTTCTTCAGTAGAGCTCACATGACTCATTGTGGGTGCTCGGGATAGTGCATCTGCTAACAATATGTATTTGCCTGGTGTGTAGATCAGTTCAAAGTCTTATCTTTGCAGCTTCATCATGAGTCGTTGAATCCTTGGAGACATCTCATTCAGATTTTTTTTTATGATGGCAACCAGTGGGCTGTGGTCTGTCTCAACTGTGAAGGTGGGATGTCCATATATGTAGCCATGGAACTTTTCTAATCCAACTACCAAGCCTAGACATTCCTTTTCAATCTGGGCGTATCGACACTCAGTATCAGTCATAGACCTGGAGGCATAGGCAACAGGCTTCCAATCTTCACCCTCTGCTTGTATCAAGACCGCGCCTAGGCCATCCTTTTATGCATCCGTTGACACTTTGACTCTCTTTGTCGGATCAAAGAAAGTGAGTACTGGTGTGCTTGTCAGCACTGTTTTGAGGTTCATCCACTCTTGTTCATGTCTTTCTATCCATGCAAACTCATTTGTTTTATGTAGCAGGTCTCGCAGACAGGTTGTCTTGGCTGACAAGTTAGGAATGAACTTTCCAATGAAGTTCATCATCCCCATGATGCATAATACTCCTTTTTTGTCAGTGGGTCGGGGCATTTTGAGTATGGCATTTACTTTTTCCATATCTGGCTCTATTCCTTTACAAGATAGAATATCTCCTAGGAAAGTGACTTCCTGGATGCCAAACTGACACTTGGCGTTGTTGAGCTTCAGTCCATTCCGGCGTATGCTCTGGAGCACTTTAGTCAGTCACTCATTGTGTTCTTTCAGTGTGGAGCCCCAGATGATGATGTCATCAACATAGACCCGGACTCCTTCCAGACCTTCAATTATGTGTTTCATCGCTCTATGAAAGATTTCAGATGCAGATATTATCCCGAAAGGCCTTCTGAGGAAACAATACCTGCCAAATGGTGTGTTGAAGGTACAGTATTTGGTGCTCTCTTCATCCAGTTTTAGTTGCCAAAATCCTTGTGAGGCATCGAGCTTTGTAAAGTATCTGGCACCTGACATTTCACTGGTGATTTCTTCTCACTTGGGAATCTGGTAGTGTTCACGTTTTATGTTTGCATTTAAGTCCTTTGGATCCATGCATATTCTTAGATCATTGTTCTTTTTCTTTACACATACCATGGAGTTAACCCAGTCTGTTGGCTCTTCGACTTTCCTGATGACTCCTAGTGTGGTCATTCTATCCAGTTCTTTCTTGAGCCGGTCACGCAGGGGTACTGGAACTCTTCGTGGAGCATGTACCACTGGCTGAGCATCCTCCTTTAGCTGGATCTTGTAAGTGAATGGTAGAACTCCAAATCCTTTGAACGCATCCTGGAAATTATTTACTACAGAATCCACTGAGTCATCTGGTCTGTTTATCCCACAGTTTATACGGTAGACTCTCTTGACCAGTTCTAAGTCTTCACAAGCTTTGTCACCTAGGATGCAATATTTCCAAATTCGCTGACGACACTAAACTAGGAGGAGGGGTGGGCTCTGATGAGGATGTCAGGAGGCTACAGTGCGATTTGGACAGGTTGGGGGAATGGGCGGATACGTGGCAGATGCACTATAATGTGGATAAATGCGAGGTTATCCACTTTGGGGGTAAAAACAGGAGGGTAGATTATTATCTAAATGGCAATAGATTGGGAGATGGGGAAGTGCAGAGGGACCTGGGTGTTCTTGTGCACCAGTCACTGAAGGAGAGCATGCAGGTGCAACAGGCGATTAAGAAGGCAAATGGTATGTTGGCCTTCATATCAAGGGGGTTCGAGTATAGGAATAGGGATACCTTACTACAGCTGTACAAGGTGCTGGTGAGACCGCATCTGGAGTATTGTGTACAGTTTTGGTCGCCCCATCTGCGGAAGGATGTTCTTGCCATGGAAAGAGTGCAACGGCGATTCACCAGGCTGATACCTGGAATGGCGGGAATGACCTACGAAGAGAGATTAAATAGTTTGGGCTTGTACTCACTGGAGTTTAGAAGATTGAGAGGGGATCTCATCGAAACATATAAAATTATGGCAGGCCTGGACAGGCTGAATTCAGAGAGAATGTTTCCAATGGCCAGGGAGCACAGAACCAGGGGCCACAGTCTAAAAATAGCGGGCAAATCATTTAAAACAGAGATGAGGAAGAATTTCTTCACTCAAAGAGTGGTGAGCCTGTGGAATTCCCTGCCACAGAGGGCTGTGAAGGCTAATTCAATAAATATTTTCAAGAGAGAATTGGATATATTTCTGAAGGCTAAGGGGATTAAGGGTTACGGAGAAAAGGCGGGGACGGGGTACTGAACTGGTAAGATCAGCTATGATCTCAGACGAGGATCAGCCATGATCTCATTGAATGGCGGAGCAGGCTCGAAGGGCCGAATGGCCTACTCCTGTTCCTATCTCTATGTTACTATGTTTAGTGAATCAAGTCCTTCAGCCACAACAGAAAACATGAGATGATGCACTTTGTCTTTGACTGTCACTTTAAGTCTGCATACACCTAAGCTATCTATTTTCTGTCCATTATAGTTCTTCAGTAGTACTGACTTTTTTTGTATTTTGGGCTTTTCTTTCATATTTTTAATGTCACTCATACTGATTAAGTTTGCTTTTGCCCCAGTGTCTAGTTTCAATATAACTAATGCTCCATTTACCTGCAGTGGGATCATCCATTTGTCCTCTTTTACTGCATTAACTTTATGTTCAGCATTGTTTATATCTGAGGGCTGCACATTTTCTGTATCATTTTTGACATTGGCACATGACACCATTCGTACAAAAAATGCCTCACTTAAATCAGTGTCCTCAATCATATTGACTTGTTGCCCTTTCTCTGTTGTTACTTTTGAAAAGCATTGTTTGGCAAAGTGATTCTTTCCATGACATTTTGTGCACATTTTTCCAAACGCTGGGCATTGTCTTAACTGGTGTTTGTAACCACAGCGTTTACAATTAAAACTTTCATCCCCCGATTGCTTTTCATTTCTGTTCTGCCCACGTTTCTTCCCCTTGTAGGACACAGCACCGACAGCAGCACTGACTACAATCGCATCATTATTGATTTCACTGAAAGTCTACGCATGCTTTTGAGCTAGCTCGCTGGCTTGGCATATTTTCACAGCATTTTCCAATGTTAGTTCAGTTTCTCTCAACAGATGTTCCCTGACCTTTTTATCATGAATACCAAACACAATTTGGTCATGAATCATGGATGTTTTTAGCTCAGACAAATTACATGTCTGTGCTTTCAGTTTCAGATCGGTCACAAAGCTATCAAAAGTCTCATTTTGCCGCTGTGTCCTTGAATGGAACACATAACTTTCATAGGTCTCATTCTTTTTGGGAGAACAATGTGTATCAAATTTCTTTAGCACATCGTCTAAATTTTCTCTGTTCTCCTCTGGATTAAATACAAATGTATTAAATACCTCTATCACTTGTGGGCCTGCAACCGTAAGCAGCAACGCTATCTTCCTTGCATCTGGCTTCGTACCGTACCCGATGGCAGCAATGTAGAGTTCGAATGTTTGTTTGAAAGCCCGCCAATTGTAGTCGACATTTTCCGTGAGATTCAAAAACTCCGGTGGCTTCAAATTCTCCATGTCGCATTTCACAATTTTAAGCAGATCTTCACCACTCCTGGTACCATGTTATGTTCATTAATAACTAGACATTCTTATTATGAACACAGCTAGCTTCCAGCTAGTCATTTATTCAGTACACGTTCTCTAGGTACAGCATCTGTAGAGATTCAGCATGTGTGCTTCTGTGTGCAGGCAGCCATCTTGACTACTGCCTTCTGGGTAGCCTAATGCATGGTGGGTAGTGTAGTCTTAAACACATACAACTAAATATACAGCTCTATGGCTCCATCTAGTGTACCACTAGAATGAAATGTTATTGATCATTACACTACGGAGCCAAATTTCATGGCATGAGAGTTCTCCCCAATGTTTATCCCTCAACCAACACCTAAAAACATATTATCTGGTCATTATCACATTGCTGTTTGTGGGTACTTGTGTGCAAATTGGCTGCCGCGCTTTGTACAACAGTGACTACACTTCAAAAGTTCTTCATTGGTTGTACAGTGCTTTAGGATGTCCTGAGGTCATGAAAGGCATTCTAAAAATGCAAGCCTTTCTTTCTTCTTTTACTGGATTCTTTCTCTCCATTACCCGCCACCCAGCCCCCCAACCCCCCAGCCTGCTCCCCACTCCCCCACACCACTGACTGGTACTGCATAGACCGTACCAATAAATAAATCTAGTTTAACAGTGTTGACAGTAAATCTCTGTCAATGTACCCCTACATAATATCCCTATTGTTTCTATAGTGTCACATGAGGTCCTATAATCACCAAATGCAACAACACGCTTTCTCTTCATTTCAATACACATGACCAGAATGTAATGTCTGGGCAATGTGAAAGTTATGTAGCCTCAGCAGATTGTGTACAGGAGGACCAGCCAGTGGAGTTGTGCACGGACAACATTTTGCAAGAATTTAGATATTGTTTGAAACAAATATAATTTTGAGTTGTCATGAAGACTAATTTATATAAGTCACCTCTTCAACTTGCCTTAGGCTGCATGTTTGATTGCTCACTCAAACAAAAGAAGGATTTCTCTGTGACTCTGTGGAGAAATAGTATTAATTAGCCAGCTTGCTGCTCTGCCTTGCCTATCCCTACTGTTTATGCATCAGTTTTCATTATATTGTAGCATTCTGTTTAAAAGGTTTTCAAAGGAAGTACCAGGTCAATACTGAAAAGCTTAAAATAGATTTGCTGCAATGTAGCCTCAGAAACATAGCAACTACCAACAACTCTTTCTAATACTTTACTAAGCTAACCACAAAACTGCCTGTGCTAAATTTTATATCGTCTAATGAGTGGCTGTCAAGTTAATCACAAGTCTAGGCTAATGAGTATCAGACCTATCCAATAATTTTGTTTCATTTAAAGGAACAGTCTAGGGAAGGCTCACCTAATCCCTATCTGTGTGGCTGAATCAACATCTGTCAGTATCCTGTCTCCGCTTAAGTTTAGAGCACTGTAACATTCAAATATATCATGCCGTGATTTCAGAGAGCTGGGGACTGAGGCTGTGTTACCTTGATTTCAATGACCATAATCACAGATTCAAAAGTAAAATTTGAAATGCAGGCTAATCTTACTCCACTTCTCACTGAAGGAGATGACAGGTCCAGGGGTGACGCTCATTATACTCCTCATTGCGGGGCTCCGTTAAAGTATTCCTTCAAACACAATTACAATCAAATGAATGTCACACACACGTGCACTGTGACAAAAATTAAGCAGTTCTTTCTTGTGTTAGCTTTATAGAGGTTTCTTTAATTCAGTCACTTGTGATAGGAGTTTTGAAAAAACTAGCTACAGCCAGAATCTTGTCCCAAGCTCAACTTATACAAATGTTGTATGTTTCTTGAGTGGACTGCACAGCTTGAGAGAGGAGCCACGCTGCATTCAAATAAATACAGACTGTTATAAGAACATAAGAAATACACCTGCTCTGCCATTCAATAAGATAATGGCTGAACTTCTACCTCAACTCCACTTTCCCGTCCCATCCCCATATCCTTTGATTCCCTTAAGGTCCAAAAAGCTATCGATCTCCATCTTTAATATGCTCAATAACTGAGCATCCACAGCTCTCTGAAGTAGAGAATTCCAAAAATTCACCACCCTTCACCACGGCTTCCTGGAACTCGCTAGTGAAAGCACGCGAGTACACAGTGGCAATTGATGGGGTTGAAGCCGTGACAGGGAAAAATGTCAATATGTACTCAATACTCACATCCAACATTCCCTATAAAGTGCACGGCCGCGCACCTCTCTGCCAGGCCAGCGCAGCGGTGCGAAATTGTGAATGGGGCGCTCCCCCCAAAAAATAAGAGGGAATATTGCTCACAGCTGCTTTCGTATCTGCTTGTGTGAAAGGGTTTTTTCACAGTATTCATGCTGAGAGGTAACTTTACACACTTTGGAGGTGTCATCTGCACTTTGGAGGTTTGGAGGTCTGATCTGCAATTTGGAGCTTTGATCCATCAGAGCTTTGCTGTGTTAGATTGGATCTCAGATGAGGACCAAAATGACCAGCAGAAGCAGCAGCAAAAGAAGGAACAGCAGCAGCACCAGCAGCACCAGCAGTAACCTGTTGCTCACAGACCTGCAGCTCCATAGGAGAGAGGGGATGAGCAGAGAGATACATCTCACAGGAGGCCATACCCAGCACACAGGGTCTACAGGCAAAGGATCCTCCTTGATCTCTTTGCACCTCGAGGCAGTGTTGCTGGCTGTCTGCTCGAAGACAAGGGATACCCACTGAAAATTGAGAGCAGATGACACATCTCACAAACCCGAGGAATGAGGCCCAGGAGCGATACAAAGTATGCCATATGATCAACAGATGTGTCATCAAACCTACCTTGGGCATGCTGAAGATGAGCTTCAGGTGCCTCGACAGATCTGGAGGAGCCCTTCGGTAGACACCAGCCCAGGTCTCTAGAATGGTCGTGGTGTGCTGCACTCTGATCAACTTGCACAGGAACGTGTTTGGAGCTGCAGGAGGAACAAGGTGCAGAGCACAGAGCCTCTTTGGATGAGTCCGAGGAGGAGGAGTAGCAGGAGGAGGAGGAGGAGGAAATTGAGGAGGCACATCCAGAGAGGTGTCGCTAAAGACTTAGCCTGTCTCAACTCCATTGCAAGAGATCTGTGGCTCTACATGTCAACTCCAAACTCCTTCAACTTGCATGTTTGGAGTGTCACTTTAAACACTGGAGTTGAAATCACATCATGTGCATTGTCATCACACTTGCTGATGCTAATTGAATGGGAAACCCGGAAGTGATAATGTGGTGGCTGAGTTAAAAAGCCACTGACAGACTGTAAGATTCGAAATTTTCAGTAACTTAATCACACAAGAAAACAGGGTTAATAAGACAGTTTTATTGACCAAAAGAAGCTTGTACAGAAAAACCTTGATAAAAAGGGCATACAAAATGGCCGCCGGACCTCGTGATCAGTTTCTGGGACCATTTGATTTCTGTTACTGCAAGCCAGACAGGCTTGTGGATTGAGGACAGTAAGCCCACGAAAACCAGTATCGGGAAAACGAAACTCAGGGAACTGAGCATACATATTAATTGGATTCTAAGTACAAGACAGTTTCAGGTAACAGGATGGGGCCCATCAAGAAATGGGCGGACTTTTGAATGAACACTTAAACCCATTTACTGTACAAAGGAAAAACCGTTTAACAGCCATCAAGGGCAACCTCCAGACTGATCAATATACGAACCGAGTTACGGTGACAAAGTAAAAGACATTATCGGCCAGGAAGGCCAGTTAAGCTATCACCGGCTCCCGTTGTAAGACAAAGCACCCCTGCAGAGATTTCTGCCCGCCAAAAATATTACAAAGACAGGACTATGATTTGGCGGGAGATAAGACTGTCCCAAAAAGGTATAACTGTGGATTGAAAAGTCCATCAGGGGCTTCGCTTCAGTTTCGCTTCAGATGCACGCTTCGGGAACACGCTTCTTCTACCTCGGTAGCTTCGGAATTCGAGTAGGACGTTTCAGGATGGACCCTTCGGTTAAGGCAGCGTGGTCGGTGTTTGGCCAGGCAAGGCTCGGCCACGACGGGAAGACGACGAGGGTGGCCAGGGTACTTTTGTCGGGAGATCATCGACGACCCAGGCCGAAGGAGAAGACACCCTCAGGAAAACCGACGAGCCAGGCCGGGGGGAGAAATAAAAGGACACTCCGGGCCTAGCCCTCCAGGGCCTCAACATACCATTCAACCAGGAACTTTCCCTGTGCAGTTCTGCAACATTACATCGGTGACTGAGTCTTCCATGGGCATCCAGTTCTTAAAGGCACGTCAGTAACGGATTCAGCCATGACGAGCGCTCATCGAGACTGTATCTACTGCTCCATCACCTGAGAGAAAAACAAACTGCGCCAGAAGCTTCCAAATCCACGTGATGACGGAAAGCTGTGCCAAAGGGCTGCGAACCCCCTCTTTTGCGAATCTGAAAGTGGTGAGCATGATTCCGAGTTCCTCAAGTCGAAACTTAGTTTAGGTCTAGGGGAGGGGGTTAAGGGTAATCATAATGTGTTTCCCCTTTTACGACGTGCCGTGTGTTCCCCATTTCCATAGAGTTAAGTTTATAGATATGTGCATGATTGTAGTTATTTTGATCTGTGCTTATGACATGTATTTTACAATGCTGCAAACTGTTTTATAATAAAAGCCTCCATTTCGTGTTATTCAACCTGGTCTATTGAGTTTTTCTCTGCACTACAGTTCCCTGCACCTAAGTCCAAGGTCTAGAACCGTAGGGAAGAGTGGGTCGAAGCACTCAAGGATAATTATTGCACGAAGCCTGGTAGGAGACCAGAACGAGCGAGAGAAACCCCCTACAGATATGGCGACTGCGGCAGGACCTTGGCAGCAGGAATGTAGTGTGTTAGATCAAGGTCTGAATAAATGAAATGTGATGGATGAGAGAATAGCGGATTATGTTTTTGGGAAGGTAAACCTTACAAAACAGTGGATATCTGACCTAGTAAGAGATAGGCGCCCGCTAGATGCAGCCATCAAGTGGACAGAAAGTAAAGAGCATAAGAAATCGGTAGAAAAGGCAGCCTGGCTGATGTGCTACAAGAAGCAGGTCCAGCTTTTGGACCAGGTCGTTGTAGCACAGACAGCCCAGATCAAAGGGCTACTTACAGAAGTAGAGGAAAAGGTTGCGGGAGGTCTGAAACTGATTCAATCGCTTAACGTGCTGAATCAGGAACACCAATCCTCAACTCACCGCCATGAGACCCGGATAGAGTATTTGGAATGTCAGGTCATTGAGGCCAAGGCCAGTGAAGGTAGAATGAAAGAGAGGTGTTTCCGCCTAGCTAAGCAGATAGCGACACAGGAGGAAAGAATTTTGGGGGCTAGGGCAGCATATACGATGGCCATGGAGGAGAGGTCTGAGAACACCGATCATAGCGCTTGCCACAGGGAGTTAGAGGACCTGAGAACAGCCCTAGCGAAGGCAAACGGCTTGGTGTGTCTCATAAACCCGCCAGCGAGCCAGCTACTGTTAGCCAAGGAATCAAAAAGACCAATTCCACAGGAGGCAGTTAGGGTACCAACCCCCGAGCCCTCAGCACCTCCCGCCTATACCGAGTCTTGGACTCCAGGGGAGGAAACGGTAGAGTTAGACGAAGAGATTCTTGAGGTAGAGCAGCCCCAGGTAGTCGAGTCGAAGCCAGCACCGATGTGTCCCGCTCGACACCGAAGGCTCGGTCCGGACCAAGCGAATGGCGATGACGGACCCCTCGTGAATCAGATCATAATGCCCCATAGCGCACGACAGCTAAGGGAAATGATCAGTCACATCCCAAAGCTCTCCGAGTCAGGAGATCCCTCCGTGCATTTTAGGGACGTGGAGCAAACCGCAGCAGTTAATGACTGCGACGGGGCCGAACTGTCCAAAATGCTCCTGTTCTCCCTGGACAGCTCGCTTCTCCAGTGTCTCCCTGACGAGAGCAAGAGAGGGCGCAAGATGTATGAGGAGGTACGGGACGAGATCCTGGAGATTATAGGGGAGGGTGACGGAACTCCGTTCCTCCGATTGGAAAGGATGGTACAGCTAGAGGGAGAACCCCCACGGGTTTTCGCCGGAAGGTTGTGGCCAGTGTATCGGCGCAGCTGCCCGGGAGGACCGGACCGGAACGCGCTAAATAATGACCAAAGGGCTCATTGGCTCCGGTGTCTGGTCGCCAATTGCTTGCCACCAGTGAGGGAGCAGGCCAAAGCATGGTTTGACCCCACTAACCTCCGCTCCACGGAGGAAGTAGTACTTGATCAACTCACGATAAGTTACAGGAACAACAAGAGTAGGGATGTGCCTTCCTCAAAGGGAAAGGTGCATGAGGCAAGGCCAGCAGCTCCTGCCAAAAAGGAATGGCATCAGGAGGGGAATCGCCCTCCTCAAGCCAAGAGCAGTTGTTACGGGTGTGGGAAGGAAGGTCACTGGCGCCGGGACTGTAAAAATCCCTGGAAGGATTTAAAGGGGAAAACTTCCCCAGCCCCGGCACCAGTAGATGGTGCGGTTGTGGATCCCGCTGCGATCGAGTCAATCATACAGACAATGCGGTCTCTGATGACCTCGCAGGGGAAAATAGCTGTCACCACCGGCCTTGTCGCTCCCGAAACTCCGATCACTGTACCCAAGTGACTAGAGTCGGCGCAGCCCATCTACCTGTGTCCGCTCCGCTACGATGCATGGAGACGACCCCTCGTAGAGATGGAGGTAGAGGAGGTGAAGGAAACTTATCTGTTGGACACGGGAGCATCGTGCACCATAATCCATGCAGATAACCCCACCACCTCGGCCCTGTCCACCGGGGTCCCATATCGTCTGTTGGGCTTCACGGGCGAAGAACAGGCTGGCGCACATTCCCTTCCCCTCTCCATTCATTTCGGGCCACTCCACACCACGTGGAAGTGTATCCTGATGAAGTGGGAAGAGGGAGGTGGAACGGGAGTCCTGGGGCCTGATTTCTTGGTGGCCCACGGGATCCACGTGGACCTAAGAAATCATTGTCTCTGGGGAGAGGGTACGAGTGTGAGGGAGGGGGAGAGTGTTAAGGAAACCCCTACGAAGGCGCGGGTTAGCCGGCGAGAAGTAAAATTCTTGGGTCTAACCCTATGTGCTGGCGAGAGAACAGTAGACCAGGAGGATGAGCCGGAATCGGTGCAAAATCCGCCGGCCTACGCCACTCGCACAGTGGAGGTGTCCCGTCGTAGCAAGTGGTTTGGTGGGAAGTGGTGCAAACTGTTTAAGTCGGGTGCACAAGGGCCGACAACAGGGGCCAGGCCTGAGGACAAAAATCCTCAGCCTGCGACAGAGTCACAGACCACACAGGCTGGAACAGTAGCCTGCGTGAAGGGAGGTGTCATCCCATTGGAGTGGGAGGTCTCCCCTCTGATTTGGGATTCGGACGAGGAAGAGCCCGAACAGCTCGAACCTGCCCTTGACCCGATCACGGAGGAGGAAGAGTCAGAGGACGAAGATCCCGCCCTCGACTCAAGCTTAGGGGAGGTAGGGGTTGGGGGCGGAGACTCACTGCCTGTAGGGACAGGTGAGGTGGAGTCGGATGCCACAAATCCCGGCCCCGGGGGGGCGGAGCCTGAGGGAGGGGAGCCGGAGCTGGCAGCTGTGGTGGAACCACAGGCTGTGACGGTGAAATCCCCAACCCCCGGCCCGTCAGCCCTGGGAGCCTCACCCAAGGCAGCCCCTCGTAGGTCGACTCGAACGCCCCAGCCCAGAAAGCATTGGCCAAATTTTCCCTATCTTCCCCAACCTCGGTCCAGAGCAGCCCAAGAAGGGCACGATTCCCGTTCAGCAGCGACAAGCTGCGGGGGATCAAAGCCGAAGGTCAGTGCAGCCCCGCCACAGGGAGCGGCACGCTGCAGCCCTCACAGGAATTAAGTAGGCCGCCCGGAGGAGGGCGGCGCTGTACATAGGTGTTAGGTAATGATAAGTTAAGTTAGGTAGTTGTAATGATAGTCTAAGGTGCGTAAAGTTTAAGGTGATGGGGATGTTTAAAAGGTAGTTTTCGGAATCTGCCCAGAATGTGTGGTTGTTTGGAAGTGGGGTCAGAGGACCCGCGCGTCCGTTTAATTAAGCCAGCACCTATTGGGAGCCTGGCTACATCATCTTATCGGTTACAGAAACCAGGAATACAATGGAGAGGATTCTTGTGATACTCGCGGCGATCGGGTGCGGGCTGGCCTACCGGGGCCGCACCAAGGACATCATCGTGTCCGGATGTTCCGGGGACACAGCCCCCATCGCGACGGATGGGACGGGGAAGCGAGAGGTTGAGGAAACCGCCACCTATTTCCACCAAGGGAGATGGCCAGGATGGCTGGGGACGAATTCTACGGAATACTCCAGCAATTTCGGTTTCGCCTACCAAGAGACTTCGTTAATGTGCCCCCGGGTGAGGATCCTTGCACCCAGTCAGCGTTACCGTGGGAAAGAGGATCTGTTTGGTGTGTAATGGGATCGTACCGCTAAGTAGATGGTGGTGGTTACGAAAGCTGGGAAAGGACATGAAGAACTCTACTATCGAGTGGGAACGACTGGGTAACAATACCCATCGGACAATTACGGGGACTCACGGACAATTACGTGTGTGTTGGGACAAATGGTGGGAACCAGATGAAGGCATATATGTCTGTATGTGGGGTTCAAAACGCGTTTGCCCCAAGGGCGTATCCATCTTTTTCCAGAGGCAGTGGCAGGATGAAGGAAAGGGGATGAGATGGGATGTCAGCACTCGGGCGTGCAGAGCCCCTTACTCCCCGATTCCGGTAAACGCCACTGAACTCATCACCCACCCACGCAAGCCCCTGCCCACGATTCCGGTAGCGCTAGCCCAGAGGGAAGGGTGCCCCGCCACCACAAAGGGACCCGGGAACGGTTTGGTATTGGTACCCACCGGTCAGGTGCTGTACCAAGGGGTACACTGTGCGGTGGCCTCAGTGATTTTAAACCTCACTGAGGTACGATTGCCGGAGTGGTGTCCCAGGGAAATGGAACAATTGTACCAGGTCCTGTTAACCCGAATGTTCAGACAATTTTACGAGTTTGACTTTGCCGACATCGACAAAGCCAAATTGTACACCACACCACAGGAAGTTTTGGATCGGGTAGGGAGGCAAAGAAGGGGTACTGTAAATGACATTTTCACTGCTTTTAACACTGGAACGTCTGTTGTCAACGCTCTAGACAACGTGGAGCTGCAGACACAGATCAATGGTTTAAAAGCCCAGTTGAGGAACATACTGACAGACGAAAATAAGGTAGTGGGTTCTGAGCTACATGAGGACCAAGCCATGACACTACACTTAAAAGAAATAATTGCTGAGCTGGAGAAACACGCTAGAACGGTAAATGCGCTCATCAAGGAGGATCGGAATGCGTCCGATCAGGCTGCGCAGAACGAGACCTGTGTGCTATACGAGGCGTGGTTACTGGGTGAGGGCCGCAGTAATCTGGAGGATTTAAAACAAGGTTTGGTCCCATCCTGGATCAGCAACAAGCACTTGCAAGCGCTCCACCCTTTTGAGAACGCAGTAAGCCCGTGCCAGCTCAGACTAGCTGCAGAGGCATACCCAGTCCCAGTGGACTGCGGACGCTCAAACCACACTATTATGGGAATAGTGGTAAGGATGCCGGTGTTGGGTCCCGCAGCAAAGCCCACCCCGGTATACAGGGTGGAGAACATTGGAGTCATCCAGGGGGGTGCGCACATTCGTTACGCAGTGGTCCCGCCTTACGTCATCAGATGGGAGCGTACGATGACAGGCACCGACCTCTCGGGGTGTCGTAGCCGGGGAGCACACATCATCCTGTGTCCCCAGCACTTAAATGCCTTTTCGAAACCACAGTGCGGGTTCAGAACCGCTAGCGCGAAGCCGATAAATTGCACCATGGAGGCAATGGCAAAGGACCATGTGCCCCCGCAGGTGGCATATATCGGAGGTGGAACATACTGTGTCACCACTGCAGCGCCTCACTATCGCCACAGACAGCACGTGTGGTGTCCGGTCAGTGACAGCAGTTTCTGTTTCAAACCCAGGGCCAGAGGCCTCTCTCTTTTGCACAGTAAAACTTTGAGTGGTTCGATCCACTCACCCCTTAGATTCTAGACACTGGACTTAGGTGCAGGAACTACAATGTAGAGAAGACTCTTATAGACCAAGTTTAATGAATCAAAATGGAATTTTATTGCATATGGAAATAAAAAATCAAATGCAAGCAGATAAGGGGGTACATGGGAGGGAAAAACAAATCAAAACAATACAGTACTAGCTAAAATAGATACAGACGTATTATACTTTACAAAAGCCATCATGAAATGGGGAAACACACAGAACATCGAGGGACAACAACTCATGTTAATTATACCCAAAATGACCACCCCCTTAAACCTAACTAGATCCGATTATGAAGGGCCAGAAACATGCTCACCAATCCAGTTGTAAAAGTATAGAGTTTTGAAACTGGTCTGCGTTTTGATCCCCTCAGGCATCCTGTTTCCTCGTGGTCAGTGGAGCCACAGCGGGCTGCGCCACACCTCACTCTCTTTCTCGAGGTGAAGGGCACAGACAGGCTGGACACTGACGGGCCTGGATGTCGGCGGAGTTCATCTGCTTGACCACGGTTGGAAGCCCCTAGCCGGCTTTCATATAGGTTTCTTCAGGATTTTTTTACTACCTCCCGTTTCGTCAACGGCCCGGGGTTGGTTGATGATCTCCCGATGTTTTACCCCAGGGCGGGACGCCAGCTCGAACCGTCTTCTTCTCCGAACTCCAGCTGCTATCGAAGGTAACGGCTATTACCGAAGATCCCACGAAGATGATGAAGAAAGGAACCTCTCTCTTCCCAATATCTAAGATGAAGCCTCTTCTCTTCCCTACTACCCCCGGTGTCTCCCAATTATATTTCTCAGCAGAAGCCCTTATCTCGCGCCAAATCAGGTTAGTCTTTTGTTTTAATTTTGGCGGGCTGGTTGCACAACGGGGTAGTTATTATATTTAAACTGCTTTCGGGATGGCCGGTGATGGTCATCTCTGGTCTGGAATGACCTGGTAATGTTTTAATGTCTTCTTGATGTCTTTAACGGGTCCTTGATGTGTTCTTTATGAATATGGAACTATTCCCCTTTGTCTGGGTAAACATTTAGATGGCCTTTATCTACAGGCCGATCTGACTGGATCTGCATCCAATCTTTATGTATGTGTGGGTGTCTGGTTTTGTTCTCTCAGAAACGGCTTCCAGAACCTACTGTGGGTTGAATCCACAAAGCTGCCTGAGGACTGCAGGAACCATTTTAATGTGTCCCAATAAGTTGGTCACGGGGTCTGGCGGCCATTTTGAATGCCCCTTTTTCCTGGGCTTCTTTTAAAACAGTCTTTAAAATCATGGCCTCTTCTGCCATTCGACCCTTATTAATACAATATCAATTTTGCGAATCCTACAGTCCCCCCTGATGATACTATAACTTGCTTGAAGTATCATAATTCTGGGTGAGCAAAATTTTCTGACTTTCCATAATTAATCCATCCCCTGTAATTACCTATCTATGAACCCACGACACTTGTATTTCCCATTTCAGAAAACCTACAGCGCACATTAAGCATCTATAGATGGCAATACATTGGATTTAAAATCTGACACATTCACTTCCAGGCGTGGAGGGGGGCCTAATACCCCTACACCACCTGGTTCATACACATTGGCCTAGAAATTGGGTATAGCCCCGCTTGAGGCGCTAGAACTGGCGGTGTGCTAAGTTTATAGCCAGACGAAACTTATCGCTGCCTGGCGAGATATTGGATTGCATCGCCCCCAAAGGGGATTGAGGCGCTAATTCAGCCATTGCACGGTGCTCCTAAGGCGCAAAAGTTCAGGCGCTACTCAATATTGACACAGACGGGCGCAGCGCAGGTGATCTCAATTACGGGAAACCACGAGACTTCCAGGCGCTGGCCGGCTCTTAAAGGGGTGGGTCAGTCAACCTGAGCTTCAACACCCAACGCCCTGTAGGCCTCAGAATCGGCGCTCGCCCTTCTCTGGCGTTAGAAACTTGTTCAGCATGGAGAAGGTTAGACAGAGAGCAGAGCGCTTCAGCACTGAGGCTCTGGACCAGTTGATGGCTGCAGTTGAGCGCCGTCGCGATGTCCTGTATCCAGACAATGGCAAGAGGCCGAATCAGAAGGCTTACCGACGATCTTGGATGGAGGTTGCTGTGAGGGTCAACTCCAGCAGCATGGCGACCAGGACCCCTGTTCAGTGCAGGAAGAAATTCAACGACCTCACACGGATCGTTAGGGTGAGTGATGGTTTACCAAACTTCTGATTCCCTCCATCTGCAGCTGACTTCGGGCACCCTGTTGCAATGATGCCCCAATGGCCATCTGCCAGCAAGCACCCATGGCCCTTTCTGGCCACACACATGGACAGATGTCTCAAGGCCTCAAGTAAGGGCTCTTGCACCAAGGGGGGCATGCGATGATCTCTCAAGGCCTCATGAAAGGGCTCTTGCACCATGGGGGGCATGCGATGATCTCTCAAGGCATCATGTAAGGGCTCTTGCACCATGGGGGGCATGAGATTATCTCTCAAGGCATCATGTTACAGAACTTCCCCTTCTTTCCCCTGCAGTCCAAGCTGGCGACGATCCAAAAGGAGCAGCGTCGAACTGGTGGCGGACCTCCACAAGTGGTCACTCTCACGGATCTGGAGGAGAGAATGCACCAGATTCTTGGAGGATGTCTGTCTGGTCCTGTGACCACTGCATCTGCCGACCCCATTTCCGACAGCGAGGGTAAGACTCTCACCTTTTTCACCTGTTGCCTTCCACTTGGTCCCCCCGCCAGCATGCATCCTCAGTGTGCAGCCATGTCAGAGCCTTGGCGCAATCTGGCATGCCTTTCAGCAAACCTGTCCTTTTGCGAAAGCAACTCTTCCACCTCCCTACTTTCAGATGAATCAGCACCAACTCGGGCTCAACGCACTGAAGCTGCCAGTGCCAGTGCCACCGGAGGCGAGGAGCAGGAGGACTCCGGACCAGCCGTTGCAGAATCCGGGGAGCGGACACATCTACAGACTGGGGATAGTAGTCCCCTGGAGGGGAGGGGGGGCTGCTCTGAGGATGAACCAGTTGCCGGACCAAGCGGCATACAGCAACGCAAGGGGGATAGGCAAGTTCGGCCACCGTCTCCCCGGAGGGCAAGGCAGGTAGTCATGACTGCTGCACAGAGTGCAGATGAGGTGCGTCGCCTGGCTGAAATGAGCAAACAGGCCCGGGTCAGACACATGGAGCTGATGGCTGCAGTGGAGAAGATGCCTGAGTCAATAGATTCATTGGCTAAGAGTATGTTGGACTTCGGGGCAACAATGGAGAGGACTCTCCAGGGCGTTGGGGCAACAATGGACAGGACTCTCCAGGTCTTTGGGGAAACAATGGACAGGTCTATCCAGGGCTTCGGGGCAACAATGGACAGGACTATCCAGGGCTTCGGCCCAACAATGGAGAGGACTGTCCACGGCTTTGAGTCGGCTATGGAAAGGACTGTTCAGGGCTTGTCCGAGGCAGTGGAGCGGTCGGCACCTGCCTTGTCCGAAGCAATGGGAAGAACTGTCCAGGGCTTCTCCGAAGCACTGGCACCTGGCACACAGGTCCTCACTGTTGCCACGCAGTCACTTGCTGGGCTCCTCCACACCCAGATTGAGGCAATGCGATCTCTCACTGCAGCCACCCTCTCTGCATCAGTTAGGATCACCCCGGGCCCTTCCAGTCCCATACAAGGCCAGGAATCAGTGGAGCATGCGATTGTGGCGGATGAGCCGAGCCGCTCCCCTCAGATAGCCAGTGTGTCGTCCGACCATGGTGCAGGTGTCCTCTTCGGCAGGAGACCATTGCACATGCCAGCGCTGGGACGTCTGCATTGCAGCTGCCACCACCTGCAGGGCACACTGCTTCCAGCCATTGTCACATCAAGCATCCTGCGTCCGCACCCTCCAAGCCCAGAGGCCGGCCAGGCCATACCTCAGGGGCTTCTGCGCTTCCACACAGTGAGCAGGCGTCCCCCAGCTTTGAGCCCGCCACTGGGGTCCAATTACGTAGGAGCAGCAGGGAGGGAAGGGGCTGGGCGCGAAAGAGAAGTCGTTCTCCCTCAAGGGGCCAGTTGTAGAGGGAGGTGCTGAGACGTTTCTTTGTCCAAATTCAAGGACACCCTCACCTGTTGTAATATTTGCAGAAGGTTTGTTGAGTTTTGCGGCTTTGCCGAAGAGTTCACAGTTATTTCGTAACTTATGGTTTCTGTTGACATTACGTTGTTTTGCTGTAATGAAAGACTTTTGTGCCAATAACCAGAAGTTTCAATGTGGCATGGTGCACGTGACTACTTTCAGTGATGCTGGCATTCAGAGGCCGTCAAACATCCAAAGTGCGCATGAGTTAAGACTCTCATCATTCCGCCACAGGGGTCTCGAAACGAGTCCTGATGAGTCTCTGACGTATGGCCCTTCCACTTTCAGCAGCCCTTCCATCTTCCTCCTCCTCCTCCTCCTCCTCCTCTGCCTGCGCTTCCTCCTCCTCCTCCTCCTCATCCTCCTCCTCCACCTGCTCTTCCTCCTCCTCCTCCTCCTCCACCTGCTCTTCCTCCTCCTCCTCCTCCTCCTCCTCATCCTCCTCCTCTGCCTGCTCTTCCTCTTCCTCCTCCTCCTCATCCTCCTCCTCCTCCGCCTGCTCTGCTGGTCATTGTGGGACAGCTGGAATTGGCTGGGTGCGTCGATTCGCCAAGTTGTGGAGCATGCAGCAGACGACGACGATGTGTCCCACTTGCTGCGGCGAGTACTGCAGGGACCCCCCCGAATGTTCCAGACATCGGAAACGCTTTTTGAGAACACCAATAGTGTGCTGTTTACTGTGTCTGGTCACCTGATGGCCGCTGCTGATCAGCTCTTCTGCTGGGGTGTCGGCCACACGGAGTGTTGTCATCAGCCATGGCCAGAGAGGATAGCCCTTGTCCCCAGTAAGCCAGCCTCGTCTTCGAGCCAGCCCCTCAAAAAGGTTACAAACTGAGGTCAACCGCAGGATAAAGGCATCATGGCTGCACCCTGGGAAATGCGCGGTGACTGCCATGATGATTTGGCGGAGGTCACAGACCAGCTGCATGTTGAGGGAGTGGAGCCCCTTGCGGTTGCGGAAGTCCTAAGGATGATGGCATGGCGCCCTCAAAGCCACGTGTGTGCTGTCAGTCGCCCCCTGCACCATGGGGAAGTCTGCAATAGAAGCGATATCCTGCGCGCGCTCCGCCTGCTTGTGCAGGGTCAGAGGCAAGGTCATGAATTGACGCCTTCACCTATAAAGGGCATCTGTAACTTGCCGGATGCAACAGTGGACTGCAACCTGAGCGACAGTCGCAATGTCCCCAATGGCTGACTGAAAGGATCCATTGGCATAAATATTGAGGCCATCAGTCCGTTTAGCCATCACGGACAGAGAGGTTCTGCACCGTTCACGTGGCTGCAGATCCTGACCAAGCAGGTGGCACAGATCAGTAACAATGTCCCTCCAGAATCGGAGCCTTCCCAAACACTGCTCCTCCGACATGTCGAGGCTTGTCACCTGCTGCCTAAAGACCCTCGCAGCATCCCGTCGGATTGGCCGACCTCCATTGCCCCTCCTCCTTCTGACCAATCCCGGCCCTCTCTCCCGCCGTCTCTCTGCCCCTTCACAGTGTTGGGCGATGAGGCCGTCGCCCTACAAAGAAGCTCCCATTCCGATGCCAGTTGGTCAAAAGGCTTTTAGGTGTAGTGCTGCAAGTGCTTCGGACAGGTTTGAAGGTCCCAAGTACTGTAAAGCTAAATTCCCAAAACTCGGCTCCACAGTAGCTCGCCAACTCTACCCAGTAGCGATCGCAATGAGCAGGCCAAGTGGCTGAAGATTCTGCACTAGAGCTGTCCCCTTTAAATAGCGCCCCCTACTCCGAGAAGGGCCTGTTAGCCCTCCCGCGAACTGTCACTAATAGCGCTAGGCGTTAAGGCTCCGGGCGCCACCCAATATGCGCTCAGGCGCTCCTAGAAGGCGTTCACACTGAAATGACGTCATGATCTGCTTGCGCTCACGGGCGCGCGCAAACACTTAGCGCAGGCGCTAAATGTATAGTCAATATCTGAGTTGTCGCTATCTTCATAGCGACCGCCCCAACATAGGGTATCGCCCCAATTCTAGGTCTCTTTAGGCGCTCAGCACCGGCGCTACCAACCCAATTTCTAGGCCATTATCTTTTATTAATACCAACTCGCTTAATAAACTTCAATAATAAAGAGCAAAATACACAAAATCTCACACGAATATTATCAAATAGAGGAGGGAGGGAAACTTTAACTTTATATATAGCAGCCTAAATCTAAACGGGTGTCTCTTCTTCTACCCGCACATAATGCTCCCTCCATTCTCCCCTGTTCTCATACTTCTGTGAATGTCTGACCTTTTTACAGTGTACAAACAGCAAATAAATCACAATAAAAACCTGACACACTACAAGGATGTGGGAGGCTATCCTAATCCAAGAAGGGACTTCTACATTAGTGAACAGGTCCCACCGGTGGGGTTACTATATCCAATATGTTTGCCCCTATCTCTAAAGTCTTCTGCTCCAGTGTGTCAAAATGTTTCTGTGAAACGACAACGGCTTTTAATATCTTGGTGAGGTGTTCAGGGAGAGGGGGAATGATATATCCAAAATGTGCAAGGAATCGTTGCAGATCCGTGAAATTCTCTTTAACAGTGATGTGAACAGTGGAAGGTTCAGGAATGGGGACAATTCGCTCTTGGGCCACTTGAACTTCTGCCTTGGGCTTGAAACAGAAACTGCTGTCACTCACCGGACACCAGCCGTGCTGTCCATGTTGGTAGTGGGGCGCTGCAGTGGTGACACAGTATGTCCCACATCCTATATATGCCACCTGCGGGGACACATGGCCTTGTGCCATTGCCTCCATGGTGCAATTTATAGGCTTCGCGCCAGCAGTTCTGAACCCGCACTGTGGTTTCGAATAGGCATTCAAGTGCTGGGGACACAGGATGATGTGTGCGCCCCGGCTCCGGCACCCCGAGAGGTCGGTACCCGCCATTGCATGCTCCCATCTAATGACGTAAGGTGGGACCGCTGTGTAGCGAATATGTGCACCCCCCTGAATGACTCCAATGTTCTCCACCCTGTATACTGGGGCAGGTTTAGCTATCTTACCCATAACCGGCATTCTTACCACTATACCCATAATGGTGTGATTAGACCGTCCACAATCCATTAGGAATGGGTAGGCTTCTGAAGCTAGTCTGAGTTGGCACGGACTTAATGCATTCTCTAAAGGGTGGAGGACTGCGAGGTGCTTGTTGCTGATCCAGGCGGGGACTAAACCTTGTTTTAAATCCTCCAGATTACTGCGGCCCTCGCCCAGTAACCACGCCCCGTACAGCACGCAAGCTTCGTTCTGCGCAGCCTCATCGGACGCATTCCGATCCTCCCTGATGAGAGCATTTACCGTTTTGGCGTGTTTCTCCAGCTCAGCAATAATTTTTTTTAAGTGTAGTGTCATGGCCTGGTCCTCATGTAACTCAGAACCCACTACCTTATTCTCGTCAGTCAGTATCTTTCGTAACTGTATTTTCAAACCATTAATCTGGGCCTGCAGCTCCACATCATCCAGCGTGTTGATGACGGAAGCCCCTGTGTTAATAGCTGTGAAAATATCATTTACTGCACCCCTTCTTTGTCTCCCTATCCTGTCCAAGATCTCATGTGGTGTGGTTTACAATCCGGCTCTGTCTACATTAGCAAAGTCAAATTCATAAAACTGTCTGAACATGTTTGTTAACAGGACCTGGTATAATTGCTCCGTTTCCTTGGGGCACCACTCTGGTAATCGCACCTCGGTGAGGTTTAAAATCACCGAGGACACCGCGTAGTGCACCCCTTGGTACAGCACCTGACCTGTGGGTACTAATACCAACCCGTTCCCGGGTCCCTTGGTAGTGGTGGGGCACATTTCCTTGCGGGCTTTGGCTACCGGAATTGTGGGCAGGGGCCTGCGGGGGCGGGTGATGGGTTCAGTGGCGCTTACTGGGATCTGAGAGTATGGGACTCCGCACGCCCGTGTGCTGACGTCCCACCTCATTTCTTTCCCAGCATCCTGCCACTGCCTTTGGAAAAAGGTGGAGACGCCTGTGGGGCAGGCGCATTCTGAACCCCATATACAGATGTAGATCCCCTCATCTGGTTCCCACCATTTGTCCCAACCCACTCAACCCCCTTGATTCCCCGTAATAGTCCGATGGGTATTGTTACCCGGTCTCTCCCACTCGACCGTGGAGTTCTTCATGGTCCTACTCAGCTTCCGAAGCCACCACCAGCGGTCCAAAGGAACATGTTCATGACAAACCAGGCAAACCTTCTTCCCGATGGTGACGCTGACTCTGGGTGCGATGACCCTCACTCGGGGGCACATCAAGGAAGTCTCCCGATACGCAAACCCGGACTGGCTGGAGTATTCCGTAGAGTTCGACCCCAGCCATCCTGGCCACCTCCCTTCTTTGGAAGTAGTTGGCTGTCTCCTCGACCTCCCGGGTGCCCGTCCCATCGGTCGCGATGGGGGCTGTGTCTCCCGAGCACCCATAGATCGTGGAGTCCTTGGTGCGGCCCCGATAGGCCCGGCTCCACCCGATCACCGCGAACGCGACGAGAATCCCTCTCATCTTTCTGGTTCCTGTAACAAAAGTAAACGATATAGCCAGGCTCCCGAGAGATTCTGGCTTAGGTGAAGGCATGATCGGGCCTTTCGACCCCGACCCAAAACAACACACATGCTGAGCAGATTCCAAAACTACTTATAACACTAATCACTTTAATATACACACACCTTAAACTTAATTAAACTTAAACTTAACTTATGTACAGCGCCGCCCATCCCCGGGCGGCTTACCTAATCCCTGATTGGACTGCATCCTGCCGTTCCTTGTGGCGGGGCTGCACTGACTTGTGGCTTGGGTTCCCCGCAGCCTTTTGCTGTCAATTGGGGGCTGCGTTTTGCCAGGGATTTCCCAAGTCTGCGTTTACTGAGAACGGGGAAATCGGGCCAAGGTTTTACCGGCTGAGGCATACGAGCCGACCTGCGAAGAGGGATTTTGGGCGCGGCTCCCTTAGCGAGCGGACTTTCGGTTGGGACTTTAGCCCTCACAGCCCGTGGCACTTCCACGGCTGCTGGCTTCGGCTCCCTTCCTTCAGGCTCCTCCCCTTTGGGATTTGGGCAGACTCCCTTAGCGAGTGGACCTTCGGGTGGGACTTCAGTGTACACAGCCCGTGGCTCTTCCACAACTGTGGGCTTTGGCTCCCTCCCCTCAGGCTCCGCCCCTTCGGGATTTGGGTTTGTGGCAGACGGCTTCTCCCTACCTGTCCCTACAGGTGGAGAATCACCGCCCCCAATTTCTACCTCCCACACGCTTGAGTCGAGGGTGGGACCTCCGTCCTCCAACTCCACCTCCTCCAGAATCGTGTCGAGGGCGGGGCCTTGCTGTTCGGGCTCCCCCCCGATGGCGTTCGGATCAGGAGGAGGGCCTTGGTCTTCGGGCTCCTCCTTGTCCGAGTCCCAGGCCAGTGGGGAAACCTCCCAGGTGGGCGGGACAGTTTCTCCCTCCAGGCAGGCTGCGGTTCCAGCCTGTGTGGTCTGTGACTTATTGCACGCCTCAGGCTGAGGAATTTTACCCTCAGACCTGGCTTCAGTTGTTGGCTCTTTTACACCCGGCTTAAACAGTTTGCACCGCTTGATGTGAAACCATTTACAAGCCCTTAGCTGACCCTCTAAACTACCAGCCCTCGCTGTTAACCTGGCGTTCTCCTCCCTTAAAGCCTGCTCAACTAACTTAGCCTCCGCAACCTGGCACCACAGGTATTCCTCCATTTTACAGGAGGTCTCTTCCTGTGCATGTCTTTTTAGAGGACACAGGTCGACAGGCTGCGCTGGCTCTAGTCATTTGGGTGCAGCGTTCGGGGCTGTGGGAACGATGGGACCGGTGGTGGCTGCTATCTTCCCCTGTGAGATCATAAGAGGCTGCATTGTCTCTAAAATTGATTCTATCGCAGCGGGATCCATAGGGGCACCGGCTCCCTTTGCTGGGACAGGAGCTGCAGCTTGTGTTTGGGCTGGTGCTGGGGCGGCGGTCTGGGCTTGGGTTTGGGCTGCGGGAGATTTCCCTTTATTATCCTTCCACGGATTTTTACAGTCCTTGCGCCAATGTCCATCCTTCCCACACCCGTAGCAATTGAGCTTGGCTTGGGCAGGGCGATTCCCCTCCTGACGCCACTCCTTCTTGCTTGGGGCTGCGGGTTTCGCCTCATGCACTTTTCCTTTAGAGGGAGGTGTCTCCTGACCTCTACAATTCTTGTATGCCACGGTGGGCTGGCGGAGCACCATTTCCTCCGTGACACCGGGACCTTGGGGGTCAAACCAAGACCTGGCTAAGGCCTGTATCTGTGGCAAGCTGTTAGCGACCAAGCAACGGAGCCAATGAACCCGATGTTCGGCGCTCATTCCAACCCGTTCAGGCATGCCCGGACAACTGCGTCGATACACTGGCCATAGCCTTTCTGTGAAAACCCGCGGGGGTTCTCCAGCTAGCTGCACAGTCCCTTCCACCCGTTGGAACGGATTACCGTCGTCCACTCCCATAACTTCCAAGACCTCATCCTTGAGATCCGTATACCCTTTCCGCCCCCTCTTACTCTCGTCTGAGAGGCACTGAAGGATTGTGCTGTCCAGGGAGAAGAGCAGCATCTTTGCCTGTTCAAGATCATCACAATCATTGATGGCGGCTGTCTCCTCTACCTCCCTGAAATGAACTGACGGATATCCCTTTACTGTGAGTCTTGGGAGGTGGCTCACCATGGATCTTAGTTGTGGGGCAGCGTAGGGCACCATGAGCTGGTTCATGTGGGGTCCGGGATCACCATTGTCCTCGTTGGGACCGAACCTCTGGTGCCGAGCAGGACACATTGGTGCCGGCTCCGGCTTCACTACCAGGGGTTGTTCCTCCTCCTGTACCACCTCGGCTACCCTTTCTTCCACCACCCCTTTTTCGGGCCAAGCCTCACTATAGCTTGGCGGGGCTGAGGGTTCAGTTGCTGGTGCTGCAATTACTTCGCACGGAATCGGGTGTTTGGATTCCAGCAAAAAGTCAATCTGACTTGCTTTTGGGCTTACGAGGCATACCATGCCTTTTGCCTTAACCAGGGCCGTTCTCAGGTCCTCTATGGTCTTTTGGCAGGGGCCATGGTCTGCGCTCTCAAACCCATGTTCAAGGGATAGCTTGTAAGCTGCCTTGACTTCCACTACTCTCTCCTCCTGCGTTCTTAGCTGTTGTGCGAGGCGGGCGTTTTCCTCCCGTAATCTCGCTTCATGGATCTTTGCCTCAGTAACCTGGCATTCCAGATACTCTATTCTAACCTGATGTTGGCTGGTTACAATTTGGCATTCCTGATTCAGCGCGTGAAGCGCTGTGATGAGTTTTTCCCCACCCATGGACTTTTCCTCTATCTCTGCTGCCTGGGCAGTGATCCTGGCTGCCTGTGCTGCAACGACCCAGTCCAAAACCTGGAACTGTTTCTTGTAGCACATCAGCCACACTGCCTTTTCCACTGACTTCTTATGCTCTTTGCTCTCTGTCCACCTGATGGCTGCGTCTACTGGACGCCCATCCAGTAAGAGATCGGAAATCCACTGCTTAGTGAGATTTACCTTGCCAAAGACATAATCTGCTATCCTCTCATCCATTGCATTTCGACCATTCGAACTTGGGTCTAATACATTGCAATCCTGCTGCCAGTGTCCTGCCGTGGTCGCCATTTTCTGTAAGGGGTTTTCTCTCCGAGGTCGCAGAGGTTTCTCTCGCCAGATGCCTCTCTCTCTCTTTTGCACAGTAAAACCTTGAGTGGTTCGACCCACTCACCCCTTGGATTCTAGACACTGGACTTAGGTGCAGGAACTGAAATGTAGAGAAGACTCTTATAAACCAAGTTTAATGAATCAAAATGGAATCTTATTGCATATGGAAAAGCAAATCAAATGCAAGCAGATAAGAGGGTACATGTGAGGGAAAAACAAATCAAAACAATACAGTACTAGCTAAAATAGATACAGACATATTATACTTTACAAAATTCATCATGAAATGGGGAAACACACTGAACATCGAGGGACAACACTCATGTTAATTATACCCAAAATGACCACCACCTTAAACCTATCTAGATCCGATTATGAAGGGCCAGAAACATGCTCACCAATCCAGTTGGAAAAGTATAGAGTTTTGAAACAGGTCTGCATTTTGATCCCCTCAGGCATCCTGTTTCCTCGTGGTCAGTGGAGCCACAGCGGACTGCGCCACACCTCACTCTCTTTCTCGAGGTGAAGGTCATGGACAGGCTGGACACTGATGGGCCTGGATGTCGGCGGAGATCATCTGCTTGACCACGGTTGGGAGCCCCTAGCCGGCTTTCATATAGGTTTCTTCAGGATTTTTTTACTACCTCCCGTTTCGTCAACGGCCCGGGGTTGGTCGATGATCTCCCAATGTTTTACCCCGGGGCGGGACGCCGGCTCGAACCGTCTTCTTCTCCGAACTCCAGCTGCTATCGAAGGTAACGGCTATTACCGAAGATCCCACGAAGATGATGAAGAAAGGAACCTCTCTCTTCCCAATATCTAAGATGAAGCCTCTTCTCTTCCCTGCTACCCCCGGTGTCTCCCAATTATACTTCTCAGCAGAAGCCCTTATCTCGCGCCAAATCAGATTAGCCTTTTGTTTTAATTTTGGCGGGCTGGGTGCACAACTGGGTAGTTATTATATTTAAACTGCTTTCGGGATGGCCGGTGATGGCCATCCCTGGTCTGGAATGACCTGGTAATGTTTTAATGTCTTCTTGATGTCTTTAATGGGCCCTTGATGCGTTCTTTATGAATATGGAACTGTTCCCCTTTGCCTGGGTAAATATTTAGATGGCCTTTATCTACAGGCCGATCTGACTGGATCTGCATCCAATTTTTATGTATGTGTGGGTGTCTGGTTTCGTTCTCTCAGAAACGGCTTCCAGAACCTACTATGGGTTGAATCCACAAAGCTGTCTGAGGACTGCAGGAACCATTTTAAAGTGTCGCAATAATTTGGTCACGGGGTCTGGTGGCCATTTTGAATGCCCCTTTTTCCTGGGCAATACAATATCAATTTTGCGAATCCTACAAGGGGAGAATTAAAGTGACAGGAAACCGGAAGCTCGTGGTCACGCTTGCGGCTGAACTTAGATGCTCCACAAACTGGTCACCCAATCTGCGTTTGGTCTCCCCAGTGTAGAGGAGACCGCATCGTGAGCAGCGAATACAGTATACTAAATTGCAAGAAATACAAGTAAATCGCTGTTTCACCTGGAAGGAGCGTTTGGGGCCCTGGACGGTGGGAAGGGCGGAGGTAAAAGGGCAGGTGGTGCATCTCCTGTGCTTGCATGGGAAGGTGCCGGGCGAAGGGGAAGGGGAAGGGGTAATAACAACAGAAAATGCTGGAAAAACTCAGCAGGCCAGGCACCATCCGTGGAGGGAGAAACAGAGTTAACGTTTCAGGTCTGGGAACCTTCATCAGAACTGGAAAAAGCTGGATATGTAACAGATATTAAGCAGGTGCAGAGACAGGAGGGGAGGAAGGAATTGAAGGAACATACTGTGCTTTTGTAAGAGGCAGGAAAGATAAAATGTTGCAAATGGGAATGGCAAAATCATACAGCATGAAAAATGGGGGCAGGGGTTATAGTTTGAAATAGTTGAAATCAATGTTGAGGCCAGTTGGCTTTAAAGTGCCTAATCAAAAAATGAGGCGCTGTTCCTCAAGCTTACGTTGAGCTATATTGGAACAATGTAATAGGCCGAGGACCGAGAGATCAGAGTGGGAGTGAAGCGGTGAATTAAAGTGACAGGCAAGCGGAAGCTCAGGGTCACCCTTACGGACTGAACGGAGGTGTTCTGCAAAGCGATCGCCCAATCTGCGTTTGGTCTCCCCAATGTAGAGGAGACCGCATCGTGAGCAGCGAATACAGTATATTAGATTGCAAGAAGTACAAGTAAATCGCTGTTTCACCTGGAAGGGGTGTTTGGTGCCCTGGACAGTGGGAAGGGAGGAGGTAAAAGGGCATGTGTTGCATCTCCTGCACTTGCACAGGAAGGGGCCAGGTGAAGGGGAAGGGCTGTTAGGGGTGATTGAGGAGTGGACCAAGGTGTCGCGGATGGAGCGGTCCCTTCGGAATGCTGAAAGGGGAGATAAGGGGAAGATGCGTTTGGTGGTGGGATCACGTTGGAGGTGGCAGAAATGGCGGGGGATGATCCATTGAATATGGAGGCTGGTGGGGTGAAAGATGAGGACAAGGGGAACCCTATCATGGTTCTGGGAGGGAGGTGAAGGGGTGAGAGCAGAAGTGCAGGAAATGGAACGGACATGGTCAAGGGCCATGTCAGCCACAGTAGAGGGGAATCCTCGGTTGAGGAAAAAGGAAGACATGTCGGAAGCATTGGTAGGGAAGGTGGCATCGTCAGAACAGATGCGGCAGAGATGCAGAAACTGGGAGAATGGAATAGAGTCCTTACAGGATGCGGGGTGGGAGGAAGTGTAGTCCAGGTAGCTGTGGGAGTCAGTGGGCTTGTAGTGGATGTTTGTCAAAAGCCGATCGCCAGAAATGGAGACGGAGAAGTCAAGGAAGGGAAGAGAAGAGTCGGAGATGGACCATGTGAAGGGTGGAAATTGGAAGTAAAGTGAATGAGCTTTTCAAGTTCAGGGCGAGAGCAAGAGACGGCACCGATACAGTCATCGATGCACCGGAATAAGAGGTGAGGGAGGGGACCTAAGGGGAAGGGGTGTTGGGGTTGATAGAGAAGTGGACCAGAGTGTCGTGGAAAGAGCAGTCCCTTTGGAATGCTGAAAGGGGGGGAGTGGAAGGTGTGTTTGGTAGTGGGATCACGCCCTGCACTTACTTCTGGGTTTCCCATGTACTATCGCACATGCCCCCGCCCCCACCACCACCCCCACTCCCAACACGTTTGCACATTAAAATCCAGCCTGTTAACTATGTTTCTCTTTCTACAGATACTGCTGGACATGATGAGTGTTTCCAGCATTTTTTCTTTTTACTTTCCCACCTAGCTTTGTATCATCAGCAAACTTGGATACATTACACTCAGTCCCTTTAGCTAAGTTATTGCTATAGATTGTAAATAGCTGAGGCCCAAGCATTGACCCTGGTGGCTCATCTCGAAAATGACCCGTTTATTCCTACTCTCTGTTTTCTCTCCATTAGCCGGTCTTCAATCCATTGCTAATGTATTACCCCAATCGCATGAGCCCTAATCTTGTGTAACAATCTCTGCTGTGACAGCTTGTTGAATGCCTTTTGAAAATCCAAATATGTTACATCCACTGATTCCCCATTACCTCCCCTGTTAGTTACACCCTCAAAAACTTCTAATAGATTTGTCAAACACGATTTCCCTTTCATAAATCTATGTTGACTCTGTCTATCCTTCCCCTATCCACTGGTCCTAATTTTCTCTATGGTTTCCCCCTGCCCCAGCCCTGATCTCGCATCTTTCTCCAGTTTCTCTCCTATCTCTCCTGAGCTCATCTTGTCTATGAAACCCACCTGCTGCATCCTCGACCCTATTCCCGCTATACTGCTGACCACCCAACTTCAATTCCTGGCTCCCATGTTAGCTGACATTGTTAATGGTTCTCTCTCCTCAGGTACTGACTCCCTTCTCTTCAAATTTGCCATCATCACCCCTCTCCTCAAAAAGGCAAGCCTTCACCCCTATGTCCTTGCAAACTACCGCCCCATCTCCAATCTCCCATTCCTCTCCAAAGTCCTTGAACATGCTGTCATCTCCCAAATCCGTGCCCATCTTTCCCGGAACTCCATGTTTGAAACCCTCCAATCAGGTTTCCGGCCCTGCCATAGTACGAAAACGGCTCTTATCAAAATTACAAATGACATCCTATGTGACTGTGAACATGGTAAATTATCCCTCCTTGTCCTTCTCGACCTGTTTGCAGCCTTTGATACAATTGACCACCTCAGTTTATCCTTTTCCAATACCTCTCCACCATCGTCTAGCTGGGTGGGTCTGCACTCGCCTGGTTCCATTCTTATCTATCCAGTGGTAGCCAGAGAATCAACTGCAATGGTTTCTCTTCTCACTCACACACCATTACCTCTGGTGTCCCCCAAGGATCTATCCTTGGCCCCCTCCTATTTCTCATATACAAGCTGCCCCTCGGCGACATCATCAGAAACCACAACATCAGTTTCCACAAAAAACAGGAAGGCAGATTATTATCTGAATGGCAATAGATTGGGAGAAGGGGAAGTGCAACGAGACCTGGGTGTCCTTGTGCACCAGTCGCTGAAGGTAAGCATGCAGGTGCAGCAGACGGTTAAGAAGGCAAATGGTATGTTGGCCTTCGTAGCGAGAGGGTTTGAGTA
The DNA here is from genome assembly GCF_052327205.1 of Somniosus microcephalus. Lineage (NCBI taxonomy): Eukaryota > Metazoa > Chordata > Chondrichthyes > Squaliformes > Somniosidae > Somniosus > Somniosus microcephalus. The sequence continues at coordinate 228,751,749 of NC_140993.1, read as the reverse complement.
TAGGAACAAGGATGTCTTGCTGCAGTTTTACAGGGCCTTGGTGAGACCACATCTTGAGTATTGTGTGCAGTTTTGGTCGCCTTATCTGAGGAAGGTTATTCTTGCTATGAAAGGAGTTCAGCGAAGATTCACCAGGCTGATACCTGGGATGGCAGGAATGACGTATGAGGAGAGATTGGATCGATTGGGCTTGTACTCGCTGGAGTTTAGAAGAATGAGAGGGGATCTCATCGAAACTTATAAAATTCTAACAGGACTAGACAGACTAGATGCTGGAAGGTTGTTCCCGATGGTTGGGGAGTCCAGAACCAGGGGTCACAGTCAAAGGATAAGGGGTAGGCCATTTAGGACAGAAATGAGGAGGAATTTCTTCACCCAGAGAGTGGTGAACCTGTGGAATTCTCTACCACAGAAGGCAGTAGAGGCCAATTCATTAAATATATTCAAGAAGGAGTTGGATATATTTCTCAAGGCTAAAGGGATCAAGGGGTATGGGGAAAAATCGGGACCGGGTACTGAATTTGGACGATCAGCCATGATCGCATTGAGTGGCGGAGCAGGCTCGAGGGGCCGAATGACCTACTCCTGCTCCTATCTTCTATGTTTTCTATGTTTTCTATGTACCACCACTTATCTCGACCCCTCCATTGTCTCTAAATTGTCAGACTGCTTGTCCGACATCCAGGACTGGCTGAGCAGAGATTTCCTCCAAATAAATATTGGGAAGACCGAAGTCATTGTCTTCAGTCCCTGCCACCAATTTCATTCCCTAGCCATTGACTCCATCCATCTCCCTGGAAACTATCTGAGGCTGAACCAAACTGATTGCAACCGTGGTGTCATATTTGACCCCAAGATGAGCTTCCAACCACATATCTGCACCATCAAAAAGACTGCCTATTTCCACCTCTGCAATCAATGTTCTCATTAAGCTGCACTGCGGCATGGCCGTGGAATGCTCTGGAGGTCCCATGCAGGCTGTGCACTGGCTTTTATATGAGAAAAATCACACATTCGCAAACACTTAAGTGGGCCACACAGCCAGTTAAAGGGCCCGTGCACCAAAATAAAAGAGGGAACACTGTCCGTAATATCACCCAATTCCGTCCCTGCTTCAGCTCATCCGCTGCTGAAACCCTCATGCTTGCCTTTGTTACCTCTAGACTTGACTAATCTAATGCACTCCTGGCTGGCCTCCTATCTACCATCCTCCATAAAAGAATTTTTTATTTTTTTATTCATTGATGGGATGTGGGCGTCGCTGGCTAGGCCTGCATTTAGTGCCCATTCCTAATTGCCCTTGAGAAGATGGTGGTGAGCCACCTTCTTGAACCGCTGCAGTCCATATGGTGTAGTAACACCCACAATGCTGTTAGGAAGGGAGTTCCAGGATTTTGGCCCAGCGACAGTGAAGGAATGGCGATACAGGTCCAAGTCAGGATGGTGTGTGGCTTGGAGGGTAACTTGTAGGTGGTGATGTTCCCATGCGTCTGCTGCCCTTGTCCTTCTAAGTGGTAGAGGTCGCGGGTTTGGAAGGTGCTGTTGAAGGAGCTTTGGCGAGTTGCTGCAGTGCATCTTGTAGATGGTACACACTGCAGCCACAGTGCGCCGGTGGTGGAGGGAGTGAATGTTGAAGGTAGTGGATGGAGTGCCAATCAAGCAGGCTGCTTTATCCTGAATGGTGTCGAGCTTCTTGAGTGTTGTTGGAGCTGCACTCATCCAGGCAAGTGGAGAGTATTCCATCACACTCCTGACTTGTGCCTTGTAGATGGTGGAAAGGCTTTGGGGAGTCAGGAGGTGAGACACTCGCCGCAGAATTCCAAGCCTCTGGCCTGCTCTTGTAGCCACAGTATTTATATGGCTGGTCCAGTTCAGTTTCTGATCAATGGTAACCCCCATGATGTTGATAGTGGGGGATTCAGCGATGGTAATGCCATTGAATGTCAAGGGGAGATGGTTAGAGTCTCGCTTGTTGGAGATAGTCATTGCCTGGCACTTGTGTGGTGCGAATGTTACTTGCCACTTGTCAGCCCAAGTCTGAATGTTTTCCAGGTCTTGCTGCATATGGACACGGACTGCGTCAGTATCTGACGAGTCTCGAATGGTGCTGAACAGTGTGCAATCATCAGTGAACATCCCCACTTCTGACCTTATGATGGAGGGAAGGTCATTGATGAAACAGCTGAAGATGGTTGGGCCGAGGACACTGCCCTGAGGAACTCCTGCAGTGATGTCATGTGATTGAGATGAATGACCTCCAACAACCACAGCCAACTTCCTTTGTGCTAGGTATGATTCCAACCAATGGAGAGTTTTCCCCTTGATTCCCATTGACTTCAGTTTTGCTAGGGCTCCTTGATGCCACACTCGATCAAATGCTGCCTTGATGTCAAGGGCAGTCACTCTCACCTCACCTCTTGAGTTCAGCTCTTTTGTCCATGTTTGGACCAAGGCTGTAATGAGGTCAGGAGCTGAGTGGCCCTGGCGGAACCCAAACTGGGCGTCAGTTAGCAGGTTATTGCTGAGTAAGTGCCGCTTGATAGCACTGTCGACATCACCTTCCATCACTTTGCTGATGATTGAGAGTAGACTGATGGGACGGTAATTGGCCGGGTCGGATTTGTCCTGCTTTTTGTAGACAGGACATACTTGGGCAATTTTCCACATTGCCGGGTAGATGCCAGTGTTGTAGCTGTACTGGAACAGCTTGGCTAGGGGCGCAGCTAGTTCTGGAGCACAAGTCTTCAGTACTATTGCCGGAATGTTATCAGGGCCCATAGACTTTGCAGGATCCAGTGTCTTCAGCCGTTTCTTGATATCACGTGGAGTGAATTGAATGGGCTGAAGACTGGCATCTGTGATGCTGGGGACCTCAGGAGGAGGCCGAGATGGATCATCCACTCGGCACTTCTGGCTGAAGATAGTTGCAAATGCTTCAGCCTTGTCTTTTGCACTCACGTGCTGGGCTCCACCATCATTGAGGATGGGGATATCTTTGGAGCCTCCTCCTCCTGTTAACTGTTTAATTGTCCACCACCACTCATGACTGGATGTGGCAGGACTGCAGAGCTTTGATTTGATCCAATGGTTGCGAGATCGCTTAGCTCTGTCTATCGCATGTTGCTTCCGTTGTTTGGCATGCAAGTAGTCCTGTGTTGTAGCCTCACCAGGTTGACACCTCATTTTCCGGTATGCCTGGTGCTGTTCCTAGCATGCTCTCCTGCACTCTTCGTTAAACCAGGGTTGATCTCCCGGCTTGATGGTAATGGTAGAGTGAGGGATATGCCGTGCCATGAGGTTACAGATTGTGGTTGAATACAATCACACGAAAGGCAGCTGGACCGGATAGCATCCCTGGACGGGTACTCAAGGAATGTGCTGATCAGCTGGCTGATGTCTTCACCGCCATCTTCAATCTGTCATTGGCCCAGGCAGTAGTCCCTACACGCTTCTAGACCGCTACCATTATTCCTGTGCCAAAACAAACGGCTGTGCGTGCCTGAACGACTATCGACCTGTCGCACTCACACCCATCATAATGAAGTGTTTCGAGAGACTGGTCCTGGCTCACATCAAAGCCAGTGTTCCCGCCTCTCTTGACCAACACCAGTTTGCCTATTGTGCAAACAGATCAACGGAGGATGCAATCACAACTGCTCTACACTCGGCACTGAATCACTTAGATGGTAAGGAGACCTACATCAGAATGCTGTTCATAGACCACAGCTCAGCATTCAACACTATCGTCCCCAACAAGCTGGCCACCAAACTCCAAACTCTTGGCCTGAACACTTCCCTCTGCAACTGGACCCTGGACTTCCTAACAAACAGACCCCAGTCTGTCAAATTAGGTAACCACACCTCCCCCCACTGACCCTGAACACGGGGGCCCCACAAGGATGTGTGCTGAGCCCCCTCCTCTACTCCCTCTTCACCCACGACTGTGTGGCTGTTCATGGTTCCAACTCCATCATCAAGTTTGCGGATGATACCACGGTAGTAGGCCAGATCACTATCAACGATGAGTCAGCCTACAGGGAGGAGGTCCAGCATCTCGTGAAGTGGTGCGCCGATAACAACCTGGCCCTTAACATCAAGAAAACCAAAGAAATCATTGTGGACTTCAGGAAGTCTAAAGGCGGAAGTCACACCCCCATCCACATCAATGGGGCTGTGGTGGAAAGGGTGGACAGCTTTAAATTCCTCGGAGTCCACATCACGGAAGAACTCTCCTGGTCCCTCAATACCCCCTCTCTGGTGAAGAAGGCCCAGCAGCGCCTATATTTCCTATGGAGGCTGAAGGGATGTAACCTGTCACCCCTGATCCTCTCTAACTTTTAGCGCTGCACAATAGAGAGCATCCTGACAAACTGTATCACTGTATGGTATGGCAGCTGTAGCTACTATGACCGGAAAGCCCTGCAGCGGGTAGTCAAAACTGCCCAACGCATTACCGGCACCCGGCTACCGACCATAGAGCACATATACCAGAAACGCTGTTTACGGAGGTCACGGTCCATCATCAAAAACCCTACCCACCCCAGCCACAGTCTGTTCGCCCTCCTGCCATCTGGGAGACGCTACAGATGCATTCGCACCCGTACGACCAGATTTAGGAACAGCTTCTTTCCCACGGCTGTCATCCTACTGAACTCCACAAATAAACTCTAAAGCCTGCACATCTGCCAATGCACTTTATTGTGGTTATGTTTATGTTAATGTATTACAAGCCAAATGTATGTTGAATGTTTAAATGCCTTAATCTAAATGTACACTCTCGGGAGCCGCAAGCCTACATTTCGTTGTACTGCACTTGTGCACTAACAATGACAATAAAAGTTGATTTGATTTTGATTTGATTTGAATTCTGCTGCTGCTGATGGCCCACAGCGCCTCATGGATGCCCAGTTTTGAGCTGCCAGATCTGTTCAAAATCTGTCCCATTCAGCACGGTGGTAGTGCCACACAACACGGTGGAGGGTATCCTCAACATGAAGACGGGACTTCATCTCCACAAGGACTGTGCGGTGGTCACTTCCAGCAATGCTGTCATGGACAGATGCATCTGCAACAGGTAGATTGGTGAGGACAAGATCAAGTAGGCTTTTCCCTCTTGTTGGTTCCCTCACCACCTGTCGCAGACCCAGTCTGGCAGCTATGTCCTTTAGGACTCGGCCAGCTCGGTCAGTTGTGGCGCTACCGAGCCACTCTTGGTGATGGACATTGAAGTCCCCCACCCAGAGGACATTTTGTGCCCTTGCTACTCTCAGTGCTTCTTCCAATTGGTGTTCAACATGAAGGAGTACTGATTCATCAGCTGAGGGAGGGTGGTAGGTGGTAATTAGCAGGAGGTTTCCTTGCCCATGTTTGACTTGATGCCATGAGACCTCATGGGGTCCTGAGTCAATGTTGAGGACTCCCAGGGCTACTCCCTCCCGACTGTATACCACGCTGCCACCACCTCTGGTGGGCCTGTCCTGCCGGTGGGTCAGGACATACCCAGGGATGTTGATGGTTGTGTCTGGGACATTGGTTGTAAGATATGATTCGGTAATTATGACTATGTCAGGCTGTTGCTTGACTAGTCTGTGGGACAGCTCTCCTAATTTTGGCACAAGCCCCCAGATGTTGATAAGGAGGACTTTGCAGGGTCGACAGGGCTGAGTTTGCCATTGTCGTTGTCGTTTCCGTTGCCGAGGTCGATGCCGGGTGGTCCGTCCGGTTTTATTCTTATTGTTTTTCGTAGCGGTTGTTTACAACTGAGTGGCTTGCTAGGCCAGTTCAGAGGGCATAAAGAGTCAACCACATTGCTGTGGGTCTGGAGTCACATGTAGGCCAGACCAGGTAAGGATGGCAGATTTCCTTCCCTAAAGGACATTAGTGAGCCAGATGGGTTTTTGCAACAATCGACAATGGTATCATGGTCGCCATTACTAAGACTAACATTTAATTCCAGAATTAAATTGGATTGAATTTAAATTCCACCAGCTGCCGTGGTAGGATTATGAACCCATATCCTCAGAGCATTTGACTGAGCCTCTGGCTCACTAGCCTAGTGACATAACCACTACGCCACCGCCTCCCCATCCAAAACTCTGCTGTCCATGTTCTAATTCGCACCAAGTCCCGTTCACCTATCACCCCTGTGTCCGCTGACTTGCATTGGCTCCCTAATATCTCATCATGTGGCTTGGTGTCAAATTTTGTTTCATAACACTCCTGTGAAGTACCTTGGGAACGTTTTACTGCATTAAAGGCGTTATATAAGTTGTTGTTGATTTTCTAAGTGCCCTGTTACCACGTTCTGATGAATAGATTCTAGCATTTTCCCTACTGCTGATGTCAGGCTAACTGGCCTGTAGTTCCCTATTTTCTCGCTCCCTCCTTTTTTGAATAGCAGGGTTACATTTGCTACCTTCCAACCCACAGGGACCATTCCAGAATCTATGGAATTCTGGACGATCACAATCAATGCAACCACTATCTCTACAGCCACCTCTTTTAGAACCCAAGGATGTAGGCCATCAGGTCATGGGGATTTGATGGCTTTTAGTCCCATTAATTTCTCCAGTACTTTTTCTTTACTAATATTAATTACTTTAAGTTCCTCACTCAGATTAGACCCTTGGTTCCCCACTATTTCTAGTATGTTTTTTGTGTCTTCTTGTGTGAAGACAGATACAAAATATTTCTTTAAAGTCTCTACCATTTCCTTATTCCACATTAAAATTTCTCCTGTCTCAGCCTCTAAAACTCCAATGTTTACTTTTACTACTCTCTTCTTCTTTACATACTTGTAGAAGATCTTATAATCTGTTTTTATATTTCTTGCTAGTTTACTCTCGTATTTAATTTTCTCCCTCTTCATCAATTTCTTTTTTATTTGTTCATGGGATGTGGGTATCGCTGGCAAGGCCAGCATTTATTGCCCATCCCTAGTTGCCCTTGAGAAGATGGTGGTGAGCCGCCTTCTTGAATCGCTGCAGTCCGTGTGGGAAAGGTACTTCCACAGTGCTGTTCTTGGTCATCTTTTGCTGATTTGTAAAACCCTCCCAATCCTCAGGCTTACTACTCTTTTTGGCAACATTGTAAGCCTCTTCATTTAATCTAATACTATCCTTAACTTCTCTAGTTAACCATGGTTCTATCACTTTTCCCCTGGAGTTTTTATTACTCAAGGAAATGTATATTCATTGAGAATTTGGGATTATTTCTTTAAATTGCTTATCTAGCATCATATCTTTTGTGTATGACAGCAAGTTATTTTCAAATGTGGTTGACAGTAATTCAAAAGCAGCAAGTCCCAGTAACTGCTTTTGGGATATTTAAGAAGCTGTAATAATTTGAGTCTGATTCAGTCAGTTTGAAACTCCCAAGAGATATAGATCAGACAAGTACAGCTCTTGCATTACTAAGAAATACAAGAAAAGAAACACTGGGGAAAAAATTGTGTTTGCCAGCAGTTAATGACCACTGGAAATGGCTGCAACACTATCCGAGTGAAATTGGTCTGGGGGGCCTGGAGATAGGTGGCGCAGTGCTCACCTTCTGTGCATCGCCGTCATGGTGACATTGCTGGAGGGATCCGGGACAAAGTTTCTTTCCGGGTCCGGCGTTGTAGCTTCCCACAGCCTCTGTGAGTGAAGCTGTGGAGCTCGCAAAGAATTGTGGGCAATGACGAGGTCTGAGAATTAAAGGGGCCATGCACACTGAAACAATACAAAATAAAACGCAGTGAATCAATAGATGATTCTGCCTTTTAAGAAATATTCAATATTTAAAAGAAGTTCCAAATGTGACTATTCAGCTGTTAAAGCTGAATTACCTCAACAAATGGGAAAACTGCCTCAGCCCCAACACAAATGGCTCAGCAAGCCAGAGAAGGGGCACCAAGGGTCTCACACGCAGCACTCCTGCTTTGTGCAGGGGGTCAACACTTCAAGAGTGGCCCTCTACCCACAGGGGCCAGGAGGCTCTCCATAAAGAATGATGTGGGAGTACATTACTAAGGCCATCACTGCCTGCAGTGTTGCCCCTACCATCTGGCTCCAGTGCCCAAAGAAGCTTCATGACCTCAAACCACTGGTGAAGGTCAGTGAATGCATCTTCAAAAGCTATCTCCTACCAACTGCACCACTAGCCTCACACACTGCTCAATGCACGACTGTCAATCACTCACCTACCAACAATTTGCACCAATGACGAGGCACATCTTCCATTCCTAGCCTCACCTCATCCCCTTGGAGGAGACGGTGCTGACCATTCTTGGCAGGGGCTGAAAGGATACAAAATGTGCATATCCTCATACGTTATCCTCCTTCTCGCAGCACCTCTTGCTTTCCCACCTTCCCATCAGCCCAAATCCACCCTTGTGCCTTCCTCATTTCACACACCCAAGAAATGCAGCCTGCTCAACCAGTGCATCAACAAGAAGAGGCAGCCTGCCCAGCCAATGGGACCACAGGCAGATGATTCCATTCTGGATATCCTGGCCACAAAGGGGCTGTCTGGGATGCATCCTTCCATCTGATTCCTCCTCTTGAGCTTCCTCCTCTTCTGTCTCTTCCTCTTCTGCGTCTTCCTCTTTCCTCTGAAAGCGGATGCTGTAAATGTGAAATGACAGCATAAAATGTTGGAAATACTCAGCTGGTCAGGCAGCATGTCGATGTGAGACATGAACTCTGTTTTTCTCTCCACGGATGTTGCATGCCAATTAACGTCACCACGCCACCATTTTTTCTTTCAGAGCGCTGGCAGTTACCAGCAGCGCAAAGGGGGAGGGGAATATGGCAGCCGCCGCAGGACCCGCCACCAGCTGGCGAAAGAGTGGCAGCTGCCATTTTATCGCCATTTCATGGCACTGCGGAGTGGTGCTCAACAGATGAATTTCTAATCCTTGGAGTCCAGCATTATTGAAGATGCCTCTTCCCAATACATGGAAAGTCAATCACTACTATGTACAGACCAAAAAGGTCTTACGTAGACTTATCTGAATATCTGTGACTCAGAAGTCTCCCCAGAGACTAATGGACAAATATATCAACTGCTGCCCGAAATCTTGCAGCCCATTTCCACCAGAAGTGTTGTCTGTACCAGTTAAGGTTACCAATGACATAAACTTCTTTGCATCTGGATCCTTCCAGGCAGCATCAGGCGACCTGTGCCACATTAGGCAAGCAGCTCAGCACTCTATTAAGAAGGTCACTGATGCTCTCTTCAGGAAGGATGCACAATTTTCCTTCTTAATGGAACGAAAGAAGCAAAGGGAGAGAGAGAGCAATCTAAGTCTACTGACTGGCTGGTTTCCCAAAGGTGCAAAGAGAAATTGACAGAAGTTATATGCCAGTCATAGACACTGAACAGAACAGGCTTCCATTCCATCAATGTGCTGCTCATGTGAAATGCTAATCACACGATCCTACAGTTCAAGGCCAGAAAGTCAGAGAGTTGCATAGCCCATGCAAAAATCCGCCATTCTAGCCCTCATTACTCAAGTCCATGTATCAGGGTGGTTATAGGCCAAAGAGGCCGGCTATATCTCCTTGACCCCTTACATGAGGTGGTAAGCACTTGTGGTGGGTTTTTAAGGGGACAGGTAGTTTTTGGGAGGAGACTGTAAGTTCACTTCTTGTCGTGCTAATTGGAGGCAGCTGCCTTAACAAAGCTATTCCGCTCTTTTTAACCACCCCTAACCTGCCTCAAAATGTGTGGTACCTTAGAGGAGAATTCCCTCCCCCCATCCCAGAGTGTTATGTCTGTGCACTTGACACAAAGGGGTCAATTTTACCTCAGGTGCGGGGAATTGGCGGGTTCCCCGAATTTAGTGATTCCCACACGATTCTAAATGGGTCTATGAGAATGATGCAATTTTAACTCAATTGGCCAATTGATTTCCAGCGTGTGGGAAGCCTTGGCAATTGAGTATTTCCAGTCAGAAAGTCACAGAATATGAAGTCATCATTGCTGCTGCTTTTAAGGTCCACAGCAAGCCTTGTTTCCTCTGCAGGCTTCCAAACTTCACCAATAAGATGGCACAGGAGCCTGCAGGAGCAACGGCCAGCAGGAGGGCCAGATCTGCCCCCAAATTTGATGAGGCTTCACTGCAGGCATTACTGGATGGTGCTAGGGCCCACAGGGAGGTCATGTTCCCTTCTTCAGGGAGGAAGAGACCTCCCAGTCAGACCAAGGCTGTGTGGCTACAGGTGGCAGGTCAAGTCAACTGCTTGGGGCTCACACGAAGAACGTGGTTGCAGTGCAGGAAAAGATTCCATGACCTTCTTCGCACTGGAAAGGTAAGTACTGTATGATGTTTCCATCACCCTCAATCTGATCCCTATTGTCATTCCTCACCAGCACTCAGCTTTAGCAATCCCTTCCTGCGCATCCCACTAGACACCTGGGAGGAAGGCATCCTGGAGATTGCCGGGGCTGACTGAGATGTGGACGTTGGGGAAGGACAGGCAGGAGCATCCCCGCAAGCTGGTGACAGAATAGTTTCCCATCTCACTCATTGGCATTGCATGAGTCACTGATAATGATTCTGAAGCTACATCATATGGACTTATGATCATCTGCAAAATGCAATGTGCATGTAACCTTGGCATCACATCTCTAACTTTTTCCTTGACTCCCCCACAGGACCATCGAGAGCCCTCGTCCCCACTGTGCAGGAGGAAGAGCCTGAGCAGCCAGACTCCTCAGAGGAATCTGCAACCTCTGAGGGCACAGCGTCAGCAGAAATAAGCGCACCCAGCACCAGCGCAGACATTCACACCTCGGTGGGACCTTCGGGACATAGAGTAGAGTTGTCACCTGGTGTATCACAGCTCACAAGTGAGCATCAGCAGATTGTGGAGACAGGGACAGCAGTGGAGAGTCCGCGCCGGAGGGCGCAGGTCTCTGCCAGCTCGGCTCAGCTGCATGTAGACCCTCTGCCTCTGGGTCCATCCGTAAGATCAGAGGTGATGGAACTCCATGCACAGATGCAGGAGTCTCTGGCAGGTTTTTTCTCTAGGGTCGCTGCGAGTGTGGAGTGAATGGAGGAGTCCATCCTGAACATGAGCAGAGCCTTTGTGGAGTCATTGGCGCATGAACGCATCAACACGGAAAGGATAGTTTCATACGTGGAAATGATTGCTGCCTCTGCAGTAAGGCTGGCTACGGTAGAGGAGAGGAGGGCTATGACCATGGAGGAGATTAGTCGCCAGGGTATGGAAAACATGGTGAGTGTTCAGAATAAAATGACATCTCTTGAGGAGCGATGGCCATCTATTGAACAGAGAAACCAGACCTTCATGGAAGTCCTTCTGAGTAGGACTGCCATTGAAGATACGTGTCCCCATGGCCCCCCTGATGTGCAGCTCTCAAGCCACCCTCACAGGCTCACCATCCCAGAGGACGCCCGCCAAAGGTGTCGAGACAGGAGCAGCAGGAAAGTGAGCAAGGGGCCTTCACATCTGCTGAAGCCACAGGGGAACCACTATGTAGGAGCACGCGTAAGAGGAAATAAAGCTCAAATAGTCACATGTAGGATCCGCAAAATTGGACTTTATATTAATAAGGTTCAAATGGCAGAAGAGGCCATGATTTTAAAGACTGTTTTAAAAGAAGCCCAGAAAAAGGGGCATACAAAATGGCCACCATACCATGTGATCAGCTTATTGGGACACTTTAAAATGGTTCCTGCGCAACCTCAGACAGATTTGTGGATTCAATCCACAGTAAGTTCCGGAAGCCGTTCCTGAGAGAACGAAACCAGTCCCACACATATGCATATGGATTAGATGCAGATCTAGTCAAGATCGGCCTGGAGACAGAGGCCATCAAAATGTTGCCCCAGGCAAAAGGGGACAAATTCATATTCATGAGAACAGCACCCAGGACTAGATAACGAGATCAGCAGGCCATTAAAAACAATGGAGGTAATTCCAAACCAGAGATGGGCCTGTTACCAGCCATTTAAGACATTTAAAAATATAATGGCTACCCCACTGTGCTCGCAGCCCGCCAGAAATAAAACAAAGACTAACCTGATTTTGGGCGGGAAGTGAAGCCTCTGGAAGAAAGGTATATCTGGAAGACTTTTTCAGCAGTTGGACACACGGACACAGCAGCAAGCTCTTGGGACAGTCAGACACGCCGGGTTGGAGAGCTGGAAACACGCAGCTTGAATCCGGACACCCAGAAGGAGCAGTCAATCGCAGGAGGAAGAAGAAAGCCAACATCGAGAAGGCCATCTTGAAACCGGCGTTCCGCCCCAGGGAAGCACATCGGGAGATCATCGACCGTCCCCGGGCCGTTGCCGGAATGAGAGGCCATCGACCCAGCTTGGGTGAAGAAACAAAAAAATAAAGGTCCCAAGCGAAGAAACCTTCCAGCCACCCCGGCTCGGGAGAAGAGAGAAAAGGAACCTGAAGAAGCGATGGGAGCCAGCCTCGACCCCACCGACATCCAGGCCCGCCGGTGTCCAGCCGCCCCCGACCCCCACCTCAGGAGAGAGGTGTGGCGCAGCTCGCAGGGGCTCCATGATCCACGTGAAGACGAGACGCCTGAAAGGACCAAACACAGACTCGATTTCAAAACCTTGCACTTCCTAGTGGGATTGGTGAGCATGTTTCTGGCCCTTCACAATCAGATCTAGATAGGTTTAATAAGGGGGTGGATTTAAGGGTACAATTAACATGAGTTGTTGTCCCTCGATGTTCCGTGTGTTTCCTTATTTCATGATGATCTTTGTAGAGTATAAGATGCCTGTATTTGCTTTAGTTAGTACTGTGTCGTTATGATTTGTTCGTGTGTTTTTCCCTCCCATGTACTCCCTTATCTGCTTGCATTTGATTTGATAATTTTCCTTATGCAATAAAATTTCATTTTGTTTCATCAAACTTGGTCTACACGAGTTTTCTCTACATTGTAGTTCCTGCGCCTAAGTGCAGAGTACAGAATCTAAGGGGCGAGTGGGTCGAACCACTCAAGGTTTACTGTGCAAGAGAGAGAGGCCTCTAGAGAGAGAAACCTCAGGGAAACCTCTCGAGGAAATCCCCTTACAGACAAGGGTAGTCACTTGGGTGAAATGCTGTGTATTTTGTAAAAATGCCATCAGTTGTGTGTTTTTCATAAAAATCCTGATGGCAACTTCTGCAATTGTGGCGTATGTCATTTCGCGAATGGGGCTGGAGGTCCTCTAATGCCAAGAGGGGATAGAAAAAAAGGCCTCCCATGCTTCAGGTAGGTGCCTCAGTTGAGGAAGCGCTGAGTGAGGGTGGCGAGAGGGGTCTCGCAGGAGGTCACACTGGAGAAGTGTATAAAGCTCCAACCTTCCACAGGTGTGGTTAGGTCTGGTAAAAGTTGCCCCAGACCTGAGACAACAACGTCCTGCCACCTGCAAATGATGACTGATCAAATATCCTCTTTAATGTTGGACCTGCAGCTGATAGTCAGCAATCCAACAGTGTTCACGCCAGGTTTCACAGGCGTGATCCCCACCAGGCACGTTTTACGTGGGAAAAGGGCTAAACAGGCAAGGGCCTGTTAAAATTGGATTATAAAGGCCAATCAGAGCTGTTAAAGGGCCCTAAAGACCAGACCCGCCTGTTGCAGGCGGGACTGATTCGGGTCAATTAGACACACCTAGGTTAAAATGGCATGGAGGCGGGAACCAGGCCAGGGGGGGCTCCCGACCCCCAGGTTTTGTGATTTTTAACCCCCCGCACGCCTAAAAGCCTGCCTGTCAGCTGCGTTAAAATCGAGTCCAAAATGTTTATATATAACTAGTAGATCCCCCATGGTGTTGGTCACGGTGAATCAATGATTACACTGGGGCAGATTTTCATCTCACTACCATTCCATTTATGCCTAAATGTGGAGCAGCAGTAGAACCAAAATAATATAACAAACTGAATCGCTGACTCACTATTGGAGGTCTGATTTTCGAGCAGATTTAAATTCAGGCAGCAGTGCCCCTGCCAGAAATAAGCAGGGGCCCGATTAATATATGTAAGTTGTGGTCAAGTGGCGTAGTCATGATCCCAACACTGTTTTCATCTCTACCCACATTGCTATCGCTAGTTCCTCGAATCGGCCACAAACCTTGGGCAGTACCAGTTGGGAGGTAGCCATTTCCAGTGGTATTTAAAAGGATGTGTGAAGCAGGTCTGTCACTCATTTTTGCTGCAGTTCATTTTGTGTTTTAAGCCTTAAAGGCATCTAATATTTCCTCTCCGTGCTGCTGTATGTGCTCTAAAAAATTCTCCTGCTATTCAAAACTGCTTCAACCCCGACTCTTCCATCCTTTCACTTTAAGATGTTGCCGCAGGCCCATCAAGGTCGGCTGTATGCCTGATTTCCCACTTTCACAATCGGTAAGATGCCTACAAGGAGCGTGATGACAGCTTGCCTAATCATTGTAAATGAGGCCCAGTCACGAAAATTGCCCAGGTCTCCCGTGGGCCTCATCGGGAGGGCTGAGTGGACACTCTGCCCACTTCCCACCGCCCACTCGATATGTGCTTTACCTGATAATCAACCCCACTGTTTTATAACAATATAGAGGTGTTAAGCTATGCAGGGCGTAACATCAGTGTCCACGAATTACAGTGACTGAATAAGTCAAATTCTGTTTTTAATGCATGGTATTCTAGGATTTTTACCAACGTTTTGGGAATTGAAATTTGCAACTCCCTTCATTATTCTGCGAAAACTGTTTTTATGATAAATTGGGACTTTGGGGCTGAAGAGGCAGCTTCAGCAGGGAGGTTCGGAGCTCAGGGCTGAGAAGGGAGGTCACGCAGGGGAAGCATCGGGGGAGGCAGGGATTCAAGCTTAAACAGCTGATAAACAGACAAAAATAGTTAGGAGACATGGGAGTGGTCAAAGAGGTAGACCATGCGGGCAAGGACAGGCAGCCTGAAGGTGACAGGGGGAAGGAAAAAGTAAGAGTTAGTCTCAGGGCAGCAGGAAGCAAAGGCATAGCCTAAATGGACCTGGAAAAGAGAAAGTGCCATACAGAATTGTGAGGGCTGGACCTGGGAGAGGCAATTGGCAGGCACAGTAATGTCACCTAGTGGTGGGTGAACCACCGCCTTGAACCGCTGCAGTCCGTGTGGTGAAGGTACTCCCACAGTGCTGTTAGAAAGGGAGTTCCAGCATTTTGACCCAGCGACGATGAAGGAACGGCGATATATTTCCAAGTCAGGCTGGTATGTGACTTGGAGGGGAACTTGCAGTTGGTGGTGTTCCCATGCGCCTGCTGCCCTTGTCCTTCTAGGTGGATGAGGTCGCGGGATTGGGAGGTGCTGCCGAAGAAGCCTCGCAAGTTGCTGCAGTGCATCTTGTAGATGGTACACACTGCAGCCAGGGTACGCCGGTGGTGGGGGGAGTGAATGTTAAAGGTAGTGAATGGGGTGCCAATCAAGCGGGGATTTATACCCTACAGTTAGTAATGCCGAGCTATACACTCAGGTGTGATTCCAGGCATGACAAAATCATGGCACAGAAAGTAAATGTGGCAACCAGGAAATGCACACTAGACAAAAGACTTTTGAATGTATTATGGATAGACATCATCATCTTACATGGAAGGGCTACAAAGAGCTGGGGACGAGTGAGTTTTACAGGACGGATCTCAGCAGTTCGATTAAATTACAGGAAGGATGCTGACAACTTTCATTATTTTTGTTGCAGAGCTGTCGTACACCACTTGACATGCTTGCACAGATAACTGACAGAGTGACTACCACATGTTTTTTGAATGGTGACCAGCCCAATAGCCTTCCTTTAACCGTTTCAAGCTGCAAGATGCTATCAACAAAACAATTGAATCATATTCCAGACACAGCTCCAATAGCAATTTTCAAAAAGGGCTTCATTATATTTCTCAGCAGTTTGCTAAAATGGGTAATGGCAGCACTTTGACTCTGCCTTCCACTTCTCTGCTGTTTCTGATTCCGTGAGTTCATGGAGCAGCAGCAAATCCACATGGAATGTATGCTTGGTCGCCATGACTATGCCACTTACTTTGTGCGTTGGCTCCATCCCTCAATAACCTTACCGCTTTTGATAAAGATAGAAGAAGATAGGGGAACATCACAGAGTTATTGAAGGTTGGGTTTTGTATTTCTTTGTAATTGAGCACTTTTTTTCCCCTCTCCGTGGGCAAGCACATATTCAGCAGCTGTCAATACACAGATGGTAATTATATCTTGCTTAGCAGTTCATTTCATTTCAAGAATGAGGCAAGTAGGTAAGTGATTAGGTTTCATTGCCATCGAAGCTGAGAAGCTGGAAACAAAGCTAACTTTACATGCAGCATAATATAATTGTATCCACTTATTCTGAAGAGCAAAAAATCCCTGCAGTAATGCAGGAAAGATAGAGTGCTTCCATTAATTCTATTTGTTTCAATAAGGGAAGATTATTTAGTGACCTTTACCTCAGCCATCCCACTTTTTCCATTTTTAATCATTATGCAAGAGACAGTAGGAATCTTTACTGACACTCTCCTCCTCTGGGGAGCAATTAAGCAACAACAAATTCACTTGCAAATCTCATCTGTTGTGCAGATGCCTAAAATAACAGAAGCAGGAGAAGCTCCCAGCACAATGGTGATTTCTTACTGCTTGATCTGTGTCAAACAGCCGTTTGGTTTTAGGGAAGCCCTGGTGCAATGTCAGCTTAGCCGATACACCAGAGACAAGAGGGAGTAACCAGTTCATACCAGATCTCTGAGCAGCTTTATTAATAACTTTACAGCAGGTGCGTCGGAGTGCTGAGCTCAGTTATTGTCGACACCATGCCTGCTGAACGGCCTAACTAGGGATCCGGTAATGTGCAATGCATCGCTATAATTGCTCACACATCTGTGAATTATGCAACAACCTACATTCCTTGAGGAAAAGTCCAGGCCAGGTAACTTATTTTTCAACGATACACATTATTTCCAATCACTGATGCCCTGCTAAGACTTATGCTGAAGACAGCGTTGCTGTAAAATGGAAAAGTGCAGCACTGGGACAAAATCAGAACTGTAAGTTTTGCACAGTGTTTCCTGATGTACTGCACATGTAAATGACCACCTCAACATAGTTTCAAAATGGAAATAAATGAATCAACAAAATGTATGGAGAGCAATGGATACTCCAAAGGGATTACAAAGTGGTAATCACATGAAGTACAATGTAGGAGACCCATTTACAAACTACAGTGAGTGAGCATCAAGGATAAGGCATGGATACAGATTAATAACTGGCTAATGGGACGAAGCAAATGGTAGGCATAAGGGATGCTTGTCAAATGGAGGGAGATATTGAATTTGGTGCCCCTGGGGTCTTGACTTGGGACCAAGCTGATCCTGGTTTATATAAATAATCAGGATTTGCAGTCTCAATGCAAGTTAGTGAATTTCACAGATCATACCAGACTAATGGGACTTTGGACTCCGAAGAATATCGTACAAAGAGAGCTCGTCAAGGTTTGCACCTAGATTGATCAGTAAACCATTGAAGTTCAGTATGTGCAAAGGTATACATTGGAAGTAAAACCAGGTCATTTAGTCCATGGGTTGTATAGAACTTGCCAAGGGCAGAGTTGAATAAGAGCCAGGGGTATTAGTTGCTTCATCACTAATCATGTCAAAAACAGTGTAAGGCAGCAATAGACAATGTGAACAAGGACTGGGCTATAATGCCCAATCAAATGCTGAAACACGACCCTGAACTGGCTTCATTTAAGAAAAGTCTAGCTGCTGTAATGAGAAGACAATAGAGTTGGTATTCTTGAAGGATGAGATCAAATGGACTGAAGGGCCTTTTTCATGCAAACCTATTTTGTGGACTTTGTGCTCCTGAGAGTTCAGATGACACCATAAACCATGAGAATAAAGTTCCAACATGTATAACCTTTGTCTGCACCCTGAAATGAGATTGCAGGCTTGAAATAACTCCCATGTCTAAGTGAGAATTTGATGTCCATGATGATATTATATATCCTCACATCATACAAAAGTGAAATGAGAGGGAGGGAGGCTCACAGACAAACAAATGCCTTTATTGGAAATTTCCTTTGGGCTTCTACCAGCGTAACTTTGTCTCAAACCCCCTTTACGCATGTGAGTGGGATTTATTCCGATGTTTCGGTGGGAGAGCAGCAGAAGCTCTGAGGAAATTCCTGGTATAAATCTATTTCCATCTCTTTTACCTGAGTTGTTAACGAGGGAGGGAGTTGCAGGTAAGTTCCAAAAAATGTTACTAGCAGCCAGCCATAGAGTGAGTGTCCGTATTTCTTTTATTAGCAACTACAGAGAGTGGATTCCATTTAAAGAGAATCCATTGCTCAAGAGGATCACCTGTTTGGGAGGTTTTTGGCAGTGCAATAATTGGGGCAAGAACACTCGCTGTAAACCAGGAGTTACCCAGCGGACTAATAAAGCCTTGTATGTGGTTGCAAAAAATAAGATTTATTATTGTGCCCTTTCCCCTAATTACATTAAAATCGGTGGCTAGAATTGTATTCCACATCGGGCAGGATTTCAGTTATGCATGAGAGAAGAAAGGTGTATTAATTAACTTAATAAAAAATTTAATTGGGTCCAGAAATAAGGGCAAAATCCAGCTGGTCTTACCTCTGGTGGTATTTTGAGAATAAAATATCAGTTGAAGTATGACCGATCCCTATTACCCTATTCCACTTCTTTGACATTAGTATTCTACTGCGAAGTTTTTTAAAAACAAATTGTTTTCTCCCTCGATTCTCTCCCCTTCTGTAGGCATTGCTTTACGTTGAGATTCAGTTGAGATGGGTGTGTGATGTTTGCTGGTACCTCAGGCCAGTGTTCATTCTGTGTGTGTGTCAGGATTGGCAGGCTATATGTAGGATGTGGGAAGGAGCATCAAAGCAGAGCTCAATCCACTCCTCACACGACTTCCCATACACCTGAGTTTCACAGCAGGGTCGCTGGGTAGTGATCAGCCGTAGGAACCCTGTCCCCTTTGAACCTGAAGTCACTGACGCTTTTACTGCCAACCTGGCTGTGATCAATTAACTCAGGCTTAAATCATGCCAAAATTCCTTCTATTTAGGTGTCACGCTCAATTGCACCCTGTTTTATAGACAGCATCTCCAGAACCATGGGAAGAAACTAAGGAGTAGGGTCAACTTGATCCAGAAACTCACCGGATCCACATGGGGAGCAGACGCTCAAACCCTCCGTACGGCAGCACTCGCCGTGGTGTACTCTACAGCGGAGTACTGCTCTCCGGCATGGCTATCAAGTCCGCATGTCAAATCCGTTGATGTCCAGCTGAATTCTACTATGAGAATTATCACCGGGATGCTTTTATCGACACCAATACCTTGGCTGCCCGTGCTTGCAAACATCGCACCACCACACCTACGCCGCGAATATGCAGTCTCCAGAGAATACAACCACTACACCAGCAAAGACATGCTGATCCAGGCCGACTTGAAAAACCTACCACCAACCCGTCTCAAATCTAGGAGGCCATTTTGGACCGATGCCGAAGCCCTTCAGCGATCTCCCCTCTGCCTTGATGAGCGATGGTGAAATGCTTGGAAGAACTGCCACATATGGAGTGGATTCCTTACAGAGGACCCCACAGTACAACCTGAAGGATCAAACCTTCCTCACAAACAGTGGACAACAATCAACCGCCTCAGAACCGGTCATGATAGATGCTGCCACCTTCTCCAAAGATGGAAGATTAAAGCATCCTCATCATGCGACTGTGGAGCTCCTAATCAGACCCTGGAGCACATCAGTGAATACTGCCCTCAGAGGAAATTCGCAGACAGCCTACAAGGTATCCACACTGTTACACCGGAAGCTTTGGCCTGGATATCTGACTTAGATATTGACATTTAATTTACTTTGCTACTACCATACATAAGAAGAAGAAGGGTTAAATCTGTGCTCACAGCTTCAGAGGCGGAGAGAAAATTGCTTTGCCCGGTGGAACCTAAACCCGTCCTAAAAAGCAATAGCTCAAAAACCTGATGCTTATCCTTATTTTGATTAAAACCACGAGAGAAACCTGGACCAGAATTAGAAGATGCTTTTCAGCCAGCCTAGTTGATTGAATTTGTACTTACTGGTCACTGAAAATCAAATAAAAAATAATTCATAAGACAAGATGGAAAGTAATACTAGTTAGCGCAGGAACTGCTGTAGCAATGCAGGGTTAAAAATTCACAAGCCGAAATCTTTGACATGGGACGAAAGATTGAGGGGGAAAAATTCAGTTGTTTGCGCCCCCCGTTAGTGCCTTAAGAGGGCACTAATGGGGCACAAAGCAACTAGCGCCTGGGCGTGGTGATGTTTGCGCCGCTCGCAAAATTAACTAGACATTTTGCGGCGGCGCTAAACATTACCGCCATGACCTCCTGCGCCGGCAGATCATGATGCCAGTCGAGTGCGCAATGCCCCAGTAGCGCCCGGGACCGGATATTGAGTGGCGCCCCCTGCCTTACCGCCTGCCGCTGGCAATGACAGGTTGAGGGGAGCATTTTGCAGTCAGCAAGGGACTGGGGGAGCGCTATTTAAAGGCGACCACTTCCTGCCTTATATTGTTGGTGACATTTTTGCAGCACGCATTCTGAGAGAGAGAGAGAGAGACTTCTGGAGAGAATCAACGCTGTGTGAAGGGGTTTTGGGTACTGAGCAGCACTTTTCAGGTTCATTTTGATTTGCCCTTCCTTGCTTCGCCAGCGCTCTGAGGTAGCGCCTCGCTGTTCAGCCTTTGCGCCTTAAGACAGGTGTGAAGCACCTGATTTAGCGCTCCAATCACCTCCAGGGGCGATAAAAGCCAAGTTTGCCATCGGAGGCGCTAAACTTTGCGCACGGCCGATAATGGCGCCCCAAATGAGGCGATACTGAATTTTTCCCCCTGATTGTTTTGAGAGTGGCTGGATGTATCTATCATTCACATAGTCAACACTGCAAGTGACTACTCAATTCAAATATATTGAAAGTGCAAAGGTAAAATACCAGCATTGAGCATAGACATAATCTGCGGCTATTTGCACCAAGCTTTGCACCTACTGTGTTGTTTATTTCTGGGAGATGGTGGTGGTGGCAGAATGTCATGGGGCTTAAAGGTACAATGGCCAGTCCCTCAAACGGGCAAGCAGGAGGGGTGGGGTGGGGGGGGAGGAAGAAAATCAAGTGAGCAGCCATTAGGCTCTGATAAGCAGAGACTGGCATTTTGTGCCAGGCTTTATTTTGAGCACAGAGGGTAATCACACGTTTCACGGGATGCACTCATAAAAGCAGGTGAAATTACTCAAATGGATACCAAGGAGATGACATTTGTCTTTGTTTTTTGGGAAGGAATAAGGTGGTAGGTAGCACAAGGAAAATTGGAGTGCAGAACTTATGGCCTTGTTCCTGCCGAATTCTGGATGGCAGCCCTCTTGGTGGTTCAGGTGCCCACTGAAAACAGAGAAGGACCTAATTAGACCATGCAAATTGGGGTTCTATAACACCAATAAGACCCTGGTACAATATTCAGGAACCAATGGGTGGGATGAGTGGTGGTACTTGTGTTGCGTGGCTTAACCAGTTTTCTTTAAAGGGACCACTGCCAGCCGCTCAAAAATAGGAAAGTTAAACATTTTAAATGATTTAATGCTCTTCCCATAGAATCGCCCCCCCACCCCCTGGCCCCCACCCCCGCGATGACCTACCCTCCATGGCCTTTTCCCCCAGGATTGCCTTCCCGCCCCCCCCCACCCTTTAAATTAGCAGTACACTGGAGCTGCCGAATTTTCAACCCTCTCTGATCGGTGAGGTACTTGAAATGTGCAAGCAGCTTGCTGACAATATAGCAATTGCCCCCAACCACCCCCTGCCGATGGAACTGGACATGTGGAAATCTACCCCCAAGTAAGTGGTGTTGCCATTTCCTAGGTTCATTGCCAGCAAAGTGCTCAAGTATTAAGTCCTTATTTAAAATGGACATTAGAAATAAGGATGTCAGCCATTTTGTTGACTGTACTCTTAAAGTTGCTTGCCATTGGTACCTTAGCTAGTTTTCCTGCAATGATCAGTTTCTAATTGGAATTTTTGCATATTTTCTGCTGCATGGCTTCTGGTTTGGCTGCACGCTTGCAATGCTATCCATTGTTTCGGCTCCATATTTTCTATCTATCGCTTTGCAGCTGCAATTCAAGTTGCCAGAACTACAATGCAGAAGATGGGTGGACCTGTCAATATGCTTGTTTTGGAGCAGGAAGAGAAGGATCAGAAGACAGATGGGAGAGAGATTTGTTTATACCTAAGGTATCTTCCTTTAACAGTATCATTTGTTAAAACTAAACATTTTACTTGTTGCAAACCAATCTGGCTCACAGTGCCGAAGCTAGGGCCAGAGTCGGACTGCAGGGGAAAGGTGCTGGAGGCAGACTGTTCTGCCCTAAGAGGCCCTAAGGTTTAATCAGTCATGAGTCCTTCTTCAGGGTGGGAGGACCCACAGTCCACGAGAGCATATGTATGCCTACCTAGATGCCATAAGCTGAGCATAATATGCCTATGAAGGCCGGTTTGGATGATAAAATGGCATCTGCCATTTTGAGCAGGTCGGCAGCGCGGCCATTGCCTGCCGTCGTTACCGATATGGAAAAGAGGCAGATTGTGATGTCAATCAGCGTGCAATGTTGCCGTTTGGATGTCGCTGCTCGACTGCTCGCCCTCTCCAAAGCACAACCAGCTAAACGTGCATTCGGCAGCAGGAAGGACCCCCCACCAGCACTAGTTAAAGGGGTCAGCAACAACTTGTAGCTGACTAGCTTTTTGATTTCTACTGGCTCTGTGTAAGTTTGTGCAACTGTTTGGAGCTTTCCACTGTTATATATATTGGTGAGGTGGGAGGGAGTGTTGCTGCAAGTGGAGAAGGCCTTGCTTCTCATTTAAAGCATTCTGCTCACACCACTTGCTCACAGTCATGGGGGCTCTACTTGTAGTTCCTCTCACCCTCGAGTATGACAGGGAGATGGAGCAGAGGCAGCGAAGAAGAGGACAAAACTGCTCGCAGAGGGAGGAGGAAGAGGAGGGCTCTCAGCAGGCGGCCTTACCCACCTAGGGCCTTCCGAGAGGACTTCTACTTGCACTTGAGCGAAGAGCAGTGTATTCGGAGAATCGGCTTCACAAAGGAGTTGGTCACAGAACTCTGCCACCTCCTGCAACCAGACCTGCAGCCTCAGAATAAGCTGATGACGGCACTGCCAGTGGCCCTCAAGGTGACCGTGGCCCTGACTTTTATCACCACCGGATGCTTCCAGTCCTCAGCAGAAGACATAGCGAACATTTCCCAGTTCACCGTCCATTGCTGCATTCGGGAGGTCACAGAGGCTCTGGACTCCAGGAGAAGGGACTTCATTGTCTTTTCCCTGAACAGTGAGAATCAGGAGGAGCGTGCATGTGGCTGGACCAGGATATCATGCTTCCCCGTGGTGCAGGGCAACATCGACTGCACACACTTGGCTTTGTGGGCACCGCATAGCAAGCTTGAGATGTTCCTTAACCGCAAAGGCTACCTCTCACTTAATATGCAATTGTTGTGCGACCATGCCCAGCGCATCATGATGGTGAATGTTCGGTATCCTGGCAGCAGTCATGATGGCTTCATCCTGCGTCAGTCCAGTGTGCCAGCAATCTTCCAGCCACCACGTCAAACCCAAGAGTGGCAGCTCGGAGACAGGGGCTATCTGCTCTACACCTGACTGATGACTCCTCTCCGCAGCCACACCATTCATGGCCAGCAATCGTATAATGTGAGCCATGCTGCCACAAGGAACCTCATTGAGCAGACCATTGGGGTGCTCAAGCAATGATTCCACTGCCTTGATTGCTCGGGGGAAGCCCTTCAGTACATGCCAGATCAGGTATCCATTTTGTGGTGGTCTGTTGCCTACTCCATAACTTTGCCATTATAAGGGCACAGCCCTTGCCACTACAGGTTCTGGGATCATCACAGGGGAAGGAAGGAAGGAAGGAAGGAAGGAAGGAAGGGAGGGAGGGAGGGAGGTTGGGAGGAAATGAGGAAGGGAGGATGGAAGGAAGGAAGGGAGGGAGGGAGGGAGGAAGGAAGTGTAAGATCTTAATTATCTCTGAGTTCTTGGACAAGACACCAATAGGCAGCAGCCAGTATGTTTGAGCAATAGATCAAGATTTATTAAGCATACAGCGTAATATACTTAATATTAGGCGATAATTTTAATGAGTAGCTCGCAGCCCTTGGTCTCTGGAACCTCTCGGACACAGATGACGTCATTTTAAGTTTGTTCCTTTGTTCTTGCAGTACGTCTGTGTAAAGTTGTTCTTTGAGTATCGAGGTTTTAACCCTTTTCTTATCAAAAGTTCATTTGGCCAGCGTCCATATATGGTCTTTAACAAAATCACCTTCTTTAATTGGTTCTAATGGTCAAAATACCATTGTCACTCAGGTTAAGGTAGCATCCCTCCTTTCCAGTATTTTTCCATTAAAGCTATCCTGCTGTCTTTTCATCATGCTTATAGTTTTTCACCCAATTGGAATTTACCATATCTCTTTCATTTCATGTCTCCCTGGTACAAGGCCTTTATACCAAGGGCCCATATTATTCTGTTGTCTCACTTGTCTTGAGGTATCCAGACTATCTCACTTTAATCTACCAGATAAATACCTTAACTTCCATGATCTCTCTCATTTTATGTCGTTATACTAATTATCCTTTAAATATTGTTGCAATTAGTTTTGTTAAGCAAATTCTAAGTTCTATTCAGCATTATAATATGGTATTTAATGATCTGATCTTCACTCGCAGTCTGTGGCTGTTTGTTATTGAAATTTAGTCAAAACTGCTTTTGACTGTAGCTGCATTTTGAACAAGTCTTAGCTTTTTAGTTAGCCAGGAGTAATTATGGGTGATATTATTTGGTCAATGGCTACACTTGATGTTATACTTATATGATTCTCGTCTAATAAATATCTTTAAATATCAGTCTTTCATACAGAAGGGAGGAAGAAAGGAAGGAAGGAAAGAAGGAAAGAAGGAAGGAAAGAAGGAACAAAAGAAAGAAAGAAGGGAGGAAGGGAGGGAGGGAGGAAGGAAGGGAGGAAGGAAGGAAGGGAGGGAGGAAGGGAGGGAAGAAGGAAGGAAGGGAGGAAGTGAGGGAGTGAGGAAATCTACATATTGTAAGGGGTTAATTTCAGGTGCTTGCTGGGTAAAAGTTTTCAGACTTGACACCGGTCAAGAGTCGATGTGTAACTAGAGCTATTGCACATACTTGGATTACAGCCAAGAACAGATGTCTGCCCACCTAATGAGAATGTAGAAGTGAAACAATGGGTTCCTTTGAAGTAACCAGTGACCTGACAACTTGCGACCGTAAGCAAACCTACCCTCCCAATACACTGTATAAGATTAAAGAGGACCTCCGGTTACACGATTCATGCCCTGTTATAGATTAACGGTTGATTTATGTGTCCAGGATCCTTCTGTCAATATGTCATTAATACCTGATGATTAATCTAAAATGTATCCTGATAGAGGAACAAAGGAATGTCAATCAAACTTGTTTGTTACACTGTATAAATATGGAACGCTTACGCTGTATCATTGGAATAGTAGCCTCACCCCTTGAGTAGAGGTGCTGATTCCCCTTGCAAGGGAAATAAAAGGCCTGTCCGTCTGACGAATCCAAGAGTGTATTGAGTCATTACCCAGAGCTAAGAAGTAAGGCACTTCTACAATTTGGAGGTTCCACCGAGATGGCTTGCTGTACCAATTGGTGAGTTAACAGACGCCGAGTACGTTGCTCGGTTGGGAAAATCCCATCGGCCGAAGGTGGTGTTTTGCCACATTTTTGGGACTTTCCCTGCCAGAAGCAGAGCTGCGCATAGTCTGTTTATTCCATTGGACAGTACTGCCATCGGGTAATTGACTCACAAGGTTCGGAGGTTAAACTGCCGTTGTGACTGCTTCCCTTTCAGAAACGGAACAGAGGACCAGCCATGAGGCGCTGACGCCCCGCGAACAGGATCGTGCAGAAAAGGACTGTATAAAGGTACCAGAGAGAGAAGGTTAAGTCAGGAATTTGATTAACTAAGGAGCTAGCGATTTATTGGAAATTGAACTAGCAAGGTTCCAGCTTGCTGAGAGAGAAGGTTAAGTCAGGAATTTGATTAACTAAGGAGCTAGCGATTTACTGGAAATTGAACTAGCAAGGTTCCAGCTTGAAGTTAGTTGGGACAAATTGAAGGCCCTTTTTGCCGAAGATTTGGCCAAAGGGAGTAGGGTAGAGGGAGAGCGAGTGGGTGAAGTTAGCTGGGACAAATTGAAGGCCCTTTTTGCTAAAGATTTGGCTAAAGGGAATAGGGTAAAAGGAGAGAAGAGTGTGCGATTGTCTGAAACACAGTGTCAATGTTTAATGTTTATGAGAGTGAGTATTTAACTACTTGTTATTATCAATCAACTTTGCAACTTTGTCCAGTAAGGCTGCATAGGTTGGGGATTTAGTAACACTTTGGTTATTGTTTAACAAGTGTATTGTTTATTGTTTATTGTTATATGTATTAATGTTTAGTCATGTCTGATCTGTAGAGGCGTCCCACGCAGATCATAGAGTGTTACGGAATTGTTGTATGTTTTAACTAAAATATTTAAGCTGAAAAAAAAACTGCAGAAGGGGTTGGAAAAGACCCAAGCTGGGGAAGTGAGTCCCGCGGCGGAATGTATTGTTGAGAAAATAGTGATGTCTTTTACATGATCCACTAAGCTATTGTGGATTCAGTATTTTCCCCAGTTAGAAATACCTTCCACGAGGGTTGAGAACCCTCGAGTTTTATACGTATGTATAGTTTATTAATCTGATCTGTAGGGGCGTACAACGCAGATCATGGATTGTCACGGGAGTTTAGATTGTTTTAAGTGAACCATTTAAGCTGCTAAAATGAGTGCTAGCACCAGTAAGCCACCCGAGAAAGGCACGCCAGCAGCCTTTATGTTAAAGAACTGGTCAATCATCCATTGATCACCTACCAAATTGGTCCAAATGGACTGTAAATAAGACTAGACCCTTTCCCTCAGATGGTTCATTTAACATAGAAAGAATTACTTGCCTCGAGGAATGTTTAACAGAGAAATAGAGAACAGCCAGATAAAAAGACTGCCTCTATGTTTGTTGAGTCAGAAGAAAAAAAAAATTAATTACCTCGAAGAAACACCTTTCTCCTCTATTATGGTAGGATAACAAGGTAACTATAGAAGGATGAATAGAGGGGAATATAGAGGAAGACGTGGTAGAGTAAGAGGGTATGGACGATCTGGTAATTGTTACAATTGCGGACAACCCGGACATTGGGCAAACCAATGCCCTGCGAAAAATCGTCAGAACAAAACCTCCAATAATGGACCTCCGTTAGAGAATAAAGGTCCTAATTTCACTGTCCATAACCCTTTTTCGGACCAGTCAGGAGGTTACCCTACAAACGGACAGGGATTTAGGAGAAATAGAGATCAGAATTACTGACTGACACCAGCAGCCCCAAGCGCCACAGACCACCAAATGCCCGTTGTTTCTTTAAATTCACGCAGCGAACCTGAAATTAAAATACAAATAGCTGGGAGACCTATGTCATTTTAGTAGATACAGGAGCAACCTTTTCGGTGTTAGGGAAAGGATATTCTGAAGGAATGCCTATTAATGGGAAAAAGACCCCCCCGATAGCTGGATTGGCTGGAATACTACAATGCTTGAATCAATCGACTCCCCTCACAGTAAAAGTAGAAGAATTTGAGGAAGAACACTCCTTTCTGTTATCAGGAGATGTCTCTATGAATTTATGTGGAAGAGACTTGCTGTGCAAAATGAATGCTACAATCATTTGCTCCTCATCAGGAGTAACGGTAGAAATCCAAGTAGATAAGACATATGCGTACCCAGTAACAGAAATAAAACACCCTGTTCTTTACGCATGGGAAACTGCCGACCCAAGTTTGAGTCCCAAACTTGTCAGTCTGTTAGGAGCATGGGGATTCGTTACAAGCTCCATAAAACAATACCAGGAATCCCTGAAACTAGGGAAATGGCATCCAAAATTGCACTGCACGGCCTGCTATGACAAAACAGGACAAGATTATCAGCCGTTTTTAAATTTAAAATACCTCCTAACTATTAGACTGCACAGCCCTATAAAGTTACAATTAATCCAGCTGCACCATTACCCAAAAGGTCACAGTATCCATTGTCAGAGAAAGCAGAAAAAGGAATTGAGCCAGTGATGGAATCATTGTTAAAACAGGGAGTTAACGCCGGATAGAATAAAGGTCGTTTGCAACACATTGTTGCCAAAAACTAAAAGAGAAATGAAGCATTTTCTAGGAATGACTGGCTATTGTAGACAATGGATATTGAACTATTCAGAAATAACCAGACATGAGCATGACAAATTTGGAAAATTCGCGGTTACCTGACTTCCTCGGGAACCCAGATTAAAAATGCACAAGAAGTGCAAAATCTTTTACTAGCTATTCAGAGACGTAAACAGATTGCAATTATTAAGTGCCAAGCGCACACGGGGCATTTGGACAAGGTTGCGCTTGGAAACGCTGCTGCAGATAGCGCTGCTAAGTCAGTAGCTATATCAAGTACTGAACGACAAGTTTCAGCCTTCCCTGTTAGGGAAAAGCCAGAGATACCGCAGCCCCCGTCCTTAGATGATGTGCTGACCCATCAAGATAGGGCCAGTTCTGATGAAGTAAAGGAATGGGTTGTTAATCATTGTTTTAAAAAACACTGACGGCTTATGGGTTCATCATGACGGCCGCATGGTGGCACCCAAATCATTACTATCACCAATTGCCCGATGTGTTCATAAATTCACCCATGCGGGCAAAAGGGGGGTGGCGGACTGTATCCTCAAGACCTGGTATGCACCAGGAATCTCAAAGTTGGCAAAACAAATATGTAAAAATTGTACTATCTGCCAGACCATGAATGCAGGGAAAATAAAGAAGGTACAGCCCGCATCCCACCCAAACCCCATGGGCCCTTTTGTACACTTGCAAATGGATTTTATTGAACTACCTGTGTGTATGAGCTTTAAATATGTATTAGTTATTGTTGATATGTTTTCAAGATGGATTGAAGCGTTTCCTTGTAGAAAGAGTGACGCCACTACTGTTGCTAAATGTTTATTGAAGGACATTGTGCCTCGCTTTGGGATACCAGCAAAACTGTCAAGTGACAATGGGTCCCATTTTACGGGAACAGTGATTAAGGAACTATGCAAAGCCTTACAGATTAACCAGCACCTCCATTGCAGTTATCATCCACAGTCGGCTGAACTAGTGGAAAGATATAACGGGATGCTGAAAAACAAGCTTGCAAAACTGTGTAAAGAAACTGGACTTAAGTGGGTTGATCTGTTACCCATAGCTTTAATGACAATGCGGTCTGCTACCAACAGAACTACAGGATTGTCGCCTCACGAGATCGTCATGGGAAGACCACAAAGATTGCCCTTTTCGGCACCTTTAACAGCTAAACAAATGGACATTCATAAAATGGAGGAAGATATGTTGAGTTATTGCATTGCACTAACCAAATGCATTTCTAGTTTCCATCAACAGGTGAAGGAAGCCCAGGTCGATCCCGCTGAAGGAAAGTGCCATACTTTCGAGCCAGGAGATAACGTCTATATAAAAATCTTCAAGCGAAAGAATAGCCTTCAACCCAGATTTGAGGGACCCTTCCAAGTACTCCTGACCACAAACACCGCTGTGAAAGTAAAGGAGCGACCAACATGGATACATGCGTCCCATTGTAAGAAGGCATCAGTTGAAGACAATACACTGCCAAGATGAACTGGATTTGGACTTTAACAAGACTGTTCTCTTTGTCAACGATAATTGAAACTGCCATATTGATTTACCCAGATCCCCTGAAGGGCAAACCATGCATAGAAGAATGTGTACTTTTAAACAGTGATTTCTTTTATATTATATGCTATAACGAGACTATGAAGGTTCAGCTTCAGGATCACACTATGCAGGTACCCCCGTATCAACCCCTGAGTCTTAGGATTAGGCAGAATAAGATAATAGAAGATAGTGGACAGAAGCTTGATAAGCTATGGGTCACATGCCCTGATACTGTATTACCAAGTGACAGAACTGCAAACGGAGGGGTTATCTGCCATGGTAATTCAAGAGGAGGACTGGCCCTGACAGCTAAGTCAATGTTTTATGATAATCCTTTTACTCAACCCCTCGTTTCAACATCAATTACTCAGAAAAGAAAAATTAATAGGACCGCTAAGAAACAAGGAGGGAGAGGTGGAAGACTGTTAAATAAGCATAACTATCATCATGTTAATACCTTTGTATACATGAGTTATTTGCACCAGATATGGAACAAATTTGAAGCCTATAATAACACCCATTTCATCTGTGGGCATAGAGCATATCCTTGGTTACCACAAAGTTGGACTGGGTCATGTTATTTGGGATATGTAGTGCCCTATATACATCATATTTCATCTTTGGATAGCCACCCTGGGACACGAGTAAAACGAGCCATTACAGAAACCGAAAGGTTCTTTGCTATAGCATTTCCCTGGTATGGAACAGGGAAGTTAGCAAGAGAATCTATAAACATGGCAGCAGTGTTGGAACAAATAGCCAATGATACTGCTGATGCTCTTAGTGATGTAAACGCAGAAATGGTGGCTTTGCACACTGTTGCCTTACAAAACCGCATGGCTCTGGACTATTTGTTGGCAAAAGAAGGGGGCACATGTGCAATCACAAAAACCGAATGTTGCACCTATATTCCAGATGGCTCAGAAAATATCACCAACCTGGTAAACCACATAAAGGAGGCCGTAAAGAAACTATGTCAACCTGAACAGTGGTCCATGTGGGATTGGATTTCAGGGTGGGGAGGAGCACTAGGAAAGCAAATTTTGGAAGCCTTAATTGCAATTGTGATGTTAATAATTCTAATTAGTTTATTGATTGGTTGTTTAAAATTATTGTGTATAAAAGTTCTTTCCTTATTGACGTCAACTCCTCCAGTACCAATGATGTCTGAATATGAGGATATTAAGGGTGAGACCTTTGATGTAGAATTTCTTAAACTTAGCGAAATAGATTGTCCTTAGAAAGGACAAAAGGGGGGAATGAGGAAATCTACATATTGTACGGGGTTAATTTCAGGTGCTTGCTGGGTAAAAGTTTTCAGACTTGACACCGGTCAAGAGTCGATGTGTAACTAGAGCTATTGCACGTACTTGGATTACAACCAAGAACAGATGTCTGCCCACCTAATGAGAATGTAGAAGTGAAACAATGGGTTCCTTTGAAGTAACCAGTGACCTGACAACTTGCGACCGTAAGCAAACCTACCCTCCCAATACACTGTATAAGATTAAAGAGGACCTCCGGTTACACGATTCATGCCCTGTTATAGATTAACGGTTGACTTATGTGTCCAGGATCCTTCTGTCAATATGTCATTAATACCTGATGATTAATCTAAAATGTATCCTGATAGAGGAACAAAGGAATGTCAATCAAACTTGTTTGTTACACTGTATAAATATGGAACGCTTACGCTGTATCATTGGAATAGTAGCCTCACCCCTTGAGTAGAGGTGCTGATTCCCCTTGCAAGGGAAATAAAAGGCCTGTCCGTCTGACGAATCCAAGAGTGTATTGAGTCATTACCCAGAGCTAAGAAGTAAGGCACTTCTACAGGAGGAAGGAAGGGGGAGGAAGGAAGGGAGGGAAGGAGAGAGGGAGGGAAGGAAGGAGGGAGGGAGGGAGGCAGGACGGAAGGGAGGAAGGAAGGAAGGAAATAAGGGAGGGAGGGAGGGAGGAAAGAAGGAAGGAAGGGAGGGAGGAAGGAATGGAGGGAGCAAGGGAGGGAGGGAGCAAGGAAGGGAGAGAGGAAGGAAGGAAGGTAGGGAGCAAGGAAGGGAGAGAGGAAGGAAGGGAGGGGTGAAGCGAGGGAGCAAGCGAGGAAGGAAGGGAGGAAGGAAGGGAGGAAGGAAGGAATGGAAGGAAGGAAGGGAAGGGGGGAGGGAGGGAGGCAGGACGGAAGGGAGGAAGGAAGGAAGGAAATAAGGAAGGGAGAGAGGAAG
Organism: Somniosus microcephalus; assembly: GCF_052327205.1. Taxonomy (NCBI): domain Eukaryota; kingdom Metazoa; phylum Chordata; class Chondrichthyes; order Squaliformes; family Somniosidae; genus Somniosus; species Somniosus microcephalus. The sequence continues at coordinate 228,719,614 of NC_140993.1, read as the reverse complement.
GAAGGGAGGGGGGAAAGAAGGAAGGAAGGGGGAAGGAAGGAAGGGAGGAAGCGAGGGAGCAAGCGAGAAAGGAAGGGAGGAAGGAAGGGAGGAAGGAAGGAATGGAAGGAAGGAAGGGAAGGAGGGAGGAAGGAAGGAAGGGAGGAAGGAAGGAAATAAGGGAGGGAGGGAGGAAGGAACGGAGGGAGGGAGGGAGGGAGTGAGGGAGGAAGGGAGGAGGGTGGAAGGAAGGGAGGGAGGAAACTTGGAAGGAAGGGAAGGGAGGAGGGGAGGAGGGGAGGAAGGGAGGAAGGGAGGAAGGGAGGCTGGAATGATGGAATAAAGGAAGGACGTTAACTTCCATGACCTCTCTCATTTTATGTCCTTATACTAATTATCCTTTAAATATTGTTGCAATTAGTTTTGTTAAACAAATTCTAAGTTCTATTCAGCATTATAATATGGTATTTAATGATTTGGTCTTCACTCGCAGTCTGTGGCTGTTTGTTATCAAAACTTAGTCAAAACTGCTTTTGACTGTAGCTGCATTTTGAACAAGTCTTAGCTTTTTAGTTACCCAGGAGTAATTATGGGTAATATTATTTGGTCAATGGCTACACTTGATGTTATACATATATGATTCTCATCTACTAAATATCTTTAAATATCAGTCTTTCGTACAGAAGGAAGGAAGGGAGGAAGGGTGGGAAGGAGGGAGGGAGGAAGGAAGGAAGGAAGAAAGGAAGAAGGGAAGAAGGAAAGAAGAAAATAAGGGAGGGAGGGAGGGAGGAAGGAAGGAAGGGGAAAGGAAGGAAGGGAGGGAGGGAGGGAAGAAGGAAGGGAGGGAGGGAGGGAAGAAGGAAGGAAGGGAGGAAGCGAGGGAGGAAGCAAGGGAGGGGGAGGAGGGATGGAGGGAAGGAGGGAAGGAAGGAGGGAGGAGGGAGGAAGGAAGGGAGGGAAGGAAAGATGGTGGGAGGAAAGGAGGGAGGGAAGGAGGGAGGGAGGGAAGGAGGGAAGGAAGGAAGGAAGGGAGGAAGGAAGGAAGGAAATAAGGGAAGGAGGGAGGAAGGAAGGGAGGGAGGAAGGAATGGAGGGAGGGAGGGAGGGAGGGAGGAAGGAATGGAGGGAGGGATGGAGGGAGGGAGGAAGGAAGGGAGGGAGGAATGGAGGGAGCAAGGGAGGGAGGGAGGAAGGATGGAAAGGAGGAAGGGACGGAGGAAGGTTGGAAAGGAGGAAGGGACGGAGGAAGGAAGGGAGGGAGGAAAGTGTTGTGTATGTACCTTTAAGAGAATAACTGGTCTCAGACTGCGGTACCGGCAGTGACCACCCCTGTATAAAAGGCGCTAGAGAGCCTCTGTTGGTTAGTTTCGTTTATGCCTTTCACCAGTAAAGACTTGTTTGTTTCTCTCCTGCTAGCCCGTGTCTCAATCATTCACGGACTTAACACTGGAGACGAGTTAGAAAGAACTTACCTGCAACTCAGCAGCAGCTCCGACGACGTTGAAGGTCGGAAGAAGAAAAAAAAAAAAAATAGAGTCCATTGAAACTCGAGGAATGGGCGTCGACCGTCAATCATCGGGTTCATGGCTTTGCAGGAGCGACTTTCCAGAGCCAGGCTGGGTTCCTCGGTCCGTGGTTTCCCAGCTAATCGGGCTGGTGGCAGATAGTGCTCTGATCCTTCCTGGGCTGCAACGGGGCCGGGCAGCGAGTCGGGAAGCAAGGAGAGAGAGAGAGAGGGCGGAGCATACAGGGCGCGGCCAGTGTTTCGAAGCTGGGCAGCGTTCGGACCTCAGAAGAGGGAGGGAAGTGTCCCAGAGGGTCCGCTCCATGACGGGAAAATAATAAAAGAAAACGAATTAATATTTAACGCAAAAAAAAACGTGGAAAGCAGCGCTAACAACAGTGGGGAAGAAGGAAAAGCGCGGGAGGCGCCATTTTGTTAAATCGGAGACGAAGGCAAAGTGCGGGAGGCGCCATTTTAGATTTGCAAGATGCCGAAGACTGGCTGTATCACTGCTTTTGATAATACATTGGAGGACTGGACCACGTATGTGGAAAGAGTCGAGGTATATTTCGAGGCAAACGATATAGTGGAGGGGAAAAAGGCATCGATATTGTTAAACTTAATGGGCGCTAGAACGTACGGCCTATTGCGGGACCTGATTACTCCAGCCAAACCGAAGGCGAAGAGTTTTAATGAAATTGTTGCTGTTCTACAGGAGCACTTAAACCCTGCACCGCTGTTGATAGCAGAAAGACTTAAATTCCACAGGAGAACTCAGCACAAAGATGAGAGCAATGCTGAGTATCTTACGGAACTACGCAAGCTATCAAAGCACTGCCAGTTCGGAGCAGGACTGGCAGGTACCCTACGGGACAAATTTGTCTGTGGACTCCTGAGTGAAGGAACACAGAAGAAGTTACTCGCAGAAAAAGAGCTGACGCTAGATCAGGCTTTCAGCGTGGCAGTATTGTATGAAACAGCAGCCAGGGGAGCTGCAGAAATTCAACAAAAACCACAGGAATACGACACCCACGAAATGACACGGGGATTTGCAAAATGTTATCGCTGCGGCAGAACTAAACATGACCAGAAGGACTGCTGGTCCAAAGACAAAATATGCAGACAATGCGGGAAGATTGGACACATTGCACGAGTTTGTAGGTCTGGGAAGAAGACCAGCGACAACAAAAAGGCTACTAAGGAACCGTTCAAGAAAGTACAAAAGATGACGGACAGTAGTTCCGAAGACCAGATGAGCGATAGTGAATCCGAGAACAGGAGATTAAGCTGTCTCAAACTTCACAATGTAATCACAAAAGAGGATCACCGAACCATTTGGGTCACCCTCACGATAGCAGGGTCCCAAGTTAAAATGGAATTGGATACAGGATCAGCGCTAACTGTCATGAATCGACGAGACTATGAGCGGCTATTTTCACACATACCCTTGAGAGAGACATCCATCGTCTTGACAACGTATACGGGGCAAAAAGTGTACACCAGAGGAAAAATAAGGGTGCCTGTCGAATACAATGGCAAGAAAATACGGAAATTGTATCTCTACATACTGCCAAATGGTGGACCACCGTTATTGGGACGGGAATGGATCAGGAAGATAAACTTAGATTGGCATTCCATTCATGCAATGACGGTGGACGGTAAAAAAAATGAAGACGTCACTGCTGGACGATTGTCAACAATCTTAGCTAACGCCAAAGAGGTATTTCAACAAGAACTGGGCACGCTTAAAGGCGTAACCACCTCGTTAAAAATAGAAGAGAATGCAGTTCCCAAGTTTTTCAAAGCGAGACCGGTACCATATGCAATTCGTCCAGCCGTCGAGGCAGAGCTGGAGAATCTGGAGAAGGCGGGCGTGTTGTCTAAGGTCGACTGGAGTGAGTGGGCGACACCCATCGTTCCTGTCATGAAGAAAACGTTAAGCAATAAGTCCGGAGAGCCAAGGAAGATTCGCATCTGTGGGGATTTCAAGGTGACGGTGAACCCTGTCCTTCACACAGTACAATATCCTCTTCCAAGGATAGAAGACATCTTCGCCTCACTGTCTGGAGGGAAGCGTTTTACAAAAATTGACCTAGCACAAGCATATTTGCAGATGGAGGTTGAAGAGTCCTCTAGGAAGTATCTCACGATAAACACTCACAAAGGTCTTTACCAGTATCATCGATTGGTATTCGGAGTAGCACCGGCTCCGGCGATATGGCAAAGAGCGATGGAAGAAGTCCTGCAAGGGATTCCGGGGACTCAGTGTTACTTGGACGACATCCTTGTAACAGGTGAAGATGACAGTGAACACCTTAACAACCTAGAACAGGTGCTCACTAGACTACGGGAACATGGGCTGCGAGCCAACCGCCCCAAGTGCGAATTTTTTAAGAAACAGATATCGTATTGTGGCCACGCGATTGATGAAGAGGGGTTACATAAGTCCCCTGACAAAATTGAAGCGGTTGTTAAGGCCCCAGTGCCTGAAAATGTGTTGCAACTGAGGTCATTCCTCGGGTTGGTGAATTACTATCATAAGTTTTTGCCGAATTTGTCGACAATTCTGCATCCACTGAACGCCCTGCTACGAACGGGGGTAGCATGGAAATGGAGCGATGATTGTAAACGTGCTTTTCAGAAGAGTAAGGACTTAATCACTTCGAAGGAAGTATTGGCTCACTACAACCCAGCACTGCCAATCAGGCTGGCGTGTGATGCGTCTCCCTACGGCATTGGGGCGGTACTGTCACATAAATTCCTTGATGGTTTGGAGAGGCCGATAGCTTTTGCGTCACGCTCGTTAACTTCTGTCGAGCGTAACTACGCCCAGATTGACAGAGAGGCCCTCAGCCTAGTGTGGGGGGTGAAGAAGCTCAATCACTATCTGCACGGTCAAAAATTTACTCTAATAACCGATCATCAACCTCTTGTCTCCATTTTCAACCCTCAGAAGGGCGTACCGATAATGACAGCACAACGGCTGCAGAGATGGTCCCTTTTCCTAGGGGCACACCAATATGACATCGAGTACAGGGGAACTAAACAGCATGGAAATGCTGATGGATTGTCACGTCTACCGTTGCCGATGGTGGAAGAAGACCTTGCAGTGGATCCAATGGAGTTATTCCACTTGACCATAGTCGAATGTCTCCCTGTGACGAATGCAAACATAGAAAAGGAAACACGGAATGACCCGACACTATCACGGGTCTATGATTTAACGGTGAAGGGATGGCCAGCACATGGCGAACCACTGCTGCCAGCATATTCGCCAAGAAGAGAACAGCTGTCAGTGTGCAGAGGAACCTTGATGTGTGGATCCAGAGTAGTAATTCCACCTAAGTTGACGGATAGAGTGCTCAATGAGCTTCATGAGGGTCATCTGGGTGGGGTAAAAATGAAGAGCTTAGCCAGAGTGTTTGTGTGGTGGCCGGGAATCAATAGAGAAATCGAAGAGATGACCAAGAGCTGTGCAGGATGCCAGAAGGTCCAAAACGCCCCACCACAAGCCCCTCTGCATCCATGGGAGTGGCCCTCATCTCCATGGCAAAGGGTGCACATTGATTTTGCTGGTCCCTTCGTGGACTCGATGTTTTTAATTGCGATGGATGCACATTCAAAGTGGCCAGAGGTAATAAAAATGTCCTCAACCACCACGGAAAAAACTATCGCAGTTTTACGAACCATATTCGCCAGGAATGGGCTACCTGAACAGATTTGCTCTGACAATGGACCACAGTTTGTGTCTGAAGAGTTCCGGAGGTTCTTAAAGAACAATGGTCTTAAGCATTACACACCTGCCCCATATCATCCAGCCACTAATGGATTGGCCGAGAGGTTTGTCCAAACATTCAAGAAGGCTACCAAGGCAATGTGTAATGAAGATATACCCCTACAACACAAGGTGGACAACTTCTTGTTTGCCTACCGGAATGCGACACATGCGGTTACTAACCAAACTCCAGCCATGATGTTCTTCAATCGAAGGCTACGATGCCGCTTGGATTTGGTTAAGCCAAACGTCCGAAGAGATGTGGAGAACAGGCAGTTTCAGAATATGAATGAAAGGCCGACCAGGAGTTTTAAGATAGGTCAACCAGTTTTGGCCCGGGACTACCGCACTGAGAAATGGCAGCCAGGAACGATTTGTACATGACAAGGACCTCTCATGTATACCGTGGACGTTGGGGAGAGCATTGTAAGATGCCATGCTGACCAGATTCTAGAGTCACTGGAAAACGTCAACTCCACACCACGATCTGATACACCTGGTAATGAAATCGACATTCCAATTGCAGCTACCGCAGAACTGGTAATATTGGAAGCAGATGAACCAAACAACAACATTGATTCTGACTCAACATTGCCAGAAGAACCTGATACTCCAAAGAGGCGTTATCCAGACAGAATCAGGAAGCCTCAATCTACACAACGTAATCGCAAAAGAGCATCACTGAACCATTTGGGTCACCCTCACGATAGCAGGGTCCCAAGTCAAAATGGAATTGGATACAGGATCAGCCCTGACCGTCATGAATTGACGAGACTACGAGCGGCTATTCTCACACATACCCTTGAAAGACACATCCATTGTTTTGAAGACGTATACGGGGCAGAAAGTATACCCCAGAGGGAAAATAAGGGTGCCTGTCGAATACAACGGCAAGGAAATACAGAAATTGTATCTGTACATACTGCAAGATGGTGGACCACCGTTATTGGGACGTGAATGGATCAGAAAGATAAGTTTAGACTGGCACTCCACTCAGGCACTGACTGTGGCTGGTAAAAAGGATGACGACGTCACACCTGGACGATTGTCAAAAATCTTAGCTAACGCTAAAGAGATATTTCAACAAGGACTGGGAACTCCTAAAGGCTTAACCGCCTCGATAAAAATAGAAGAGAATGCAATTCCCAAGTTTTTCAAAGCAAGGCCGGTACCGTATGCAATTCGCCCAGCCGTCGAGGCAGAGCTGGAAAATCTGGAGAATGCAGGTGTGTTATCTAAGGTAGACTGGAGCGAGTGGGTGACACCCATCGTTCCTGTCATGAAGAAAACGTTAAACAATAAGTCTGAGGAGCCAAGGAAGGTTCGCATCTGTGGGGACTTCAAGGTGACTGTGAACCCAGTCCTTCACACAGTACAGTATCCTCTTCCGAGGATAGAAGATATTTTCGCCTCACTATCTGGAGGGAAACGTTTTACAAAAATTGACCTAGCGCAAGCATATTTGCAGATGGAGGTGAAGAATCCTCTAGAAAATATCTCACGATAAACACTCACAAAGGTCTTTACCAGTATAATCGACTGGTATTCGGAGTAGCATCAGCTCCGGCTAAATGGCAAAGAGCGATGGAACAAGTTCTGCAAGGGATTCCGGGGACTCAGTGTTACTTGGACGACATCCTAGTGACAGGTGAAAGTGAGAGTGAACACCTTGCCAACCTAGAGCAGGTGCTCACTAGACTAAGAGAACATGGGCTACGAGCCAATCGCCCCAAGTGCGAGTTTTTAAAGAAACAAATATCGTATTGTGGCCCCGTGATTGATGAAGAGGGGTTACATAAGTCCCCTGACAAAATTGAAGCGGTAGTTAAGGCCCCAGCGCCTGAAAATGTGTCGCAACTGAGGTCATTCCTCAGATTGGTGAATTACTACCCTAAGTTTTTGCCGAATTTGTCCACAATTCTGCACCCACTTAACACCCTGCTACAAACTGGAGTAGCATGGAAATGGAGCGATGAATGTAAGCGGGCCTTTCAGAAGTGTAAAGGCCTGATCACTTCAAGAGAAGTATTGGTTCACTGCAACCCATCACTACCGATAAGACTGGCGTGTGATGCGTCTCCCTGCGGCGTTGGAGCGGTACTGTCACATAAATCCCTTGATGGTTCAGAGAGGCCGATAGCTTTTGCGTCACGCTCGTTAACTGCAGCCGAGCGTAACTACGCCCAGATTGACAGAGAGGCCCTCAGCCTGGTGTGGGGGGGTGGGGTGAAGAAGTTCAATCACTACCTGCACGGACAGAAATTTACTCTACTAACTGATCATCAACCTCTTGCCTCCATTTTCAACCCTAAGAAGGGCGTCCCGATAATGACAGCATAACGGCTACTGAGGTGGTCCCTTTTCCTAGGGGCACACCAATATGACATCGAGTACAAAGGAACTAAACAGCATGGGAATGCTGATGGATTGTCGCGCCTACCGTTGCCGATGGTGGAAGAAGCACCTGCAGTGGATCCTGTGGAGATATTCCACTCGACCATAGTCGAATGTCTACCTGTGACGAATGCAAACATAGAAAAGGAAACACGAAATGACCTGACACTCTCCAGGGTCTATGATTTAACGGTGAAGGGATGGCCAGCACATGGCGAACCACTGTTGCCAGCATTCTCGCCGAGAAGAGAACAGCTGTCAGTGTGCCGAGGAACCTTGATGTGTGGATCCAGAGTAGTAATTCCACCCAAATTGAAGGATAGAGTGCTCAATGAGCTTCATGAGGGTCATCTGGGAGGGGTAAAAATGAAGAACTTAGCCAGAGCGTTTGTGTGGTGGCCAGGAATCGATAGAGAAATCGAAGAGATGACCAAGAGCTGTACAGGGTGCCAGAAGGTCCAAAACGCCCCACCACAAGCCCCTCTACATCCATGTGAGTGGCCCTCATCTCCATGGCAAAGGGTACACATTGATTTTGCTGGTCCATTTATGGACTCGATGTTTTTAATTGCAGTGGATGCACATTCAAAGTGGCCAGAGGTAATAAAAATGTCCTCAACCACCACAGAAAAAACTATCACAGTCTTACGAACCATATTCGCCAGAAATGGGCGGCCTGAACAGATTTGCTCTGACAATGGACCACAGTTTGTGTCTGAAGAGTTCCGGAGGTTCTTAAAGAACAATGGTGCTAAGCATTACACATCCACCCCATATCATCCAGCCACCAATGGATTAGCTGAGAGGTTCGTTCAAACATTCAAGAAGGCTATCAAGGCAATGTGTAATGAAGACATACCCAAACAACACAAGGTGGATAACTTCTTGTTTGCCTACCGGAATGCGACACATGCGGTTACCAACCAAACTGCAGCCATGATGTTCTTCAATCAAAGACTAAGATGCCGCTTGGATTTGGTTAAGCCAAACATCAGAAGAGATGTGGAGAACAGGCAGTTTCAGAATATGAATGAAAGGCCAACCAAGAGTTTCAAGATAGGTCAACCAGTTTTGGTCCGGGACTACCGCACAGAGAAATGGCAGCCAGGAACGATCTGCACATGGCAAGGACCTCTAATGTATACCGTGGACGTTGGAGAGAGCATTGTAAGGCGCCATGCTGACCAGATTCTAGAGTCACTGGAAAACGTCAAGTCTACACCACGATCCTATACACCTGGTGATGAAACCGAAGTACCAATTGCATCTACCTCAGAATCGGTGATATTGGAAGCAGACGAACCAAACAACGATGTTGATCCCGAATCAACTTTGCCAGAAGAACCTGATACCCCAAAGAGACGTTATCTGGACAGAATCAGGAAGCCTCCTCAAAGACTGAATTTATAATTGATTAACTTCAGCTAATATATATAGCAACTGTAATTGTAAATATGTTATTTAATTATTAATCGAATGTTATGTACTGTTTAGCTAAAAGGGGAGGAATTGTAGTGTATGTACCTTGAAGAAGGAACTATATTCTGTAGCCCCTGTATACTGCAGTACCAGTAGTGACCACCCCTGTATATAAGCCTGTGTAGTAACTTTGTATAGTAGTTCCAGTTTTGTCTCCATTCAGTAAACACCTGTTAAAACCAACTTCTGCAGTCCGTGTCTCAATTACACATGGACATTACAGTTCCCTGGCCTTGCGATGCCTTTAGAGAGTGTTTCATGGTCTGAACAAACCTCTCAGTTAGACCATTGGTCGCAGGGTGGTATGGTGCAGCCCGGATATGTTGTACGCCATTCACCTGCAGGAATGTAGCCATTTCTTGTGACACCCACTGTGGACCGTTGTCTGAGACAATTTGCATCGGAGATCCAAATTGGCTGAACACCTCACCTAACTTCTCAATGGTCTTCTCAGTGGTGGTGGACCTCATTATAACAACCTCTGGCCACTTACTGTGCATGTCAACAGCCACCAGGAACATTCTCTCCTCGAATGGACCTGCAAATCTACATGAATGCGGTGCCATGCTTCCTCTGGAAAGTCCCAGGTGTGAAGAGGTGCAAGCTGTGGCACATTACGAACTCTCTGACATGAGGAACAGGTTTAAGCTTTGTCCTCAATCTGTCCATCCATAGCCGGCCACCAGAAGTAGCTCCTCGCTATTTCTTTCATACGAACCATTTCGCAGTGTCCGGAGTGTAGTTGCTGTAACACTGGTTTTCGTAGCGATGGTGGAATAACCACTCTCCTCCCCCACAGCAAACATCCAGACTGCACCGACAGTTTGTTTCTATTTAAGAGATATGGTTTCAGGTTTGGGTTATCGCTGTCAAGCTTGCCCCTGATGATAATGTCCAGCACTGCAGACAACACTGGGTTGTTTCTGGTGTTTCGTTGGACCTGTGTCGAAGTAACAGGCGCGTTCTCCACCTGCCTAAAATAGCAGATGTCCATGCTACGCGACATAGGCTTGGTGACAGGCAGTGGCAACATGGAAAGACCGTCAGCGTTGCCGTGCAGGTCAGACTTACGATATCTAATGTCAAATGTGTGTGCAGGCAACAGCAGCGCCCACCTTTGCATTCTGCTCACAGCAAGTGATGGAATCCCTGTATGTGGCCCGAAGATGGTCGTGAGAGGGCGGTGATCTGTTAGTAAGGTGAACTGTCTCCTGTACAAATATTGGTGAAACTTGCGAACGCCAAAAACGATGCTCAGTGCTTCTCGTTCTATTTGGGCATAGTTAGTTTCAGCTCTGTTCAAAGTCCTAGATGCGAATGCTATCGGCTTCTCTTCTCTGTTTGGCATGATATGAGAAACGACTGCTCCCACACCATATGATGATGCATCGCAAGCTAACTGTATTGGTAATGAAGGGTTAAAATGCGTCAAAGCCTCTGACTTCAGGAGCGTGTCCTTTGCTGTCATGAACCCCTCCTGGCACTTGTTAGTCCATTCCCACTTCTTGTCTTTACATAGCAACCAATGCAGCGGCCTCAGCATCGAGGCTAGGTTCGGTATGAACCATCCATAGTAGTTCAGTAACCCTAAAGAAGAACGCAGCTGGCTGATATGTTCAGGTGCTGGGGCATCCACGATTGCCTTGGTCTTGGACGGTGCCTTGTGAAGGCCTGTGGCATCAATCACATTACCGAGGTACTCAACTGATGCCTGAAAAAAATCACATTTATCCCTGCAAACTCTGAGTCCATAATCCCTCAGTCTCTGTAGTGTTGCGTCCAAGTTACGCAGATGGTCTTGGTCATCACACCCAGTAACAAAGATATCATCTAAGTAGCACTGGACTCCAGGCAATCCACTAAGGATCTGGTCCATAGCACGTTGGAAAAGCACTGGAGCTGATGTAATTCCGAAAGGAAGTCGACAATACCTAAATAGGCCCTTGTGCATCACAATAGTCAGCATTTCTCGTGACTGTTCATCCACATGCATTTGCAGGTAGGCTTGACAGAGGTCAATTGTGCTAAACTTCTGGCCCTGAGCAAATCCCGCAAACAAATCATCAATATGGGGAAGCGGATATTGCTCCACTGACAATACAGGGTTAACAGTTACTTTAAAATCTCCACATATCCTAACTCCACCCCCTTTCTTGAGCACTGGTACGATGGGCATTGCCCATTCACTCACGCTGACTGGTTCTAGTACTCCACTTTCAACTAGAGCTTCTAAGTCAGCCTTGACTTTTGGTCTGATGGCATAAGGTACGGGTCGTGCCTTCATGAACTTGGGTTTGCTATCCTGCTTAATACAAAGCTTCACAGTAATATCTTTCATGCTGCCCAGTTCTCCATTAAAGACTCCTGCATGTTTCTTTAAGATGGTGGGTAAGCCTGGATCATTGTGTGACATCATGTAGACTGATGACCAGTCTAATTTTATTCTCTCCATCCACGAACGTCCCAGCAGGGAGGGGTAGTCTCCTTTAACTATGTACAGTGGTAACTTCCTAGTTTGTCCATTCAACTGAACTGTGACCTCAGTGATAACTCTCATGGTTACTCTTTCACCGTATATGTCTTTAACGCTAGGTTAGCTGGCTGAAGTGGAAGGTGCTTTAACGTCTTTTTGTAGACTGTCTCTGGCATAAGAGATACTGCTGTCCCGGTATCGATCTGCATTCGCACAGGCTGCCCCTCTAGCAAGGGTGAGGCCCAGTAGCCATGCGAATCCCCAGCTACAGTCAGCACGTTCAGTAATAGTTCCTCCTCTGAAGTGTCACTTGCCTCTGTTTTGTCCTGTTCTACAGAGCGGACATGCTTCTTTGTCTTTTGTCTGAATGTTTTTTTTTTCTTCCTTCCATCTTTGACGTTTTCTCTGTGTCCTTTTTATTTCTGCATGCGCGCTGAATATGTCCCTTTTTACCACAGCTGTGGCAATCCATGTCCACACACCAGCATGCAGACGCAAGATGCCCCGTTTTGCCACAACAGAAGCATGGCCCTTGGCTCTCTGTTCTTTCTTTGTGCACTTTTTCTGTTGCACCCAACTGTTGAGCTTCTTTAGTTGCCAATTCCATGGAAATACTGATTTCAATGGCCTTTTGTAGAGTCAGATTACTCTCCGTTAATAGTCTCTTCTGTATGGCTTCAGTTCTCATACCACACACTAGCCTGTCTCTTATAGTATCATTTAGCATGTCATTAAACTCACAGTGCTCTGATAGTCTTTTTAGTGCAGCTACAAACATGGTCACTGTTTCTCCTTTTTCCTGGTTACGCCTGTGGAACCTAAACCTCTCAGCTATGACTAGGGGTTTGGGTGAAAAATGCCCTTTTAGTATCTCCACAATTTTGCTATATTGTTTAGTCCCTGGTTTATCTGGATGCACTAAAGTACACAAAAGATTGAAAGTCTTTGGTCCCATCACACTTAACAATGTAGGTACTACTTTGTTCCCTCCAATGTCATTTGCTTGTGTGAAGTATTCAAATCATTCTGTGTATGAGCTCCATTGTTCGACATTCTCATCAAACGGTCCAATGTTACCGATAATTCCAGCCATTTTCCTTCTGTCAGGCTCCTAATTATCATTCACTAAGGATCCTTCCAATGTTGAACTCAACTAAAATCACTATCAGTTAAGTGCTTCAATTCACAGATCGTTTCACAGTTGAATAAATGTCCTTCCCGATTTACTCACTTTAATTAACTGTCCACAGCAAAAATAACAGTTTTAAACACGTAAAACCTGACTATCTTCTGCACAGCAGAGTCACGTAAGTTCAGACGTCCTCGTCGCCACTTTTGTTAAATCTCAAGAGTTTAATATCCTTGCTTGTATAACAATTAAAAGAGTACGCAGGAGACAGAGTTTAGTTAACAGCCATGAATTTCCAGAATTTTCTCCACTTCATGCACTCTATTTCCCATAGTGCATTGCACATCACAACTACAGTAAGCTATGTGGGACAATTCAAATACAACATTCAAAATACACAACAGGGAGGAAGGAAGGGAGGAAGGGAGGGAGGGAGGGAGGGAGGGATGAAGGAAGGAAGGAAGGAAGGAAGGGGAAGGGAGGGAGGGAGGGAAGAAAGGTAGGAAGGGAGCGAGGAAGGAGGTGAGGAAGGGAGGAAAGAAGGGAGGAAGGAAGGAAGGAAGGGAGGAAGGGAAGCAGGAAGGAAGGGAGGGAAAAAGAGATGTAGGAAGGAATGAAGGAAGGGAAGAAAGAAGGGAGGGAGGAAGGAATGAAGGAAGGGAGGGAGGGAGGAAGGAAGGGAGGGAGGGAGAGAGTGAGGGAGGAAGCAATGGAGGGCGAGACGGAGGAAGGAAGGAAGGGTGGGATGAAGGGAGGGAGGGAGGGAGGGAAGAAGAAAGGAAGGGAGGAAGGAAGGAAGGGAGGGAGAGAGGGAGGAAGCAATGGAGGGAGGGAAGGAAGGAGGAAGAAAGGAAGGGAGGGAGGAAGGAAGGGAGGGAGGAAGGGATGAAGGAAGGAAGAGATGAAGGGAGGAAGGAAGAGAGGGAGGGAGGGAGGGAGGAAGGGAGGGAGGGAGGAAGGGATGAAGGAAGGAAGGGAGGAAGGGATGAAGGAAGGAAGGGCGGAAGGAAGGAAGGGGAGGAGGAAGGAAGGAAGGGAGGGAGGAAGGGAGGGAGGGACAAAGGGAGAAAGGAAGGAAGGGAGGGAGGGAGGAAGGGAAGAAGGGAGGGAGGAAGGGAGGGAGGAAGGGAGGGAAAAAGAAAGGGAGGGAGGAAGGAAGGGAGGAAGGGACAGTGTGAGGAAGGGAGGGAGGGATGAAAGAATGAAGGAATGAAGGAAGGAAGGAAGGAAGGATGGAAGGGAGGGAGGAAGGGAGGGAAACATGGATGAAGGAAGGAAGGAAAGAAGGGAGGGAGGAAGGAAGAGGGAGAGGTGCAGCGAGGAAGCAAGGGAGGGCGGGAGCGAGGAAGGAAGGAATGAAGGGGGAGAGGAAGGGAAGGAGGGAGGAATGAAGGAAGGGAGGAAAGAGGTAAGGAAGGGAGGGAGGGAGGAAGAAAGGAAGGAAGGAAGGAAGGGAGGAAGGGAGGAAGGGAGGGAGGAAGGAAGGAAGGGAGGGAGGAAGAGAGGAAGGAAGGAAGGAAGGAAGCAAGGGCGGAATGGAGGAAAGGCGGGAGGGAGTGATGGAGTAAAGAAGGGATGGAGGGAGGGAGGGAGGAAGGATGGAAGGAAGGGAGGAATGGAGGAAAGAAGGGAGGAAGGAAGGGAGATATGGAGTAAAGAAGGGAAGGAGGAAGGATGGAAGGGAGGAAGGAAGGAAGAAAGGCCGGACAGAAGTGTGAAAGGAAGGAAGGAAGTCCGGAAGGAAGGGAAGAATCACAGAATCACAGAATCACAGAAACCCCACAGTGCAGATAGAGGCCATTTCGGCCCATCGAGCCTGCACCAACACATATCCCACCCTATCCCCGTAACCCCACGTATTTAATCCCCCTAACACTAAGGGTCAATTTATCATAGCCAATCAACCTAACCTGCACATCTTTGGACGGGAGTGGGGATGGGTGGAAGGAAGGAAGGAAGGGTGGACAGGATTTAGGGAGGGAAGGAGGGAGGGAGGAATATCGGTGGAAGGAAATGTGGAAGGAAGTAAGCGAGGGAGGGTGGGAGGAAGGAAAGAAGCGAGGGAGGGAGGAAGCAAGGGAGGGAGGGAGGAAGGAAGGAAGGAAGGGCAGAAGGAAGGGAGGAAGAAAGAAAGGAAGGAAGGGAGGGAGGGAGGGAGGGAGGGAGGGAGGGAGGGAGGGAGGGAGGAATGAAGGGAGGAAGGGAGGAAGGAACTGAGGAAGGAAGGAAAGGAGCAAGGGAGGAAAGGTGGAAGGAACGAAGGAAGGAAAGAAGGAATGGAGGGTGGAATGGATATAGGAAGAAAGAAAGGAAGGGAGGGAGGAAGGGGTGAAGGAAGGAAGGGATGAAGGGAGGAAGGAAGGAAGGGAGGGAGCAAGGAAGGAAGGAATGGAGGGAGGAAGGGAAGGAGGGAGTAATGAAGGAAGGGAGGAAAGAGATAAGGGAGGGAGGGAGGGAGGAAGGAAGGAAGGAGGGAGTAAGAAAAGAAGGAAGGAAGGAAGGGAGGAAGGAAGGCAGGAAGGAAGGAAGGGAGGGAGGAAGAAAGGAATAAATGAAGGAAGGATGCAAGGGCAGAATGGAGGAAAGGTGGGAGGGAAGGAGTAAAGAAGGGATGGAGGGAGGGAGGGAGGAAGGATGGAAGGAAGGGAGGAATGGAGGAAAGAAGGGAGGTAGGAAGGGAGAGATGCAGTAAAGAAGGGAGGGAGGGAGGAAGGATGGAAGGGAGGAAGGAAGGAAGGAAAGAAAGAAGGACAGAACGGTGAAAGGAAGGAAGGAAGGTAAGAAGGGATGAAAGAAGCAAGGAAGGCCGGAAGGAAGGGAAGAAGGAAGGGAGTGGGGATGGGTGGATGGAAGGAAGGAAGGAAGGAAGGAAAGGATGACGGGAGGGAAGGAGGGAGGGAGGCAGGAAGGGTGGAAGTAAGTGTGGAAGGAAGGAAGCGAGGGAGGGAGGGAGGGAGGGAGGAAGGAAGGAAGGAAGGGAGGGAGGAACGGAGGGAAGAAGGAAGGGAGGGAGGGAGGAACGGAGGGAAGAAGGAAGGGAGGGAGGGAGGATGGGATGAAGGAAAGAAGAAAGGGAGAGAAGGAGGGAGGGAGGAAGGAAGGGTGGAAGGAAGGATGGAAGGAAGGGCAGAAGGAAGAGCGGAAGGGAGGAAGGAAGAAAGGAAGGAAGGGAGGGAGGAAGGACGGAAGGGAGGGAGAAAGGGAGGCAGGAAGCAACGGAGGGAGAGAGGGAGGGAGGAAGGAATGAAGGAAGGGAGGGAAGAAGGGAGGAAGGAAGGAAGGAAGGGAGGAAGGAAGGGAGGAAGGAAGAGAGGGAGGAAGGCAGGGAAGAAGGAAGGAAATGAGGGAGAGAGGGAGGAATCAATGTAGGGAGGGAGGAAGGATGAAGGGAGATAGGAAGGAAGGGAGGAAGGAAAGGAAGAAGGAAGGAAGGGAGGAAGAAAGTAAGTAAGGAAGGAAGGGAGGAAGAAAGTAAGTAAGGAAGGAAGGGAGGGAGGAAGGAAGGAAGGAAGGAATGGAGGGTGGAAGGGAGGAAGGGCGGGATGTAGGGATGGAGTAAAGAAGGGAGGGAAGGAGGGAGAAAGGAAAGAAGGAAGGAAGGAAGGAAGGAATGGAGGAAGGAAGGGAGGAAGGGTGGGAGAGTGGGATGGAATAAAGTAGGACGGGAGTGGGGAATAAAGGAAGGAAGTAAAGAAGGAAGGTAGGAAGGATGGAAGTGGGGAAGAAGGAAGGAAGGGAGGAAGGAACAGAGGAAGGATAGACGGAAGAAGGAAGGGTCGGAGAGTGGGAGGGAGGAAGGAAGGAAGGACGGAAAGAAGGAAGGAAGGGAGGAAGGGAGGAAGGGAGGTAGGGAGGGAGGGAGGAAGGATGGAAGGCCGCAGATCCCTGTTCCAGGTGGGCTGTCCGTGCGTACCTCATCAGACTCCGGTACTAATGAATGGAACCCCAGATCCCCATTGTTCAACACTTCCCCTTCTTACCATTCCTCTATCATGGAACATCACAGCGTCCTCCTGGGCACAAAGCTGAAATGAGAGCCACCACAAAACAAATATTCCAAATATAATTTATAAATTTATCAGATCCAAATTGTAACAACAACTTGTGCATTCACTTAGTGTCTGTCTTTCGTGTTCCTTTTCCTACTCTTGTGCTCCTGCGACGTGCTCCCCCAGTGGCTGCAGCAACAACTTGTAATTATATACATTGTAAAACATCATAAGTTGCTTCACAGATATAAAAATGATTGTCAAGCAATAGTAGAAGTAGGGAAGATGACCAAAAGCATGGCCAAAATAGTAGGCTTTGTAATATATGTGGGTAGAACAAATGAAGAACAGTTGCTAGTCCATAAGCATGGTTTACTAGGCCAGAGCGAATTGAGCATGCTCATACTAAACCATGTGACAAACCATGTGATAATACATTACACTGCTTTTCCCTTTAAAAAGATGTATGTATATCCCTCTCAAATACAACAAAACTATGGTCCCACCTTTCCCAGCATTACATGTACCACATACCAAAAACATCTGGCTTTTTTTGTTTTAAATGAACTACAAATGCTACAAATGAACTACAAATTCAGTTTAATAACATGCTTGCAGAGCCTTCCTGATCTCCTTACAAAAAGTTTTGGTGTTGAACCAATTTTCAGGCTGTTTTGATTTGGTTCTGAACTCAAAGATGATCCTGTTTCTATCTCAGTTTCTGAAGTCTGAACTGAGTCAAACTCATGTATTTCTTCATGATCAAGTGGTTCAAGATCACGTCTTGGTTCATTTCTAGCAGTGATCATTTGATATACATGAAAACTTCGGATGTTGTCACCAATTTCAACCAAATATCTCTTTGTTCCACCAACCTCTACTATGGTTCCTATATCCCACTTGTGTGAATTTGGCTTGCCAGGGGGACTGAGAACAAGAACACACTCGTTTTGTCTGAAACTGCATTCTTTCTGATTGCTGTCATAATAACAACTATTTGTGTTCAGCTTGTAGGGGGGCTTCTTTTAACTGGTTTAAGGTAATTCACCTGGTCAGGCAGCCTGCTGCTACGCTGTAAACCAATTTCCAATAAACCAATTTTAAAACAGTGGTTTCGAATCGCTACCCCACCTTCCAATTCTGACTGCAGGACTTATAATTAATGATATTAAAAATGGACACGTAGTTTGGATGAGAGAAAAATCAAGTTTTATTAACTAAAAGAAACTATAATTAAATATCAAACTATACCACACGAACACAGTAATTACAGTAAAATTGCTTAAATGGGGGAATGCAGATGGTGAAAACGAGGGATTAGATGGTTCCAATGTTACTTAAACAATCTTAGCAATATCCCCTTAATTACCATCCCCCTAACTCCTGACTCGGTTGCTTTGCTGAGGAGTCAGAAACTCTGCTCACATGTGGTCCAGCGAAGTGAGAGAGAGAGAGAGAGAGAGAGAGAGAAGCTCACCTGTGGTCCCAAGAAGTAAAAAGAGAGCGATAGCTTCTCAGGAGCTATCATATATACCTGGTGGCCACCCCCCCCCCCCCTGCTGTTTGCCTGTCTGGAAAATTTGCACCCAAAAGGTTCCAACACACAAGAGAAAACCTGTGATTGGCTAACTCAAAGTGGTTGGACTGGGTTAGTGTGTCTGCACTGTGGGGCCGAAATGTTCCCACCCACATCCGGAGCTCACCTGGGCTGAAACAAAAGGGAATACAACTGCTCTATTGTCCAGAATGATGGGTGATTTAAACCCATTTAGTTCTTAAACAGTTGCAGATCAAAATCCGTTCCAGGGTTTAAATCTATCATTGTCTGTGAGTGCCTTGAATTGCTGTGTAAACAGAAGCAGTTTCAAATCGATTGTCCTGCGGTCAATTCTCAAGTGGGTAATTGCTTAAGTCAATAAACAACTTCAAGTGCTTTGAAGGGAACCTCCCTTTGATTGGCAGGTCTGACTCACAGCCCTTGTATCCTCCCACTTCTTCACACAGACAACTCGCTGCGAGCTGTTTTGCTGCTTTGTCCTTTTGTCCAAGCTTTCTCTGGCCATTTAAAAAACTTTTGTGATTGCCCAAACTCCAGGGAACAATTTTATTAATAAAGTACTGTCTTAAGGTGTGTGAATATTTCCACAGAACTCTACGACTCCGGTGTTGTCCACGTTCTGTCCATCTCAGAGCAGTCTTTTGCGGTTCTTGGCACATTTTAAAATACTATAGACCAGTCACATCACCCAATTCTTTGTCCACGATGTGGACCAATATTTTCAATCTTCAGGGAAATAGGGGAAATTTTGCAACCCCTACATTCGCCCCTTTTGATGCTCCCAACTTGCTTGTAGTATCAACTCGAAGGAATGAGCAAAATTTTCAGACCCCCTCACAAACAACCATCCCCTGTATTTACCTAACAGCTATCTGCCACTGATCCCCCGAACCGTCCTTTCCCCTAAAATTCGAGAAAAACCGTGGTACGGTCGGCATCTTACAGATACATCAATTTACAATAAAGGGTTGCATACCCCTGCATCACTTGCAAAATTACAAGGCAATCAAAATTTACAATCACTTTTTACATTATAACTTATTACAAAATGTTGCAATCTTAGTTACACAATGTAATCAAAATGATCCCAAGCAAGGAGGGGGCCCTACGCCTCTGCTCAACTTGGAGTTGTCCCAAAATGATCCCAAGCATGGAGAAGATCCTACGCCTCTGCTCAACTTGGGGCTGTAATACAAAATACAAAAAAACTTGAAAAACATACTTAAACAAACCCCGACCATCGTGTGCCAATGATGGGTCACAAAATTCGAGTGGGTATTGCTCCTCCCACCCGGGCAGTAAATGTACCTTCCACCTCCCTTTGATCATCTTAAACTTTAGAACAGACAGAATGGATTTACAGACCAGCCTGCTCCGCCAGCCCCGAGCCGTTCCCTTGTCCCTTTGTGGAGGCGGGTACCACTCATGTTTAAAATTCCCTGGCACAGACCAAGACCGGGGAGTATGGGACCATGACTCCCAGTCCCTCCCCCTCGCACTTCCCTCGACTGGCTGCAGAAAAATGATGGGTGCCTGTGTGGTGGCTCTCTCTGGCGCCACACAAACTTGGATCCCAGATCCAGCCACCCACTCATCCTCCCCAGCCACACTACCCTCTTTGCCCGTGGGCCCCCGGGTGAGTTCCTCCCTCCCCCGACCGCACCCACATGACTCTTAGGTCTCCCCCTCCTCTATACAATCTTTCCTGGGCCATCACCACCCACCCCCGGGGAACGCGTCCCTATCTGACAAGGCGCCCGCGCTTCCCCATCATGACTCCTCAACAGCGAGGTCTCCCGAAAGTGAACTTCAGTCAGGATAGTGCTGGGTTGGGGGCCGTGCCCCACCCAGCTGGGGCCATCTCTTCCGCATAGGAGGAGTAGGCAAGTTCCTCCGGACCCTGTCCGGTTTCTCCCGAAGGCTGCTGCGGGTTTTCCCTCTGGATTCGTCCGGTGGCGAGGTGATCCCCAACATTCTGTATCCATATCTTCATTCAGTGCCCAGCTCGGGCTGGGCGAACAGGGCTGCTTCATTTTCCAATCTCCTGCAAAACTTAAAAGGGCATGCAGCCAGGTCTCACTGGCCTGCTGCCTTAGGTGGAGACATGGTCGGGTCCCTCGACCTCGGACCAAAATACAAACATTTGGCACACATGTAAACTTAAACTCTTTAAACTTAAACTTTATACTTAAACTCAAAACATTTGAAACATTCTAAACTTACAATACAAAACCTCAAACCATGCTATATTCACACCAAAGCTATAATACAAATGCCGCCCATCTCCGGATGGCCAGGCTAATCTCTGGCACGGCCACAGATTGCTGCTGGCTGCAGCAAAGCTGGACTGCCTCCTGTCTCTGGTCCCCCGCAGCTTATGGCTGTTGAGTGGGGACCCCTGCTCTTTGGCTTCTCCCCAGTTTGGGAGATTGCTCTTTGTGGCAGGTACCCTGGTGACCACCTTTTCTTGGGCTTGCGGACCTGCTGAGACCTTTTGAGGGGTGTCTCTGTGGGGGAAACTTTGGCTGGCGGACCCTGAGCCAGGGTCGCAGCCCTAGCTGGCTGGGAGCCTTCTACCCCATGTCCAAAACCTGTTACCAGCTCCCCTGCAAGAGGAATTGCTACCCCTGCCCCCCCAGGGTCCCACATCATGGGGGCAACCATTCTAGAGGCTGGCTGGGAAGCTGGTCCCTTTAAACAGGCGACTGCGCCTGCGCGAACCTCCTCCCCTGAGTCCCGCGGCAGAGGCTGTGAAGCCTAAGTCTTCAAACAAGCAGGTGCGCCTGCTTGAAAAAATTGAGGCAGAGCCGTTGTGGTCCCGCAGGCAACCGCGCCTGCGTGAACAATCTTTTTAAAAAAGGTTGGAAGAACCGCTGGGCCTTCCAAGCAGGCTTCTGCGCCTGCGCGTCTATTCTGGGAAGCGGGGATCTTTAAACGGCCGACTGCACCTGCGCACTCGGCCTCGCAGAGGAAAGGAGTCGCTGGGGGTTCCGGGTTCGCGACTGTGCCTGCGCGAACCTCCTGTTGGCAAAACTCTCCCCTCAGGTGCGCGACCGCGCCTGCGTGGGAAAACTGAGTACGGGCCTCTTGGAGTTCTGGGTCCGCGACTGCGCCTGCGCGAACCCGGTGTTGGGGAACCTTTTCCCTCAGGCGCTCGACTGCGCCTGTGCGGGAAAAGTAAAGATGATCCACTGGGGGTACCAAGCTCGTGACTGCGCCTGCGCGAGCCCAGTGTTGGGGAACCTCTTCCCTCAGGCGCGCTACTGCGCCTGTGCGAGAAGAGTAAAGAACACTCGCTTGGGGTACGGGCTGGGGAACCGCGCCTGTGCAGGCAGTTTCTGTGAATGGATGGGCAGCAGCCTGCTGATTTCTAATCCCAGGCTGCTGTTTCTCCATTTCTAAGCCACATAGCTTACTTAAATTTGAACTTTGGTTCAAATTTACACTTTGGCCAACATTTAGGTCCCACTGGGGTAGGGAAGTGTCCCAATTTGTGGGCTGGAGAACTTTTCCCTGGGAACAAGCCACAGCGCCTGTTTTTACAAGCTGTGAACTTGAACTTAACTGGTGGGCAAACTCATGTTCTCTTACCTGGGTGGCTTTAAATGGGGAATGTTGGGCTTGGACCTGCCTTTGGTCTGGGGCCAAAACTATCCCCTGTGAGCCTCCCTTGTCCCGGATTTCTGCTACTGGGCCTGCTCTACAGGGGTCCCAGAACTCTTCTTCCCTGTTCCCTGGCTTAAACAGCTTACTCTGCCCAGGAATGGCTCCTCGCCCCACACAAGCCACAGCACTTGCCTGTGAACTTGAACCTACTTTGGGCCGAGGATTCCTATTCTCAGGCTCACTCCCAGCTGCCTGGTTGGGGTTGACTTTAAACCCCTTTCTTTCCAGTCCTTGTGGGGAGGCAGAGGTGGGTAAGGGGGCTGCAGCACCACTGATGGCTGCTCCCTTTCCCTGATTGGCACTCATGAGAGATTTTAACATCTGCAGGACAGACTCGATTGTGTCTGTCTCTGCCTTCTGAGTTGGGGCTGCGGGGTTCCTGGCTGTATCATCTCTCCCAGGCCTTCTACAATCCCTGCGCCAGTGGCCCTCCTCCCCGCACTTGTAACAGGTGACCTTGTTCTGGGAGGGATGGCTCCCCTCCTGGCGCCATTCTTTCTGATATGGAGCCCCAGGTTTATCTAACACCCTATCCAGCACCGTTCTGGGTGCTGCCTGTGGGATGGTCCTACTTGGGCTGCCAGTAAAATCCGGCTGACCTGCCTTCGGGCTGATCATGCAAATCATCCCCCTTGCTTTTAAAGCCATGTTAAGGCTTTCTATCTCTGCCCTACAGGGGCCATGATCTGCTTCACTAAACCTCTGGGCACAGGCCAGCTTATAGGCTGCCTTTACTTCCCTAAACCTTTCCTCCTGCTCTTTTACTTCTGAGATGAGGCGGGCATTCTCTTCCTGCAGTCTCATCTCACTTTCCCTGGTCTCAGTGACTTCCTGCACCAGGCGCTCTATAAATGACTGGCATTTCTCAAACTGGGACTCCCGATTCTTGGCCTCCTTAACCTCCTCCTGCACCCTCATCTCATCCTTCCTAAACCAACCACCTATACCCCGATAGGTCAGCCTACACACTGCTGCTAAAATTCGCAGGGCTACCCACATACTGAAAACGAGAGAAACAAGAGCTGGTACTTTCTCCAGATCCAAACCACTCATCAAATCTAAAACGGCCTTCAGTCCTGCCGTGGTCGCCATTTTTAAGGGGGGCTCCTTTTAACTGGTTTAAGGTAATTCACCTGGTCAGGCAGCCTGCTGCTACACTGTAAACCAATTTCCAGCAAACCAATTTTAAAACAGCGGTTTCGAATCGCTACCCCACCTTCCAGTTCTGACTGCAGGACTTATAAATAATGATATTAAAAATGGACACGTGGTTTGGATGAGAGAAAAATCAAGTTTTATTAACTAAAAGAAACTATAATCAAATATCAAACTATACCACACGAACACAGTGATTACAGTAAAATTGCTTAAATGGGGGAATGCAGATGGTAAAAATGAGGGATTAGATGGCTCCAATGTTACTTAAACAATCTTAGCAATATCCCCTTAATTACCATCCCCTAACTCCTTACTAGGTTGCTTTGCTGAGGAGTCAGAAACTCTGCTCACATGTGGTCCAGCGAAGTGAGAGAGAGAGAGAAGCTCACCTGTGGTCCCAGGAAGTAAAAAGAGAGCGATAGTTTCTCAGGAGCTATCATATATACCTGGTGCCCCCCCCCCCCGCCCCTGCTGTTTGCCTGTCTGGAAAATTTGCGCCCAAAACGTTCCAACACACAAGGGAAAAGCTGTGATTGGCTGGTGTTACTGGTTGGACTGGGTTAGTCTGTCTGCACTGTGGGGCCAAAATGTTCCCACCCACATCCGGAACTCACCTGGGCTGAAACAAAAGGGAATACAACTGCTCTATTGTCCAGAATGATGGGTGATTTAAACCCATTCAGTACTTAAACAGTTGCAGATCAAAATCCGTTCCAGGGTTTCAATCTATCATTGTCTATGAGTGCCTTGAATTGCTGTGTAAACAGAAGCAGTTTCAAAGCGATTGTCCTGCGGTCAATTCTCAAGTGGGTAATTGCTTAAGTCAACAAACAAATTCAAGTGCTTTGAAGGGACCCTCCCTTTGATTGGCAGGTCTGACTCACAGCCCCTGTATCCTCCCACTTTTTCACACAGACAACTCGCTGCGAGTTGTTTTGCTGCTTTGTCCTTTTGGCCAAGCTTTATCTGGCCATTTTAAAACCTTTTGTGATTGCCCAAACTCCAGGGAACGATTTTATTAATAAAGTACTGTCTTAAGGTGTGTGAATATTTTCCACAGAGCTCTACGACTCCAGTGTTGTGCATGTTCTGTCCATCTCAGCGCAGTCTTTTGCAGTTCTCAGCACATTTTAAAATACTGTAGACCAGTCACATCACCCAATTCTTCCTCCACGATGTGGACCAATATTTTCAATCTTCAGGGAAATAGGGGAAATTTTGCAACCCCTACAAGCTCGAGGCCCAATTTGGTTGAGCAAGACTCCATTGTGTTCTCAATCTCCTCTTTATCAAGGGTTCTGCTGGGGTATATCCAGTTGTAGTGTGTATAGTTCTGTACTTCAGCAAGAAATTTGCCAAACATTGCTTCATGCTGAGTCCCAAACAACCCTGCAAATACTTGATTTTTGAGAGCTTCTTTTGTTATTATGACTGACCTTTCAGCTGCTCCATTTGAAGCTGGATGATATGGTGGAACCAGAGTGCGTTTGATACCATTCCATTTCATGAACTCTTGGAATAGAGCAGAACGGGACTGAGGGCAATTGTCAGAAACAAGTTCTTCAGGTAAGCCATGACATGCGAACATAGACTTCAACTCGTCTATGGTACGTTCAGTTGTAGTATTTGAACCCATTTGTTTCACTTAGAAAAACAGAAGATAGGAGCAGGAGTAGGCCATTCGGCCCCTCGAGCCTGTTTTGCCATTTAATGAGATCATTGCTGATCATCCAAATTCAGTACCCTGTCCCTGCTTTCTCCCCATATCCCTTGATCCCTTTAGCCTGAAGAAATATATCCAACTCCTTCTTGAATATATTTAATGAATTGGCCTCAACTGCCTTGTGTGGTAGAGAATTCCACAGGTTCACCAGTCTCTGGGTGAAGAAATTCCTCCTCATCTCAGTCCTAAATGGCTTACCCCTTATCCTTAGACTGTGACCCCTGGTTCTGGACTCTCCCGCCATCGGGAACATCCTTCCTGCATCTAGTCTGTCTAGTCCTGTTAGAGTTTTATAAGTTTCAATGAGATCCCCTCTCATTCTTCTAAACTCTAGCGAATATAAGCCTAATTGACCCAATCTCTCCTCATACGTCATTACTGCCATCCCAGGTATCAGTCTGGTGAATCTTCGCTGCACTCTCTCCATGGCAAGAACATCCTTCCTCAGATAAGGTGGCCAAAACTGCACACACTACTCAAGGTGTGGTCTCACCAAGGCCCTGTACAATTGCAGCAAGACATCCTTGCTCTTGTACTCAAATCCTTTCGCTATGAAGGCCAACATACCATTTGCCTTCTTAACGCCTGCTGCACCTGCATGCTTACCTTCAGTGACTGGTGCCCAAGGACACCCAGGTCTCGTTGCACTTCCCCTTTTCCCAATCTATTGCCGTTCAGGTAAAAATCTGCCTTCCTGTTTTTGCCACCGAAGTGGATAACCTCGCATTTATCCACATTATACTGCATTTGCCATGCATCTGCCCAATCACCCAAACTGTCCAAATCATAATGGAGTTTTCCTGCATCCTCCTCACAACACACACGCCCACCCAGCTTTGTGTCATCTGAAAACTTGGAGATATTAAATCTGGTTCCCTCGTCTAGATCATTAATATATATTGTGAATAATTGGGGTCCTAACACTGATCCCTGTGGTACCCCACTAGTCACTGCCTTCCACTTGGAAAAAGACCCATTTATTCCAACTCTTTGCTTCCTGTCTGCCAACCAGTTCTCTATCCAAGACAGTACCTTACCCCCAATCCCGTGTGCTTTAACTTTGGATGCTAATCTCTTATGCGGGACCTTATCAAAAGCCTTCTGAAAGTCCAAATACACCACATCCACTGGTTCTCCCTTATCTATTCTACCAGTTACATTCTCAAAAAATTCCAGTAGATTAGTCAATTCACTTGAGTGACTATCTGCAAGTATGAGGAAATAATAATTTGCTTTCTCACAGAAGTCTACATGTACTCTCTGAAAAGGTCTACTTGGCCATGACCAGGGTTTTAGCTGGTTTGTTTCTACAATTTTGGCAAATGCTGCCTTTGCTGACAAGTGCTTCAAGATTACTGTCCAATCCAGGCCAGTAAACAAAGCTTCTTGCAATTGATTTCATACTGACCATCCTTGGATGTTCGGTGTGATGTTCAGACAGAATTCTATCTCTCAAAGAAGTAGGCAATACCAATCTGTTCCCCCAATTTATACAACCTTGCTCACAAGACAATTCAGTAGAAGGGTTATGGAATGGTTTCAACTCTGTGTCCAGACACTGATCAGTCCATCCATTCAAGATGTTTTCTTACGCGCTTTTCAGTACCGAATCCTTTTGAGTCTCATTTGCAATCTCAGTCGCATTCACAGGAAAGTCTTTGTCAACTTCACCTAGCATGAAAATCTCAACTTCACTCCCAACACGAGTCTTCATATGGCAACCTGGACAAGGCATCTGTGATTGAGTTTTGCTTTGAAGTGTGATAGTCAATCATGTAGTCATATTGTGACAACAACACTGCCCAACCTTGCATTCTTTTCTGTGGCCATTGCGGGGATGGCAGATTTGTGCCCCAATGTTGCTACGAGCAGTTTGTGATCGGTTATCATTTGTGATCGGTTATCAGGGTAAACTTTCTGCCAATCAGGAACTGTTGGAATTTCTTGATTCCAAACACTATGGCGAGTGCTTCCTTTTCAATTTGTGCGTAATTTCTTTCGCTCTTTGTGAGGGTTCGCGATGCGAACGCGATTGGTTTCTCTTAGCCGTTATCCATTACGTGGCTTCTGACAGCTCCCACACCATAACTAGAAGTATCACACGCTAACTTAAGCTCATGGGCTGTGTCGTAGTGCACAACAAGAGTATCGCTAGAGAGACTTCTCTTACAAGCGCCATAAGCTTCCTGATGCGCTTTTGTCCACTTCCACTGGACATCCTTCTTGAGGTGCTCGTGCAATGGAGCTAACATGGTTGCTAACTCAGGTAAGAAACTTACGTAGTAGTGGACCATTCCAAGTAAATATCTTAACTCAGACACGTTCTGTCACTTTGGAGCATTGCTGACAGCATCAACCTTTGCATCAACTGGTTGCAAGCCATTTGCATCAACTTTCAGACCAAGGTACACAACCTCGGGCTGCACAAAAGCACACTTTCTCCTTTTCAATTTGACATTGTGGGTGTTAAACCTTTGAAGCACTAAATCTAACACCTCTACATTTTCTTCTTCGCTGCTTGTTGCGATCAGCATATCGTCTTGATTGCATAAGCAATTTGGAATTCCATGCAAAATCTTATCCATCGTAGCCTGGAAGATTTTGGGGGAGGAATTTGCACCTTACGGCAGCTTGGTGTATGAGTGCAGTCCCTTGTGTGTGTTGATGGTGAGATACTGCTGACTCTTTTTGTCAACATTCAGCTGAGCGTAAATGTGTGACAGGTCAAGCTTGGAGAAAACCTTTGACCCAGACAGTGCTGCATACAAATCTTGTGATATAGGTAATGGGTACTGCTCATCATCAACTGCTTGGTTGATAGTAATTTTGTAGTCACCGCAGAGCCGTACAGTTTTGTCAGCTTTGGGCACTACCACAATCGGGGTAGCCCATTCACTTTTGTCAGTTTTTACTAACACTCCGTTCTCTCTCAGTTTCTCTAGCTCTTCAACGCATAGGGGACCAGCCTTGCCTTACAATAGACAGGCTTCACGTTGGACTTGATGCAGATATGCGCATCGTACCCAGTGATGCCCTCATAACTGTCTGAGGACATGCTTTTATACTTGCTCAGCATTGTGTCGAGTCACTTCTTTGAAGCATCTGCACTGAAGATGTTTTTCCAGTCAAGTTTCAACTTTCTCAACCAGTCTTTGTCCATGATGATTGGCCTGTTGTAGCTCGCTGCAATAATAGGCAGCTTTACTGACTGGCCATTGTGCTGAACTGTACATTCAATTTGTCCACATATCTCTAGGATTTCTCCGGAGTAGGTTTTTAACTCTATGGTACTCTTTGTAAGTGGTATTTGATTAAACTTACTCTCATATGTGTCCTTACTCAGGATAGAGCAGTCCGCCGCCGTATTGATACACATACCAATACATTGGTCATTGATCAAAAGTTTTGTATGGAAATCTTTCTCATGACTGCTTGCATTGCCGCTAGTGGCATAGATACTATAGATGTCTAGTTCTTCAATATCAGTTGTGTTCACTTCAATATTGTGAATTCCTCCCTTTTGTTGTCGCTGCTTTGCATTGTCACTAAAATGGGTCTTACTTCCTGCTTTAGATTTCACTCTGCAAGCTGTTGAAATATGGCCTTGCTTCTGGCAGTGAAAACATTTCGCATTTCTGTATTGGCAGGACTGTGGTGAGTGATTTCCATTGCAGCGATAACAGTTCACTGAACTGCTCTCATTGACATGCTTTTGACTTAGTCTCACAGCTTTAGGTTCAGTGACTGTAGGCCTTAGCTGCACTAGTCACTTGTGTTGGACGGAGCACCCTAGCATTCTTAGATGCCATCTCCATAGATAGGGCAATTTTTCAAATGTTAGGTTTGGAGTGTTCAGTAACTTGAACAGTGTGCGCTCATCAACCAGTCCACACACAAACTTATCTCGCAACGCATGATCCAAAAATGTGCCAAAGTTACAATGCAAATGTTGAGTCTGTGTGTCCCAGTTATGCTTAGGATCAATCACTGGACACAGACAACAAGAATAACTTTTAACAGGTCTTTACTATTCGGAGGTCAGGGCTGAACTGCCCAGCAAATCCTTACACAACACTTATATACCGGTGTGGTCACCACCGGTATTACAGTATACAGCAGCCAAGAGAAAGTTGTACGTCTCTTAAAGTAGTTCTCTTAAGGTGGAACAGGTTACATACACCACAGCAAAGACCAGTTCTTAAGAGCTACAACATGCCCACTGATGGTTTCACTTTCTTTTTGGTTTCTAGTACCAAACTTATAGCTCTCTGCTATTTCTAATGGCTTTGGATCGAAATGGTCCTCGAGTTTCTCGACAATGTCTTCAAACGACACATCTTTCTCTCTCCCTGGCACAAGCAGGTTTGTCAATGCTCCATAGACATCTGGCCCAATCTCCGTAAGAAAAATTGCTTTTTTACATTGACAAATTACTTTATTTTCAGCTCGAATATTCTGAAATGCACGTTCAGTCTCAATAATGTTATTGGCCTTAAAAATCATCTCCATCTGCTCAATGTAAGAACTGAATGGTTCGCGAGCTCGGTCATACATGCCGAGGTTTCCGATGAATCCCGTAGGTGCGGCCATGATTGTCCCGATCCCATTGAACAGTGACTCAGCATGATACCTGTGTGCCTGTGAGAATCAACGCTACTGTTACTGTGTATACATACACACAAAGGCAAAGCACAGAAAATTCTGCATCAGCATTAACAGTAAAACATCGCAAGAAATTCAGTTTGGTGTCACAAATTCAACTTAAACTTTTCCACTCGAAGGTTGAACACCATGACCTTCCATGATCCCTAAAAATGTCTTTGGGATCCCATCCTCGTCGCCAAAAATGTAATATATGCGGGTAGAACAAATGAAGAACAGAGACACCAGATGCTAGTTCATGAGCTTGCGTTACTAGGCCAGAGCGAACTGAGCATGCTCATACTAAACCATGTGACAAACCATGTGACAAACATTACAGGCTTGAGGGGCCTTTTAAATGTGAAGATAGTGGCAGGAAGGTGGAAGGATTTCCGGGGAGTTTCAAAGTATAGAGCCAAGATGACTGAAGGCTCTGCACCAAAGGTGGAATGGAGGGAAGGGGAAAGAGGGGTAAGAGCCAACAACAAGGAAGTCAGGCTGAATAGACTCACCGGAATTCATCCACATTTGAGGAGGATGATGACAATTGTTCCCAGTCACCATGTCATTTGACAGTAGTCTGTGATACTTGTGACCTATAGGGATAAGAGAACTAATCCAAGCCTGGAACGAGGTAACTGAATTATGTATAACCGTATAAAGTAAATTGTATTCGTGCACTCTAAGTGACAAAGGGAAATGCACTCTCATATGCTGAGAACTCAAACTTTTACTGTTAAGTACAGCAGTGATTTTAAACCATTTCCAGACCATTTGTCACTAAAGTTATTGTTAAGCAACATTGCCACCATACAGCTTTGGATCAATATGTATTGAGGAGTAGTAACAGGTACATGGAAAGTAAGAGAACCTGTGGATTATACCGTAACCTTGACTACAATAGAGAAAATAGTTTTGATTGAAGACGCTCCCTGCAGCTCATGATTCAGAAGGTAGCACAAGTTGCTAAGCACCCCCACGGATGGCCTCAGCTCTTGCACGTAATGCTGCCTGCGTTAGGGACAAGTAGATGCTTTATTTGGCCTGGGGGCAGTTAGTGTGAACGGTAGGGAGACTTCTATGAATTATTCACTTTTACTTTCTCACTTTAAAGCAGGATAACATATACTGCAGCAGTAATGCTCACCAGCATGTCAACTTATCCCAAAGATAGAATGGGGCTAACTTTTTTTGAGACTTAAATGAGTTCTGAATGTTTTAGGAATTGGTTCAAATCTCATCTGAAAGGTTAACTGAAAATTTCACTCAATTCTTCAATGTAAGGTCATTTGCATTTTATTATCAGCACTGGGTGCAACTCAGATGGGTTTGGAAAGAGCATTAGTGGTGGAAGAGGGAAATCTTATGCAAGTCAAATTTAAAGGGATGGATTTAATTAAAGGGGGGTGTTGCAAAAGGGAGACACAAATTCAGAAGACCTTTGGCGAGCCTTAAAAGGCACCTCAACCCATTAGCAGCCTTTGCCAAGGCTGAGGATGATATTGTTACAGAAGCGTGCTACAAGAGGTGGTTGAGAGGAGAGTGTTCCCCTCTGCCACTCCATTGTGCCTTTCCCCATAGGTCAGCATTGCAACAAGGAGTTTAAGCCAAGTTTCAGGCATCTGCTTCTCTGCTGACTCAGACCCTGAAAATATTGGTTCTCATGGACATTGCCAAGTAAGTACGTCAGGGCCTGAATAAATGGTTAGTGGCATCTTGGCTGGTGCAGCCAATCAGGCAACGTTGGCTTTTCATCACCCTGGCATGCCTTCTTTCCTGCAACACCACTGGAGAAACAAACCTTCTCAAAGATGCCCAGTCTCTAACGTGTAAAAAAAATGACTGCAACAGAGAAGCAGCTGCTGTGCTTAATTGTGGTATTAGACAGAAAGTTATACATTTACTTTGAAGACATTGCTTGGGATTTTTTTCTTTAAGTTTGAGGTATTTGCTTTGAAAAATATCCCTAAAGTAAACAAGAAAGCTGCAAAATGGAATTTCCCACGGTGACGCTCCGTTTTATAAAAGAAAGAAAGACTTGCATTTTTATAGCGGCTTTCATGACCATCGGACATCCCAAAGCGCTTCACAGTCAATGAAGTACTTTTTTGAAGTGTAGTCACTGTTGTAATGTATGAAAGGTGCAGCCAATTTGTGCACAAACAGCAATGTGATAATGAACAGATAATCTGGCCGGAAATTTGTTCAGCTCGGCGGATCTATGGTGGGTGATGTCAGTGGCAGGTCCCGACCCCACTACTGGCTCCATCTCGCTCTGTGGAATGAATTTCCATTAATAGAGCCTTCCTGCTCTCACGGTTTCTCCAGTAGTGCCACTCCCTTTGGCCCCATCTCCATCGCTGACCCTTATCCCCTGATTCTTCTCTCTCTGGGGCAATGGCGCATCTGCATCTATCTTGCTCCATTCTGTTGTCTTTCTCTCCCTGCTCCCATCCTGCTGCCCCTTTAAGGCTCCTGCCTCTTGCACCCTCTCCTTGTCTTGCCCCGTCCTGCTCCCCAAGATGTCCGACTCCCCCTCTTTCTTTGGAGTACTTACATTTACCCCGCACCCCGCTCCCACCTCCTCTCCCCCCGCGGCCACCAGATTCTTTAGGGAGAGCCAAGCGGTACTGCAGGCCTTCCTCCTCTTATTAAAGGGGAGAGGCCTAGCGCAGCGTGTCCCGGCGCCCAGCTGGGCCACCAGGAATTGGGAGTGCCGGCAAATGAGCCCAACACTCAAGAGGAGTGCCGGGCTCATGGAGCGCAGCCGGCAACCCATGGGGGGGCTTCACAGGGGCCGGGGACAGCAATGGGGGCAGGTGCTGGCAGGCAGCCAGCAACAAAAATGGCCGCCTGTCACCTCCCCTTTAACTAGCACCACCCCGGCCGCAGGTAGCCTCCCCTAACGCTGGCGGACATAGCGTCCGGCGGTAAGTTGGGGAGCGCCACCCAATGTTACAGCCGGGCGCGAGCAGAGTGCTGCATACAGTGATGACATCATCGCCCAAAGTGCTAACAATTAGCGCTGCCGATAACCTCCTGTTGAATTTCGTGGTAGGCGTTAGTGGCGCTGCGCTGAAGGCACCCTAAGACTAGGGGGCGTAGACTACAAATTAGAGCCAGGCCTTTCTGGAATGAAGTTAAGAAACATTTCTATATACAAACGGTGCGAGAAGTTTGGAACTCTTTTCCGCAAATGACAATTGATGCAAATTCAATTGTTAATTTTAAACCTGAGATTGATAGATTTTTTTGAACCAAGTTATTAAGGAATATGGGGCAAAGGTGGGAATATGGAGTTAGATCACAGATCAGTCATGATCTCATTGAATGGCAGCACAGGCTCGAGGGGCCAAATGGCCTACTCCTGTTTCTATGCTGCAATCACACTTACCTTTGCTAACCTTGTAAGGTCATGAAAATTATTTCAGTACTGGAGAAGGGTTTTGTGGTTAAGAAAATGCCGCTCACTGCCTGTGCCACTTCCTTCCACCTGATATCTGACTTCTGTAGTTGCAGGTCTTTTGCCACCCACAATTATATCTCTCTTGTTTTCTTTCAATAAGCAGATGATTAACATAATTCTCTATGTCATTTGCAGCTCTTCTTTTTATAGTTCTTGAAGCCACTGGGTAACAGCCCTGGATACTCTCCCCTGCCCCTTTCAAAATGAATACTGACACAATGGGCAGGATTTTCATTGGGCTGTGGAGGCGGGATTGGAGTCATGTGGGGGGTTAAAATCTCGAAATCGGTGGGGGGGGTATGAATCCATTCCACCCCAAACCCGCCACCATGCCAGTTTCAAAGGAGGCAGATACCCGACCTGTGCTGGGACCCACCTCCCCGAGGCGGGAAGGGGAATAGTGCCAATTAACTGCCTGTTAACAGGTAGTTAACAGGCAGTTTTTAGCCTAATCCCTATTTTTATTGCTGAAGTGTGGGATTCCCGACGGCTCCAAACCACGCCAAGTTAGCGAGGCGGACTGTCGGGCTGAAGGGCTTGGAGGGTTCGAGATGTCCGGTGTTCAGGTAAGTGATGGATGCATGAGTTCAGAGGTAAGTGTGTTTGGTGTGTGTAAAATGTTTAAAGCAGTTTTACTTACATTTATAGCCTTCCTTCCGTCAGGTCTCGGGAGTCCCTCATCTCATTGGCACAGAAAGCAGAATGGCCGCGAGCTGTCAAAAGTTGCAGCATTCAGCTTCCTGTTCTGGAGAGATCTCTAAATCAGCCTGAGAGGAACGAATTAACTTGGAGTACAGATTGTCAGTGTTTGACAGCTTCAAACAGCTGTCAAACGCTGATATTTGATCTGTCAAAAGCTCTTGATAGATGAAATGTCAATCTGTGACGTCGCCTGTTGCCGGGTGGCCCTTAATTGGCCTGCTGAGCCCGCTGGGCAGGCTCAACAAGGTCAATCAAGTGAAAATTGCGTGGGTTGGCCACAACTCGATGGAGGCGGGACTACAACCCCGAAAGTTGCAGTCCCGCCGCCTACATGCCTCTTCAATCAAAATCCAGCCCAATGGGTCTGAATGGATTTCTACTTTCTGATCTGAAGACAGTCAAAATTCCACAGACAGGGCTGGCTAGTTTAGCTTGGATACCCGTCTCCTGCAGCCCTGCCTGCAGAGTTGATTTTAAACCTTTGTAAACTGATCCTTAAAACCCTAAAGCTGACCTCAAACATATTTTGTACCACTAGCTCACCAATTTTATTAAAAATACTTTTGTGCATTCACATACATACAACTCAACCCTCCCTCAGCCTATTTTCAATCTCCTTGATCTGTTCTTTGTTATCTTTCCTGCACTCTTTACCCATATTCATTTCCTGTCTCCTTCATTGCCTTGTTTTCTTTCCTCTTTCTCCTGCATTTATTAATTTAAGCTCTCTCCACAGTGGTCATTCTTCATGGGTAAACCTCGACAGT
The DNA here is from genome assembly GCF_052327205.1 of Somniosus microcephalus. Classification (NCBI taxonomy): domain Eukaryota; kingdom Metazoa; phylum Chordata; class Chondrichthyes; order Squaliformes; family Somniosidae; genus Somniosus; species Somniosus microcephalus. The sequence goes on along the minus strand of NC_140993.1, from coordinate 228,685,211 downwards.
GATTGTTGCCGGTATATTTGACCTTAGGATGTGACAGCCCAACCCAATCTGTTCCTTACCATGGGGAAATTTTATGTCATCAGTGTGGGTGAATAATTCCTCTGTATACTTTGTGGAACAAAATCATAAAATCCTAAACCAACAACAACAACTTGTATTTATATAGCACCTTTAATGTAGTAAAACTTCCCAAGGTGCTTCACAGCAGTGTTATAAGACAGACATTTGATACCGAGCCACATGAGAAATTAGGGCAAATGACCAAAAGCTTGGTCAAAGAGGTAGGTTTTAAGGAGTGTCTTAAAGGAGGAAAGAGAGGTAGAGAGGCGGAGATGTTTGGGTGGGAATTCCAGAGCTTAGGACCTAGGTAGCTGAAGTCATGGCCACCGATGGTTGAGTGATTATAATCAGGGATGCGCAAGAGGGCAGAATTAGAAGAGCGCAGATATCTCGGAGGATTGTGGGGCTGAAGGAGATTACAGAGATAGAGAGAGGCGAGGCCATGGAGGGATTTGAAAACAAGGATGAGAATTTTGAAATTGAGGCGTTGCTTAACCGGGAGCCAATGTAGGTCAGCGACCACAGGGTAAGTGGGACTTAGTGCGAGGTAGGACACGGGCAGCTGAGTTTTTGATGACCTCAAGTTTACATAGGCTAGAATGTGGGAGGCGAGCCAGGAGTGCATTGAAATAATCAAGTCTAGAGGTAACAAAGGCATGGATGAGGGTTTCAGCAGTGGATGAGCTGAGGCAGGGGCGGAGACAGGCAATGTTACGGAGGTGGAAATAGGTGGTCTTCGTTATGCCGCGGATATCTTGTCGGAAGCTCATTTCAGGGTCAAATATGGCAGTAAGGTTGTGAACAGTCTGGTTCAGCCTCAGACAGATGTAAGGGAGAGGGATGGAGTCGATGGCTAGGGAATGGAGTTTGTGGTGGGGCCCGAAGACAATGGCTTCGGTCTTCCCAATATTTAATTGGAGAAAATTTCTGCTCATCTAGAACTGAATGTCGGACAAGCAGTGTGTCAGTTTAGAGACTGTGCAAAGGTCGAAAGAAGTGGCACTGAGGTAGAGCTGGGTGTCGTCAGCATACATGTGGAAACTGATGCCGTTTTCTGATGATGTTGCCTAGGGGCAACATGTAGATGAGAAATAGGAGGGGACCAAGTATATATCCTTGGGGGACCCCAGAGATAACAATGTGGGAGTGGGAAGAGAAGCCATTGCAGGTGATTTTCTGGCTACGATTAGATAGATAAGAATGGAACCAGATGAGTGCAATCCCACCCAGCTGGATGATAGTGGTGAGGCGTTGGAGGAGGATGGAGTGGTCAACCATGTCAAAGGCTGCAGACAAGTCGAGAGGAACGAGGAAGGATAGTTTACCTTTGTCACAATCACAAAGTATGTCATTTGTGACTTTGATGAGAGCCATTTTGGTACTGTGGCGGAGGTGGAAACCAGATGAGAGAGAGTCAAACATGGAGGTCCGGGAAAGATGGGCACAGATTTGAGAGGCGACAACACGTTCAAGGAATTTGGAGAGGAAAGGGAGGTTGGAGATGGAACGGTAGTTTGCAAGGACAGAGGGGTCAAGTGTTGTTTTTTTGAGGAGAGGGGTGATGACAGCAGATTTGAAGGAGAGGGGGACAGTACCCGAGTAGAGAGAACCATTAATAATGTCAGCTAACATGGGAGCCAGAAAAAGAAGTTGGGTGGTCAGCAGTTTAGTGGGAATAGGGTCGAGGGAGCAGGAAGTGGGTCTCATGGACAAGCTGAACGAAGAGTGGTCAAGAGGGGAGATCAGAGAGAAACTGGAGAAAGATGCGAGTTCAGGGCTAGGGCAGGGGTGAACCTTAGAGGAAGTTTGGCCCGATGGTTTAGGGGAAGGAAGGGAAGTGGCAGAGGCAGCTGATCCATTGGTCTCAATCTTAGAGACAAAGAAGTCCATGAGCTCCTCGCACTTGATGTTGGACATGAGTGTGGAGCAGACGGGGAGAGAGGTTTAAGAAGTTGGTTAGCAGTAGAAAATAGTAGCCGGGGGTTATTTTTGCATTCCAGAATGATCCTGGAATAGTGAGCAGATTTTGGCAGACAAGAGTGGGACCAGATCTGGCAGTGAATAGCTAAACCAGTTGTCTGCCATATCCATTCAAGTCTGCATCCCTTGGACTTGAGGGAGCGACGATGTAGGCCATACCAGGCGGAATGGCCAGGGTGAGAGAGAGTAATAGTTTTAATAGGGACTGGGGCATCGAAAGTGGTGGTGAGGGTGTGGTTAAGCAGATCAGTAGCTGGAGAAATGTCGTGGTGAATGGAGGGCAAAGGCTGGACAGTTGGGATTTCATAAGTTCAGTTGTGAAGGAGTTGGGGGAGAGTTTTTTCCAGTGGCAGACACAGAAGGAAGTAGGGTTGGGTGGGGGAAGGGGGAAGTGGGTGGAGAGCGATACAAGGAAGTGGTCAGAGACGGCCTTATCTTCGATTGGCACAGTGGGAGTAGCGAGGCCACGAGAGATGGCAAGGTCGAGGGGGTGGCCGTGAATATGGGTTAGGGAGTTCACATGGAGGGAGAGATTAAGGGAGGATAGGAGACTTGTGAACTCAGAGGAGAGAGAGAATGATGAATTGAGATGGAGTTTGTAATCACCGAGGATGAGAAGTCACTCGGTGCAGAGGCTGAGGGAGGAAAGCAGTGAAGATATCTCAGTGAGTTCATAAGAAAGCACTTGTGAGTAATAAGTATTTATTGTAGTATTTCCATGAATTTTAACCAGCCTCCTCACTTGCCGTTGTGTTCTCGCCTTGCTTTCAATGGCGGGTTTCAGGGAGCCCGGGGACCCCGTGGATGCGACGTTAAAGTTAAAATTGTTTTGAAATATCGCTCCAGTTGAGCAATTACCATATTTTAATAGGCAACCCGCTCTCCTGAGGGGTTTGCGCACAACCAGCCTAATGCGCTCGAGTTAAACGTGGATGTCGGTGGGTTGGAGCCGGCTTACCAACATGCTCTCATTTTTGCTGGTTTAAACCCTCCACCCACACTCAAACCCACGCACTCCTCCAGGTTAAAATCCCCCCTGACATTTCAGTGTGAGCAGAAACTACAAAAATTGGCCATCCAAAGGGAATGACAATCCTCATCACAGCCAATGGTGGAAGGGTTAACAAATGTTATGTAAACGGTTACAAAAAAGAATATTAACTGCAGATTGTGTTTTATTAGGTAAATTATTGTCCCTTCGATACTCACTATCATAACATACTGGGCAGAACTTTCAACCTTGGTAGGTGTGTAAAACGGGCGTAATTGGATCTTCCACCAGCGATGCACTCAGCCCTCCCTGACAGGTATTATCTGTGCAATTTACAGAGTGGTGGCTGTTTATGGTCAATACTTGTATATGGCTCGGCAGGTGCAGAAAGCAACAGATTACTGATTGTATAGGATGCTGTCTGCTACAGGCACTGTCTTCACCCATTGAATGAAGAAGCACAGAGCAATAGAGCCAGAAACCTTAAATGGCACCACATTAGAAGGCTGGCCATATGGAGAGTCAGGTGATTGAATTCTGCTAACCGACAATGTTTTAAAGCGGAAAAAGCACCAAATTCAAACTTAGTTACAATGAGTGACTCAACTAGAAATTGGTACATTCTGAAAATGGATTCAGAAACTGCTGATCCAGAGACCATCGTAAGGGCAACAGATAGATGTTTCTGTGGCCACAGACTTAACTCCAGGATGGTATGTTGTCTCCATGGTGCCAGGGTCAAGGATGTCACTGAGCGGCTGCAGGACATTCTGAAGGGGGAGGGTGAACAGCCAGAGGTCGTGGTCCATATCCGTACCAACAACATAGGTAGGAAGAGGGATGAGGTCCTGCAAGCAGAATATAGGGAGCTAGGAAATAAATTAAAAAGCAGGACCTCAAATGTAGTAATCTCAGGATTACTCCTAGTGCCATGTGCTAGCGAGAGTAGAAATAGGAGAATAGACCAGATGAATGTGTAGCTGGAGAGATGGTGTTGGAGGGAGGGATTTAAATTCCTGAGGCATTGGGACCGATTCTGGGGAAGGTGGGACCTGTACAAGCTGGAGGGGTTACACCTTGGCAGAACAGGGACCAATATCCTCGCAGGGGCATTTGCTAGTGCTGTTGGGAAGGATTTAAACTAGTTTGTCAGGAGGCTGGCAACCTAAGTGTGGGCCCAGAACGGTGAGAAACAAAGCTGGAAGTGCAAGTTAGAATAGTAGTCAGCAAAACTAGTAGGGAGCAGAAAAAAAGGCCAACAGTAAAGCAGGTCAAAGTGCAGAAAAATACTAAACAGGCAAATTTGAAGGCACTTTATCTAAATGCACATAGCATTTGCAACAAGGTGGATAAATTAATGGCATAAATCGAAGTAAATGGGTATGATGTAATTGCCATTACCTTCTTCTTCTTAGGCAGTCCCTCGGAACCGAGGATGACTTGCTTCCAAATTAAAAATGAGTTCTCAGGTGACTGATTAGTCCAATGCGGGACCGACAGTCTCTGTCACAGGTGGGGCAGACGGTGTTTGAAGGGGCGGGTGGGTGGGGTGCTTGGGTTGACGTGCGCTCCTTGCGCTGCATGTGCTTGGCTTCTGCTTGCTCCCGGCGAAGAGATTCGAGGTGTTCGGCGCCTTCCCGGATGCTTCTCCTCCACTTTGTGCGGTCTTTGGCCAGGGATTCCCAGGTGCCGGTGGGGATGTTACACTTTTTCAAGGAGGCTTTGAGGGTGTCCTTGAAGCGTTTCCTCTGCCCACCTGGGGCTCTCTTGCCGTGCTGGAGCTCCGAGTAGAGCGCTTGTTTTGGGAGTCCCGTATTGGGCATGAGGACAATGTGACCCGTCCATCGGAGCTGATCGAGCGTGGTCAAAGCTTCGATGTTGGGGATGTTGGCCTGAGCAAGAACACTGATGTTGGTGCGCCTATCCTGCCAATGGATTTGCAGGATCTTGCGGAGGCAGCATTGGTGGTACCTCTCCAGTGCTTTGAGGTGCCTGCTGTACATGGCCCATGTCTCTGAGGCATACAACAGGGCGGGTATCACTGCTGCTCTGTAGACCATGAGCTTAGTGCCGGGTTTGAGGTCCTGGTCTTCAAACACTCTCTTCCTCAGGCAACCGAAGGCTGCACTGGCGCACTGAAGGCGGTGTTGCACTTCGTCGTCGATGTCTGCCCTTGTTGACAGTAGGCTCCCGAGGTATGGAAAGTGGTCCACGTTGTCCAAGGCCTTGTCATGGATTTTGATAATCGGGGGCCAGCACTGTGTGGCGGGGGCAGGTTGGTAGAGGACCTTTGTCTTACGGATGTTTAATGTAAGGCCCATGCTCTCGTAAGCTTCGGTGAAGGTGTTGACGATAGTTTGGAATTCGAACTCCGAGTGAGCGCAGACGCAAGCGTCGTCTGCATAATGTAATTTGACGATAGAGGATGGGACAACCTGGGATCTGGACTGGAGGCGACAGAGGTTGAACAGTTTCACGTTTGTTCTGTAATTTAGCTCCACTCCAGTGGGCAGCTTACTGAGGGTGAGATGGCGCATTGCAGCAAGGAAGATTGAGAAGAGCGTTGGTGCGATGACACAGCCTTGCTTGACCCCGGTTCGTACATGAATTGGGTCTGTGGTGGAACCATTGGTCAGGATCACGGCTTGCATGTCGTCGTGAAGCAGGCGGAGGATAGTGACAAACTTTTGAGGGCAGCCGAATTTGAGGAGGACACTCCATAATCCCTCACAGCTGACAGTGTCGAAGGCATTTGTGAGATCAAAAGACCATGTGCAGCGGGTGGTGCTGTTCCCTGCATTTCTCTTGTAATTGACGTGCGGTGAAGATCATGTCCATTGTGCCCCTTAGTGGGCGGAATCCGCATTGCGACTCTGGGAGGAGCTTTTCGGCCACTGGGAGAAGACGATTGAGGAAGATTCTTGCGATGTGACGTAGTCCAATCTGAAACTAAGTTCTTCAATCTAAGCAGAGGACACTACAAGGGTATGAGGGACAAATTGGCCATGGTAGATTGGGAGACTACACTTAAAGGTATGAAGGTGGACATACAATGGCTAACATTCAAGGAAATAAAGCATAATTTGCAACAAACATATATTCCTCTAGGGCATAAAAACCCAAAAGGAAAAGTGATCCAACCATGGCTAACAAAATAAATTAAAGCTAGTATTAAGTCAAAGGAGAAAACCAAAAAAGTTGCCAGAAAAAGCGGTCAGCCTGAGGATTGGGATCTTTTTAGAAATCAGCAAAGGGGGACCAAGAAATTGATAAAGAAAGGGAAAATGGAATATGAGCACAAACTGGCAAAAAATATAAAAATGGATTGTAAAAGCTTCTATAGGTATGGGAAAAGGAAAAGACTGGTGAAGGTAAATGTAGGTCCTTTACAGTCAGAGATGGGGGAATTTATAATGGGCAATGAGGAAATGGCAGAGAAATTAAATAAATACTTTGTTTCTGTCTACACGGAGGAAGACACAAAACACCTTCCAGAAATACGAGAAAACCAAGGGTGTGGCGAGAGTGAGGAACTTAAAGAAATTATTAATAGTTAAAAAACATAACTAGGAAAATTAATGGGACTAAAAGTCGATAAATCCCAAGGACTGGATGACCTACATCCTAGGGTTTTGAAAGAGATGGCCATTGGGATAGTGGACACATTGGTTGTCATCTTCCAAAATTCTATAGATTCTGGAACGGTTCCTTCAGATTGGAGGATAGCAAATGTAACTCCGCTATTTAAGAAAGGAGGGAGAGAGAAAACGGGGAACTACAGACCTGTTAGCCTCATATCAGTAGTTGGGAAAATGCTGGAATCTATTATAAAGGATGCAATAATTGGGCACTTAGATACTAATAGTAAGATTGGGCAGAGTCAACATGGATTTATGAAAGTGAAACCCTGTTTGACAAATCAATTGGAATTCTTTGAGGATGTAACTAGTGGAGTAGACAAAGGGAAACTGGTAGATGTGGTGTATCTGGATTTTCAGAAGGCTTTCGATAAGGTCCCACACAAGAGATTGGTGAACAAAATTAGGGCACATGGAATAGTGGGTAATATACTAGCATGGATTGAGAATTGGTTAACAGACAGAAAACAAAGTGTAGGGATAAATGGGTCTTTTTCAGGGGTGTGAGTAGTGGGGTACTGCAAGGATTGGTGCTTGGGCCCCAGCTATTCACAATCTATATCAATGATTTGAATGAGGGGACTAAATGTAACATTTCCAAATTTGCTGATTATACAAAGCTAGGTGACAGTGTCAATTGTGAAGAGGATGTGAAGAGTCTTCAAGGGGATCTCGACAGGCTCAGTGAGTGGGCGAGAACATAGCAGATGGAATATAATGTGTATAAATGTTAAGTTATCCACTTTGGTAGAAAAAACAGAAAGGCAGAGTATTTCCTAAATGGTGAAAGATTGGGGCATGCAGATGCTCAAAGGGACCTGGGTGTCCTTGTACATGAGTCACTGAAAGTGAATGTGCAGGTGCAACAAGCCATTAGGAAGGCAAATGGTATGCTGGCCTTCATTACAAGAGAATTTGAGTACAGAAGTAAGGAAGTCTTACTCCAATTATATAGGGCCTTGGTGAGACCACACCTGAGTACTGTGTACAATTTTGGTCTCCTTACCTAAGGAAGGATATACTTGCCATAGAGGGAGTGCAATGAAGGTTCACGAGATTGATTCCTGGGATGGCGGGACTATTGTATGAGAAGGGATTGAGTAAACTAGACCTTTATTCTCTTGAATTCAGAAGAATGAGAGGGGATCTCATTGAAGCATACAAAATTATTGCAGGGCTGGATAGGGTGGACGCTGGGAAAATGTTTCCCTTGGCTGTGGAGTTTAGAACCAATGGCCACAGCCTCAGAATAAAGGGTAGGACATTCAGGACTGAGATGAGAAGAAATTTCTTCACACAGAGGGTGGTGAATCTTTGGAATTCTCTACCCCACAGGGCTGTGGAGGTTTAGTCATTGGGCATATTCAAAACAGAAGTCAATAGATTTCTGACTAGTAAAGGCATCAAGGGATATGGCGATAGGGCCGGTGAATGGCGTTGAGGCAGAAGATCAGCCATGATCTCATTGAATGGCAGAGCAGGCTCGAAGGGCCAAATGCTCCTATTTCTTATGTTCTTATGTTGTTATGGGACAGTGCTGCATTCTCAGCTTGTGAGTTTGCATTGGGAAGAAACTATTGTGATCCTAAGGCTGTTTGGTGTAGCTGAACACGGATGAACTCTTTTAAAGTGCATTTATGAGAAGGTCTCAGAGCACAGACAAAGGTTAGATGCCTTGTGAAATGAGGCACTGGTGTCCATTGAACTTAGAGTTGTTTTATCATATTCTTTAATTGCACTGGAAAATTAATGCACAAATTTTCATTATAGGCATTAAGTAATTTCATTATAACAGGAGTATGATTCCACAGCAAGAGAAATGCAATACTGGAATTGTTCAGTTTAAACAGATTCACTATAAGTGAGTTCTATTGTGTATATGTCAAGGAAGCAAATTCAGATTTTTTTTTTTTAACCTAAAGTTTCAATTTAATATTGTGCTGAATTCTGATCCTGATCTAGACATCTCCCTGAATCACCATGGACCATTAGGTTTCTTATTGTACAATACAGAGGGTTGGATGCAAACATCGAACATGGTTAAGCAGTTTGCCAAAATGGACCCAGGCTATTCCAGCAGTTATCAGACCCTTTATGCACCCATTAGGCTGCCTTAGAAAATAGACAAATGCTCACTACTAGACTACTAGGAAATATATCTTCTAGGACACTGGGGGATCCCAGATCCCCCATGGACGTACTGAGGAATGGTATTTCAATTTTGCTTTGTTCAGGTATAGCTCCCTGTAAAATTGGGCATGGGGTCTGAGGTTTACAGCATGCCTGGTACACCCCTTAATGTAGCTGGCAAGTGGAAAGAGATTTGGGAGCCTGCGCACAAGCTGTGCACTAGTCCTACATTACAACAGTGACTGCACTTCAAAAAGTACTTCACAGAATCACACAGAAACCCCACAGTGCAGATAGAGGCCATTTCAGCCCATCGAGCCTGCACCGACACATATCCCACCTGATCCCCGTAACCCCTACACCAACACATATCCCACCCTATCCCTGTAACCCCACGTATTTAATCCCCCTAACACTAAGGGTCAATTTATCATAGCCAATCAACCTAACCCGCACATCTTTGGGCTGTGGGAGGAAACCGGAGCACCCGGAGTAAACCCACGCAAACACGGGGAGAATGTGCAAACTCCACACAGACAGTCGCCCGAGGCCAGATTCGAACCCGGGTCCCTGGCGCTGTGAGGCAACAGTGCTAACCACTATGCCACCGTGCTGCCGTTCATTGGCTGTAAAGCGCTTTGGGATGTCCAGTGGTCATGAAAGGCACAGTATAAAGTCTTTCTTTTTATTAAGCCTCTGGCCTTAATGCAAATCGAGAGAGCCGTCCCATAATGCAGCTAATGCACCTGAGCAGTGCTCTAGGCAAATGGGTGTTGAAGGGGTGGCTGTCATTGAATGTTGCCAAAACAGATTTGGGCACCCATGCCCAGTGTCCCCTCTGGCAATTCTAGGCCCTGCCCACTGTTCACAATGTGCCACCACCACATACCCGATGCCCCTTCTCCTAAGCTAGATGACTGCCTGACACACAGCAGGCAGCCAACAGCCTTTTGCTGGTGTAGGGATTGCAAAATCCGCTCAGCCCCCGAAGATTGGGAAATATTAATCCACATCATGGATGAAGACTTGTGTGATTTAAATTGTCTCTGGGTTGGACAATGTTTTAAAACATACCCAGAACCGCAAAAGGCTGTGTTAAAAAGCTCGTAAGCTAGGCAGCACTTGGACACTGGAATCAAAGAACTTTGTGAAAATCGCACACTTTAAGATTGTACATTTTATTAAAAGATGTACTCTTGAGTTTTGGACTGTTTACATTGCCATGGGATAAAAATGGCCGTCAGACCACATGGCCGAAGACAAAGGACTTGGAAAACAGCTTGTGTGTTGCGTCTGTGAAGGAAGGTTCAATGGCAGTCTAATCTGTCAATCAAAGGGGAGTTTCCCCTGCCCTGCAGCAGGACAATCGATACCTGTTTACAGAACGTTCTACAATGTTGACTCTAAGATCAAGTGCTTGAAACTGCCAGCATGAACAAAGGGACTTTGTTTGCTAAGCACTCAAGACTGTCAATCAATTGTGGTTCCAGATGACCACAGGACAATGCTTTGTTTACAAAGCAATTGAATGCTATTAGCATTTGTTTGTATATCAAGTGGACACATCCAAACTGAGGAGAAACCGTTTAGATGAATGGGAGAACACATTCAAACCCATTACTTTGACAATGGGGCAGTTGGATTCCTTTTGTTCAGCCCAGATGAACCTGGATCTGGGCGGGAACATTTTGGCCCAAAATTGGGGTATAAGAGATAGCTTCCCAGAAGCATCTCTCTCTCTCTCGCCTTGCCTCCGTGTGCCTCTATAACATGGAGTCTGTCTGAAGAAGTAAAACACCAGCAGTTTACTTTTAAAACACTGGGGTGTTTTTTTCACTTCGGGGCAGTAAAGATCTAAGTTCGCATTGCAGTGGTGAGCATAAATTTTTCTGGCCTTCCACAAGGCAACTTAGGATAGACATAAGGGTGGGAGTAAAGTGAGAATTTTGTTAGAATTGTGATTATAGTCGTTTTCCTTCGTTGTGTCCGTTTTTCTTCCCTTGTTAAGCAATTTTACCGTGATTACTTCGATCGTGTGGTGTAGTTTCTTTAGTTTTAATAAAATTTGACTTTCTTGCATCCAGAACATTTGTCCATTTTTAATATATAATTAATTATATGTTCCTCCAGTCAGAACTGGAAGGAGGGTTTAGCGATTCGAAACCGCTGATTGGAATTGGTCACAGTGTAGTAGCAAGGCTGCTGACCAGGTAAATTACCATAAACCAGGTAAAGGATTGCCCCCCCTACAAATTGGCGACTGTGGCAGGACTGGAGGCAGTTTTTGATATGATAAATGGTCTGGATCTGGAGAAAGCGTCAGCTCTTGCTTTTCTTGCTTTCAGTCTGTGGGTAGCCCTGCAGAAGTTAGCGGCAGCGTGTAAGCTGACCTATTATGGTATAAGTGGCTGAGTTAAGAAGGGTGAGGTGAGGGTGCAGGAGGAGGTTACAGAGGCCGAGAATCGGGAGTCAGAGTTTGAAAAATGCCAGGCGGAGGTAGAACGCGTCATAAGAGAAGTGATTGAGGCCAGAGATAGTGGGATGAGTGTGCGGGAAGAAAATGCACGCCTCACACTAGAGGTCATGAAATGCCAGGCAGAGATAGAGTGCCTTGTGCAGGATGTCACAGAGGCTAGGGACAGTGAGATGAGGCTACAGGAGGAAAACGCTCACCTCACCCGAGAAGCTAGCGAGGGCAAAAGCCATGCAAGGCACAAGATAGAGTTCCTAAAGTGCCAAATTACAGAAGCAAAGAGTAACGAGATGAGACTGCGGGAAGAGAATGCCCACCTCACCTCAGAAGTAACAGAGCAGGAGGAAAAGGTTAGGGAGGTAAAGGCAGCTTATAAGCTGGCCTGCGACCGAAGGTTTAGTGGAGCAGATCATACCCCATGTAACAGAACGATAGAGAGTTTGGGTATGGAGTTATTAAGGACTAAAGGGATGGTATGTCTCATAAGTCCAAAGGGAAGTCCATCGGACAGTACCAGCAGCCCAAATCAAACCGCCCCACAGGCAGCACCCAGAACAGAGCTGGCTAGGGAATTAGAGATCCCAAAACCGCAGCCCACAGCTCCGAGTTTTGAGGAGCTCTGGCAGCAAGAAGGGGTGGACAATGGGGTGGTAGGAGAACGCCAGCAGGTCCCGCTAGGCAGGCCCGGACCAGAACCAGTGTACTCCCTCCGACAACGGAGGTACGGTCCGCCCGTGAACGATAATGACCCAGGGGCTGTTCAGCATACCTATCTGGTACCCTATGATACCCAACAGCTCAGAGGCCTGGTGAAACATATTCCCCTGCTCTCCGAAAAGGGAGACCCCGCAATGCACTTCCAAGGGATAGAACAGGCAGCCTGTGCTAACGGCTGTGATGATGAAGAGAAAGCCAAAATGTTGCTTTTCTCTGTAGATAGTAAGCTCTATCAGACCCTTTCAGATGAGGCTGAGAGGGCAGAAGGGTTTTGAGGACCTAAAGGAGGAAATACTGGAAGCCATGGGTGCGAACGACGGCAGTCCGTTCGATCGCATAGGGAAAACACTGCGGAAGGAAGGGGAGACCCCACAGGCATTAGCAGACAGGCTATGGCCAATCTACAACAGCGCGTGTACAGGGGGACAAGATAGGGCACACCTGAACCAGCGGCAGCGGACCCAATGGCTTCGTTGCCTGGTGTCCAATTGCCTGCCCCAGATAAAAGCAAAGGCTGGTGCTTGGTTTGACCACCGAGACCCCCTAGCAACTGAAGTGACTGTAATCTGGCAGCTCACGGTAGCATATAGGAATGGTAGGAATAGTGGGACCCCCCAGCAAAAGGGTAAGGTCCACGAGGTTAAACCTGGGGCTCAATACAAGAAAGAGTGGCGCCAGGAGGGGAGCCATCCCTCCCAGAACAAGGTCACTTGTTACAGGTGCGGGGAGGATGGCCACTGGCGCAGGGATTGTAAAAAGCCTGGGAGAGACGATAAAGCCAGGACCCCCGCAGCCCCAACTCAGAAGGCAGAGACAGAAACTCCTCCCGATACAGTCGAGTCCGTCATGGAGTCGATAAAATCTTTCCTCAGGGCCAATCAGGGAAAGGTAGCAGCCATCAGTGGTGCTGCAGCCCCCTCGCCCACCTCTGCCTCCCCACAATGACTGGAGCCCACGCAGCCTGTCCGTCTGTGTAATCTCCGGTACGATGAATGGAAGAGACCGCTCGTACAGATGGAGGTAGAGAAGGCTACAGGGACTTATCTATTGGATACGAGGGCATCATGCACCGTGATCCATACGGATAATCCCACCACCTCACCTCTGTCTAACGGGGTTCCATACATACTATCGGGATTCACCGGTCAGGAGCAGGCGGTGGTATACTCCAGACCCCTCTCAGTCCATCTGGGCACGCTCCAAACTAAGTGGATGTGCATCCTGGCAAAGTGGAATAAGGAGGAAGGAAAGGGGATCCTAGGGGCCGACTTCATGGTGAGCCATGGGATCCTCGTGGATCTCCGCAACCATTGCCTTTGGGGGGCTAGCACAGACAGGGAAGAAGGTGTAGTGGTCATCCCAGGCAAGGAGGGTAAGGGGACCTTGTGTACTGTGAAGCCCAAAGAATGTTACGACCTCGGGCTCATGGTAAATGGTGTCCCGGAGGCACTGCAGGCAGTCGTGCAGGCAAACCTCACAGCGTTTGCCACCCATAAGCACGACTGCGGGAGGATCACAGGGTTTGAGGTTAAAATAGATGGGGACCCCATGGCCCGACCACAGAAGCAGTAAAATTTCCCCAAGGAGGCAGAACCCGACATGGAGGCAGCCATCACCTCCTTAGTTAAACAGGGAGTGTTGAGGCCCATAGCCACTCATGTTATTTCTCCACTTTGGCCGGTTAGGAAACCGGACAATTCATGGAGAGCCACGGTGGACTATCGGGTGCTTAACAGCAATATCCCCGCGTGTGCCCCCACAGTAGAAGCAGTGGCTAATCTTATTAGCAGTATTCCAGCATCCGCGAACACATTCACGGTGCTGGACATTTCGAATGGGTTCTGGTCCATCCCTTTAAAACGGGAGGACCAATATAAGTTTGCCTTCACCTTTAAGGGACAGCAGTATACCTGGAACTGTCTGCCACAGCGTTTCCACAACAGCCCCAGCATCTTCCACCAATGCCTGAAGGATAGTTTAAAAGAGTTCAGTCAGCCCACTCAGTTACTGCAGTATGTGGATGACCTGCTCTTATTTACCGACTCGGTTGGGGAGCATGGCCCACTGTTGGCTGAGCTGCTGGAGCTGCTGCAGAGAAAGGGGTTTAAAGTCAACCACAAGAAGGCGCAGATCGGTCAGCAAGAGGTTAAATTCCTGGGTCTGACTGTCTGCACAGGAGAGAGGGCCATAGATAAGGCAAGGAGGGAAGCGGTCCAGGAGTTACCGATTCCCAATTCAGTAAGAGGGGTGAGGTCGTTCCTGGGATTGATGGGGTACTGCAGGGATTTTATAGAGGTCTATGCAGCCACAGCGGCCCCTCTGCTCCGTCTCCTATACAAGGGAGTGGAGTGGTCCTGGGATGAGGGATGCCAGGCGGCATTTCTTAAGTTAAAGGGAGACCTGCAGACTGCACCAGCCCTAGGAGCGATAGAGGGGAAAAGGGAGTTTTTTCTGGAGGTAGCAGCCAGTGGGGATAGCCTGAGTGCTGTGCTGCTCCAAGAGCAGCATGGTCAGCTGAGACCCGTGGTCTATTCCTCCAGAATACTCACCGATGTAGAGAGGAGCTACTCAATATGTGAAAGGCACCTTTTAGCCACATATTGGGCTGTGAAGAAACCCCGGATCTTCACAGGCACCTCTCCCATCACCCTCCTCACACACCACACACCCACTCAGATGCTTTTGGATGGGTGGATTAAAGATGGGACAGTCAGCAGCATCCGCATTGTGCGCTGGACCCATCTCCTCTCACAGATGGATCTGAAGGTAAAGGGCCTTTGCGAGCCAAAGCTTGCGGCCAATATGGTATACCCTGAATGTTCCATAGATGGGGTATGAGAAGCGAACATAGGTTTACGGGCTGGGATACATCCCACGGGCCGCGAGATCTAAGTAGACGGTTCCAGCATGGTATCCGCTGGAGTACGACTCACGGGTTGCGGGATTTTTGACCCAACGGCAGACATTGCCTTGGCAATCAAGCTCCCTAACACAATGAGTGCCCAGCAGGCTGAACTGTCCGCGGTGATGTGCGTGGTTACACACCCCGACATCTTCCCTACCCAGTATACGATTTGCTCTGACAGTACGTTCACTTGCAACTCGTGTACGGAGTACCTGGCCATCTGGTCCCATCATGGGTATACCTTCGCTGACGGGAAGCCCTTGACAGTAAAGCCCCTGCTGGAGAAAATCCTGGCAGCTGTGGGGGAGGAAGGTGCAGTTTTCATCCATAAGGTGAAAGCCCATTCCTCCGCAGAACCCCGCAGCCAGGGCAACCAGCAAGCCAATATGCTGGCCAAGGAGGGTGCACGTGCAAGCACTTTCTGGGACCCATATGAGTCCGGGCCAGTGGCAGCGATTACAGGCAGGGATGGGACACAGGGAAAATCAGGAATAGTGTTGGCCCCAGACCCTAAAATGGTCCAGGCACAGGACCCCGTCCTAAAGGCAACAATTAGCGCAGTGATGGAGGGCAAAAGGATAGAGGGCCCCTACAGCACAGCCCCTCTCACCGTAAGGGAGGGCATGCTGTTCAAGGCAGAACAGTGGGTAGTATCCCAGCAACACCGGAGGGAGTTCCTTCAGCTGGTGCATGAGGGGCCGGGAGCAGGACACCCCGGGCCTGAGACCACCTGGCAACGGGTGGAACAGGCGGGATGGTGGCCAGGACTCCGGGATGATGTCCGCGAGTTCTGTGCTAGCTGTCTTGTGTGTGCAGCAAATAATCCCGATCCCCACAAAAGGAAGGTGCCCATGGGACACATTAGGAGGGGCGAGGAACCATGGCAGTCGATCCAGATCGACTATATAGGGCCCTTGCCCAACACCCAGGGAGGCTACAAATACTGCCTCGTCCTGGTGGATGTGTTTCCCAAGTGGGTGGAAGCCTTCCCCTGCAGGACGGCCACAGCAATGGGGACTGCAAAGATCTTGTTGAAGAAGGTGTTCTCGCGGTGGGGACTGCCCCAGTTCGTTATGTCCGACCAGGGAAGCCACTTCACTGGCCAAGTCATGCAGAACACCCTCATGCTGCTCGGTATCAAAGGGAAGTGGCACGTAGCCTACAACCCGCGGTCCTCAGGGATTGTGAAGCATACGCACCGTACCCTTAAAGAAAGATTGAGGAAAGAGGCCGTGGGGTCACCCCAAAAATGGGCAGTGACCCTACCTCTGATCCTCATGGGGATCCAGGCCAGCCAGTCCAAGAGTACAGGGCATTCACCACATGAGCTCATGACCGGCAGAGTTATGAGGACCCCCACTCATGTCCTTGCCCCAGTCCTCACTGAAGGACAACTGCAGGAAATAAACTGGGATCAATTCGCCCGAACCCTCCTAGAACACCGCAAATGAATTTATGGGCAGGCAGCAGACAGCATGGGGAAGCAGCATTGGAATAACCGGCTGCTGCTCGAGCCTAGCAAGAGCCACCAGTGGGAGATAGGAGACCTCGTGATGGTAAGAAACTATGCTCGGGTGGGAAGTTTAGAGCCACTCTTCATGGGGCTCTATAGTATAGTTGATAGGGCCAGCCCCATGGTCTGTGCACTAAAACTACCCCGGTGCACTAAGTGGTTCCACGTCAACCAATGTAAATTGTATAAATCTGACCATACAAGTTCAAGTTCACAGGCTGTAAAGACAGGCACTGTGGCTTGTTTCAAGGGAAAAGTTGTCCGGCCCACCAATTGGGACACTTCCCCGCCCTAGTGGGACCTAAGTTTTGGCCAAAGTTTAAATTTGAACCAGTTATTTAGTTCAGAAACAGAGAGACCACAGCCTGAGAGTAGAAATCTGCAGGCTGCTGCGAGTTCATTCACAGAAAATCGCTTGGGGGGACCCAGGGAGGAGCTGCCCTGTGAAGAGACTGCCTGCGCATGCACAGTCGCTGATCTAGAGACAGGAATTCCCCATTCTTTTGAACAGTCTGTTCGCGCAGGCGCAGTTCCCAAGCCCGTGGCCACAGCGGCTCCTCTTCAGTTTTCCCACGCAGACACAGTTGCCTGTTTGAATACAGAGGTTTCACAGCGTCTGCCGTGGGACTCCGGGGAAGAGGTTCGTGCAGGCGCAGTCACCTGTTTAAAGGGACAAGCTTCCCAGCCCGCTTCTAGAGTGGTTCCCCCTATGGTGTGGGACTCTGGGGAGGAAGGGATAGCAATTCCTCTTGCAGGGGACATATGGAAGGAGCCGGTTCCAGGTTTTGGACCTGGAGAGGAAGATTTTCAGCCACCAGCAGCGGGTGGTGAGGGATACCTTCCCCCAGTACCAGAGTGGGTAGGGAATAGGAGACAAACCCAGATTACTGGCAGGCTGCCAGGTATATTAAACAGTGCAGGCTGTTTGCATCAGGGGGAGAAGGTTCCCAGCCAGCTAGGGCTGTGACCCAGGCTCAGGGTCCGTCAGCCAAAGTTTCCCCCACAGAGACACCCCTCAGAAGGTCTCAGTGGGTCCGCAAGCCCAAGATAAGATGGTAACCAGAGTACCCGCCACAAAGAGCAATCACCCGAGCCCGGGAGGAAACAGGTCACAGAGGTCCCCAACCAGCAGCCATAAGCTGCCAGGGACCTGAAGCAGGAGGCAGTCCAGCTTTGCTGCAGGCAGCAGTAATCTGCGATAGTGGCACCAGAGATTAGCCTGGCCGTCCGGAGATGGGCAGCATTTGTATTATAGCTTTGTGTTAAGTTACCGATGTTTATAGCTTGCTTTTAAGGTGTTTAAATTTTAAGTTTGGAACATAACTAGTAGTTTTGAGTTTAATTTTAAAGTTTAAGTTTATAAGTGTGCCAAATGCTTGTATTTTGGTCCAAGGTCGGGGGACCTGACCATGCCTCCGCCGAAGGCAGCAGGTCAGTGAGAGACCTGGCTGCATGTCGTTTTAAGTTCTTTTGCAGGAGAGTGGACAAAGGAGCAGCCCTGTTCGCCCAGCCCGAGCTGGGCATCGAATGAAGATATGGTTATACAGAATGTTGGGGATCACCTCGCCACTGGACAAATCCAGGAGGAGACCCCGCAGCGACCTTCGGGAGAAACTGGACAGGGTCCGGAGGAACCTGCCTACTCATCCTACGCGGAAGAGATGGCCCCAGCTGGGGGGGGATCGGCCCCAACCCAGCACTATCCTGACCGAATTTCACTTGCGGGAGACCTCGCTATTGAGGCGTCATGGTGGGGAAGTGCTGGCGCCTTGTCAGAAAGGGACGCGTTCCCCGGGAGTGGGTGGTGATGGCCCAGGAAAGATTGTAAAGGGGAGGGGGAGACCCAAGAGTCACGTGGGTGCGTTCAGGGAAGGGAGGAGCTCACCCGGGGCCCACAGGCAAAGTTAGAGTGTAAGTGTGGCTAGGAAGGATGAGTGGGTGGCCAGATCTGGGATCCAAGTTTGAGTGTGGGGCCAGTGAGAGCCACCACACAGGCACCCATCATTTTCTGCAGCCAGTCGAGGGAAGACGGGAGGGGGAGGGACTGGGAGTCGCGATCCCATACTCCCCGGTCTCGGTCTGTGAAACATGAGGGGTACTCCGCTTCCACAAAGGGACAAGGGAACGGCTCGGGGCTGGCGGATCAGACTGTTCTGTAAAATCCATTCTGTATGTTTTAAAGGTTTAAGACCATTAAAGGGGGGGGTGGTGGTGGAATGAACATTAACTGCCCAGGTGGGAGGAGCAATACCCACTCAAATTTCATGAACCATCATTGGCACGTGATGGTCGGGGTTTATATCAGCATTTTGTTTCAAATGTTTAATGAAGATTTTTGTATTTTGTTTTACAGTTCCAAGCGGTGCAGAGGCGTAGGACCCTCTCCGTGCTTGGGATCATTTTGATTACATTGCATAACCAAGATTGCAACATTTTGTAATATGTTATAATGTAACAAGTGGTGCAGGGGTATGAGACCGCTTATTGTAACATTTTGTAATCAATGTATCTTTAGATGCCTACCGTACCATGGTTTTTCTCGGATTTGATGGGAATAGATGGGTCGGGCGATCAGTGATAGGTAGCCATAGGTAAATACAGGGGATAGTTGTTTGTGGGGGGTCAGAAGATTTTGCTCACTTCTTCAAGAGCATACTACAAGCAAGTTGGAAGTTCCCAAGGGTGGAACGTAGGGGTCGCAAAATCCCCTCAGCCCCTGAAGATCGGGAAATATTAATCCACATCGTAGATGAAGACTTGTGTGATTTAAATTGTCTCTGGGTTGGACAATGTTTTAAAACATACCCAGAACCGCAAAAAGCTCGTAAGCTAGGCAACACTTGGACACTGGAATCAAAGAACTTCGTGAAAATTGCACACTTTAAAATTGTACATTTTATTAAAAGATGTACTCTTGAGTTTTGGACTGTTTAAATTGCCCAGGGATAAAAATGGCCATCAGACCACATGGCCGAAGACAAAGGACTTGGAAAACAGCTTGTGTGTTGCGTCTGTGAAGGAAGGTTCAATGACAGTCTAATCTGTCAATCAAAGGGGAGTTGCCCCCGCCTTGCGGCAGGACAATCGATACCTGTTTACAGAACGTTCTACAATGTTGACTCTAAGATCAAGTGCTTGAAACTGCCAGCATGAACAAAGGGACTTTGTTTGCTAAGCACTCAAGACTGTCAATCAATTGCGGTTCCAGCTGACCACAGGACAATGCTTTGTTTACAAAGCAATTGAATGCTATTAGCATTTGTTTGTATATCAAGTGGACACATCAAAACTGAGGAGAAACCGTTTAGATGAATGGGAGAACACATTCAAACCCATTACTTTGACAATGGGGCAGTTGGATTCCTTTTGTTCAGCCCAGATGAACCTGGATCTGGGCGGGAACATTTCGGCCCCAAATTGGGGTATAAGACATAGCTTCCCAGAAGCATCTCTCTCTCTCTCGCCTTGCCTCCATGTGCCTCTACAGCATGGAGTCTGTCTGAAGAAGTAAAACACCAGCAGTTAACTTTTAAAACACTGGGGTGTTTCTTTCACTTCGTGGCAGTGAAGATCTAAGTTCGCAGGGCACGGAGCTGGCATTGGAGTGGTGAGCATTTATTTTTCTGGCCTTCCACAAGGCAACTTAGGATAGGCATAAGGGTGGGAGTAAAGTGGGAATTTTGTTAGAATTGTGATTTTAGTCATTTTCCCTCGTTGTGTCCGTTTTTCTTCCCCTGTTAAGCAATTTTACTGTGATTACTTCGATCGTGTGGTGTAGTTTCTTTAGTTTTAATAAAATTTGACTTTCTTGCATCCAGACCATTTGTCCATTGTTAACATATCATTAATTATAAGTTCCTCCAGTCAGAACTGGAAGGAGGGTTTAGCGATTTGAAGCCGCTGATTGGAATTGGTCACAGTGCAGTGGCAAGGCTGCCTGACCAGGTAAATTACCATAAACCAGGTAAAGGATGCCCCCCTACACTGGCAGCTAATGTTCAACATTGTAGCGCTGGCACTTCCAGCTAATCACGAGAAGTTCCTGGAGTGCCACTATCGTATGTAAATTGGCTGGCCTTCTGCAAAGCCTGCTCACTTGTTCGCAGGTGTGGCAGTAGTACCAGGTGCAGGATACACAAAATTCCCACATTCCCCCAAGGTTATTAATAAAAGGGACCCTGCATAGACATTTTAAATAGCGTACCCAAAAGATGGAGTCCGCACCTCGTGACCAAAAGCCTGCAAGATTTTTAAAGCTTGGACTCTGTGACAGCACAAGCAGTTTTGGGAAATCTAAACCTAAAATGCAGTTTCTGTGAAAAAGGACTTTGTATTTTGGAAAGCAGACACAGAACGGTGAATATGCATTAAGCCAGATCGTAGACAGATCAAAACCAGTTAGGCCCATACTTGAGGCCATCAAGTTGTCTGCATAAATAATTGGAAACAGCTTAAGGAAGCCATCGAGGCTGGACAGGCTGATTAAGATGCATTAATAACAATACAGTTCGGACATCAGGCCATTAGGTGTGATAAACAGCCATCTAAAAACAGTTAGTTTAGATTGCTATAATTATTTAAAACTGCCCGCCAAAATTGGAACAATGAACTAACCTGATTTGGCGCGCAGATAAGGAGTGAAACAACGGGTATAACTGTAGGCCCTGGATAGCAACCTCTCTCTGTCTTGCTCGGCGCCCTTACGCTTGGCCCTTGCTCTTGGTCCTTGGCTCACTCATGCCCTGGCCTCGTGGCAGGTCTCTCCTCACTCCCCGCGGTGATTTCAGCAGTCAGGGACACCATACCAACTACCGGGGAGGGGAACGAAACCCGAGTCCCCAGTCATCCGGGACGCCCAGGCTGCAAAAAGGGGCAAGATGAAGTTGAGCAGGTAGCCCAGGACTTGTATAGTAGTCCGACGAGACGAGATGAAGTTGAGCAAGTAGCCCAGGACTTGTATAGTAGTCCAACGAGACGAGACGAATCGAGACGAAGAGTAAGCTAGTCCCAACGAAGAGCAGAGAAGGGCAGCAGAAAACGTATTAATTAAAACCGAGCGCCAAGTTATAAGCTGACGATCGGGGAAGAAAGTCCTTGAGGACGGTAAAGATGAACACCTTGTTGAACACTGCGATAACGCAGGTGTCTACGCCACAACGAATATACAGGCATTTGATGTATGGCTAGTAAAATCTAATCAGTAACGACTGATAACTGTCTGATAAATATAACAAAATGGTTTCATATCAACCAGTGCAAGCTGTTTAAACCTGAAAAGGGAAAACAGCCAGTTGGGATAAGGTCTGAGGATAAAGATCCTCAGCCTGCAGCAGGAGCGAGTTCACAGACTCCACAGGCAGGCGCTGTGGCTTGCTTAAAGGGAGGGGCCATCCCGCCCATCGATTGGGACACTCCCCCACTCTTCTGGGATCCAGACGAAGGGGAGGGACCTGAGGGCGAAAACCCCACCCCTAACCTAGGTGTAGAGAGGCAGGGACCTGAGATCAAAAACCCCGCACCGGACCCAGCCATGGGACCTGGGGGCGGCGACTCTCAGCTCGCAACAGCAGGCTGCGAAGTGTTACCTGCCCCTAGCCCAGGTTCAGGAGAGGTCAAGCCTGAGGGAACAGCGGTTCGGGTTAAAGTCCCACCAGCCAAGAAAGCCCCATCCGCCAAAGTCCTTAGAAGGTCCCCGCGGACGCCCCAGCCAAGAAAGCCATGGTCACCAGCTCTCCAGTACCAAGGGCAGCCCTTCGAGTTAGGGGGATGTCAAAGCGCAGAGGTCCTCAGCCAGCAGTCACGGACTGCGAGGGGCCAACAGTGCAGGACGGTGCGGCCACGCTGGAGGAAGCGGTGAGCCGCCGTCCAGACAGGAATTAGCCTGGCTGCCCAGAGACGGGCGGCGGATGTATATAATTTAGGTAATGTAAGTTTTATATGGTTAAGTTAGGTATTTAGCTTAAGTTTGGGTGTTTTGGCTTAAGTTAAATAAGGTGATGGGTAGTTTCAATTAAGTAGTAATCTGCTAAGAGTGTATATATTCGGGTTGAGGTCGCGGGACCTGGCCATGCTTCACCAAGCCAGAGAATCTCTTGGGGACCTGGCTGCATGTTTTTGTATCTTTTTGCAGAAAGACTTTCAGGATGAAGGGAATCGTAATCCTATTCGCCCTGATTGGGATGAGCGCCGGAAGGCGAGGCGACGTGGAAGACTCTCACATCTACGGGTGCTCTGGAGAAAAGGCTCCAGTGGTGACTGCCGGGAGCAGCGAACAAGGCACAGAGGGACCTGCCGCCTACGCCCACGAGGGAAGATGGCCCGGGTGGTTGGGACCCAACTCCACCCGGTACTCCAGCCAGACCGGATTCACCTATGGGGAGGCCTCCTCCCCTGCCCCAGCGTGCCAGTTGTGGCCTCACGGCTCGGGGTCACTGTAGGGAAACGCGTGTGCCTGACTTGCACAGGACAGATTCCTCTGGGAAGATGGTGGTGACTCAGGAAGCTGAGCACGGACATGGGAGATCGCACAGCCGACTGGGAACGGATGGGAAATGACACCCACCGAACGGTCACCGGGACCCAAGAAGGGATGAGTGTATGTTGGGACAAATGGTGGGAATCAGAACAGGGGATCTATGTCTGTATGTGGGGGTCGAAAAGGGCCTGCCCTACGGGCATATCTATCATCTTCTCTGCAGCCTGGCAGGATAAGGGAAGGGGGTAGAATGGGATTCCGACCTACACACATGCATAGGTCCGCGGTACCCAACCCCAGTTAAAGCTACTGAGCTAGTGGTGCGCACCCGAAAGCCCTTGCCCACACACAGGCAGCAAGGACACGCTGGGAGGGATGCCCCACCACCACCAAGGGACCAGGGGATGGGCTGGTACTGGTGCCGATGGATCAGGTACTGTACCAGGGGCTGCACTACGCGGTAGCCTCCGTGATTTTAAATCTCACCGAGGTACATTTACCGGAGTGGTGTCCCAAAGAAACAGAGCAGCTATACCAGGCCCTATTAAAGGACATTTTCAAGAAGTTTAACGAGTTCGATTTCGCCCATGTTGACAAAACCGAACTGTGCACCACACACCGAGAGTTTTTGGGTAATACAGGGAGACAAAGAAGGGGTGTATGGAATTATGTTTTTACTGCATTTAATACTGGGTCCTCTGTCATCAACAGTTTGGATGACATAGAGCTGCAGACCCAGATTAACGGTTTAAAAACATAGTTGAGGAAGATATTAAGGGGTGAGAACAAGGTAGTGGGCTCGGAGTTGCATGAGGACCAGGCCATGACGGTCCATTTACAGGAAATCATAGCGGAGTTGGAAAAGCACGCAAAGACGGTAAATGCCCTCATAAGGGAGGACAGAAATGCTTCTGACCAGGCTGCGCAGAATGAGGTGTGCGTGCTATACAGGGCATGGTTGCTGGGTGAAGGCTGCAGTAATCTGGAGGATTTAAAACAGGGTTTAGTCCCCTCCTGGATCAGCAACAAGCACCTCGCAGCTCTCCACCCACTTGAGAATGCATTAAGCCCGTGCCAACTCTGGCTAGCTTCCGAGGCCTACCCAGTCCCAGTGGATTGTGGGTGGTCCAACCACACAATCATGGGAGTAGTAGTTAGGATGCCGGTCATGGGTAGGACAGCCCATCCCGCACTGGTATAAAGCGTGGAGAACATTGGAGTCATTCAAGGGGGTGCACTCATTCGTTTCACAGCAGTCCCGCCTTACGTCATAAAGTGGGAGCACGCTATGACAGGTACTGACCTCTCAGGGTGCCGAAGCCGGGGGGCACCCATAATCCTGTGTCCACAGCACTTGAATGCCTATTCAAAACCGCAGTGTGGGTTCAGAGCTGCTGGCGCAAAACCTATAAATTGTACCATAGAGGCAATGGCACAAGGCCATGTTCCCCCACAGGTAGCATATATAGGGGGTGGGACATATTGTTTCACCACCGGCGCATCCCACTACCAGCATGGACAGCATAGCTGGTGTCCGGTTAGTGACAGCAGCTTCTGCTTTAAACCCAAGGCAGAAGTTCAAGTGGCCCAGGAGCGAATTGTCCCCATTCCTGAAACCTCCACTGTTCACCTCAATGTGAAGGAGAATTTTACGAATTTGCAGAAGTACGTAGCGCACTTTGGCTACGAAATTCCCCCTCTCCCTGAATACCTTACCAAAATACTCAAGGCCGTCATAGTTTCGCAGAAACATTTTTACACTCTAGAGCAGAAAACAGTAGAGATAAGGGCTAAGATATTGGATATTGTGATTCCACCGTGGTGGGACATTTTCAATAACATAGAGGTCCCTTCGTGGATCAGACTGGCTTCCCACATTCTCGTGGTTTGCCAGTTAGGGATAGTGTTCTATCTAGTCTGCGTTCAATGCAAGGAAAAAGGTCAGATCTTAGAATTCCGAAACCAGAAGATCTGGAAGGAACATTATGTGAAGGTGGAGGGAGATATGCCTGTTTGAGTTTTCCTTGAATTTTTGATTAAAGATGATAGTTTTTTTGTGTTTGTTGTTTTTAATAAAGTTTTTGTTTTGTTGCGACGCGGTTAATAAAGATGTATGTGTACCAAGTGGTGCAGGGGTGTTGGACCTTTAGAACTGGGGTTATAGTCTCTGGCCAGTCAGAAGTATCTGAGCTGCTCCAGAGCACCGTGCGGTTTCAATTCGCTCCCCTTTTCTGGTTCTGACCGCCGGACATCTTCAGTAGCGATGTAGACAAAACGAGACTCGTGGTTGGGTGCAAAGAAGACCAGTATTTATTGAAATAAAAGGAAATAAATGAAAATAATCAATACAACAAATCTATGCTTAATACAGCACTATTACTTCATACAGTACACTTTTACTTAATACAGCACTTTTACCTAGTGCGGCATACTTTTACTTTTTTTTAATTCATTGATGGGATGTGGGCGTCGCTGGCTAGGCCTGCATTTAGTGCCCATCCCTAATTGCCCTTGAGAAGATGGTGGTGAGCCGCCTTCTTGAACCGCTGCAGTCCATATGGTGCAGGTACACCCACAATGCTGTTAGGAAGGGAGTTCCAGGATTTTGGCCCAGCAACAATGAAGGAACGGCGATACAGGTCCAAGTCAGGATGGTGTGTGGCTTGGAGGGGAACTTGTAGGTGGTGATGTTCCCATGCGTCTGCTGCCCTTGTCCTTCTAAGTGGTAGAGGTCACGTGTTTGGAAGGTGCTGTTGAAGGAGCTTTGGCGAGTTGCCACAGTGCATCTTGTAGATGGTACACACTGCAGCCACAGTGCGCCGGTGGTGGAAGGAGTGAATGTTGAAGGTGGTGGATGGAGTGCCAATCAAGCGGGCTGCTTTATCCTGAATGGTGTCGAGCTTCTTGAGTGTTGTTGGAGCTGCACGCATCCAGGCAAGTGGATAGTATTCCATCACACTCCTGACTTGTGCCTTGTAGATGGTGGAACGTTTTGGGGAGTCAGGAGGTGAGACACTCGCTGCAGAATTCCTAGCCTCTGGCTTGCTCTTGTAGCCACAGTATTTATATGGCTGGTCCAGTTCAGTTTCTGATCAATGATAACCCCCAGGATGTTGATAGTGGGGGATTCAGCGATGGTAATGCCATTGAATGTCATGGGGAGATGGTTAGAGTCTCGCTTGTTGGAGATGGTAATTGCCTGGCACTTGTGTGGTGCGAATGTTACTTGCCACTTGTCAGCCCAAGTCTGAATGTTGTCCAGGTCTTGCTGCATATGGACACGGACTGCGTCAGTATCTGACGAGTCTCCAATGGTGCTGAACAGTGTGCAATCATCAGCGAACATCCCCACTTCTGACCTTATGATGGAGGGAAGGTCATTGATGAAACAGCTGAAGATGGTTGGGCCTAGGACACTGCCCTGAGGAACTCCTGCAGTGATGTCATGTGATTGAGATGAATGACCTCCAACAACCGCAGCCAACTTCCTTTGTGCTAGGTATGTTTCCAACCAATGGAGAGTTTTCCCCTTGATTCCCATTGAATTCAGTTTTGCTAGGGCTCTTTGATGCCACACTCGATAAAATGCTGCCTTGATGTCAAGGGCAGTCACTCTCACCTCATCTCTTGAGTTCAGCTCTTTTGTCCATGTTTGGACCAAGGCTGTAATGAGGTCAGGATCTGAGCGGCCCTGGCGGAACCCAAACTGAGTGTCAGTTAGCAGGTTATTGCTGAGTAAGTGCTGCTTGATAGCACTGTCGACGACACCTTCCATCACTTTGCTGATGATTGAGAGTAGACTGATGGGACGGTAATTTGCTGGGTCGGATTTGTCCTGCTTTTTGTAGACAGGACATACTTGGGCAATTTTCCACATTGCTGGGTAGATGCCAGTGTTGTAGCTGTACTGGAACAGCTTGGCTAGGGGCGCAGCTAGTTCTGGAGCACAAGTCTTCAGCACTATTGCCGGAATGTTGTCAGGGCCCATAGCCTTTGCAGTATCCAGTGTCTTCAGCCATTTCTTGACATCACATGGAGTGAATTGAATGGGCTGAAGACTGGCATCTGTGATGCTAGGGACCTCAGGAGGAGGCCGAGATGGATCATCCACTCGGCACTTCTGGCTGAAGATAGTTGCAAATGCTTCAGCCTTTTCTTTTGCACTCACGTGCTGGGCTCCACCATCATTGAGGATGGGGATATTTTAATACAGCACTTTTACCTAGTGCGGCACACTTTTACTTGGTACAGTACACTTTTGCTTGCTACAGCACTCGTACTCAAATACAGTACACTTATGCTTACTACAGCACTCTTTTGAGTAGTACAACATTCTTTTACTTAATAGGGGAGGAGATAACGGACACAACGAAGGAAAATTAACTAAAATGATAATTTTAACAAAATCCCCCTTAATTCGCACCCCTAATACCTATCTAAGTTGCCTTGTAATGGGCCAGAAAATCTATGCTCACCAGTGAAAAGCCTGCTCCGTGCCCCTGCGGTCTGTATTCTTCACTGTCCCGAAGTAGAGATACCCCAGTATTTAAAAGTAACTGCTGATATTCCACTTCTTTTGGGTGGGCTTGCTGAGCTGTTCTTCTGCAGGCAGAGCACGGAGGCGAGGTGGCAGAGACGGAGAGAATGGCTTCCCGAGAGGCTACCTATATACCCCAATTTGGAGCCATAATCTTTGCGCCCAAATCCGGATGTATCTGGGCTATACAAAAGGGAATCGATCTGTCCCCATTGACTGGGATGGGTTTTAATGTATTGACTGGTTTGAATAAAGTTATCTCAGTTTGAAAAAAACATGTCTGTTTCCTTAAGTGCTGAGTAAACAGCCCTTGGATGTTAGTGTAAACAAATCCAATTGTCCTGCGGTCGCGCCCAACCGCAATTGATTGACAGTCTCAAGTACTTAATCTCTTTGTCAACATTGTAGAGGGTTCTGTAAACAAACAACCCCTTTGTCCTGCGGTTTGAAACTTCCTGAACTGCAGTTGACTGACAGTTTAAATACCTCATTAATTCAGATGCTGGTTTTTTTTCCAAATCCTTTGCAGGCACACAAGCAGGCTGTCCTTTTGTCTCCTGCCACGAGGTCTGACAGCCATCTTTGATTTTCCTTTTCACATACACACAGGCTGCCTTTTTTTCTTCTGCCACGAGGTCTGACGGAAATTTTGATGCCCTGGATTTTTAAAGGTATATTCTACCCAGGTTTTCTTTAATCGAAAATATAGTCTTCGGAGCTGTAGAGATTTTTGAAATTCTTGCGAAACCTTATAGGCCCCCATCGGATACTAAACTTTTATGTAGTATCCTGTCCAAAGGTGAGCAATAATTTCTGACCCCCCACAAACAACCTTCCCTTATACATATCTATATCTATCTTTGATCCCCTGACACCTCAATCTCCCCTACCCAGAGAGAATCGCAGTACACGGTAGGCACCTATCAACAGAAAAACATGATTAGTACAATAATTCAAACACGGAGGGGACCAATGCCCCTGCATCGCTGAGTATTCAGAATAATTCAAGCATGGAGGGGGATATTCCCTTTGGAGTTGGGACCAATGCATAATGCAAAATATAAAATAATTAACAAGCTTTTTGTAAACTCTTAATCTTGATCGAATTTCCAATAACAGCTTAAATGCCATGGACATCTGCCTCCTGCAGACCCCTCCCTTCGTGGGCTAGGGGTGCTTCCTTTCCTGAACATCCAAAAACATGATGGTCCTCTGTACCTTCCGGATCTCTGAAAAAAACTTTTTTAAAAATCTAGCCAGGTCCCCTGGCTCAGGGGAGTGTGATCAGGTTCCGCGACCTTGGCTCACATAATACAACTCTGGAACGGTACCATACTTAAAACTTATGCTCTAATAATTAACACTACCGAATTGCAATATAAAATTTAAAATTAACACGTTCTACCTTAATCCTTTATACACATTACTTGAACAAAGCTATATACAAGCGCCGCTCATCTCCGGGTGGCCAGCCTAATCCCTGTTTGGGCTGTCACAGGCTGCTCCGTGTGGCGTGGCTGGATTGATCCCAACTTATCGTCCCTCGCAGCTTATGGCTGCTGGTTGGGGACTTCTGTCTTTTGGCTTCTCCCTGACCCGGGAGACCGCCCTATTCCACTGGAAAGTGGGTGACCATACTTTCATGGGCTGGGGTACCCGAAGAGACCTCCTAGGGAGTGTCACTGGTGGGGCTACCCCAGCAAGCGGACCCTTAGCTCGGGTCACACTCCCTGCTGGCTGGGGACCTCCTCCTTCGGGTCCTTCCTTACCCAAACTTGGGCTGGGGACAGGAAATCCCTTGCCACCAGCTGACGGTGGCTGAGAGCCTTCCCCTTCAGGTCTAAAACTTGGTTCAGGCTCCTCCCCGGAGTCCCACAAGAGAGGGGGAATCGCTCGGGCCAAGTGCTGGGGAACTTCTCCTCTCACGCACGCGACTGCGCCTGCGTGTGCAGTTTGTGTGTGCATATGCACTGCAGGCTGAGGATTTATATTCTCAGGTTCAATCCCAGCTGCCTGTTTCCCTGCCCCTGGCTTAAACAACCTGCATTGTTTAATATAACTGGCAGCCTGCCAGTAATCCTGTTCTAAATCCTTTTCCCTTACCAGGGTGGCCTTACAAGCAGAATCTTGGGCTTGGACCTGCTTTTGGACCTGTGTGCCTCGCCTGTCCCGGATTGTTGCTACCGGACCTGCTCTACAGGGGTCCCAGAACTCTCCTCTCCTGCCCCCTGCTTAAACAGCTTACACTGGTCATGAATGGCACCGCCCCTAACACAAGCCACAGCACCTGCCTGTGCAGCCTGTGAGCTTGTACCCGCTGTGGGCTGAGGATTTCTGTCCTCAGGCTCACTCCCAGCTGCCCGTTTCCCTGTGGGTTCCATTAAGCTAAATGGGACCTTGTTAGACCGGGGTGAATAGCTCAGGTCTTCTGAGTGGACCACTGTGCTGGAGGCTCCAATGTCCACTGAATATCTCCCCTGCCCCGTCTTCACCCCCTCTTAACATAGGGCCTGCTCCCCTCAGCATTTTTGCGGGGAGACAGGTCAACAGGCTGTGCTGGCTCCAGTCATTGTTGGGAGTGGGATGGGGCAGACGGGGTCAAAGCACCGGCTGCTACTCTCCCCTGGCCAGCCAGAAGTGACTGTAGGGACTGTAAAAATGACTCGATCGCTGTGGGAGGGATATCTGGTCCTGCCTTTTGGGTTGGGGCTGTGGGATCCTTTCCATTGCTATCCTTCTAGGGATTCTTACAGTCTATTCTCCAGTGACCGTCTTTCCCGCACCCATAACAATTTAACCTAGCATGGGAGGGACGGTTTCCCTCCTGGTTCCACTCTTTCTTACTCTGGCTCCCAGGTTTAACCTCCTGGACTTTTCCCTTGGGTTGGGGCATCTCGATTCACCTTAGGTTTCTAAAGGCTACTGTGAGCCAGCGGATCACCACTTCTTCGGTGGTCTGGGGATTTCGGGGGTCAAACTAAGCCATGACCTGGACTTGGATCTGGGGAAGGTTGTTTGTCATAAGACAACGGAGCCAGTGGGTCAATTGGACTGGGTCCAGTGCTGCCCGCCCTGGCATTCCTGGGCATGTGCTCCAGTAGACTGGCCACAGCCTGTCTGCGAACACCTGCGGGGACTCCCCTGGGAGCTGCACCATTCTGTCTACCTGGGCGAACGGACTATCATCATTGAGTCCCATGGCCTCCAATATCTCATTCACAGAAATCACAGAAACCCCACAATGCAGATAGAGGCCATTTTGGCCCATCGAGCCTGCACCGACACATATCCCACCCGATCCCCGTAACCCCTACACTAACACATATCCCACCCTATCCCCGTAACCCCACGTATTTAATCCCCCTAACACTAAGGGTCAATTTATCATAGCCAATCAACCTAACCCGCACATCTTTGGACCATTCTTGAGACCTTCATAATCCCTCTGCCCCCTTTTGCATGTGCCAGATAAGGCCTGGAGGAGATCACCTGCCAGGGAAAACAGCAGCATTTTTGCTTGCTCTGCGTCATCGCAGTCATTTACACAAGCTGCCTGCTCTATCTCCCTGAAGTGTAGAGAGGGGTCTCCCTTTTTAGTGAGCTTGGGGATGTGGCTAACCATGTCCCTGAGCTGGTGGGTGCCATATGGCACAACAAACTGATTCTGGATGTCCCCGTTCATCAACGGGCGGACCGTACCTCCGTTGTCGGAGGGGGTACACTGCTCCTGGTCCTGGCCTATCTAGCGGGGCCTGCTGTGCTTCCTCTACCACCTCAACCTCCACCCCCTTTGCTGTCAGAGCTCCTGAAAGCTCGGAGCCGTGGGTGGCGGTCGTGGGACCTCTGATTCCCTGACCAACCTTTTCCTGGTTGTTGCCTGTGGGACGGTTTTATTTGGGTTGCTGGTAAAATCTAGCTGACCTGCCTTCGGGCTAATCAGACATATCATCCCCTTTGCCCTCTTTAAAGCCATATTCAAGCTTTCTATCTCTTCCCTACAGGGCCCATAATCTGCTTCCTCAAATCCTTGCTCGCAGGCCAGCTTATATGTTGCCTTTACCTCCCTAAACTTTTCCTCCTGCGCTTTTACTTCTTGTATGAGGCGGGCGTTCTCCTCCCACACCCTCATCTCATTGCTCTTGGCCTCTGCCACTAGGCACTTCAGGTACTCTGACTCGTGCCTCGTGTGGCTTTTGCCCTAACTAAACTGGACCACCAGGTGCTCTATTTTGGCCTGGTATTCTTCAACCTCCCTTTCCCTATCCCAACTCTCTGCTCCAGATTCCCCAAGCCTGCGGGTAACTTCCCCAAGCCTGTGGGCACCTAACCACAAACAGACGAGTGGGATAAAAAGAAACCCAATAACTGCTGCTCTCTCCAGACCCAAACCACCGTCTGCTACATCGCATTCAGTAGCCGACGGTCCTGCCACGGTTGCCATTTTGTAGAAATGGGATTATAACTGGGGTTATAGTCTCTGGCCAGTCAGAAGTATCTGAGCTGCTCCAGAGCCCCGTGCAGTTTCGAATCGCTCCCCTTTTCTGGTTCTGACCGCCGGACTTATTCAGTAGCGATGTAGACAAAACGAGACTCGTGGTTGGGTGCAAAGAAGACCAGTATTTATTGAAATAAAAGGAAATAAATGAAAATAATCAATACAACAAACCTATGCTTAATACAGCACTATTACTTCATACAGTACACTCTTTTACTTAATACAGCACTTTTATCTAGTGCGGCACACTTTTACTTAATACAGCCTTTTACCTAGTGCGGCGCACTTTTACTTGGTACAGTACACTTTTGCTTACTACAGCACTCTTACTCAAATACAGCACACTTATTCTTACTACAGCACTCTTTTGCGTAGTACAACACTCTTTTACTTAATGGGGAGGAGAAAACGGACACAACGAGGGAAAATTGACTAAAATTACAATTTTTAAAAATCCCCTTTAATTCCCACCCCTAATACCTATCTAATTTGCCTTGTAATGGACCTGCTGGTATTCCACTACTTTTGGGTGGGCTTGCTGAGCTGTTCTTCTGTAGGCAGAGCACGGAGGCGAGGCGACAGAGAGAGAGAGAATGGCTTCCCAAGAGGCTATCTACATACCCCAATTGGGAGCCGTAATCTTCGCGCCCAAATCCAGATGTATCTGGGCTATACAAAAGGGAATCGATCTGTCCCCATTGACTGGGATGGGTTTTAATGTATTCCCCATTCATTGATTGGTTTGAATAAAGCTGTCTCAGTTTGAAACAAACATGACAGCCATCTTTGATTTTCCTTTTCACATACACACAGGCTGCCTTTTTTTTCTTCTGCCACGAGGTCTGACAGCCATTTTGATGCCCTGGATTTTTAAAGGTATATTCTACCCAGGTTTTCTTTAATCAAAAATATGCTCTTCAGAGCTGTAGAGATTTTGGAAATTCTTGCGAAAATTACAGACCCCCTCCATGCTTGGATGTGTGTAAAGTCTGTAATTTATCCTATGTATGCTTATGTACACTACATTTTCACGGAATGGGAAGTGCATGTGTTGTGGGTGTATTTGTTAGATAATTACAGGGGAAGGTTGACTATGGGACTATGGAGGGTCAGAAAATGTTGCTCACTTTGTAAGGATGATACTCCAAGCAAGTTTTAGTATCACAGGGGTGTGTGTAGGATTCGCAAAATTCCCACATTCCCCTAAGGTTATTAATAAAAGGGACCCTGCATGGACATTTTATAAAGCGTACCCAAAAGATGGCGTCCGCACCTCGTGACCAAAAGCCTGCAAGATTTTTAAAGCTTGGACTCTGTGACAGCACAAGCAGTTTTGGGAAATCAAAACCTAAAATGCAGTTTCTGTGAAAAAGGACTTTGTATTTTGGAAAGCAGATACAGAACTTTGAATATGCATTAAGCCAGATCGTAGACAGATCAAAACCAGTGAGGCCCATACTTGAGGCCATCAAGTTGTCTGCATAAATAATCGGAAACAGCTTAAGGAAGTGATCGAGGCTGGACAGGCTGATTAAGATGCATTAATAACAATACAGTTCGGACATCAGGCCATTAGGTGCGATAAACAGCCATCTAAAAACAGTTAGTTTGGATTGCTATAATTATTTAAAAAAGCCCACCAAAATTGGAACAATGAACTAACCTGATTTGGCGCGCAGATAAGAAGTGAAACAACGGGTATAACTGTAGACCCTGGATAGCAACCTCTCTCTCTCTTGCTCGGCTCCCTTATGCTTGGCCCTCGCTCTTGGTCCTTGGCTCACTCATGCCCTGGCCTCGTGGCGGGTCTCTCCTCACTCCCCGCGGTGATTTCAGCAGTCAAGGACACCATACCAACTACCGGGGAGGGGAACGAGACCCGAGCCCCCAGTCATCCGGGATGCCCAGGCCACAAAAAGGGGCGAAACAAAGTTGAGCAGGTAGCCCAGGACTTGTATAGTAGTCCGACGAGATGAGATGCAGTTGAGCAGGTAGCCCAGGACTTGTATAGTAGTCCGATGAGACGAGACGAATCGAGACGAAGAGTAAGGTAGTCCCAATGAAGAGCAGCGAAGGGCAGCAGAAGGCGTATTAATTAAAACCGAGCACCAAGTTATAAGCTGATGCTCGGGGAAGAAAGTCCTTGAGGACGGTAAAGATGAACACCTTGTTGAACACTGCGATAACGCAGGTGTCTATGCCACAACGAATATACAGGCGTTTGATGCATGGCTAGTAAAATCTAAATGGTAACGACTGATAACTGTCCGATAAATATAACGTTACCGCCGACAACCACCCGAGGGAGAAGAAGAGGAGAACCCATCGAGTCGAGACAACGACGGTAGCTGAAGAGAAGAAGGTGTGTCACAGTAGCAGTTCCAGCACCACGCCCGGAGACCATGTGGCGATGGGGTACCTAGAAGGACCAAAGACCAAACCTCAAAACCTGAATTCGTCCAACAGTTGGCTTTATTTTGGATTGGTGAGTATGAATTCTGGCCCCTCATAGTTTAATCTAGTTAGGTATATGGGGTGGGATAAGGATAAGGGGATTGTTAATGTTGTTGTTTTCCTTCGATGTGCCGTGTGTTCCCCATTCCCTGTATAAGTATAGTTATTTTGTTCATGCCTGTAATTGTTTACCAGTGAACTTCTCATAAGACTGTTTTATTCTCTGTTTTAATAACATCTTGGTTTTCTCACATCCAAACCACCTGTCTACTCGAGTTTTCTGTATTGCCACCTGTACCTAAGTCCGATGTTTAGAACCCAGGGATGTGGGAGCGATTCGAACTGCTCACCAACTGTCAGGGGTATAACTGACTGGGCGCACGTGCCACACCCGCCACCCCCTACACAGGGGACATTATCTATGGTTAACAACATTGTAACTAGAGTGGTAAGGTTTCATATATTCACTACTTCTAGCAAACGTGTTCCACCCAAGGAGGTTTTACGATTTTACTGGAAATAGATATCAGAAGGGATTTTGCTGCTATGTTTATAACTGTTTAACCAATTAGCCTAGAAGGGATTTTTGGTTTAAACCAAATTATGGTTTTGATACGGAGTCAGATTCAGGATTCTGAGGTCTAATTAACAGAGCCCAGCACCTTTTTTACCTTTTAACAGAGAAAAATGTGGAGCTGCTGAAGCAATAAAGGGCCTGGGTGTCTGAATGAGCTCTCCAGAAAGGTAATGGGCCGGATAACAAAGATGTAAATCTAAACCGATTAGGACAAACTGTGACTCGCTATAACATTCCAATACTTCCCATAAGCGTTCATACATGCTATGATGAGAAGAGCAACAATTGTGGATACCTGGAACCCATTCCTAGGAGGGCAACAGCAGATTTGATTGACAGCTCAACTGGCCAAGCACCAAATACAGAGAGCTGGGGTAGGGTCAGAGGTGAAGCCATAGCCTTCCTGCCCAGCTAAGGAACAAATGGTCGAAGACAGTCTGTGAGATCTGGAATGGAAGCTAGTCCTAAAGAGAGAAATACCTCTCAAGTACAGTGCTGATTAGATACAGTGAGAACCTTAGTTATAAAAGTTGTATCTAGCCTGCTAATAGGGACAGTGCTTTCTTATATTCTCTGCTACAAGGAGTGTTGCTAAATGAGTTGTAAGTCACTACAATTGTTACTCTGCTACTTCACACTACAGTATATGAAAAATAAATCAACTTGTCGATTTCTATCTGGACTCATCACACTAAAGTATTCAACAGGCTGTCTTTTGAGAGAACAGAAATGTACTATAATTCTCCGCTCCACTCCCACTCTGAGCTCTCTGTCCTCGGCCTCTTGCACTGTTCCAACAAAGCTCAACGTAAGCTTGAGGAGCAGCACCTCATTTTTCGATTAGGCACTTTACAGCCTTCTGGACTCAACATCGAGTTCAACACTTTCAGACTATAACTTCTGCCCCTATTTTTTCATATGGCAGTTGTTGATGATTCTGCCATTCCCATTTACACTTCTTCTAGACTCATCTTTTGTTTATTTACTTGTGCCATTACCATCTCCTTTTGCTTTGCACCATCATCCCTTTTGTTATTTAATCTCTCCTGCCTTCGACCCTATCACAGACCTTCCCTTCTGTTCTTTCCTCCCTTCCCCAATTTCCCTGATTCTGCACTTGCTTAAAACCTGTTACATCTCTAACTTTTCCAGTTCTGACAAAGGGTCATCGACCTGAAACATTAACCCTGTTCCTCTCTCCAGAGATGCTGCCTGACCTGCTAAGTATTTCCAGCATTTTCTATTCTTATTTCAGATTTCCAGCATCCGCGGTAATTTTACTTTTGTATTAAGCGCATGTGCAAATTCACAGTTGCAGGGGAACGGTAGCATAGTGGTAATCCAGAGGCCTGGACTAATGATCCAGAAACCCGAGTTCAAATCCCACCATGGTAGCTGGGGAATTTAAATTCAGTTAATTAATTAAATCTGGAATAAAAAGCCAGCACCAGTAATGGTGATTGTGAAACGACCGGATGGTCGTAAAAACCCATCTGGTTCACTAATGTCCTTTAGGGAAGGAAATCTGCTGTCCTTACCTAGTCTGGCCTATATGTGACTCCCGACCCACATCAATATGGTTGCCTTTTAACTGCCCTCTGAAATGGCCTCGCAAGCCACTCAGTTGTACCAAACCACTATCAAAAACAATATAAGAATCATTGTGGGAGTACCTTCACCTAACGAAATGCAGCGATTCAAGAAGGTGGCTCACCACGATCTTCTCAAAGGCAATTAGGGATGGGCAATAAAAATGCTGGCCTTGCCAGCGATGCCACATCCCAGGAACAAAAATAAAATCACAAGCAGATGGAACAGCCACTCTTTCCCCCACCCCCCCATGCCACTGACACAAAGCAGTCCTGGAAATAAACAACCACACCTTACACATCCCCTCATTGGTCCCCATCAATTTATGTCTATCCATTCATCATCAAGAAACTTAAAAGGCAACTAGCCACTCAGCAACCAAAAATAGGCAACACGGGAACATGGTGCAAACTAATAAAATTTAAGTGATTCTACTAAAGAACAGAAACTTCACAACATAACATTTTCTCAGACACCCATGTGCAGACCATTGTGCAATTACAAAGCTTTACTCCTCCTTTTCCCACCGCTCCTACATGGTGCAACCCCTGTGGCTTCAGCAGAGGTAGAGGCAGGCTGCTCAGATCCCTACTCTGACTGCTGAGATGCTCTTGGTCGATGAACTCTGGGTTTTGGAGCAGGTCTGTTCTCCACAAAAGGTTGCTTCACCTGCACCTGTGCACGCCAGACTCAGCCAACGGAACAGGAGGCAGCATGTCAGGTACTGACTGAGGTGGGGCAATGGGTGAGAAATGGAAGTGCGTTGAGTGGAGTCTCCAATTCCATGTCCCCTTTTGCCATCATCCCTCTCATGGGACGGCCGCATTTCACTACTATCACTCTGCTGGAGAGCACTTTGGTGCAGATCAGTGCGGCCCTGTAAGGCCAAGGCTAAGGTATCTGTCATCCTATTTAAGGTGGCAGACATGTTGGCATCCAGTGTTTGCATGGGCAAGGCTTGCATGGACTCATTTGATTACTGCGATTGATGTTCCACAGAGTTGGCCACACTATCTATGCAAGAACACATCGTCGCAATGCCCTGTGACATCAACCCATTCATGCTTGAGGCGGACTCCTCCATTCTTCCTGCAATCGTCGTCAGTGTGCTTGGAAGGCCAGCCAGTGCATTGCACAATCTTTGCTGCTGCTCATTGATTATCCTTTTCATCAACGGCCCCTGGGGTACAGCATCTGTGTCCAGCTGAGCAGAGCTTGGAGAGGGCTGTGCCCCCCAATGTGGACACTCCACTGCTGTCTCTGCCACCACCAACTGCTCTTGCTCACTTGTGAAGTGTGAGTCACCAGGTTAAAAACCAACTTTCTGTCTAACTGGTCCCCCCGAAGTGTGAGTATCTGAGCTGGTGCATGGTAGGCATGCATCTTGTGATGGAGCACCATCAGAACAAATCAGCTCCTCTGAGGATTCGTTGTCCATGAGGTCCAAGGTCTCCTGTTGCATGCGTGAAGGCTCTGGCAGAGAGAAAAGATATGAATTAATACTGACAAGTTAAGTATGTTGTAACTTATCATTATGAAGATGATCATATTTCACTCGCTGTTGAAATCAAGTCAACATGACTGAATGTTGTATGACATATGGGTCGTTGATATTTAATTGTCAGCAGGTAGCTGGGAGGTCCCCATCTCCAATGGTCAGGGATGGCAAAATGTCACTGATCTCCAACGCTGCTTCTTCTGCAGTTGTTAGCTGTGAAATCTATTGAGAACCCCCTCCGGTTCTCTGCCTCTCTCTGGTGTTCTGCGATCTTCTCTCCTGCAATGGGGAAAAGAACAGACCTATGAGTGAGTGTAATGGCATGCATTTGCCCAATGCATGCAGTGCATTTGGTGAGGGTGACTTTCAGGGAGAGGCATCAAATTACTTAAGGATGAGGGTGAATGGCAGTGGCAGATAGATAGATAAGGATGTGAGGAAGTCCATAGACAGAGAAGAATGGATGCGCTTGCAAGGTAAATGGGTGTGAGGAGTGATGTGGTGGAGTAGGCTTGACAAGGCAGAGTGAGCAGTTGAGGTGGTGCACACAGCACGATGTAGGTGAATGTGCAACCGGCCTTGCCTTTCCTGACCTGGCTAGGTCATTAAAGCACTTCCTGAACTGAATCCAGGAGCGTGGCTCAATGCTCCTGCTGCTGATCTCCTGGGCCACCTCCTTTGCCTTCTTTGTGGCAGCAAAAGGTTTCTTCCTCCCATTGTTGGGGAAGAGTATCTCGATTTGGCGCCTCACAGTCCCCAGAAGTACAGCAAGGGAGGCGCGGACTTTGAGCATCCTGAGTCCATTGTCACACCTTGTCTTCTCTTGCTTGCAACTCCAACTTCTCTAAATTCCATCTTGGGATTGGCCCTTAAAATACTGGAGTTGAGATTGCGTCACGCAGGTCCTCATCAAGCCCGCTGCCGTGCTATCGATGCCAAACCCGGAAGTAAAATGATAATGAGGTGGCTGCATTAAAAAGCCACGGACAGGCGCGCTGAACTTAATTCCGGGTTTCCCACATGGTATCGGATCCCCCCCATTCCACTCCCAACACATCTTTGAGTTAATATCGGGGCAAATACTCTTACAATAATAAAGCTACTGCATGTGAAGAGTATCTTTATTACTGCTATTTTCAGTCTAGACCGCTAAAATAGTTTAGGCACAAAATTCTGGTCTTGGTTAAGGGTGAAGAGTGAAGAGGTAGCCCACTGGCGACTGGAATTTGGGAGGGAAACCCAGTACTGCTGAGATTCCAACCCATTTCTGATAAGGGGGAGTATAAGTAAATTCCTCTCCTCGCTCCTTCCCCACCTGGACATTAAGGAGGCATGACTGGAGGAGTTCCTGAGATTCCTCAGGAATTCCACTGATTTTACCCTTACAAGGCCTTAAGGGAAATCTTCTCCGACTTGCCAAGATTAAAGTAATCGATCCTGCATTGGTTGAATTCTCTTTATCCTACTGCCAAATGGTATTAAAGCTAAAGAGTAAGGAAAGAAAGACTTACATTTACATAGCACCTTTCATGACCTCAGGATGTCCCAAAGAGCTTTACAGCCAATGAAATACTTTTGAAGTGTAGTCACTTTTGGACTATAGGAAAGATGGCAGCCAATTTGAGCACAGCAAGGTCCCACAAACACCAATGAGATACTGACCAGGTAATCTGTTTAAGGTGTTGGTTGGTAAAGAAAGGACTTTACATCCAGCCCAGGAAGGGCCTCAGAGAACTACACCTTACAAGGGTGCATTGGATCGGCAGCGCTGAAGCAACTTTGCAGGCACCATGAGCTGCCTCAAGCCACAAATGTTATTGCACTCGCAATTTGGAATGGCATCTGCATCTTTGGGCATGGGTGGCCAGAAGTTTCACTCCCCTTAACTACCAGCAAAGTGGGTGGGGCGGAGGGGGGGTGGGTCCTAGATTTAATGCTGTTGTTTTCTTGTGCAGTTGACTCAGGTGGGAGCCTCATAAATAAACGTGAATTGGGGTTCTATGTTGTACGTTGAACCCTAAAGCCATGAAGCAGGTGACCGACACCCTATTTGTCAGGGCAGAGCTGTACATCACCTTCCACACTGACCTCAGCAGAAGAGAGCTTGTGACTTTGCAGCAGTGACTTTGCAGCAGTGCCTAGCTTCCTTCGTGTGCAGGGCGTCGTGGTATCCTTTGCAATTGTTGAATGTTGCTGGCGCTTGTACACTGATCAGAGTACAGCAGCCAACAACTGTCAGCAATAGAAAAGGATGCCACTCTATCAATGTGATCAAAGTGAAGCTAGATGGCCAATTAACAGAAGTCAATGGAAATAAAAATCAGGAGAGTGGAAAAAGGGCTGCCGATTCGCTATTGCCCTATTTACACTATCGCACAAGTGCAAAATGACCCGGACTGTGTTTTTTAAATGTGTTGTTTTTCATTGAAATTAATCCTGAGTAATAAATAACTCCATATAAGTCTTTGCATAGGTATTAATTGTTAAAATTAGGACTAAAGTTGCTGTGTTTCACCTACCAGGCTGAACAGATTTGATAGTCAAATAGCAGAATGTTCCTCTCACTTCTCTGGAGAAAGGCTGGCCAAGTTGGTTAGAAATTTAACTAAATCATATCTCTCTTTTTTTTATTTCTCCTGGAAGACAAACATAAAACTAAAAACTATTGCTGTCTGTACCTTTTTTCCAGTTATGTCCAGGTATCCCATCTGTTGTGATGTCTCCTTGCCCTTTCCTATGTTTCCAGTTCCCCCCTCTCCCACCGTGCTTTCGCCACCTCCTCATCTTCCAATTGCACCAAAACAGGACCAAACAGGGCCACAGGAAAGCAAAACAAGTTTCATATTTGTATAAAATAAAAATGCACCACACTGTGACTGTCAATCTGTTGCTAATGTGGATATTGGTGAGAAGTATTTTTGTGCACCTGTTTATCTACGTATGCATCTGTGCACGTGTGCATGTGTATATTTGTTGAATTATGAACATGCTTGTGTGTGTATGTGCAAAAGAAGTATTCTAGAAAGAGAGGCACTGCACTGAATATCTGGACACATAGGAGGTGATTTTGAAAGCCCTGGGGAGGCGGGTATGGAGGCGGGACTGCTGGGAAAATGGCAGAATTTGGGGGCCGGTGCCAAACCCACCCCTAACCAGCCTCCATGCCATCTTCCCAGGAGGCGGGTAGCCGTCCCGCGCCAGGTCCCGTCTCCTTGGAGGAGGGAAGGGATTAAAGCCTATTAACTGCCTAACAGGTAGTTAACAGGCAGAAAATAGGATTATCCCCTTTTTGCCCTCAAGTGCGGGCTTCCCAAAGGCTCCAAAACCCGCTAATGAGGTGAGTTGTGGGTCTGCGGGGGTCGGGTGAGTGCAAAAGTGTGGTGTGAAGATAAGTGATGCAAGAGTGTAGAGCTGAGTATCTGAGGTAAGTGCAAAGTGTTATTAAAAATGTGCTTACCTTTGTTTCTTCCTGCGGTTCATTCGGTTTGTATGCGGAGACTCTCGGACCTCCGTGTTGCAGATGAGAGTGCCGTTGCATTCGCAGATGCAACAAACATCTCGGGCTGGATTTTCCAAGCCCCGAGGAGGCGGGCATGGAGGCGGGACAGCCGGTAAATTTGGAGAAAGTAGGGGTGGATGGCAAAGCCGCCCCATCCCACCTCCGTGCCCTTTTGCCAGGAGGCGGGAAGATGTGTAGCTTCAGGTCCCGTCTCCTGGAGGCAGGAAAGGCATTTCATCCTTTTAGCTGCCTGTTAACAGGTAGTTAACAGGCAGAAAAAGGGTTAGTGCCATTTTACCTTCACAGGTGAAGGTTTCCCGACCTCTGAGAACCCCACCGGGTTGGAGGAGATGTGGAGGAGGTCTGCGGTGGTCGGAGGCACCTGGATGTAAGGTGTAGAGGTGTGTGATGGGTGCAAGTGTGGAGTGGTAAGTATGCAAGGTGAATGATAAGTTTTAAAAAGTGTTCACTTACCTTGTTTTCTATCTACAGCCTTCAGCCGTGGTGGATCGGGAGAGCCGACATCCTCCTTGTCACTTTCGCAGACTGGCTGATGTAACCTCCGTACCAACAGCCATGTGAAATTTACAAATTTGAAAGGTTTGATGAATCCTGAACACAAGTACTCATCAAACTAAAGAGAATGCAAGTGTTTGACAGTTTCACAGAGCTGTCAAACGCTGACATTTCTTCTTTCAAGAAGTCTTGACAGATAGCACGTCTGACGTTGACATGATCTGTCAGTGACTTCCTCCCTAATTGGCCTGCTGAGCCCACAGGGCAGGCTTAACAAGCTCAATCAGGGGAAAATCCCTCTGGTTGGTCAGGCGAGGATGGAGGTGGGACATTGACATGACAAGCAGCTGTCCTGCCTGCAACTCGCCTCCATTCACAAAATCCAGCCCCTCATCTCTGTAAAAGAAAGAATGTTGATGAGGTCTTGTATGCAAGACCTCATCAAACTGCAGGGATTGTCATTGTTTGACAGCTTCACAGAGCTGTCAAATGATGAGAATTCATCCATCAAAAATTTTTGACAGATGAAACGTCATATGTTGATGTGCTCTGCTACCGACTTTCCCTTAATTGGCCAGCTAAGCACGCTGGGCAGGCTTAACAAGGTCAATCAAGGGAAAATAGCATGGGTTGGCCACAAATCGATGGAGGCGGGTCATCGACCCGACAAGCAGCAGTCCTGCCTTCAATGTGCCCCCATTCACAAAATTGCCCCCATAAGTGCTGGGTAGTCAAGCTACCATTTTGAAACACAATTTTAACATGGGTAAGTGGGTGCAGGTGGGGGGGTTAAATGGGCAAAAATTCCGAGGGGGTTGGGAAGCCATCTCCAACCCGCCGACCTCCAGGTTTTACAGAGGTGGGACAAGGAGCGGGCAATATTTAATATATTAATAAGTCTGGAAGCCTCAGATTTAACCTGCCTTGCAAGTTTTACTGTGGCCGGCCAGGTTTCCCAGACCTCAGAATACCCAGCAGCTGCAGCGAGGCAAGTACAGCCTCGGGGA
The DNA here is from genome assembly GCF_052327205.1 of Somniosus microcephalus. Lineage (NCBI taxonomy): Eukaryota > Metazoa > Chordata > Chondrichthyes > Squaliformes > Somniosidae > Somniosus > Somniosus microcephalus. The sequence continues at coordinate 228,642,156 of NC_140993.1, read as the reverse complement.
GAAGGAAAGTTTACCAGGAGGAGCAGGAGTGCTTCCTCCCAGCCCCCCAAGCTCCCCACCATCAGAACTCATCCCACCCATACAAACACCCACCCCCCACCCAAGATCAGACCCTCCCCAGGATTGGACCCCCCTACCACGGGGTTGGGGATCCGATCCCCCCTTGGCTTCAGACCTACCTGATCCTGTGGCCTCCTCCAGAGTGCTCCCCTCCCGACTGGAAACCAAGCCTCTCAATCAGGCTGACATCCAGGCAAGTAACCTGCCAGGGCCAAAGGTCACGTGCTGTGAAATTTAAACTCCACAGTATGCGGGGAAACCCAGTATTCCAGGTTCCTCATCCGAAACTCTGTCCCCCTGCCTATGCAACCCGCCCCAGTATACTGGAACCTAATCTTGGACTATAGGGCATAATGGCACTTTACTCTGGATTATGGAAATAGCTGCATAGTTACTTCCAGGCCGAGGATGTACCATTTATGGCTCCACTGAGCTGTAAGTTAACAGCTACAGTAAGTTCAGTCTGCCAGGAGGATGTTAATTGAATTTATTCCAACATATCACCTTAACTAGTGGAAATGAGCAATTTGATCATTGCAAATGAGGCAACTTTACTGAGGAGATGTAGGAGGTTAGGATTGAAAGGACACACATTTATAGGCATGATGAAGGGGAGGCACAGTGATAAAATACAGTAGGAAGACGCAGAGATTTGTTTCCACTTTTATCATTGACTGGATTTGTACGGAATGATTTGAGGCAAGGAGAGGGACTGCGCGAAAGAAAGAGTAGCAGAATCTTTTCCCGAAGGGAGCCTTGATAATTGCAGAGGAGAGCTACATGTCAACAAATGAGCGAGTTGACGTCGTTGCTAAAAGGGGACCACGAAGGCAAGGTGTAGGGGGTGGCGGCGGTGTCGCCTGGCGCATGCGTGCGCCCAGTCAGTTATGCCTCTGACTGTTTTGTGAGTGGTTCTAGACACCGGACTTAGGTACAAGGCGACGGTACAGAGAAGACTCGAGTAGACAGGTGGTTGGATGTAAAGCAAAACCAAGATTTATTGAAGAGGAAAACTTGATACAATCCTATGGAAAAATTATTAGTGTAAACTTCTACAGGCAAAAATTATAAGAGAATCATAATAATACTTATACTTATACAGGGAATGGGGAACACATGGCACATCAAGGGAAAACAACTATCTTAACAATCCCCTTATCCTTATCCCACCCCCTATACCTAACTAGGTTAAGCTATGAGGGGTCAGAACTTCATGCTCACCAATCAAAAGGGTTTGTTAGACTCAAAACAGCGGTTGGGTTCGAGGTTCGCTCTTGATGCTCTCTGGAGCCTGCCGTCATCACGTGGGCTCCGGGCGCTGCAAGGGCATTGTCCAGGTTTGAGTACCCCAAAGTTAGAGTCTCTGCCTGGGTACTTTACCTTGCAGGGATGGTTCTTCGTCCACAGCCGACAGCTTGAGTTTGCATGAAGATGGTCGCAGGTTGGCTGAGGCTGAAGGCCCGATGATTCGCAGCCTACCCTCAGTTGGTCTTCCTCGGTTGGTCTTCCCTCCTCCCCTCATCGCGTCCCACTTCGCCTGGCCTGAATTTGTCCGTGTCAGCTCGATGCAACGCCAGGGCCGATGGAATGGCAACAGGCACGGGCAAAGGCCAGGGGGTAAGCGCGGGACGGGGAAAGAGTGGCAGCCACGAGGGCGGGCAGAGGGATAAGAGTACCAGCACACACAGAGAGAGATTGCTACCCGGGGGCCTTCAATTATACCTTCGTCGAAAACCCTTATCTGCGCGCCAAATCATGTTAGTTCTTTGTTTTAATTTTGGCGGGCTAGTTTAAAATAATGGTAGCAATTCATACTAACTGGTTTTTAGATGGCCGGTAATCACATCTACCGGCCCGATAATTGATTTATACTGTCCTGAAAGTTCCTTGATGGGCCTGTCTAGCCTCGATGGCTGTGTTAATCTGTTTCCGATAATATATGCAAACTGTTGATGGCTTTGACTATAGGCCTAACTGAATTTAGATTTTCTCTCCAATTCGGGCTAATGCATAATTCAGAGTCCTGTCTGGTTCCAAAACACAAATGCTTCTCTTCACAGAAAAGCCTGCAGCCTTAGTTTCGATTTCTCCCAAGCTGTCTGCGTTGCAGAATCCATTTTGGAATCCCACAGGCTTTCTGCCATGAGGCACGGACGCCATCTTGGGTACACTTTTTAATTTAAAATGTCCATGCAGGGTCCCGTTTATTAATAACAGCCTTCGGGGAAATGCAGAAATTTTGCAAATCTTCCAAAGACTAATATTACAGTTGGACCAGATGTTAATTAAGGAAAGATTTTGCTGAAGAGCTACACCCCCAGATGCCTGGCAGCTGGCAGTGTGCTCCCCCCGTGGAGCCTCTTCCTGAAGTACCACCTTGGCTGCCTGCTTACCTTGCTTCCCTTTCAAACTTTTCTCTTCCTCTTCTTCGTAAAATGGCTACAGGGGAATCCATAATTGCCACACAACTTGTCGAAAGTGCTTCATGGTTGAGGTCCAGAATCATCCCCACAGCCCCAGCCGCGATGCTGAAGGAACTTTCAAAAGGCAATTGGACATGCACTTGCAGGGGACTAATTTGTGGGATTATGGGGAAAAAGATGGAATGTGGGACTAAAATTGGACAGCTCTTTCAGAGACATGATTGGCCGAATGGCCTCCTTTCTGTACTGTAAAATTCTATGGATTCTATAGAAAAAGCCCTCCTAAAAATAAAAATAAATCAGCAGCAAAATTTGACCAAGAACATTATCCTAGTAAGGAGATCTTCACCAGTACTTTTGACTAATGCCACCGAGCAACCAGGAATCCTTCCTTCATGCAGCCATTGAATTTTTGGGAAAGTCTACAGGTAGCAGTGGATTGTTTGAATCTCATTTTCACATGGCCAGCCACGATTGTGACTGGCGCTGTGGGGGCAGAGGAGCACTGCATTGGGGTTTTGGACGAGTAGGGAATCAGCGCTGGGCCTCGTGTGCCCAATATTCCTCCACCGCCGGTCCAGAATCTGCCACATGTTAGGTAATAAACAGGAGCAAAATCTAGCTCAGGATCAGCAGTCTGTGATCTACCCTGGTGACCAGACTATCCAAAAGCAGGAGGACATGTTGCCTATGGCTTGATTTGTCATTGGGCTAACTCATAGACTGATTATTTTTGCAGTTTATTTTTGTCACTTCTTTATCCAGTATCATTTTTTCTCCTCCTTCCCAGTTCTGGATTCCCATTTCATCAAGCACAGGTAGGAAACCTGATCCTTATTGTAGTGTATGTACCCGTCTACCTTTAAGAGAACTATTGTATGTAACCGTTCACCTTTAAGAGAATTATTTTAGGTGTGGCACTACTTTGTTTGGCTTCTGTATACGGTAATACCGACGGTGACCACACCAGTATATAAGTGTTGTGCCAGGAGTTATTGGGCAGATTCGCCCTGACCTTCGAATAGTAAAGTCCTGTTTTAAGTTATTCTTGGAGTCTGTGCATTAATTAACTAAACAACCCACAGACTTTACAGTGGCGACGAGTCCGATCGTACCCTGCGGCAACAATACGTCCAAAGCAGTTAACGAGCGTCGAGAAGAGGCAACCGCCCTCGTCGTTCTGCTGGGAAAAAACTCGAGGCTGCAGAACTAGAAAGGAGGAAGAATTTAGAGACAAAGACTTCCATCAGCAACAGGCACTGACTGTCCCTTCTGCCATGGTGAGGAGTGAGCCGATCAGCATGAGAAGCAAGGCGGCCACGGTGACTGTGAGTAAGGGAAAAGTAAAAAGAATAACCGGAGGATAAGGGCGGTGCACTCGACCACAGTCGAGGGGGAAAGGAGCCGGACAGAAGTCGGGCACAGAGGCGCTGAGACTGGGGCAGCGTGGAGCAAGGAAGCCGCGGTACTAATAGGCTGGGGGACGCAACGGCATCGTGAGACAGCTAGACCGCGACCGGCGGGAAAAGCCGGGCAGCAACCAAAGCCACGAAGCGCTGCGACCGGGAGCATAGGCGCGGGAAGAGATAAACTCAGCCGCAGCCGGGGAGGGAAGCACCGGACTGCGAGACGGCTGGGAGAGGCGTTTGGGAGCCGAGCGAGCGGGAGAGGCAGAGCCGACCAAGGGAGACTGCGCGAGAGCCAGTCCAGCGGCTGAAACTGTTCTCCGTCAACGGGGTGTACCCAGCGCCGGTAGAGCCGAGCGAGCAGGAGAGGCAGAGCCGACCAAGGGAGACTGCGCGAGAGCCAGTCCAGCAGCTGAAACTGTTCTCCGTCAACGGGGTGTACCCAGCGCCGGTAGAGCCGAGAGAGCGGGAGAGAGACCGAGCCCGAGCAAGGGGAACTGAGCGAGAGCCAGCCCAGCGGCTGAATCTGTTCGCCGTCAACGGGGTGTACCCAGCGCCGGTTGCCCTGCCGAGAAAAGGGAAAGCCCTGAAGCCGACGCGCAGGCTGTGAACCTGAAAGCCAGCGGCCGTCGCCTGTGGGGGAAAGTGTACCCCTCCCGCTAGGGAAGAAATGCGGGAAGCCGCCATTAGGCGGGGAAGAAGACAGAAGCGGGAAACCGCCATTGAAGTGGGCGGGGAGAGAAGATAAGCGCGGGAAACCGCCATTTTCGCGGGAAAACCGCCATCTTAGAAAAAAAAAGTTAAAGAAATAATTCGGGGTGTTATCAGAAAGAGAGGAAGATGCCTAAGCGTGGTAACATCAACGATTTTAATGCCGAGGTAGAAGACTGGGCCACGTACGTGGAACGCATCGAGATCTATTGTGAGGCCAATAAAATAGAAGAAGATGACAAAGCTATAACCTTGCTAAACTCGATGGGCGCGAAGACATACGGGCTCTTGAAGCATCTACTATCACCAGCTAAACCGGCGGATCAGACTTTCGATGATATTGTGGCTGTTCTGAAGGATCACTTGAACCCCACACCGTTGATGTTGGCGGAACGATTCAAATTCTATGCGAGAACGCAATGGAAAGACGAAAGCAACGCAGAATACTTGGTCGAACTGCGTAGACTAGCGAAATACTGCCAGTTTGGAGGGAATCTGACAGAGGCATTGCGAGACAAGTTCGTGTGCGGGTTGGCAAAGGAAGGAATGCAAAAGCGACTACTCGAAGAGAACGACCTTACACTTGACAGGGCTGTCCTTATTGCAGCATCGCACGAAGCCGCAGTGAAGGGAACTGCGGAAATGCAGCTAAAGACAGCAGCACTAAGTGCGGATCAAATTACCTCGACAACAACAAAATGCTATCATTGTGGGAAGACAACACACAACCAGAACCAATGTTGGTTTAAGAACCAGGAATGTAGGAAATGTGGCAAACTGGGCCACATAGCTAAGGTATGCCGGTCAGGGAAGAAGACCAACAACCAAAGGACCAACAACCAAAGGAAGCCATCACAGGAAAAGTACAACAAGGTACACAAGGTGGCTGAGAAGAGTTCAGACGAACAGAATTCAGATTCAGACCCAAACGGCCAGGAGCTGGGTAGTCTGAGAATTCACAATGTGAGTAAGGAAGCTGACCTACAAACTATCTGGGTCATGCTAAAAATAGCTGGAATCCAAGTGAAAATGGAGTTGGACACTGGATCAGCTCTATCAGTCATAAATCGAAGGGATTACCACCGGCTATTCTCACATATACCCTTAAGAGATACCAAGTTCGTATTGCAGACATACACGGGGCATAAAGTATACCCCATGGGAAAGATAAGAGGCAAAGTGAGAGATAGGGGTAAAGAACACCCAAGAATGAACTTATACGTACTACATGAGGGAGGACCACCACTTCTAGGACGGGAGTGGATCAAGAAAATAGACATGGAATGGCACTATCTAAAAGCCATAACGAGTGAGGACTCGGTGCAGACAATCAGCTCAGATTCTGAAACGGATGACGATAAGACCAACCCAAATATGAAAGACAAGGTTGAAATGGACTTGCCGACGAAGGTTGGAAAAACGAAGGCATGCATAAAGGCTTATGCTCCAGAGAAGAACAAAGTTTCAGAGCAGAACTCCACCGAGCAACGACAACCTAGTTTGACAGAAAATTCTGAGCCTGTTCAAGTTACGGACATATCCATGACGGAAGAACACTGAGCTCGGACTCAAACTTATTTCAAATTACGACAACAATTAGAACAATTGAGTTACCGTCTCGTACAAGAAATGAAAACAATGAAAAAGTTCTATGACACCGAATGGGAGAATCTGGAAAGACAACAGAAGCAGCTAGCTCAAGCAGAGAGCGGCCATAGAGCCATTGTGACCAATTACCGATCACATCTCCCTTGTGCTGTTCAGGAGTTAGAATATTTGCAGGAAGAAGCAAATGAAGAGGAATCTTCAGGAAGCCAGGATTTTATTCCAGTTCTTCTCTACGACTCCTTACAAGCAGAGTATGAGAAGTTGAAAGAACAGTATGAACAGGCCCAGGCTACAATTCTGGAAGGGGTTAACTCGGCAACCTCCGAAAAGCTAGTTTCAGTGGAAGCATATGAGCAGCTGAAGGTTGAACATGAGCAAGAAGTCCAAAGGCTGCAGGAAATTCTTGATGAGCTCAAGGCCAAGACAGACTCATCGGTAGAAGTTCCATCCATAGATGAGAAATTAGAGGTGAAAGACATGGCAGAACATGAAAGACAAGATGTACAAGAACTCATAAAAATATTAAAGGAAACCCAAGACAAATATGGGGCGGCAATGACCGAGATTCAACAACTTGAAGAACAGATTCAACTGGGAATCCGTTCAGTGGAAGAAAAGGGAACTGTAAGAAACACAGAGACTGTAAGAATGGCCTCTGAACATGAGCTAGAGAGCATCAAGGCACAACTTCTCCGAGCGCTGGAAGCCAAAGTACAAGAGGAAAAGAAGGTGAAAGCATTGGAGGAAAAGGTGGATGAAATGGAGAAGACTCTGACCCACAGTGTTCCCGTGGAAGAGTTAACGGTCAGCCAACTCCTTCATATGCTGAAGGACAAGACTCTACAATGGGAACAATCTGAACACGAGCTTCAATCTTCAAAGGGAAGGAGTTCGGAGCTCTCAAAAGTTATGGAAATAGCTGAGGTTGCAACACAGATTTTACAGGGATGCCAAAAGTATGCTGAATCACGTCAATGTGAACAGCAGAATGTTGAAACAGCTGCTCCAGTAGAAGGATTGAATAGCCTGATCAATCAATCCCCGAGGGAAGGGGAAGTGTTGAAATCACAAACGAGGTCATTAGTGAAGGATTTGCAGGAAACCCAGGAAGAGCGGGATGAATATGAACGCATGAAGAAGTCTCTTCAGGAAAGATGTCTAGGGAGGGAACAACAGTCGGCTAATGTCCAGTTGGGTACGGAAGAAGTAGCAGGCCCTCTTGCTAGACTAGCTCAGGACGACACCGAATATTACCATGACCTGTTGAGTGACACGGAATATTACGATGACTTGGTCTGCCCAGCTTGTGATGAAAACTCCCAAAGTGCAGAAATCAGGATGAAGCACTTAAAGTCTAAGGAACATAGGGAGATGGTGGCGCTACAGCTGGCAGCGGATAAGGGAGCCCCGAGAGTCTCCAAGAAGCAGAAAAGAAAAAGACGAAGCAGAAGACGATAACCATCTAAATCATTATCACTTCTATCAGATCATGCATGTGGGCCCCACGAAGGGGGCCAAATCAGTTGGAAAGTAGGAAAAATTACCAAGGCAGTCCAGCTGTTTGTAAAAGTCAGCACTGCTGGTTCAGCAGGACGGAAGTTCAAGCTGTTAAGCCAAGGGAAAGACTATTGGATGAGTCACGCTAGAAATGTGAACCGGCTACACCACAGAGATGTTGTTCAGACCGAGTCAAGACCAGAGACTGAATCTGTGAACTGTTCCCGCAGAGACTGAATCTGTGAACTGTTTCCCGCAGAGACTATATCTGTGAATTGTTTTACATGAAGTTGATTATATGTTATGTTTAATGGGGAATAAGTATGTTGTAAGCTAAAAAGGAAGGATTGTAGTGTATGTACCCGTCTACCTTTAAGAGAACTATTGTATGTAACCGTTCACCTTTAAGAGAACTATTTTAGGTGTGGCACTACTTTGTTTGGCTTCTGTATACGGTAATACCGACGGTGACCACACCAGTATATAAGTGTTGTGCCAGGAGTTATTGGGCAGATTCGCCCTGACCTTCGAATAGTAAAGTCCTGTTTTAAGTTACTCTTGGAGTCTGTGCATTAATTAACTAAACAACCCACAGACTTTACACTTATGCCCTTCAATGTACACATCTCACAGTGTCTGAAATATTCTCCACATGTGTTGCGATTTTATCATGCAGAAGCTGGCCTGAATTTTGCCACTTGAATAATGTAATTTATTTGCTGTGCAGCAATATTGTCAATACAAAATGTGTCCCTGTGTCTACTGAGAATAACACACTAATACACTGTTATTCAATCAGGATTGTCCATGCACAAACTACTGATGTAGTTAAATATGATTAAAATGGCACCTTGATGTTTGTAATGGATGGGTGGCTTTTAAATATTAATTTTAATTGTGGAATTTGTTCCAAGAAACAAAACAAATGGCAGTAAAAGCATTGACTTAAGTGTGTCAGCACTAATAATGCCTGATCCTGTGTGGCTTATAAGACAACTGGTCATTGCAATATGAATTTTTAAAGGTCACGTCATGCTTTGACTAATTTAATTTAATGAGTTAAAAAATTCACAGACTTTATTGAAAAAGGGGATGTAGTAGATGTTATATATTTGGATTTGCAGAAGGCATTTGATAAAGTGTCACATAAGAGGTTTGTTATGAAAAGTAAGGCACACAGGCCTAGAAATTGAGTGCCCTTAGCGCCGATTTTGCGGCGCTAGAGGGCCTAGCGCTGCATTTGGCGCCGGCGCCGAAATTGCCTGGGGACCTTACGCCGCGGTAGACCGGTAGCGCTGCGCCAGCACCGATGACGTCATCGGTGTGCGCAGCGTCCCGGTTGCCATGCCGACGGGCCCCAGCGCCGAAATTCAGTTGCGGCCGCCTCGCCCGTGACAGTCGCAACTAAGACTCTGGCAACAGAGTCTTACGAGTCTTTGCGCCGGCGCATTAAAGGCCCCGCGGCAGCCGGCCGCTTTCCCACCGGCCGCCTGGCCGCAGCTCCCTCCCCGGACTTCCCCCCCGCCCCCCCCCGGAACAGAAGCAAGCCCGGCACTTGTCCGAGGTGCCGGGCTCATTTTTTAAAAGATTTTCGCGGGCCGCGATCGGGTGCAGGCAGCTCCTCCTTAAGGGAAGGAGGAGGCCTGCACTTCCCGAGCCTGCCGCACCGCATCGGGTGCCGCAGCGCCGGAATTGCGGCGCGAAACGGCAGTTAGCGCCGATTTACCGCCGCAAAGACCCTTCAGTAGCGCCGGCAGCCGTTTGGGCGCGGCCCTGCTGAATTTTTGGCGCGCGCAGGGGGACTTAGCGTCGGCAGTAACTTCCGGCGCTAAAGCCCTGGCTAAGCCAAAACTCAATTTCTAGGCCATAGGCCTAGAAATTCACTAGCCTTAGCGCCGCTTTTGAGGCGCTAGAGGGACTAGCGCCAGAGTTATGGCCAGTTCAAAAATTCCCTGGGGCCCTAAAGCGGCGTTGCACCGGTAGCGCTGCGCCGGCACTGATGACGTCATCGGTGTGCGCAGCGTCCCGGTTGCCATGCCGACGGGCCCCAGCGCCGAAATTCAGTTGCGGCCGCCTCGCCCGTGGCAGCCGCAACTAAGACTCTGGCAACAGAGTCCAGCATGTGTTTGCGCCGGCGCATTAAAGGCCCCGCGGCGGCCGGCCGCTTTCCCGCCGGCCGCCTGCCCGCAGCTCCCTCCCCGGACTTCTCCCCCCGCCCCCCGGAACAGATGCAAGCCCGGCACTTGTCCGAGGTGCCGGGCTCATTTTTGAAGAGATTTGAGCGGGCCGCGGCCGGGTGCAGGCAGCTCCTCCTTAACGGAAGGAGGAGGCCTGCACTTCCCGAGCCTGCCGCACCGCAGCGGGCGCCGCAGCGCCGGAATAGCGCCGCAATGCGGCGCGTTGCGCCAGTTTTCAGGCGCTAAAACCCTTAAGTAGCGCCGGCAGCCGTTTGGGCGCGGCGCTACTGAATTTTTGGCGCTCGCAAAGGGACTTAGCGCCGGCGCTAACTTCCGGCGCTAAAGCCCTGGCGCAGCGCAAACTCAATTTCTAGGCCACAGTATTAAAGAGAGCATCATAGAAATTAGCATAATTTCTAACCCAATCTACTGTCATGACCAAAGTGGTAGCTAGGAGACAGGAAACAAACAAGAAGAAAAGGGTGCTTTATGATTGATGGGATCTGGATAGTCGTGTGCCCCATGAATCTGTGCTAGGATCACTTTTGTTTCCCATTTAAATAAATGAGTTTCCTGATGATCGCAAAGTATGGGGCATGGTAAACTGTGAAGAAAAGTGCAGGAGATTGCAGGAGGGCATAGCTACCTTAACGTGGGGGACAGATAGGTGGCATATGCAATTTAATGCAGAGAAATGTGAAGTTGTGCATTTCGGGTAAAATAAAGTACTGAAAGACAATGGCCTAGAATTTTGGTCACAGCGCCTGTTTTATGGGTGCTAACTGGCCTTCTAAGCCTCTAATATGGCAGCCTCCATCCTCCCGTGCTCCTCCATACAAAAGGTATCTCATTAGCAATTCAGGGGATTTATTTTCTGGTGAAAAATCGGCAGAAATGGCTCTAGCCCCAATCTGCTGCCAAGGAAATGTACTTGCTCCTGAATATTTCGCCACAAGCTGCTGGTCAGGCAGAGGCTATAAATATTGTTTAAAATGGAATCAGAATTTGAAAAAGGATGGGTAGTACAAGGTGATGAGAACGGGCCAGGGGGATGGGATTGGTGCAGATGCACCAGCTGTGTCAGCTGTGGCTCAGTGTGTAGCACCCTCGCATCTGAGTCAGAAGGTTGTGGGTTCAAGTCCCACTCCACGGACTTGAGCACATTCAGTTACGCTGACACTCCAATGCAGTGCTGAGGGTGTACTGCACTGTCGGAGGTGCCATCTTTCGGATGAGATGTTAAACCAAGGCCCCCTCTGCTCTCTTAGGTGGACATAAAAGATCCCGTGGCACTATTTTGAAGAAGAGCAGGGAAGTTATCCCCGGTGTCCTGGCCAATATTTATCCCTCAATCAACATAACAAAACATCTCTGGGGATAGGTTGTTGACCAACATTCACTACAAGCCCACTGACTCCCATAGCTACCTGGACTACACTTCCTCCCACCCCGCCTCTGGTAAGGACTCTATTCCATTCTCCCAGTTTCTCCGTCTCCGCCGCATCTGCTCCGACGATGCCACCTTCCACACCAATGCTTCTGACATGTCTTCCTTTTGCCTCAACCGAGGATTCCCCTCTACCGTGGTTGACACGGCCCTCCACCGTGTCCGTTCTATCTCCCGCACTTCTGCCCTCACCCCTGCCCCTCCCTCCCGGAACTACGATAGGGTTCCCCTTGTCCTCACCTTTCACCCCACCAGCCTCCACATTCAACGGATTATCCTCCGTCATTTCCGCCACCTTCAACGTGATCCCACCACCAAACGCTTCTTCCCCTCCCCTCCCCTTTCAGCATTCCGTAGGGACCGCTCCCTCCGAGACACCCTAGTCCACTCCTCTATCACCCCCAGCACCCCTTCCTCTTCGCCTAACACCTTCCCGTGCAAGCACAGGAGATGCAACACCTGCCCTTATACCTCCCCCCTTTCCACTGTCCAGGGCCCCAAACACCCCTTCCAGGTGAAGCAGCGATTTACTTGTACTTCTTGCAATCTAGTGTACTGTATTCGCTGCTCACAATGTGGTCTCCTCTACACTGGGGAGACCAAACGCAGATTGGGTGACTGCTTTGCAGAACACCTCCATTCAATCTGTAAGGTTAACCCTGAGCTTCCGGTCGCCTGTCATTTCAATTCACCGCTCTATTCCCACTCAGACCTCACCGTCCGCGGAATCTTGCATTGTTCCACGGAAGCTCAGCGTAAGCTCGAGGAACAGCACCTCATCTTCCGATTAGGCACTTTACAGCCTTCCGGACTCAATATCGAGTTCAACAATTTCAGATCATAACCTCGGCCCCTATTATATTTTTATATCCATACTTTTGGTTTGTGCCTTTTCCTTTTTTTTCTCTCCCACATGGCAGCTGTCTTTCATTCTGCCAGCGCATTTCACATTTCATCTAGAGCCATCCTTTGTCTCTTTACCTGTCCTATTACCATCTCGTCTCGCCTTGAATATCTCTTAATGTCTCTTCACCTCTCACAGAACTTCCCTTTTGTTCTTTCATCCACTTCCCCATTTCCCAGCCTCCAAACTTGCTTTTTAATCTGTTTAATTTCCTGCTTTTTTCTCAGTTCTGAAGAAGGGTTTCGACCTGAAACGTTAATTCTGTTTCTCTCTCCATGGATGTTGCCTGGCCTGCTGAGTTTTTCCAGCGTTTTCTGTTGTTATTTATAACAAAACATTATTTGGTCATTATCACATTGCTGTTTGTGAGAGCTTGCTCTGTGCAAATAGGCTGCCGCGTATCCCACATTACAACAGTGATTACACTTCAAAAGTACTTTATTGGCTGTAAAACGCTTTGGGATGTCCGGTGGTCATGAAAGGCGCTATATAAATGCAAGTCTTTCTTTGTCTTTCTAAAGAGCAAGCAGCAACATGGGTGAGAGGGCCGAATGGCCTCCTTCTGTCGTGTGATTTTTATCTCTTTATGATTCCATGAATATGAGAAATTCAGCCCAAATAACTAGCTCAATGGATATTTTTAAGCTGCCACCAGATGTTATTTACATCTGCGTTAAATTCACATCAAACATTACCACTTGTCAGTAAAGCCATCAGAACAAACGCTAACCTGATTTCTCACTTAATAGTAACTCCGCATCAAAATAAGCAACACTCAGAAAAGAGGGCGCCAGTGTTTTATACTTTAAGTCACTGTTAATAACTACTTTTAAACTGGAGAGGAGGGGGGTTCTTGTGTGATTCCGTCAATGTGGATCACAGTGGAGCCCTGACAGACAAACTGAAAAAAGTCATATAAATAGCAGAACAAATTATTTAGAAAGTGATTCAATTACATTAACGTTGTCAGGAAGCAAAGTGCAGCTCCGACACTTGCTGAGCAGACAGCATGAAAACACAGCGACTGATGCCACTTTCTATTTTGGCATCAAGAGAAGTTTTCAATGACAGGAATTAAGTTAATACATTTTCTAATGATTCAAACCAAACTTTGATCAGTTCTGATTTTTTTAAGTAATATCTTCAAGGCAGTTTTATTGGCTAAAGCGCTCTTCTTTAAGTGTGAAAATATGTAGGCCTTGAAATTAAGGTGTGTGAAGATTAGTGTATGAATCTTCAATGCATTCCTAACAGGTATTTTAAAATAGTTAAGTAAGGATTAAGTATGTAATACTAGCCTGGTAATCATTCATATACCAGCCCCGCCCCCCCAGCATAATTTCAAGGTCTTGGACAAATGCTGAGAGTCTTCTATCAACCATCAACCACATACTATGCAGCATTCCCAGCTGCAAGGGCAGGTGGTCCATCTGCTTCTAGCCTTCTGTTAATCTTCACTGCTGCAAGATTTGTGAGTGAGTGAATCAGTCAGTTAGTGAGTTGACTCACTCTAATTTTGCCCTCCTTCCTGTACGGAAGGTATGCCACCTCCATTTGTGCCTCTCCTTGGCAGACTATTTGAGACTGACAATTCATTGTGTGTCGAGTTGGGACTCAGCAGTCGATGTGCTGGATTATCCATGCTGTGCATATAGGCTAAAGAATATTGTTTAAGTAACAGTTAAACAAATCTAGAGTAGTATTGATACTTGTACCTTAAAAGGGCCACAATTAATTTGCTTCATACCTTACAACAATTTGCCAAATATAATTTGCTTAATTTTATCAAAATGTACATAAATGAAAACAGAAAATTAGACACAAACTGGCTACAAAAAGCGATTAAAGTTCAAACCCTAATTATGTGAAGCAGACACCCATTAACACACCCAGCAGGTATGTTTCGGACCAGAAATCTTCATGAATCCCACTTCTCCCCAGCAGTAAGTGTGGATTGCTTCTTAACAGGATTGTTCTGGCTTATAGCTCTTCAAATACGATTACAAATAATACAGGCTGAAAAAAAATAATTGCTCCATTGAAATATCTTCCCAATGGAGTCTAATTTATACTATTAATTATGATTCCTAGCATCGCATCGAAACAAGCAAGCATTAAATAGAAAATTGATTTTTTTTCTCTTTTGCCACTATTTGTAGGCAAATGTCATTAACTGTAAGGAGAACCTCACTGGAAATCTGATTGTCTGACTTTATGATGACGGGCAATTTGCTGCTATTCACTCAGATCAACAGGGAAACTGATAGAAGTATCAACAATAAAACATTATGGGCTAGATTTTCAGTATAGGCAGTTTTGGGGCGCTAAACTTAGCGCCCGCCCGAAGTTAGCGCCCGCCCCAAAGTAGCGCCCCGTTGCCGGAAATTCAGTGGCTTCGCCCTAAGAGGTTGGTGGAGCGCTAAAAGAGGTGTTCCACTACTATCTTTAGGCGCTAAGCCGGCGGTCCAGAGGGATAGCGCCCAGGTGGGGCGCAGCGCGGGTGCGGTCATTTTTGGACTGACAGCAGACCCCGTGGCGCCGACCAGCTCTTAAAGGGGGAAGGGACTAATTGGTCTGCTGCCACGCCCTGCACACTGCAGCCTTGCAAAGAGGCCTCAACACTGCTGCTCAGCCCCAGGGAGTCATGGCAACGCCAGAGAAGGCCCGTCAGCGTGCCCTGCGCTTCTCAGAGGGTGATCTGGACATAATGGTCACAGCTCTGGAGGTGAGGCGCAAGATCTTGTTCCCAGAGAGTGGGAGGAATCCAACCCACCACGACTACACCAAAGCCTGGAAGCAGATCGCCCAGAGGGTGACGTTCACCGGCGATGCCCCCAGGACCCACAAACAATGTCGTAAAAAATACAACGACCTGACCAGGATTGTCAGGGTGAGTACCCTTTCCAGTCTCCTCCTCATTCTTGCATGTACACCTGACATGATGGGCAAAGGGAGCTGAAAGTCCTATTGGCCAGCCCTCAGCCAGCAGCATTGGGACAGTCATGAGCATCAATTGGCCATTCGGCACTCTACACTCTGGCCAAGCTATTCCACCATGGGAGGCTGTGCACACTACATCAGGGCTTCACTCTGTCCAAGCTATTCCACCATGGGAGGCAGTGCACACTACATCAGGGCTTCACTCTGGCCAAGCTATTCCACCATGGGAGGCTGTGCACACTACATCAGGGCTTCACTCTGTCCAAGCTATTCCACCATAGGAGGCTGTGTACACTACATCAGGGCTTCACTCTGGCCAAGCTATTCCACCATTGGAGGCAGTGCACACTACATCAGGGCTTCACTCTGGCCAAGCTATTCCACCATGGGAGGCAGTGCACACTACATCAGGGCTACACTGCGCACTTACAGCCCATCCTTTCTCTTGCAGGCTAAAGTAGCCTTTAATCGCCAGGCCCGTGCCAGGGGTGGCCGCGCCAAGCTGCAGAAGCTCACTCGGCTGGAGGAGCGCGTGTGTGTGCTCATGGGAGCCCGTGTGCTCGTCCCCACAGCGTGCGGAGTAGCCGACCCTCCACTGCCCGGCAATGGTAAGGACCTCGCCTTTTGGCCCTCTCGCGTCGCACTGGCCCATCCGAGCTGCCTCCTTTGCCACTGTCCCACCAATGCGCTGAATGCCACCAGTCCTAACTCCCTCGCTGACGCCGTCTCCTCACTCTGAAGCTACTCTTGTGCATTCCTGCTTTCAGCTGGTGACGACCAGGACCCTGAAGCTGCCAGTGACAGCACCTCCGAGCAGGAGGAGGAGGAGGAGCAAGCCGGACCATCGGGGGAACAGTCACGTCCCGCAGGAGAGGAGGAAATGCTTGACACCTCCTCACTGGACGAGTGCCTGGAGGAACTGTCGCAGGGCAATGCAGCTTCTGGGACCAGTGGCGTCCAGCCACCCAGGAGCAGTGCGCGTGGCCCGCGGCCTTCCCCCCAAAGGGGGCAAGGATCAGAGGGGAGTGCTGCTGATCGGCACACTCGCCGCCACCAACGTGGCAAGGGTCCCCTAGTTCGGCCCCCTCCTCCCCAGCGGGAGAGTCGCGACTCCAGTCCGGACACCTTCACCTCGGAGGAGGTGCGGAAGTTGGATAAGATGGCCGAGGATTCGGACCGGCGCCACACGGTGCTCATGAGCGTGGTGGGGCGCATGCCTGAGGCCATCGAGTCGCTGGCGACCAGTGTGCGCGAGTTCGGGGCAGCAACTGCCGCGAGTGGCCGCATGCTGACTGATGCCGTCAAGACCCTGGCGGATGTGATGCGGGCGCACACCAGGACAACAGGGGCACTCACTGCTGCCACACGCGCTGTCCCAGGCAGGCATCGCCAGGGCAGCCGCCGTGCTGGACCATCCCAGCAAGCCGCCCCTCGGCTGATTGTTGCGGATCCTGCAGTGCGGGCCCGGCCGAGTGCCACCGCGCCACAGCACCAGCCAGCGCATCCCAGACGCCAGCTGGCCCACATTGCGCCATCCGTCGCCGCCATTCCCCCACTGGGGCGTCAAGGGCAAGCGGCTGCAGCTGATGGTGGCCAGGCTCAGGTGCGCCACTCAGCAGACGGCCCCTCGAGGCCCAAACGCCGTGTAGGCCGCCCCCCAGCGGCATCCGGCGGCAGGGCATCTGAGCCTCAGGCGCCTTCCCCCAGCCTCGCAGCAGCCACTGGGCAGAGCTTGCGAAGGAGCAGCAGGCCGGGCAGGGGAGGCAAAAGGCTGGGCAAGGTCTCGCCCTCGCGGGCCACTCAGTAGAGGGTGTGGCCAGCTTTCCTTTTATATGGCGGTGGCCATCTTTATTTTGCCCATGGTTGTGTTGTTGGAGGGCTTATTTTTTGCGTTAGGCCGACGTTGAGGCCCAGTTTGAAGAAATGTGGAGTGACTCCTCCCCAGTTTGTGGGAGTGAGTCGTTTGTTGGGCTTTTTGTGGGGCCCGTTTATTGTTTTTGGGGATTCATGTGGGAAGGGCTTTTCATTTTTGTGTAATAAATAATTATCTTTATTCATGCAGTCTCCATGGTTATTCTTCTTAGTGTTTGTTGGCTTCGCCGGCTGAGGGCTTGCGGAGCGGCTGCATTCATCTTCCCTCATGGCCCCTGGCCATTCCCTGACAGGGGGCTTAGAAGTACCGTGTAATAAGGTGGCGTCGTGCGGCCCTTGGCCCTGGTCGCTCCCTCCTGGGAACGTACTCCTGCTCCTCCTCCTCCTCCTCCTCATGCTCCTCCTGCTCCTCCTCCTGAGGTGCTGGTCCAACATCAGGTGGCAGTGCCTGAGTCCTGCGGATAGCCAGGTTGTGTAGCATGCAGCAAACCACCACAAATTGGGAGACCCGGTCTGGCGAATACTGGAGAGCTCCTCCGGAGCGATCAAGGCAGCGGAACCGCTGCTTGAGGACCCCAATAGTTTGCTCGATGATGTTGCGGGTGGTTTGATGGCTCTCGTTGTAGGCCTCTTCAGCAGTGGTCCAGGGCGCACGGAGCGGGGTCATGAGCCAGGTGCACAAAGGATAGCCTTTGTCCCCGAGTAGCCATCCTCTTGGGGGAGGCTGTGCCTGGAACATGTCATGCACAGTACTCTGCCGTAGGATAAAGGCATCGTGGCTGCTGCCTGGGAAGCTGGCATTGACTGCCATGATGCGCTGCTTGTGGTCACACACCAGCTGCACATTCAGAGAATGGTAGCCCTTCCTGTTGCGATACTGCTCGCCATGCTCCAGAGGGGCCTGCAAAGCCACATGCGTACAGTCAATGGCGCCCTGCACCAAGGGGAATTCCCCGAGTCTGGAAAATCCCAATGCGCGCTGATGCTGGCTCTCCAGGGCCATGGGGAAGGAGATGAATTGGCTTCTCCTTCTGAACAGTGCTTCGGTCACCTGGCGGATGCAGCGATGCGCGCCGTACTGGGAGATGTTTGCTATGTCCCCAGCAGCGTATTGGAAGGAGCCGGTGGCATAGAAGTTCAATGCCACCGTCACCTTCACTTCCACCGACAGAGACGTCCTGCACCTGAGCTTTGGCCGCAGATCTCGGCGAAGCAGGTGGCAGATCTCTGCAATCACCTCCTTTCGGAATCGGAGCCTTTTAACACATCGCGCGGCACTCATGTTTAGGTAGGAGCGCTGCTGGCGGTATAGCCTGACTGGGTAAGGCCTACGTGGCCGATGCCTGTAGCCCCCTCTGCCTCTAGCCAGGGCTGCCCCTCTCACAATGCGTCTGCGAGCCCTACGGACATGGAGCTGCAGCTCCGCGTTGGCACCCCATGCAACCCCCATCAAATCCTGGCAAACACTCAAATTTCCAAAAGGCCACTTGCAGCGCTCTGGCCTGAGTCCAAAAATACCTGAGCTCTTGCTGCTTGAAACCAGTTAGCTATCCTCCTTGTTGTGTCTCCAGAAATGCGTTGCACAAGAGTGTTTTCTGAAAAAAGGCTGGCCTTTATACTGGAGAGCACGTCCCCTTTAATTTGCGCCCCCCCGGGGCCCGCGCTGGTTGTGTTGCGTTCCTTTTTCCAAACGCTCCGGCCGCCAGCCGCACAATGGGGCGGTCCGACTGAAGTTTGGAATCGGGGCGGCCAAAGGGCGTTGCACGAGGATGTGACGTCATTTTCTGCGTGCGCATCCGGCCGGGCGCTAAACTTTGCGCCGGCGCTAACGGGCAACTTAATTTGGGGCGGGGCGCAAACAGCGTTGCACACGGGCGCTACACGCATAGCGCCCGAAAATCACTTCTCTTAAGGCGCTAACTGCTGGCGCTAGCAACTGAAAATCTAGCCCTGTATATTAGTCTTTTTTAATGAGCTAGCAGACCCCCATGATTATGCTCTTTCTATGTTACACTGTTTTAATAACAACAGGAGCAATATAATACACAATGTACGATTCTACTGTTAAGGTACAGCTGTGCTAAGCCTGGCCTTTAAGATCACAAAGGCTAATTGCTGGACATACTGAGGTCACTCAGAGGTTAATAGTTGTTGGAAAGAGAAGTTTACAGGTTTGCAGGAAAATATGTTGAAGGGTGATGTCTGAAACATAACAGATGTGTGCTAGATCATAAGACCATAAGAATCAGCAGCAGAAGTAGGACATACGGCCCCTCGAGCCTGCTCCGTCATTCAATAAGATCATGGCTGATCATCGACCTCAACACCACTTTCCCACCCGATCTCCATATCCCTTGATTCCCCATGAGTCCAAAAATCTATCGATCTCAGCCTTGAATATACTCAAAGACTCAGCATTCACAGCCCTCTGGGGCAGAAAATTCCAAAGATTCACAACCCTCAGAGTGCAGAAATTTTACCTCATCTCAGTCCTAAATGGCTGACTCCTTATCCTGAGACTATGACCCCTGGTTCTACACTCTCCAGCCAGGGGAAACAACCTCTCAGCATCTACCCTGTCAATCCCCCTCAGAATCTTATATGTTTCAATGAGATCACCTTTCATTCTTCAAAACTCCAGAGAGTATAGGCCCCAATCTGCTCAATCGCTGGGTGCAAGACTTTTCTTTATATATAGAGAAATAAATTTGTTGGGACTGAAAATCTGGTGGGGTGCGACGGTGGAAGTGAAGTGAGTTGCAGTTCCAGTAGATTTCTGCCCCAAGTAAATTCTAGCCCAAATTCTGGTTAAGATGTGAATGGACAAATCTTCCGCCCACCAGCTCCCCACAACCAAAGACTGTTTTGGGGCTGCGGCTGCAGCAATTCCTGGGAATTCTGCCGATTACACTCTCCTGAGGTCCAACAGAACTCATGGCAGATCAGAGCTGGTATGAGTTCTGTTGTGGGCCTGGTAAAGTCCCAAAGACCGCCTGAGAGAAAGGTAATCGATCCCAGAAGGGATCGATTATCTTCTCCAATCTGTCCATTTCATTCCTGTGGGGAGAAGCCAAATTTTGGGGACATTAATTCTGTGCCCCTTCAATGGCCTCTTGTTCCCTCTATTTCCAGCTGGCAGTTGGGGTGAGCACCTCTATTGCGTTTGCACAGGCCTGAGCCACCCACCCTGTCTATTTAAATGAACCTGTCTCCCGAAATTTGAGATGGGGGTCAATATCAATGACCATGGGCAGCCAGGAGTTAATCTTCCAGTAGCAGTTCCTGGGTTTCTGATGTCTTTGGGGGGAAAATTCAGTTGTTTGCGCCTCCCGTTAGTGCCTTAAGAGGGCACTAATGGGGCGCAAAGCAACTAGCGCCAGAGCGCGGTGATGTTTGCGCCACTCGCGAAATTAACTAGACATTTTAAGGCGGTGCTAAACACTGCCACCATGATCTCTTGCGCCGGCAGATCGTGACGTCAGTCGAGTGCGCAACGCCCCGGTAGCGCCCCAGACCGGATATTGAGTGGCGCCCCCTGCCTTACCGCCGGCCGCTAGCAACGACATGTTGAGGGGAGTGTTATGCTGTCAGAAAGGGACTGGGGAAGCGCTATTTAAAGGCGACCGCTTCCTGCCTTTTTTTGTTGGTGACATTTGTGCACCACGCATTCTGAGAGAGAGAGAGAGAGAGAGAGACTTCTGGAGAGATTCAACGCTGTGTGAAGGAGTTTTGGGTACTGAGCAGCACTTTGCAGGTTTATTTTGATATGCACTTCCTTGCTTCGCCAGCGCTCTGAGGTAGCGCCTCGCTCCTCGGACTTTGCACCTTAAGACAGGTGTGAAGCGCCTGATTTAGCGCTCCAATCACCTCCAGGGGTGATAAAAGCCAAGTTTGCCGTCGGAGCCGATAATTAGCGCCAGGCGCTAAACTTTGCGCACGGTCAATAATGGTGCCCCAAACGGGGCGATACTGAATTTTTCCCCCAATGACCTTTTGTTAGCATCTAGAGTATTTTGCTTTTTACCCTTGCATAAACGTTGTGATAAGAAGACAGACACCCATTTATTGTGGTTAAATAGCTGCCACATCTGAGAATTTATGTATCCAGTTTGACAGCCCATCTGATATGGCACAATGAAATGGGTTGCATACCTATTCAGCACATTAGAAGCCCTGAGAGCCAACTTTATGTGAAGCATCAGCAGAATTACTCCATTTATGGGACATAAGACTGATAGTAAAACAGGTCAATCAAGATTTTCTGAAACTAGTGACCAGAGCACAAATGTCGTAATGACTTTTCATTGTCTATGTGATCTCCTGGGCTGTCTATGTGATCTCCTGGGCTGTCTATGTGATCTCCTGGGCTGTCTATGTGATCTCCTGGACTCTCCTATGTGATCTCCTGGACTCTCCTATGTGATCTCCTGGGCTCTCCTATGTGATCTCCTGGGTTGTCTATGTGATCTCCTGGACTCTCCTATGTGATCTCCTGGGCTCTCCTATGTGATCTCCTGGACTCTCCTATGTGATCTCCTGGGTTGTCTATGTGATCTCCTGGACTCTCCTATGTGATCTCCTGGGCTCTCCTATGTGATCTCCTGGGTTGTCTATGTGATCGCCTGGGCTGTCTATGTGATCTCCTGGGCTAGTTTCAATCATGTTAAAGGGGTTGGAGAGGAATTTTCCAGATTTTTTCCCTAATTAGCCTCGGATATTATGTTTTTTCAACTATCCCAGGAGATTATCGGTGCAGGCTCGATGGGCTGAAATGGCCTCTATCTGCACTGTAGATTCTGTGATTACATGGCTCTGGGCAGGTGGGGAGTATTTGCACACCACAATTACATGTACTAGTGGCTCTATTCCTGGAATAGAAGGAGATGCTGATAGGGTTAGATGAAGAGGGTGGGAGGAGGCATGTGTGGAGCATCAACAGCGGCATAGACCAGTTGGGCCAAAGGGCCCGTTTCTGTGCTGTAGACTGTATATATGTTTGTATGTATGGTCATTTCCATGAGTTTTGACACAAATGGGATTCGAAATACCTGTATGTAGTCACTGGATCTAAGATGTGAATGAATACAATGTTTACTGCTCTCCAACTGTAACCCAGACATTCCTGCTTCTGCTACGAATACTATAGCAGGGCTGTTGCACCTCGACATTCCATATCAGTCGAAAAAGTCTTCATGACATTGCAGAAACAAGCCATCCCACATTTTCCTGTTCCAGGCAGTGACACTCCCAGAGAGTGTCACTGCCTGGAACTCTGTTGTTTCCAAACGGTATAAATTCAGGGAGAACCACCATTTGCTGAACCAAGGTTGCTGGGGCATGCATTCATTTCTTGTCATTTCTCCAGGTGTTTCAATGGTTCCAATCACTGCCACAGTTAATTTCATGAGACAGTCTTCAGAGGCATCTTTCTTTGTAACAGTTGTCATTGGTGGTAGCCTGGTGTTATTCCATCTAACGCACAAATGTTATTGAATGGTGTATGTCCATCACCTCTGTTTTCACTGAGCTATATTGGCTCCTTTTCTCTAACATATTAAATTTAAAATCCGCTTCATCCTTAAATACCTCTGTGGCCTCATCCCAACCTATCTCTGCAATCTCCTGCAGTCCTACATTGCCCACCCGCAACACTCCATTCCTCTCATTCTGGCTTTAATCTTTTCCCCATCACTGGTGGCTGTGCCTTCAACTGCCTGGATCCTACTCTTTAGAATTCCCTCCCTAAATCTCTTTGCCTCTCCACCTTCCTATCCTTCTTTAAACTTTCTGAATAGCCCTCTCTTTGAACAAGCTGTTGGTCACCACTCCTAACTTTGCCCTTCATTTCTCAGCACTCATTTTCCTTACTATGAAGCACCATGGGACATTCTTTATGTTAAAAGTACTATGTAAATGCAAGTTGTTGTTTTAATTGTCATTAACCCGGTCATGAAATTTTCCACAAGGATGTTTTAATATCCTAATCTTCCTATATTGAGAATGGGCATCAGGTAGCACAGGAGCATAATAGACACTTCACTGTGGAAAGCTGTAGAATTTTATTTCCCTAGTGTGGCAGACTCCCTAACGCAGAAGGATCAATGCCGTAAGTTACTGATGTAGGTCATCCACAACAGTGAAATATAAATCAATATTACATGCCTTGCCCTATAACAGATTTGATTGATGTTGCAGATTTGATAGTGACTAATGCTTTTAAAGTATATATTACCTCTGTAAACTTCAGTAACTGAGAAATCAGA
This sequence comes from Somniosus microcephalus, assembly GCF_052327205.1. Classification (NCBI taxonomy): domain Eukaryota; kingdom Metazoa; phylum Chordata; class Chondrichthyes; order Squaliformes; family Somniosidae; genus Somniosus; species Somniosus microcephalus. Next base: position 228,618,848 of record NC_140993.1, on the reverse strand, counting down.
TACAATTTCTGACATGGAATGCAGATGTCTTAAGAATATCATTTACTGTGAAGCAAGGAAAGGTTCTTCAGCTCACCAGATGTTTTCCCCACAGTCTATGTACAATTTTCACTGTCATGGAGTCTACACCACCCACACAAAGCTCCGTGTAAGTTGTGCCATGTTCCCTTTCCACAAAAGCAATCAAATGAAACTGCAGGATATAAATCGAGTCTTACAATCCACACTGATCCTACAACAACCATGTCATTGCGTCGTAATTCTCCCCTTCCTCTAGTTGATGTTTGATAGATGTTGTTATTGTTATGTTTTAATTTATTCATTCGTGGGATGTGGGCATTGCTGGCTAGGCCAGCATTGATTGCCCAACTCTAATTGCCCTTGTGAAGGTGGTGGTGAGCCGCCATCTTGAACCACTGCAGTCTGTGTGGTGAAGGTACTCCCGCAGTGCTGACTTTGTCATAGCAGTTTGGTACAACTGAGTGGCTTGCTCGGCCACTTCAGAGGGGCAGTTAAGAGTCAACTACATTGCTGTGGGTCTGGAGTCACATAGAGACCAGACCGGGTAAGGACAGCAGATTTCCTTCCACTAAAGGACATTAGTGAACCAGATGTGCTTTTACAACTCTGATAGTTTCACGGTCACCAATAATGATTAGCTTTTTATTCCAGATTTATTTAATTAAATGAATTTAAATTTGAACTCACGTCTGCAGATCATTAGTCTAGGCCTCTGGATTACTAGCTCAGTAACATAACCACTATGTCACCATACCCCTAAAACATAGGGGTTGAATTTAACTCAGCCAGGAGGCGGGCTTTGAGGCATGTGGGGGGTTAAAATCGCAAAAACTGGGGGTCGGGACACTCCCGCCTGGTTCCCGACCTTAGCCATTTTAACCCAGGCGTGTCTGATGGTCCCGAATCAATTCTGCCTCCAACAGGCGGGACTGGTCTTTAAGGCCCTTAATCAGCAATAATTGGCCTTTATAATGACATTTTAACAGGCCCTTGCATTTTTAACCCTTTTCCCCACGTAAAACATTCCTGCTGGGGATCACGCCTGTGAAACCTGGCGTGAGCACTATTGGCTTGCTGACTATCAGCTGCAGGTCAACCATTAAAGAGGAGATCATTCATCATTTGCAGGTGATAGGACTTTGTTGTTTCAGGCCTGGGGCAACTTTTACCAGGCTTAACCACATCTGTGGAAGGTTGGAGCCTCACACATATCTCCAGTGTGACCTCCTGGGAAACCCCGCTCGTCACCTTCACTCAGCACTTCCTCAACGGAGGCATATACCAGAAGCATGGGAGCCATTTATTTCCTTCCCTTCTGGGCATTAGATGAGCTCGAACACCAGCCGCGGCACCAGCAGAACCAGGAACAACAGCAGTAGCAACAGGAGCGCCAGGCTGCTGCACACCCACCTGAAGCTGCACAGGCCAGAAGGGGCCAGCGCTTGGAAGTGGCTTGAGAGCACCTTGCTGCACATCAGGGGGCCATGGGGACCCGTATGTGCACTGGCAGTCCTACTCAGAAGGACTTCCATGAAGGTCTGGTTGCTCTGTTCAATAGATGCCCATCGCTCCTCAAGAGATGTCATTCTATTATGAACAGTCACCAGGTTTTCCGTACCCTGGTGACTTACCTCCTCCATGGAAGTTGCCAACCTTTCCATGGTGATGCGTTCATGCACCAATGACTCCACAAAGGCTCTGCTCATGTTCGCTATGGCCTCCTCCATTCGCTCCACACTCACATCAACCCTGGAGCCAAGACCTGCCAGAGACTCCTGCATCTGTTCCTGAAGTTCCAGCCCCGCTGATCTTATGGATGGACCCAGAGGCAGAGGGTCGACATGCAGCTGAGCCGAGCTAGCAGAGTCCTGCGCCCTCCGACTAGCACTCTCCACTGCTGTCCCTGTCTCCACAATCTGCTGATGCTCACTTGTGAGCTGTGATCCACCAGGTGACAACACTACTCTATGTCCCGAAGGTCCCACCAAGGTGTGAGTGTCTGCGTGGCATTGGGTGCGCTGAATTCTGCTGATGCTGCGCCCTCAGAGGTTGCAGATTCCTCTGAGGGGTCTGGAAACTCAGGCTCAGGCTCTTCCTCCTGGACAGTGGGGACGGGGGCTCTCGATGGTCCTGTGGGGGAGTAAAGGAAAGAGTTGGAGATGTGAGGTCAAGGTTACATGCACATTGCATATCGCAGATGATCATAGGTCCATCTGTTATAGCTTCAGAATCATTATCAGCAACTCATGCAATGTCAATGAGATGGAAATCTATTCTGCCACCAGCTTGCTGTGATGCACCCGTCTGTCTGTCCTCCACTTGCACCTCATCCTCCAGTCCTACGATCTCCAGGACTGCCTCCACCCAGGGGGTGAGGTGGGCTACTGATGGTGGCCCTCCTCCTGTCCTCGCTCGTTCTCTTTTATTGTGAGCTCCCTTTTCCTGCAATGAGGGAGAAAAGTGGATTTTGAATGTGAATGAAGGAGTGAGTGTAGAGAATCCATAGCATAGATGGAGACAAGGATGGAGTGAGGTGGCAAGACCAAGGGCCCTCCCTGTGTGTTGTCAGTTGTTTTCATAGCATCAGAGTGATAGGGAGTGTGAGGGCTGCATAGTCGAATAGTTATGTGAATGTGAGCATAGAGAGAGAGGGAATGGGTAAGGGTGCATGGATGTCAGTGTCAAGTGGGATGTGCAGGAAGAGATTGCTAAAGCTGAGTGCTGGTGAGGAGAGGCAATGGAGATCAGATTGAGAGTGATGGGAACTTCAAACTCACTTTTCCAGTGTGCTGAAGGTCATGAAATCTCTTCCTGCACTGTATCCAGGTTCTGCGGGTAGCCGATAAGGAGTTGACCTCCTCTGCCACATGCAGCCATGCAGCCTTTGTCTGCTGGGGAGGCATCTTCCTCCCTGATGAAGGGAAGAGCACCTCCTTGTGAGCTCTTGCTCCCTCCACTAAAGCCTGCAGGGCAACGTCGTCAAAACGAGGTGCAGACCTCGGTCTTTCTCTTGCCATTCTGCTTCCAGCTCAGTGTATCAGCAAATGCCAAAAGGTTGGCAGCCTGCAGAAGAAGCAAGGCTTGTTGCAGACCCTAAATGCAGCAGCAATAATTACGTCATATTATGCGACTTTCTGACTGGAAATACTCATTTGCCAAGGGTTCCCACACGGTGGAAATCAATTGGCCAATTGAGTTAAAATTGCATCAATCTCACACACCCATTTAGATTCGTGTGAGAAACACCAAATTCGGGGAACCCGACATTCCCCGCACCCGAATTAAAATCGACCCCATAAGGTTCAATGTTGAATGGTACTGAGGCAGCCTGGGAAACTAGGTACCTTGCACATGGTCAGACTGCATCATCTAATTTCAACTCACTGCTCTGGGCAAAAATATTAAGTTCTCAAAGAAGATACTTTCACCATGTTGCTTCCCAGAGATGAAAAGTTAATGTTTAAACACACCGCATCACCCAACAAGTGTGCCTAACCGCTAAATGTTTGAATAATATCTAAATATAATATTGTGATTGGTTAACATTCTTTTTAAATACTACTTCAGGGTGTTGTCCCTATCTCTGTAACCTCCTCCAGCTCTGCAACCTTTAAGTTGCGTGGCCAGTTTCCGCATCGCGCTCTGCAGCTCCCGCGCAGCTGGCTCACCGGCTTTTAAATAGGAAAAATTGCGCATGCACGGTATTTTGAATGGGCTGCAAAGCCCCTTAGTGGGGCCGCGCAGCCAAAAAGATTAAAGGGAACATTGCATACAGCCCTCCGAGATATCTGCGCTCCTCCAGTTCAGGCATCTTGCGCATCCCCAATTTGTGAATCGCTCCACCATTGGTGGCCATGCCTTCAACTACTGAGGCCCTAAGCTCTGGAATTCCCTCCATAAACCTATCCACCTCTCGACCACTCATTCCTCCTTTAAGACGCTCCTTAAAACCTGGGTCTTTGACCAAGCCTTTGGTCATTTGCCCTAATATCTCCTTACGTGGCTCGATGTTACATTTTATTTGACAACGCTCCTGTGAAGCACCTTGGGACGTTTTACTATGTTAAAGGCACTATATAAATACAAGTTGTTGTTGTTGTGTAGTCATTATCCACAGATTTACATCCAGACAAAAAAGTGATTCTTTTGTTGTTGTACGTATTTAATAAGTTATAGTTGCAAGCCCCTCTCAGAGGAGAACCTCAGTTGTTCCCTTTGTCTCCCACTGACAGACATTCCTTCTGGTATCTGGCCTATCTCACTGGATCCTTTCCTTCTACTTTCATCTTCTCTTTCCACCTGTGGCTGAAGTTTACATTTTTCTTCCACAGATTGACGGTTTGCAGTAAGAGTTGCTGCTTCATTTGAAACATAGAAACATGGAAAAATAGGAGCAGGAGTAGGCCAGAAACTGGAAAGTACTGAAGTACAAAGCGATCTGGGGGTCCTGGTGCACGAAACTCAAAAGGTTAGTATGCAGGTGCAGCAAGTGATTAAGAAGGCCAATGGAATGTTGGCTTTCATTGCTAGGGGGATAGAATATAAAAATAGGGAGGTATTGCTTCAGTTGTACAAGGTATTGGTGAGACCGCACCTGGAATACTGCGTACAGTTTTGGTGTCCATACTTAAGAAAGGACATACTTGCTCTCGAGTCAGTACAAAGAAGGTTCACTCAGTTAATCCCGGGATGAGGGGATGGACATATGAGGAGAGGTTGAGTAGATTGGGACTCTACTCATTGGAGTTCAGAAGAATCAGAGGCGATCTTATTGAAACATATAAGATTGTGAAGGGGTTGGATTGGGTGGATGCGGGGAAGATGTTCCCGATGATGGGTGAAACTAGAACTAGGGGGCATAGTCTTAGAGTAAGGGGCTGCTCTTTCAAAACTGAGATGAGGAGGAACTACTTCACTCAGAGGGTGGTAGGTCCATGGAATATGCTGCCCCAAAAAGCTGTAGAAGCTACATCATTACATAAATTTAAAACAGAAATAGACAGTTTCCTAGAAGTAAAGGGAATTAAAGGTTACGGGGAGCGGGCAGGAATTTGGACATGAGTCTAGATTCGGATCGGTCATGGCCCTGTGGGTAGCGGAGCGGGACCAGGGGCCGTGTAGCCTGATCCTGCTCCTATTTTGTGTGTCTAATTCTGTTAGATTCAGGAGATGGTTCTGTGATAGTGGATTGGCGGTTAGGATCAGATCAGTCATGATCTTATTGAATGGCGGAGCAGGCTCGAGGGGCCGATTGGCCTACTCCTGCTCCTATTTCTTATGTCCTTATGTTCTAACTATACTGTCGCCTACTACAGCTACCTTCCTTTTTACTCCTTCCACTTGAACGACTTCCTGTACCATGGTGCTGTGGTCAGTTTGCTCATCCTCCCCACAGTCCCCACACTTGTCCACAAGGTTTGCAAGAACCTTGAATCTATTGCACAAGTGCAGGGACTGAGACTCCTGCAATGCTACCTCCTGGATCCCCATACCTGCATCACTCGCAGGCACACCCTCCTGTCCCTGACCATGTGTCATTCTAAAGTATTTAATCTCTAAGCGGTGTGGCTGCCTCCTGGAGCAAAAGGTCCAGGTAACTTTCTCTTTCCCTGATGTCTTGCAATGTCTGCAGCTCGGATTCCAGCTCCTCAACTCGGAGCTGAAGTTCCTTAAGCCGCAGACACTTACCGCAAAAATGTCCACATGCTCCCACATATTGCAGCAGCAACACATCTCCTGTTCTCCCATTATTTTATTTATTTAATTAATTAGTTTAGTATTAATCAAATTATTTACCTCGTTTAGTTTATTAAATTAATTACATTAAGTTTAGTTTTTAAAATTTTGTTTTATTTTATATGTTAACTTAAAACTTAGCCCACAGTCACTGCCAATCACTTACCTGTAACGTCTCACTGCAGTTTTCTCTTGTTGATGCAGGTCTGTTGCTGCTTTTATCCCCGCTCTTGGGCCTCAGTCTGCTCCCGCTCAGGTCTGCCGCCGCTCTGCTGGAGAAGTTAAGAAAAGCAAGCACCTCCTTCCCCCACTTCACCCAACTCCCACACTTATCAAACTCACAGTTGTTCACGCAGTGCTTGCTGCACTCACAGACCCCTGGTTTTATACTGTTTATGACTCAGATGAGTCACCACTGCTCTGCTACTGTTTCAGGAACCAGTTTAATCCAGTTAGCTAATTAACTAACTACTGCAGCTCTCCAGCAGGAGATCTTGCTTGTTTGTCTCTGCTTAAGCCTGAAGAAACTTAAAAATTTAAAGTGTAAATTTTAACTTAAACAGTTGATCTTACTTAAGAGCTTCTAGCAATTAACACTAGATTTTAAAAGAGATTAACCCTTAAGACTCCCAAACTTACCAAACTCGCAGTTGTTCACTCTGTGCTCGCTGCAGTCAGTAGGCATTTTAGGGGCAATTTTAACACTGGCGGCTCGACTGGGACAAGGCGAGCAAGAGGTTAAAAATCACTGTAAATACTAGAGCAGTTCTCACTGCGTTCTCGTCAGCTGCCATTTTAACCAGTGTTTTTTTTTACTTTCGAGGCACTCACCAAGGTGAGTGCAACGAAGGTTCACCAGACTGGTTCCTGGGATAGGGGGAGTGTCCTGTGAGGAGAGATTGAGTAGACTAGGCCTATATTTTCTAGTTTAGAAGAATGAGAGGTGATCTCATTGAAAAATACAACATTCTTACAGGGCTTGACAGGGTAGATGCAGGGAGGATGTTTCCCCTGGCTGGGGAGTCTAGAACTGGGGGTCACAGTCTCAGAATAAGGGGTCGGCCATTTAGGACTGAGATGAGGAGAAATTTCTTCACTCAGAGGGTGGTGAATCTTTGGAATTCTCTACCCCAGAGGGCTGTGGAGGCTCAGTAGTTGAATATATTCAAGACAGATATCAATAGGTTTTTGAATATTAAGGGAATCAAGGGATATGGGGATAATGCAGGAAACTGGAGATGAGGTAGAAGATCAGCCATGATCTTAATGAATGGCAGAGCAGGCTTGGAGGGCCAAATGATGTACTCCTGCTCCTATTTCTTATGTTCTTATGTTCACCAGAGGCAACGGGGACCTCATGAATACATGAAAATCAGGATCCAGCATTTTCTCTTTTTATTTCAGGATACTATGATGCAGTTAAATGCAAAATCAACGCCCACCTTGCCGGTAAAGTTTAGTGGAATTGGTCTCTTAAGGGCCACTGAAGGGGCACTCAGCTGCAGATAATTGGATCATAGGATTGGTGTGCTGTTGGATTTAAGAACATAAGAACATTAGAACTTAAGAATTAGGAGCAGGAATAGGCCATTCAACAAGATCATGGCTGATCTTCTACCTCAACTCCACCTTCCCGCACTATCCTCATATCCCTTAAATCTCCTAGTTCTGAAAATGTATTGACCTCTGTCCTGAATATACTCAACGACTGAGCATCCACAGCATCTGCGGTAGAGCATTCCAAATATTCACAACCCTTTGAGTGAAGACATTTCTCCTCATCTCAGTCCTAAATGGTCAACCCATTATTCTGAGACTGTGACCCTGTGTTCTAGATTCTCAGCCAGGGGAAACATTTTCTCAGCATTAAACCTGTCAAGCCCCTTAAAAATTGTATATGTTTCAATTAGATCACCTCTCATTCTTATAAACTCTAGGGAATATAGACCTAGTCTACTCAATCTCTCCTCATAGGGGAATCCCCTCATCCCAGGAACCAGTCTAGTGAACCTTCATTGCACTCCCTCCAAGGCAAACATAGAACATAGAAACATAGAAAAATAGGAGCAGGGGTAGGCCATTCGGTCCTTCGAGCCTGCTCCACCATTCATTATGATCATGGCTGATCCTCTATCTCAGTACCATATTCCCTCTCTCTCCCCATACCCCTTGATGCCTTTTGTGTCTAGAGTAAGTATGTCTTTCCTTAGGCAAGGAGACCAGAACTGTACAAAATGTACCAATGCCCTGTATAATTGTAGTAAGACTACTTTACTCTTATACTCTAATTCCTTTGTAACAAAAGCAAGCATACAAATTGCTTTCCTAATTGCTTGCTGTACCTACATGTTAACTTTCTGTGATTCATGTACAAGGATACCCAGGTCCCTCTGACTGCAAACATTTCCCAGTCTCTCACCATTCAAAAAATATTCTGCTTCTTTGTTTTTCCTACCAAAGTGGATAACTTCACACTTCCCCACATTGTATTGCATTTGCCATATTCTTGCCCACTCAGTCAACCTTTATATCTCTCTGCAGCATTTTTCTGTCCTCCTTACAGCTTACTTTCCCACTTAACTTTGTATCATCAGCAAACTTAGATATGTTACACTCAGTCCCTTTATCTAAGTCATTAATATAGATTGTAAATAGCTGAGGCCCAAGCACTGATCCTTGCGGTACCCCACTAGTTACAGCCTGACAACCTGAAAAAGTCCCATTTATTCCTACTCTCTGTTTTCTGTCCATTAACCAATCCTCAATTCATCTTAAAATATTACCCCCAATCCCATAAGTCCTAATTTTGTGTAATGACTTCTTGTGTGGCACCTTATTGAATGCTTTTTGAAAATTGAAATACAGTACATCTACTGCTTCCCCCTTATCCATCCTATTAATTGCATCTTCAAAAAACTCTAACAGATTTGTCAAACATTATTTCACTTTCTTAAAACTATGTTGACTCTGCCTGATCATATTACAATTTTCTAAGTGTCCTGTTACCACATCCCTAATAATAGATTCTAGCATTTTGCCAACTACTGATGTCAGACTAACTGGCCTGTAGTTCCCTGTTTTTTCTCTTCCTCTTTTCTTAAATAGTGGGGTTATGTTTGCTACCTTCCAATCCTTGGGGACTGTTCCAGAATCTAGGTAATTTTGGAAGATTAATACCAGTGCATCCACTATCTCTGCAGCTACCTCTTATACAACCCTAGGGTGCAGGTCATCAGGTCCAGGGGATTTATCGCCACTTAGTCTCATTAATTTCTCCAGTACTATGTCTTTACTTATACTGATTTATTTAAGTTCTTCATTCTCTCTAGACCCTTGGTTTCCCACTATTTTTGGAATGTTTTTTGTGTCTTCTACCGTGGAGACAGATACAAAGGGTTGGATTTTGTGAATGGAGATGTGCTGGAGGCGGGACTGCTCCTTGTCGGGTCTAAGTCCCACCTCCACATCATCTTCTGGCCAACCAGTGGGATTTTCCCCTGATTGACCTTGTTAAACCCGCCCTGCGGGCTCAGCAGGCCAATTAGGGGGAAGTCACTGACAGAGCACGTCAACGTCTGACGTGCCATCTGTCAAGATTTCTTGAAAGAAGAAATGTCAGCGTTTAACAGCCTGTGAAGCTGTCAAACACTGACATTCTGTGTAGTTTGATGATACCTTGTGTTCAGGGCTCATCAAACCATTCTACTTTGTAGATTTCAGATGTCTGTTGGTTCGGAGGATCCAACAGTAAGTCTATGGAATCTACAAGGAAGATGTCGGGACTCCCGATCCAGAGCGGATGAAGGCTGTAGGCAGAAAAAAAGGTAAGTGAATATCTGTTAATGATTTACACTCACCTTACATTCTTCCCACTCCACACTTGCACCCACCAGTCACCTATACATCTCACTTTCAGGCCCCTCTGACCCCCGCAGACCCCCTACTCGACTCCTCCAACCCCGCGGGGTTCTCCGAGGTCGGGAAGCCTGCAGTTGGTAAGGTAAAATAGGACTAATCCTTTTTTCTGCCTGCTAACTACCTGTTAACAGGCAGTTAAAAGGATTTAATCCCTTTCCCACCTCGAGGAGATGGGACCCGGGTCAGGACGGCTTCCCGCCTCCTGGCAAAAGGGCACAGAGGCGGGTGGGGGCGGGTTTGCCAGCCACCCCCACTTTCTGCAACTTTACCGGCAGTCCCGGCTCCATACCCACCTCCTTGGGGCTGGCAAAATCCAGCCCAAGGTATTTGTTTAATGTCTCTGCCATTTCCTTATTGCCCATTACAATTTCTCCTGTCTCTGCTTCTAATGGGCCCACGTGTACTTTCACTAATCTCTTCCTGTTTACATTCCCATTGAAACGTTTACAATCTGTTTTTATGTCTCCTGCTAATTTACTCTCATATTCTATTTTCTCTTTCCTTATCAATTTCTTGTTCCTCCTTTACTGAATTCTAAAATCCTCCCAATCCTCAGCCTTACTACTCTTTTTGGCAACATTATAAGCCTCTTTTCCTTTGATCTAATACTATCTTTAACTTCTCTTGTTAGCCAGAGTTGGACCACTCTGTGGAGTGGGAAGATTTTTGAGCCTTAAAGGAATGCATATTTGTTGTAGATTAATTATTAATTCTTTAAATGCTAGCCATTGCTTGTCTACCATCATACCAATATACCATTGAGTACAGGAGCAAGGATGTCTTACTATAGTTATACAGGGCCTTGGTGAGCCAAGACCTGGAGTACTGTGTGCAGTTTTGGTCTCCTTACCTAAGAAAGGATATACTTGACATAGAGGGAGTGCAGCGAAGGTTCACCAGACTGATTCCTGGGATGGCAGGACTGTCGTATGAGGAGAGACTGGGTCGACTAGGCCTGTATTTACGAGAGTTTAGAAGAATGAGAGGGGATCTCATTGAAATGTCTAAAATTCTGAAAGGGCTAGACAGACTGGATGCAAGGAGGATGTTTCCCCTGGCTGGGGAGTCTAGAACGAGGGGTCACAGTCTCAGGATACGGGGTAGGACATTGAGGACTAAGATGAGGAGAAATTTCTTCACTCAGAGGGTGGTGAAACTGTGCAATTCTCTACCACAGAAGACTGTGGAGGCCAAGTCACTGAATATATTTAAGAAGGAGCTCGATAGATTTCTAGACACAAAAGGCATTAAGGGGTATGAGGAGAGAGCAGGAATATGGTATTGAGATAGAGGATCAGCCATGATCATATTGAATGGCGGAGCAGGCTCGAAGAGCCGAATGGCCGACTCCTGCTCCTATTTTTCTATGTTTCTATCATACCTTTTAATATAGTTTCCCAATCTACCTTAGCCAACTCGCCCCTCATACCTAAGTAGTTTGCTATGTTTAGATTTAAGACCCTAGTTTCGGATTTAACTAAATCACTTTCAAGCTCAATATAAAATTCTATCATATTATAGTCACTCTTCCCTAAAGGCTCTTTTACTGCAAGGTTATTAATTAACCCTTTCTCATTGCACAATACTAGATCTAAAATAGACTGATCCCATTTGGTTCCTCAACATACTGATCTAGAAAACCATCTTGGATAGTCCATGAACTCGTCTTCCACACTATTACTGCAAATTTGGTTTGCCCAGTTTTTATGTAGATTAAAGTCCCCCATGATTACTGTATTACCCTTGTTACGTGTGCCTCTAATTTCCTGATTTATACTCTGTCCTACATTACAATTACTGTTTGGGGGCCTATAAACAACTCTCACCAATGTTTTCTGCCCCTTGCTGTTTCTTGGCTCCACCCAAACTGATTCTACTTCTTGATTTTCGGAGCTAAAATCCTTTGGGGGAAAAATTTGGTTGATTTGCGCCTCCAGAGTCACAACAGCTGTCCTCATCGGATGAAAAGGACTGGGGAAATGCAAGGAAGCAGAAGAAGAAAGAGAGCCACGTCAACATCTTGCAGCAAGAGATGTGAGTGATGAATTAATTGCTCAGGGATTCATTCCCCTGCACGGAAAACTTATAGAAAGCCCCTCTGCATAAACAGTCCATGTTACGTCATTCAGCACTCGCGTAATCCTACATTAAAGAATATTCAAACCATTCAGACAACTTTTAAAACAATGACATATTGACAATGCAGACTCAGAAGCTGCTATAAAACCAACTTGTAAGTGATAGCCTTATTGATGTTCTAGATTATCAAGTGCAGTGTCATGTTCTAGGTTTATTCGACACTAACTGATTAACCTTACATGAGGATTTTAGTAATAAGGCACCCTCTGTGTAATGCTGACTCCCTCCCTCGGAGGTTCACTGACAGGATGGGGTGGATTGGAGCCCTCCCTCTCTGCAACCATTTCCCCATTTTACTACAAATCTACCTCACAGCTTGGTTCAAAATCTTCCAAATTGGCCAAAGAACGGACTTACATTGCAAGCCGTGGACATCTAAACCATGGGGATAACTTTAGCCCTAAGGATGGGTGGGTTGAGAAGGTCAAATTTTAAACTGTCAAACCCAACCTCAACCCACCCACTTCCGGTTTTAATGGAGGTGGGTCAGGGGAGGGTGACCAATCTGCTCTTGGGAGGTGGGTTGGTCACTAAAATCTTTTTAGGAGGCTGTGTGCCTCCATTTCAATTCAATTTTTATTTTTAACATATGGAGGCCAGGATTCCCAGGCCTTGGGAATCCCGGCAAGTAAAAGGAGGCGAGAAGGGCTGGATCCATGAGGTAAGGGCATTTACAGCACTGCTTATGGGCCAGGCACAGCAGAAATGTTTCCTCCAGTCCCACCAAGTTAGCCTCCACGTGATCAGGCCCCTGTGATCGGCCAACCCGCCCCCATGATGTCCGATTCACTCCATCCTGCACCCCCCCCCACTGCCCCACCACCACCGCGATATCAGACTTACCTGGCATATGCTCCACGGCTGCTTTCAAGCACACAGATAACTATGCTGTCAATCAGGCTGGCTGCCGGGTCGGAAGCCTATTGAAAAAATTTAAAAGACATCCTGCGGTTAATTTGGGCAGTACATGCCGGAAACCCTTACTTCCAGGATTCCCGACCAAAAATCCTCTCCCCAACCATGCCAAGTTTGTTCCTGGCTCCAAGTAAATATCGGAACCAAGAAGTCAAACTTTCTTGGATGTATGTCTTATATGGCACAAGCTTAACCAACTTTAGGTCCTTGAAGTTAGACAAGAATGACTAAAGTGTTCTTCACCCTTCAGTGCGATCCTGAAGGTCGGTGTCCAGGCTAAAATTGGAGACCACCAGCATTCGCAGCTACCAAAAAAGAATTAGGGTGGACACCCCTTATACTAGAAAATAATAATTTGTTATGAGCCTCGAATAACCTTGGTGATCCAACACGTATGCTCAGGAACTGAAACAAAAAATGCTGGAAACACTCAGCAGGTCAGGCAGCATCTGTGGAGTGAGAAACAGAGTTAATGTTTCAGGTCAATGACCCTTCATCAGAGTGTTTCCAGCATTTTCTGTTTTTGTTTCAGATTTCCAGCATCCACAGTATTTTGCTTTTGTGTATGCTCAGGACTCTGTCCACAAGAAAGAGACACTTAGTCAGCCAAAGTCCACTATAAAATCTTGTTGATAGCAATGGCAAAGCCATATCATCACACTTGGTGGCCCATCACTATATTCCACAGGTTATTCCATTGTTCAACATGGTTAACAAAGCTCAACTGATCCCCCAGATGAATATCCTTTGTGAAAATGAACGCTACATTTTCTACACGAGGTCTTTTTCCATTGTATCAGAGAAGGCTAAGAGGACATTTAACAGATGTTTTAAATATTCACAAGGATTTTGATAGGGTGAATGGGAAAGGCATATTTCCTTTGCTTGGGGAGTCATTGACAAAAGCTTCATCAATTTTAAATTGTCAGTAAGAAAGGAAGAGAAGAGCTTCGGAGAAATGTCTTTTTGCAGAAGGTTGTTGAAGCATGACATGCTTTGTCACAGAGAATTAATAAGTTGGAGATCATTGCATCGTTTATGGGAAAATGGATAAATAGTTGCAGCAGAATTAGATAGAGGACTATAGAGAAATCAGTTTTGGATTGCTGTAGTACGAACTGGCAGACACAACATTGGGCCGAATGACTTCCTCCCGTGCTATGGACTTCAATGGTTCTAATACTTTAAGAAATGCCTGCAACAGCCACTCTAAAGCTCAAAGATAAGTGACTGTGGAAAAGCTAGCATCATTTATTTTTCTAGTGACTATTTCCCAGTGAGTCTCCCATCTATATTTAATGGATTTTGGATGTGGAGTAGACATCATCAATAAAATCCAAGATTTGGCCATGTCTCCCACGCTTCTAACTTCTTCATGAGGGCCAGAAGAGGTACTCAATCAAAAAGTCTTCTGAAAATCAATGGAAGTAGTGAAAATGAGTTACTCTGCTTACAATGCTTTACAGTCTTATATAAAGCCATCACTATACATTTTTCACAAGAGAAAAAGATTGCTGTTCTTTTTTGATCACTGTGTGGACATCCAAAGATTCCTATATATGTGCTGTGACACCCCAAAGAAGCACCTTAACAGTCACTAATATTAGCCAGAAGTGCCAACTGGATGGTTCATCTCGGCCTTCTCCTGAGATCGCCACCATCACAGAAGCCAGTCTTCAGCCCATTTGATTCACTTCACGTGACATCAAGAAATGGCTCAGCGCACTGGATACAGCAAATGCTGTGGGGCCCCGACAAAATCCCAGCTGCAGTTCTGAAGACTTGTGCTCCAGAACTAGCCATGCCTCTAGCCAAGCTGTTCCAGTAAAGCTACAACACTGGCATCTACCCGACAAAGTAGAAAACAGCCCAAGTATGTCCTGTCCAATAAAAGCAGGACAAATCCAATCCGGCCAATTAACGCACCATCAGTTTACTCTCAATCATCAGCAAGGTGATGGAAGGTGTCGCCGACAGTGCTATCAAGTGACACTTACTCAACAATAAACTGCTCAACGATGCCCGTTGCCACCACTCCTGTTCCTCTCCATGCCTAGAGTTTCTTTTTAGAATGAATATCATCCAGGATTACTGCCCTACACTTTTGAAAGTGGTACAGTGCGGAATCTGTTTCCTCTTCAAAAGCTGGCTCATTAAGGACTTCTACCTGAACAGCACATTCCAAACGTTCCCCATCCCCTTTGTAGGGGGCCATCTTTTCTGTGGTTTATGGTAATTTACCTTCCTTTACCTGGTTTTCGGTAATTCGCCTGGTCAGGCAGCATTTTGCTACTACACTCTGAACAATCCCAAACAGCAGTTTCAAATCACTGTACAATTGCTTACATGGGGGGAAGACAGATGGCAAAATGAGGGATAAATGGCTACAATGTTAATTAAACAATCTTAGCAATTTCCCTTAAATTACCATCCCCCTTTAACTCCTTACTAGATTGCCTTGCTGAGGAGTCAGAAACCTGCTCACCTGTGGTCCAAGGAAATAAGAGAGAGAGATAGCTTCTCAGGAGCTATCTTTATATCCTGCCAGCTCCTGCTGTTTGGCGCTGAAAGGGTCTGTGTGCAAATTGGCGCCCAAAAGTTCGAATACACAAGAGAAAGGCTATGATTGGCTGATTCAGAGTGGTTTGAATGTGTCTACGTTCTGGGGCTGAAATGTTCCCGCCCACATCCGGAGTTTAATGGGTGATTCAAAAACCCATTCATTCCTTATCAAAGTCCTTTCCGTAGCTTCAATGTATCCCATTATGTGTAAGTGGTGTTGAATGGGGTTGGATTTCTGTGTAAACAGAAGCCCTTTGTTCTGCAGTTCCCTGAAACCGCAGCCTGAGTGCTATGTCAACAAGACAGCAGTTTCAATAAATAAACATCGATTGTCAGCAGGGAAGGGAAATCCCCTTTGATTGACAGAATCTGACTGCCACTGTTTGATCCTCCCACTTACACAGACACTTCGAGCTGCTTCTTTTGTCCTTTCGGCCATGCCTTTCTGATGGCCATTTTCAAACCCCTCTGCAATTTACACAGTTCAAAACTCAGAGGTACCATTTTAATCTTAAAGTCCTGATGTTATGCAAGAGTTCTGGGTATTCTTTTAAAACATTGTCCAACCCAGAGACAATTCAAATCACACAATTCTTCGTCCACGATGTGGACCAATCTTTTCCAATCTTCAGTGATTTAGGGGATTTTTGCGAACCCCTACACCTTACTACAGCATGTTGGGTCAGACACCAGCTCAGTCTTGCGCTCTTTCCAGCCCCCAAGGATGCTGTCAGGGGTTGGATAGAGAGCAGATGTCAGTCCATGGGATTAATCCCCAGGAACCCTTATGATCTTGATTCATAACAAGATATTGCCCAACAGAAAATAATTGAGGATCCCTTTTGTGTTATTGGATGCCCTTGCAAATGAACACAAGACAGTGATTCCACTTTAGCTGCATAATGACCATCCTGAAGTCATGGCACACCGTCAATAATCGACCTTTGCAGCAGCTCTCAATTGCTCTGAAAAGGATACAAGTGTCACTTTAGAAGGCCCTCTGCTGTTGCCTAACAGCTCTTCTTCCTTCTGTAGTTATCTTTATGGACTATGTTTAATGAATGAGAACCCAACAGGCTCTAGCTTCCCTTTGTTAATGACTTCAACTGCTGAGACCTTAATCATTGGCCACATTATCTGCTGTCAAGTCTGTCCTATTGGCAGTCACACAGAGCCAAAGGCAGGTTTTGTGATCAGTTTTTGTGGTTGACCACTTTGCTTGATCACTCATAGCACAGAGGCCACCAACCACTTTGCCTTGCCAGTCATCCTTTGTTGTGAGACCAGCATGTTGTCTGAGACAGCTAAACGCATCCCTCTTGACAAAGAAGGTAAAAAGTTCCCAGCAAGTCAAACATTGGAACTGGAAAGCCTATGCCCAGCTATTCACAGTTCATGTTCAAGTACTGTACCACTCTGAACACCATGCTAATATCATTTGGATGGTGAACCTTGGAAAGGAAACAGATATCATCGCTGCCTGAGAGATTTGAAATTCTAGGCCTGACTATAAGGAGATGTGAACTGTTAAGAAACGCCATTCAGAGACACAACTACAGTCTTGAGGGTCTTCCAGTCCTCAACATAAAGCAGCATCTGAGGAACATACACAGAGCCCACAAGTAAAGGCTCAGATTTATTAAAAAGTACCTTTGCCTAAATAAAGCTAACCAAACACACGTAAACTTCCACCGCAAAAAGGCACTTTATTTTCTTGATAATCATTCACAGGATGTGGATGTCACTGGCAAAGCCAGCATTTATTGCCCATCCCTAATTGCTATGAGAAAGTAGTAGTGAGCCTCCTTCTTGAACCGCTGCAGTCCATGTGGTGAAGGTACTCCCACAGTGCTGTTAGGGAGGGAGTTCCAGGATTTTACCCAGTGATGATGAAGGAACGGTGATATACTTCCAAGTCAGGATGGTGTGTGACTTGGAGGGGAACTTGGAGGTGGTGGTGTTCCCTCGTGCCTGCTGCCCTTGTCCTTCTAGTTGGTAAAGGTCGCAGGTTTGGGAAGTGCTGTTGAAGTTGCATCTTGTCGATGGTAAACACTGCAGCCGCAGTAAGCCAATGGTGGAGGGAGTGAATGTTTAAGGTGGTGGATGAGGTGCCAATCAAGTGGGCTGCTTTGTCCTGGATGGTGTCAAGCTTCTTGAGTGTTGTTGGAGCTGCACTCATCCAGGCAAGTGGAGAGTATTCCATCACACTCCTGACTTGTGCTTTATAGATGGTAGAAAAGCTTGGGGATTCAGGAGGTGAGACACTTGCCGCAGAATACCCCGCATCTGACCTGCTCTTGTAGCCACAGTATAGTCAGTGATCAGAGCCTTGTCACAGATTCCAGTTGTATTTTACATAGTATTCAGAGAGTTATACAAGTATAAATTTATGAAATGTACTGCAATAAACCTCTGTATGCAAATAGAGCAGCTCCCTTGCCAAAGTAAGGGACAACTAAGGGACACTGTCCTTTTAAACACTTTGTAAGATCCGCATAGTCCTCCACTCTCTGGAATATTCTATTTCTTGTGTTCTTCTTTGTAACTTAACTCTCTTACCTATGGTTTAGCTAAGACCAACTATTAAAAATTAACCATGAGTTGTGTTAAATCATTTACTCCAGAGTATGTGGATGCTCACCATGTTCTTCTCAGTGGGCAGAAAAGCGACATGCTACCAAACCACAGTCATTTATTTACATACAAACAAATGTATCATAGCAAATTGTATAGCAGGTCTTTCATTTTACTTCTTCTGAAGTGGACACATAATCAACATCCTTAAAATGTTAGTATTTAGGTAGACAAAATAGCAGTGGCTTGAACTGTGTTTGATATTTCTCAATGGCCCAGAAATTCGGGTCGGGGGCTTCCCGCGGGTGCAAGCCCCCGACCTGCACTTAACTTGCGCGCTGGCCGGTGAGCTCTGGGCCCCCATGGAATTCCGATCCGGGGCCTGGCCCAGCTGCCGGCGCGCAGTGCTTGTGTATCCCAGGGGCGCAGTTAGTTCAATGCGTCCCCTGGGATCACGTGGGCCATGGGGAGCCAATCGGAGCAGGGAAGACCTGTCAAAAGTTAGAAATACTACGGGCTCCATAACATCACTAAATCTTCAAATACATTTTTAAAAAATCACATTTTTTAAATAAACTATAAATTACATGAAATAACTATTTTAAGCAATAATTTAAATTTTTGAAAAAAATAATTTTATTTTCTAATGGGGCTAAAAAATAAACTTACCTTTCTTTAAAGTATTTAAAAATAATAAAACTGTGGAAAAAATGTTTTAATTTTAATTAATTCACCACTTACCTTGTAAAAAGCAGGCCTTACGCCTGCTTTTTATATGTCTAACTTCTGCAGACTTACCCTCCCGGGAAAGCCTGTAAAAACAAACAAAGTTCGATGCGCACGCGCAGCCTCTCCCACGCATGCATTCGACCTCTGAACCCCTGCTTTCAGGGGAACGGAAGTGCCGGTTTCCCGTGCATGCGCAGTGCATGCAGGAAACCGGCACTTCCATTGGGCTTACAGGTGAGTACCCCGTGCGTACTCACCCGTGGAGACCTGAATTTCTGGGCCAATAATTGGATGAGGGGACCGAGTGCAATGTATCCAAGTTTGCGGACGATACAAAGCTAGTTGTTTGTGAGGAGGATGCAAAGAGGCTGCAAACAGATATAGACAGGTTAAGTGAATGGGCAAGAACATGACAATGGAATATAATGTAGAGAAATGTGAAGTTATCCACTTTGGTAGGAAAAATAGAAAAGCAGAGTAATTTTTAAAATGGCGAGAAATTGGGAAATGTTGTTATTCAGAGGGACCTGGGTGTTCATGTACACGAATCACAGAAGGTTAACACGCAAGTAAAGCCAACAATTAGGAAAGCAAATGGTATGTGCGCCTTTATTACAAAATGTTTGGAGTATAAGAGTAAAGATGTCCTATTGCTATTATATAGGGACTTGGTGAGACCACATCAGGTGTACTGTGTACATTTTTGGTCTCCTTACATAAGGAAGGATGTACTTGCCTTCGAGGGAATGCAACAAAGGTTCACTAAACTGATTCCTGGGATGGGGGAATTGTCCTATGAGGAGAGATTGAGTAGATTAGGCCTAGAGTGTGGAAGAATGAGCGGTGATCTCACAAGGGCTTGATGCAGGAAGGATGTTTCCCCTGGCTGGAGAGTCTAGAACTAGGGGTCACAGTCTCAGAATAAGGCCATTTAGGACTGAGATTAGGAGAAATTTCTTCACTCAAAGTGTCGTGAATCTTTGGAATTCCCTACCCCAGAGAGCTGTGGATGCTCAGTCGTTGAGTATATTCAAGACAGAGGTTGGTTAATTTTTGGGAACTAAGGGAATTAAGGGATATGGGGATAGTCTGGGAAGGTGGAGTTGTGGTGGAAGATCCACCACGATCTTATTGAATGGCAGAGCAGGCTCGAAAGGCAGAATGGCCTACTCCTGTTCCTATTTCTTATGTTCTTATGTTCTTATTTACCTCTTCTCCTTCCTCAAACAAGAACAGCACCCTTTTAATTTATAGAAATATAGACGTCTGCATATAGTACGCATCTACCACACCTCAAAATGTCACGCTGCAAAGTGTCATATATTCAAATTTCATATCATGCTTCTACCTGAATGGTTCAAAGATAATGTTCATAAAAAGCAACATTATTCAACATATAGGGAACTTAGTAATGACAAGTAGAAAGCAGCTATGAAAAGTACCTATCAAGATGTGCCAAAGAGGAATTTAAACTACCAAACAGGAATCAGAAGTTAACAAACAAAAAAAACTTACATTTACAAAGCACCTTTAAGATAACAAATATCCTAGGGTGCTTCACAGAGGCATCAGGAAAAACTGATGCCAAGCTAAAGTAAGATAGATTAGATGGGGTGATCAAACGCTTGGTTAAAGAGGTGGGCTTTAAGGAGGGTCTAAAAGCAGAAAGAGAGGTGGGGTAGCTTCTGTTGTGCTCATCAGCTGGTACTCTAGGTGTAATTTATGGAGAAGTGTGGGAAATCCCCCAGATACACCATGAAATGGGGGGGGGGGCCCTGGTGGAACCAAGTTGTGCCCCAATTTCCTGCCCCCATGCTGAAATTAGGCTTTCACTCCAGGAAGTGGAGCCAAGATTTATAAAATAGTGAATACATAAAAAATATATAACGAACAACTATATCATTAAACTTACCCATGTCTTTTCTGTGTTTGAAATCTCTCCAACAATGATTTCCAGCAGAACTCTGCCCCTTTCTTAGGCTGGGATTTGGGTTTTGCTTTTTCCCCACAGTTAACCGTGTGCATGAAGTTTCCTTGAATAAAGAGACTCAACCAGCTGTAACTTCTGAATGAATGCCACCACATTTTGAAATACTGACTGACAGCAAGAGAATGCTTGACATTCACAGTGAATGCATGGCTTGCTGTTTGTAACCCATAATCCCCCATGAATGGTAGAAATGGGCTGACAACACTACATTCTACAGCCCAGCGAAGCCGTTATTGGGACCAGTGGATACTTTGAAGGTAGCTGTAAAATGTATTCTTTTGTATAAACAAACTAGAATACAAATGAACTTTTGAATTATATCTGAGGCAACTGTACAAGAAAAGCAATGCAACTCCACTTTCATGCACTATCCCCATGTCCCTTGATTCCCTTAATATTCAAAAATTTATCGATCTCTGTCTTGAATATACTCGATGACTGAGCCTCCACAGTCCTCTGGGGTAGAGAATTCCAAAGATTCACCACCCGCTGAGTAAAGAAATTTCTCCTCATCTCAGTCCTAAATGGCCGACCCCTTATTCTGAGACTGCCCTCTGGTTCTAGACTCCCCAGTCAGGGGAAACGTCCTCTCTGCATCTACCCTGTCAAGCCCTGTAAAAATGTTGTATGTTTCAATGAGATCCCCTCTCATTCTTCTAAACTCTAGAGAATATAGGCCTAGTCTATTCAATCTCTCCTCATAGGACAATCCCCCCATCCCAGGAACCAATCTGGTGAACCTTTGTTGCACTCCCTCTATTGCAAGTATATCCTTCCTTAGGTAAGGAGACCAAAACTATACACAATACTCCAAGTGTGGTCCCAATAGGGCCCTATATAATTGCAGTAAGACATCTTTACTCTTATACTCAAATCCTCTTGTGATAAACGCCAACATACCATTTGCTTTCCTAATTGCTTGATGTATCTGTATGTTAACTTTCAGTGATTTGTGTACAAGAACACCCAGGTCCCTCTGAACACCAACATTTCTCAATATCTCAACATTTAAAAAATACTCTGCTCTTCAATTTTCCTACCAAAGTGGATAACTTCACATTTCTCCAAATTATATTCCATTTGCCATGTTCTCACCCACTCGCTTAGCCTGTCTATATCCCCTTGAAGCCTCTTTGCATCCTCCTCACAACTTACATTCCCACCTAGCTTTGTATCATCAGCAAACTTGGATATTACATTTGGTCCCCTCATCCAAATCATTGATATAGATTGTGAATAGCTGAGGCCCAAGCACTGATCCTTGCGGTATCCCACTAGTTACAGCTTTCCAACCCGAAAATGACCCGTTTATTCCTACTCTCTGTTTTCTGTCCATTAACTAATCCTCAATCCATGCTAGTATATTACCCCGAATCTCAGGAGCCCTAATTTTGTGTAATAACCTCTTTTGTGGCACCTTATCAAATGCTTTCTGAAAATTCAAATACACCACATCCACTGGCTCCCCTTTATCTATTTTGCTACTTACAACCTCAAAACACTCTAACAGATTTATCAAACATGATTTCCCTTTCATAAATCCCTGTTGACTGCCCAATCCTATTATTATTTTCTAAGTGTCCTGTTACCATGTCCTTAATAATTATTTCTAGCATTTTCCCTACGACTGATGTCAGGCTAACTGGTCTGTAGTTCCCTATTTTCTCTCTCCCTCCTTTCTTAAATAGTGGGGTTACATTTGCTACCTTCCAATCCGTGGGAACCGTTCTTGAATCTATGGAATTTTGGAAGATGACAATCAATGCATCCACTATCTCTATAGCCACCTCTTTTAAAACCCTAGGTTGTAGGCCATCAGGTCCAAGGGATATATCGGCTTTCAGTCCCATTAATTTCTCCAGGACTATTTTTTTAATAATACTAATTTCTTTCAGTTCTTCATTCTCGCTAGTCCCATCGTTCTCCTCTATTTCCAGGAGTTTTTTGCATCTTCTTCCGTGAAGACATAAACAAAGGCCACGATTATGCCGGCGCTCAGAGGGCGGGTTTGGAGGCAGATCCGGTGTTAAAATCAAAATGATTGATGGTGGGTTACGACCTCACCGCCATCCCGCCTCCACGCAACTTTACAAAGTGTCGGGTCTGCGAGTCCCAATCGGACTCGACACCAGATGGCGGAAGTGCCACTTAAGGCAGTCAACAGCTTTTTAACTGCCCAGATAATCTGTTTTTAAGAGGCTCTTCCCATTTTACTACATTTTCAGCGTGTTGCACGTCATGCGACAAACACGCCAGCTGATTGTGCCGGGTTCAGCTATTTGCTGAATACAAGACAGCTGCTCCTGCAGCATAAAAGCTGACCTGTAACATGGCTGACTTTCAGATGCCAGAACTTTATGTTTTGAGGTGTTGGAACACATTTTACAGGTCTATTGAGCTTGTAAGTGTTTAAGCTGAGATCCATATGCACTGTGACCTCCTTGGAAAACCCTCTCCCCACATTGACTGAGCACTTATAACATCTATTCCTTAACTGAGA
Source organism: Somniosus microcephalus (assembly GCF_052327205.1). Taxonomy (NCBI): domain Eukaryota; kingdom Metazoa; phylum Chordata; class Chondrichthyes; order Squaliformes; family Somniosidae; genus Somniosus; species Somniosus microcephalus. The sequence goes on along the minus strand of NC_140993.1, from coordinate 228,595,764 downwards.
TATCCACCAGCAGAATGGGAACCATTTATATTCTCTCATTCCTGGTCTTCAGAATCGGAGTAAGAGCAGCCGCGGCAACAGCAGAACCGGGCACAACTGCGCAACAACAACAGGAGCGCCATCCTCCTCCTCACCCACCTGATGCTGCACAGGGCACAGGGCATCAGCGCAGGGCTGCACTGCGCCGCAGGAGAAACCCCCAACACAGGGTTTACAGGCCAAGGATGAGCTTCCTCAACATGAGTGATGTAAGATTCGAAATTTTCAGCAATAATCACGCAAGAAAACCGGATAAAATAAGACTGTTTATTGACCAAAGTAAGCTTGCACAGAAAAACCTTTGATAAAAGGGCATACAAAATGGCCACCGGGCCTCGTGATCAGTTTTCTGGACCATTTTATTTCTGTTACTGCAAGCCAGACAGGCTTGTGGATTGAAGACAGTAAGCCCGCGAAAGCCAGTATCTGGGAACCGAAACTCAGGGAAACAGCATACATATTCAATGGATTCTAAGTACAGGATGGGGCCCATCAAGATATGGGCGGACAATGCAAAAACACTTATACCCATTTATTGTACAAAGGAGAAACCGTTTAACAGCCATCAAGGAAAATCTCCGGACCGATCAATATGCGAACCGAGTCGCGATGACAATGTAAAAGACATTAAAAGACATTATCGGCCAGGAAGGCCAGTTAAGTTATCACCGGCTCCCGTTACAAGACAAAGCGCCCCTGCAGAGATTTCTGCCCGCCAAAATTAATACAAAGACAGGACTATGATTTGGCGGTAGATAAGACTGTCCCAAAAGAGTATAACTATGGATTGAAAGTCCATCAAAGACACTCAGGAATAGCTTCTTCTACAAGGAACATTCGGAGGAAACACGATCGACGTTATCGGAGTGATCGACGGAACGAACGGACGAATGAAGGACGGACGGTGCCAGGATCGGCGCCTCTTCCACCCCGGTAGCTTCGGAATCGATGAAGACGCTTCGTCTTTTTAAAGACGCTTCGGACGGACAATTTCGGTGAAAAGACAACGTGGTCGGTGTTCAGCCAGACAAGGCTCGGTGACGACGGGAAGACGACGAGGGTGGCCCGGGTACTGGGGTCGGGAGATCATCGACGACCCAGGCTGAAGGAAAAGAAACCCTCTGGAAAGCCACCGAGCCAGGCGGGAGTGAGAAAGGTCCTCGGCATACCATTCGGCCAGAGACCTTCAGATTCTCCCATTTGCATCCAGTTCTTCAACAGCTTTTAGCTGATCCAACCATGACGAGCGCTCATCGAGGCTGTATCTACTGCCCCATCGCCTGAGAGAAAAACAGACTGCGACAGAAGTTTCCAAATCCACGTGACGACGGAAAGCGGTGCCAAAAGGCTGCGAACCCCCTTTTCGCGATTTTGAGAGTGGTGAGCATGATCCCAAGTTCCCCAGGTCGAAACTTAGTTTAGGTATAGGGGAGGGAGTTAAGGGTAATCGTAATGTGTTTTCCCTTTTACGATGTGCCGTGTGTTCCCCATTTCCATAGAGTCAAGTTCATAAATTTGTGCATGATTGTAGTTACTTTAATCTGTGCCTATGACATGTATTTTGTAATGCTTCAAACTGTTTAAAAATAAAAGCATCCATTTCGTGCTATTCAACCTGGTCTATTGAGTCCTTTCTCTGTACTATGTTCTCTGCATCTAAGTCCAAGGTCTAGAACCGTAGGGGGAGTGGGTCGAACCACTCAAGGGTAATTATTGCACAAAGCCTGGCAGGAGACCAGAACGAGCAAGAGAAACCCCCTACAGTGAGCAGCAGTGCCAAAGGAGGCTGAGACTTTCACAAGAGGTAGTCGCTGACATCTGCACAATGCTGCACCAACACCTGCAGCCCAGAGGAGTGGGTGGACACTCCTTAACAGTGGCTGTTAAAGTCACCGCTGCACTGAACTTCTTTGCTTCAGGGTCCATCCAGGGATCATCAGCAGACATCAATGGCATCTCCCAGTCGGCCACACACACTTGCATCACACAGGTTACCGATGCCATCTTTGCAAATTCACACAATTACATCCACTTCTCCACGGATGAAGCAAGTGTAACCGTGCTTGCGGTTGTATTTGCAAATAATGCAGGCTTCCCAAGGGTGCAGGGTGTCATAGACTGCACACATGTGGGCATTAGGGCACCCTATCACAACCCAGCTGTATTTGTGAATCACAAGGGCTTCATTCCCTTAACGTCCAGCTGGTGTGTAACCACAGGAAGAACATTATGCATGTTTACGCCAAGTACCCTGGCAGTTGCCATGACTCGTTCATCCTGCGGCAGTCTACTGTGCCTCAGCTGTTCATTCCACCAACCCAACTTTCTGGATGGCAACTCGGAGTCAAGAGCTATCCCCTGAAGATGTGACTAATGACACCGATGAGGAGGCCATCAAACGAAGCTGAGGAGTGGTACAATGTGAGCCACATTTCCACCAGAAGCATCATAGAGCAAATCAACGGCTTGCTCAAAATGCAATTCAGATGCCTTGAAAGACCTGGTGGAGCCCTACAGTACACACCAGCCAGGGTCTCCTGAATCATTGTGGTCTGCTGTGCACTGCACAACATCGCACAGCAGCATGGCTTACCGCTGCCTGAGGAACAAGTGGCTCAGTGCACAACCTCTTCAGAAGAGGAGGAGGAGGAGGAGGATGCAGCAGATGAGGAAGACCTTGTGGCGGCGGATGTGCCAGTTCCACCAGCACGCAACGACATTGCTAGCTGTGAGGCAAGAGATACACTAATCCATGCCAGATTTGCGCAAGTTTACGCCTCAAACACATGTGGCTGGCACATAGAATGTTTGGCCGACCTTCTTAACACACTATACAGCATCTGTACAATAAAATGTGGTTTCCTATTACTCTCACCACCATCATTACAGATGAGAGGCACCCTGACCCCTCACTGTGCAACTTCCATTTCTGAGCACACATAGGACAACTCTTTGAATATTTTCCATCGCATTTCTTTAATACAATTGAAATAACGATGAGAAACGTAACTTTGCTTTAGATCCAAACACCTAAGTGATTACCCTTATGACTATTTGTGTGTTAACTTTCTCTTACGCGTGCTTTTACGCGGTGCTTCCCCTGTAGCTTCAGCAGATGTAGAGGCACCTTGCTCACTTCTATGCTGCGCCTGCTTTGACGCCTTTGGCGGGTGTCCTCTGGGTTTGGGAGCGTGGGAGAGCTCTGTAACAGTTTGCTCCTCCTGTGGCGGTGCAGGGGCTGAGAGGGCCATCTCAGTTGGGTGAGGAATCTGGGGCTCTGACTGAGGGCTCCGCAGTGGCATTGGGGTGTGAGCACTTGGAGAGGAGCCCACATTTCCTTGTTGTAGACCACCAACATCCCTCTCATGGGTCACCCACACTTCACTGCTAGCAAGTAGCTGGAGAGCACCTCGCTGCGCATCAGTGGGGCCATGAGGACCCGTCTCTGTACTGATAGTCCTCATAATGGGGATGTCCATGTACCTCTGGTTCTTCTCCTCAATAGATGCCCATCTATCCTCCATAGCAAACCATCTATTTAGAAGAGTCACCATGTTCATTTGAGTCTGGCGATTTATGTCCTCCATGGAGGTTGCCATCGTTTCCATGGCAGCACCTACATTCGCCATTGTGTGCACCACGGCATTGCTCATGTTTGAGATGGACTCCTCCATTCTCTGCACGCAGTTACAGTGGTTGCAAACTCTTTCAGAGACTCCAGCACTTGTTCCTGAAGTTCCAGCACTGCTCTCTTTCCAAATGGCCCCAGAGTCACAGTGTCCACATGCAGCTGAGCAGAGCTCGGAGTGTCCCACGCCCTCCAATGAGGACTCTCCTCTACTGGCCCTGTTACCACCATCTGCTGATGATTACTTGTGAGCTGTGATACGCCAGGTGACAACACTAATCTATCTAGCGAATGACCCACCGAGGTGTGCGTCTCTGCGCTGGTGCTGGGTGCGCTCATCTCTGATGATGCTGCTCCCTTAGAGGTTCCAGGTTCCTCTGAGGAGTTTTCCAGCTCTTCCTCCTGGACAGTGGGGAAGGAGGCTCTCGATGGTCCTGTGGGGGAGTAAAGATATGATTTAGACATGTGATATTAATGTAGCAAATTATCAGAACTCAATCTGTATGAACATAAGATGCCATGTCAGTCACACATGAAATCTAAATGAGAGGGTTACAAATCTATTCTGTCACCAGCTTGCTCTACTGCACCCATCTCTCCATCCCCCACTTCCAGCTCCTCTGCTCCTCTGATGATCTCAATAGCAGCCTCCTCAGCGGTGGTTAAGTGTGCCATGGAAGGCAGCCCTCCTTCTGTCCTCCCCCTTTCCCTCTTATTGTGGGCTCTCTTTTCCTGCAATGAGGACACAAGTGGAGTTTGAGCGAGAATGTTGCAGTGAGTATAAAGAATCCATAGCATAGATTCTTAGAGGGAGACAAAGATGGAGTGAGGTGCCAATACCTGTGCATTGTTAGTTGTTGCCATTGCATAACAGTATAGCAAGTGTGGGGGTGCATAGTAGAATGGTGAAGTGATTCTGTACATAAAGAGAGAGGGATGCTTAAGGGTGCAAGGGATGTAAGGGTAAGTTAGGATGTGCAGGAGTAGGTTGACAATGCAGAGTGCTGGTGATGAGAAGAGATGGGAAGCAGATTGAAGGTAAGTGTGATGCTATACTCACTTTTGCTGAGCATAGCAGATCATTGAACCTTTTCCTGCACTGAACCCACGTGCGGGAGCACAAAGACCTGGCAGTAACCTCCTCAGCAATTTGCAGCCAGGCTCCCTCTACAAGAGCATGAAGGGAGCCATCATTGAATTTGCGAGAAGCCTTGTGTTCTGGACTTATTACATGCAGATAGCACCATCTAGTGGTAGTTAGTGTATAGCAGTGTTAGTGTATAACATTAGGTTATTTGACCTTGTTCCTGTTTGACCCGGAAGTAGTATTCCAGGAAGAACCTGGCAAAGTTATGAAGAAAGCTACATGAGGGATTCTCAATCCTGTTCCATCTCTTCTCATACGCTAGGCAAGACGCAATGTCTGTGAGTATCTTTGTTTAATAACATGAGAACAACCTTGTCAGTGTAGTATTTTGATAATACTTTGTCTATAAGAAGTTATTAGTTGTTAGTTACCGAAGTTTAGCTCCAGTGCTATTTAGTTATACAATTAGTCTATTCTATTGTCATCAACATGTTTATATCTTATGTAACATCTAATGTATAGTACTCAGTTCTATGTACAAAACATACTTTGTCTTTGTTTACAGTTTCATAAATTTGTTCAAGTAAAGCTTCAAAACAGCAAACCTGCTTCTTGAGGAATTATTTGAATGAGTGTTTAGCTGGCTGGATAACTGGATAGGAGCACATCTAGTGAGACCACTACAATGAAAAGACAGCAATACAGCTAGCTGTGAAGAGAGGAGATCCTCCACGTGGAGCAGCAAGGACTCAGAGTAGGCCATCATGAAAGAGCCAGCTTAAGTCTTTACCTTGTACACCACACTTACCTCACATCAACATGTCAGAAGGTAATCCCGAAAACGCTACTCAGCGAGTAGAAGACCTTAAACAGTTAGATGAAACTGTAGAATGTGACAATCTGTCTATAAGCTCTCGTTGCTACAGATCGTCAGCTGGTTCTAGATTGCCAGCTGGTTCACGGTCATCAGCTGGTTCACAGTCATCAGCCAGCTCACGGTCGTCAGGTGGTTCTAGGGTAAGCATGGCCATCGCCAAAGCACGGGCTAAACTAGAAGCAGCCCAAGCCAGAGCTGCGCATGCCGACAAAGAAATAGAAATAAAAGTTGAACAGGCCCATCTCAAAGCAGGAATAAAAGCCGACCGGGCCCCTCTCAAAGCTGACCAGGGCCGTCTCCAAGCTGAACTCCAAGCTGACCAGGCCCATCTCCAAGTTGGAAGCCAAGCTGCACAGGCCCGTCTTCAAGCCACATTAGACGCTCTACAGGAAGAAAAAGAGATAGATGCTGCATTAGCTGAGGCACAAGTATTCGAGGCAATTTTAGTGGAAGCTGATCCTGAGACAGCTAACAAACCTTTAATTCCCATTCCGCGGCAGAGTCGAAGACAGCACACCAGAGATTACGTGAGCGACCAAGCCGACATACAGTTTACGAGAGAGAGGGATGAAGACCCGCACATCTCTACAGACTCAAGCACTTCATATAACATGCCCCATGGCACCAATCAAGGTCAAAATGGACAACGTGCCTCAAGTCACAGGATCCTCCCCTGCAAAAGAGAGGACATGGTGCAGAGGAATGGAGCGCTGAAGAGAGAAAGTCAACAGGAAACCCCCTCTCATTTCCTTGAGACCCCCAACAGAGCCCCTACTCAAGGCAACCCTGGCACAGGTCCCAGCACCTACGACCTTGCCAAATACCTTGCACGCAGCCAGCTGCTGACTACAGGGTTAACCACATTCGATGACAGGCCAGAGAATTATCGGGCGTGGAAGTCTTCCTTCCACGGTGCCATATCGGGCTTAAACCTGTCGGCAGAAGAGCTTGACCTCCTTATCAAATGGCTCGGCCCAGAGTCCGCCGGACAGGCACGCAGGATAAAAGCGGTCAATGTGGGACATCCACCAGCGGGGTTGAAGATGGCTTGGGCGAGGCTGGAAGAAAGCTATGGCTCACCTGAAGCCATTGAAAGGGCTCTCTTTGCCAGGTTGGAGAACTTTCTGAAGTTGACAAATAAGGAACCCCAGAAGCTCCGCGACCTTGGAGATCTGCTGTCGGAACTCGAGGCCGCAAAGCAGGACGGCTACCTACCCGGCCTATCATACTTAGACACTTCCAGAGGGGTAAGTCCCATCATTGAGAAGCTTCCATTCAATCTGCAGGAGAAGTGGATATCGTTCGGGTCAGAGTTCAAGCTAAAGCACAACGTTACCTTCCCTCCATTCTCTGTGTTTGCCAACTTCATCCGTAAAGAAGCCAAAGCCAGGACCGGCCCCAGCTTCAACCTCTTCCCCTCCCACACAGCACTTGCCAGGAGAGATAAGTTTGACAGACATGGAAAGACACCAATATCTGTCCACAAAATGCAAGTGTCTTCAACCGAGAACACGAAGGATCAGAAGAAATCTGAGGATATGAGCAAACAATGCCCCATCCAAAGCAAGCCCCATCCATTAAAGAAGTGCAGAGGCTTCAGAGAGATGTCCCTGGAAGACTGAAAACAGTATCTCAAAGAGAAATCTATATGTTTCAAGTGCTGCTCTTCCACGAACCATCTCGCCAAGAACTGCAAGGTAGATGCAAAATGCACAGAATGTGAAAGTGATCGGCACATTTCAGCACTCCACCCAGGCCCAGCTCCTTGGAAGTCAGAGTCGCCTCCTCCCACCTCAGAGCACGGTGGGGAGAGAGAGGGAGCTGCCGGTCTGGAGATTACATCCAAGTGCACCGAGGTGTGTGAGAGTAGGAGTGAGCGCAAGAGCATGCTCCAAGGTATGCCTCGTTAATGTGTACCCTGTAGGACGTCGCCAGGAATCTGAAAAGATGTATGCCATACTAGACGAACAAAGCAATCGTTCTCTAGCAAGATCCGAGTTCTTCGACATCTTCAAGGTCAAAGGAAGTCCGTCGCCTTACATGCTGAAGATGTGTGCTGGATTTTCAGAGACAGCCGGCAGGAGGGCCTGTGGTTATGTTGTTGAGTCACCCAACGGGAAGATTAATCTCCCCCTTCCTACACTGATCGAATGTAATCAAGGCCCCGACAACCGTTCTGAGATTCCCACTCCGAATGCAGCTCATCACCACCGTCATCTGAGACGCATTGCAGACGAGATCCCACCTCTTGATCCAGATGCAGACATAACTTCTGTTGTTGGGAAGGGACATCCTGAGGGTACATATGATAAGGAAACAAATCAATGGTCCACATGACGCCCCTTTCGCCCAAAGGCTAGACCTCGGCTGGGTCGTTGTTGGAGACGTGTGCCTCAAGGGTGCTCACAAGCCATCTCAAATGAGCACACTCAAGACTTCCATCTTGGAGAATGGTCGTCCAAGCTACCTTACCCCATGCAGTAGTCAGATCCGAGTGACAGAGAAATTCAGTCATATGGCCCAGCCTCAGAAAACCCCAGCGCTAATCTCCACAAACAGCACACAGATGATGCTCACTGGAGAGAACCCGGGTCAGTCAGTCTTCTGTCGCACCGCCAATGACCACAAACTTGCTCCATTGATTGACGACATCAGATTCCTCCAGATTATGGACAATGAGGTCTCTCGTGACAGCTCTAACAGCCGGGTTGCACCCTTACCCTTCCAGAACCCCTGACGATGGCTGCCGAACAACAGGGAGTATGCCTATAATTGTCTTAATTCACTCCGTCGCACACTAGAGAAGCAGCCGAAGATGAAAGCACACTTCCTAGAGTTTGTCAAGAAAATGCTTGTCAACGATCATGCAGAGATAGCTCCTCCACTCCAGGAAGGCCAAGAGTGTTGGTACCTCCCTTCCTTCGGAGTCTATCACCCCAAAAAGCCGGAACAGATCCGCGTGGTGTTTGACTCCAGTGCACCATATCAGAGAGTCTCTCTCAAAGATTTACTCCTCACAGGGCCTGACCTCAACAACAGCCTCTTGGGGGTACTCATGAGATTCAGGAAAGAGCCCGTCACCATCACTGCCACTATCCAGCACATGTTTCACTGCTTTGCGGTGAGAGAAGACCACAGAGACTTCCTCCGCTTCCTGTGGTATTGCAACAACGACCCCAACAGAGACATTGTGGACTACAGAATGCGTGTCCATGTCTTCGGGAATAGCCCATCCCCTGCTGTCGCTACATACGGACTAAGGAGGGCTGCCAAGGAAGAAGAAGACGACTTTGGCAGTGATGTGAGAGGGTTCATCGAACAAGAGTTCTACGTCGACGATGCACTGAAGTCATTCCCGACCGAAGCAAAGGCCATCAGTACCCTTGGAGGAGCTCAGGAACTACTTGCAGTATCCAACCTCAGGCTACACAAGATAGCCTCTAACAGACCAGTAGTGATGGAGGCATTCCCCCCTGAAGATCGTGCTAAGGACATCAAAGATCTAGACCTCTTCACTGATGACCTCCCCCTACAGCGTAGTCTTGGAGTGCCTTGGAACATAGCAACAGACATGTTCACGTTCCAAGCTTTAGATGACAAGAAACCCTTCACATGTAGAGGAGTGCTCTCTACAGTCAACAGCCTATACGACCCTCTCAGCTTCTTAGCCCCTGTCACCATACAAGGCAGGCTGCTCCTCAGGGAACTCACCACACGCACTGAAGAGTGGGATTCACCCCTCCCTGAAGAGATGGATGCAGAGTGGGACAGATGCAGAGACTCACTTCAAGATTTACAGGAGATCTGAATACCTTGCTCCAATATGTCCTTCTCTCCCTCAAATGCCCAATTCAAAGAGCTTTGTGTCTTTGCAGATGCATCCGCTAAGGCCATTGCAGGTGTGGCTTATCTGAAGGTCACCACTCAAGATGGACAAAGCAAAGTCAGCTTCGTCTTTGGAAAGGCCAAGTTGGTAGCCCAGCCAGACCTCACCATACCCAGATTGGAACTCTGCGCAGCAATATTAGCAGTTGAAATTGCAGAGTTCATATTAGAGGAGATTGATCTGAAGTTGGACAGCATCACGTATTATATAGACAGCAAAGTGATGCTAGGATACATCCATAACCAAAGTAGACAGTTCTACATATACGTGAACAACAGGGTCCAACGTATTCGACAGTCCACATCTCCCGACCAGTGGAGGCACATCCCAACAGATCTGAACCCAGCTGACCATGGGTCTAGATCTGTAACAGCGTCCCTTCTCAGCAGCACAACTTGGCTGTCAGGACCTGCTTTTCTTCTGGATCAGTCCCTGCACTCCTCCGAACTCAATGAGTCATTCGACCTCCTCAACCCTGTTTCTGACTCCTAGATACGCCCACAAGTCACAGCGAACGTTACTCAAATCTCTAAGGACCTGATGAGCACCAAACACTTTGAGCATTTCTCCAAATGGAACGCTCTCATAAAGACAGTAGCATGCCTAACCCACATAGCTCATACCTTCTCCCAGCCTACACAAGAGAGTAGCTGCCATGGGTGGCACATCTGTCATAAGAGTCCCTCTGAAGAGGAGCTCAAGAGAGCCAAAGTCCTTGTGATGAAGAGCGTCCAACATGAGTGTTACTCAGAAGAGTTGAAGTGCATAGCAGCAGAATGCAACCTACCCCCTCACAGTAGTCTACGGAAGCTGCATCCTATCGTCGACACCGACAGACATTTCAGAGTTGGGGGACACATATCGCAGTCTCAACTAGGAACAAATGCAACCAACCCCATCCTCATTCCAGGTCATCATCACCTGGCCACTCTGCTTGTGCGTCATCATCATGAGGCTGTGAAGCACCAGGGCAGACATTTCACCAAAGGTGCCATCAGAGCAGATGGCCTCTGGTTGGTTGGAGCTAAGAGATGTATCAGCGGCACGCATTTCAAATGTGTCACTTACAAGAAACTCCGTGGGAAGACAAAGCACCAACAGATGGCAGATCTGCCAGCCGAGCGGTTACAAGTAGCACCACCTTTCACCTAAATAGGTGTAGACGTCTTTGGACCATGGGACGTGGTCTCACGCCGCAGCAGAGGACACGCCAATAGCAAAAGGTGGGCGGTGATGTTCTCATGTATGTCCACAAGAGCTGTACATATCGAAGTTATAGAAACAATGAACGCCTCCAGCTTCATAAACGCTCTGAGAAGGTTTATCTCAATCAGAGGCCCGGCAAAGCAAATACGCTCGGATTGCAGCACAAACTTTGTTGGTGCTTGCAGAGAGCTGAAGATGGATGGATCAAGTTCCAGCTCAGAGAGTGTGGAGAAGTATTGTAGGGGTTCGCAAAAATTCCCTCAGTCCCCGAAGATCGAGAAATATTAATTTACATCGTGGAAATTGCCTCTGGGTTGGACAATGTTTTAACCATGCCCAGAACCACAGAAGGCTGCGTTAAGGAGCCCGTGAGCTAGGCAGCACTTGGACAACACCGGAATCAAAGAACTTTGTAAAGAATCGCACCCCTTAAGACAGTACATTTTAATTGAAGTTTGTACCCTTGAGTTTGGTAAATTGCAAAGGGCTTTAAAAATGGCTGTCAGAAAAGCATGGCCAAGGACAAAGGAAGCAGCTCATGTATGTCTGTGAAAAGGGGGAGGGTCAAAGTTGGCAGTCAAATTCTCTCAATCAGAAAGGGAGTTTCCCTTCCCTCCAGAGACAATCGATGTTTGTTTACAGAAACTGCTGAATGTTGACATAAGGGATTAACCCACTTAGGCTGTGGTTTCGAGTGACCACAAGAGAGTCGGTTTCTGTTTACATAGTAATCCAACCCCATTCAAAACCCATCAGGGTGATTGGAGATGGTTCGAAGGCTCAGCACTGATTTTTGAAAAAGACACTCAAACTGAGGAAGGGAACAGTTTAATCTGAATGGGTTTGAATCACCCATTACCCAGATAATAGGGCAGTTGGATCCCTTTTGTTTTAGCCAGACGAACTTGGATTTGGGCAGGAACATTTCGGCCCCAGAATGAAGACACATTCAAACCACCCCAAGCTTTATTCAAAACCCATTCCAGACAATGGGAGCAGTTTGGCCACTGGGAAATAGCCCGTTTGAATCAACCAATCATGGCCTTTCTCTTGTGTATTCGAACTTTTCGGCACAAATTTGCACACAGACCTTTTCAGCGCCAAAACAGCAGGAGCTCCCAGGATATAAAGATAGCTTCTCAGAAGCATATCTCTCTCTCTTACACTTTGGACCACAGGTGAGCAGGTTTCTGACTCCTCAACAAGGCAACCTAGTGAGAAGTAAAGGTGTGGTAATTTAAGGGAAATGTTCTAAGATTGTAAGTTTAACATTGTAGCCATTTATCCCTCATTTTTGCCATCTGCCTTCCCCTGTTAAGCAATTTTAACTGTTGTATTGATCGTGTGGTGTAGTTTATTTAGTTAATAAAGTTTGACTTTCTTACATCCATATCATTTGTCCATTTTTAATATATCATTAATTATAAGTTCCTCCAGTCAGAAATGGAAGGGTGGGTTTAGCGATTCGAAACCGCTGTTTGGGATTGGTCAGAGCGCAGCAGCAAAAAGCTGCTTGACCAGGTAAATTACCGTAAACCAAGTAAAGGAAGGTAAATTACCGTAAACCAGGTAAAAGATGCCCCCTACAAATTGGCGACCGCGGCAGGACTGGAGGCAGTTTTTGAAATGATAAGTGGTCTGGATCTGGAGAAAGCATTAGCTCTTACTTTTCTTGCTTTTTGTCTGTGGGTAGCCCTGGAGAAGTTAGCGGCAGCGTGTAAGCTGACCTATTATGGTATAGGTGGCTGGGTTAAGAGGGTGAGATGAGGGTGCTTGAGGAGGTTGCAGAGGCCAAGAATCAGGAGTCCAAGTTTGAAAAATGCCAGGCAGAGATAGAACGCCTCATAAGTGAGGTGAATGAGGCCAGAGATAGTGGGATGAGGGTGCGGGAAGAAAATGCACGCCTCACACTAGAGGTCACGAAATGCTAGGCAGAGATAGAACACCTTGTGCAGGAAGTCACAGAGGCTAGGGACAGTGAGATGAGGCTACAGGAGGAAAATGCACACCTCACCCAAGGAGCTAACGAGGGTAAAAGCCATGCGAGGCACAAGATAGAGTTCCTAAAGTGCCAAATTACAGAAGCTAAGAGTAACGAGATGAGACTGCGGGAAGAGAATGCCGCCTCACCTCAGAAGTAACAGAGCAGGAGGAAATGGTTAGGGAGGTAAAGGCAGCTTATAAGCTGGCCTGCGACCAAAGGTTTGAGGAAGCAGATCATGGCCCCTGTAGGGCAGAGATAGAAAGCCTTAACACGGCTTTAAAAGGAGCAAAGGGGATGATTTGTCTGATCAGCCCGAAGGCAGGTCAGCCGGATTTTACTGGCAACCTAAGTAAAACAGCCCCACAGGCAACACCCAAGGAAAGGTTGGCTAGGGAATTAGAGATCCCAAGACAGCAGCCCACAGCTCCGAGTTTTGAGGAGCTCTGGCAGCAAGAAGGGGTGGACAATGGGGTGGTAGGAGAACGCCAGCAGGTCCCGCTAGGCAGGCGGGGACTAGGATCAGTGTACCCACTCCGACAACAGAGGTATGGTCACCAGTGAATGATAATAACCCAGGGGCTGTTCAGCATATCTATCTGGTAGCCTATGATACCCCACAGCTCAGACACCATGTGAAACATATTCCCCTGCTCTCCGAAAAGGGAGACCCCTCAGTGCAATTCCAAGGTGTAGAACAGGCAGCCTGTGTTAACGGCGGTGATGAGGAAGAGAAAACCAAAATGTTGCTTTCCTCTGTAGATAGTACACTCTATCAGACCCTTTCAGATGAGGCTAAGAGAGGGCAAAAGGGTTTTGAGGACCTAAAGGAGTAAATACTGGAAGACATGTGTGCGAACAACGGCAATCCATTCGATCGCATAGGGAAAATACTGCAGGAGGAAGGGGAGACCCCACAGGCATTTGCAGACAGGCTGTGGCCAGTCTACAACAGCGCATGTACAGGGGGACAAAATAGGGCACAACTGAACCAGCAGCAGCGAACCCAATGGCTTTGTTGCCTGGTATCCAATTGCCTGCCCCAGATAAGAGCAAAGGCTGATACTTGATTTGACCCCCGAGACCCCCTAGCAACCAAAGAGACTGTAATCCGGCAGCTCACGGAAGCATAAAAGAATGGTAGGAATAGTGGGACCCCTCAGCAAAAGGGTAAGGTCCACGAGGTTAAACCTGGGGCTCAATACATGAAAGAGTGGTGCCAGGAGGGGAGCCGTCCCTCCCAGAACAAGGTCACTTGTTACAGGTGCGGGAAGGATGGCCACTGGCACAGGGTTTGTAAAAAGCCTGGGAGAGACGATAAAGCCAGGACCCCCGTAGCCCCAGCTCAGAAGGCAGAGACAGAAACTCCTCCCGATACAGTCGAGTCAGTCATGGAGTTGATAAAATATTTCCTCAGGGCCAATCAGGGAAAGGTAGCAGCCATCAGTGGTGCTGCAGCCCCCTCGCCCACCTCTGCCTCCCCACAATGACTGGCCGATATGCTCGCCAAGGAGGGTGCACGTGCAGGCACTTTCTGGGACGCATATGAGTCAAGGCCAGTGGCAGCCATTCCAGGCAGGGATGGGACACAGGGAAAATTGCATAAATCTGACCATACAAGCTCAAGTTCACAGGCTGTAAAGAAAGGCACTGTGGCTTGTTCCATGGGAAAAGTTGTCCGGCCCACCAATTGGGACACTTCCCCGCCCCAGTGGAACCTCAGTTTTGGCCAAAGTTTAAATTTGAACCAGTTATCTAGTTCAGAAACAGAGAAGCAGCAGCCTGAGAGTAGAAATCTGCAGGCTGCTGCGAGCTCATTCACAGAAGAGTCTGCCCACGCATGCGCAGTCGCTGGTCTGGAGACAGGAATTCCCCAGTCTTTTAAACAACAAGTTCATGCAGGCGCAGTCGCGCGCCTGAGGGGAGAGATTTCCCAACACCAGGTTGGCGCAGGCTTAGTTCCCCAGCCCATGCCCCAGCCCTTAGAAGAGATTGTTTGCACAGGCGCTGTTGCCTGCGGGACCACAGCGGCTCCTCTTCAGTTTTCCCGCGCAGGCGCAATCGCCTGTTTTAACACAGAGGCTTCACAGCCTCTGCCGGGGGACTCCAGGGAGGAGGTTCACGCAGGCGCAGTTCCCCAGCCTGTGACCCCAGCGGCTCCTCATCAGTTTTCCCGTGCAGGCGCAGTCACCTGTTTGAAGACAGAGGCTTCACAGCCTCTGCCGTGGGACTCCGGGGAGGAGGTTTGCGCAGGCGCAGACACCTGGCCTCTGCCGTTGGACTCCGGGGAGGAGGTTCGCGCAGGCGCAGTCGCCTGTTTAAAGGGACAAGCTCCCCAGCCTGCTACTAGAGTGTTTCCCCCTATGGTGTGGGACCCTGGGGAGGCAGGGATAGCAATTCCTGTTGCAGGGGACTTAGGAAAGAAGCTGGTAGCAGGTTTTGGACCTGGAGAGGAAGATTTTCAGCCATCAGCAGCGGGTGGTGAGAGAATACCTGCCCCCAGTACAGGAGTGGGTAGGGAAAAGGAGACAAACCCAGAGTACAAGCAGGCTGCCAGGTATATTATACAGTCTGGGCTGTTTGCATCAGGGGGAGAAGGCTCCCAGCCAGCTAGGGCTGTGACCAAGGCTCAGGGTCCGTCAGTCAAAGTTTCCCCCACAGAGACGCGCCTCAGAAGGTCTCTTCGGGTTTTCCAGCCCAAGAAAGCATGGTCACCTACTTTACAGTGGAGTAGGGCGGACTCCCGAACCAGGGAGAAGCCAAAGGGCAGAGGTCCCCAATCAGCAACCATAAGCTGCCAGGGACCAGAAGCTGGAATCAGTCCAGCTTCGCTGCAGGCAGCAGTAATCTGCGACAGTGACACCAGAGATTAGCCTGGCCGTCCGGAGACGGGCGGCATTTGTATTATAGCTTTGTGTTAAGTAACCAATGTTTATAGCTTGCTTTTAAGGTGTTTGAATTTTAAGTTTTGATCTAACTAGTCATTTTAAGTTTAAGTTTAAAGTTTAAGTTTAGAAGTGTGCCAAATGGTCCGAGGTCGAGGGACCCGACCATGTCGCCACCTAAGGCAGCAGGTCAGTGAGAGACCTGGCTGCATGTCCTTTTAAGTTTTTTTACAGGAGAGTGGACCAAGGAGCAGCCCTGTTCGCCCAGCCCGAGCTGGGCATCGAATGAAGATATGGATACAGAATGTTGGGGATCACCTCGCCACTGGACAAATCCAGGAGAGCCCGCAGCGAACTTCGGGATAAACCGGACAGGGTCCGGAGGAACTTGCCTACTCATCCTACATGGAAGAGATGGCCCCAGCTGGGTGGGGACGGCCCCCAACCCATCACTATCTTGACCAAATTTTACTTGCGGGAGACCTCGCTATTGAGGAGTCATGGTGGGGAAGCATGGGCGCCTTGTCAGATAGGGACGCGTTCCCGGGGAGTGGGTGGTGA
The DNA here is from genome assembly GCF_052327205.1 of Somniosus microcephalus. Taxonomy (NCBI): domain Eukaryota; kingdom Metazoa; phylum Chordata; class Chondrichthyes; order Squaliformes; family Somniosidae; genus Somniosus; species Somniosus microcephalus. The sequence continues at coordinate 228,579,614 of NC_140993.1, read as the reverse complement.
TGGCCCGGGAAAGATTGTAAAGGGGAGGGGGAGACCCAAGAGTCAAGTGGGTGCGTTCGGGGAAGGGAGGAACTCACCCGGGGGCCCACGGGCAAAGTTGGAGTGTAAGTGTGGCTGGGAAGGAAGGTGGGTGGCCGGATCTGGGATCCAAGTTTGTGTGTGGGGCCAGTGAGTGCCGCCACTCAGGCACCCATCATTTTCTGCAGCCAGTTGAGGGAAGATGGGAGGGGGAGGGACTGGGAGTCGCGATCCCATACTCCCCGGTCTCGGTTTGCAAAATGTGAGGGGTGCCCGGCCTCACAAAGGGACAAGGGAATGGCTCGGGGCTGCCAGATCAGACTGTTCTGTAAAATCCATTCTGTATGTCTTAAAATTTTAAGACCATTAAAGGGGGGTGGAAGGAACATTTACTGCCCAGGTGGGAGGAGCAATACCCACTCAAATTTCGCGACACATCATTGGCACGTGATGGTCGGGGTTTATTTCAGCATTTGTTTCATATGTTTAATGGAGATATTTGTATTTTGTTTTACAGTTCCAAGTGCTGCAGAGGCGTAGGACACTCTCCATGCTTGGGATCATTTTGATTACATTGTATAACCAAGATTGCAACATTTTGTAAGGTGTTATAATGTAAAAAGTGGTGCAGGGGTATGAGACCCCTTGTTGTAACATTTTGTAATTGATGTATCTGTAGATGCCTACCATACCACGGTTTTTCTCGGATTTAAGGGGGAACAGACGGGTCGGGGGATCAGTGGCAGGTAGATATAGGTAAATACAGGAGATGGTTGTTTGTCGGGGGTCAGAAAATTTTACTCACTTTCTTCAAGTGGATATGATAAGCAAGTTGGAAGTATCCAAAGGGTGGAATGTAGGGGTTCGCAAAAATCCCCTCAGTCCCCGAAGATCGGGAAATATTAATCTACATCGTGGAAATTGCCCCTGGGTTGGACAATGTTTTAAATGTGCCCAGAATCGCAAATGGTTGCGTTAAGGAGCCCATGAGCTTGGCAGCACTTGGACAACACCGGAATCTAAGAACTTTGTAAAGAATCGCATCCCTTAAGACAGTACATTTTAATTGAAGTTTGTACCCTTGAGTTTGGTAAATTGCAAAGGGCTTTAAAAATGGCCGTCAGAAAAGCATGGCCAAGGACAAAGGAGGCAGCTCGTGTATGTCTGTGAAAAGGGGGAGGATCAAAGTTGGGAGTCAAATTCTGTCAATCAGAAAGGGAGTTTCCCTTCCTTCCAGAGACAATCGATGTTTGTTTACAGAAACTGCTGAATGTTGACATAAGGGATTAACCCACTTAGGCTGCAGTTTTGAGTGACCACAAGAGAATCTTTCTGTTTACATAGTAATCCAACCCCATTCAAAACCCATCAGGGTGAATGGAGATGGTTCGAAGGCTCAGCACAGATTTTTGAAAAAGACACTCAAACTGAGGAAGGGAACAGTTTAAACCGAATGGGTTTGAATCACCCATTACCCAGACAATAGGGCAGTTGGATCCCTTTTGTTTTAGCCAGATGAACTTAGATTTGGGCAGGAACATTTCGGCCCCAGAATGAAGACACATTCAAACCACCCCAAGCTTTATTCGAAACCCATTCCAGACAATGGGAGCAGTTTGGCCACTGGGAAATAGCCCGTTTGAATCAGCCAATCATGGCCTTTCTCTTGAGTATTTGAACTTTTCAACACAAATTTGCACACAGACCTTTTCAGCGCCAAAACAGCAGGAGCTCCCAGGATATAAAGATAGCTTCTCAGAAGCATATCTCTCTCTCTTACACTTTGGACCACAGGTGAGCAGGTTTCTGACTCCTCAACAAGGCAACCGAGTGAGAAGTAAAGGTGTGGTAATTTAAGGGAAATGTTCTAAGATTGTAAGTTTAACATTGTAGCCATTTATCCCTCATTTTTGCCATCTGCCTTCCCCTGTTAAGCAATTTTAACTGTTGTATTGATCGTGTGGTGTAGTTTATTTAGTTAATAAAGTTTGACTTTCTTACATCCATATCATTTGTCCATTTTTAATATATCATTAATTATAAGTTCCTCCAGTCAGAACTGGGAGGGTGGGTTTAGCGATTCGAAACCGCTGTTTGGGATTGGTCAGAGTGCAGCAGCAAAAAGCTGCTTGACCAGGTAAATTACCATAAACCAGGTAAAAGATGCCTCCCTACCGTATCTCCAAGAGCAGAAATGTACCTGGGTATTCAACCCACCTCACTCATCCCACATGGGAGCGCATGATCAGCATTGCCCGCCGCATCCTCGACTGCATGCTTCTCCAAGTTAGATCATCTTGTCTCACACATGAAGTCTTGACCACACTGATGGCTGAGGTCACCACCGTGATGAATGCAAGGCCCCTCATCCTCTTGTCTTCAGACCCGGGATCGCCCCTCATCCTCACTCCGGCCATGCTTTTGACCCAGAAGACAGGCATTTCCCCTTGTCCTCCAGGAGATTTTGGGGCAAGAGAACTCTTCAAGGAAGAATGGAAACGGGTTCAGAGTCTGGCAGACACGTTTTGGGGCAGGTGGCGATGAGAGTACCTCAACACATTGCAGAGCCGATGCAAGTGGCAGGACAAGAGGCCAGATCTCAAAGAAGGAGATGTTGTCTTGATGAAGGACAGTCAGTCAGGCAAAAAGGAATGACTGGCCTATGGCTATCATCGTGAAGTCCCATCCCAGCCAGGATGGGAGAGTGAGAAAGGTGGACTTGAGAGTCATCAAAGAAGGAACAGCAAAGGTCTTCTCTTGGCCTGTCTCTGAGGTGGTCCTTCTTTTGTCGCCAGAGGACTCCAGTGACAATAGAGTTAGGATTATGTGGAGTTGCTAACGACCCCAGATGGGGAGTGTTCTGGACTTATTACTTGCAGATAGCACCCGATCATGGTTGTTCGTGTATAGCAGTGTTAGTGTATAGCATTAGGTTATTTGACCTTGTTCCTGTTTGACCCGGAAGTCGTATTCCAGGAAGAACCTGGCAAAGTTATGAAGAAAACTACATGAGGGATTCTCAATCCTGTTCCATCTCTTCTCATACGCTAGGGAAGAAGCACTGTCTGAGTATCTTTGTTTAATAACATGAGAACAACCTTGTCAGTGTAGTATTTTGACAATACTTTGTCGATAAGAAGTTATTAGTTGTTAGTTACCGAAATTTAGCTCCAGTGCTATTTAGTTATACAATTAGTTTATTCTATTGTCATAAACATGTTTATATCTTATGTAACATCTAATGTATAGTACTCAGTTCTATGTACAAAACATACTATGTCTTTGTTTACAGTTTCACAAATTTGTTCAAGTAAAGCTTCAAAACAGCAAACTCGCTTCTTAAGGAATTATTTGAATGAGTGTTTAGCTGACTGGATAACTAGATAGGAGCACATCTAGCGAGACTAGTACACCTTGGCTCTTGAAGCAGTCATCTCGCTATCAGTAACACTGAGAAGCAGCAGAATGTGAACGAAACACCACTAGGCTGCATGGGCCCCTTAAATGCAGCTGAATTGAAGACATCAGCAGAGGCAAGCAGCAAATCCGAACTCACTGATTGGGCCGGGTAATGCACACAGTGGGCCCAATAAGCCCAGTTAAGTCAAAATAGTTATTTCAGTCAGGCTGAAACCGGCAGAGGGACTGGAACCCGCTGACCGGCCAACCTGAAATGAACCCGCTTCCTATGGGAAAATTGCGGCCAAAGTATTTGTTTAATTTCACTGCCATTTCATTATTCCCAATTATAATTTCTCCTGCCTCAGCCTGTAAGGAACCCACTTTTACTTTCGCTAAGCTTTGCCTTTATACACACTGTGATCAACCACCCCCTAGACTGAAGGGTGTGTTGTTGTGGGAACAGGAGAACACAAGCACAGTCACAAGTTTGCTCTATGAAAACAGCAATTAGCTGTGTTTTATTTTAGCAAATGGGGAAAAAGGTTCACGTCTGGCAAAATCCAACAACCATATGACGTTCGAAGAAAGCAACAAGCCAGGGTTATTTTACCACTGGGTCTTTCTCCAAAAATAGTATTCCACCCGGGTTCATCAACCCTCTCTGTGGCAGCATCCAGCTGGTCCTCAACGGCAGTTGTGGCCCTGTCCTGTCTCTCTCCTCAGGTACACTGGCCTCCTCGCAGGTACACTGGCCTCCTCGCAGGCGCACTGGCCTCCTCGCAGGCGCACTGGCCTCCTCGCAGGCGCACTGGCCTCCTCGCAGGCGCACTGGCCTCCTCGCAGGCGCACTGGCCTCCTCGCAGGCGCACTGGCCTCCTCGCAGGTGCACTGGCCTCCTCGCAGGCACGGGCCTCGGCGCAAATGGCCTTCTCCTCAGGCACTGGCCTGCAGGCCCCGATCCCCGGCCTGCTCCTCAGGCACTGACCTCTGGCCCTGAAGGGATGCACTAGTTGGCCTTTTAAACTAGTGAGCTAATGGGCAGATTTGCCTCAGGTGTGTTGGAGGTGGGTGTGGCCTTCCTGAATTGGAGTGAGGACTTTGTCACCATCTGGTGGCCACATACCATCCATCCACCTGTAAACCGCCCCCATAGCTCACATATCCCCCCCCTCAGCTCCGACCTCCGGGAAGGGGCGACACTATCAAAGCAGACCAAAGGGCCTCACATCAGCACCATTACGTTAATATCACGTCATCTTCACATTAATATCACATCATTATTATATTAATATCACATCCTCATCTTCACATTAATATCACCTCATCATTACATTAATATCACTTTATCATCATTACATTAATTTCACATCATAACCTTAATATCTCCACCATGTGTTGGAATCATAGAGTTCAAGTCAGTCAGAAAACCTTTCCAGAAACACAGTTTTGCAAAGTCTTCATAATGTTTTAGTGCTTCATCACACAATTCTCGAGCTCTAGAAATATCTCCCAACACCCACTCTAATTTCACAGATTTCATAAATACTCTTGTAGTAGGAGCACTGCTCCTAGCTTTAGCCCGGAGTCTTTGCGTGCTTTCACCATCGAACGTCAGGGTCCTCGACACAACATTCCTTTTACTCAATTCCAGCTGAAGTTTCTGTAGCTCCTGTTCTCGGAGTTCAAATTCTCTTAACATTTTTGTTCTGTGTTCCCTGAATTCCTTCTCGGCCTCTTCTTTCTTCATTTTGACCTGATTCAGCTTCACATACACAACTTCCAGCTCATCAATTTTTGATTTGGTACCCGACACCCTATAAATGCCTTCACTCTTCATGCCATAACTCTCAATGTAGTCAATGCACTCTCGAAAAACTGCTGGCAGCTGGATCCCATCATACAGCATAGTCCTCACAGCAGCCTCGGCTAATGGAACACCAAAGATTGGTCTGAGGGAAGAAGGAGTATCCACCGGAACTGCTTCCTGCTCTGCTGCAGGCTTCTTCTTTTTCTTTTTCTCTTTCCACTGCTTAACAACATCTGCTGTGGTTATATCTTTGGACTTTTCTTCCTTTGGCTTCTCTTTGACCTTAAAGTCCTTTTCTTTCTCTTGGAGAAAAGAGGCTTTTTGAAGACATGGATACCCTTTGGCCTTTTCATCTTTGATGGGCACTCTGCTTCATCACCTGAGCTGTCCCCTTGGGAAGCCGCATACCCCTCGGTTCTCTTTTCTTTCTTTTTAAATTTGCCTTTTTTCTTTGCATGTTCCTTTTCAGTAATTTCTTTATCAACATGTTCTGCTGCGTTTCCTGAGATACGTTCCACACAACTTCCACAATTAATCTGGTCACTGATTGGTACACAGACTTCTTCACTGAGAGAACAAGAGTTTTTATTTTCTGCACGATCCTGGTCCTTTTCATTATTGGACACCTTGTCAACAGGCTCATGGAGGCCTTCGTGAGGTGGTGAAGGCTCGCCAGTATGATACAGTCTGGGGAATTTTGTAGGACTAATATCGGGTTGGCGGGTGCTGGCAGGAGGTTGATCAGCTGAGGCGTTTAGCCGGTCCCATAGGTTTTCCCTCAGCAGCTCATTGCCACGGCACTGTTCCTCAAGAATTTTTTGTATTTGTTCATGTTGGCCATAATGGCCCTGATAAACTGCTGCAAAAGGGCCTCCATCGCTCCACCAAAGGGTTTTCAACAATGTGTGCTTTGTCCTCCCAGCCACCAGAGAGCTAAAGCCACATTCTCCACCATATGATTTTCAACAATGTGTGCTTTGTCCTCCCAGCCACCAGAGGGCTAAAGCCAGCATTCTCCACCATATGCGATCAACCACCCCCTAGACCGAAGGGTGTGTTGATGTGGGAACAGGAGAACACAAGCACTGTCACAAATTTGGTCTATGAAAACAGCAAGTAGCTGTGTTTTATTTTAGCAAACGTGGAAAAAGGTTCAAGTGTGGCAAAATCCAACAACCATATGACGTTCGAACAAAGCAACAAGCCAGGGTTACTTTACCTCTGGATCTTCCTGCAAAAATAATAAGCCAGGGTTAATTTACCACTGGGTCTTTTTCCAAAAACAGTACTCCACCCGGGTTCATCAACCCTCTCTGTGGCAGCTTCCAGCTGGCCCTCAACGGCAGTCATGGCCCTGTCCTGTCTCTCTCCTCAGGTACACTGGCCTCCTCTCAGGTACACTGGCCTCCTCGCAGGTGCACTGGCCTCCTCGCAGGTACACTGGCCTCCTCGCAGGTACACTGGCCTCCTCGCAGGTACACTGGCCTCCTCGCAGGTACACTGGCCTCCTCGCAGGTACACTGGCCTCCTCGCAGGTACACTGGCCTCCTCTCAGGTACACTGGCCTCCTCTCAGGTACACTGGCCTCCTCTCAGGTGCACTGGCCTCCCCTCAGGCATGGGCCTCGGCGCAAATGGTCTTCTCCTCAGGCACTGGCCCGCAGGCCCTGATCCCCGGCCTTCTCCTCAGGCACTGACCTCTGGCCCTGAAGGGATGCACTAGTTGGCCTTTTAAACTAGTGAGCTAATGGGCAGATTTGCCTCAGGTGTGTTGGAGGTGGGTGTGGCCTTCCTGAATTGGAGTGAGAGGGGGACTTTGTCTCCATCTGGTGGCCACATACCATCCATCCACCAGTAAACCACCCCCATAGCTCACAATACCTATAGAAGCTTTTACAATCTATTTTTATGTATCTCGCTCGTTTACTCTCATTCTATTTTCCCTTTCTTTATCAACTTCTTGGTCCTCCTTTGCTGAATACTAATAACCTCCCAATCCTCAGGCTTACTTTTCCCGTGGTATTTTCCTCCTTAAGGCAATGTACATTCGTCGCGAATTATGAATTATTTCTTGAAATGTTTGCCATTGCTTTTCTACTGTCATATCTTTTAATGTAGTTTCCCATTCTACCTTAGCCAACTCACCTCTCATACCTACATAATTTGGTTTGTTCAGGTTTGGGACGCTAGTTTTGGACTTAACTAAATCACTCTGAAACTCAACCTAAAATTCTATCATATTATGATCACTGCTCCCCAAAGACTCCTTTACTACAAGGTTATTAATTAACCCTGTCTCATTCTGCAGTGCTAAATCTAAAATACCCAATTCCCTTGTAGGTTCCTTGACATACTGATCTAGTAAGCTATTTTGAATGCATTCCATGAACACGTCCTCTGCATTATTTCTGAAAATTTGGTTTGTCCAGTCTATATGAAAGTTAAAGTCCCCCATGATTACTACATTACCCTTGTTACATGTGCCTCTAATTTCTTGATTTATACTCTGCCTGACATGACAACTACTGTTAGGGGGCCTATAGAATACTCCCACTAATGTTTTCTGCCCCTTGTTGTTTCCTAGCTCCACCCAAACTGATTCTATATTTTGTATTTCTGAGCCAAGATCCTTTCTCTCTACTGTCTTTATTCCCTCCTTTATTATCAGGGCTACCCCTCCTCCTTTTCCATTCTGCCTGTCTGTTCTAAAAGTCAAATATCCTGTAATATTTATTTCCCAACCTTGGTCACTCTGCAACCATACCTCTGTAATGGCTATTAAATCAAACCCATTTATTTCTTACTGTGCTATTAATTCATCTATTTTATTGCGAATGCTTCGTGCATTCAGATATAGTACCTTTAGCTTTAACTTTTTTCCATTTTTCCCTGACGTCACTTTAGTCACTAATGACTTGTCACTTTCATTAATTCTTCTGTCCCTTCCTGACCCACTCTGCTTATCTTTACCCAGATCACTACTCTGCTCTACAACCTTGACATTTTTGTTACTGCTTTTGAGTTTACCCTTTCCTGATTCCTCCCACCCCCTCTTCATTAGTTTAAAGTCCTATCTACTGCCCTAGTTATTCAATTCGCCAGGACACCAATCCTAGCCCGGTTTAAGTGGAGCCAGTTCCCACGGAACAGATCTCTCTTTCTTCAGTACTGGTGCCAGTGCCCCATTAATTGAAACCCCTGCCTCCCACACCACTCTTTGAGCCACGCATTTAACCTTCTAATCTGTTTGTCACTATGCCAATTTGCGTGTGGCTCAGGTAACAATCCAGAGATTATTGATGTGAGGTTGTGCATTTTAATTTCGACCCTAGCTCCTCAAACTCTCTCAGCAGAACCTCATTCCTAGTTCTACCTATGTTGCTGGCTCTTACATGGACCACGACAACTGGATCCTTACCCTCCCACTCCAAGTTCTTCTCCAGCCGCGAGGAGACATCCTTTACCCTGGCACAAGGCAGGCAACACAACTCCCGGTCGCAGTTGCAGAGAACAGTATCTATCCCTCTGACTATACTGTCCCCTACCACTACCACATTAGCTTTCACTCCTCCCACTTGAATGGCTTCCTGCACCATGGTGCCATGATCAGTTTGCTCATCCACCCTGCAGTCCTTGTTCTCATACCCACAGGTAGCAAGTATCTCATACCAGTTGGTCAAAGTCAAGGGCCGAGGCTCCTCCATCACTACATCCTGGGTCCCCATACCTTCCTGACTTGCAGTCACACCCTCCTGTCTTTGACCATTGATAAACTCTAAAGCACTTCTTAACCTAAGGGTTGACTGCCTCCTGGAACAAAGTGTCCAGGTAACTCTCCCCCTCCCTGATGTCCCGCAATGTCTGCACCTCATACTCCAGCTTGTAGGGTTCTCAAAATTCCCACATTCCCCAGAGTTATTAATAAAGGGACCCTGAAGGACGAAGTTATAAGGGAACCTGAAACAAAATGGCTTCTGGACCTCGTGGCAGAAGCCTGCAAGATTGAAGAAAAACAGGACCCTGCAAAAACAGCAGGTCAGATGACATGCCTGGGTCTGTGAGGGACTTGTTATTTCTGAAGCCAGACATTAGATAATGCAGAATACGCATTCTTCATTTTGAAACCAAACAACTCAGAAAAGACTTAATCTTCAACCCATCAAGCCTTTTGCAGAAATAATCGGTTACAGTTCGAATTAGCCGCCAAGCCAGGCAAACGCCGATTAAACATTATGAATAACAAACACCGGGACATTAAGGAACATTTAACAACGGGGCAACCACCCAAAAAGCAGTTAAGGTGAACGACTATAATCACTTTAATGAGCCCACCAGAATTAGACAAAGAACTAACCCTGATTTGGCACGCAGATAACGAACCTCCAAAATAGTATAATTGTAGGCCCACCGGTAACCGAAAAGAGATGGAACTCGAGACAGGACTCGAAACACACAGGACACACGGGGCAGCAAGCGGGCAGGCGAGACGAGGTGAACGGCAAGGCCAATAAGCAGAGAAGGGCAGTGTAGAGAAGCGTTGGGGACGAGCGGGCACACACCCTGGTCCAGGCATAAGCTGACGTACGAAGCAGGGGTAGAAGCAAAAGCCAACGACCACGAGCACCGCGGTAACAAAGGGCCGGGTAAACCATATCTTCGGATCATTACTACTACACAGGTAATGACCTAGGCTACTGCGACCAAGCCAACACCGAACCCCAACCGCAACAAAAACTTCGACGACCAGACCACCACCAGAAGAACAAAACCCGAAGTTTCCATTCTGCAAGGAAAAGTACCCAACAAAGACTTTACTCCCTATCTCTAACGGAGGAAAAGAGGGTACTCAGACGACTCCACCGCCGTGCTCTGGGACCACGTGATGACGGCAGGCCCCAAAGGACACCCAGAGCGAACCCCAAAACCGCAACTGGCCCAATCGACAGGATTCGACCTGTCCAGAGACCCTTATTGGTGAGCATAATCCCTGGCCCCTCACAGCACAATTAGTTAGATGTTGGGGGTGGGACAAGGGTAAGGGGATTAATACTGCGTTTTTTTCCCTCGATGTGCCGTGTGTTCCCCATTCTTAATTAAGTGTACTCTTGTAAGCCTGTAACTATTCCAGTAATTTCCAGTGTTGTAATTTTATTGTGCCTTTTAATAAAAATACGTTTGTCTTGTACCAAACTAGTTGTCTATTCCAATTCTGTATCATCGCCTGTACCTAAGTCCAGTGTCTAGAACCTAGGGGTGTGGGAGCAATCCGAACCGCTCCGGAACCCAGTCAGAGGTGAGCTGACTGCACACACGCCACCCCCTACAAGCTCAACAACTCTGAACCAAACTTCCTCGAGCTGCAGACTTACCTCAGAAGTGGTTGCTCAGGATCATGCTGGTCTCCACATGATGCAGTTACAGCACACCACCTGCCCTGCCAAAGCTAGCTAACCTGTATTTATTTGAATAGTTAATTAATTATTTTTTGTCAATTATTTTTGATTAATTACTTAATTAGTTCATCTAGTTTTGGTTACTAATTTAATAAAGTTATAGCAATTTACAGTTTATTAGCTAGCTTAGAGACTCAAAAAAATTGTAATACTCACCAACCAATCACCTACCTGCTGTCATGTGATGTCACTCTTCAATTTTATTTCTCTCTCTCCTCCACCCTTTATTCTCTTGGCTCCGCTCCATCCCTGACCAGGTCTGCTCTCGCTGCTGCTCTTGGTGAGTTTGGGTCTCTCTCTCTCCTCCGCTCTTTATTCCCCTGGCTCCACTCCGTTCCCGACCAGGTCTGCTCTCACTGCTGCTCTTGGTGAGTTTGGGTCTCTCTCTCTCCTCCGCTCTTTATTCTGGCTCCACTCTGTCCCCGACCAGGTCCGCTCTCGCTGCTGCTCTTGGTGAGTTTGGGTCTCTCTCTCTCTTCCGCTCTTTATTTTGGCTCCGCTCCATCCCCGACCAGGAGGGGAGGGAGGGGGAGGGGGAGGAGAAGGAGGGGGAGGGGGAGGGGGGGAGGGGAGGGAAGGGGAGGGGGAGGAGGGGAGGAGGGGGAGGGGGGGAGGGGGGAGGAGGGGAGGGGGGAGGAAGGGGAGGGGGAGGAAGGGGAGGGGGGGAGGAAGGGGAGGGGGAGGGGGAGGGGGGAGGGGGGGAGGAAGGGGAGGGGAGGGGGGAGGAAGGGGGGGAGGAAGTGGGGGAGGAAGGGGAGGGGAGGGGGGAGAAAGGGGAGGAAGGGGGAGGGGAGGAAGGGGAGGAAGGGGGGAAGGGGGGGAGGGGTGGAGGGGGTGGAAGGGAGGGGGAGGAAGGGGAGGAAGGGGGGGAGGGGAGGAAGGGGAGAAGGGGGGAGGGGGGAGGGGGGGAAGGGGAGGGGGGAGGGGGTGGGGAGGGAGGGAAGGGGAAGGGAGGGGAGGGGGAGAGGGGAGGGGAGAGGGGAGGGGAGGGGGAGGTGGGGGAAGGAGGGGGGGAGAAAGGGAGTGGGGGAGCCAGCAGACCCTCTCCCCTCTGCCGGCGATGGCGCCGCTGAGCTCCGTGCCGCCTCACGCACTGACATGCCGAGCGCAGCGCCCCGGTGAGCCCGAGCCACGCCCTCCCGAGGCCAGGCCTGAGACGGCCGATTGCGGCTGGCCGGGCCCGGTTGCCTTGGTAACCCTCATCCCCTCTCCGCCTCCCGATCTCCGGGCCTGGGCCTGAGCGGCCGATTGCGGCTGGCGAACCCGGTAGCCAGGGTAACCCTCTCTGCTTCCCTTCCCCTCCCGAGCCCCGCCCCCCCCCCCCCGAATGAACCGCGAGGAGCTTGCAGTGAACCCAGCCAGCCTTTGCCATGATGGCTGGCCACTGGTTCGGAATCGGGCCCAGCAGGGGGGGGGTGGGGGGTGAGGGTTGGGAGGAGCTTGCCACAAAACAATTGCCTAGGGTCCAGCATGGCTGGCAAAAGACGCCCATGCTTCGAGGCCTACCTGCAAAAACGGGGAAGAGGTAGGAAAATTAATGAGATTAGATAAAAGATTTAGAAAGTAATTAACTTTTTTTAAAAACAATATGGCCTAGAAATTCAGTTGGTTGCGCCAGCCGGTAGCGCCTTAGGAGTAGATGTCGGGCGCTAGGCGGCTAGCGGCCGGGCGCAGCGCGAACTGCGCCTCTCCCCAACTTCACAAGAGATTTAGCGGCGGCGCAAAGTCTTTGCGCGCGCTCAGCTGCGCGCGCAGATAATGACGTCATTTCCTCGTGCAACGCCCTTTGTGCACACCCAACCGGAAATTCAGTCACGACGCCCCATTGTGCGCCTGGCGCCCCTAGCGACTGGTAGAGTGGAACCTACAGTCGATCAGGGCGCCAGGGCGCAAATTAAAGGGCACTCCTCCTGCACTAGAAAAGGCTGCCATTTCACAGCACTCCTTCTTGAGAGATGGATCTTTGCAGAGAGACCAAGGTAGATAGCTTTCTGCTTTGGCTCAACACTCGGACAGGTACTTGTGGCTTCAGGCCACAGCTTTCCACTTGTCTTTGCCTCATTGACATATCATTCTTTGCTAACATATTATGGGGGCTGCAATGGGTGCAAACGCTGGCTTTCTCCATTGCATCCAAAGGGCTCACAGACGCGTGAGAGAGTGGCAGCCCTGGCGAGATGGAGAGGGGGCAACAGGCGTCGGGAAAGGAGGCCTTACCCACCCAGGGTATACCGCCAGCAGTTCTCCTATCTCAACATGTCTGACGAGCAGTGCGTTTGGAGGCTGCGATTCCGAAGGGAGGTGGTCACTGAGATCTGCCATCTGCTTGGCAGTGATCTGCAGCCACAGCTGAGGAGCAGGACGTCTCTGTCGGTGGCAGTGAAGGTGACGGTGGATCTCAACTTCTTATGCCACCGGCTCCTTCCAATCCGCGACTGGGGACATTTCCAACATCTCCCAGTTCGCCGTGCATTGCTGCATCCGCCAGGTGACCAATGCCCTTTTCAAAAGGAGGGTGTCAGTTCATCTCCTTCTCCATGGCCCTTGCCAAGCAGCAACAGCGTGCAATGGGCTTTGCAGCATTCGCGAGCTTCCCCATGGTGCAGGGCGCCATTGACTGCACGCATGTGGCTTTTGCGGGCACCTCTGGAGAATGCCGAGGATTACCGCAACCGGAAGGGCTACCATTCGCTCAACGTCCAGCTGGTGTGTGACCACAGGCAGCTCATCCTAGCTGTCAATGCCCGCTTTCCAGGCAGCAGCCACGATGCCTTCATCCTGCGACAGACTTCTGTGGCAGACATGTTCCAGGCCCAGCCTCACCCACGAGGATGGCTTATCGGGGACAAAGGCTATCCTTTGTGTACTTGGCTGATGACCCCACTCCGTGCGCCCCAGCACCCCTGCTGAAGAGGGATACAACGAAAGCCATCAAGCGATCAGGAACATCATCGAACAAACAATCGGCATCCTGAAGCAACGGGTTTCCGCTGTTTGGATCGTTACGGTGGAGCCCTACAATATTCGCCGGAGCGAGTCTCCCATTTCGTGGTCGTTTGCTGCATGCTGCACAACCTGGCTATCCGCAGGACTCAGCCACTGCCACCAGAGATTGGAGGACCACCTGGGGAGGAAGAGGAGGAGGAGGAGGAGGAGGACCAGCACAGGAGGGAGGCAGAAAGTGCAAGGGCCGCACGTCGCCGGCTTATTGAATGTCGCTTCTAGGCCCCCTCTCAGGGAATGGCTTGTGCCAATGTCAGCAGATGAATGTAGCCGCTCCACAAGCCCTCAGCCGAGCAGGGCAACCAGGACTTGACAAAAAAACCATGCACAGTGCAATTTAAGAACAATAATTTATTGCAAACCTCTGCCCTTCCCACATTACAACCTCATGTGGAGAAGCCCCCCCAAAAACACAAAACTACCAGTCTCGGCCTTACAAAAAGAAAGAAAGACACCAGTCTCGGCCTTACAAAAACACAACTACACCAGTCTTGGCCTTACAAAAAGAAAGAAAGACACCAGTCTCGGCCTTACAAAAACACAACTACACCAGTCTCGGCCTTAAAAAAAGCACCAGGCATTTGTGCAGAGCTTCTACTTTTTGCCCTGCGAGGGCGATGCCTTTCGCATCCTTGCCTGGCCCCTGCCCGCCCTGCAGCTCCTCCTCAATGGGAGCCCAGTGGCTGCAGCAAGGCTGGGGGAAGGCTGCTGAGGGTCAGATGGCGAGATGGCAGATGCCCTTGGGGGTCGGCCTGCACCAGCTCTGGCCTTGGAGGGGCCGGCTGCTGACTGCTCCAACTCTGCCTGGGCGGCAGCAGACTGTCCAGCGGCTCGTGCCAGCTGCAATGGCGGAGTGGCAGTGTCGGCTGCAGGAATGGTGCCAACCTGGCAGATCGCAGGTGCTCGCTGGTCGCCTGAGACATTGGCACTCGCACGGGCCAGCACTGCAGCATGTGCACCAAACAGCTGAAGAACAGACTGCTGGACTGCTGCTGCGCGGCGGGTGCCCTGGCGATGCCTGGCTGATCCAGCGAGGGTGGCAGCAGTTAGTGCCCGTGTGGCCCTGGTCTGTGTCCGCATGACAACAGCCAGTGAGTTGACGGCATGACTGAGCACTTGGCTCGAAGCCGCCTGTGCTGCCGCAAAGTCCTGTAGGCTCCTGGCCTGTGCTGCTCCAAATTGCTGCACACTCCTTGACAAAGACTCAATGGAGTCAGGCATCCTTGCCACTGCAGCCATGAGCTCATTGTGCCTGCGCTCAGCCTGGACGGCCATTTCCTCCAGGAGCCGCACCTCCTCTGCGCTGACTGTCGCAGGACTGGAGGCCGCACTCACCCTCTGGGGAGAAGTCCGCCGAGCTTCCCCACCCCTCCCGCGTTGCTGCAGGCCGCTGGGCCCCGGAGCTTCACTCTCCTCCGACCCTTCCCCCCGGCTCCCCTCCAGGGAAGACGTGTCCCCTTCCTCGCCATGGGCTGGCGCGGCTGAGGGTGGCACTGATGGGCCGGCTTCCTCTTCCTCCTCCTCGAATTCGGAAGCGCTGACAGTGGCAGCTTGAGGGCCCGCCTCCTCACCTGGCGATTCACCATCTGAAAGCAGGAAGGCACAAGAGTAGCTTTAGAGTGAGGACAGGGCGGCAGCGAGGAAGGCATGAGTGCTGCCATGCACTGCATTGGTCGGACAGTGGCAAAGGATGCTGATCTGAGGCACAAGTGTAACGAGAGAGGTCAAAAAGGTGATGCCCTTACCATTGGTGCCCAGAACAGGGTCGGCATCTCCAGTGGCGACAGGGCCAATCAGCCGGCCTGCCATAATGCGCTCCACACGCTGGTCGAGGTCGGAGAGCTCTTTGACGTCAGGACGGCCTCCCCCGGTGTCAGTTCGTTTCCGCCGGTTGTGCGCCACCTTGGCCTGCAAGAGAAAGGACGGCCTCTAAGTACAGTGTGTAGCCCTGATCTTGTCTGCAATGCCTCCCATGGTCGAATAGCTTGTACAGTGTGTAAAGTGCTGAATGTGCAAGTGATTTTCATGACAGTCCCATAGCTGCTGGATGAGGGCTGGCCATTAGGGCTTTCAGGTCCCTTTGCCCATAAAGTGAGGTGCACATGCAGGGATGAGGAGGACACTGGAAAGGGTACTCACCCTGACAACCCGAGTGAGGTCGTTGAACTTCTTCCGGCATTGCACAGGAGTCCTGGCAACCACGCTGTTGGAAGACACCCTGTTTGAGACCTCCCTCCAGGCTTTCTGGTAGGCGCTGGGCAGCGGCCTCTTGCCACCTTCTGGGAACAGAACATGGTGCCTGCGCTCCACTCCGCCAACCAGCAGCCTCAGGTCACCGTCGCTGAAGCGCTGCGCTCTCTCCCTGGCCTTCTCCATAGCCCTGGGCGTTGTGCAGGTGAAGCTGAAGTGGTCAGGCCTAGGTTGAGGGCTGCAGTGTGCAGGGCGTGGAAGGCAAACAAATCCACCCTCCCCCATTAAGAGCTGACCGGCGCCAGAGTGTCTGCCGTCAATCAACAACTCGCTGCACCGGCGCTGCGCCCGGCCTCGGGGTTATCACTCAGCACCGACGGCTTAGCGCCTAAAGATAGTCGTGCATCGCCTGTTTTAGCGCAGCAGCAACCTCTTGGGGCGATGCGACTGAATATCGGCGAAGGTGGTGCGACTTTGTGCCGGGCGCAAACTTTAGCGGCCGCCTGACTTTACCGCCCCAAAAGTGGCTATACTGAATTTCTAGGCCTATGTGTTTTAAAAGCAACTTTTTTTTAAAGACGCAGAAAGCGGGAAAAAGAAATGAAAAGTTTGGAATCAAGATGGCGGTGACTCACCTCGGTTCAGAACGATAAGGCCCGCCCCCGCCACGCAGCGATTGGTCGACCGTCGGGTCGCTCGACCATACGATTGGTCGACCTTAATGTCACTCTATTGCTAATGAGCGGATAATGAGATGCTAATGAGCGGAATTTTGAACGTTTTTTGGATACCGCGGGCGCAATTTTTGTCCGGCCGAAACGTAAATACGCTTACGACCGTTTTGGAATCGTAAGCTTTCTTTTGATGTAACGCACATGTAGGTACGCTCTATACCTTTAGAGTGTATAGCTGGACAGACACACCGAAGGACAGACAGACAGACAGACAGATAGACAGACAGACAGATGTATACTTTTATATATATAGATATATCTGTTTGGCAGTTATAGCCTATGCCATAGTCTAGTAACATATTTATTCTCCTGCCTTACCAAGTCAAGGGGGATCATGGAAAGACACATGAGAAAACCAGTAAGCTGAAACAGATTATCAAGGGTTTCCCTTTGGTTCCTCAGCGTGCTTTTAAATTACCTGGATTTTGGGCAGGTAAAGGCACACTCAAGGTCATAAGGAGCAAAATTGATCTGGAGGAGTGCGCTGAACCATTGAATGTCTACAGCAAAAACCCAAAAGTGTGGTCTCTGCTCCTGGCCTTATCTCAGGAACACTTCTGCTTCCAGTCTCAGCCCAGGAATACCTTCAGTCCTGGCTTCAGTTGGAGAAGTAGCTTTGATCCCAGGAATGTCTCTGCCTCAGAAACAACTCCACTTGCATTTGTCACCAGTCTCTCCAGCTCCTGCTTGCCAGATAGCTACAACTCAGGCCTTATGCCCCAATCCATCTCTGCTCCTGCTCTCACTTTGCCGAATTGGTCTGCTCTTTGGTCCCATGTTGCAGTTTGCACCCAACTGCTCCACTCCCTGGTTCAAGTCCTGAAATGCCTGTGAGCAACACCATAGTAGATCTACCAGTAATAATAAAATAAAATCTTTTGATTGGGGAGCGGTATCAAGGTGGCAGAAAAGCATAAGCAGATTTTGACGCTAGGCTTTTCCAGTCTATAGGCGGACTGAGTAATGGAGTAAAATTGAATGGAACTATCTGAGGCACAAGTATGAGACATTAAAGCTGACTCTAACACAGGAGTTCATTAAAAAATAACTAGTTGCATAAAGTACCTATTTATATTACCTTAAAATAAAACAAGTATTTTGTTTAAAAATAATGGAAATCAAATGGCTAGAGGGGCAGCGAGTACTTTTATTGCATTTTATAGAAAAAAAAATTACTTACTGGAATCCTGATTGACATTTTACTTAATAAACAAACGTGAGATCATGTCTCTTTCCCCAACAGGCCATTCTAGTTTATCAGTGAGGGGAGTGCACTGTTGGTCTCTGGAGCAGCTTCGTGAGAAATAATGGGAGTTACAAATTCAAACTAACCTGAAAGACAGTCCTGAGGGACAGTACCCTAGGAAACCATAATACCAGCTGCCAAAGCAGGGAGTGAATAAGAATTTGTTTTGAAGTATGGAAGCTAAGAATAATAAGGCAAATGTTACATATGGGTTCTGAAACATGTATTACCTACTGCACAATTAAATGAAGAAGGAGACATAACAGGCTTCATCATTCACTTGCAGCACGATAAACGGGCAGACTTCCTGGCAGGGTCAGTCGGAATGATATAATACAGTTCAGAGGTCACGGAATCTGTAAGCATCTCTAAAGCTGAATCCCTCGGCCAACAAATCTTAGTACGTGTGTTTACTGCACTTTGGAAACATGCAAGTGAGATTTAGCAGCGCGTCAGTAATTTCCTTCTTACCAATTAAAGTCCTGTACATTGATGAGTCTTATGAATGACGCAGCCCCAGTCAGTTCTCTCGTAAACAGCATCATCATCAGTATCTCTCTTCCATTTCCTCAAGATATTTCCTGTTCTCAGCAGTATTTTTAAGTGAGCCAGCTTGACTGGACACTTTAATTAGCACATTCACATTATGATGGAAACCAGCCCCCACCGCCCCCCCCCCCCCAGATCCACACGTCTTAGTTTTCGAAATAGCAACAAAAAATCCATACATTAAAATAAATTTGCATACCTTATAAAACACAACCCAAACCCACTCAAATTTAATTAAAGCATCTGCCAATACAAATCTCACTACACAATTTAAAATGACTTTGACCATCTGTTTAAAGGGACATGGTGTTTGACGAACATTCTCCCATTTGTTTACAAACAAATGAACCTTACTTGACATAAATTGAATCACATTAGTGTATGTCATGTTGAAAAGGCTGAATGGCACTTCTCCCATTGCATACATAACATAGGCTCACAAGAGACTTTTTATGAAGACAGTAGCCCTTCAGATGTAATTGTCTTGATAAAAACTAGTCTATAACACACATGTGGGGTATAGAGGCTGATGGTTTTGCTCTAGTTACTCTGCTGATGTATTGTAACGCAAGTTAATGAAAAAGTCTTAACCCATAAAGCTTAACACACCGCATTCATTGCATTTACCTTATGGAGCGCCTGTTTATTCAGCTGAAGGGTTAATCATGCATCTGGTGCATATACATTTTGCAAAATCAACGTTGTGCATTTCTGACTATTCTTCATTTCCTTGTGAGAATATTATCTCTCAGTTCAATTAAAAAAGTGCTGTAATCACAGTCAGAAATGGGATTTAAATAGGATGAGAAAAATCATATCCCATTAGAGGAACTACTGGCTGTAGAGAGCTAATCCTTAATTATAAATTTGGTAAGCAGCTTGAATGTTTACCTGTTTACTTTGAAGCAGACTGATTTTTGTCATTTAGCCACATGCTGCTGTTATTTTGTGCACAGAAAGATCCCAAAGACAACAACATGATGACTTACCACAATACAGAGAGATCTCGCTTCTATTCAAATGGCGAACAATGGGATCTTTATGTGAATAGGCAGGTGGGCTTTAGTTTACAAACTTCAATGAGTTGAATGACCAAGTGGCTGGGAGAACTCTTTGTTCTTCTTTGTGTGAGAGAGGAATGGGATCTGTAACAGCAACAAGAACAGGAAGACAAGGATTAGGTTTAAAGGCTCACTCAAAGGATGTCACCTCAGACTAGACAGACTAGATGCAGGAAGGATGTTCCCGATGGCAGGGGAGTCCAGAACCAGGGGTCACAGTCTAAGGATAAGGGGTAAGCCATTTAGGACAGAGATGAGGAGGAATTTCTTCACTCAGAGAGTGGTGAACCTGTGGAATTCTCTACCTCGGAAGGCAGTTGAGGCCAATTCATTAAATATATTCAAGAAGGAGTTAGATATATTTCTTAAGGCTAAAGGGATCAAGGGATATGGGGAGAAAGCAGGGACGGGGTACTGAATTTGGATGATCAGCCATGATCTCATTAAATGGCGGAACAGGCTCGAGGGGCCAAATGGCCTACTTTTGCTCCTATCTTCTATGTATCTATGTAGACCATGCAGCACTCCCTCAATACTGCAATGCAGGGCGGACATTTAACATGGGTGAAAATGGGTGCAGGTGCGGGATTAAATGGGCAAAAAATAAATCGAATTACGTCGGGAAGCTGGCTCCAACCCGATGACTTCCCAATTACTGAGGCAGGACAAGGGGCAAGCAACCAACCTGCTCCCAGGCGGTGGGTTAGCATTTTAAATATGTTACTGAGGCTGGAAGCCTCGAATTTAACCTGCTGTGCAGGTTTATCTGGGGCCGGCCGGGTTTCCCAAGCCTCGGGAAACCCGGCAGCTGAAGAGAGGTGAGAACAACCTCGGGGAACACTCATTGTGGGCTAGGAGGAGCAGAAGTGCTCCCTCCTGGCCCCCCAAGCTTCCCACCATCAGACACCCTGCCCTCATACAAACCCCAACTCCTGGGGTCGGACCCCCCTCCCACCCGGGGTCAGGGACTGGACCCCCTTGGGATCAAACCCACCTTGGGATTGGACTCCCACCCCCAGGATCGGGTAGTGCGACCTCTTCAGGAGCATTTTTGGCCTGACTGGAAGTCAAGCCTGTCACTCAGGCTGACTTCTGGGTGGGCAAGCTGTCAATGACGAAAGACGCAAGCTGTGGAGTTAAACGTCCACAGCATGCAGGGAAACCCAGACTTCCAGGTTTCTAGTGTAGCACATTTCCCTTCAGGTTAACTTCACAGGTTTAGAGTTCTGACACGAGAATTATGAGCGAGACAGTGATTCACACAAAATCTGACTTAACTCACTTTATTGAGTTTCAGATACAAAAGGGTTTCAATACAATGTCCAAAACTTAAACGTTACAGTATAAATGCAATACAATGCCCGTCACCCCCTAAGACTATGTTGCGGAATGGATATACACACAATCACCCACGGGTGATCAGTCCATGTTGATTGTAGGTTCTTTCGGGTCTCGACCGACCATAATCCCATCCCTCTTCCGACTGCAGCCCCGTACCTCAATGTCTTTGTCCTTTTATCCATAATTCTTTAGCTAAGCTTCCATGCTGGATCCTTGTGGTCGTTTTTAATTGGTTTTATGCCAGCATGATCAGTCCTAATTTGGCCTTTGTGAGTGCATGCCCACTGAGTGCTGAACTTCGGACAGCCCCACCGACAGACCTTTGGCTTCTTCTTTTGCAGGCATCAGTGATACTACACTTTGTCTGCCACGTATCCTAAACTTAGATCTTTTTCGCAAAAAACAGCCAACTGCAACTTCCGCTCTTATCAGCTCTCGCTTACTGGTGGTCGTACGGCCCCATTGTCTTTCACTTGCAGCCTGTCAACATTTTGCACTCTTTGACTAATGTTCGTTTGGCCATTTTTACAGCAACAACAGATAATAGCTTATTTTACACCAGTGACCCAATGCTCCCCTCACTCCCAACGCGTCGGGAAGTAAAAATTCTCTCCACGCCCCCCGAAGTGTCAGTTTCGGTTCTATGCTCAAGTCCCGGGAGTGGCTTTTGAAACGTGCGAATTATTTTTTCTTCTCCCCTTACATTTTCCTCAGAGTTTTCCCCTGGAAGTTGTTAATCAGTGCAGGAGCATTTTCCTACCTCACCGAGATGGTTATTCTTCACCAGTGAGACTGGGGTGAGTGCTGCAGGGTTTTTTGAAGGTAGAGGCTAGCACAGCTGAGCCCAGCTTGTTCTCAGTTGACATCCACAGTCGTGTGCTCACAGCAGGATTCTTGAGAATGTGATCAAGACCTTACCCTCAGTCTCTCTGTCATTAAACATCCAAATGTAGTCTCCCCACCATTCCAGCTGAAGTTAGCTGAACCTGGGCCCTTCCATCATGTCTTTAACTCAGTATTGCATTCCATGATCAAATGATTCAGTTCTCCTCAGAAAGAGATGAAACTTTCAAAATCTCCTTTTCCTTGACATTAAAAGCACCAGCATGTTGCACAGATGAAATCTCTCATATTCAGATACGCTGTGTTGACAGCAGGGAAACCTATCACCATGCTTAAGAGTCTCCGACCAAGGCAATTCTGTTTGCCAGGTATGAAGCGCACACCCCATAGGGACACACTCCACTCCCCTGGATGTATAGAGCATAGGTACACCTTGGCAGAACCAAGGCTGAGGAAGCCCCAAGTGTGTGCAGGGATACTGCTGCTGTTGAACCAGCTAAAACCACACATATTACCAGTATAATGCATTGGGATGGTTCCTGCTGCTTGTCTGGTAGGTCCATCTTACCCACTAGGGCTTTTTCTACCAGAGCTGAGCCAAATGGGTAAAATCCCAACCTAAAGTGGCAGGTTTACCCTCTACACTTCATTCGGCAGCCAAACAGGCTGATCAATCATCAACAGTGCCCTGCAATTCTGCTTGGTTTGGGTATTGGATTACAGAGTCTGTCACAGACGGGTAACTTCATTCCCAGCTTCCACTGGCACCTTATCCTCTTGGATCCACCCAGCGAGCAGAGAGCACACAATGGAGTGAGGTGGGAACAGAGTGAGGTTGGAACAGAATTTGACTAGAGTGGGAATTCAGTGGTGAGTAATGGTAAATAGTGATCGAGTAGTTCAGAACATCTTGGCCAGAAATTTCTGGGGTCCATGTGGGTGCGATTGGAGGCGGGTTGGGTGGGAAATTTGAAAAAGTTGGAGCAGGTCGAAAACTTGCCATCATCCCGTCCCCTCGGGAGCGTTTGTCGGTGCGGCAGTGACCCGAACAGCAGAGGCAGGCGACCTAATTCAAATCATTAACAGGTAGTTGTCAGACCCTTAAGAGCCTTTTTCAGCCTACCTTTTGAATTTCCCTGGCTGTCCACAGGATTCACACAGCTCAGGAACCACATCTGTCAGCCTGATGCGGAAGTTGAGTGGCCATTGCTGCAGCTGATTAGATGACAGCATGAAATGTACTATAACAGCACTCACCTCACAGTTGATCACTTTCCTCAGGCAGAAGCTGTTGCTGGCTGCATTCCCAGCACACATTTAGCTTTCTACAGGCTGCAAGTATTTCCTGCAAAGTCACCATCCAGTCTCAGCTCATCACTTCATTGATTGCTTGCTCCACTGATCTCTACTTCACCTGCCATCTATTCCATCAGCATGGGTACCTTTTTTACTGTCTCACCTTGGCCCTCAGAACCTGACCCCGATCAGCCCCAACACCAGCAGCAACAGGCACACCAGCGGCACCAACAACAACACCACCAATCTTCTCCTCAACCACCTGATGCTGCACAGGGCAGAGGGCATCAGTGCAGGGCTTCCTCGCACCAGAGGCGACACACCCCAACACAGGGTATACAGGCAGAGGATGAGCATCCTCAACATGACAGAGCAGCAGTGCCAAAGGAGGCTTGGGCTATCATGCCAGATCGTTGCAGACATTTGCATATTGCTGGAGCAAGACCTGCAGCCCAGAGGAGTGGATGGACATGCCGTACCATTGGCTGCCAAAGTCACCAGTGCCCTCAACCTCTTCACCTCAGGCTCCTTCCAGGGATCTGCAGCAGACATTTGTGGCATCTCGCAGATGGCTGCCCACAGATGCATCACACAGGTCACCAATGCCCTCTTTAACAAATCAGCCAATTATATCATCTTTGCCACTGATGAAACCAGTGTTACTCAGCGAGCGCTGGCCTTTGCTGCTCTGGCTGGCTTCCCATGGGTGCCGGTCATCATCAACTGCACACATCTGCTGATCAGGGCACCCCACCATTACCCAGGAGTGTTTTTCATCACAAGGGCTTCCACTCCCTCTATGTGCAGCTGGCCTGCAAACATAGGAAGATCATAATGCATGTGTGCGCCAAATTCCCTGGCAGCTTCCGTGACTCTTCTTTCAACAGTCCACCCTTCCTCAGCTCTTCGCTCCTGCAAACAGACTTTCTGGCTGGCTGCTTGGCGACAAGGACTATCCACTGAAGACGTGACTTATGACACTCGTGATGAGGCCAAGTACTGAGGCCGAGGCGAGTTGCAATGAAAGCCATATTTCCACTAGATATGTCATAGCGCAAACAATAGGGAAGCACAAAATGCGCTTCAGATGCCTTGACAGATCTGGAGGAGCCCTTCAGTAAGCACCAGCCAGGGTCTCCAGAATCATTGTGGTCTGCTGCACTCTGCACAACATAACACAGCAGCGAGGATTAGCGCTGCATGAGGAACAAGGCACTGAGCAGACAGCCTTTTCAGTGGAGGACGAGCAGCAGGAAGAGGAGGAGCATCAGCTGGAAGATGAGGAGCAGGAGCTGGAGGAACCTGCGGTACAGATCCAACCAGCACCCGAGCACATTGCAGCCCAGGAGGCCAGGGAGGGGCTCATCATGGCCAGATTTACTTAACTTTACGCAGTACACCCATATGGCTGTCAAATGCTGCCCAGGTTGGCACAACCCCACAGCAACACCATAAAGTATTCAAACAATGACCTGGCCATTCCTTTCACACAGATTACCATTGCTGGAGGTAACGTTATTGCTCAGCACTCACTGCAACTCACTAAGCCACATCCAAAGGTGCACGCAAATGTGTCCAAGACAGGAAAGTGGTGAAAATAAAGATTTTAAAGGTTGACAATACATTAACGGAAACTTGCCATTTACATTGACTAAAACACCCAAGTGGCTACCTTTGTGAATCTACTTGTGTGCCACCTTTCTCTTTTGTGTGCTTCTATGAGGTGCTACCCCTGTGGCTTCAGCAGAGGTTAGAGGCAACCTGCTCACTTCCCTGCTGCCACTGCTTAGACACTCTTGGTGGAAATCCTCTGTGTTTTAGAGCCTGTGATGGCTCCACTAATGTTTACTACTCCTGCTGCTGTGTAGGAGCAAACTCAGCCATCTCGATCTGAGAAGCCAACTGGGGCTCTGACTGAGGGGGTGGCAGTGGGGGAGGTGTAAACCCTTTGAGAGGAGCCTACACATTCCTTTCCCCTATCACTGTCATCCCTCTCATGGGCCACCCACACTTCCCTGCTAGCAAGGAGCTGGAGATCACCTTGCTACATATCAGTGGGGCCATGAGGACCCACTTCTTCATTGACATCCCTGCTAGACAGTACGTCTGTGAGCCTCTGCCACCTATGCTCCATAGATAGCCATCTTTTCTCCATAGAGACCATGTGCTCCTGTGAGTGGTGCATTAGCTACTCCATGCAGGTGGCCATCCTATCCATGGAAGAGCCTACAGTCACCATCGCCTATGATGCATTGGTGCTCATGTTGGAGATGGACTCCTCCATTCTCTAAACATTTGAAGACATCATGATCACGAAACCTGTCAGAGCCTCCTGCACTTCTTCCTCCACTTTCAGGATCGCACTTTTCCTGGATGGCTCCTGAGGCTCAGCATCTGCATGCAACTGAGGAGAACTGGGAGCATCCTGTGCCCTCTGGTGAGGAGTCTCCACTGCTGTCCCTGTCTCCACCATCTGCTTTTGCTCACTTGTGACTTGTGAGACACCAGGTGACAACACTACTCTATCTCGCGTGGCACCCACCGAGGTGTGAGTATCTGCGCTGGTGCTTGGTGCGCTTCTGTCTGATGATGGTGCACCCTCTTAGGCTGGAGGCTCCTCTGAGGAGTCATCTTGCTCTTCCTCCTGGAGAGTGGGGGGTGGGAGGGTGGGTGGCAGCTCTTGATGGACCTGTGTGGAGAGTAAAGAGATGATATACCATATGAAAAATGGGTACAGATACCATTATGCACATGATGACCATTTAGTGGCTGATGACATCAGTCTCCATATGAGAGATTTCTCTATGCCATGTAGCTGTATGATATGTAATTTTGTCACCAGGTTGCTGAGATGTCCTCCTCTCTCCATCTCTCACTTCCAGCTGCTCTGCCACTCCCGAGACTTCGAACGCAGCCTCCTCTGCTGTTATGAGGGTCTCAAATGATGGAGGTCCACCTCCAGTTCTTTCCCTCTCCCTCTTATTGTGCACTCTCTTTTCCTGCAAGGAGGGAAAGAAGAGAAGGTTGAGTGAGAGTGATGGAATTAGTGTCAGGAATGGATGGGTTACATCTTTAGAGGGAGACTATGATGGAGTGGGGTGGCAATGCCAAGTGGTCTCCTTGTGTGTTGTTAGTTGGTTGGTATGATTGCATTCGGATGAGGGTGAGTGTGAGGGATGGTTAGTAAGATGGGGGTGTGATAATTTGGATAGAGAGAGAGAGATGGGTGGACGTGCAAGGTATGTTGGTGTGAGAAATGATGTGCAGGAGCAGGGTTCAGAAGGCAGAGTGATGGGGATGTGATGAGAGGCACAGCAGGATAAATTTGAGTGTGGATTTGTACTCACCTTTCCTGATCTAATGAGATCATTGAAACATTTCCAGCACTGCACCCAGGTCCTCCTGAACACATCCCTGCTACTGACCTCCTCTGCAATTTGGAGCCCGGCTCTTTATGTCTCCTGGGGAGGCCTCTTCCACCCATTGGAAGGGAAGAGGACCTCCCTGCGTGCTCTGACTTCCTCCACAAGCATATGGAGGGAGTCATCGGAGAACATGGGTGCAGCCCTCTGCCTCTGTGCAGCCATCTCTCCAACTGTTTGAAACAATGAAAACCTCCACTGTGCTGCCTGCACACTCCTAGATGAACCTTCAAATGCAATGTGGCCATGGTTCCTTTAAATATCCCGGCTGAAAACGTACCATGGATGACGTCACCAGACTGACACCATTTAATTGGGCCGGGTAACATGCAGGGCGGGCTTATTATGCCCCATTGTCACAAAGTTGATTTCTGCAGCGGGATGGAAGCAACAACGGGGTCGCAACCCGCCACGCCACCCAATTCTGGCCATTGTGTGTTTCCCCCACTCACCCGCACCGCCCCCCCCCCCACCCCCACGGCTTTGTAACTAAATTTTATATTTAAATTTGTGCAGTGAATTAGCAGTTAACAGGTAGCAGAAAATCATTAGTCACTAGCTAGGTGTTAATTACTGTACTGTGTATTTGGCCCGAGTGAGTTGCTGAAACTGGCTTATGACCTAACTTAGTTTGGTATTGGAAGATATCTTTTCAGTAACCAGCCCCAGTTTGAGCAGAGAGCACACCATGGAGTGAACTGGCAACAGAGTTGGGAACAGAGTGTTAAGAGTACTTTCATAACGGGAATTGGACAAAATGTGAATTTGGAGCAGAGGGGCAAGGAGGAGCTGAGTGGTATCATTACTATTCAAATAGGTAAGAATATAAACCTACACATAATTTAACTGACATTTATAGTAATAATGACAACAAAGGAAGGAACAATACTGTGTGGTTCCTGTAGGATGTGGGAGTTTTGAGTGGCACATGTTGACTTGGTCAAACATACCTGCAGGAAGTGTCTCCAACTGAGAATACTTGAACTTAAGTTCACAGAAGTTGAGTTGGAAACAATGCGTCACCTCAGCGAGGGAGAGATGTTTCTGGAGCAAGAGCTTCGGAGGATAGTCAATCCAACTGAAATATAGGGACTTGGCAGTGATTTAAGGAGGAATGGGGACTGTGTACGCATGCCGGGGGGAAATAGGCAATAGCGGGATGCTCAGGGAAAATGAACCTTTCTAACAAGTTTGAATTATTGGCTTCCTATGTGGAGGGTGATGACTGTGGATCATCAAATGGATTACAATGGCAGCAAAATAATGAGATGGCTCAAGGGCGGGAAGATAAGCAATTCAGTTGGGAATGCAGTAGTAATAGTTAACTCAGTAGAGGAGTGATCGGCTGTCGGACACTCTGAGGGGGAGGGTGAACAGCCAGAGGTCATTGTCCATATCGGTACCAACGGCATAGGTCGAAAGAGGGATGAACTCCTGCAGTCAGAGTTTAGGGAGCTAGCAGAGAGAATAAACAGCAGGGCCCCAAAGGTAGTAATCTCTGAATTACTCCCAGTGTGACATGCTAGTGAGTATAGGGAAAGGAGAATAGAAAAGATGAATGCGTGGCTGGAGAGGTGGTACAGAAGGGAGGGCTTTAGATTCCTGAGGCATTGGGAGCATTTCTGGGGAATGTGGGACCTGTACAAGCCGGACAGGTTATACCTCAACAGAGCTGGGACCAATATTATCACGGGGACGTTTGCTAGTGCTTTTGGGGAGGGTTTAAACTAGCTTGGCAGGGGAATGAGCACCAGCATATAGGAGTAGAAAAGAGGAATAAGGTGCATAAAAGAGTGAGTGTGTTGGATAGTACTAGAGATGATAGTACTAGAGGCGGTAATAGTGTCATATTAGATAGGAGCAGACTGAGAAAGACTATGTAAAATTCAAAAATGGGTTTAGAATGCATGTACATAAATGCACAAAGTGTGGTGAATAACATTGGTGAGCTACAAGCACAATTAGCCATGTGGCAATATGATGCTGTGGCAATAACAGAAATGTGGCTTAAAAATGGTGAGGTCTGGGCACTTAATAGTCAAGGGTACAAGGTGTTTAGAAAGATAGGGAAGGCAAAAAGGGAGGTGGGGCGGCAGTGCTGATTAAGGAAGACATTGTAGTGTTGGAAAGGGAGGATCTCCTTGAGGGGACAAGGACAGAATCCATTTGGTAAGAGTTGAGGAGTAAAAGGTGTATGACCATGCTTTGCGGGTATTCTATAGGCCTCCAAATAGTGAGAAGGAGGTAGAGGAGCAAATCTACAGGGAAATCGCAGAGATATGCAAGAGCTATAGAGTGGTAATATTGGGGGACTTTAATTACCCAAATATCGATTGGGATAATGCTAAGGTAAAGGGAAAGGAGGGGGAGGAATTTCTGAAATGTGTTCAGGAGAATTTCCCAAACCAGTATGTTCTTGGCCAAACTAGGAAGGAGGTGTGGTAAACCACTGTTTGTATTCCACTGTGTACATGCCTGTACATGCCTCGGCTGACTCCACCCACGAATCCAGGTATAAAGGTGACTGCTCCACAGCCCCTTTGTATTCTGGACCGGTCGACCACTCGAGGCACACCTTCATTCTCTTGTTAATAAAAGTCTGTTAATTACTCGCTTAATCTCAGTCTTTTGAGTTATTGATAGCGCATCAATTTTATTAACAAGATTTTATAATGGAGAAGATCCTCACACCAGCATGCCTAGACTTAGACCATCGGGAGGTGGACGCATCCACCAAGTTTACTCACTGGCTGAAATGCTTTGAAAAATTCCTGATCGCCTCCGCTGAAACGGTCAAATCGGACGAGGACAAACTGGATGTCCTGACCTCCAAAGTGAACCACCGAGTGTACTCGGTCATCCAAGACGCGACCTCGTACGCGGATGCTATCAAGCTCCTCAAGGACCAGTACACGCGCCCAGTGAATGAAGTGTACGCCAGGCACCTTCTGGGGAGTCGTAAACAACAACCTGGGGAATCGACCGAGGAATACCTTCAGGCACTGTCTGTGCTTGGCTGGGCCTGTGGTTGTAAGGATGTAAAGGCCGCCGTGTACACAGAGGAACTTATCCGGGACGCTTTTGTAGCGGGCCACAGGTCCAATTACACCCGACAGCAACTGTTGGAGCAGAGTGACCTCGACCTCAACAAGGCCTCTGAACTCGCACTATCATTGGACGCAGCCTACCGGGGCATGGATGCCTACTCCTCTGCACCGTGGACGCCGCGGGGAACGACAGCCTGGGACATGGTAGGACCGTCTCATAGCGCCGTGCCACCCCAGCCACATCCCAGCAACAGCCCAACTACCGCAGCAGTGTCCCAAGGCCAGGCAGCAGTGCCCCAAGGCCAGAAATGCTACTTCTGTGGCCAGGCCAAACACCCCAGAGCGCGCTGCCCGGCGAAAAATGCGATCTGCTCGGGCTGCGGGAAGAAGGGACACTACGCCAGCATCTGCAGGGCCAAAGCCACCCCGAACCACAGCAGCGCCGCGTGTGGGCCGTGTGGGCCGCCATCTTGGGCCTCCCCAGCCATGTGCAAACCACCGGAACAGCAGCCATTTTGGACGCCTCCAGCCACATGGGGATCATGGATGCCGCCATCTTGGACGACAGCCGGGACGCAGCAGGCCCCCAACACTGCCTCATCTGATACCCGCAGCGACACACCAACCCCTACGCTGGCCTCCATTACACTGGACCAAGCGAGACCGCACCGGCTGGCCAGTTCCACAATGGACATTAAGGTAAATGGTCATGAAACAATCTGCCTTTTTGACTCTGGGAGCACGGAGAGCTTCATCCACCCCGACACGGTGCGGCGTTGCTCTCTCCCAGTCCTGCCTGTGCACCAGCGGATTTCAATGGCCTCCGAGTCCCAGTCGGCGGACATTGGCGGCTACTGCGTGGTGACACTCGTAGTAGACGGGACTGTGTACGATAATTTTAAACTTCTGGTCCTGCCCGACCTCTGCGCTGCCGTTCTACTGGGGTTAGATTTTCAGTGCCACCTTAAAAGTGTTACGATGGCGTACGGTGGACCCCTCCCCCCACTCACAGTCCGCAGCCAGCAGCTTCCAAATTGCCCGCCGCGCACCAGGTGCAACCTTTCCACACTCAGAGTCAACCCCCTCCCACTGTTTGCTAACCTCACCCCCGACTGTAAGCCCAGGCGATACAGTGCCGGGGACAGGGTTTTCATTAAAACCGAAGTGGAGCGGCTCCTGAAGGAAGGGATTATTGAGGGCAGCACCAGCCCCTGGCGAGCCCAGGTTGTGGTCGTTAAGACCGGCGAGAAGCAGCGCCTGGTCTTCGACTACAGCCAGACAATAAATTGCTACACCCTGCTGGACGCTTACCCACTCCCCCGCATAGCTGATATGGTCAACCAGATCGCGCAGTACCGCGTCTTCTCGACCATTGACCTGAAATCAGCGTACCACCAGCTCCCTATCCGCCCTGAGGACCGCCAGTATACTGCCTTTGAGGCAAACGGCCGCCTCTATCACTTCCTTAGGGTTCCCTTTGGCGTCACCAACGGGGTCTCCGTCTTCCAAAGGGAGATGGACCGGATGGTCGATCAAAATGCGTTGCAGGCCACTTTCCCATATCTGGACAATGTGACCATCTGCGGCCATGACTTGCAGGACCATGACGCAAGCCTCGAAAAATTCCTCTGCACCGCCAAACTCCTCAACCTGACGTATAACAAGGAGAAGTGCATATTCCGCACAACCCGCCTCGCCATCCTTGGCTGTGTTGTGGAACACGGAGTCATCGGCCCCGACCCCGACCGGATGCGTCCCCTTATGGAGCTCCCACTGCCCCACTGCCTCAAGGCTCTGAAGAGGTGCCTAGGGTTTTTCTCTTATTACGCCCAGTGGGTCCCCTACTATGCGGACAAGGCCCGTCCGCTGATCAAGTCCACCTCTTTTCCCATGACGGCAGAGGCCCGCTTAGCCTTCCACCGTATCAAGGAAGACATTGCCAAAGCCACCATGCACGCAGTGGACGAATCCATCCCCTTCCAGGTGGAAAGCGACGCGTCCGACTTTGCCCTGGCTGCTGACCTCAATCAGGCGGGGAGACCCGTGGCCTTCTTTTCACGAACCCTCCAGGGCCCGGAGACCAGGCACTCCGCTGTTGAGAAGGAGGCCCAGGCTATTGTGGAGGCTGTGCGTCATTGGAGGCACTACCTGGCCGGAAAACGATTTACCCTGCTCACTGACCAGCGTTCAGTTGCTTTCGTGTTTAACAACAAGCAGAGGGGCAAAATCAAAAACGACAAGATCTCGAGGTGGAGAATCGAACTTTCCACCTA
The DNA here is from genome assembly GCF_052327205.1 of Somniosus microcephalus. Classification (NCBI taxonomy): domain Eukaryota; kingdom Metazoa; phylum Chordata; class Chondrichthyes; order Squaliformes; family Somniosidae; genus Somniosus; species Somniosus microcephalus. The sequence continues at coordinate 228,547,930 of NC_140993.1, read as the reverse complement.
CAATTAAGAGATCTTGTACCGGCCCGGGAAGCTCAATGAACCCCCGGATGCTCTATCGCGTGGCACCTGCGCCAGTGCGCAGATCGATAGACTGCGGGCCCGCCACAATGACCTCTGCCACCCGGGGGTCACCAGGTTCTTCCACTTCATCAAGGCCCGCAACCTGCCTTACTCCATTGAGGAGGTCAGGGCCATGACCAGGAACTGCCAAGTCTGCGCTGAGTGCAAACCGCACTTTTATAGACCAGACAGGGCTCACCTGATAAAAGCCACTCGCCCCTTCGAGCGCCTGAGCGTTGATTTTAAAGGGCCTCTCCCCTCCTCCTCCCCTAATGTGTACTTCCTCAATATTATTGATGAGTACTCCCGTTTCCCGTTCGCCATCCCCTGCCCGGACATGACCAGTGCCACGGTCATTAAATGTCTGAACGACCTCTTCACCCTGTTCGGTTTCCCCAGCTATATCCATAGCGACCGGGGCTCATCGTTTATGAGCGACGAACTCCATCAGTACCTGCTAGCTAGGGGTATTGCCACAAGCAGGACTACCAGTTACAACCCCCGGGGGAACGGACAGGTGGAAAGAGAGAATGCGACAGTTTGGAAGGCCGCCCTGCTAGCCTTAAAGTCTAGGGGCCTTCCGACCTCCCGCTGGCAGGATGTGCTCCCCGATGCACTCCACTCTATTTGGTCACTGCTCTGCACTGCCACTAACGCCACCCCTCATGAGAAAATGTTTGTCTTCCCAAGGAAGTCCACATCGGGGACATCGCTACCGCCATGGCTGACGTCCCCAGGGCCGGTCCTACTGAGAAGACACGTGAGGACCCATAAAATGGACCCCCTGGTTGAGAGGGTCGACCTCCTCCACGCCAACCCCCAGTATGCTTACATTGCGTACCCGGACGGGCGGGAGGACACAGTCTCCATAAGAGACCTCGCACCCTCGGGGGCCGCAGTAACCCACTACCCACTACCACACCCCCCCACGATCTGATATCCAGCCCCAGCAGACGGCAGGCCTGGGCCCCACGACCCGCTCGACATCTACGAGGACTACACACCAGTGCCCCAGCCTACGCGGGACTCGACGCCGGAAGCTTCACTACCCCTGCCGTCGCCACATCGATCACAGCGGCAGACAAGACCTCCGGAGAGACTCCAATACACTAACTTTTAATACACTTCACCCCACCGGACTCAATTTTAAACAAGGGGTGAATGTGGTAAACCACTGTTTGTATTCCACTGTGTACATGCCTGTACATGCCTCGGCTGACTCCTCCCACGAATCCAGGTATAAAGGTGACTGCTCCACAGCCCCTTTGTATTCTGGACCGGTCGACCACTCGAGGCACACCTTCATTCTCTTGTTAATAAAAGCCTGTTAATTACTCGCTTAATCTCAGTCTTCTGAGTTATTGATAGCGCATCAGGAGGCATTGCTGGATCTGGTGCTGGGGAATGAGGTGAGCCAGCTCGACCAAGTGTCTGTGGGAAAACACTTGGTTACGAGTGATCATCATATCATAAGATTTAGATTAGCAATGGAGAGGAGCAAGGAACAATCTAGAGTGGAACTTCTAAACTGGAATAGGGCTAATTTCAATGGGATGCAAAATGATTTAGCCAGGGTAAAATGTAACCAAAGGCTGACAGGAACAACTGTAATGGAACAATGGGTGAACTTTAAGGAGGAGATGTTCCAAGTACAGGCAAGGTACATTCCAACAAGGGGGAAGGGTAAGAGAACCAAAGCAAGGGCTCCTTGGATGATGAGGGAGATAGAGAAGATGATGAAACAAAAAAAGAGGGCGCATGATGCATGTCAGATGAATTCTTCAAGGGACAACCTGTAAGGGGTTTTCTTAGATCACAGAGGTCTCTCTCTTTCCAGAGGCCTCCCTCTCTCGCACAGTAAAACCTTGAGTGGTTCGACCCACTCGCCCCTTAGGTTAGGTTAGGTTAGAAAACTCTATAGACCAGGTTTAATGAAAATGAAATGAAACTTTATTGCATAAAGGAACAGATCAAACTGCAAGCCAATAAGTTATATGGGAGGGAAAAACAAATCATAATACAGTACTGGCTAAGATATATATAGGCATATTATACTTTACAAAAGTCATCACGAAATGGGGCCACACACGGAACATCGAGGGACAACAACTCATTGTTAATTATACCCAAAATGCCCACCCCCTAACCCTAGTTGGATCAGATTATGAGGGGCCAGAAACATGCTCACCAATCCAGTTGGAAAGTATAGAGTTTTGAAAAAGGTCTGCGATTTGATCCTTTCAGGCGTCCTGTCTCCACGTGGTCAGCAGTACGCAGCGGGCTGCGACACACCTTCTCCTCCCTCGAGGTGAAGATCACGGACAGGCTGGATGTCAGCAGGCCTGGACGTCGGTGTGGGGAGAGACCGACTGTTTGACCATTCATATAGGTCTCTTCCTGTCTCGTCAGCGTCCCGGGGTTGGTCGATGATCTCCCGACAGTTACCTGGGGGCTAGATGCTGACTTGATCTCCCACCTCGAACCTCGATCCTCCACCGTCTCCACTCGAACATGCGTTTTTCGATGGCTGGCGATGTAAAGATGTAGAAGCCCAGCTGAAGCACCCTCTCGATCGCTACCCCGGGTCTCCCAGATATACTTCTCAAAAGAGGCCTTTATCTCCCGCCAAATCAAGGTTAGTCTTTGTTTAACTTTTGGCGGGCTTGTAGCACAGCGGGATAGTTATTATGTTTTAAACTACTTTGAGATGGCCGGTAACGGCCATCTCTGGTCTGGAATGACCCTATATTGTTTTTAATGTCCTCTTGATGTCTTTAATGGTTCTTGATGTTCCCCCTATGAATTTGAAACTGTTTTCCTTTGTCTGGGTAAACATCTAGATGGCTTTTATCTACAGGCCGATCTGACTGGATCTGTATTCAATCTATATGTATGGGGTTCTGTCTGGTTTTGTTTTCTCTGAAACGGCCTTCCAGAACTTACTGTGGGCTGAATCCACAAAAGCTGTCTGGGGACTGCAGGAGCCATTTTAAAGTGTCCCAAAAAGCTGGTCACGGGGTCTGGTGGCCATTTTGTGTGCCCCTTTTTCTGGGCTTCTTTTAAAACAGTCTTTAAAATTAAGGCCTCTCTGCAAATAGACCCTTATAGGACAATGTTCAAATTTTGCGAATCTTACAAACCAGACCAAATACTAAGTTGAGAGGGGATGTGAAGATGAAAATATGATTAGCAAATGAGAGTAGAATGGCGGTTAACATAAAAGGTGACCCAAAAATCTTCTACCGGTATGTAAACAGTAAGCAGTTAGTAAGAGGCAGGGTGGGGCCTATTAGAGACAATGGCCTCGATTTTAACTGACCCGTGGAGTCGGGATTGGCGGCATGCGGGGGGTTAAAGTCCCGAATTCGGGGGTCCCGACACCATCCCGCCCCAAACCTGCCTCCATGTAAGTTTCAAAGGAGGTGGGTACCCGCCCCGCACTGGGACCCACCTACTCGAGGCGGAAAGGGGTTAGTGACAATTAACTGCCTGTTAACAGGAAGTTAACAGGCAGTTTTTAGCATAATCCCTATTTTAAAGCTTGAAGTGTGGGATTCCCGATGGCTCCAAACAACGGCAAGTTAGAGGAGTCGGGCCGTCGGGTTGAAGGACTTGGAGGGGTTGAGATGTCAGTATTCAGGTGAGTGGTGGGTGCATGAGTGCAAAGGTAAGTGTGTTTGGTGTGTCTAAAGCGTGTAAAGAAGTTTAAATTACCTGTATTACCTTTTTAGGCTTCCTTCCTCTAGGTTTCGGGAGTCCATCATCTAACCGGCACAGAAAGCAGAACGGCTGCGAACTGTCAAAAGTGACAGCCTGCAGCTTTCTGTGCCAGAGAGATTTCTAACTGAGTCTGTGTAGAAGGACTCAGGTTAGAAGTAAGACTGCCAGTGTTTGACAGCTTCAAACAGCTGTGAAACACTAATATTTCATCTGTCAAAACATCTTGACAGATGAAATTTCAGTCTGTGACGTCACCTGTTGCCGGGTGGCCCTTAATTGGCCTGCTGAGCCCGCTGGGCGGGCTCAACAAGGTCAATCAAGTTAAAATCGCGTGGACTGGCCACATCTCAATGGAGGCGGAACTACAACCCCGAAAGTTGTAGTCCCGCCTCCTTCCTGACTTCTGAGTGAAAATCACCCCCATGGAAGGTGATATATATTTAGAGGCACAGGGCAAGGCCAGAATACTCAATGAGTGCTTTGTATCGGTGTTTACTAAGGAGGTGGATGCTGACAAAATATCGGTAGCAGTGGAAAAGGTAGAAGCAATGGAAGGGGTGAAAATTGATAGACAGGATGTACTAGAAAGGCTGGGTATGCTTAGAGTGGACAAGTTGCCTGGTCCAGATGGCTTGCATCCCAGGTTGCTAAGGGAATTGAGAGAGGAGATAACAGAAGGGCTTGCCATAATTTGCCAATCTTCCCTAGATGCGGGGGAAAGTGCCTGAGGATTGGAAAGTGGCAAATGTGACACCATTGTTCATGAAAGGGTGCAAGGACAATCCTAGTAACTACAGTTTAACATCAGCGATGGGTAAAGTTTTAGAAAGAATAATCTAGGAAAAAATTAATGAGTACTTGGAGAGGTTTAAGCTAATTAAGTAGAACCAACATGGATTTGTAAAAGGCAGATCGTGTTTGACAAATCTAATTGAATTTTTTGATGAAGCAACAGGGAGGGTTGATGAAAGGAATGCAATGGATGTTGTCTACATGGATTTTAGGAAGGCGCTTGACAAAGTGCCACATAGAAGGCTGGTTGACAAAATTGAGGCTCATGGAACAGGTGGGTCAGCGGCAGCTTGGATAAGGAATTGGCTTAAGGACAGAAGCAGGCCTTGGGAAACCCGACAGCTGAAGGGAGGTGAGGACAGCCTCGGGGGGCACTCCTTGTCTGCAAGGAGGAGCAGAAGTGCTCCCTCCTGGCCCCTCAAGCTCCCCACCATCATGCAAACCCCCACCCCTGGGATCAGAGCCCCCCCCTCCACCTGGGGTCAGGGACTGGGCCCCTCTTGAGATCAAACCCACCTTGGGATTGGACTCCCACCCCCTGGGATTGGGTAGTGCGGCCTCTTCAGGAGCATTCCCGACCCGACTGGAAGCCAAGCCTGTCACTCAGGCTGACTTCCGGGCCTGTAACCTGTCAATGAAGAAAGACACACGCTGTGGAGTTAAACTTCCACAGCATGTGGGAAAACCAAGACTTCCAGGTTTCCAGTGAACTATCGGACCACCACCCACCGCCCCCCGCACTCCCAGCGCATCGGAAAGTAAAAATTCTCCCCCCCGAAGTATCAGTTTACGTTCTATGCTCAAGTCCTGGGAGTGGCTTTTGAAACGTGTGAATTATTTTTTCTTCTCCCCTTACATTTTCCTCAGAGTTTTCCCCTGGAAGTTGGTAATGAGTGCAGGAGCATTCTACTACCTCACCAAGATGGTTATTCTTCACGAGTGAGACTGGGGTGAGTGCTGCAGGGTTACTTGATGGTAGAGGCTATCACAGCTGAGCCCAGCTTGTTCTCAGCTGACATCCACGGTTGTGTGCGGCGGGATAAAAGTGCGATTTGCCCTAATTGGGCAATTGATTATCCAGCCTGTGGGAACCCCTGGCCCAATGAGTCTTTTGATACTGAAACTCGCCTCCGATGATGTCATCAATGCAGCTGCCTTGGTTCTTTTTCAGCCTTACAACTTTATGACCATACTTCTGAGAGATTTCTACTGCTACTATGTCCAGCACCAGGCCAAAGTGTGCACCCAGATTTGATGAGGCCTCCCTCCAAGCTCTGGTGGAGGGAGCAAGGGCTAACAAGGAAATGCATTCCTCCCTCAGGGAGGAAAAAGCCTCCACAACAGACCAAAGCTGTGTGGCTGCAAGTGGCACAGGAGGTGAATTCCATTTCAATGTGCAGCAGAACCTGGCTGCAGTGCCGAAAGAGGTTTCATGACCTTCTCCACACAGGAAAAGTGAGTATTCCATCCCTATGACCCTCAATCTGATCCCCATCGCCTCTCATCACCAGCACTCTGCTTTGTCAACCTCCTCCTCCACATCCCACTTCACCCTTACATCCCTGCACCCTTACCCATTCCCTCTCTCTGTATTTTCACATTCACTTAACTATTCAACTATGAAGCCCTCACACTCCCGATCACTGTGATGCTATAAAAACAACTTACAACACACAGGGGGGGGCCTTGGTCTTGCCACCTCACTCCATCTTTGTGTCCTTCTAAGCATCTATGCTATGGATTCTCTACACTCATTCCTTCATTCTCACTCAAACTCCACTTGTCTCCCTCATTGCAGGAAAAGAGAGCCCAAAATAAGAGGAGGAGGGCCACCCTTAATAGCCCAGGTCACCACTTCGGGGGAGCGGCCCCAGAGATCATGGGAGTGGAGGAGGATGCGCAAATGGGGGACGGATAGACGGGCGCATCAAAGCAAGCTGGTGACAGAATAGTTTTTCATGTCTTTCATTGACATTGCATGAGTGACTGATCTTTATTCTGATGCTCTAACAGATTGACTTATGATCATCTGCACAATTCAATGTGCATGCAACGCTTATCTCACAAGTCTAACTCTTTCCTTTACTCCCCCACAGGACCATCGACAGCTCCCCTCCCCACTGTCCAGGAGGAACAGCCTGAGTCACCAGACTCCTCAGAGGAAGCTGCAACCTCTGAGGGCGCAGTGTCAGCAGAATTAAGCGCACCCAGCACCAGTGCAGACACTCACCCCATTGTCACTTGGTGTATCACAGCTCACAGGTGAGCATCAGCAGATGGTGGAGACAGGGACAGCTGTGGAGAGTCCTCGTCAGAGGGCACAGGACGCTCCCAGCTCGACTCTGCTGCATGTCGGCCCTGTGCCTCCGAGTCCATCCAGGAAAAGGTGCAGGAGTCTCTGGCAGGTTTTGTCTCCAGGGTCGCTGCAAGTGTGAAGCGAATGGAGGAGTCCATCACTAACATGAGCAGAGCCTTTGTGGAGGCGTTGGTGCATGAACGCATCACCGTGGAAAGCATGACAACCTCCGTGGAAAGGATGGCAACCTCTGTGGTAAGGCTGGCTACCGTAGAGGAGAGGATGGCTACCGTAGAGGAGAGGATGGCTATGGCCATGGAGGAGCTTAGACATCAGGGTCTTGAAAACATGGTCATTGTTCAGAATAGAATGACATCTCTTGATGAGCGATGGTCAGCTATTGAACAGAGAAACCAAACCTTCATGGAATTCCCCTGGAGTAGGACTTCCAGTGCAGAAATGGGTCCTCATGGCCCCCCTGAAGTGCAGCAAGGTGCTGTCAAGCCACTTGCTAGCTCTGAATTGGGGCTGACCCATGAGAGGGATGTTGATGGCAGACAACAAGGAAGTGGGGGCTCCTCTCCAAGTTCTCACACAACCATGCCACTGCAGAACCCTTGCTCAGAGCCCCACCAGAGTCCTCACCCAACTGAGATTGGCGTCTCAACCCCTGCACAGCCGCAGGAGCAGCAGACTGTTGCTGAGCCCTCATAGGCTTGCAACCCCAGAGGACACCCGCCAAAGGTGTCGAGGCAGGAGCAGCAAGAAAGTGAGCAAGGGGCCTCCACATCTATTGAAGCCACAGGGGAAGCACTATGGATGAGTATGCGTAAGAGGAAGATAAAGCACAAGTAGTCACAAGGGTAGTCACTTGGGTGTTATGTTGTGTTTATTTTTGAAATGCCATCTGTTGCTTGTTGTGATAAAAAATTCTGATGGCAAAATGTTGAAGTTGTGACATTTCGCAAATGGGACTTCCACATTGAGGGCTTAGGGCAACTTGCAATTGTTAGTATGGTGGTCAGAGTGACAAGAATCTGCAGGTTCTTGGCCATTGTCGATGCTCTGGTAAGAAGGTGCAAGGCAAAAGTGTTTGATTAGGCAGGCTAAGCAAATCTGTCCAAGGTGAGTGCATCCCTTGCATCCCGGGCAGCAATGTGGTCACGTGCTGCTGCTGCTGGTTGATGCGCCTCCGCAAGCTGTTCGTTGTCACTCTCCTCCTCCTCATCCTCCTTGAGGAGGCTATGCGCTGAGGCATTTGTTCCTCAGGCATCTTCAAGCCACGATGCTGTGCCATGTTGTGAAGTGCACAGCAGACCACGATGATTCTGGAGACCCTGCTTCTGAGTACTGCAGGGCTCTACCTGATCTATCAAGGCATCTGAAGTGCATCTTCAGCAAGCTGATGGTTTGCTTGATTCTGGATCTGGTGGAAATGTGGCTGGAGTTGTAGTGCTCCTCAGCTTCGTTGGATGGGCTCCTCAACAGCGTCATCAGCCATCTCTTCAGGGGATAGCCCTTGTCTCCAAGTAGCCATCTGAAAAGTTGGTCTGGCAGACTGAAGAGTGGAGGCACACTAGACTGGTGCAGGATGAAGGGGTCATGGCAACTGCCAGGGTGTTGGGCGCAAACATGCAAAATTTCCTTCTTGGGGTCACACACCAGCTGCATGTTGAGGGAATGGAAGCCCTTGCGGTTGACAAAAATACCTGGATTGTGATGGGCCACATGTGTGCAGTCAACGACGCCCTGCACCCTTTGAAAGCCTGCCAGATTAGCGACTCCAACCGCACGCGTGTTACACTTGCTTGATCCTTGGAGAAGTTGATGTAATTGTGTGCGATGGCAAAGAGGGCATTGGTTACCTGCGTGATGCAAGTGTGTGCGGCCGCCTGGGAGACGCTACTGATGTCTGCTGCTGATCCCTGGAATGAGCCTGAAGCAAAAAAGTTGAGTGCAGTGGTGACTTTGACGGCCACTAGTAAGGGATATCCACCCACTCCTCTGGGCCCCAGGTCTTGCTGCCGCATTGCGCAGATGTCACCCACTACCTCTCACGAAAGTCTGAGCCTCCTTTGGCACTGCTGCTCAGTCATGTTGAGGTAGCTCATCCTCTGTCTGTAAACTCTGTTTTGGGGGTGTCTCCTATGGCGACGTGCTTCCCTGTGCTGGCGCCTTCTGCCCTGTGCAGCTTCAGGTGGGTGAGCAGCAGGTTGGCTTTCCTGCTGTTGCTCCTGCAGTTGGTGCTGCTGTTGTTCAGGGTTGTGCTGCTGCCGCGGCTGGTCTTCGTCCGAATCTGATGTCCAGGAGGAAAGGAAATAAATGGTTCCCATTCTTCTGCTATATACCTCAGTTGAGGAAGTGCTCAGTCAAGGTGGGGAGAGGGATTTCCCAGGAGGTCACACTGGAGATAGGTGCCAGGCTCCAAATTCCCACAACAATGAGTAGGCCTGCTAAAAGTTCCCCCAGACCTGAGACAACAAAGCTCTGCCACCTGCAAATGGTGATTGCTGAAAACTCCTTTTTAATGGTGGAGCTGCAGCTGTTAGTAAGCAATCCACTTGTGACGCCGCCAGGATTAACTGGCATGTTCCAGAGGAGACGTGCAACATGGGGGAAAAGTGTTAAATTCAGAAAGGCCTCTCAAAATTGGATTATAGAGGCAGTAAACTGGTTGTTAAGGGTCGTAAGGGCCTATCCCGCCTCTTGGAGGCTGGATGGAAAAGGGGTCTGAGACCCCGATTCTGGGAAATTTGCTCGGAGGTGGGCTGGTGGTGGGATCGGAGCCGCCCGCCATTTTTTGCAATTTTAACATCTCACCCGCCTCCAATCCCACCTCCTCGGGCCTGGTAGAAATAGAGCCCTAAATTTCTCATATCCAGATACACTGGGGTCAATTTTCTGGCAGCCGTCGGGCGGCTTTTCATGTGTCCGGGGGCTGAAAATCTGTGAAAAAGCGGGTCGGGACACCCCCCGCCTGATTCCACGCCCCGTCCGACTTTCAGACTGCCGTTTCTCCGCGACCCGCTTTAGTCCCGGCCGCCGCTGGCGGGACTGGTCGTCGGCACACTAATGACCAATAATTACCTTGTTGAAGTAGATTTTCCGGGGCCGTTGCGACTTTGGGGCTTTCCCCACATCAAACACGCCTGCGGGGAACCCCGCTGATGAGACCTGGCGTGAAGCTTGCTGGCTTGCTTGCTGTCAGCTGCAGGTCAATTGGAGAAGCTGCGATTTAAAGGTACAGCACTTGTATGTTGAAGGACCTTGTTGTTGCAGGTTTGGGGCTACTTCTTCAAGGCTAAGGCACAACTGTGGAAGGTTGGAGCCTCACACACTTCTCCAATGCGATCTCCTGGGAAACCCCTCTCACCACCCTCACTCAGCGCTTCCTCAGTGGAGGCATCTACGAGAAGCATGGGACGCCTTTTTCTCCTTCCCCTCTTGCCATTAGAGGAGGCAGCAGAACCAGAAACAGCAGGATCAGCAACAGGAGCACCAGGCTGCTGCTCACGCACCTGAAGCTGCACAGGCCAGAAGGGGCCAGTGCTTGGAAGTGGCTTGAGAGCACCTTGCTGCGCTTTAGGGGGCCATGGGGACCCGTTTCTGCTCTGGCAGTCCTACTCAGAAGGACTTCCATGAAGATCTGGTTTATCTGTTCAACAGATGGCCAATGCTCCTCAAGAGATGTCATTCTCTTATGAGCACTCACCATGTTTTCCGTACCCTGGCGAGTTATCTCCTCCATGGAGGTTGCCAACCTTTCCATGGTGATGCGTTCATGCGCCAATGACTCCACAAAGGCTCTGCTCATGGTCGCTATGGACTCCTCCATTCACTGACAAAACCTGCCAGAGACTCCTGCATCTGTGCATGGAGATCCATCACCTCTTCTCTTGCTGATGGACCCAGAGGCAGAGGGTCGACATGCAGCACAGCTGAGCTGAGCTGGCAGAGTCCTGCGCCCTCCGATGAGGACTCTCCACTGCTGTCCCTGTCTCCAGAATCTGCTGAGGCTCACTTGTGAGCTGTGAAACACCAGGTGACAACATTACTCTATGTCCCGAAGGTCCCACCGAGGTGTGAGTGTCTGCGCTGGTGCTAGGTGCACTTACTTCTGCTGGCTCTGGATGGTACTGTGGGGGAGTAATGGAAGGAGTTAGAGATGTAATGCCAAGGTTCTTCTGGTGACTCCCAGCGAGTTGGCATCTGCTGACACCTGCATCCATGCAGCATTGGTCTCAGTGGGAGGCCTCTTCCTCCCTGACCTAGGGAAGAGGACCTCCCTGTGGGGCCTAACCCCATTCAATAATGCTTGCAATGAAGCCTCGTCAAATTTGAAGGCAGCTCGGGGTCTGGCACTGGCCAGATCTGCTGCAGGCTCCTCTGCCATCCTATATGGTTTGTTTGGAAGCCAACAGAGGAAGCAATGCTTGATATGGACCTTGAAAGCACCACGAATGATGACATCATACTGTGGGGATTTCTGACTCGAATTGGACAATTAGCAAGGCTTCCCACATGCTGGGAATTAATTGGCCACTTGAGGGAAAATTGCGTGGAGCTGGCTGACACTTTTTTATGTGTGTCAGAAACCCCACATTCGGGGAAACCCAACCATTTCCCACACAAGCCAAAAATCGGGGCCACTATGTTGATAGCAGGGGAAGCTATCACCATGTTTAAGAGTCTCCGACCAAGGCATTTCTGTTTGCCAGGTATGAAGCGCACACCCCATAGGGACACACCCCACTCACCTGGATGTATAGAGCATAGGTACACCTTGGCAGAACCAAGGCTGAGGAAGCCCCAAGTGTGTGCAGGGATACTGCTGCTGTTGAACCAGCTAAAAACACACATATTACCAGTATAATGCACTGGGATGGTTCCTGCTGCTTGTCTGGTAGGTCCATCTTACCCACCAGGGCTTTTTCTACCAGAGCTGAGCCAACTGCATAAAATCCCAACCTAAAGTGGCAGGTTTACCCTCTACACTTCATTTGGCAGCCAAGCAGGCTGATCAATCATCAACAGTGCCCTGCAATTTTGCTTGGTTCGGGTATTGGATTACAGAGTCTGTCACAGACGGGTAACTTCATTCCCAGCTTCCACTGGCACCTTATCCTCTTGGATCCACCCAGCGAGCAGAGAGCACTCAATGGAGTGCGGTAGGAACATAGTGAGGTTGGAACAGAATTTGACTAGAGCGGGAATTCAGTGGTGAGTAACAGTAAATAGTGATCGAGCAGTTCAGGACATCTTGGCTGGAATTTTCTGGAGTCCGTGCGGATGTGATTGGATGTGGGTCAGGTGGGAAATTTGAAAAAGTTGGAGAGGGTTAGGAACCCACCATCATCCCGTCCCCTCAGGAGCATTTGCCGGTGTTGCAGCAACCGGACCAGCAGAGGCGGACGACCAAATTCAAATCATTAACAGGTAGTTGTCAGACCCTTAAGAGCCTTTTTCAGCCTACCTTTCGAATTTCCCTGGCTGCTCATGGGATTCACACAGCTCAGGAACCACATCTGTCAGCCTGATGCGGAAGTTGAGTGGCCGTTGCTCCAGCTGATTAGATGACTGCATGAAATGTACTATAAAAGCTCCCACCTCACAGTTGATCACGTTCCACAGGCAGAAGCTGTTGCTGGCTGCATTCCCAGCACACATTTAGCATTCTATAGGCTGCAAGTGGTTCCAGCAAAGTCGCCATCCAGTCTCACCTCATCACTTCATTGATTGCTTGCTCCTCTGATCTCTACTTGACCTGCCATCTATTCCAGCAGCATGGGTACCATTTATACTGTCTCACCTTGGTCCTCAGAATCTGACCACGATCAGCCTCAACACCAGCAGCACCAGGCACACCAGCGGCACCAACAGCAACACCACCTAACTTCTCCTCAACCACCTGATGCTGCACTAGGCAGAGGGCATCAGCACAGGGCTGCATCATGTAGGAGGGCATCTTTTTTGGGGTTTACGGTAATTTACCTTCCTTTACCTGGTTTACAGTAATTCACCTGGTCAAGCAGCCTTTTGCTACTACACTCTGACCAATCCCAAACAGCGGTTTCGAATCGCTAAGCCCACCCTTCCAGTTCTGACTGGAGGACTTATAATTAATGATATATTAAAATGGACAACTGGTCTGGATGTGAGAAAATCAACTTTTATTAAACTAAAGAAAATGACACCACACGATTTTAGTAATCACTGTACAATTGCTTAAATGGGGGAAGACAGATGGCAAAATGAGGGATAAATGGCTACAATGTTAATTAAACAATCTTAGCAATTTCCCTTAAATTATCACCCCCCTTTAACTCCTTACTAGATTTCCTTGCTGAGGAGTCAGAAACCTGCTCACCTGTGGTCCAAGGAAATGAGAGAGCGATAGCTTCTCAGGAGCTATCTTTATAGCCTGCGAGCTCCTGCTGTTTGGCGCTGAAAGGGTCTGTGTGCAAAATTCGCGCCGAAAAGGTTCGAATACACAAGAGAAAGGCTGTGATTGGCTGATTCAAATAAAGATTGGAGTGGTTTGAATGTGTCTACATTTTGGGGCCGAAGTGTTCCCGCCTATATCCGGAGTTTCTGGGCTAACCAAAGGGGACACACCTGAATAATGGGTGATTCAAAACCCATTCATTCCAAACTGTTCTCTTTCAAAAGTCCTTTTCCGGAGTATCGATGTGTCTCATGGTGTGAAAGGGGTTTTGAATGGGTTGGATTACTAGGTAAACAGAAGCCCTTTGTCCTGCGGTCAGTCTCAAGTGGTTTAATCCCTTATGTCAACATCCTGCAGTTTCTTGTAAATAAACATCGATTTTCAGCAGGGAAGGGAAACTCCCGTTTAGATTGACAGAATCTGACTGCCACTGTTTGATCCTTCCACTTTCACAGACATCTATGAGCTGCTAGCTGCTTTTCCAAGCCACATTGTCTCGGCCATGCTTTTCTGACGGCCATTTTTAAACCCCTTTGAAATTACCAAACTCCAGGGAACAATTTTATTAATAAAATGTACTGTCTTAAAGTGTGTGAATTTTTCCACGAAGTTCCTCGATTCCGGTGTTGTCCATCTCAACACAGCCTTTTGCGCTTCTGGGCACATTTTAAAACATTGTCCAACCCAGAGACAATTTCCACGATGTAGATTAATATCTCCAGTAGCTTTGGGGTTGAGGGTATTTTGCGAACCCCTACAATCATGCCAGAGGCGATACCCCCAACAGAGAGTATACAGGCAAAGGATGAGCTTCCTCAACATGACAGCAGCAGTGCTAAAGGAGGCTCAGGCTATTGCGCCAGATCGTTGTAGACATTTTGCACATTGCTGGAGCAAGACCTGCAGCACAGAAGAGTGGGTGGACACGCCTTATCAGTGGCTGTCAAAATCACCAGTGCCCTCAACTTCTTTGCCTCAGGCTTCTTCCAGGGATCTGCAGCAGACATTTGCAGCATCTTGCAGTTGGCTGCCCACAGATGCATCACACAGGTCACCGATGCCCTCTTTGAAGCCAGTGTTACTGAGCGAGCGCTGGCCGTTGCCGCTCTGACTGGCTTCCCACGGGTACCAGGCTTTATCGACTGTGGCCATCAGGGCACCCCATCATTACCCAGGAGTGCTTTTCTTTACAAGGGCTTCCACTCCATCAATGTGCAGCTGGTCTGCAACCATAGGAAGATCATAATGCATGTGTGCACCAAATTCCCTGGCAGCTGCCATGACGCTTTCTTCTTTCAACAGTCCACCCTCCCTCAGCTCTTTGCTCCTCCAAACAGACTTTCTGGCTGGCTGCTTGGGGACAAGGGCTATCCACTGAAGACGTGGCTTATGACACCCTTGAGGAGGCCAAGTACTGAGGCCCAGGAGAGATACAATGAAAGCACATTTCCACCAAATATGTCATAGTGCAAACAATAGGTAAGCTCAAAATGTGCTTCAGGTGCCTTGACAGATCTGGAGGAGCCCTTCAGTACGCACCAGCCAGGCTCTCCAGAATCATCGTGGCCTGTTGCGCCCTGCACAACATAGCGCAGCAGCGAGGATTAGCGCTGCATGAGGAGCAAGGTACTGAGCACACAGCCTTTTCAGTGGAGGAGGAACAGGAGGAGGAGGAGGAGCATCAGCTGGAAGATGGGGAGCAGGAGCTGGAGGAACCTGCAGTCCAAATCCAACCAGCACCCGAGCACATTGCTGCCCAGGAGGCCAGGGATGGGCTCATCATGGCCAGATTTACTTACCTTTACGCCCATATGGCTGTCATATGCTGTGCCAGGTTGGCACAACCCCACAGCAACACCATAAACCATCCCAACAATGACCAAGCCATTCCTTTCACACTGACCACTATTGCTGGAGGTAACGTTATGTCTCACCAGTCACTACAACTCACTAAGCCACTTGCAAAGGTGCACACAAAAGTGTCCAAGACAGGAAAGTGGTGAAAATAAAGATTTTAAAGGTTGACAATACATTAACGGAAATTTACCATTAACATTGACTGAAACATCCAAGTGGCTACCTTTGTGAATCTACTTGTGTGTCACATTTCTCTTTCACGTGCTTCTAGGAGGTGCTACCCCTGTGGCTTCAGCAGTGGTAGAGGCAGCCTGCTCACTTCCCTGCTGCCACTGCCTAGACACTCTTGGTGGACATCCTCTGTGTTTTGGAGCTTGTGATGGCTAATGTTTTCTCCTCCTGCGACTGTGCAGTGGCAAACTCAGCCTTCGCGATCAGAGAAGCCATCTGGGGCTCTGACTGAAGGAAAGGCCTACACTTTCCTCTCCCCTCTCACTGTTATCCCTCTCATGGGCCACCCACACTTCCCTGCTAGCAAGGAGCTGGAGATCACCTTGCTGCACATCAGTGGGGCCATGAGGAGCCATGTCTTCACTGACATCACTCCTAGACAGTACGTCTATGAGCCTTTGCCATCCATGCTCCATAGATAGCCATCTGTTCTCCATAGAGATCATGGGCTCCTGTGAGTGGCGCATTAGCTGCTCCATGCAGGTGGCCATCTTATCCATGGAAGAGCCTACAGTCACCATCGCCTACGACACGTTGGTGCTCATGTTGGAAATGGACTCCTCCATTCTCTGAACATTTGAAACAAGATGGTCGTGAAACCAGTCAGAGCCTCCTGCAGTTCTTTCTGCTCCTCCAGGATCGCACTTTTCCTGGATGGCCCCCGAGGCTCTGCATGTGTATGTAGCTGAGCAGAGCAGGGAGCATCCTGCACCCTCCGGCGAGGAGTCTCCATTGCAGTCCCTGTCTCCACCATCTGCTCTTGCTCACTTGTGATTCGTGACAGACCCAGTGACAACACTATATCTCGCGTGGCACCCACTGAGGTGTGTGTATCTGCGCTGGTGTTGGGTGCGCTTCTGTCTGATGACGGTGCGCCCTCAGAGGCTGGAGGCTCCTCTGAGGAGTCGTCTTACTCTTTCTCCTGGACAGTGGGGGGCAGGGGGGTGGGTGATGGGGTGGGGCGCGCCTCTTGATGGACCTGTGGGAGAGAAAAGAGATGATATGCCATATAAAGAATGGGCACAGATACCATTATGCACATGATGACCATTTAGTGGCTGATTACATCAGTCCCCACATGAGTGACTGATGTACGGCATATAGCTGTATGATATGTAATTCTGTCACCAGGTTGCTGAGATGTCCCCCACGCTCCGTCTCCCACTTCCAGCTGCTCGGCCACTCCTGAGAATTCTAACGCAGCCTCCTCTGCTGTTATGAAGGTCTCAAATGATGGAGGTCCACCTCCAGTTCTCTCCCTCTCCCTCTTATTGTGGGTTATCTGCTCCTGCAAGGAGGGAAAGAAGAGAAGGTTGAGTGAGAGTGATGGAATGAGTGTAAGGAATGGATGGGTTACATCTTCAGAGGGAGACTATGGTGGAATGGCGTGGCAATGCCAAGTGGCCTCCTTGTGTGTTGTTAGCTGGTATGATTGCATTAGGGTGAGGGTGAGTGTGAGGGGTGGCTAGTAAGATGGGGATGTGATAATGTAGTTAGAGAGAGAGAGAGAGAGAGAGAGAGAGAGAGATGGGTGGACGTGCAAGGTATGTTGGTGTGAGTAATGATGTGCAGGAGCAGGGTTGGGAAGGCAGAGTGATGGGGATGTGATGAGAAGCACAGCAGGATAAAGTTGAGTGTGGATTTGTACTCACCTTTACTGATCTAATGAGATCATTGAAGCATTTCCAGCACTGCACCCAGGTCCTCCTGAACACATCCCTGCTGTTGACATCCTCTGCAATTTGAAGCCAGGCTCTTTATGTCTCCTGGGGAGGTCTTGTGCACACATTACAAGCATATGGAGGGAGTCATCGGAGCTCATGGGTGCAGCCCTCTGCCTCTGTGCAGCCATCTCTCCAACTGTTTGAAGCAATGAAAACCTCCACTGTGCTGCCTGCACACTCCTAGATGAACCTTCAAATGCAATGTGGCTCCGTTAAATATACCGACTGAAAACACATCATGGATGATGTCACCAGACCCACACCATTTAACTGGGCCGGGTAACGCGCCGGGTGGGCTTAATATGCCCCATTATCACAAAGTCGATTTCTGCAGCGGGATGGAAGCAACAACAGGATCACAACCCGCCACGCTACCCGCCCGCACCCGACCCGCCCAGGTACAGCAAATTCCAGCCATTGTGTGTTACCCCCGGCAACCCCCCCGACCCCCCCCCCCCACCCCCCACCCCCACGGCTTTGTAACTAAACTTTTTACTTAAGTTTGTGCAACTGCAGTGAATTAACAGTTAACAGGTTGCAGAAAATCATTAGTCAGTAGCTAGGTGTTAATTAATGTACGGTGTAGCTGGCCCGAGTGAGTTGCTGAAACTGGCTTATGACCTAATTTGGTTTGATATCGGAAGACATTTTTTCAGCAATTGCGCCTCAGTTTGAGCAGAGAGCACACCATGGAGTGAGCTGGTAACAGCTGGGAACAGTACTTCCATAACGGGATTTGGACTAAATGTGAATTTGGAGCAGAGGGGCAAGGAGGAGCTGAGTGGTTTCATTACCATTCAAATAGGTAAGAATATAAACCTACACATAACTTAACTGACAGTTATAGTAATAGTGACAACACAGGAGGAATAATAGTGAAGCGAAGGTTCACCAGACTGATTCCTGGGATGGCAGAACTGTTGTATGAGGAGAGATTGGGTCAACTAGGCCTGTAATCACTAGAGTTTAGAAGAATGAGAGGGGATCTCATTGAAACGTATAAAATTCTGACAAGGCTAGAAAGACTGGATGCAGGAAGGATGTTTCCCCTGGCTGGGGGCTCTAGAACGAGGGGTCACAGTCTCAGGATACAGGTTAGGACATTTAGGACCGAGATTTATTTAAGAAGGAGATAGATAGATTTGTAGATGCAAAAGTCATCAAGGGGTATGGGGAGTGGGCTGGAATGTGGTATTGAGATAGGGGATCCGCCATGATCTTATTGACTGGCGGAGCACGCTCGAAGGGCCGAATGGCCTACTCCTGCTCCTATTTTACAATGTTTCTATGCTCTATGTTCTAATACTGTGTAGTTCCTGTAGGATGTGTGAGTTTTGAGTAGCAGATGCTGACTTGGTCAAACATACCTGCAGGAAGTGTCTCCAACTGAGAATACTTGATCTTAAGATCACAGAAGTTGAGTTGGAGACAATCAGCCACCTCAGCGAGGGAGAGATGTATCTGGAGCAAGAGCTTTGGAGGATAGTCAATTCAACTGAGAGAGGGACTTGGCAGTGATTTAAGGAGGAATGGGGACTGTGTACGCATGCCGGGGAGAAATAGGCAATAGCAGGACGCTCAGGGAAAATTACCCTTTCTAACAAGTTTGAAGTATTGGCTTCCTATGGGGAGGGTGAAGACTATGGGCAGGATCGTCAAATGGATTACAGTGGCAGCAAAATAATGAGATGGCTCAAGGGGGGAAGATAAGCAATTCAGATGGGAATGCAGTAGTAATAGTAGACTCAATAGAGGGGTGGACACTTAGGCCTAGAAATTCATTATAGCCACTTTTGGGGCGGTAAAGTCGGGTGGCCGCTAAAGTTTGCGCCCGGCGCAAATTCGAGGCCACTTCTCCGATATTCATTAGCTTCGCCCTAAGAGTTTGCTCGAGCGCTAAAACTGGCAATGCACGCCTCTCTTTAGGCGCTAAGCCGGAGGTGCTGAGCGAGAGCGCCGAGGCCGGGCGCAGCGCAGCTGCGGCCATTTCTTGATTGACAGCAGACACCCTGGCGCCGGCCAGCTCTTAAGGGGGAAGGGTCGACTTGGTCTGCTGCCACGCCCTGGATAGTGGAGCCCTGCAGCTAGGCCTGAACACTGCTGCTGGACCCAAATAGCGCCTGAAACCATGGAGAAGGCCCATGAACGAGCGTAGCGCTTCTCAGAGCTTGATCTGAGGGTGCTGGTTGGTGCTGTGGAGAAGAGACGCCATATTTTGTTTCCGGACAATGGCAGGAAGCCGCCGGCCCGCGTCTACTGGAGAGCCTGGAGGCATGTCGCCACCAAGGTGTCATCCAACAGCGAGGTCCCCAGGAGCGGTGTCCAATGCCGCAAAAAGCTGAATGACCTCGCCAGCATTGTCAGGGTGAGTACCCTTTCCAGTGTCCTCCTCATCCTTGCATGTGCACCTCACATTATGGGCAAAGGGACCTGAAAGCCCTAATGGCCAGCCCTCATGCAGCAGCTATGGGACACTCATGAACATCAATTGCACATTGTGCACTTAACACACTGGCCAGGCTATTCGACCATGGGAAGCAGTGCACACAAGATCAGGGCTACACACTGGCCAGGCTATTCGACCATGGGAGGCAGTGCACACAAGATCAGGGCTACACACTGGCCAGGCTATTCGACCATGGGAGGCAGTGCACACAAGATCAGGGCTACACACTGGCCAGGCTATTCGACCATGGGAGGCAGTACACACAAGATCAGGGCTACACACTGTACTTAGAGGCCGTCCTTTCTCTTGCAGGCCAAGCTGGCCAATAATAAGAGGAGCCGGACTGCGACCGGGGGAGGCGGACCCCAGATCCAGCCACTCACCGAGCTGCAACATCGCGTGGAGCGCATCATGGGTGCCCGGGTGATTGGGCCCGTTGCATCTGGAGATGCCGACCCTGTTCTGGGCACCAATGGTAAGGACATCACCTTTTGGACCTCTCTCGTCCCACTTGCACATCAGACCTACATCCTTTGCCACTGTCCGACCAATGCGCTGAATGCCACCACTCATGCACCCCTCGCTGACGCCCTCTCCTCACTCTAAAGCTACTCTTGTGCCTTCCTGCTTTCAGATGGTGAGGAGGAGGTCCCTGAAGTTGCCAGTGACAGCCCCTCAGAAGAGGAGGAGGAGGAGGAGCAAGAGGAAGGCGGCCCATCAGGGGAACCCTCAGCCGCGGCAACCCATGCCAATGTAGGGGACACGTCTTCCCTGGAGGGGAGCGTGGGGGAAGTGTCGGAGGGGAGGGTAGCTCCTGGGACCAGCGGCCTGCAGAAACGCGGGAGGGGGGTGGAAGCTCAGCGGCCTTCTCCCCAGAGGGGGGAAGGGTCGGAGGGGAGTCCAATTGCTGGGCCCAGCGGCGTCCAGCAATGCAGGAAGGGTCGGCCAGCTCGGCGGCCTTCTCCCCAGAGGGAGAGTCCGGCCTCCAGCCCAGAGACGGCCAACGCCGAGGAGATGCGCCGCCTCGAGGACTTGTCCGCGGACTCAGAGCGCCGGCACACGGAGCTCATGGGGGTAGTGGCACGGTTGCCTGAGGCCATCGAGTCCCTGTCTCGGAGTGTGACCGAGTTCGGGGCCTCACAGGCCACCAGTCGTGCGGAATTCGGGGCAGCTCAGGCAGCGAGTGGCCAGGTGATCAGTGGTGCCGTGCAGTCACTGGGTGCTCTGATGTGGTCACTGAACAGGTCAACACGGGCACTCACTGCTGCCACACTCGCTGTGTCAGCCAGGCATCGCCAGGGCACCCGGCGCGCTGCAGCAGCACAGCGGTCTGCCCCTCGGCAGATTGGTGCGCATGCTGCAGTGCTGGCCCGGCCGAGTGCCAGTGTCTCAGGCGACCAGCGAGCGCCTGCCATCTGCCAGCTTGCCCCCATTCCTCCAGCCGCCACTGCCACTCCCCCAGTGGAGCTGCCAGGAGCTGCTGCAGCGACTGATGCTGGCCAGCCACAGCTGCAGCATTCACCAGCCGGCCCCTCGACGGCCAGAACTCGTCTAGGCCGACCCCCAAGGGCATCTGCCGTCACGACATGTGCCCCTCAGGAGCCTGCCCCCAGCCTTGCAGCAGCCAATGGCCTCAATTTGAGGAGGAGCAGCAGGGCGTGCAGGGGCCGCCAAAGTTTGCGGAAGGCATCGCCCTCGCGGGCCACTAAGTAGAGGGTGTGTCCAAATGTTGTGTTTTCGGGAATGTGTGTTTTGTGAAGGCCGAGGATGAAGGCCATTTTTGTTTACATCTTTTGTTAATGCTCCCCAGGTTGTGGGAGTGAGTCATGTGTGTGAGTGTTTTTTGGGGGTTTCGTCTGTTTTTGGTTTGCATGTGGGAAGGGCCCTGAGTTTGTACAATAAACCATTTTATTTATTCACATTGTCCATGTTTGATCTTTGAAGTGTTTGTTGCCTTAACCGGCTGATGGCTTGCGGAGCGGCTGCAATCATGTTCTTTCATTGGCACAAGCCATTCCCTGACAGGGGGCCTAGAAGTGACGGTCAATAAGCCGCCGACGGGCGGCCCTTGGACCTTCTGCCTCCCTCCTGGGCTGGTACTCCTCGTCCTCCTCCTCCTCCTGCTCCTCCTCCTGAGGTGGTGGTCCAACGTGAGGTGGCAGTGCCTGAGTCCTGCGGATAGCCAGGTTGTGCAGCATGCAGCAAACGACGACGAATTGGGAGACTCGCTCCTGCGAATACTGGAGGGCTCCCCCGGAGCGATCCAGACAGCGGAACCGTTGCTTGAGGACGCCGATTGTTTGTTCTATGATGTTCCTAGTCGCTTGATGGCTCTCGTTGTATGCCTCTTCAGCAGGGGTCGTGGGCGCGCGGAGCGGGGTCATGAGCCAGGTAAACAAAGGATAGCCTTTGTCCCCGATAAGCCATCCTCTTGGGTGAGGCGGTGCCTGGAACATGTCAGCCACAGTTGTCTGTCGCAGGATAAAGGCATCGTGGCTGCTGCCTGGAAAGCGGGCATTGACAGCTAGGATGCGCTGCCTGTGGTCACACACCAGCTGTACGTTGAGGGAATGGTAGCCCTTTCGGTTGCGGTAATCCTCGGCATGCTCCAGAGGTGCCCGCAAAGCCACATGCGTGCAGTCAATGGCGCCCTGCACCATGGGGAAGCCCGCTATTCTTGCAAATCCCACTGCACGCTGCTGCTGCTTCTCCAGGGTCATGGGGAAGGAGATGAATTGACGTCTCCTTCTGAAAAGGGCATTGGTCACCTGGTGGATGCCGCAATGCACGGCGAACTGGGAGATGTTAGCGATGTCCCCAGCAGCGGATTGGAAGGAGCCAGTGGCATAGAAGTTGAGAGCCACCGTCACCTTCACTGCCACCGACAGAGACGTCCTGCGCATCAGCTGTGGACGCAGATCTCTGTGCAGCAGCTGGCAGATGTCTGCAACCACCTCCCTTCTGAATCGCAGCCTCCTAACACACTGTGCGGCAGACATGGTCAGATAGGAGGACTGCTGGCGGTATACCCTGGGTGGGTAAGGCCTCACTTGGCGACGCCTGTTGCCCCCTCTGCATCTAGCCAGGGCTGCCACTCTCTCACGGCGTCTGTAAGCCCTTCCGGCATAAGGCTGAAACTCAGCGTTGGCACCCAATGCAGCCCCCATTATATGCTGGCAAACACTGAGATCTCAATGAAGGCAAAGATAATTGCTAAGCTCTGGCCTGAGCCAAAAATACCTGTCCTAGTGTTGGGCCAAAGCAGTAAGCTCTCCTCCTTGGTCTCTCTCCAAAAAACCGTTGCACAAGAGTGAATGCTGCAAAATGGCTGGCCTTTATAGTGCAGGGTAAGTGCCCTTTAATTTGCGCTCCCCGCGGCCCGCCTCGGCTGTGTACCGTTCCACTTCACAGTCGTTAGGGCCGCCCGGCGCACAATGGGGCGGCGCGAGTGAAGTTCCGGTTCCGGGCGCACAAAGGGCGTTGCACGACGAAATGACGTCATGATCTGCGCGCGCAGCAGGGCGCGCGCTAAGACTTTTGCGCCGGCACTAAATGTCTACTGAAGTTGGGGCGAGGCACAGATCGCGCTGCGCCCAGGCGCTAAGCGCCTAGCGCTCGAGATCTATTCCTCCTAAGGTGCTAACGGCTGGCGCGCCCAACTGAATTTCTAGGCCTTACAGTGTTCAGCCAAAGTTTAACTGGAGGAAATTGCAGCTCATCCAAGACTGGATGTTGGGTAAGCAATCTGACAACAGAAGTAGTAGAGGGGTCAAGACAGGTGTTGGAGAGGTAGAGGTAAGTTTTGTCAGTCTACATGTAGCAGCTGACCCTATGTCTTCACATAATGTTGTCAAGGGGCAGCATGTAGTTGAGTAAGAAGAGGCGGCTAAGAATAGATTCTTGGGAAACTCCAAAGGTGATGATAGATAGGCAGGAATAGAAGCCATTACTGGAAATTCTTTGGCTACAATTACCGCCTGAATCCCACAATACCCCGCCAACCCTGAGGTTCATGATTCCTCCTCCCCCATCTCAAACACCCCCCACCCCCCGCCCGAGGCCACCACTTACTGCTGGTCCACTGTGGCGCTAGCCACAGCCCAAACTCTCACCACTTACCTTCTTGGTCTCCTCCCGTCACGCTGCTCCTGTGTGAATGAGATCTAAGGCCTTATATCCTGGACTCCTCGGATCCTACCATTTGTGCGCAGGATAAGCATGGAAGCGCCCAAAAATGAGAACTCCCTAATTACTAGATATCTTGATAATGAGAAAACAATTAGAAGCAGCCAACATGGATTTAAGAAAGGAAAATTGCCTTAACAAACCTGAAGAGATTTCTTTGAGACATGGTGGATGAGGGAAATGGAGTGAATGTGGTGTACATGAGTTTCAGAAAGCCTTTGAGAATGTATGACACAGAAAGCTATTGGAGAATTAGAGGAAGGTAAGCAAAATTGGATTGAAAACTAGTTAAAAGAGATGAAGCAAAGATTAGGAGCTCTCAGTGGTTAGAAGTGGAGTCACTGCGGTGCATCCGCGAGGCTGAAGTTACGAGGAAAACACATTTCTTGAGGTGGTCACACCACAGCTTAAGCGTATGCAGGCAGAGAGTGAATGGGTGACCACCAGACAGAAGAGGCGGACTAGGCAGGTAGTGCAGGAGGCCCCAGAGTGCATCGCGCTCTCCAACCAGTATTCTGTTCTGAGAACTGGTGTGGGCGATGGTTCCTCTGGGGAGTGCAGCCAGATTCAGGTCCACGGCATCACACGTGGCTCAGCTGCACAGGGGGGGTATGGAAAAAGATTGGAAGAGCAATACTGGTAGGGGATTCGATAGTTAGAGCAGCAGACAGGTGTTTCTGCGGCCGTAGACGTGACTCCAGGATGGCATGTTACCTCCCTCGTGCCAGGGTCAAGGATGTCACTGAGCGGCTGCCGGACACTCTGAGCAGGGAGGGTGAACAGCCAGAGGTCGTTTTCCATATCAGTACCAATGACATAGGCAGAAAGAGGGATGAGGTCCTGCAGGCAGAGTTTAGAGAGCTAGGAGAGAGATTAAAAAGCAAGACCTCAAATTTAATAATCTCTGAATTATTCCGGTGCTACGTGCTAGTGAGTACAGGAATAGAAAGATAGAACAGATGAATGCATGGCTGGAGGGAAGGGAAGTGCAACGAGACCTGGGTGTCCTTGTGCACCAGTCGCTGAAGGTAAGCATGCAGATGCAGCAGGCGGTTAAGAAGGCAAATGGTATGTTGGCCTTCGTAGCGAGAGGGTTTGAGTACAGGAACAAGGATGTCTTGCTGCAGTTGTACAGGGCCTTGGTGAGACCACATCTTGAGTATTGTGTGCAGTTTTGGTCGCCTTATCTGAGGAAGGATGCTCTTGCCATGGAAGGAGTTCAGCGAAGATTCACCAGGCTGATACCTGGGATGGCAGGAATGATGTATGAGGAGAGATCGGGTCGATTGGGCTTGTACTCACTGGAGTTTAGAAGAATGAGAGGGAATCTCATTGAAACTTCTAAAATTCTGACAGGACTGGACAGACTAGATGCAGGAAGGATGTTCCCGATGGTCAGGGAGTCCAGAACCAGGGGTCACAGTCTAAGGATAAGGGGTAGGCCATTTAGGACAGAAATGAGGAGGAATTTCAAAACCCAGAGAGTGGTGAACCTGTGGAATTCTCTACCACAGAAGGCAGTAGAGGCCAATTCATTAAATATATTCAAGAAGGAGTTGGATATATTTCTTAAGGCTAAAGGGATCAAGGTGTATGGGGAGAAAGCAGGGGCTGGGTACTGAATTTGGATGATCAGCCATGATCGCATTGAATGGCAGAGCAGGCTCGAGGGGCTGAATGGCCTACTCCTGCTCCTATCTTCTATGTTTCTATGTTTCTATGAGAGATGGTGCAGGAGGGAGGGCTTTAGCTTCCTGAGGCATTGGGACCATTTCTGGGGAAGATGGGACGTGTACAAGCTGGACGAGTTATACTTCAACAGAGCCAGGACCAATATTCTCATGGGGAGGTTTGTTTGTGCTGTTGGGGAGGGTTTAAACTAGCTTGGCACGTGAATGGGCACCAGCATATAGGAGTTGAAAAGAGGAATAACTTGCATAAAAGAGTGAGTGTGTTGGATAGTACTAGAGAATATAATACTAGAGGCAGTACAA
Source organism: Somniosus microcephalus (assembly GCF_052327205.1). NCBI lineage: Eukaryota > Metazoa > Chordata > Chondrichthyes > Squaliformes > Somniosidae > Somniosus > Somniosus microcephalus. The sequence goes on along the minus strand of NC_140993.1, from coordinate 228,522,180 downwards.
GTGCCATATTAGATTGAAGGGATAATTACTAGTCCTAGCCCTTTTTGGGCTACCTCAGATCAGGCGTATTCCCCAGACGTTCATCTTGAACTAAAGCTAGAGATAGCTGAATTCTATAAGATGCTTAATTGGGTCTAAAGGTCCAGGCTATCTCTCTCTAAAGGAAAGGAATGACTTGAAGATGTTACCATCTTCCAGATAGCACTTTTAGTAAGTTTAACTAGATGTAACCTTCTGGATATTATGAGGGTCCGGAAAACCCCCCCAGAATTCTGCAACTCCTCACAAAAGAGTGTACAGAAATTGAGTTTGCGTGTTTGATGCAGAAATACTATTTGAGACAATTTTAAAAATACATAGATTTATTAAAGAACCAACTTGCAATTAACAGCTGTTGAGTCAATCGCGACTTTAACAGTTCAAAATACAAATAGCTTACATTTCTTATTCTCAGAGATCTTTATTCTAAAATCTTAACTTCGTTACATTTATACATTTCTTATTATTTATAATCCAGGATATTCACCAAAATCAATTAAGAGTACCTCTTGATCCCCGAGCGTCAAGGAGTTAAAAACTTACAGAGCCTGCCTCTGAAGTTGAGAACTGCTTGCCCCTTCCAGTGACTTCTGACTTTCTATCTGAAAGCTCCATATTTTATATCCTTTTTTTGTGGTTTATCCTTTGAAGTTTTCTACTGATGTAAACTAATTATCTCTAGTCATTTTCTGCTGACTTCTTTCTACTCTATTGTCAATGCAGCTGTTAACTTTCTGAATCCTGTCTGCTGTATACGTGTTTCAAAACTTATCATATAAAATGGTTATTACAGATTTATCTCTTTGATGCCATTCTTACGAAGTCCTTCATTTCAATTCTTAATATTGGCTTAACTGGTTATAAGCAGATGTTGTGTCTCCTAACTGTTTCATTTTCAATACAAAAACCATGTGATTGCTTGGTGTTATCTATTGAAGTCCTATCTACAAAGTCTTCTGTAGGTATCATATTTACAATATGAAAATCAATACCACTTCAACCAGGGTGTTCCATGCATTTCTTAGCTACTTCAATTGGTTGTATTACAAACTTATTTATCAAAGGCACATGGTTCTTTAATGTTCTGTGTTCCTGTTCGAAGTGTTAGTTTTTAACGCTTTAAACTGGGTATAGCTATTGTGTTGGTTCCAAACTGCAGACTCCTTGGAAGCAAGCCTTCTGCTTCTTCAATAGGGCCTTTGTGTCAGTATTAACAATCAATTCCCATTTCAAAAGCTTGTGTGGTGTTTACAACTTTTGTGTTAACACTTCATCTTATCTCAGAAGCCTGTATTCACAGCTTGTGTCGTTGAGGCTTTTTAGATTTTTAAACTCAGTATGTTATGTTTTAATAAGGTCAGAATTGTGTTGATAGGATGGTGTATCTTTCTGAAATATGGCTTTTCCTTTACAAGATAGGAGCAAACTAAGAAAGACTATGAAAAATTCAAAAATGTGTTTAGAATGCATGCATGTAAACATACAAAGTGTGGTGAATAAGGTTGGTGAGCCAAAAGCACAACTATCCATGTGGCAATATGATGTTGTGGCAATAACGAAAATGTGGCTTAAAAATGATGAGGACTGGGCACTTAATATTCAAGGATACAAGGTGTTCAGAAAAGATAGGGAAGGAAAAAGCAAGGTGGGGTGGCAGTGCTGATTAAGGAAGACCTTATAGTATTGGAAAGGGAGGATATTCTTGAGGGAACAAGGACAGAATCCATTTGGTTAGAGTGGAGGAGCAAAAAGGGTATGATCACACTTTTGGGGGTATTCTATAGGCTTCCAAATAGTGAGAGGGAGGTAGAGGAGCAAATCTGAAGGGAAATTGCAGAGGTATGCAAGAGCTATAAAGTGGTGATATTGGGGGACTTTAATTACTCAAGTATCAATTGGGATAATGCTAGTGTAAAGGGAAAGGAGGGGGAGGAATTTCTGAAATGTGTTCAGGAGAATTTCCTTGACCAGTGTATTCTTGGCCCAACTAGGAAGGAGGGATTGCTGGATCTGGTGCTGGGGAATGAGGTCGGCCAGGTCGACCAAGTGTCTGTGGGAAAACACTTGGGTACGAGTGAGCATCGTAATATAAGTATTAGATTAGCAATGGAGAGGAGCAAGGAACAATCTAGAGTGGAGCTTCTAAACTGGAATAGGGTTAACTTCAATGGGAAGTGAAAGGATCTAGCCAGGGTAACATGGAACCAAAGACTGACAGGAAAATCTCTAACAGAACAACGGGTGATCTTTAAGGAGGAGATGTTCCAAGTATAGGCTAGGTACATTCCAACAAGAGGGAAGGGTAAGTGAACCAAAGCAAGGGCTCCTTGGATGGTGAGGGAGATAGAGAAAATGAGGAAACAAAAAAATAGGGGCCTAGAAATTGAGTGGGGTTAGCGCCCATTTTGAGGCGCTAGAGGGCCTAGCGCCGCAAGTACAGCCGATTGAGAAATTCACTTGGGCGCTGCCATCGGCGTTAGCCGGTTGCGCTGCGCCGGCACCGATGATGTCATCGGTGTGCGCAGCGTCCCGGTTGCCGTGGCAACGCGCCCGAACGCCGAAATTGAGTTGCGGCCGCCTCGCCCGTGGCAGCCGCAACCAACGATTTTTCAAAAGTTCGCTACGGGTCTTAGCGCCGGCGCATTAAGGTCGCGCGGCGAACAGCCGCTTTCCCGGCGGCCGCCTGCCCGCACCTCCCTCCCCGGACTCCTCCAACACCCCCCCGCGGCACAGATGCGTGTGGGTCGCGAGCCCGGCACTTCTCCGAGGTGCCGGGCTCATTTTTCTCCACAGATCAACGGCCAGCGGTCGGGTGCAGGCAGCTCCTCCTTAACGGAAGGAGGAGGCCTGCACTTCCCCAGCCTGCCGCACCGCATCGGGTGCCGCAGCGGCGGATTAGCGCCGCAATGCGGCAGTCAGCGCCCATTGCGAGGCGCTGACACCCTCCAGTAGCACCGGCAGCCGTCTGGGCGCGGCGCTACTGAATTTTTGGCGCGCGCAGGGGGACTTAGCGACGGCGCTAAATTTCCGCCGCTAAAGCCCTGGCGCGGCGCCAACTCAATTTCTAGGCCAGGGTGTTTGATGCATGTCAGGTGAATTCTTCAAGGGAGAACCAGACCAAATGCTATAAATTGAGAGGAGATGTGAAGGTGAAAATACGATTGGCAAAGAAAGAAAATGAGAGTAGAATGGTGGTTAACATTAAAATGAACCCAAAAATTATCTACCGGCATGTAAACAGTAAGTGGGTAGTAAGAGGCGGGGTGGAGCCTATTAGAGACAAAGAAGGTGATATTTGCTTAGAGGCGCTGGGCAAGGCTAGAATACTCAATGAGTACTTTGTATCGGTGTTTACTAAGGAGGTGGATGCTGAAAAAGTGGAAAAGGTAGAAGCAATGGAAGGGATGTACTAGAAAGACTGGGTATGCTTAGAGTGGACAAGTCGCCTGTTCCAGGTGGCTTGCATTCCAGGTTGCTAAGGGAATTGGGGTAGGAGATAGCGAAAGGGCTTGCCATAGTTTTTCAATTTTCCCTAGATGCAGAGGAAGTGCGTGAGGATTGGAAAATGGCACATGTGACACCATTTTTCAAGAAAGGGTGTAAGGACAATCCAAGTAACCACAGGCCGGTCAGTTTAACATCAGTGGCAGGTAAAGTTTTAGAAACAATAATCAAGGAAAAAATGAATGGGCACTTGGAGAGGTTTATGCTAATTAAGGATTTGTAAAAGGCAGATCGTATTTGACTAATCTAATTGAATTTTTTGATGAAGTAACAGAGAGGATTGATGAAGGGAATGCAATGGATGGTGTCTACATGGATTTTTGGAAGGCATTTGACAAAGTACCACATTGAAGGCTGGTTAACAAAAGTGAGGCTCAAGGAATAGGTGGGTCAGTAGCAGCTTGGATAAGGAGTTGGCTTAAGGACAGAAAACAGCGAGTTGTGGTAAATGGCTGTTTTCGGACTGGAGGATGGTAGATAGTGGTGTTCCCCAAGGGTCAGTTTTGGGGCCAGTGCTTTTTTTGATATACATATAAATAACCTGGATATTGGAATACAGAGTAGATTTTCTAAATTTCCCGATGACGCCCAACTTGGGAGTATGGCAAACAGTGATGATGATACCAATCGACTGCAACAGGACATAGAAAGGCTAGCAGAATGGGCTGACAAGTGGCAGATGAAATTTATTACAGAGAAGTGTGAGGTGATGCATTTTGGCAGAAGGAACAGGGAGAGCCAAAAAAACACTTAATGACATAGTTTTATAGAGTGTGCAGGGACAGCAGGACCTGGGAGTTAATGTGCATAGGTTCCTGAAGGTGGTGGGACATATTGAGAGAGTAGTTGGCAAAGCATATGGGATGGATCAGGTGAGCACTGTGCAGCCAATCAGGGGAGGGGAAACTTCATTCATGAGTTTGATAGTAAGGACTGTCAAACTCATGAAAAGTACGGGCGCTCAAAAGACTAGTTTAATTTAAATTAAATTTTAAAAAACATCACAATAGTTAAATAAACTATAAATAACTTTAAAAAAACTATTTTAAACAATTAATAAAATTTTTGAAAAAATAATTTTTTAAGAAATCAGGTCTAAAAATAAACTTACCTCATTGTAAAGTCCTTAAAAACAATGAAGCTGTGGAAAAAATGTAATAATTTTAAATAATAGACCACTTACCTTCAAGAATCCAGTCCTTACGCCTCCTTTTTATATGTGTAAAAAGTTCAGGCCCTTGCACACGGGCAAACCTGTCAAAAAGAAGGAAGTTCAACTGCGCGCACGCGTTGGACCTCTGAAACCCTTGGAGGAAATGCCGGTTTCCCGCGCATGCGCTGTGCATGCTGAAATTCGGCACTTCCAACGGGCCCACGCATGAGCACCCCGTCTGTACTCACGCATTGGGACCGGAATTACTGGCCCAATGGCACTGTTTTAAAGAGTGTGCAGGGACAGAGGGACCTGGGAGTTAATGTGCATAGGTCCCTGAAGGTGGCAGGACATATTGAGAGAGTGGTTAGCAAAGCACATGGGATCTTGGGCTTCATAAATAGAGATCACAGAGCTGTCAAACGATGACAATTAATCTGTCAAAAGCTCTTGTCAGATGAAACGTCACTCGTTGACATCACCAGTGGCCGGCTTTCCCTTAATTGGCCTGCTAAGTCCGCTGGGCGGGCTTAACAAGGTCAATCAAGGGAAAATAGCGTGGGTTGGCCGGACGTCGATGGAGGCGGGACTAAAACCGGACAAGCAGCAGCCCCGCCTCCATCACGTCTCCATTGGCAAAATCACCCCCTATGACTCTATGACAATACTAACACAGGAAGCATAATAAATAATTCTGAGGACGAAAAAAAGCTGCCTGCTAAAATTGATGATGATTGGGTAAGAAAGTGCCAGATTAAATTAAATGTTAGTAAATGTGAAGCTGTGGCGGAGCCACCAAGGGTCTCAGAACAATTAGTAATAACCCCTTTAACTACAGTGTAGTGCAGCCGCGGACTGCACCTTTAAACTGCCTGTTAACTGTACTGTATTGTGTTTTCCTGCACTCCACGTGATGACGTCATGACACCGATCACGTGACCACCAGTGGCGCGAAGAACGCGATGACGTCATGACGTCAGCTTCCAGAATCTTCCCGTAGTCGTCGAGTGCCCAGCAAGCTGATTAGACCTGTGTACCGTTTCTCCTGTAGTTTCCCTGTTAACTTCGTTGTTCATTAAAACCTGTTGATTTGATTCATCGAGTCGAATACCTTATTCAGATAGGAACCTCCGTTCCTACAAGTCGGTACATTTTGGTTAAAAGTAAAAGTAATAATTATACTTTGAAGATATACCTGGGAGATAAAGAAAAATGAAAGAAAGTCTTGCATTTATATAGCGCCTTTCACGACCACCAGACATCCCAAAGCTCTTTACAGCCAATGAAGTACTTTATGAAGTGTGTTCACTGTTGTAATGTAGGAAACGCGGCAGCCAATTTGCACACAGCAAGCGCCCACAAACAGCAATGTGATAATGAACAGATAATCTGTTTGAGCGATGTTGATTTCCTGCCACTGTTTGGTTCTTTTTCATGTGTAAGTGCATTCACAGTCAAATAGTGACTTTCCTTTATTCATTGCTTGACATCTAAAGTGAACTACAGCCCTGAGGTTTATGATGTGTAAATATATGTTTCAAGGAACACAAAGTGGCATTTTGTTTGGCTCTCGGTAATCTGTTCCCAGTCATTAATGTCAGTCTGGTATGACTGCTGTGATGGCAGAGTGAGCCATTCACATTGCATTAATGCTACTAGTTTTAGTCTCCCTCCAGTCTCTCTCTCTCTCCCCATCCCCCCAGTCTCTCTCTCTCTCTCCCCAGTCTCTCTCACCCTCCCAGTCTCTCTCACTCTCTCCCCCAGTCTCTCTCTCCCCCAGTCTCTTTTTCTCTCTCCCCGTCTCTCTCTCTCCCCGTTTCTCTCACCCTCCCAGTCTCTCTCACATTCTCCCCCAGTCTCTCTCTCTCTCTCCCCCAGTCTCTCTCTCTCTCCCTCCTCTGTCTCTCTCACTCTCTCCCAGTCTCTCTCTCTCCCCCAGCCTCCCTCTCCCTCCAGTCTCTCTCTCTCTCCCCATCCCCCCAGTCTCTCTCTCTCTCTCCCCAGTCTCTCTCACCCTCCCAGTCTCTCTCACTCTCTCCCCCAGTCTCTCTCTCCCCCAGTCTCTTTTTCTCTCTCCCCCGTCTCTCTCTCTCCCCGTTTCTCTCACCCTCCCAGTCTCTCTCACATTCTCCCCCAGTCTCTCTCTCTCTCTCCCCCAGTCTCTCTCTCTCTCCCTCCTCTGTCTCTCTCACTCTCTCCCAGTCTCTCTCTCTCCCCCAGCCTCCCTCTCCCTCCAGACTCTCTCTCTCTCCCCCAGTCCCTCTCTCTCTCTCCCCCAGTCTCTCTCCCTCTCCCTCCCCCATCTCTCTCTCTCTCCCTCCCCAGGCTCTTTCGCTCTCTCTCCTTTCCCCCGCCTCTGTCTCTCTCTCTCTCCCAGTCTCTTTCTCTCTCCCCCAGCCTCTCTCTCTCCCTCCCCGGTCTCTTTCTCTCTCTCTCCAGTCTCTCTCTCTCCCAGTTTCTCTCTCTCTCTTCCCCAGTCTCTCTTTCTCCCCATCTCTCTCTCTCTCTCACCCCCAAGTCTCTCTCTCTCTCCCCCCAGCTTCTCTCTCGCTCCCTCCCCAGTCTCTCTCTCTCCCTCCCCAGTGTAGGGGGTGGCGTGTACCCAGTCAGCTCTGCCCCTGACTGCCTCTGAGCAGTTCGAATTGCTCCCACACCCCTGGGTTCTAGACACCGGACTTAGGTACAGGCGATGATACAGAAATAGAGTAGACAATTTGTTTGGTACAAGAAAACCGTAATTTTATTAAAAGGCACAACAATATTACAATGCTGGAAAAATCACTAGGCATACAAAGTTACACATAATTGGGAATGGGGAACACACGGCACAACGAGGGAACAATCACGTTAATAATCCCACTACCCTTGTCCCACCCCCAATACCTAACTAGATTGAGCTAAGAAGGGCCAGGGATTTATGCTCACCAATGGGGTTCCCTTAACAATTCAAAACCTATCGATCAAGCCGGTTGTGGTTTTGGGGTTCGCTCTTTATGTCCTTTGGGGCCTGCCATCGTCACGTGGTCCCAGGGTGCGATGGTGGAGTCGTTCGGGTAAAGTACCCCCTTATTCCTCAGTTTGCAGAGTAAAGTCTTTATTGGGTACTTTACCTTGCAGGATGGTTGTTCTTCTGGTGGTGGTTGTTGGATTTCGTTGCGGCTGGGCTCGGTTGGTGGCCTTCGGGGCCAGCTCAGTCGTGTAATGCTGCAGTTGCGGCCTAATTTTCCTCAGTTATTTCCTCGAACTTGCTATTTGGCTCTATTCCTCAACGTACCCCAATGGCTGGCCCTTTTCTGCCATGCTGAAACCTCAATCTTGCTGTTTGGCTCAATTCCTCAACGTTAGCTGAGGAAAAGGAGGGTGATTCACATAAACAACTCCACCGCCACGCCCTGTGACCAAGTGGCGATGAGGTACCACAAAGGACAGCAAGAATGGACCCCAAAACTCACAACCGTTAAAAGTCAACAGGTTTTGAATTGGTGAGCATAAATCCCTGGCCACTCATAGCTTAATCTAGTTAGGTATAGGGGGTGGGATATGGATAAGGGGATTTTTAAAGTGTTTGTTTCCTCGATGTGCCGTGTTTTCCCCATTCCCAAATAAGTGCATCATTTTTATATGCCTGTAATTATCTTAGTAATTCTCAGTATTGTGATCTTGTTTTGCCTTTAATAAAATTTACGGTTTTCTTGCACCAAACCACTTGTCTACTCGTTTTTCTGTATCGCCGCCTGTACCTAAGTCCGGTGTCTAGAACCCAGGGGGTGTGGAGCGATTCAAACCGGTCAGAGACAGTCAGGGGCAGAGCTGACTGGGCACACTCCAAAAACCCCCTACAGAAATGGCGACTGTGGCAGGACACCGGCAACAGGGGTGCGATACAATCGACAATGGTTTGGAAGAGCAAACCATGATGGATGAAAGGATTTCTGATTATGTGTTTAGTAAGCTGAATATCACAAAGAAGTGGATCACCACTCTGTTAAAGGCTGGGCATCCGGTAGATGCCGCAGCTAAGGGGACAGAAGGGAAGGAGCACAAGAAATCCTTAGAGAAGGCAGTCTGGCTGATGTGCTTCAAAAAGCAGGTCCAGCTTTTGGACAAGATTGTTGCAGCACAAGCAGCTGAGATAAAAGAGTCAGCACTGGAGATCCAGGATAAGGCTCTAGCGGGGGAGAAGTTACTGGTAGCATTGCAGGCCCTGAATCAGGAAAGGGTTCAGTTAATGGGAGAACATAAGGCCAGGTTGGAATACCTACAGTGCCAAGTCACCGAAGCCAAGGGTAACAAGTTGGGGTTACAGGAAAGGAACGCCTGCCTAGCGAGACAAGTAAAGGAGCAGGAGGAGAAAGTAAAGGAAGTAAAAGCAGCTTGTAAGTTAGTGAGCGAACAGGGGTTTGAAGACACAGATCATGACCCCTGCAAGGAACAGATAGAAAGTCTGAGCCTGGCCCTAATGAAGGCAAAGGGCATGGTGTGCCTCATAAGCCTAAAGGCAGCCCAGGCGGATTTTACAGGGAACAAGGGGAGAACGGTTCAGACACCACAGGCAGTGCCAAAGTGTTATGTTCATTAATAACTAGTCATTTTTATTAAGAACAGCTAGCTTTTGCTAGACACTTTATTGAGCACATGTGGATTAGGTACAGTGTCTGTAGAGGCCTCCATCTTGACTGCTGCCTTGTGTAGGGGTTTCTCTTGCTCGTTCTGGTCTCCTACCAGGCTTCGTGCAATAATTACCCTTGAGTGGTTCGACCCACTCTTCCCTACGGTTCTAGACCTTGGACTTAGGTGCAGGGAACTGTAGTGCAGAGAAAAACTCAATAGACCAGGTTGAATAGCACGAAATGGATGCTTTTATTATTAAACAGTTTGCAGCATTATAAAATACATGTCATAAGCACAGATTAAAGTAACTACAAGCATGCACATATCTATAAACTTAACTCTATGGAAATGGGAAACACACGGCACATCGTAAAAGGGGAAACACATTACAATTACCCTTAACCCCCTCCCCTAGACCTAAACTAAGTTTCGACTTGAGGAACTCGGGATCATGCTCACCACTTTCAGATTCGCGAAAAGGGGGTTCGCAGCCTTTTTTTGGCACAGCTTTCCGTCGTCACGTGGATTTGGAAACTTCTGGCGCAGTTTGTTTTCTTACGCGATGCAGCAGCAGATACAGCCTTGATGAGCGCTCGTCATGGATGAAAATCCGTTAAACCTGTGTTACCTTTACTGAAAGGCTGCCGAAGAATTGAATGCACATGTAGACTCTGTTGTAGAATTGCACATGGAAGGTCCATCACCGAATGGGATGTTGAGGCACTGGAGTGCTAGGCCTGGAGTGTCCTTTCATACAGTCATAATGATTGTCCTCCTGAGGGTCTTCCCCGGGATGGGACGCTGATACCGAATTGCTTTCTTTATGCAGTCATTGTTATCCTTCGAAACAGAGCTGGAGGGTGTCTTCTCCTTCGACCTGGGTCGTCGATGATCTCCCGACAAAAGTACCCGGGCCACCCTCGTCGTCTTCCCGTCGTGGCCGAGCCTTGCCTGGCCGAACACCGACCATGTTCCGAAACCGAAGTGCTGCCTTAACTGAAGAGTCGTAGAAGTTCCGAAGCGAAGCATGAAGTGAAGCGTAGCGTCCAGTGTGTGTCTTGATGGACTTTTCGAATCCATAGTTATACCCTTTTGGGACAGTCTTATCTCCCGCCAGATCATAGTCCAGTCTTTGTAATATTTTTGGCGGGCAGAAATCTCTGCAGGGGCGCTTTGTCTTGTAACGGGAGCTGGTGATAGCTTTACTGGCCTTCCTGGGCCGATAATGTCTTTTACTTTGTCATCGTAACTCGGTTCGTATATTGATCGGTCTGGAGATTGCCCTTGATGGCTGTCAAACGGTTTTCCTATGTACAGTAAATGGGTTTAAGTGTTCATTCAATTGTCCGCCCATTTCTTGATGGGCCTCATCCTGTAACCCAAGGCTGTCCTGTACTTAGAATCCAATTAATATGTATGCTCAGTTCCCTGAGTTTCGTTTTCCCGATACTGGCTTTCGCGGGCTTACTGTCCTCAATCCACAAGCCTGTCTGGCTTGCAGTAACAGAAATCAAATGGTCCCCGAAACTGATCACGAGGTCCGGCGGCCATTTTGTATGCCCTTTTATCAAAGGTTTTTCTGTACAAGCTTCTTTTGGTCAATAAAACTGTCTTATTAACCCTATTTTCTTGCGTGATTATTGCTGAAAATTTTGAATCTTACACTTGTGGGTAGCCTAGTGCATCGTGGGTAGCCCACTCTTATATACATACAGCACCACCTAGTGTACCATTCCAGAATGACAGGTTACTGATCATTACATCACCCTTTCTTTGAGTTTAACAAAATCAGTATCAATCAATATCAATCAATAACAACATAAACATCTTCAACAGTCAATACATTTTCAATGTAGTTTTCTTTGTACTCAAAGATTAACTCTATCAGGCTTTTTTACTTCACGTGTGGATCTTCTCAGCACAGGTAAGTCTGATGTGTTTTCATGAGAGCCTGTATGTGTATTTGTGTTAGATTGTTCTGGTTGTGAGTGACAAGATTCAGTTGCGGCATTGTCATCGATTTGCTCTTCGATAGTCTCTTGTGTTTTTAGGAGGGAACGGCGGTTCCTCCTGAGAACCTGTCCTTCCTCAGTTCTAACAGTGTATGACCTTGGTCCTACTTCCTCAAGAACTGTAGCTTTCCTGTTCCATGCATCTGGATCCTAAATCCTGACAACATCATCCCTTGTCAATGGTTTCAGAGTTTTGGATGACTTGTCATAGTATGATTTCTGTTTCAGCTTTAACAGTCAAAGTCTCTGTCTCAGTTCCTTACTCTGCTTTTGTTTTGCACAGCAGGGTAGCGTGGTACGCAACTTGCGACCCATTAGGAGTTCAGCAGGTGAAGAACCAGAGTCTAAAGGTGAGGCTCGGTAGCTCAGCAGGGCGAGATAAGGATCAGACTTGCTTTCTGTCACTTTCTTCAGTAGCTGCTTGAGAACTTGAACACCTTTCTCTGCCTTACCATTCGACTGAGCATACAAAGGACTGGATGTGATGTGTTGAAAGTCATAATGTGCTGCAAACTGTTGCCACTCCTTACAGTTGAAGCACGGACCATTGTCACTAACAGCAATCCTGGGAATTCCATGTCTGGCGAAGATGGATTTAACATGCATTATGACATTGCTTGCTGTGGTGCTTGAGAGCAGCGCCATCTCAAGATAGTTAGAATAGTAGTCAATCACTATTAGATAGTCATTACCATTTAAATGAAAAAGGTCCATACCAACCTTTTGCCATGGTGCTGTTGGTATGTCAGCTACGATCATTGGTTCCTTTGCTTGTTTGTTTTGGTGTTTCTGACATGTCTTACATTTGCCTATCACGTTCTCAATGTCCTTATTTATGCCAGGCCAATAAACAGTGTCTCTTGCTCTCCTTTTGCATTTTTCAATTCCGAGGTGTCCCTCATGAATCCTTTTGAGAATGTCTTGACGTAGAGCCTGTGGAATGACTATTCTGTTCTGTTTTAGTAATAGTCCACTTGCGACACTCAATTCTGACCTTATGTGAAAATATTTTGGACAGGAACCTTTTGGCCAAACATGATAAATGTTTTCTATTACTGTTTGTAATACTGTATCTTTTACTGTTTCTTCTGCTATTTGCTTTGATTTTGTGTCTGACACGGGCAGCGCAGCAGTGGCCATACTCACATGAACATCCACGTCTTCTTCAGTAGAGCTCACATGACTCATTGTGGGTGCTCGGGATAGTGCATCTGCTAACACTATGTATTTGCCTGGTGTGTAGATCAGTTCAAAGTCATATCTTTGCAGCTTCATCATGAGTCGTTGAATCCTTGGAGACATCTCATTCAGGTTCTTTTTTATGATGGCAACCAGTGGGCTGTGTTCTGTCTCAACTGTGAAGGTGGGAAGTACATATATGTAGCCATGAAACTTTTCTAGTCCAACTACCAAGCCTAGACATTCCTTTTCAATCTGGGCGTATCGACACTCAGTATCAGTCATAGACCCGGAGGCATAGGCAACAGGCTTCCAATCTTCACCCTCTGCTTGTAGCAAGACCGCACCTAGGCCATCTTTTGATGCATCCGTTGACACTTTGATTCTTTTTGTTGGGTCAAAGAAGGTGAGTACAGGTGTGGTTGTCAGCACTGTTTTGAGGTTTATCCACTCTTGTTCATGTCTTTCTGTCCATGCGAACTCATTTGTATTATGTAGCAGGTCTCGCAGACAGGCTGTCTTGGCTGACAAGTTAGGAATGAACTTTCCAATGAAGTTTATCATCCCCATGATGCGTAGCACTCCCTTTTTGTCAGTGGGTCCAGGCATTTTGAGTATGGCGTTTACTTTTTCCATATCTGGCTCTATTCCTTTACCAGATAGATTATCTCCTAGGAAAGTGACTTCCTGGATGCCAAACTGACACTTGGCTTTGTTGAGCTTCAGTCCATTCCGGCATATGCTCTGTAGCAATTTAGTCAGTCTCTCATTGTGTTCTTTCAGTGTGGAGCCCCAGATGATGATGTCATCAACATAGACCCGAACTCCTTCCAGACCTTCAATTATGTGTTCCATCGTTCTATGAAAGATTTCAGATGCAGATATTATCCCGAAAGGCATTCTGAGGAAACAATACCTGCCAAATGGTGTGTTGAAGGTACAGTATTTGGTGCTCTCTTCATCCAGTTTTAGTTGCCAAAATCCTTGTGAGGCATCGAGCTTTGTCAAGTATCTGGCACCTGACATTTCACTGGTGATTTCTTCTCGCTTGGGAATCTGGTAGTGTTCACGTTTTATGTTTGCATTTAAGTCCTTTGGATCCATGCATATTCTTAGATCATTGTTCTTTTTCTTTACACATACCATGGAGTTAGCCCAGTCTGTTGGCTCTTCAACTTTCCTGATGACTCCTAGTGTGGTCATTCTGTCCAGTTCTTTCTTGAGCCAGTCACACAGGGGTGCTGGAACTCTTTGTGGAGCATGTACCACTGGCTGAGCATCCTCCTTTAGCTGGATCTTGTAAGTGAATGGTAGAACTCCAAATCCTTTGAACACATCCTGGAAATTATTCACTACAGAATCCACCAAGTCATCTGGTCTGCTTATGGCACAGTTGATACGGTAGACTCTCTTGACTAGTTCTAAGTCCTCACAAGCTTTGTCACCCAGTAGTGAATCAAGTCCTTCAGCCACAACAGAAAACATGAGATGATGCACTTTGTCTTTGACTGTCACTTTAAGTCTGCATACACCTAAGCTATCTATTTTCTGTCCATTATAGTCCTTCAGTAGTACTGACTTTTTCTGTATTTTGGGCTTTTCTTTCATATTGTTAATGTCACTCATACTGATTAAGTTTGCTTTTGCCCCAGTGTCTAGTTTCAATGTAACTAATGCTCCATTTATCTGCAGTGGGATCATCCATTTGTCCTCTTTTACTGCATTAACTTTATGTTCAGCATTGTTAATTCCTGAGGGCTGCACATTTCCTGTATCCTTTTTGATATTGTCACATGACACCATTCCTACAAAACATGTCTCACTTAAATCAGTGTCCTCAATTACGTTAACTCGTTGCCCTTTCTTAGTTTTTACTTTTGAAAAGCATTGTTTGGCAAAGTGATTCTTTCCATGACATTTTGTGCACATTTTTTCAAACGCTGGACATTGTTTTAACTGGTGTTTGTAACCATATTGTTTACAATTAAAAATTCCTTCCTCCGATTGCTTTTCATTTCTGTTCTGCCCACGTTTCTTCCCCTTGTAGGACACAGCACCGACAGCAGCACTTACTGCAATCGCATCATCATTGATTTCACTGAAAGTCTTGGCATGCTTTTGAGCTAGCTCGCTAGCTTGGCATATTTTCACAGCAATTTCCAATGTTAGTTCGGTTTCTCTCAACAGACGTTCCCTGACTTTTTTATCATGAATACCAAACACAATCTGGGCACGAATCATGGATGCTTTCAGCTCAGAGAAATTACATGTCTGTGCTTTCAGTTTCAGATCAGTCAAAAAGCTATCAATAGTCTCATTTTGGTGCTGTGTCCGAGAATGGAAGATGTACCTCTCATAGGTTTCATTCTTTTTGGGAGAACAATGTGTATCAAATTTCTTTAGCACATCGTCTAATTTTTCTCTGTTCTCCTCTGGATTAAATACAAATGTATTAAATACCTCTATCACCTGTGGGCCTGCAACCGTGAGCAGCAACGCTATTTTCCTTGCATCTGGCTTCGTACCATACCCGATGGCAGCAATGTAGAGTTCGAATTGTTGTTTAAAAGTCTGCCAATTGTATTCGACATTTCCTGTGAGTTTCAATCACTCTGGTGGCTTCAAATGCTCCATGTCGCATTGCACAATATTCAGCAGATCTTACCAATCCTGGTACCATGTTATGTTCATTAATAACTAGTCGTTTTTATTAAGAACAGCTAGCTTTTGCTAGACACTTTATTGAGCACATGTGGACTAGGTACAGTATCTGTAGAGGCCTCCATCTTGACTGCTGCCTTGTGGGTAGCCTAGTGCATCATGGGTAGCCCACTCTTATATACATACAGCACCAACTAGTGTACCATTCCAGAATGACAGGTTACTGATCATTACACCAAAGGATGACCCGGTTGAGGAACAGGAGGTCTCATGACCACCACCCGTAGCGCCAGGTTTTAGCGAGGTCTGGCAGCAAGGGGGGAGGCGCAGTCAGGGGTTGAAGCAGAGGTGGAATAACCCCCACGGGAGATGCTTGAACCAGGACTGATGTGCCGAGCCTGGCATCGGAGGTTCGGCCCACCCGTAGATGGTGAGGAAGAGGTACCCCTCCAAAACCAGTTCGTATTACCCTATAGCACCAAACAGCTTAGGGCTATGGTGAGCCATATACCAAGGCTCATTGAGAAAGGAGACCCCTTGGTCCACTTCAGGGAAGTGGAACAGGCAGCCAGCATCAACGATTGCGATGATGCTGAGCGGGCTAAAATGCTGCTGCTCTCTTTGGAGAGTTAGTTCCTCCAATCCCTCTCTGACGAGTGTAAGAGGGGGCAGGGCGGGTATGAGGCACTCAGGGATGAAGTACTGGAGGCCATGGGGATGAATGAGGGAAGTCCTTTCTCCCGTGTGGAGAAGACGGTGCAGCTCGCAGGGGAAACCCCACAAGCTTTCGCAGACATGTTATGGCCGGTGTGCAGGAGGGCCTGTCCGGGGACACCTAACCGGGCATTCCTGATGGGGATCCGCTGGCCCACTGGCTCCGTTGCCTGGTGGCAAACAGCTTGCCGCAGGTCCGGGCCAAGGCGGAAGTCTGGTTCGACCCCAAAAATCCCCTGACCACCGAACTTACGGTGATCAGACAGTTGACCCTAGCCTATAAGAATGGTAAGGGATCCGATGCACACCCACCTAAGGGGAAGGTGCATGAGGTAAAACCCGGACAGGGTAGGAAGGAGTGGCATCAGGAAGGGAATAACTCCCCCAACACAAATCTCAATTGTTACGGGTGCGGGAAGAATGGCCTTTGGAGGAAGGAGAAAAAAAGCACTTGGAAACATACCAAGGGAAAGAACTACACAGCCCCAGCCCAGAAGGTAGAGGCAAGGATCCCTCCCGCCGCGGTCGAGTCATTTTTTGGACACTATGAGGTCCCTATTGACTGGCCAGGGGAGAGTAGCCGCTGCTACCGGTGCTCTGTCCCCATTAGCCCCATCCAACCCACAGACAAGACTAGAGCCAGCGCAGCCTGTTTACCTGTGTTCCCTGTGGTACAATGTATGGGAAAGACCCCTCGTGGAGATGGAGGTAGAAAAGGTGAAGGGGACCTATCTGTTGGATATGGGGGCATCATGCACTGTGGTCCATTCAGCTAACCCCACCACCTCACCTCTCTCTAGCGGGGTCCCATATAGCCTGTCAGGATTCACAGGCAGAGAACAGGCCGGCTCATTTTCCATCCCGCTCTCCATTCGTTTGGGTACACACCGCTCTAAGTGGACCTGTATCCTAATGAAGTGGGAACAGGAGGGTGGAAAGGGGATCCTGGGAGCCGACTTTATTGTGGGCCATGGGATCCTGGTGGATTTAAGAAACAATTGCCGATGGGGGGCAAGTACAGGAAAGGATGGCGAGGTAGTAGTCATCCCAGGGAAAGAAGGGAAGGGGACCCTGTGCACCATGAAGCCTAAAGAGGGTTATAGCCTCAAGCTCATGGTCAGCAATACCCCAAAAGTGTTCCAGGCATTTGTGCGCGCCCACCTAGCCACATTTGCCACGCACAAACACGACTGAGGGAGGGTCAACGGGTTTGCGGTGAGCGTAGACGGGGACCCCATGGCCCGGCCACAGGAACATTATAACTTCCCCAGGGAAGCGGAGCCAGACATGGAAG
Source organism: Somniosus microcephalus (assembly GCF_052327205.1). Taxonomy (NCBI): domain Eukaryota; kingdom Metazoa; phylum Chordata; class Chondrichthyes; order Squaliformes; family Somniosidae; genus Somniosus; species Somniosus microcephalus. Next base: position 228,505,013 of record NC_140993.1, on the reverse strand, counting down.
CAGCCATGTCCTCCTTAGTGCAGCAGGGGGTCCTGAGACCGATAGCCACCCACGTAAACTCTCCACTGTGGCCGGTTAGAAAGCGGACAATTCCTGGAGGGCCACGGTGGACTATCGGGTGCTCAACAGCAACATCCCAGCCTGTGCACCCACGGTAGCAGCAGTTGCCGACCTGATAGGAAGTATTCCAGCAGCCGCGACCACGTTCACGGTGCTGGATATTTCCAACGGGTTTTGGGCCATCCCTTTAAGGAGGGAGGATAAGTACAAGTTTGCCTTTACGTTTAAAGGGCAACAGTACACCTGGAACTGCTTGCCTCAGGGCTTCCACAACAGCCCCAGCATTTTCCACCAGTGCATGGCGAATAGTTTAAAGGGTTTCAGCCAGCCCAGACAGTTGGTGCAGTATGTGGATGACCTGCTCCTCTTCACCGATTCGAAAGAGGAGCATGGCCCACTACTGACCGAACTGCTGGAGCTGCTCAGGCAGAAGGCTTTTAAAGTGAACCCAAAGAAAGCGTAGATCGGCCAGTAGGAGGTGAAATTCCTGGGCCTGACCGTACACGCTGGGGAAATGGCCATAGATAAGGCTAGGAGGGAGGCGGTACAGGGGTTACCTATCCCCGACACGGTCATGGGCGTGAGGTCATTTCTAGGGCTAACCGGGTACTGCAGAGACTTCATTGAAGACTATGCAGCCACAGCAGCCCCTCTGCTCCGACTCCTACATAAGGGAGTGGAGTGCGCTTGGGATGAGGGTTGCCAGGCAGCATTTGTCAGGCTCAAGGAGGATCTGCAGACCGCAACAGCTCTAGGGGCCATAGATGGGGGGAAAGAGTTCTTCCTGGAGGTAGCAGCCAGCGGGGATAGCCTGAGTGCTATGCTGCTCCAAGAGCAGCACGGCAGGCTAAGGCCGGTGGTCTACTCCTCCAGGATACTCACGGATGTGGAGAGGAGCTACTCCAGCGGTGAGCGGCACCTCTTGGCCCCACATAGGGCTGTGAAAAGATCACTGATCTTCTCAGGCACCTCTCCCATCACCCTCCTTACCCATCACACACCCACCCAGATGCTCCTGGATGGGAGGATCAAGGATGGGACGGTAAGCAGTGCCCGCATTGCTCGCTGGACCCTGCTCCTCTCACAGATGGAGCTTAAGTTGAAGCGTCTGCGAGCCAATGCTCGCAGCCAACCTGGTATATCCTGGAACAGCCCACCGGTGTTCCATAGAAGGTGTTTGGGAAGTGAACATAGGTTTACGGGCCGGGAAAAATCTCACGGGCCATGAGATCTATATGGACGGCTCCAGCACGGTATCTGCGGGTGAGCGACTCACGGGGTGCGGAGTTTATGACCCAGCAGCAAACATTGCCCTGGCGATTAAGCTCACCAGCACCATGAGCGCCCAGCTGGCTGAACTGTCCGCGGTGGTGTACGTTGTTACACACCCCGAAATTTTCACCACCCCATACACGATTTGCTCGGACAGCATGTTCACGTGCAATTCGTGTACGGAGCACCTGGCCATCTGGCCCCGCCACGGATACACCTCCACCGACGGGAGACCCCTCACAGTAAAACCCCTGCTGGAGAAAATCCTAGCAGCAGTGGGGGAGGAAGGGGAGATTTTCATCCACAAGGTGAAAGCCCATTCCTCCACAGAACCCTGTAGTCAGGGTAACCAGCAGGCTGACATGCTGGCTATAGAAGGTGCCCACACAGGCACTTTCTGGGACCCATATGGGTCCAGACCCATAGCAGCAGTCAGGGGTAGGGATGGGACACAAGGGAGTGCAGGGGTTGATTTAGCCCCTGATCTCAAGACGGTCCAAACCCAAGACCCTGTCCTAAAGGCCGTCCTCAGTGCAGTGACTGAGGGAAAAAGGGTAGAGGGCCCTTACGGCACAGCAGCCCTCTCCGTAAAAGAAGGCATGCTGTTCAGGGGAGAACAGTGGGTTGTGCCGCAGCAGCACCGGAGGGAATTCCTTCAACTGGCCCGAGCTCTGCGCCAGCTGTCTGGTGTGCGCTGCCAATAACCCTGACCCCCATAAAAGGAAGGTACCTATGGGACACATCAGGAGGGTAGAGGGACCATGGCAGTCGATACAGGTCAACTACATCGGGCCCCTGCCCACCGCCCAGGGATTACTGCCTAGTCCTGGTGGATGTGTTCATGAAATGGGTAGAAGCCTTCCCCTGCAGAACAGCCACAGCTCTGGGTACAGCCAGGATCCTGGTCCGGGAAGTGTTCTCGCGATGGGGGCTACCACAATATGTGGAGTCCGGCCAAGGGAGTCACTTTACCGGGCAGGAAATGCAGAATACCCTTATGCTGCTAGGCATCGAGGGGAAGTGGCACGTTGCCCACAACCCACAGTCATCAGGGGTTGTGGAGATGATGAATAGGACCTTAAAGGAAAGGTTGAGGAAAGAGACGGTGGACTCACCTCGAAAATGGGCAGAGGTCCTACCGCTGGTCCTGATGGGGATCCGGGCCAGCCAGTCAAAATGCACGGGGTACTCACCGCACGAGCTGATGACTGGCAGGGTTATGCGGACCCCCACCCATGTACTAGCCCCGGTGCTCACCGAAGGTCAGCTCAGGGAGGTAAACCGGGACAGGTTCACCTGAGACCTCTTCGAGCACCTTAAGCAGGTTCACGGGCAGTCGGCTGGGAACATGGGAAAGCAGCATCGGAGCAACTGATTGCTGTTAGAACCCGTAAACACCACGATGGGGAGGTAGGAGACCAGGTCATGGTGAGGAACTATGCTCGGGTAGGAAGTCTGGAACCATTATACATGGGGCCCTACAGCATTGTAGACAAGGCCAGCCCCATGGTATATGCCATTAAGATGCCTCAGCACACCAAATGGTTCCATATTAATCAGTGTAAACTGTTTAAACCCGAGAATAGAATGCAGTCAGTTGGGGTAAGATCTGAGGATAGAAATCCTCAGGATGCAGCGGGAACAAGTTCACAGACTGCACAGGCAGGTGCTGTGGCTTGTTTAAGGGGAGGGGCCATCCCGCCCACCGATTGGGATGCTCCCCCCAATCTTCTGGGATCCAGATGAGGAGGGACCCAAGGGCGAAGACCCCGCCCCTGACCCAGGTTTAGAGGAGGAGGGACCCGAGGGCGATGACCCCGCCCCTGACCCAGGTTTTGAGGAGGAGGGACCCGAGGGTGAAGACCCCACCCCGGACCCAGATTTGGGACCTGGGGGCAGAGACTCTCAGCCTGTAGCACCAGGCTCCGAAGAGTTACCTGCCCCTAGCCCAGGTTCAGGAGGGGTAAAGCCTGAGGAAGAAGATTCCCAGCCAGCGGTAGTGGTAAGTCCACAAACCGCACTGGAGGGGGCAGTGGCTCGGGTTAAAGGCCCACTGTGGTGTATGTAACCTGTTCCACCTTAAGAGAACTTAAGCCTGTTCCACCTTAAGAGATGTACTACTTTCTCTGGCTGCTGTATACGTAATACCGGTGTTGACCACACCGGTATATAAGCACTGTGTAGTAATATTGTATTCAATATAGTCCCGACCTCCAACCAGTAAAGACCTGTTCAATTTACTCTTGTAGTCTGTGTAGTAATTATCACTATAACACACAGACTTAACAATGGCGACGAGTCCGATTCTTACCCTGCGGCAGTTATTTCCACGGCGGCTTCGTCCACAGACAGGGCGTCGAAGAGAGGTTTCCACCCTCATCACCCTTCTGGAAGACACGTCGAGCGGCAGGCATCGAGAAACCGGAGTGCAGAAGACATCCTGACCTCGAAGCCTCCATCAGCGACTGTCAGCTTTCTTCTTTCTACCTTGGTATTGGGTAAGCCGGGCAGCGACGCGACAGAAAGTCAACCGCGTTGGCTGTACAGACGGGGCTGGGAAGACAGAGGAATAAGGGCGGTGAGATCGATCGCGACCGGAGATAAGGGCCGGGCCGCTTTCCAGCGAGAGGCGCAGCGCGGGGGCATCGATCACGACCGGAGATAAGGGCCGCTTTCGGGCTAAAAGGCGCAACGTCTGGGGAAACTGAAGGCGCGAGAGCCGCGGTGAAGCGGAGACAGCGTCGGGGGACGGTTGAAGACCGCCAAGCGCGGGAAAACCACCATTTTGTGGGCTGAGGACGACGACAAGAGTGGGAAGCCGCCATCTTGGATAACATAAAAATACAATAAATTGCAACGATGCCTAAACATGGGAACATTAATACCTTTGATAGTGACATCGAAGATTGGGCCATGTATGTAGAACGCATACAAAATTATTGTAAGGCAAATAAAATTCCTGATGCAGATAAAGCACTAACATTATTAAATTTAATGGGTGCGAAGACATACGGGCAATTGAAACACCTGTTATCACCAGATGAACCGGCGGATAAGACGTTCGATGAGATTGTTACTGTCCTGAAAAATCATCTAAACTCCACGCCGCTGATGCTAGCGGAACGATTTAAATTTTACGACAGAAGGCAGCTGCAGAATGAAAGCAATGCTGAATATTTGATGGAATTACGTAAGCTAGCAAAATATTATCAGTTTGGAACGGGACTGACAGAGGCACTACGAGATAAATTTGTGTATGGTTTATTTAAACAGGATACACAAAAGCGACTGCTCGAGGAGAATGAGCTGACGCTTGAGAAGGCGGTCACTATGGCAGCAGCACACGAAGCCGCAGCGAGAGGCACAGCAGTAATGCAGCTACGGTCACCGGAACTCGGTACAAACAAATTGGGTTTATGTTCTGTCAAATGTTATCGTTGTGGAAAGACAACGCACGATCAGAACCAGTGTTGGTTTAAAAACCAAGAATGCAGAACGTGTAGCAGGCTTGGCCACATAGTTAAAGTATGCCGGTCAGGAAAGAAGATCAGCAACAAAAAGTCACCGCAAGGAAAATACGCAAAGGTACACAAGGTGACAAAGAACAGTTTGACCGAACAGAAGTCAGATTCAGACGCTAGCAGTAATGAACTGGATAGTTTAAGAGTACACAACGTTGGTAAGGATGCAGATCTCCAGACAATTTGGGTCACTCTTCAGATAGCAGGAGTCCAAGTAAAAATGGAATTGGACACTGGATCGGCATTGACGGTCATGAATAAGAAAGATTACAGAAGGTTATTCCAACACATTCCCCTACAGGATACGGAGATTATATTGAAAACATACACGGGGCAAAGAGTGTACCCCATCGGAAAAATAGAGGTAGAAGTGGTCCACAAGGGCGAAGAAAGCCAAGTAATGGACTTATATGTGCTACCTGAAGGAGGTCCACCGCTACTAGGATGGGAGTGGATTAGGAAAATGAATATGGACTGGCACTCCTTGAAGGCACTAACGGTAGATTCCGGGGAAACAGATGTCAAACCTAAACGATTGCCCAGAATATTGGATGATGCTAAAGAGGTGTTCCAGCAGGGACTGGGAACACTGAGAGGAATTACGGCAAACATCAAGATTGATGAACATGCACAACCAAAATGTTTTAAAGCCAGACCGGTACCCTATGCAATACGACCTACTGTTGAAGCGGAACTGGAAGCAATAGAACGTTCAGGTGTACTGTCTAAGGTAGATTGGAGTGAGTGGGCTACGCCCATTGTTCCCGTTATGAAACGTCCTGCGAGCAACAAGCCAGGAGATCCAGGGAAGGTTCGCATCTGTGGAGATTTCAAAATCACCGTTAATCCGGTGCTTCACACGGTGCAGTATCTGCTTCCACGGATTGAGGATATTTTTGCTTCATTGTCTGGCGGGAAACACTTCACCAAGATAGACCTGGCGCAGGCGTACTTGCAGATGGAGGTTGAGGAAGAGTCACGCCAATACCTCACGATCAACATGCATCGAGGTTTGTACCGGTACAATAGGCTGGTTTTTGGAGTGGCATCGGCTCCAGCAATTTAGCAGAGGGCCATGGAGCAGGTATTACAGGGAATTCCAGGCACACAATGTTACCTGGACGATATTCTGATCATAGGTGATGGTGATGAACAACATCTCGCAAACTTGGAACTGGTGCTCAACAGACTGAAAGAGTATGGACTTAGAGTAAATCGGCAGAAATGTGAGTTCTTCCAGAAGCGGATCTCGTACTGTGGCCATGTCATTGACCGGGAGGGGCTTCATAAGTCTCCTGACAAGATTGAGGCAGTTGTAAAGGCTCCCGCTCCGGAGAATGTCTCTCAGTTGAGGTCGTTTCTAGGATTAATTAACTATTACCATAAATTTCTGCCAAATCTATCCACGGTACTGCACCCGTTAAACGCTCTTTTACAGAAAGGGGTACCATGGGAATGGGGCGAAAACTGTAAGAAGGCATTTCGCAAAAGCAAAGAATTGATCACCTCAGAGGAAGTGTTGGCTCACTTCAACCCGACACTGCCTATTCGGTTGGCTTGTGATGCTTCTCCATATGGTATTGGGGCAGTACTCTCACACAAGTTGCCAAATGGCACGGAAAGGCCAGTCGCGTTTGCATCCAGATCATTGACCTCCGCTGAGCGCAACTATGCGCAGATCGATAGGGAGGCTCTTAGCCTTGTATGGGGAGTGAAGAAGTTTAATCATTACCTGCAGGGCCAAAAATTCACACTTCTGACAGACCATCAACCGTTGGTATCCATTTTTAACCCTAAGAAGGGTGTTTCGGTGATGACAGCACAGCGTCTCCAGAGATGGTCTCTTTTCCTAGGGGCACATCAATATCAAATAGAATTCAAAGGTACGAAGCAGCATGGCAATGCTGATGGGCTGTCGCACCTGCCACTACCTGAAGAAGAAGACACGACGAAAGTTGACCCTGTTGAGTTATTTCATTCGACCATCATCGAGTGTTTACCAGTCACCAATGCAAGTATTGAAAGAGAAACCAGGAACGACCCGACACTGTCCAGAGTCTACGAGGTGACAGTGAAAGGATGGCCAACACGGGGTGATCCTCTGTTACCGGCATTTTCGGCAAGGCGAGACCAGCTGTCCGTCTGCCATGGCACCTTGATGTACGGGACAAGAGTGATTATTCCTCCCAAGTTAAGGGAAAGAGTTTTAAATGAACTGCATGAAGGTCATCTGGGGGGAGTTAAAATGAAAAGTCTTGCTAGGGCTTATGTATGGTGGCCGGGTATTGACCAACAGATTGAGGAGTTAACGAAAAGCTGCGCTGGGTGCCAAAAAGTGCAAAATGCACCTCCGATAGCACCGCTACACCCATGGGAATGGCCTTCAGCCCCATGGCAACGCGTACACATTGACTTTGCTGGTCCATTCATGGACTCCATGTTCCTAATCGCGGTGGACGCACATTCCAAATGGCCAGAAGTCATCAAGATGAATACCACTACTTCAGAAAAGACAATTGCGGTGTTAAGAACAATATTCGCAAGGAACGGATTGCCAGAACAGATCTGTTCGGACAACGGGCCACAGTTTGTATCGGAAGAATTCCGACAATTCTTAAAGAAGAATGGAGTAAAACATTATACCTCTGCCCCATATCATCCGGTGACAAACGGGTTGGCTGAAAGATTTGTCCAGACATTCAAAAAGGCAATTAAGGCCATGAACGATAATCAGATTCCGCTGCAACACAAGGTCAACAAGTTCCTGATGTCCTATCGAAACGCCGATCATGCAGTGACTAACCAAAGTTCTGCCATGATGTTTTATAACAGGAGGTTACGGTCCAAGTTGGACTTGTTAAAACCAAATGTGCGGAGGGAAGTGGAAAACAAACAGTTTCGGCATATTAACAACAAGACCACTCGAACTTTCGACGTAGGACAACCAGTGTTGGCAAGGGGCTATGGAAACGAAAAATGGCAGTCCGGAACAATTCGGGCCAGACAAGGACCTCTGATGTACACAGTAGATATTGGTCATAATGTGATAAGGCGTCATGCGGATCAACTGGTAGAGTCGAGAGCAAGGGTCGAACCCATGGTTGTGACAGAGACAACTGTGGAAGACGTTAATGAACCTGAAGCATCTACCTCGGCAGGGAATGTACTTGATGATGATGACACCCAATACATTGGAAACCAAATAGAGGAGGCACCTCAACAACAAGAATCAAAGACTACTGAGAGGCGTTATCCAAGCCGCATCAGAAAGCCTCCTGAGAGACTGAACCTTTGAACTGTTATACCTGCAGTTATATATGTATATATGTTATTATGTTATGTTAAATGGGGATATGACTGTTAAGCTAAAAAGGGAGGATTGTGGTGTATGTAACCTGTTCCACCTTAAGAGAACTTAAGCCTGTTCCACCTTAAGCGATGTACTACTTTCTCTGGCTGCTGTATACATAATACCGGTGGTGACCACACCAGTATATAAGCACTGTGTAGTAATATTGTATTCAATATAGTCCCGATCTCCAACCAGTAAGGACCTGTTCAATTTACTCTTGTAGTCTGTGTAGTAATTATCACTATAACACACAGACTTAACACCCACCAGCCAGAAAACCCCCACCCACCAAAGCCCCTAGAATGTCCCCATGGACGCCCCAGCCGAGGAAACCGTGGTCATCGGCTCCCCTGTTAAAAAGGGCCGCCCCTCGAGTGAGGGATCGGTCCGAAGGCAGAGGTCCCCAGCCAGCGGCCACAGGCTGTGAAGGACCGAAAGTACAGGACAGCGCGGCCACACTGAGGGGAGCGGTGTGCCATAGCCCGAACAGGAATTAGGCTAGCCGCCCGGAGACGGGCGGTGGATGTACATAGTTTAGGTAATTTAAGTTTAGGTATTTTTAAGTTTGGGCGTTTGGTTTAAGTTAAAAAAGGTGATGGGTAGTTTTAAATAAGTAGTGATCTGTTAAGCGTGTGTGTATTGAGTCGAGGTCGCGAGACCCGACTATGCTTCACCCAAGCCAGAGAATCTCCTCGAGACCTGGCTATATGTTCTTGTATCTCTTTGCAGAACTATTTTCAGGATGAAGGGGGGCGTAATCCTACTCGCCCTGATAGGACTGAGCATTGGAAAGCGAGGTGACGTGGAGGAATCCTACATCTATGGGTGCTCAGGAGAAAGAGCACCTATAGTAACCGATGGAAGTGGCGAATGGGACGTGGAGGAGATCGCCATCTACGCCCACGAGGGAAGGTGGCCAGGGTGGCTGGGGTCCAATTCGTCTCAGTACTCCAGCCAGACCGGGTTCACGTACGGGGAGGCCTCTCTCCTGTGTCCCAGGGTACAGGTCGTTACCACAAGAGTTAGCTTCACCGTAGGGAAACGTGTATGTTTAACATGCAAGGGACAGGTTCCTTTGGATAGGTGGTGGTGGCTCAGAAAGCTGAGCAAGGATATGAGGAACCCCGCAGTCGAGTTGGAACGGTTGGGAACAATACCCATCAGACGATTACAGGGACTCACGGGGGATTAATTGTTTGCTGGGAAAAGTGGTGGGAACCGGATCAAGGGATTTATGTCTGTATGTGGGCGTCAGAGAGGGTCTGCCCCACAGGCATATCCATCATTTTCCACTGGCAGTGGCAAGACGCCGGGGAGGGGGTGAAGTGGGATACCAGCCTGAAGGCGTGCACGGTCCCATACTCCCTGTTCGCAATCAATGCCACTGAGCTTGTGAACCACCCCCGAAAGCCCCTGCCCAAAAATCAGGCAGCGAGGACATACAGGGAGGGGTGCCCCGCCACCACCAATGGCCCAGGGAATGGGCTGGTACTAGTGCCTACGGATCAGGTGCTGTACCAGGGGGTACACTACATGGTAGCCTCCATGATTTTAAACCTTACCGAGGTACACTTACCGGAGTGGTGCCCCAAAGAGACAGAGCTGTTATACCAGGCCCTATTAAAGGAGATGTTTAGGAAATTTTACGAGTTCGATTTTGCCAATGTCGACAAAACCAAACTGTACACCACACACCATGAGTTTTTGGGTAATACGGGGAGGCAAAGAAGGGGAGCATGAAATGATGTTTTTACTGCGTTTAACACAGGGTCCTCTGTCCTCTGTCATCAACAGTTTGGATGACATAGAATTACAGACCCAGACAAACGGTTTAAAAACACTGTTAAAAGAAAATTTTAATGGATGAGAATAAGGTAGTGGGCTCAGATTTACATGAGGACCAGGCCATGACGGCCCATTTAAAAGAAATTATAGCCGAGCTGGAGAAGCACACAAAGACCGTAAACGCCATCACACGAGAGGACAGAAATGCTTCGGATCAGGCTGTGCAGAATGAGGTGTGCATGCTGTACGGGGTGTGGTTGCTGGGCGAGGGCCACAGTAAACTGTAGGATTTAAAACAGGGTTTAGTCTCCTCCTGGATCAACAACAAGCACCTCGCAGCCCTCCATCCATTTGAGAATGCATTAAGCCCGTGCCAACTCTGGCTAGCTTCTGAGGCCTACCCAGTCCCAGTAGATTGTGGACGGTCAAACCATACGATCATGGGTATAGTAGTTCGGATGATGGTCATGGGTGGGACAGCCCGACCCACGCTGGTATACAGGGTAGAGAACATTGGAGTCATTCAAGGGGGTGCACATATCTGTTTCACAGCGGTCCCACCTTATGTCATAAAGTGGGAGCACGCTGAGGTGCCGGAGCCGGGGAGCACACATAATCCTTTGTCCCCAGCACTTGAACGCATATTCAAAATCACAGTGCAGGTTCAGAGCTGCTGGCGTAAAACCTATAAATTGTACCATGGAGGCAATGGCACAAGGCCATTTTCACCCACAGGTAGCATATATAGGAGGTGGGACATATTGTGTCACCACAGGAGCGCCCCACTACCAGCATGGACAGCATAACTGGTGTCCGGTAAGTGACAGCAGTTTCTGCTTTAAACCCGAGGCAGAAGTTCAAGTGGCCCAGGAACGAATTGTCCCCATTCCTGAACCCTCCACTGTTCACTTTATTGTAAAGGAGAATTTCACCAATCTACAAAAGTATATAGCGCACTTCGGCTATGAAATTCCCCCCCTCCCAGTACATCTTTCCAAAATACTCAAAGCATTAATAATCTCACAGAAACATTTCTACACTCTGGAGCAGAAAACGGTAGAGATAGGGGCCAAGATATTGGACATTGTTGTTCCACCCTGGTGGGACATTTTTGGGAATATAGAGGTCCCTTCGTGGATTAGACTGGCTTCCCACATCCTTGTGGTTTGCCAGCTGGGAATAGTATTGTAATAAGTATGCACTGAATGCAAGGGAAAAGGCCAAATACTAGAATTCCGAAACCAAAGTACGTGGAAAATACATTATGTTAAGGTGGAGGGAGATTCTCCTGTTTGAGTTTATTTTTGTTTGTGTTATTGAATAAAGATTGTTGTTTTTTTTGTGCTCTTCTGTTATTTTCAATAAAGATTTTCAAAGTGTTATGTTAATAAAGATGATGTGTACCAAGTGGTGCAGGGGTGTTGGTCCCCCTCCATGCTTGGATGTGTGTAAACGCCTGTAATCTGTCTATGTGTGCTTATTTACACTACATTTTTACAGAGTGGGAAATGCATGTGTCGTGGGATCATAGATAGGTAATTAGAGGGGAAGATTGACTATGGAGGGTTGGGAATTTTGCTCACCTTGTCAGGATGATACTTAAAGTGACTTTAGTATCAACAGGGGGGAGTGTAGGGTTCTCAAAATTCACACATTCCCCAAAAGTTGTGGATAAAGGGACCCTGTATGGACAAGTTGTTAAAAAGGGTACCCAAAAATGACTTCTGCAATCTTATGATCAAAAGTACAGGATTTTAAAAGGAAGCCCCGGCAAAAAGGCAGGCACTTTTCAAAACCTGAAACGAAACCTAAAATGCATGAATCTGTGAAAAGACTTTGTGGAGCCAGACAGCTAAGCAAACACAGAATATGCATTCATTCACCTTGGAGCAGATCAGGTCAGAATGGGCATAATCGAGGCCATTAGGTTTCTGCATATATAATCGGTAACAGCTCACAGTAGCCATCAAGCCAGGATGAGGACAATTAAATTTCATAAATAACAAACAGCCAGGATATCGAAGCCATTAAGCACAGAGACAACCACCCCAGAAGTCGTTAAAGTAAATGGCTGTTATCATTTTAAACGAGCCCGCCAAAAGTTAGACAAAGGACTGACCTGATTTGGCATGCAGATAAGGAATGAAGAACCGGGTATAATTGTAGGCCCATCGGTAGTGATTGCTCTCTTGCTCTTGCCTCTTATCGCCACCTGCCTCTCGTTCTCGTGCCCTGGCCTCGTGGCGGACTCTCTTCTCGCTCCCCACGCCACTCAACACCAAGGACACCCATTACTACACCGAGGGCCGAACGCGGGAAGAAAACGAGACCCGAATTCGAAAACACACAGGACACACAGGCCACAAATGGGCAGACGAGATGAGACGAGACGAAGAAAATGGTAAACTGGTAAAGGCAGAAAAGGGCAGCAGAAAGACGCGTTGGGGGAGGACAAACGCCTAGTTATAAGCTGGCGTTTGATGAATAACTTGGCGTTTGAAGCATGGGTAGCAGCATCCATGACGAATAAACTGATGCTCAAAGCATGGGTACAAAAATCAGTTTGACAGTATAAACTGCCAACTGAGCCTCAACCGTCTTAAAGGAAAACCCGTCAGTGACTAAACCGCCAGTGGAAGAAAAAGAAGACCCATCGCGACTCGACAAAGACGCGAATCGACGACGACGATAGCTGAGGAAAAGGAGGGTGATTCGCATAAACAACTCCACCGCCGCACCCTGTGACCACGTGGCGACGAGGTACCACAAAGGACAGCAAGAATGGACCCCAAAATTCACAACCGTTAAAAGTCAACAGGTTTTGAATTGGTGAGCATAAATCCCTGGCCACTCATAGCTTAATCTAATTAGGTATAGGGGGTGGGATAAGGATAAGGGGATTTTTAATGTTTGTTTCCTCGATGTGCCATGTGTTCCCCATTCGCAAATAAGTGTATCATTTTTATATGCCTGTAATTATCTTAGTAATTCTCAGTATTGTGATCTTGTTTTGCCTTTAATAAAATTTACGGTTTTCTTGCACCGAACCACTTGTCTACTCGTTTTTCTGTATCGCCGCCTGTACCTAAGACCGATGTCTAGAACCCAGTGGGTGTGGAGCAATTCGAACCGCTCAGAGACAGTCAGGGGCAGAGCTGACTGGGCACACGCCAAAAACCCGCAACAGGTGCTCTCTCTCCTGAGCACCCATAGACGTGGGAGTCCTCCACGTCACCTCGCTTTCCAACGCTCATTCCTATCAGGGCGAGTAGGAGCACGCCCCCCTTCATCCTGAAATCCTCCGCTGCAAAGAGACACAAGAGCATACAGCCAGGTGCCGAGGAGATTCTCTGGCTTGGGTGAAGCATATTCGAGTCTTGCAACCTCGACTCAATACAAACACTCTTAACAATACGACTACTTATATAAAACGACCAATCGCCTTGTGTAAACTAAAATAAACACCCAAACTTAACGATATCACACATAAATTACCTAAACTATGTACATCCGCTGCCCGTCTCGGGGTGGCCAGCCTAATTCCTGTTTGGGCTGCGGCACACCGCTCCCTGTCCTGTACTTTCGGTCTCTCACAGCCTGTGGCTGCTGGCTGGGGACCTCTGTCCTTAGACCGATCCCTGACTCGGGAGGCTGCCCTTTTAAAATGGGGAGCCGGTGACAATGGTTTCCTCGGCTGGGGCATCCGTGGGGACCTTCTGGGGACTTTGGCTGGTGGGGTTTTTCTGTATGGTGGTTCTTTAACCCGAGCCACTGCCCCCTTCGGTGCGGCCTGTGGGCTTTCCACAACCGCTGGCTGGGGATCTTCCTCTTCAAGCTTTACCTCTCCTGAAGCTGGGCTAGGGGCACATAAATCTTCGCAGCCTGGTGCTGCAGGCTGAGGGTCCACGTCCTCAGGTCCCACCTCCCCTGAGCCTGGGTCAGGGGCAGGGTCTCCGCCCTTGTGTCCCACCTCACCTGAATCTCAGAAGAGTGGGGGAGTGTCACAATCGGTGGGCGTGATGTCCCCTCCCCTTAAACAAGCCACAGCGCCTGTCTGTGAACTTGCTCTTGCTGCAGGCTGAGGATATCTATCCTCAGACCTTAACCCAACTGGCTGTTCTATCCTCTCGGGTTTAAACAGTTTACATTGATTAATATGGAACCATTTGGTGCGCCGAGGCATCTTAATGGTGTATACCATGGGGCTTTGTCTACAATGCTGTAGGGCCCCATTTTTAGTGGTTCTAGACTTCCTACCCAAGCAAAATTCCTCACCATAACCTGATCCCCTACCTCCCACTCGTGGTGTTTTCGGGGTTCTAACAGCAATCGGTTACTCCGATGCTGCTTTCCCATGTTCCCAGCCGCCTGCCTGTGGACCTGCTTAAGGTGCTCAAAGAGGTTCCTGGCGAACCTGTCCCAGTTTACCTCCCTGAGCTGACCTTCTGTGAGCACCGGGGATAGTATATGGGTGGGGGTCTGCATAACCCTGCCTGTCATTAGCTCGTGCGGGGAGTACCCCGTGCTTTTTGACTGGCTGTCCCGGATCCCCATCAGGGCCAGCAGTAGGACCTCTGCCCATTTACTAGGTGAGTCCACTGTCTCTTTCCTCAACCTTTCCTTCAGGTCCTGTTCATCCTCTCCACAACCCCTGATGACTGTGGGTTGTGGGCAACGTGCCACTTCCCCTCGATGCCAAGCAGCATAAGGGTATTCCGCAGGACCTGCCCGGTGAAGTGACTCCCTTGGTCGGACTCCACATCTTTTGGTAGCCCCCATCGCGAGAACACCTCCCGGACCAGGATCCTGGCCGTACCCAGAGCTGTGGCTGTTCTGCAGGGGAAGGCTTCTACCCATTTCGTGAACACATCTACCATGACTAGGCAGTACTTATAGCCTCCCTGGGCGGTGGGCAGGGGCCCGATGTAGTCGACCTGTATCGACTGCCATGGTCCCTCTACCCTCCTGATGTTGTCCCATAGGTACCTTCCTTTTGTGGGGGTCAGGGTTATTAACAGCGCACACCAGACAGCCGGCGCAGAACTCGCAGACATCCTCCCTGAGTCCTGGCCACCATCCCGCCTGTTCCACCCACTGCCAGGTGGTCTCAGGCCTGGGATGTCCTGCTCCTGGACCCTCATGGGCCAGTTGAAGGAATTCCCACCAGTGCTGCTGTGGTACAACCCATTGTTCTCCCCTAAACAGCATGCCTTCCTTCACGGAGAGGGCTGCTGTGCCGTAAGCGCCCTCTACCCTTTTTCCCTCAGTCACAGCACTGAGGGCTGCCTTAAGGACGGGGTCTTGGGTTTGGACCGCCTTGAGGTCCGGGGCTAACGCTACCCCTGCACTCCCTTGTGTCCCATCCCTACCCCTGACTGCTGCTATGGGTCTGGATCCATATGCATCCCAGAAAGTGCCTGTGCGGGCACCCTCCTTAGCTAGCATGTCAGCCTGCTGGTTGCCCTGACTATGGGGCTCTGTGGAGGAATGGGCTTTCACCTTATGGGTGAATACCTCCTCTTCCTCCCCCACTGTTGCTAAGATTTTCTCCAGCAGGGGTTTTACTGTGAGGTGTCTCCCGTCGGCGGAGGTGTATCCGCGGCAGGACCAGATGGCCAGGTACTCCATACACGTATTGCACGTAAACATACTGTCCGACCCAATCATGTACGGGGTGGGGAAGAATTTGGGGTGTGTAACAACGTACACTACCGCGGACAGTTCAGCCTGCTGGGCGCTCATGGTGCTGGGGAGCTTAATTGCCAGGGCAATGTTCACCGCTGGGTCATAAACCCACACCCTATGAGTCGCTCGCCAGCAGATACTGTGCTGGAGCCGTCCACATAGATTCCGCGGGCTGTGGGGTGTATCCCGGCTCATAAACCTATGTCCACTTCCCAAACCCCTTCCATGGAACACCGGTGGGCTGTTCCAGGATATACCAGGTTGGCTGCGAGCTTTGGCTCGCAGAGCCCTTTTACCTTTAGCTCCATCTGTGAGAGGAGCAGGGTCCAGCGAGCAATGCGGGCACTGCTCACCGTCCCATCCTTGATCCTCCCATCCAGGAGCATCTGGGTGGGTGTTTGATGAGTGAGGAGGGTGATGGGAGAGGTGCCTGTGAAGTTCAGCGATCTTTTCACAGCCCAATGTGTAGCCAAGAGGGGCCTCTCACAATTGGAGTAGCTCTTCTCCACATCCGTGAGTATCCTGGAGGAGTAGACCACCGGTCTCAGCCTGCCGTGCCGCTCTTGGATCAGCACAGCACTCAGGCTATCCCTGCTGGCTGCTACCTCCAGGAAGAACTCTTTCCCCCCACCTTTGGTCCCTAGAGCTGGCGGGGTCTGCAGATTCTCCTTGAGCCTGACAAATGCTGCCTGGCAACCCTCATCCCAAACCCACTCCACTCCCTTGTGTAGGAGTCGGAGCAGAGGGGCTGCTGTGGCTGCATAGTCCTCAATGAAGTCTCTGTAGTACCCGGTTAGCCCTAGAAACGACCTCACACCCGTGACTGTGTTGGGGACTGGTAACTCCTGTAACGCTTTCCTTCTAGCCTTATCTATGGCCCTTTCCCCAGCACGTACGGTCAGGCACAGGAATTTCACCTCCTACTGGCCGATCTGCACTTTCTTTGGGTTCACTTTAAACCCTCCTTCCTGAGCAACTCCAGCAGTTCAGCCAGTAGTGGGCCATGCTCCTCTCTCGAATCGGTGAAGAGGCGCAGGTCATCCACATACTGTACCAGCTGCCTGGGTTGGCTGAAGACCTTTAAACTGTTTGCCATTCTCTGGTGGAAGATGCTGTGGCTATTGTGGAAGCCCTGAGGCAAACAGTTCCAGGTGTACTGTTGCCCTTTAAAAGTAAAGGCAAACTTGTACTTGTCCTCCCTCCTTAAAGGGATGGACCAAAACCCGTTGGAAATATCCAGCACCGTGAAAGTGGTCGCGGATGCTTGGATACTTCCTATCAGGTCGGCAACTGCTGCTACCGTGGGTGCACAGGCTGGGATGTTGCTGTTGAGCACCCGATAGTCCACCGTGGCCCTCCAGGAATTGTCCGGCTTTCTAACCGGCCACAGTGGAGAGTTTACGTGGGTGGCTATCGGTCTCAGGGCCCCTTGCTGTACTAAGGAGGACATGGCTGCTTCCATGTCTGTCTCCGCTTCCCTGGGGAAGTTGTACTGTTTCTGTGTTCGGGCCATGGGGTCCCAGTCTATGCTGACCTCAAACCCGTTGACCCTCCCACAGTCGTGTTTGTGTGAGGCAAATGTGGCCAGGTGGGCCTGCACAAATGCCTGGAACTCCTCTGGGGTATTACTGACCATGAGCTTGAGGTTATAACCCTCCTAAGACTTCATGGTGCACAGGGTCCCCTTCCCTTCTTTCCTTGGGATGACCACTACTCCGCCTTCCTTTCCTGTACTTTCCCCCATAGACAATGATTTCTTAAATCCACCAGGATCCCGTGGCCTACAATAAAGTCGGCTCCCAGGATCCCCTTTCCACCCTCCTGTTCCCACTTCATTAGGATACAGGGCCACTTAGAGCGGTGTGTACCCAAACGAATGGACAGCGGGATGGAAAATGAGCCGGCCTGTTCTCTGCCTGTGAATCCCGCCAGAATGTATGGGACCCCGCTAGATAGAGGTGAGGTGTTGGGGTTAGCTGAATGGACCACGGTGCATGATGCCCCCTTATCCAACAGATAGGTCCCCTTCACCTTTTCTACCTCCATCTCAACAAGGGGTCTCTTCCATATATCGTACCGAAGGGAACACAGGTAAACATGCTGCGCTGGCTCTAGTCAGGGCTGTGGGTTGGATGGGGCTGACGGGGTCAGAGCACCGGTAGCGGCTGCTACTCTCCCTTGGCCTGACAATAGGGACCTCATGGTGTCCAAAAATGACTCAACCGTGGCGGGAAGGATTCCTGCCTCTGTCTTTTGGGCTGGGGCTGTGGAATTATTTCCCTTGTTATCTTTCCAAGGGTTTTTGCAGTCCTTCCTCCAGTGTCCATGCTTCCCACACCCGTAACAATTGAGCTTTGTGCTCGAAGGGTTATTCCCTTCCTGATGCCACTCCTTCCTACCCTGTCTGGGTTTTACCTCATGCAACTTCCCCTTAGGTGGGTGTGCATCGATTCCCCTACCATTTTTATAGGCTAGGGTCAACTGTCTGATGACCGTAAGTTCGGTGGTCAGGGGATTCCTAGAGTCGAACCAGACTTCCGCCTTGGCCCGGACCTGTGGCAAGCTTTTTGCCACTAGGCAGCTGAGCCAGTGGGCCAGCTGATCCTGGTTCAGGAACGTCCGGTTGGGTGCCCCAGGACAGGCACTCCTGTACACCGGCCATAACCTGTCCGCGAAAGCTTGCTGGGTTTCCCCTGCGAGCTGCACTGCGTTCTCCACATGGGAGAAAGGACTTCCCTCATTCATCCCCATGGCCTCCAGAACTTCATCCCTGAGCTCCTCATACCCGCCCTGCCCCCTCTTACACTCGTCAGAGAGGGAGTAGAGGAGCTTACTCTCCAAAGAGAGCAGCAGCATTTTAGCCTGCTCAGCACCATCGCATTCGTTGATGCTGGCTGCCTGTTCCACTTCCCTGAAGTGGACCGAGGGGTCCCCTTTTTTGGTGTTGGGTGCTGTAGGGTAATACGAACTGGTTTTGGAGGGGTCCCTCTTCCTTGCCATTAACGGGTGGGCCGAACCTCCGATGCCGGGCTGGGCACATCGGTCCTGGTTCCAGCCTCTCTTGCGGGGGTTGTTCCAACTCCGCTTCTACCCCTGATTTCACCCCCCCTTGCTGCCAGATCTCGTTAAAACCTGGCGCTACAGGTGGTGGTCGCGGTACCTCCTGTTCCTCAACTTGGTCGACCCTTGGCACTACCTGTGGTGTCTGAACCGCTCTCCCCTCGTTCCCTGTGAAATCCGCCTGGCCTTGCTTTGGGCTTATGAGGCACACCATGCCCTTTGCCTTCCTTAGGGCCAGGCTCAGATTTTCTATTTGTTCCTTGCAGGGGACATGATCTGCATCTTCAAACCGCTCTTCGCTTGCCAACTTATAGGCTGCCTTTACTTCTTTTACTTTCTCCTCCTGCTCTCTTCCTTGTCTCGCTAGGCAGGTGTTCTTTTCCCATAACCTCAACTCATTACTCTTGGCCTCAGTGACCTGGCACTGTAGGTATTCCAACCAGGCCTTATGTTCCCCCATTAACTGTACCCTTTCCTGGTTTAGGGCCTGCAACGCTAACAGTGTAGGGGGTTGGCGTGTGCCCAGTCAGCTCTGCCCTGACTGTCTCTGAGTGGTTCGAATCGCTCCCACACCCCTGGGTTCCAGACACCGGACTTAGGTACAGGCGGCGATACAGAAAATAGAGTAGACAACTGGTTCGGTGCAAGAAAGCCGTAATTTTTATTATAGGCAAAACAAAATCACAATACTGAGAATTACTAGGATAATTACAGGCATATAAAAACAATACACTTATTTGGGAATGGGGAACACACAGCACATTGAGGGAACAAACACATTAAATCCCCCTACCCTTCTCCCACCCCAATACCTAACTAGATTAAGCTATGAGAGGCCTGGGATTTATGTTCACCAATTCGAAACCTGTTGGTTAAACAGGTTGTGGTTTTTGGGGTTCACTCTTGTTGTCCTTTGGGGTCCGTCGTTGTCACGTGTTCACAGGGCGCGGTGATGGAGTCGTTTGTGCGAAGTACCTTCCTTTTCCTCCGTTAATGCCTTCATTGGGTACTTTGCAGCGATGGGTCTTCTTCTGGTGGCGGTTTGGTCACCGACGGTTTGGTTGCGATTGGGGCTCGGTTGGTGGTTTATATTGTCAATTGGTCTTCCTACCCATGCTTCGAACACCAGCTTATCACTAGGCCGGGGTGTGTACCCGCTCGTCCCCAATGCGTCTTTCCGCTGCCCTTCTCTGCCTTTATCAGTTTTACCATTTTTTCTCGTCTCGTCTCGTCTCGTCTGCCCGTTTGTGGCCCTATGTGTCCTGTGCTTATTCGAATCAGGTCTCGTACTCCTCCCGCGTTTGGCCCCTGGTGTAGTAATAGGAATCCTGGTGTCGAGCAGCGTGGGGAGGGAGAAGAGAGCCCGCAACGAGGCACGAAGCAAGAGTGAGAGTCAAGAGGCAAGAGAGCTTGGCTACCGGTGGGCCTACAATTATACCCGGTTCTTCACCCCTTATCTGCGTGCCAAATCAGGTCAGTCCTTTGTCTAACTTTTGATGGGCTCATCCAAAGTGATTACGGTCATCCACTTTTGGGGCAGTTGTCTCCTGGTTTAATGGCTTCTATATCCTGGCTGTTTGTAACTTATGAAATTTAATTGTCCTTTTCCTGGCTTGGTAGCTGCTGTGAGCTGTTACCGATTATGTATGCAGAAGCTTAATGGCCTCAAGATTAGGCCCATCCTGACTTGATCTGTTCCAAGATGAAGAATGTATATTCTGTGTTTACCTAGCTGTCTGGCTTCACAAAGTCTTTCACAGATCCATGCATGTTAGGTTTCGTTTCAGGTTTTGAAAGTGCCTGCCTTTTGCAGGGCCTTGCTTTTAAAATCCTGTACATTTTGGTCACGAGGTTACAGAAGCCATTTTGGGTACCCTTTTTAATAACTTGTCCATGCAGGGTCCCTTTATACATAACTTTTTGGGGATGTGGGAATTTTGAGAACCCTACCCTCCTCCCGTTGATACTAAACTCGCTTTAAGTATCATCCTGACAAGGTGAGCAAAATTCCCGACCCTCCATAGTCAATCTTCCCCTGTAATTACCTATCTATGATCCCACGACATGTGCATTTCCCATTCTGTAAAAATGTAGTGTACATAAGCATACATAGACAGATGACAGGTGTTTACACACAACCAAGCATGGAGGGGGTCCAACACTCCTGCAACACTTGGTACACATACATCTTTATTATAAATAACAAATCGAAAAATAGCCTTTATTAAAAATAACAAAAAGAACAGAAAAAAAACAACAATCTTTATTCAGAAACACAAATAAAAAAAACATTCAAACAGGTGTATCTCCCTCCACCTTAACATAATGTTCCTTCCAGGTCCTTTGGTTTCAGAATTCCAGTATTTGGCCTTTTCCCTTGCACTGAGTGCACATTAGGTGCAATACTATTCCCAGCTGGCATACCACGAGGATGTGGGAAGCCAGTCTAATCCATGAAGGGACCTCTATGTTTTCAAAAATGTCCCACCAGGGTGGAACTACAATGTTCAATATTTTGGTCCCTACCTCTACTGTCTTCTGCTCCAGAGTGTAGAAATGTTTCTGTGAGACTATTACTACTTTGAGTATTTGGTAAGATGTTCTGGGAGAGGGGGGATTTCATAGCCGAAATACGCTACATGCTTTTGTAGGTTGGTGAATTTCTCTTTTACAGTGAGGTGAACAGTGGAGGGTTCAGGAATGGGGACAATTCGTTCCTGGGCCACTTAAACTTCTGCCTCGGGTTTAAAGCAGAAACTGCTGCCACCAGCTATGCTGTCCATGCTGGTAGTGGGGCGCTCCTGTGGTGACACAATATGTCCCACCTCCTATATATGCTACCTGTGGGAGAACATGGTCTTGTGCCATTACCTCCATGGTATAATTTATAGGTTTTGTGCCAGCAGCTCTAAAGTCAAACTGTGATTTTGAATAGGCATTCAAGTGCTGGAGAAACAGTATTATGTGTGCTCCCCGGCTCCAGCACCCCGAGAGGGCTCAGCACCTGTCATAGCGTGCTCCCATTTTATGACATAATTTGGGACCGTTGTGAAACGGAAGTGTGCACCCCCTTGAATGACTCCAATGTTCTCTACCCTGTGTAGGGGTTGTTGCTTGAGTGGTCGGTTTAGCCCGGGCCTGACCCAGTGGACGTTTTTGAGGCGTCCCCACACTCCCACTCAGTTCTGACACTGGGATCCTACCAGGCAGCTGATGCGCAGAATAACAAGCTCGAGACAGACAAGCAGGTGAAAGGTTAAAATAATAACGGTTTTATTGAGAGAAAAATAAAACAAAACAAGCAAGCAGAGAAATTAATTGGTTCAACGATACTAAACCAAGGCTACAGCTCTATACGCTTTAAAAAGAAAAAAAAGGAATACTATATATTCAAAACAGAAGGCACGCGAGCGCGGGAGGGAGTACGACACATCGAGGGGTAGCACACATTAACACTCCCCTTAGCCTTATCCCCACCTCCTACACTATCCCTAACCGAGGTCGAACTAGAGGGGAGTCAGACACTCATGCTCACCCAACGCTTTGGAACAAAGGTCTTTAGGTTGTCCTGGGACTGAAGCTTTAGTTGGTCTGGCCTGGTAAAGTTCAGTGTGCACTGGCCACACACTCTCCCGTCAGTCAGGTAGTGGATCTTCCTCCTTGGCTGGGCGAACAGGCTTCCCTCCTGGGTCGGGCTGCGCCGTTTAGCGAGGCCCGCTCTGGGCTCCGGTCAGTACCGGGATGGTGCACTCCGCCCCATGTCTTCCTGGTTCCACTCTGAATCCCTGCCTGAGGTGGTGGGCACGGGGGGGGGGGGAGCGGGGGGAACAGTCAGGTTTAAATCGGGAGTCAGTACGGACCGGGAGCTTCGCCTGCTTACCAAAACATGGGCCTGCTGCGCATAGCCTTCCCCGTCTTGGGGACTGCTTCTCCCAGTAGAGTCCTCGAAGTTTCTCTTTTGCAGCGGAGTCCCAGGATGAAATCGAAGTGAAGTGTAGAAGCTGTCTCTCCCGAAGTGTGTTCCAAGTCGAAGTGTCTCGAACTGCTCTTTCTGTCTGCTTACTAAAAACAGTTATACTCACTCGATCTGCCTTGCCTCCCCCAGATCGAGAGGTGTCCCAGGTTACTTCGTTAACTGTAAATGGCTGCAAAACGGCCGATTTCCCACTAACGGCCTTATCACCGGCCCTCATTGTTTTTGGTTTCAGTCACACAATGGTGTCTCTGGTGCCTAGTCCTCTGAAACAGTTTCTGATATGATTGGATCTGTTAGGATGGGCCCGATGATAGTTTTAACTAGCTTAACCCTGATTGCAGTGCAACCAGGCTCATTGTTCTTACCGGCCTACTGGCGACTTGCTATTACATATTCAATTCCATGTCTGGCCTGGAATCCACATAGGGACTGTGGAACTCCAGGCCCTGTCTCCAGTCTTGTTGCTGGGGAGAAAAATGACTCACTTCCAGCAGCTTTCTGGTCACGTGTCCCAGAACTCCATTTTGTACGTTTAAAAATTGGCCAACTTTGTTTGATTCGGAAAGCAGGCGAGGTGGGAGAATTTTGCAAACTCCCTACACCTGTATACCGGTGCGGATCGGGCTGTCCCACCCATGACTGGCATCCTTACTACTATACCCATGATAGTATGGTTTGAACGTCCACAATCTACTGGGACTGAGTAGGCCTCAGAAGCTAGCTGGAGTTGGCACGGGCTTAATGCATTCTCAAACGGATGGAGGGCTGTGAGGTGCTTGATGCTGATCCAGGAGGGGACTAAACCCTGTTTTGATTCCTCCAGATCACTGTGGCCCTCGCCCAGCAACCACGCCCCGTACAGTACACACACCTCATTCTGTGCAGCCTGATCCGAAGCATTTCTACCCTCTCTTATAAGGGCATTTACAGTCTTTGCGTGCTTCTCCAGCTCAGCTATAATTTCTTTTAAGTGGACTGTCATGGCCTGGTCCTCATGTAACTCTGAGCCCACTACCTTGTTTTCATCCATTAGGATTTTCTTCAATTGAGATTTATACCGTTTATCTCTGTCTGCAATTCTATGTCTTCCAAGCTGTTGATGACAGAGGACCCTGTGTTAAACGCAGTAAAAACATCATTCCATGCTCCCTTTCTTTGCCTCCCCGTATTACCAAAAAACTCATTGTGTGTGGTGTACAGTTCCGTTTTGTCGACATTGGCAAAATCAAACTCGTACAATTTCCTAAACATCTCTTTAACATGGCCTGGTATAGCTGTTCTGTCTCTTTGGGGCACCACTCCAGTAAGTGTACCTCGGTGAGGTTTAAAATCATGGAGGCTACCGCGTAGTGTACCCCCTGTTATAGCACCTGATCCGTCGGCATTAGTACCAGCCCATTGCCTGGTCCCTTGGTGGTGGCGGGGCACCCCTCCCTGTGTGTCCTTGCTGCCTGGGTCATGGGCAGGGGCTTTCGGGGGCGGGTTACAAGTTCAGTGGCATTCACTGGGAGCGGGGAGTATGGGACCGCGCACGCCTTCAGGCTGGAATCCCACTTCACACCCTCCCCGGCGTCTTGCCACTGCCGGTGGAAAATGATGGATATGCCTGTGGGGCAGACGTTCTCTGACCCCCACATACAGACATAAATCCCCTGATCTGGTTCCCATCACTTGTCCCAGCACACACTTAATCCCCCGTGAGTTCCTGTAATCGTCCGATGGGTATTGTTCCCAACCGTTCCCACTCGACTGCGGGGTTCCTCATATCCTTGCTCAGCTTTCTGATCCACCACCACCTATCCAAAGGAATCTGTCCCTTGCATGTTAAACATGCACATTTCCCTACGGTGACGCTAACCCTTGTGGTAACGACCTGTACCCGGGGCACAGGAGGGAGGCCTCCCCGTATGTGAACCCGGTCTGGCTGGAGTACTGAGTCGAATTGGACCCCAGCCACCCTGGCCACCTCCCCTCATGGAAGTAGATGGCGAGCTCCTCCACATCCCGTTCGCCGCTTCCGTCGGTCACTATCGGTGCTCTATCTCCTGAGCATCCATAGATGTGGGGTTCCTCCACATCACCTCGCTTTCCAATGCTCATTCCTATCAGGGCGAGTAGGAGTACGCCCCCCTTCATCCTGAAATCCTATCTGCAAAGAGATACAAGAACATCTAGCCAGGTCCCGAGGAGATTCTCTGGCTTGGGTGAAGCATAGTCGAGTCTTGCGACTTCAACTAAATATAAACACTCCTAACAATACTACTTATTTAAAACTACCCATCACCTTGTTTAACTTAAAACAAACACCCAAAACTTAATAATACCAAACTTAAATTACCTAAACTATGTACATCCACCGCCCGTCTCCGGGCAGCCAGCCTAATTCCTGTTCGGTCTGTGGCACACCGCTCCCTTCGGTGTGGCCGCACCATCCTGTACTTTCGGTCCCTCACAGCCTGTGGCTGCTGGCTGGGGTCCTCTGCCCTCAGACAGAGCCCTCACTCGAGAGGCTGCCCCTTTTAAATGGGGAGCCGGTGACCACGGTTTCCTTGGCTGGGGCGTCGATGGGGACCATCTGGGGACTTTGGCGGGTGGGGTTTTTCTGGCTGGTGGGCCTTTAACCCGAGCCACTGCCCCCTCCGGTGCGGTCTGTGGACTTACCACTAGCGCTGGCTGGGGATCTTCATCCTCAGGCTTTACCTGTCCTGAACCTGGGCTAGGGGCAGTTAACTCTTCGCAGCCTGGTGCTGCAGGCTGTGGGTCCTTGCCCTCAGGTCCCAAACCTGGGTCAGGGGCCCTCGGGTCCCTCCTCATCTGGATCCCAGAAGAGGGGGGAGTGTCCCAATCGGTGGGCTGGATGGCCCCTCCCCTTAAACAAGCCACAGCACCTGCCTGTGCAGTCTGTGAACTTGTTCCCGCTGCAGGCTGAGGATTTCTATTCTCAGACCTTACCCCAACTGACTTTTCTCTCTTCTCAGGCTTAAACAGTTTACACTGATTAATATGGAACCATTTGGTGCGCCGAGGCATCTTAATGGCATATACCATGGGGCTGGCCTTGTCTACAATGCTGTAGGGCCCCATGTATAGCGGTTCTAGACTTCCTACCCAATCATAATTCCTCACCATAACCTGATCCTCTACCTCCCACTCGTAGTGTTTTCGGGGTTCTAACAGCAATCGGTTACTCCGATGCTGCTTTCCCATGTTCCCAGCCGCCTGCCCGTGGACCTGCTTGAGGTGCTCGAAGAGGTTCCTGGTGAACCTGTCCCGGTTCACCTCCCTGAGCTGACCCTCGGTGAGCACCGGGGCTAGTACATGGGTGGGGGTCCGCATAACCCTGCCAGTCATCAGCTCGTGTGGGGATTACCCCGTGCTTTTCGACTGGCTGGCCCGGATCCCCATCAGGACCATTGGTAGGACCTCTGTCCATTTTCGAGACGAGTTCACTGTCTCTTACCTCAACCTTTCCTTTAAGGTCCTGTTCATCCTCTCCGCAATCCCTGATGACTGTGGGTTTTGGGCAACGTGCCACTTCCCCGCGATGCCAAGCTGCATAAGGGTATTCTGCATTACCTGCCTGGTAAAGTGACTTCGTTGGTCGGACTCCACATCCTGTGGTAGCCCCCATCGCGAGGACACTTCCTGGACCAGGATCCTGGCTTTACCCAGAGCTCTGGCTGTTCTGCAGGGAAAGGCTTCAACCCAATTCATGAACACATCTACCAGGACTAGGCAGTACTTATAGCCTCCCTGGGCAGTGGGCAGGGGCCCGATGTAGTCGACCTGTATCGACTGCCATGGTCTCTCTACCCTCCTGATGTGCCTCATAGGTACCTTCCTTTAATGGGGGTCAGGGTTATTAGCAGCGCACACCAGACAGCTGGCACAGAACTCGCGGACATCTTCCCTGAGTCCTGGCCACCATCCCGCCTGTTCCACCCGCTGCCAGGTGGTGTAGGAGTCGGAGCAGAGGGGCTGCTGTGGCTGCATAGTCTTCAATGAAGTCTCTGCAGTACCCGGTAAGCCCTAGGAACGACCTCACGCCCGTGACTGTGTTGGGGACTGGTAACTCCTGTACCGCTTCCCTTCTAGCCTTACCTATGGCCCTTTCCCCAGCGCAAACGGTCAGGCCCAGGAATTTCACCTCCTGCTGGCCGATCTGCGCTTTCTTCGGGTTTACTTTAAAACCCTCCTGCCTGAGCAGCTCCAGCAGTTTGGCCAGTAGTGGGCCATGCTCCTCTCTCAAATCGGTGAAGAGGAGCAGGCCATCTACATACTGCACCAACTGTCTGTGCTGGCTGAAACCCTTTAACCTGTTTGCCATGCACTGGTGGAAAATGCTGGGGCTATTGTGGAAGCCCTGATGCAAACAGTTCCAGGTTACTGTTGCCCTTTAAAAGTAAAGGCAAACTTGTACTGATCCTCCCTCCTTAAAGGGATGGACCAAAACCCATTGGAAATATCCAGCACCGTGAAAGTGGTCGTGGATGCTGGGATACTTCCTATCAGGTTGGCAACTGCTGCTACCGTGGGCGCGCAGGCGGGGATGTTGCTGTTGAGCACCCGATAGTCCACCGTGGCCCTCCAGGAATTGTCCGGCTTTCTAACCGGCCACAGTGGAGAGTTTACGTGGGTGACTATCGGTCTCAGGACTCCCTGCTGCACTAAGGAGGACATGGCTGCTTCCATGTCTGTCTCCGCTTCCCTGGGGAAGTTGTACTGTTTCTGTGGTCGGGCCATGGGGTCC
Source organism: Somniosus microcephalus (assembly GCF_052327205.1). NCBI lineage: Eukaryota > Metazoa > Chordata > Chondrichthyes > Squaliformes > Somniosidae > Somniosus > Somniosus microcephalus. The sequence goes on along the minus strand of NC_140993.1, from coordinate 228,477,552 downwards.
CCGTCTACGCTGACCTCAAACCCGTTGACCCTCCGCAGTCATATTTGTGTGTGGCAAATGTGGCTAGGTGGGCGCGCACAAATGCCTGGAACTCCTTTGAGGTATTACTGACAATGAGCTCGAGGTTATAACCCTCTTTAGGCTTCATGGTGCACAGGGTCCCCTTCCCTTCTTTCCCTGGGATGTCTACTACCTCGCCGTCCTTTACTGTACTTGCCCCCCATAGGCAATGGTTTCTTAAATCCACCAGGATCCCATGGCCTACAATGAAGTTGGCTCCCAGGATCCCCTTTCCACCCTCTTGTTCCCACTTCATTAGGATACAGGTCCACTTAGAGCAGAGTGTACCCAAACGAATGGACAGCAGGATGGAAAATGTGCCAGCCTGTTCTCTGCCTGTGAATCCTGCTAGACTGTATGGGACCACGCTAGATAGAGGAAAGGTGGTGGGGTTAGCTGTATGGACCACAGTGCATGATGCCCCTGTATCCAACAGATAGGTCCCTTTCACCTTTTGTACCTCCATCTCCACGAGGGGTCTCTTCCATACATCGTACCGCAGGCAACACAGGTAAACATGCTGCGCTGGCTCTAGTCATGGCTGTGGGTTGGATGGGGCTGATGGGGTCAGAGCACCGGTAGCGGCGGCTACTCTCCCCTGGCCAGTCAATAGGGACCTCATAGTGTCCAAAAATGACTCGACCGCGGCGGGAGGGATCCCTGCCTCTACCTTTTGGGCTGGGGCTGTGGAGTTCTTTCCTTTGCTCTCTTTCCAAGGGTTTTTGCGCTCCTTCCTCCAGTGGCCATCCGTCCCACACCCGTAGCAATTGAGCTTATTGCTAGAAGGGTTATTCCCTTCCTGATGTCACTCCTTCCTACCCTGTCTGGGTTTTACCTCATGCACCTTCCCCTTAGGTGTGTGTGCATCAGTTCCCCTACCGTTCTTATCGGCTAGGGTCAACTGTCTGATCACCGTAAGTTCGGTGGTCTGGGGATTCCTAGGGTCAAACCAGACTTCCACCTTGGCCCGGAGCTGTGGCAGGCTGTTCGCCACCAAGCAACAGAGCCAGTGGTTCAGCTGATCCCCGAGCAGGAACGCCCGGTTAGTTACCCCAGGACAGGCACTCCTGTACACCGGACATAACCTGTCCGCGAAAGCCTGTGGGGTTTCCCCTGCGAGCTGCACTGTCTTCTCCACATGGGAGAAAGGACTTCCCTCATTCATCCCCATGGCCACCAGAACTTCATCCCTGAGCGCCTCATACCCGCCCTGCCCCCTTTTACACTCGTCAGAGAGAGATTGGAGGAGCTTACTCTCCAAAGAGAACAGTAGCATTTTAGCCTGCTCAGCATCATCACATTCGTTGATGCTGGCTGCCTGTTCCACTTCCCTGAAGTGGAGCGAGTGGTCTCCTTTCTCAGTGAACCTTGGGATATGGCTCACCATAGCCCTAAGCTGTTGGGTGCTGTAGGTTAATACGAACTGGTTTTGGAGGGGTCCCTCTTCCTCGCCATTTACGGCTGGGCCGAACCCCCGATGCCGGGCTGGGCCCATCGGTCCTGGTTCTAGCCTCTCCTGTGGGGGTTGTTCCACCTCCGCTTCTACCCCTGACTTCACACCCCCTTTCTGCCAGACCTCGCTAAAACCTGGCGCTACGGGTGGTGTTCGTGGGACCTCCTGTTCCTCAACCGGGTCGCAACTTGGCATTACCTGTGGTGTCTGAACCGTTCTCCCCTCGTTCCCTGTGAAATCCGCCTGGCCTGCCTTCGGGCTTATGAGGCACACCATGCCCTTTGCCTTCCTTAGGGCCAGGCTCAGATTCTCTATCTGTTCCTTGCAGGGGCCATGATCTGCGTCTTCAAACCCCTGTTCGCTTCCCAACTTATAGGCTGCCTTTACTTCTTTTACCTTCTCCTCCTGCTCTCTTACTTGTCTCGCTAGGCGGGCATTCTTCTCCCGCAACCTCAACTCGTTAGCCTTGGCTTCGGTGACCTGGCACTGTAGGTATTCCAACCTGGCCTTATGTTCTCCCATTAACTGTACCCTTTTCTGATTCAGGGCCTGCAATGCTACCTGTAACTTCTCCCTTGCTAGAGCCTTGTCCTGGACCTCCAGGGCTGACTCCCTTATCTCGGCTGCCTGTACTGCAACGAGCCTGTCCAAAAGCTGGACCTGCTTCTTGAAGCACATCAGCCAGACTGCCTTCTCTAGGGATTTCTTGTGCTCCTTCCCTTCTGTCCACTTGGCTGCGGCATCTACCGGATGCCCAGCTTTTAACAGATTGGTGATCCACTTCTTTGTGATATTCACCTTACTAAACACATAATCAGAAATCCTTTCGTCCATCATGGTTTGTTCATCCGAACAATTGTCTGCTGTATCGCACCCCTGTTGCCGGTGTCCTGCCAGAGTCGCCATTTCTGTAGGGAGTGGCGTGTGCCCAGTCAGCTCTGCCCCTGTAGGGAGTTTGCAAAATTCCCCCACCTCGCCTGCTTTCCGAATCAAACAAAGTTGGCCACTTTTTAAAAGTACAAAATGGAGTTCTGGGACACGTGACCAGAAAGCTGCTGGAAGCGAGTCATTTTTCTCCCCAGCAACAAGACTGGAGACATGGCCTGGAATTCCACAGTCCCTATGTGGATTCCAGGCCAGACATGGAATTGAATATGTAATAGCAAATCGCCAGTAGGCCGGTGTGGTGATTATTCCTTGATTAGTAAAAGTATTGTGATTCGTTGTTTGTTAACTGCCTTGGGATATGTGTTGTAATCTCATTGGTAGTTGATGATCACATGATGTATTGTGGCTACCTTAAATTCAGTCCTTTTCTAGCTTTAGTTGGGACTGGATGTGGAAAGATATGCTGCTGATTTTAAAGTTAATAAAGCCTAGCTTTGGAAGGCCAATCTATTCTTTATTTCAATTTATTAACTTTATGTTAGAATGGAGCGATATCTTCAACCAGAACGATTCAAGGCTGACCCCAATTCTGCTGGAGTGGATGATAAATGGAAACATTGGTATTGTACATTTAAAAACTTTTTGGGTGTGTTGGACCAAGAGGCTCTAAATAAGCTGAATCTGCTGATCAACTACATTGACCCGGATGTATATAAATATATTTTGCACTGTAAAACTTATGAAGAGGCTATTTCTACATTGGAAAAGATTTTTGTTAAACCAAAGAATGAGGTATTTGCACGTCATCTTCTATCTGCCCGTAGGCAGCAGGTGGGAGAATCTTTGGATACTTATTTACAAGCACTTCGGTGCCTTAGTGTTGACTGTAATTATAAGGCTGTGAAGGCTGAAGAATATAAGGACGAATCGGTACGGGATGCTTTTATTAATGGATTACTGTCTAGATCAATTCGTCAGCGGTTGTTAGAAAATAAGACTCTGGATCTTAAAAGTGCTTTTGAGCAAGCTTCTACATTGGATGTGGCTCAGAGAAGTTCGGATTCTTATGCTCTTTTTAATCGGCCTGCGACTATGGTTTCGGCAGTTTCGGATGAAAAGGAATTATGTGGACTTAATGGGAGTGGTTTACTAGATTTTGAAACAGTTTCTACTTCGGCGGCCGTTGCCTCTAGGATTCAGAAGTGTTATTTTTGTGGGAATATCCGGCACCCTTGTCTGACGTGTCCTGCTCGGGAGGCTGTGTGTAGTAAATGCGGCAAGAGAGGTCATTATGCACGTGTGTGCAAATCATCAGGTTCAATTACCTTCCCTTCTCCTGGTGTGGGAGGGTCTTCCTCCACTACCTCTTCTGTGACTATTCAGCCTTTAGATAGGGCGTTTATTGCATCAATTTCTGCTGCATTTGCTCATGGCCTAAACAAAGCTATAGTTACGGCTCAAGTTAATGGGTTGGAAGTGAAGGCCCTTATAGATACGGGCAGTACTGAGAGTTTTATAAGTCTTCAGTTTGCGAAGGAGAAGCATTTGAAAATTTCGCCTGTTACGTATCAGGTGTGTATGGCTCAGACGACCCTTACTTCACAAATAGCTGGTTGTTGCTTTGTGAAAATGGTTCTTCTAGGTAATACGTATACTGATATACGCCTATCTGTTTTGCCTAATCTCTGTGCGGATATTTTGATTGGACATGATGTGCTTCAGTTACACGAGTCTCTTAGTCTTTCATTTGGAGGGACTAAGCCACCTTTATCTATTTGTAGATTAACCTCTTTATCTATTCCTCCATTATCACTTTTTTCCAATTTGATGTCGGATTGTAAGCCAATTGCTACCAAGTCAAGAAGATATAGTAGTCAGGATAGAGAATTTATTAATTCTGAAGTTCAACGTCTCTTATTGGAAGGAATCATTGAACCTAGTTGTTCGCATTGGCGAGCACAGGTAGTTGTCACGACTAATGAGAGACACAAGAAACGAATGGTGATAGAGTATTCCCAAACTATTAATAGGTATACTCAATTAGACGCGTACCCTTTGCCTAAGATTGATGAGCTTATCAATAAAGTATCTCAGTATAAAGTTTTTAGCACTATTGATTTAAAGAGTGCTTATCATCAGATTCCTATTGTTAAGAAGGATCAACCATATACGGCCTTTGAGGCTGGTGGAAAGCTGTATCAGTTTTGCCGAATACCATTTGGTGTTACTAATGGTGTTGCTTGTTTTCAATGGGCAATGGATGCTTTTATAAGTGATAACTCCCTCTCTGACACCTTTTCATACTTAGATGACATCACAGTGTGTGGCAAATCAAGGGTGGAGCATGATTCTAATTTTAAAAGATTCCTTCAAGCTGCGGAAAAAGTTGGTTTAACTTTTAACAAAGAGAAATGTATCTTTTCGACTACTGAGGTAAATCTATTGGGGTATATTATTTCGGGAAATAAGATTAAACCAGATCCAGAACGTCTGCGACCATTGATCGATTTACCTTGTCCTACTAATTCTAAGGCTTTGCAACGAGTTGTTGGACTGTTATCTTATTATTCTAATTGGATTGCAAATTTTTCACGGACGATCCGGCCTCTTATTCGGGTTATGACATATCCTCTATCATGGGAGGCCAGGACATGTTTTGAGAAATTTAAAAAGGATATTTTAGGAGCAGTTGTGCATTCCATTGATGAGCAGGTTCCCTTTGTGATTGAGACGGATGCTTCGGATTTTGCAATTGGGGCTACTTTGAACCAAAATGGAAGACCTGTGGCCTTTTTCTCACGTACCTTAAATAATAGTGAAAAAAGACATTCCTCAATAGAAAAAGAGGCATACGCAATAGTAGAAGCATTGCCTAAATGGAGACATTATTTATCGGGGCGACATTTCACGTTGGTAACTGATCAAAAATCTGTGTCCTTTATGTTTGATGTTAAACATTTTGGAAAGATTAAAAATGATAAAATAATGAGATGGAGGATTGAGTTGGCATGTTACCATTTTGACATAGTTTATCGTCCGGGGAAGGATAATGTTGCTGCTGATGCACTGTCGAGGGCTTATTGTTCTGTGATTCACGGAGATACGCTTATTAATCTTCACAATGCCTTATGTCATCCTGGGGTTACGAGGATGATACACTTTGTACGCAGCAAGAACTTGCCTTTTTCAGTTGAAGACGTCAAGCGGATGACTTCATCATGTTCTATCTATGCTCGGTGTATACCGAATTTCTTTAAGCCTCAACGAGCTCATCTTATAAAGGCTACTTCTCCTTTTGAACGTTTGAGTGTCGATTTTAAGGGACCTCTTCCTTCAACTACTCAAAACCGATATATATTTACTGTTGTGGACGAGTTTTCAAGGTTCCCTTTTGCTTTTCCTTGTGCAGATGTATCAGCTGCTACAGTTATTAAATGTTTGACTCAACTTTTTGTCATCTTTGGGATGCCTGCGTATATCCATTCAGATCAGGGAAGTTCTTTTATGTCTTCCCAGTTGAAGGAATACCTTCAGAGTCGGGGAATTTCTACTAGTAGAACTACCCCATATAATCCCCAGGGTAATGGACAGTGTGAACGATACAATGGGGTGATCTGGAAGGCAGTTATGTTGGCGTTGACATCCCGGAACCTTAAGAATACACAGTGGGAAATGGTGCTGCCTGATGCCCTGCATTCCATTAGATCATTGCTTTCAACGGCTACTAATGTGACCCCCCATGAAAGGCTCTTTAACTATCCGCGGAGATCTACTACGGGATATTCGGTACCTTCATGGCTTACTATGCAGGGACCTGTGTTGCTTCGACGCCATGTTAGATTGTCAAAATATGACCCCTTGGTGGAGGAGGTGGAGCTGTTGGAGGCAAATTCCCAATATGCTCATATTCGATTCCAAGATGGGAAAGAAAGTACTGTTTCAATTAAAGACTTGGCTCCTTGTGGGGGCCAGCCCTCTTCTGAGGATATTAATAATGGTCATGATTCGGATAATGTGGATGCTGTTACAGATACTACGAATATTTCCAATCCGATTGCAGATAATCATACTTCTATTAGTCAGCCTTTGACAGATGTTTATGACCGTTCCAGTTCATCTTCTGATGGGATTTCTAATCCGGAAACCATTGAGAATCGGGATATGGATAGCCTTCCTGTTGAAGATACTTCTGTGCCTTCTGGCGTGGGAGGGCAAGGAATTTCACCAAGGTTAAGAAGGTCGACACGAACAAGATATCCGGTCGACCGATTGAAAATGGACTTTTAAATTGATAGTAATGTTTTAAAAATTGTTGAAATATTATAGTATATTGTTTTAGTTGAGAGATACTTAATACTTATGCGTAATGTTATTATTTGTTGTTGTTCATTTAGTATTGTGTTATGTAAATAGTTTATTCTTGTGCATAGTTTAGTTGTAAATAATTAATTGTAAATTGTAAAAGTTATTAGGTTGGAGTATATTTTAAAAGGAGGGGTGAATGTGGTGATTATTCCTTGATTAGTAAAAGTATTGTGATTCGTTGTTTGTTAACTGCCTTGGGATATGTGTTGTAATCTCATTGGTAGTTGATGATCACATGATGTGTTGTCGCTACCATAAATTCAGTCCTTTTCTAGCTTTAGTTGGGACTGGATGTGGAAAGATATGCTGCTGATTTTAAAGTTAATAAAGCCTAGCTTTGGAAGGCCAATCTATTATTTATTTCAGCCGGTAAGAACAATGAACCTGGTTGCACTGCAATCAGGGTTAAGCTAGTTAAAACCATCATCGGGCCCATCCTAACAGATCCAATCATATCAGAAACCGTTTTAGAGGACTAGACACCAGAGACACCATTGTGTGACTGAAACCAAAAACAATGAGGGCCGGTGATAAGGCCGTTAGTGGGAAATCGGCCGTTTTGCAGCCATTTACAGTTAACGAAGTAACCTGGGACACCTCTCGATCTGGGGGAGGCAAGGCAGATCAAGAGAGTATAACTGTTTTTAGTAAGCAGACAGAAAGGGCAGTTCGAGACACTTCGACTTGGAACACACTTCGGGAGAGACAGCTTCTACACTTCACTTCGATTTCATCCTGGGACTTTGCTGCAAAAGGGAAACTTTGAGGACTCTACTGGGAGAAGCAGTATCCAAGACGGGGAAGGCTATGTGCAGCAGGCCCATATTTTGGAAAGCAGGCGAAACTCCCGGTCCGTACTGCCTCCCGATTTAAACCTGACTGTTCCCCCCCCCGCCGTGCCCACCACCTCAGGCAGGGATTCAGCCTGGAACCAGGAAGACACGGGACGGAGTGTACCATCCCGGTACGGACCGGAGCCCAGAGCGGGCCTCGCTAAACGGCGCAGCCCGACCCAGGAGGGAAGCCTTTTCGCCCAGCCAAGGAGGAAGATCCACTACCTGACTGACGGGAGAGTGTGTGGCCAGTGCACACTGAACTTTACCAGGCCAGACCAACTAAAGCTGCAGTCCCAGGACAACCTAAAGGCCTTTGTTCCAATGCGTTGGGTGAGCATGAGTGTCTGACTCCCCTTTAGTTCGACCTCGGTTAGGGATAGTGTAGGAGGTGGGGAGTGTTAATGTGTGATACCCCTCCATGTGTCATGCTCCTTCCCGCACTCGCGTGCCCTCTGTTTTGAATATATAGTATTCCTTTTTATTTCTCTTTTTAAAGTGTATAGAGCTGTAGCCTTGGTTTAGTATCGTTGAACCAATTAATTTCTCTGCTTGCTTGTTTTGTTTTATTTTTCTCTCAATAAAACCATTATTATTTTAACCTTTCACCTGCTTGTCTGTCTCGAGCTTGTTATTCTGCGCATCAGCTGCCTGGTAGGATCCCAGTGTCAGAACTAAGTGGGAGTGTGGGGACACCTTGAAAACGTCCACTGGGTCAGGCCCGGGCCAAACCGACCACCCAACCAACAACCCCTACACCCTGACTGTCTCTGAGCAGTTCGAATCACTCCCACATCCCTGGGATCTAGACACCGGACTTAGGTACAGGCGGCGATACAGAAAATAGAGTAGACAACTGGTTCGGTGTAAGAAAACCGTAATTTTTATTAAAGTCAAAGCAATCACAATACTGAGAATTACTAGGATAATTACAGGCATATAAAAACAATACACTTATTTGGGAATGGGGAACACATGGCACATCGAGGGAACAAACACATTAAATCCCCCTACCCTTGTCCCACCCCCATACCTAACTAGATTAAGCTATGAGGGGCCAGGGATTTATGCTCACCAATTCGAAACCTGTTGGTTAAACCAGTTGTGGTTTTTGGGGTCACTCTTGTTGTCCTTTGGGGTCCGTCGTTGTCACATGGTCACAGGGCGCGGCGATGGAGTCGTTTGTGCGAAGTACCCTCCTTTTCCTCCGTTAACGTCTTCGTTGGGTACTTTGCAGAGATGGGTCTTCTTCTTCTGGTGGCGGTTTGGTTGCCGATGGTTTTGTTGCAGTTGGGGCTTGGTTGGCGGTTTATATTGTCAATTGGTCTTCCTACCCATGCTTCGAACGCCAGCTTATAACTAGACCGGCATGTGTAACTGCTCATCCCCAACGTGTCTTTCCGCTGCCCTTCTCTGCCTTTATCGGTTTTACCGTTTTTTCTCGTCTCGTCTCGTCTTGTCTCATCTCGTCTTGTCTGCCCGTTCATGGCCCCGTGTGCCCTGTGCTTATTCGAATCGTGTCTCGTTCTCCTCCCGCGTTTGGCCCCTGGTGTAGTAATGGGCGTCCTTGTTGTCGAGCGGTGCGGGGAGGGAGAAGAGAGCCCGCAACAAGGCTTGAAGCAAGAGCAAGAGGCAAGAGGCAAGAGAGCTTGGCTACCGGTGGGCCTACAATTATACACGGTTCTTCACCCCTTATCTGCGTGCCAAATCAGGTCAGTCCTTTGTCTAACTTTTGGCGGGCTCGTCCAAAGTGATTACGGTCATCCACATTAACGGCTTTTGGGGCGGTTGTCTCCTGGTTTAATGGCTTCGATATCCTGTCTGTTTGTTATTTATGAAATTTAATTGTCCTTTTCCTGGCTTGGTAGATGCTGTGAGCTCTCACTGATTATGTATGCAGGAACTTAATGGTTCAAGATTAGGCCCATCCTGACTTGATCTGTTCCAAGATGAAGAATGCATATTCTGTGTTTACCTAGCTGTCTGGCTTCACAAAGTCTTTTCCAGGTCCATGCATGTTAGGTTTTGTTTCAGGTTTTGAAAGTGCCTGCCTTTTGCAGGGCCTTGCTTTTAAAATCCTGTACGTTTTGGTCACAAGGTTACAGAAGCCATTTTGTGTACCCTTTTTAATAACTTGTCCATGTAGGGTCCCTTTATCCATAATTTTTGGGGAATGTGGGAATTTTGAGAACCCTACACCAGTAACTTCTTCCCTGCTAGAGCCTTGCCCTGGACCTCCAGGGCTGACTCCCTTATCTCAGCTGCCTGTGCTGCAATGAGCCCGTCCAAGAGCTGGACCTGCTTTTTGAAGCACATCAGCCAGACTGCCTTCTCTAGGGATTTCTTGTGCTCCTTTCCTTCTGTCCAATTAGCTGCGGCATCTACCGGACGTCCAGCCTTTAACAGGCTGGTGCTCCTCTTTGTTGTGATATTCACCTTACTAAACACATAATCAGAAATCCTTTCATCCATCATGGTTTGTTCTTCTGAACCATTGTCTACTGCATCGCACCCCTGTTGCCGGTGTCCTGCCGCGGTCGCCATTTCTGTAGCGGGTGGCGTGTGCCCAGTCAGCTCTGCCCATGACTGCCTCTGAGCGGTTCGAATCGCTCCCACACCCCTGGGTTCTAGACACCGGACTTAGGTACAGGCGGCGATACAGAAATAGAGTAGACAATTGGTTTCATACAAGGAAACCGTAATTTTATTAAAAGGCACAACAATATTACAATACTGGAAAAATCACTAGAATAATTACAGGCATACAAAGTTACACTTAATTGAGAATGGGGAACACACGGCACAATGAGGGAACTATCACGTTAATAATCCCCCTACCCTTGTCCCACCCCCAATACCTAACTAGATTGTGCAAAGAGGGGCCAGGGATTTATGCTCACCAAAGGGGTTTCCTTGACAATTCGAAACGTATCGATCAAGCCGGTTGTGGTTTTGGGGTTCGCTCTTTGTGTCCTTTGGGGCCTGCCGTTGTCACGTGGTCCCAGGGTGCGGTGGTGGAGTCGTCTGGGTAAAGTACCCCCTTTTTCCTCAGTTTGCAGAGTAAACTCTTTGCTGGGTACTTTACCTTGCAGGATGGTTGTTCTTCTGGTGGTGGTCATTGGATTTAATTGCAGCTGGGCTCGGTTGGTGGCCTTTGGGGTCAGCTCAGTCGTGTAAGGCTGTGGTTGCGGCCTAATTGTCCTCAGCTATTGCCTCAAACTTGCTATTTGGCTCTATTCCTCAACATACCCCGATGGCTGGCCCTTTTCTGCCGTGCTGAAACCTCAATCTTACTGTTTGGCTCTATTCTTCAACGTACCCCGAGTGCATCCATCCTCATCTACCGGCGGGTCTATAATTATTCAGGTCCTCCATTCCCTTATCTGCGCGCCAAATCAGGTCAGTTCTGTTTTTAATTTTTGGCGGGCTCGTCTAAAGTGTTTACAGTCATTCACCTTAACGGCTTTTGGGGCGGTTGTCTCCTGGATTTAATGGCTTCAATATCCTGGCTGTTTGTCATTTATGAATGTTTAATCGTCTTTCTTGGCTTGGTGGCTCCTTTGAGCGGTTACCGATTATGTATGCAAAAAGTTAATGGCCTCAAGATTACGTCTATCCTGAGTTAACTGTTTTGAGATGAAAGATGCATATTCTGTGTTTACCTATCTGTCTGGCTTTAGAAAAATGACAAAGTCTTCCACACAGATCCATGCATATTAGGTTTTGTTTCAGGATTTGAATGGGCCTGCCTTTTGCAGGGTCTTGCTTTCTAAAATCCTGCTGTCCTTGGTCACGAGGTTACAGAAGCCATTTTCTTTCGGGTACCCTTTTTAATAACTTGTCCAAACAGGGTCCCTTTATCCATAACTTTTGGGGAATGTGGGAATTTTGAGAACCCTACACCAACCTCTCCCTATCTCTCTCCTTTCCCCCATTTCTTTCTCTCTCTCCACCACTCTCTTTTGCTCTCTCTCTCCCCCAGTCTCTCTCTCTCTCCCCAGTCTCTTTCTCTCTCTCTCCTCAGTCTCTCTCTCTCTCCCAGTCTCTCCCTCTCTCTTCCCCCAGTCTCTCTCTCCCCTTCTCTCTCTCTCTCTCTCCCCCATCTCTTTCTCTCTCTCTCCCCAGTTTCTCTCTCTCTCACCCACCAGTCTCTCTCTCCCCCCAGCCTCTCTCTCTTGCCCCCCCCAGTCTCTCTCGCTCTCCCTCCCCAGGCTCTCTCTCTCTCCTTTCCCCCGTCTCTGTCTCTCTCTCCCCCAGCCTCTCTCTCTCCCCCAGTTTCTCTCTCTCTCTCCAACCCTCCCCAGTCTATTTCTCTTTCTCTCCCCAGTCTCTCTCTCCCTTCCCCCAGTCTCTCTCTCACCCCGTCTCTCTCTCTCTCCCCATCTCTTTCTCTCTCTCTCCCCAATTTCTCTCTCTCTCACCCCCCAGTCTCTCTCTCTCTCTCCCCCCAGCCTCTCTCTCTCTCTCTCGCCAGGGTAAGAGAAAGCTCACAGTGGCTGGAGAGGAACTTGGCAAGGCAGGGTGGAAATCCAGTTGTCGTGGTCCATGTTGGAACAAACGACATAGGTAGGAACAGGGAGGTGGTCCTGCTGAAAGAGTATCAGGAGTTAGAATCAATATTAAATAGCAGGAAGTCAAGGGTAATAATCTCTGGATTATTGCACAAGCCACGTGCAAATTGGTATAGAAGCAGACAGATCAGGAGAATTAACACTTGGTTAAAGGGCTGGTGTGGGAAAGAGGGGTTCCTTTTCATGGGACTCTGGCGCCAGTTCACAGATCACAGAAATCACAGAAACCTCACAGTACAGATAGAGGCCATTTCGGCCCATCGAGCCTGCACCGACACATATCCCACCCGATCCCCGTAACCCCTACACCAACACATATCCCACCCTATCCCCGTAACCCCACGTATTTAATCCCCCTAACACTAAGGGTCAATTTTTATCATGGCCAATCAACCTAACCCCGCACATCTTTGGACTGTGGGAGGAAACCGGAGCACCCGGAGAAAACCCACGCAAACACGGGGAGAATGTGCAAACTCCACACAGACAGTCGCCCGAGGCCGGATTCGAACCCGGGTCCCTGGCGCTGTGAGGCAACAGTGCTAACCACTATGCCACCGTGCTGCCCTTCTGGGACAGGAAGGTGCTTTACCGATGGGACGGACTCCACCTGAACAGGGATGGGACCCATGTCCTAGCGGAAAGGGTAAATAGGGAGGTGACAAAGGCTTTAAACTAATAAGATGTGGGTGGGATCTACAAGAAACGTAACCAGCCTAAATGTAAACAAAACAGGAAAAGAGAGCATAGGAAAGAATAAAGTAAGAGAGGACATTCATGGTAAGGAAATAAATAGAGTTATAGGGCTCGATTTTCATTGAGCCTTGTAGGCGGGCTTGGAGGCGTGCGGAGGGTTAAAATCACAAAAACTGGCGGGCGGGACCCCCCCTGCCTGGTTCCCGGCTCCGAGCAATTTTAACTCAGTCATGTCTGATGGTCCCGACTCTGTCCCACATCCAACAGGCGGGACTGGTCGTTAAGGCCCTTAACAACCACTAAATGGCCTCTATAATCCTATTTTGAAAGGCCCTTGTGAATGTGGTAAACCACTTTTATCGTTCACTATCGTTATACTATGGTTATCACTGTTTATATCGTTACACTATGGTTATCACTGTTTACACTGTTGTATCACTACACAAGGTCACCTCTTGCCACGCTGTTATACCTGGGCTGACCACAGCTGACTCCGCCCATGGCTCCGCCTGCTTGCCCAGGTATAAAGGTGGTCGACTGGCTGGTATTCCTCCTTGTTGGATCCGATCACCCACGAGGGTGGGCTCTGTTATTTAGCCAATAAAACCTATAGTTACTAACTTAACTCGTCGCTTTTCATGAACTGAATTGATAGGTATATCAATTTTATTGGCTAAATTTTGAAATGTCTACAACAGAGCAGCCAAACGACCAGTCAGACGTACAGCCCCAGCCAAACGGCCATCTACAACAGCCCCAGCAGCCGGCCTGGCTACGAGCCCTCCGGCCGCCGTACCTGGATCTAAACCCACAGGCTGCGAATTCAGCCCTCGACTTCGAACACTGGCTGAGCTGCTTTGAAGCCTACCTGGGAGAATCCGGCATGCCTCCGGCATCCAAACTAAGAGTTCTGACCGCTCAGGTGAGCCCTAACGTATTTGCACTCATCCGGGACATTGCCACATACGAGGACACCCTCAACCTGCTAAAAGAACAGTATCGGAGCCCTGTAAACTCAATGTACGCCAGGCATCTCCTAAGATCCCGCTCGCAACAGCCAGGAGAGTCGGTTGATGATTTCTTACGGGCGCTGCAAATACTCGGCAGGGACTGTGACTTTAAAGCCATAACAGCTGCAGAACATACAGATGGAAACATCCGAGATGCCTTCGTGAAAGGCCTTCGGTCAGACTACTCACGGCAAAGACTGCTGGAATCAAAGGACCTCAACCTGAAAACAGCTGCTATCCTCGCTCGCTCCTTGGAAGTGGCCCATCGGGACCTCGAGGCGTACTCCAGGTACTGTGCTGCACGACCCTGGGACTCGGGCCCGACCCCGGCCGCAATACCCCTCTCACCGCCACCTCTGGGACCTACCACAGCATCGGTGTCCCGGAACCGATCGGGACCGCCACCCCCGGTACCGGCTGCGACATCGGAGCCCCGCGATCGGGCCACCGGCTGCTTCTTCTGTGGCCAGGTGAAACACCCGAGGGCGCGCTGCCCTGCAAGAAACTCGACCTGCTCCGACTGCCACAAGAAAGGTCACTTCGCGAAGGCCTGCAGGGGGAAAGCCACAGACGCCAGCAGTGCCTCATGCGAGTTGTGGGGACGGCCATCTTTCATCAAGGCCACAGATGCCAGTATCCCCTCGTGTGAGTCGTGGGGGCGGCCATCTTTGATCAAGGCCACTGACGCCGGCAGTGCCTCATGTGAGTTGTGGGGGCGGCCATCTTCTCCGCCATTTTATTCAACGTCGTGGGCGCCGCCATTTTGTTCACCACACTCGACCGCCACCTTGTCTCCAGACCTGACCACCGCCTCACCCGCAGACTACAGCAGCTCGCTCAGCCATACACTAGCCTCAGTCACACTTGACCAAGCTCGCCCGCATCACCTGTCCAAGTCCATGATGGGCATCAAAGTAAACGGCCACGCCGCGACCTGCCTGTTCGACAGCGGAAGCACGGAGAGTTTCATCCATCCAGACACGGTGAGCCACTACTCCCTCACTGTCCGGCCAACGCGCAACCGGATCTCGATGGCGTCGAGGTCCCATTCTACAGACATCAGCGGCATCTGTGTTGTGACCCTGTCGGTTAGGGGCACGGAGTATAAAAATTTTAAACTTCTCGTCCTGCCCCAGCTCTGCGCTGCCGTCCTACTAGGGCTGGATTTCCAATCCCACCTTCAAAGTGTCACTATGGCATACGGTGGATCCCTCCCCCCACTCACAGTCGACAACCAGCAGCTTTTAAACCGCCCACCGCGTACCACCTGCGGCCTATCCACCCTCAAGGTCCCGCCCCCCTCCCTGTTCGCTAACCTCACCCGCGACTGTAAACCCGTCGCTACCAAGAGCAGGCGGTACAGCGCCGGGGACAGAGCTTTTATTAGCTCCGAGGTGCAGCGACTCCTGAAGGAGGGCATCATCGAGGGAAGCAACAGCCCCTGGTGTGCCCAGGTCGTAGTCGTTAAGACCGGCGATAAACACCGCCTGGTCATCGACTACAGCCAAACCATAAACCGGTACACCCAGCTGGACGCATACCCCCTTCCCCGCATATCTGATATGGTCAATCAGATTGCACAGTACCGGGTATTCTCTACCATCGACCTTAAGTCGGCCTATCACCAACTCCCTATCCGCCCTGAGGACCGCCAGTATACCGCCTTCGAGGCGAATGGCCGCCTCTACCACTTCCTTAGGGTTCCCTTCGGCGTCACCAACGGGGTTTCGGTCTTCCAAAGGGAGATGGACCGGATGGTTGACCAGAACGGGCTGCAGGCCACGTTCCCTTATCTAGATAACGTCACCATCTGTGGCCGCGACCGGCAGGACCATGATATTAATCTGGAGAAATTCCTCCGTACGGCCCAATGGCTGAACCTCACCTACAATAAGGAGAAATGTGTGTTTAACACCTCGCGCCTTGCCATCCTCGGCTGCGTAGTAGAGAACGGAGTCATCGGCCCCGACCCCGAAAGAATGCGCCCCCTCATGGAGCTTCCCCTCCCCCACTGTCCAAAGGCGCTGAAGAGAACCCTGGGGCTCTTCGCCTACTATGCCCAATGGGCGCCCAATTATGCGGACAAAGCCAGACCCCTCATGAAGTCTACCTCCTTCCCCCTGACGGCAGAAGCATGCGCAGCCTTCTCCCTCATAAAGGGAGACATTGCTAAGGCCACAATGCATGCGGTGGATGAGTCTATCCCTTTCCAAGTGGAGAGCGATGCATCCGACTTTGCCCTAGCTGCAACCCTTAACCAGGCGGGGAGACCTGTGGCCTTCTTCTCAAGGACCCTCCAGGGCCCTGAGATCCGACACTCTTCGGTCGAGAAGGAGGCCCAGGCAATCGTGGAGGCAGTACGACGCTGGAGGCATTACCTGGCAGGCAAACGATGTACCCTCCGCACTGACCAGCGCTCGGTCGCTTTTACGTTTAATAACAAGCTGAGGGGCAAAATCAAGAACGACAAGATCTTGAGGTGGAGAATCGAGCTCTCCACCTACGATTATGATATCTTGTACCGGCCTGGTAAACTGAACGAACCCCCAGATGCTCTATCACGAAGTACATGCGCCAACGCGCAAATTGATAGACTGCAGACCCTCCACAACGACCTCTGCCACCCCGGGGTCACCAGACTTTACCACTTCATTAAGGCCCGCAACCTGCCCTACTCCATCGAGGAGGTCAGGACCATAACCAGGAACTGCCAAACCTGTGCCGAATGCAAACTGCATTTCTTTAGGCCGGACAGAGCAAGCCTGATCAAGGCCACCCGCCCCTTCGAGCGCTTGAGCATCGATTTTAAGGGGCCCCTCCCGTCCTCTGACCGTAATGTGTACTTCCTCAACATTATTGATGAGTACTCCCATTTCCCCTTTGCCTTCCCCTGCCCAGACATGACCAGTACCACGGTCATCAAATGCCTGAACGACATCTTCGCCTTGTTCGGGTTCCCGAACTATATACATAGCGACCGGGGCTCATCCTTCATGAGCGAGGAACTTCACCAGTTCCTACTAGCGAGAGGTATTGCTGCAAGCAGGACCACCAGCTACAACCCCCGAGGGAACGGCCAGGTGGAAAGAGAGAACGCGACTGTCTGGAAGGCCGTTCTCTTAGCCTTAAAGTCTAAGGGCCTCCCAACCTCTCGCTGGCAGGAAGTCCTCCCGGCAGCACTGCATTCCATCCAGTCACTGCTTTGCACTGCCATTAACGCCACCCCCCATGAACGAATGTTTGTTTTCCCCAGGAAGTCGACTACGGGAACCTCGCTACCAACATGGCTGACTTCTCCGGGGCCCGTTTTGCTGCGAAAGCACGTGAGGGCCCATAAAATGGACCCCCTGGTCGAGAGGGTGGACCGCCTGCACGCCAACCCCCAGTACGCCTATGTGGCATACCCAGACGGGCGGGAGGACACAGTCTCCTTACGAGACCTCGCACCCTCGGGCACCCCTGAGACACCACCGTTACCCCCCACCACCCCCCCAAATCCAGCCCAGGTAGACAGCATGCCGGAACCCCATGAGCCTTCACCGACCACGCAGACACCAGCTTTAACTTCGAATACTACACCTCCGCCGCCGCCGCTGCGCCGATCAGAAAGGCTTACGAGGCCTCCGGACAGACTGACATACCCGAACTGGTAGTACACTTCACCCCGCCGGACTCAAATTTAAACAAGGGGTGAATGTGGTAAACCACTTTTATCATTCACTATCGTTACACTATGGTTATCACTGTTTATACCGTTACACTATGGTTATCACTGTTTACACTGTTGTATCACTACACAAGGTCACCTCTTGCTATGCTGTTATACCTGGGCTGACCACAGCTGACTCCGCCCATGGCTCCGCCTGCTTGCCCAGGTATAAATGTGGTCGACTGGCTGGTATTCCTCCTTGTTGGATCCGATCACCCATGAGGGTGGGCTCTGTTATTTAGCCAATAAAACCTATAGTTACTAACTTAACGTGTGGTTTTCATGAACTGAATTGATAGGTATATCAGTGAATTTAACCCTTTTCCCACATGAAACATGCCTGGTGGGAAACACCAATTTGAAACCTGGCGGGAGCACTTTTGGATTGCTGACTATCAATTGCAGGTCAACCATTAAAGAGGAGATTTGATCAGCCATGATTTGCAGGTGGCAGGGCTTAGTGGTCTCAGGTCTGGGGCAACTTTTAGAAGGCTTAACCACACCTGTGGAAGGTTGGAGCCTCACACCCATCTCCAGTGTTACCTCCTGGGAAACCCCTCTCCCCACCTTGACTAAGTGCTTCTTCAACTGAGACATATTCCAGAAGCATGGCGAACATTTAATTCCTTTCCTCCTGGACATCAGATTCGGATGCAGACCAGCTGCAGCAGCAGCAGAACCATAGCAATAGCAGCACCAACAGCAGCAGCATCAACAGGAGCGGCAAGCTGCTAGTCACCAACCTGAAGATGCACAGGCCGAAGGCACCAGTGCGCGACAGCATTGCTACCCGGGATGCAAGGGACACAATCATCCTGGTCAGATTTGCTTAGCCCTCTCATGGGTCAGGCCCCCCTCAGTGCCTGCAAGTGGCTTGAGAGCACCTTGCTGCACATCAGGGGGGCCATGGGGATCCGTATCTGCAATGGCAGTCCTACTCAGAAGGACTTCCATGAAGGTTTGGTTTCTCTGTTCAATAGATGCCCATCGCTCCTCAAGAGATGTCATTCTATTCTGAACAATGACCATGTTTTCCATACACTGGCGACTAAGCTCCTCCATGGCTGTAGCCATCCTCTCCTCTACCGTAGACATCCTCTCCTCTATGGTAGCCATCCTTTCCGTGGTGATGCGTTCATGCGCCAATGACTCCACAAAGGCTCTGCTCATGTTCGCTATGGACTCCTTCATTCGCTCCACACTCACAGTGACCCTAGAGACAAAACCTGCCAGAGACTCCTGCATCTGTTCCTGGAGTTCCATCACTGCTATTCTCATGGATGGACCCAAAGGCAGAGGGTCGACATGCTGCTGAGCTGAGCTGACAGACTCCTGTGCCCTCCAACTAGGACTCTCCACTGCTGTCCCTGTCTCCACAATCTGCTGTTGCTCACTTTTGAGCTGTGATGCACCAGGTGACAAAACTACTCTATATCCCGAAGGTCCCACTGAGGTGTAAGTGTCTGCGCTGGTGCTGGGTGCACAGATTTCTGGTGAAATTGCGCCTTCAGAGGTTGCAGCTTCCTCTGAGGATTCTGGCTGCTCAGCCTCTTCTTCCTGGCTAGGGGGGACGGATGCTTGTGATGGTCCTGTGGGGGAGTAAAGGAAAGAGTCAGAGATGTGATGCCAAGGCTACAAACACATTGCTTTTTGCAGATGCTCATAAGTCCATCTGTTAGAGCTTTACAATCATTATCAGCAACTCATGCAATGTCAAAGAGAGAGATGGGAAACTTTTCTGTCACCAGCTTACTGTGTTGCACCCGTCTGTCCATCCCCCACATGCGCATCATCCTCTAGTCCCACTATTTCGAGTGCCGCCTCCTCCCATAGGGTCAGGTGGACTATAGAGGCGGTCCCTTCTCCTGCAATGAGGGAGACAAGTGGAGGTTGAGTGAGAATGAACGAGTGAGTGTAGAGATTGCATAGCATACATACTTAGAAGGAGACAAAGATGGAGTGAGGTGGCAAGACCAAGGGCCCTCCCTGTGTGTTGTCAATTTTTTTCATAGCATCAGAGTGATAGGGAGTGTGAGGGCTGCATAGTCGAATAGTATGTGAATGTGAGCATAGAGAGAGGGAATGAGTAAGGGTGCATGGATGTCAGTGTCAAGTAGGATGTGGAGGATGAGATTGCTAAAGCTGAGTGCTGGTGAGGAAAGGCAATGGGGGTCAGATTGAGGGTGATAGGAACTTCATATTCACTTTTCCATTGTGCTGAAAGTCATGATATCTTTTCCGGCAGTGAATCCAGGTTCGCCGTGTGACTCCCAAGGAGTTGACCTCCTCAGCCACCTGCATCCACACTGCCTTAGTCTGCTTGGGAGGCCTGTTCCTCCCTGAGGAAGGGAAGAGCACCTCCCTGTTGGCCCTAGCCCCATCCACCAATGCCTGCAGGGCCACCTCGTCTGATCTGGGCCTCCCGCTTGTCATCTTTCCTGCAGGTCCCTCTGACACCAAGTGGAGAAAGCTTGGTAGCCTGCAGAAGAAGCAAGGCTTGCTGTGGACCTTAAATGCAGCAGCAATGATGACATCATCGGAGGGGACTTTCAGTCATGAAAAATCCATTTGCAAAGGCTTCCCACACTTCGGAAACCAATTGGCCACTTAAGTTAAAATTGCATCAATCTCCCACGTCCATTTAGATTTGTGTGGGAAACACGAAATTCGGATAACACAACACCATCCCGCACCTGAGTTAAAATCCTGCCCATAGAATAGGAGCCTAAAAAGATGGTTAAACATAAAGTGAGAGGAAATCCTACTAAAAATTAGTTAAGCTGTCTGTACAGCAATGCACACAGTGTCTGTAATAAAACAGGGGAGTTGGAGGCAGTCATACGTTGCCAGTAACTGGACAGATTAGGGATTACTGAGACATGGCTAAAGAAAAATCAGGACTGGGAATTTCTTAATTTGCCAATGACACCAAACTTGGGGGTGTGGCAAACAGTGATGATGATACCAATCGACTGCAACAGGACATAGAGAGGCTAGCAGAATTGGCAGACAAGTAGCAGATGGAATTTAATACAGAGAAGTGTGAGGTGATGCATTTGACATAAGGAACAGGGAGAGGCAATATACACTTAATGGCACAGTTTTAAAGAGTGTGCAGGTACAGAAGGAACTGGGAGTTAATGTGCATATGTCCCTGAAGGTGGTGGAACATATTGAGAGAGTGGTTAGCAAAGCATATGGGATCTTGGGCTTCATAAATAGAGTTATTGAGTACAATAGTAGAGAAGTTATGCTGAACCTTTATAAAGTGCTGGTTAGGCCACAACTGGAGTATTGTATCCAGTTCTGGTTACCACACTTTAGGAAGGATGTGAAGGGTGCAGAGGAGGTTTACCGGAATTGTTCCCGAGATGGGGGATCTTAGCTATAAGGACAAGTTGGAGAAGCTGGATTTGTTTTCATTAAAGCAAAGGAAGTTGAGGAGTGATTTGATAGAGGTGTACAAGATTATGACGTTTTTGGATAGGCTAAATGGGGAAAGGATGTTCCTACTCGTTGATGGTACAAGGACTAGGGGACACAGATTGACAGTCTTGGGCAAGAGATACAGGGGGGATGTAAGGAAACACTTTTTTACATAGTGAGTGATGAGGACCTGGAACTCGCTGCCGACGGAAGTGGCGGAAGCGGAAAAACTCAATGGGGGAAAAATTGAGTCGCGTCCCCTTTGGGGCGGTAACTTCGCAGAGGTGCTACTTTTAGCACCCCAAAAAAATTAGCGCCCCCGCAGATGAAATTTAATGGCAGCGCCCCAAAAGGAAAGCAGAATGCTGCAAGAAGCGCCCTGCCTACCTCTTGGGGCACTGTGAGGGAATATCGTGGGGCTACAGCATGTCACGCCGCGGTACTGCAGGCCTTCCTCCCCATCTTAAAGGGGAGGGGCCTTGCACAGTTTGACCCGGGGCCCAGCTGAGCCACCAGGGATCGGAGTGCTGGCAAAAGAGCCACAGAAGGTCGGGGACGGCAATGCAGGCAGGTGCTGGCAGGCGGCCAGCAACAAAAATGGCCACCCGGCACCTCACCTTTGATTAGCACCACCCCGGCCACAGGTAGGCTTCCTGACCCCGTCAGACATAATGTCCAGCGGTAAGTCAGGGGACGCTACCGAATATCGCAGCCGGGGCGCGAGAGGAGTGCTGCGCACGGCAACGACAAAATCGCCGGCGGCGAAATGCTGTGGGGCGATAATGGTTACCACCGCCGCTGACCTCCCGCTGAATTTCACGGGAGGCGTTGGCGGTGCCACGCCTGTGCGCTAGTTGCTTTGCACCCAATAGCGCCCTCTTAGGGCGCTAACGGTAGCCACAAAGCAAGCAAATTTTTCCCCCAATGTTTTCAAGGGGAGACTGGATAGGCAGTTGAGGGAAATAAACTTGCAGGGCTACAGGGATAGAGCGGGGGAATGGGACTGACTGAATTGCTCTACAGAGAGCCGGCACGGACTCGATGGGCCGAATAACCTCCGTCTGTGCCGTTATGACTTTCATTCAGGAGTCTGGTAGGAGGCGGAACTATAACTTTTGGGGTTGTAGTCCGGCCTCCATCGAGATGTGGCCAATCCACGCAATTTTAACTTGATTGACCTTGTTGAGCCCACCCAGTGGGCTCAGCAGGCCAATTAAGGGCCACCCGGCAACAGGTGATGTCATAGACTGAAATTTCATCTGTCAAGAGGTTTTTACAGATGAAATATCAGTGTTTCACAGCTGTTTGAAGCTGTCAAACACTGACAGTCTTACGTCTAACCTGAGTCCTTCTCCACAGACTCAGTTAGAAATCTCTCCTGCACAGAAAACTGAAGGCTGTCACTTTTGACAGTTTGCAGCCATTCTGCTTTCTGTGCCGGTGAGTTGAGGGACTCCTGAGATCTAAAGGAAGGAAGGCTGAAAAGGTAAGAAAAGGTCATTTAAACTTCTTTAAACACTTTAGACACACCAAACACACTTACCTTTGCACTCATGCACACATCACTCACCTGAAGACCGACATCTCGACCCCTCCAAGTCCTTCAACCCGACGACCCACCTCGCAAACTTGCCGTGGTTTGGAGACGTTGGGAATCCCACCCTTCAGCATTAAAAATAGGGGTTAGGCTAAAAACTGCTTGTTAACTACCTGTTAACAGGCAGTTAATTGGCACTAATCCCTTCCCGCCTCCGGTAGGCGGGTCCCAGTGCAGGGTGGGTACCCGCCTCCTTTGAAACTGGCATGGAGGTGGGTTGGGTGCGGGATGAGGTCGGGACTCCTGATTTCGGGATTTTAACCCCCCACACGCGTCCAATCCCGATTCCACAACCCAATGAAAATCCTGCCCTATGACTCTATGACTATGACTAAACATTGCAGGGTATAACATATTTAGATAAGATAGCGAGGGAAAAAAGTAAGGTGGAGTACCTGTACTTATTAAGGATAACATAAACACAGTTGAAAAAAATGATGCAGATATCAGCAAGACAAAAATAGAATCCATATGGAAAGAGATAAAAGATAATAAAGGATCAATCACACTAATAGGCGTAGACTACAGACCACCTAATAGTGGAAGGGAGGTGGAGGTAAAAAACATAGAATAATAATCATGGGAGATTTCAACTTCTCTGATATTAATTGGACAGAAGAAGTAGGTAAAGGGGATAAAGGAATGGAGTTCCTACAATGTGTACAGGACTCATTTCTAACCCAATATGTAAAAAGCCCAAGGGAGGATTCATAGAAAACATAGAAAAATAGGAGCAGGAGTCGGCCATTTGGCCCTTCGAGCCGGCTCCGCCATTCAATATGATCATGGCTGATCCTCTATCTCAATACCATATTCCCGCTTTCTCCCCAAACACCTTGATGCATTTTGTGTCTAGAAATCTATCTCTCTCCTTCTTTAATATATTCAGTGACTTGGCCTCCACAGCGTTCTCTGGTAGAGAATTGCACATGTTCCCCACCCTCTGAGTCAAGAAATTTCTCCTCATCTCAGTCCTAAATGTCCTACCCCATATCCTGAGACTGTGACCCTTCGTTCTAGACACCCCAGCCAGGGGAAACGTCCTCCCTGCTTCCAGTCTGTCTAGCCCTGTCAGAATTTTATACGTTTCAATGAGATCCCCTCTCATTCTTCTAAACTCTAGTGAATACAGGCCTAGTCAAGCCAATCTCTCCTCAAACGACAGTCCTGCCATCCCAGGATTCAGTCTGGTGAACCTTCGCTGCACTCCCTCTGTGGCAAGTATATCCTTTCTTAGGGAAGGAGGCCAAAAACTACACACAGTACTCCAGGTGTGGTCTCACCATGGCCCTGTATAACTGTAATAAGACATTCTTGCTCCTGTACTCAAATCCTCTTGCCATGAAGGCCAACAGGCCATTTGCCTTCCTAACTGGTTGCTGCACCTGCATGTTTACTTTTAGTAACTGATGTAGGTCCCTTTGTACATCAACATTTCCCAATCTATCACCATTTATATAATACTCTGCCTTTCTGTTTTTCCTACCGAAGTGGATAACTTCACATTTATCCACATTATTCTGCATCTGCTATGTATTTGCCCACTTACTCAACTTGTCTAAATCGCCTTGACGCCTCTTTGCATCCTCCTCACAACTCACAATCCCACCTAATTTCGTTTCGTCAGCAAACTTGGAAATATTACATTTGGTTCCCTCATCCAAATCATTGATATATATTGTGAATAGCTGGGGCCCAAACACTGATCCCTGCGCTACCCCACTAGTCACCGCCTGCCACCCCGAAAAAGATCCATTTATTCCTACTCTCTGTTTCCTGTCTGTTAACCAATTTTCAATCCATGCCAGTATATTACCCCCAATCCCATGTGCTTTCATTTTGCACACTAATCTCTTATGTGGGACTTTATCAAAGGCCTTCTGTAAATCCAAATACATCAGATCCACTGGTTCTCTCTTATCTATTCTACCAGTTACATCCTCAAAAAACTCCAGTAAGTTTGTCAAACATGATTTCCCTTTCATTCATCCATGTTGACTTTGTCTAATCCCGTTGATATTTTCTAAGTGTCCTGTTATCACATCCTTTATAATAGACTCTAGCATTTTCCCTACTATTGATGTTTGACTAACCGGTCTGTAGTTCACTGTTTTCTCTCTCCCTCCTTTTTTAAATAGTGGGGTTACATTTGTTCCATAATCTATAGAATTTTGGAAGATGACAACCAATGCATCCACTATTTCCATGGCTACCTCTTTTAGTACTCTGGGATGCAGATTATCAGGCCCTGGGGAGGGATTTAGCGGCTTTCAGTCCCGTTTATTTCTCCAGCACTTTTTTTTTACTAATACTAATTTCCTTTAATTCCTCTTTCTCACTGGGCCCTTGGTTCCCTAGCATTTCTGGGAAGTTATTTGTGTCCTCTTCCATGAAGACTGAACCAAAGTATTTGTTTAATTGCCCTGCCATTTCCTTGTTCCCCATTATAAATGTTCCCATTTCTGAATGTACATTTGTCTTCACTAATCTTTTCCTTTTTACATACTTGTAGAAGCATTTACAATCCACTTTTATGTTCCTTAAAATTTACTCTCATACTCTATTTTACCCCTCTTAATCAATCTCTTGGTCCTTTTTTGCTGAACTCCAAATTGCTCCCAATCCTGAGGCTTGCTACTTTTTCTGGCAACTTTATATGACTCCTCTTTGGACCTAATACTATCCTTAATTTCTTTTGTTAGCCATGGATGGGCCACTTTTCCTTTTGTGTTTTTGCGCCAGAAAGGAATGTATAGCTGTTGAATTCATGCATTCGTTCCTTAAATGTTAGCCATTGCCTATCCACCGTCATGCCTTTTAATGAAGCTCCTCAATCAGTCACAACCTACTCACCCCTCATACCTCCGTAGTTTCCTTTGTTTAGATTTAGGACTCTTGTTTCGGATTGGACTTCTTCACTTTCCATCTTAATGAAGAATTCTATCATGTTATGGTCACTCTTCCCTAAAGGACCCCGCACAACAAGATTATTAATTAACCCCTTCTCATTGCACCATACCCAATCTAGGATAGCATGTTCCCTAGTTGGCTCCTCAATGTACTGGTCTAAAAAAACATCTCTTGCACACTCCAGGAATTCATCTCCACAGTATTATTGCTAATTTGGTTTGGCCAATCTGTATATCAATTAAAGTCACCCATCATTACTGTAGTACCCTTGTTACATGCATCTCTAATTTCCTGTTTGATGCCAACCCCTCCATTATCACTACTGTTTGGAGGCCTATAGACAACTCCCACCAATGTTTTCTGCCACTTGATGCTTCTTTGCTCCACCCAGATTGATTCTACATCTTGATTTTCTGAGCCAGTATCCTTTCTCACTATTGCTCTGATTTCATCCTTTACTAACAACGCCACCCCACCTCCTTTTCCTTTTTGCCTGCCCTTCCTAAAGATCGAATATCTTTGGATATTCAGCTCCCAGCCTTGGTCACCCTGCAGCCATGTCTCCGTAATCGCAATTATAAAATATCTGTTTACATCTATTTGCACTGTTGATTCATCTACCTTATTACGAATTCTTTGTGCATTCAGATACAGTGCCTTTAGATTTGTCTTTTTGACATTTTTAGGCATCTTAACATTTTTTTGTACTATGCTCCTATTTGTCTTATTACCAGTTTTTCTTACCCGGAGCCTATTTGTTAGTGCACTCCTTTGTTTGTATGCTCTGTCCCTTCCTGACACAATCTGGTTATCCTTACCCCAATCACTTTTCTGCACTGCTTCCTTGCCTTTTCTCTTTCGAGATTCACTATTGGATCTAGTAATGGGGAATGAACCAGAGCAGATAAGAGAAACACAAATAGGGGAACATGTAGGGAAAAGTGACTAACATAAATCGTGCCATTTATGTAGAAAGGACTTATGAAATATGCTGGGCGGCCTGCTGGTGGTGCTGTCCAGGGAGAGTATAAATACTCGGGCATGGGCCCAACTTGCTCAGGGACATTTTGTAAACAGGAACTAGTGAAGGATAATTAGACTTCCATGTTGTGAAACAGTCGATTAAAGCCTTGTTTAATACTCTGACCAAGTGCTGTAGGATTCGCAAAATTGGACTTCATATTAATAAGGGTCAAAAGGCAGAAGAGGCCATGATTGTAAAGACTGTTTTAAAAAGAAGCCCAGAAAAAGGGGCATACAAAATGGCCACCATACCATGTGACCAGCTTATTGGGACACTTTAAAATGGTTCCTGCGCAACCGCAGACAGCTTTGTGGATTCAACCTACAGCAAGTTCTGGAAGCCGTTTCTGAGAGAACAAAACAAGACCCACACGTATGCATATGGATTAGATGCAGATCTAGTCAAGATCGGCCTGGAGACAGAGGCCATCTAAATGTTGCCCCAGACAAAAGGGGACAATTTCATATTCATGAGAACAGCACCCAGGACTAGATAACGAGATCAGCAGGACATTAAAAACAATGAAGGTAATTCCAGACCAGATGGGCCTTTTACCAGCCGTTCAAGACATTTTAAAATATAATGCCTACCTCACTGTGCTCCCAGCCCGCCAAAAGTTAAACAAAGACTAACCTGATTTTGGGTGGGAGACGGATGTTTCTGGAAGAAAGTATATCTGGAAGACTTTTCGGCAGTTGGGGAGAGCTTGAGCTGGAACTCAGACACACACACACACAGGCAGACATGCCAGGTTGGAGAGCTGGAAACAAGCAGCTTGAATCCGGACACCCAGAAGAAGAAGCAGGCAATCGCAGGAGGAAGAAGAAAGCCAAAATTGAGAAGGCCGTCTCGAAGCCGGCGTTCCGCCCCTGGAAAGCACATCGGGAGATCATCGACCATCCCCGGGCCGTTGCCGGAACGAGAGGCCATCAACCCAACTTGGGAGAAGAGACAAAAAAATAAAGGTCACAAGAGAAGAAACCTTCCAGCCACCCTGGCTCGGGAGAAGAGAGAAAAGGGAACCGAAGAAGCGATGGGAGCCAGCCCAAGGCTCCTCTAACCAGGGTCGAGCCGACGATCCTCGACCCCGCCGACATCCAAGCCCGCCGGTGTCCAGCCACCCCCGACCCCCACCTCAGGAGAGAGGTGTGGCGCAGCTCGCAGGGGCTCCATGATCCACGTGGAGATGAAACGCCTGAAAGGACCAAACACAGACTCGATTTCAAAACCTTGCACTTCCTAGTGGGATTGGTGAGCATGTTTCAGGCCCTTCACAATCAGATCTAGATAGGTTTAATAAGGGGGTGGATTTAAGGGTACAATTAACATGAGTTGTTGTCCCTCGATGTTCCGTGTGTTTCCTTATTTCATAATGATCTTTGTAGACTTTAAGATGCCTGTATTTGCTTTAGTTCGTACTGTGTCATTATGATTTGTTTGTGTGTTTTTCCCTCCCATGTACTCCCTTATCTGCTTGCATTTGATTTGATATTTTTCCTTATGCAATAAAATTTCATTTTGTATCATCAAACTTGGTGTACAAGAGTTTTCTCTACATTGTAGTTCCTGCGCCTAATTCCAGAGTATAGAATCTAAGGGGCGACTGGGTCGAACCACTCAAGGTTTTACTGTGCAAGAGAGAGAGGCCTCTAGAGAGAGAAACCTCGGGGAAATCTCTGGAGGAAAACCCTTTACAGAAAATGTCGACCGCGGCAGGACTCTGGCAGCAGGATTGCAATGTAGTAGATCCAAGTTTGAATGGTCGAAATGCAATGGATGAGAGGATAGCCGATTATATCTTTGGCAAGGTAAATCTCACTAAACAGTGGATTTCCGATCTCTTGCTGGATGGGCATTCGGTGGACGCAGCCATCAGGTGGACAGAGAGCAAAGAGCATAAGAAGTCATTGGAAAAGGCAGTGTGGCTGATGTGTTACAAGAAGCAGGTCTAGATTTTGGGCCGGGTCGTTGCAGCACAGGCAGCCAAGATCACAACCCAGGCAGCAGAGATAGAGGAAAAGGCCATGGGTGGGGAAAAACTCATCACAGGGCTTCACGCGCTGAATCAGGAATGCCAAGTGGTAGCGAGTCAACATCAGGCCAGGATAGAGTACCTGGAGTGCCAGGTGACTGAGGCAAAGATTAATGAAACGAGGATACGGGAGAAAAGCACCCGCCTCGCACAACAGCTAAGAGCGCAGGAGGAGAGAGTAG
The DNA here is from genome assembly GCF_052327205.1 of Somniosus microcephalus. Taxonomy (NCBI): domain Eukaryota; kingdom Metazoa; phylum Chordata; class Chondrichthyes; order Squaliformes; family Somniosidae; genus Somniosus; species Somniosus microcephalus. The sequence continues at coordinate 228,448,796 of NC_140993.1, read as the reverse complement.
CGGAGGTTAAGGCAGCTTACAAGCTGGCCCTCGAGTACGGGTTTGAGAGCACAGACCACGGACCCTGCCAAAAGACCATAGAGGACCTAAGAACTGCCCTGGTTAAGGCAAGAGGCATGGTGTGTCTCGTCAGCCCGAAAGCCAGTCACATGGACTTTTTAAAGGAATCAAAACAGCCGATTCCAGCTGAGGTAATTGTGGCACCAGCCACCGAGCCCTCAGCACCGCCGAGCTATAGTGAGACTTAGTTGGAAAAGGAGGGGGTAGTGAAAGAGGAGGTAGCCGAGGTGGAGTGTGAGGAAGAGCCACTGGTAGCGAAGCCAGTCCGGCACCAATGTGCCCCGCTCGGCACCAGAGGTTCAGTCCCAACGCTGCCGTTGGCTGTGTCGGACCCCACCAGAACCAGCTCGTGGTGCCCTACGTTGACCCGCAATCAAGGTCCATGGTGAGCCACCTCACACGACTCACAGTGAAGGGAGATCCCTCGATTCATTTCAGGGAGATAGAGGAAACAGCAGCCATTAATGACTGTGATTATCAGGAACAGGTCAAACTGTTGGTTTTCTCCCTGGATTCCACAATCCTTCAGTGCCTCTCAGAGGATGGTAAAAGGGGACGGAAAGGATATGCAGATCTCAGGGAGGAAGTTTTAAAAGTAATGGGCGTGGACGACGGTAGTCCATTTGACCGTGTAGAAGGGACTGTGCAGCTATCTGGAGAACCCCCACGGGTTTTCGCAGAAAGGCTGTGGCCAGTAAATCAATGCAGCTGTCCGGGTATGCCTGAACGGGCTTTAATGAGCGACGAACAGCGGGTTCATTGGCTCCGTTGCTTGGTTACCAACAGCTTGCTAGAGATACGGGCACTAGCCAGATCTTGGTTCGATCCCCAAGGTCCCAGCATCACGGAGGAGACCGTACTCCGTCAGCTTAATGTGGCATACAAGAATTGTAGAGGTCAGGAAACACCTCCCCAGAAAGGAAAGGTGCATGATGCAAAACCCGCAGGCCCAAGCAAGCAGGAGTGACGTCAGGAGGGGAATCGCCCTGTCCAAGCCAAGCTCAATTGCTACGGGTGTGGGAAGGATGGACATTGGCGCAAGGACTGTAGAAATCCGTGGAAGGATAATAAAGGGAAATTTCCCGCAGCCCAAGCCCAGACCGCCGCCCCAGCACCAGCCCAAACCCAAGCCGTAGCTCCTGCCCCAGCACAAGGAGCTGGTGCGGTTATGAATCCCGCTGCGATTGAATCAATCTTAGAGACAATGTGGTCTCTGATGATTTCACAGGGGAAAATAGCTGTCACCACCGGTCTTGTCATGCCCGAAACCCCGACCGTTGTGCCCAATTGATTATAGCTAGCGCAGCCTGTCGACCTGTGTCATCTAGAAAGACAAGCACAGGAAGAGACCTCCTGTAAAATGGAGGAATACCTGCGGTGCCAGGTTGGGGAGGCTAAGTTAGTTGAGCAGGCTTTAAGGGAGGAGAACGCTAGGTTAACAGCGAGGGCTGGCAGTTTAGAGGGTCAGCTAAAGGCTTGTAAATGGTTTCACATCAATCAGTTCAAACTGTTTAAACCGGGTGCAAGAGTGTCAGCAACCGAAGCCAGGTCTGAGGATAAAGACCCTCAGCCTGAGGCGTGCGATGAGTCACAGACCACACAAGCTGGCGTTGTAGCCTGCTTGGAAGGAGAAGAGGTCCCGCCCACCTGGGGGGAGCCTTCTCTGATGGCCTGGGACTCGGACGAGGAGGGGCCCGAACAACAAGGTCCCGCCCTCGACACGATTCTGGAAGAGGTGGAGTCGGAGGACGGAGATCCCGCCCTCGACTCGAGCGTGGGGGAGGTAGAAAATGGGGACAGAGATACTCCACCTGTAGGGACAGGTGAGGAGGAGCCGTCTGCCACAGGCCCAATTCCCGAAGGGGCGGAGCCTGAGGAGAGAGAGCCGAAGCCCACAGTCGTGGAAGAGCCATGGACTGTGAGAGCTGAAGTCCCACCCGAAGGTCCACTCGCCAAGGGAGCCTGCCCAAATCCCAAAGGGGCGGAGCCTGAGGGAAGGGAGCCGAAGCCTACAGTCGTGGAAGAGCCACGGGCTGTGAGAGCTAAGGTCCCACCCGAAGGTCCACTCGCTAAGGGAGCCACGCCCAAAGTACCTTTTCGCAGGTCGACTCGAATGCCTCAGCCTGTAAAACCTTTGCCCGATTCCCCCGCTCCCAGTAGACGCCGACTTCAGAAATCCATGAAAAAACACAGTCCCCGATTAACAGCGAAAGGCTGCGGGGAACCAGAGCCACAGGTCACTGCAGCCCCGCCACAGGGCGCGGCAAGCTGCAGTCCAATCAGGGATTAGGCAAGCCGCCCGGGGACGGGCGGCGCTTTACATAAGTTTAGGTTTAAGTTTAAGGTGTGTAAATATTAAAATGATTAGTGTTTAAGTAGTTTTAAATCTGCACAGTATGTATGTTGTTTTGGATCGAGGTCGAAAGACCCGACTATGCCGTCACCTAAGCCAGAATCTCTCGGGAGCCTGGCTATATTGTTTGATTTATTGCAGGAACCAGGAGAAAGATGAGAGGGATCCTCGTCGCGTTCGTGATGGTCAGATGGAGCTGGGCCTATCGGGGCCGCACCAAGGATTCCACCGTCTACGGGTGCTCTGGAAATAGAGGCCCATCGCGACTGATGGAAACGGCTCACGGGATGCTGGAGAGTCTGCTGCCTACTTCCATGAAGGGAGATGGCCAGGCTGGCTGGGGTCAAACTCTACTGAAGACTCCAGCCAGACAGGGTTTGCATACAAAGAAACGTCTCTGATGTGCCCCAGGGTGCGGATCATTACGCCCAGAATCAGCGTCACCGTGGGCCAGAAGATTTGCTTAGACTGTTTGGGACATGTACATTTGGACCGTTGGTGGTGGCTGCGCAAGTTGAGCAGCACCATGAATCATTCCATGGTGGAATGGGAAAAATTGGGTAATAACACCCATCGAACAATAACGGGAACACACGGGGGTTTGAGTGTCTGTTGGGACAAATGGTGGGAACCAGATGAGGGGATCTACATCTGTATGTGGGGTTCAGAATGCGTTTGCCCCACAGGCGTCTCCATCTTTTTCCAAAGACAGTGGCAGGATGCTGGACAAGGAATGCTGGACCCTGCAGCGGGTCGTCAAAACTGCCCAACGCATTACCGGCACCCGGCTACCGACCATAGAGCACATATACCAGAAACGCTGTTTACGGAGGTCACGGGCCATCATCAAAGACCCTACCCACCCCAGCCACAGTCTGTTCACCTTCCTGCCATCTGGGAGATGCTACAGATGCATTCGCACCCGTACGACCAGATTTAGGAGCAGCTTCTTTCCCAGGGCTGTCATCTTACTGAACTCCACAAAGAAACTCTTGAAATAAAGAATAGATTTGCCTTTCTAATCTAGGCTTTATTAACTTTAAAAAATCCAGTAGCACATCTTTCAACACCAGTCTCCAAGCATGACTGGAGAGAACTGAATTTAAGATGGCCACCACAAATCACCTGACATGAACTACCAATGAGTTTACAGCATATATCTCAAGGTAGAAACAAACAACCAATTACAATACTTCTTACTAACACAGAGAACAACCACCACATTCACCAATCACAATACTTCTTATTAAACATAGGAATAATCACCACATTCACCCCTCCTTTTAAAACATGCTCCAACCTAAATAACCTTTACAATATATAATTAATTTATTTACAACTAAAATACAAATATAATATTTCAACAATTTTAAAACATTACTATCAATTTAAAAGTCCATTTTCAATCGGTCGACCGGATATCTTGTTCGTGTCGACCTTCTTAACCTTGGTGAAATTCCTTGCCCTCCCACACCCAGAGACACCGAAGTATCTTCTGCAGGAAGGCTATCCATATCCCGATTATCAACAGTTTCCGGATTGGAAATCCCATCAGGAAGTAAACTGGGATGGTCATGAACATCCATCGAAGGCTGACTAATAGAAGTATAATTATCTGCAATAGGATTTGAAATATTCGTAGTATCTATAATAACATCCACATTATTTGAATCATGACTATTATTAGTATCCTCGGAAGAGGGCTGGCCACCACAAGGAGCCAAGTCTTTAATTGAAACAGTACTTTCTTTCCCATCTTGGAATCGAATATGAGCATTTTGGGAATTTGCCTCCAACAGCTCCACCTCCTCCACTAAAGGATCATATTTTGACAATCTAACATGGCGTCGAAGCAGCACAGGTCCCTGCACAGTAAGCCATGAAGGTACCGAATATCCCGTAGTAGATCTCCGCGGGTAATTAAAGAGCCTTTCATGGGGGGTCACATTAGTAGCCGTTGAAAGCAATGGTCTAATGTAATACAGGGCATCAGGCAGTACCATTTCCCACTGTGTATTCTTCCGGGATGTCAAAGCCAACATAACTGCCTTCCAGATCACCCCATTGTATCGTTCGCACTGTCCATTACCCTGGGGGTTATACGGGGTAGTTCTACTAGTAGAAATTCCCCGACTCTGAAGGTATTCCTTCAACTGGGAAGACATAAAAGAACTTCCCTGATCCGAATGGATATACGCAGGCATCCCAAAGATGACAAAAAGTTGAGTCAGACATTTGATAACTGTAGCAGCTGATACATCTGCGCAAGGAAAAGCAAAGGGAAACCTTGAAAACTCATCCACAACAGTAAATATGTATCGATTTTGAGTCGTTGAAGGAAAAGGCCCCTTAAAATCAACGCTCAGACGTTCAAAAGGAGAAGTAGCCTTTATAAGATGAGCTCGTTGAGGCTTAAAGAAATTTGGTTTACACCGAGCACAGATAGAACATGATGAAGTCATCCGCTTGACGTCTTCAACTGAAAAGGGCAAATTCTTACTGCGTACGAAGTGTATCATCCTCGTAACCCCAGGATGACATAAGGCATTGTGAAGATTAATAAGCGTATCTCCGTGAATCACAGAACAATAAGCCCTCGACAGTGCATCAGCAGCAACATTATCCTTCCCCGGGCGATAAACTATATCAAAATGGTAACATGCCAACTCAATCCTCCACCTCATTATTTTATCATTTTTGATCTTTCCAAAATGTTTAACATCAAACATAAAGGACACAGATTTTTGATCGGTTACCAACGTGAAATGTCGCCCCGATAAATAATGTCTCCATTTACGCAATGCTTCTACTATTGCATATGCCTCTTTCTCTATTGAAGAATGTCTTTTTTCACTATTGTTCAAAGTACGTGAGAAAAAGGCCACAGGTCTTCCATTTTGGTTCAGAGTAGCCCCAATTGCAAAATCAGAAGCATCCGTCTCAATCACAAAGGGAACCTGCTCATCAATAGAATGCACAACTGCTCCTAGGATATCCTTTTTAAAATTATCAAAACATGTCCTGGCCTCCCATGATAGAGCATATGTCGTAACCCGAATAAGGGGCCAGATCTTCTGCGAAAACTTTGCAATCCAATTAGAATAGTAAGAAAACAGTCCAACAACTCGTTGCAAAGCCTTAGAATTAGTAGGACAAGGTAAATCAATCAATGGTCGCAGACATTCTGGATCTGGTTTAATCTTATTTCCCGAGATAATATACCCCAGTAGATTTACCTCAGTGGTCGAAAAGATACACTTCTCTTTATTAAAAGTTAAACCAACTTTTTCCGCAGCTTGAAGGAATCTTTCTAAATTAGAATCATGCTCCACCCTTGATTTACCACACACCGTGATATCATCTAAATATGAAAAGGTGTCAGAGAGAGAGTTATCACTTATAAAAGCATCCATTGCCCGTTGAAAACAAGCAACACCATTAATAACACCAAATGGTATTCGGCAAAACTGATACAGCTTTCCACCAGCCTCAAAGGCTGTATATGGTTGATCCCTCTTAACAATAGGAATCTGATGATAAGCACTCTTTAAATCAATAGTGCTAAAAAACTTATACTGAGATACTTTATTGATAAGCTCATCAATCTTAGGCAAAGGGTACGCATCTAATTGAGTATACCTATTAATAGTTTGAGAGTAGTCTATCACCATTTGTTTCTTATGTCTCTCGTTAGTGGTGACAACTACCTGAGCCCGCCAAGGCGAACAACTAGGTTCAATAATTCCTTCCAATAAAAGACGTTGGACTTCAGAATTAATAAATTCTCTATCCTGACTGCTATACCTGCTTGACTTGCTAGCAATTGGCTTACAATCTGGCATCAAATTAGAAAAAAGCGATAATGGAGAAATAGATAAAGAAGTTAATCCACAAATGGATAAGGGTGGCTTAGTCCCTCCAAACGAAAGACTGAGAGACTCGTGTAATTGAAGCACATCATGACCAATCAAAATATCCGCACAAAGATTAGGCAAAACAGATAGGCGTATATCAGTATACGTATTACCTAAAAGAATCAATTTCACAAGGCAACAACCAGCTACTTGTGAAGTAAGGGTCGTCTGAGCCATACACACCTGATAAGTAACAGGCAAGATTTTCAAATGCTTCTCCTTCGCAAACTGAAGACTTATGAAACTCTCGGTACTGCCCGTATCTATGAGAGCCTTCACTTCTAACCCATTAACATGGGCCGTAACTATAGCTTTGTTTAGGCCATGAGCAAATGCAGCAGAAATTGATGCAATAAACGCCCTCTCTACAGGTTGAATAGTCGCAGAGAAGGAGCTAATTGAACCTAATGATTTACAAACACGTGCATAATGACCTCTCTTGCCGCATTTACTACACACAGCCTCCCGGGCAGGACACTTCAAACGAGGATGCCGGACATTCCCACAAAAATAACACTTCTGAATCCTAGAGGCAACAGCCGCCGAAGTAGAAGCTGTTTCAGAATCTAGTAAGCCACTCCCATTAAGTCCACCTAATTCCTTTTCGTCCGGAACTGCCGAAACCACAGTCACAGGCCGATTAAGAAGAGCATAAGAATCCGAACTTCTCTGAGCCATATCCAATGTAGAAGCTTGCTCAAAAGCACTCTTGAGATCCAAAGTCTTATTTTCTAACAACCGCTGATGAATTGATCTAGACAGTAGTCCATTAATAAATGCATCCCGTACCAATTCTTCCTTATATTCTTCGGCCGGCACGGCTTTATAATTACAGTTAGCACTAAGGTGCCGAAGTGCTTGTAAATAAGTATCCAAAGATTCTCCCACCTGCTGCCTACGGGCAGATAGAAGGTAGCGTGCAAATACCTCATTCTTTGGTTTAACAAAAATCTTCTCCAATGTAGAAATAGCCAAATCGTAAGTTTTACAGTCCAAAATATACTTATACACATCCGGAGCAATGTAGTTGATCAACATATTCAGCTTATTCAGAGACTCTTGTTCCAACACACCCAAAAAGTTTGTAAATGTACAATACCAATGTTTCCATTTATCATCCACTCCTGCAGAATTAGGGTCAGCATTGAATCGTTCCGGTTGAAGATATCGTTCCATTCTGATAAAAAGTTAATAAATTGAAATAAAGAATAGATTTGCCTTTCTAATCTAGGCTTTATTAACTTTAAAAAATCCAGTAGCACATCTTTCAACACCAGTCTCCAAGCATGACTGGAGAGAACTGAATTTAAGATGGCCACCACAAATCACCTGACATGAACTACCAATGAGTTTACAGCATATATCTCAAGGTAGAAACAAACAACCAATTACAATACTTCTTACTAACACAGAGAACAACCACTACATTCACCAATCACAATACTTCTTATTAAACATAGGAATAATCACCACAACTCTAAAGCCTGCACATCTGCCAATGCACTTTATTATGGTTATGTTTATGTTAATGTATTACAAGCCAAATGTATGTTGAATGTTTAAATGTCTTTATCTAAATGTACACTCTCAGGAGCCGCAAGCCTACATTTCGTTGTACTGCACTTGTGCACTAACAATGACAATAAAGTTGATTATTATTATTAGGTGGGACGTCAGCTCATGGGCGTGCGGAGTCCCATACTCACAGATCCCAGTAAACGCCACCGAGTTTTTAAGGGGGGCATCTTTTTGCTGATTTATGGTAATTTACCTGGCCAGCAGCCTTTGCCTCTGAGCTCTGACCAATTCCAACCTTTTACCTGGTTTACGGTAATTCACCTGGTCAGCAGCATTTTGCTGCTGCACTCTAAACCAATTTACAAACAGCGGTTTCGAATCGCTACCCCTCCTTCAGTTCTGAGTGGAGGAACTTATAATTAATGATATTAAAACGGACAAGTGGTTTGGATGAGAGAAAAATCAAGTTTTATTACCTAAATAAACTACAATCAAAAGAATAAACTATACCACACGAACACAGTCATTACAGTAAAACTATATAACAGGGGGTTGCAGATGGCGAAAACAAGGGATAAAATAGCTCCAATGTTACTTAAACAATCTTAGCAATTACCCTCAAATCACCACCCCAAACTCCTGCTAGGTTGCCTTGTTGATGAGTCAGAACACCCTGCTCACCTGTGGTCCAGCCAAGTGAAAAGAGAGTGATAGCTTCTCAGCAGCTATCTTATATATCTGGTGAGGTCCTGCCATTCTGCCCTGCAAGGGCTGTGTGCAAAATTCCCGCCCAAAGAGTCCAATACACAAGAGAAAGCTGTGATTGGCTAACTCAGAGTGGTTGGACTGGGTTAATGTGTCTTCCAGAGCTCCCTGGGCTGAAACAAAAGGGAAATACAACTGCTCTATTGTCCAGAATGCTAGGTGATTTAATCCATTCAGTTCTTAAACGGTTCCCATTCAAGATCCAAAAGTCTCTTCTGCAGTTTAGATGTATCCACTCGATACACAAACAAATGCTAATAGCATTCAATTGCTTTGTGAACAAAGCATTGTCCTTTGTCTTCGGCCATGTGGTGATAGCCATTTTTTATCCCTGGAAATTTAAAAGCACAACACCCAGGGATTCTTTCATCAAAAAAATTAATCTTCAGAACTGTAAATTATTGCGAATTCTTACAGTCCGTCCTTGGATACTTCCAGCTTGCTTGTAGTATCCTCTTGAAGAAATGAGCAATAATTTCTGACCCCTCACAAACAACCATCCCCTGTATTTATCTAATAGCCATCTGCCACTGATCCCCGTCCCATCTATTCCCCTTAAATTCAAGAAAGAAAACCATGGTATGGTAGGCATCTTACAGATACTTCAGTTTTCAATAAGGAGTCTCATACCCCTACACGCCAGTAAAATTATACAATGTAAACCAAATTTACAAACACCTTTTACATTATAACTTATTACAAAATGTAATCAAAATGTTCCCAAGCACGGAGAGGGTCCTATGCCTCTGCTCAACTTGGAGTTGTCACAAAATGATCCCATGCACGGAGAGGATCCTACGTCTCTGCTCAACTTGGGGCTGTAACACAAGATACAAAAAAAAATTAAACATTTGAAACAACATGCTTAAATAAAACCCTGACCATCATGTGCCGATGATGGGTCGCGAAATTCGAGTGGGTATTGCTCCTCCCACCTGGGCCATAAAGTACCTTCCACCCCCCTTTGATTGTCTTAAACTTTAAAACAGGCAGAATGGATTTACAGACCAGCCTGCTCCGCCAGCCCTGAGCTGTTCCCTTGTCCTTTTGTGGAGGTGGTGTTCCCCTCATGTTTAAAATTACCTTGGCACAGATCGAGACCGGGGAGTATGGGACTGTGACTCCCAGTCCCTCCCCCTCCCGTCTTCCCTCGACTGGCTGCAGAAAATGATGGGTGCCTGTGTGGCGGCTCGCCCTGGCCCCACCCAGATCCGGCCACCCACTCATCCTTCCCAGCCACACTTACCCTCTTTGCCCGTGGGCCCCCGGGTGAGTTCCTCCCTCCCCCGACCGCACCCACACGACTCTTGGGCCTCCCCCTCCCTAGATGATCTTTCCCGGGCCATCTCCACCCACCCCCAAGGAACGCGTCCCTATCACAAGGCGCCCGCGCTTCCCCATCTTGACTCCTCAACAGCGAGGTCTCCCGCAAGTGAACTTCGGTCAGGATAGTGCTGGGTTGGAGGCCGTGCCCCACCCAGCTGGGGCCATCTCCTCCCCGTAGGAGGAGTAGGCAAGTTCCTCCGGACCCTGTCCGGTTTTTCCCGAAGATTGCTGCGGGGTCTCCTGGATTCGTCCAGTGCGAGGTGATCCCCAAAATTCTGTCTCCATATCTTCATTCGATGCCCAGCTCGGGCTGGGCGAACATGGCTGCTTCATTTTCCAATCTCCTGCAAAACTTAAAAGGACATGCAGCCAGGTCTCACTGACCTGCTGCCTTAGGTGGAGACATGGTCGGGTCCCTTGACCTCGGATCAAAATGCAAACATTTGGCACACATGGAAACTTAAACTCTTTAAACTTAAACTTAAAACTAGTTGGCCTAGAAATTCACTATGGCCCCGCCAGCTGGCTTGCGCCCAAAAGTTAGCGCTGGGCGGGAAGCCTATAGCGATCACCAGATATTCATTGTTAGCGCCCCAATTCGGAAGCGGGCGCTATACAAGGGTGTGCCCGCCTCCGCTTGGTGCGCTGACACTGAATATCACCGCTCTTGGCACCGCTGCGCCAGGCACTGCGCAGCGGCAGGCTGCAGTACTGCAGGCCTCCTCCTTCTCTTAAGGGGGAGCTGCCTGCAACGGGGAGATCGCCGCTGGATAGTGCCAGCAAATGAGCCCGGCACCACGGAGAAGTGCCGGGCTCGTGGAAAGCAGCCGGCAATGCCGCGGGGGAGGTGTGGAGGAGGCTGGGGAAGGAGGTGCGGGCAGGCTGCCGCCGCAAAAGCGGCCGGCTGCACCTTCCGCTTTAAAGTGCCCCACTAAGGCAGCAGGACGGCTCCGTTTTCTGGTCGCTGTTTGCGGCTGCTTCGGAGGAGGCGGCCGCAATTAAATATGGGGATCGGCGCGGTTTCGGGGCGGAACCGGGGCACTGCACACACCGATGACGTCATCGGTGCCGGCGCAGCGCTAACGGCTACCGCCGCCAATACCGCTGTGCTGAATATCTGCGCAAACTCATTTTTGGCGCAAACTCACCCTTTAGGCGTTATGTCAACAAAACTTAAAATACACCTTAAAAGCACGCTATATTCACACCAAAGCTATAATACAGATGCCGTCCATCTCCGGAGGGCCAGGCTAATCTTTGGCACTGTTGCAGATTGCTGCTGGCTGCAGCGAAGCTGGACTGCCTCCTGTCTTTGGTCCCTCGCAGCTTATGGCTGTTGAGTGGGGGCCTCTGTTCTCTGGCTTCTCCCTGGCTCGGGAGTCACACTGCTCCACTGTAAAGTGGGTGACCATGCTTCCTTAGGCTGGGGCACCCGCTGAGACATTCTGAGGGGTGTCTCTATGGGGGAAACTTTGGCTGGCGGACCCTGAGCTTGGGTCACAGCCCCAGCTGGCTGGGAAACTTCTCCCCCATGTCCAAATAGCCCGCACTGTTTAATGTACCTGGCAGCCTGCTGGTGCAAATCTCTCTCTGGATTTGTCTGCTCTTCCCTGCCCACTCCTGTGCTGGGGGCAGGTATACTCTCACCACCCGCTGCTGGTGGCTGGAAATTTTCCTCCACATGTTTAAAACCTGGTGTCAGCTCCCTCCCTATGTCTCCTGCAAGAGTGATTGCTATCCCTGCCCCTGCAGGGTCCCACATCATGGGGGGGACCACTCTAGAAGCGGGCTGGGAAGCTGGTCCCTTTAAACAGGCCACTGCACCTGCGTGAATCTGCTGTTCGGAAGACTGGGGGATTCCTGTCTCCAGACCAGTGACTGCGCATGCGCAGGCAGTTTCATTGAATGAAAGGGCAGCAGCCTGCTGATTTCTAATCCCAGGCTGCTGTTTCTTTGTTTCTGAGCCAACTAACTTGCTCAAATTTAAACTTTGGTTCGAATTTAAGCTTTTGCCAAAATTTAGGTCCCACTGGGGTGGGGAAGTGTCCCAATTTGTGGGCAGGACAACCTGTCCCTGGAAGCAAGCCACATTGCCTGTCTTTGTAGGCTGTGAACTTAAACTTGCATGGACAGCAAACTCATGTTCCCTCACCCAGGTGGCTTTAAATGGGGAATTTTGGACCTGCCTTTCGTCTGGGGCCAAAACTATTCCCTGTGTGCCTCCCTTGTCCTGGATTTCTGCTACTGGACCTGCTCTACAGGGGTCCCAGAGCTCTCCTTCCCTGTTCCCTGGCTTAAACAGCTTACTCTGATCATGAATGGCTCCTCCCCCCACACAAGCCACAGTGCTTGCCTGTGAACTCGAACTTGCTGTGGGCTGAGGATTCCTATTCTCAGGCTCATTCCTCACGGGCGGACCGTACCTCCGTTGTTGGAGTGGGTACATTGGTCCTGGTCCCCGCCTGCCTAGTGGGACCTGCTGGTGTTCTCCTACCACCCCATTGTCCACCCCTCCTCGCTGCCAGAGCTCCTCAAGACTCGGAGCTGTGGGCTGCGGTCTTGGGGTCTCTAATTCCCAATCCAGCACCGTTCTGGGTGCTGCCTGTGGGATGGTTCTACTTGGGCTGCCAGTAAAGTCCAGCTGACCTGCCTTCGGGCTGATCAGACAAATCATCCCCTTTGATGCCTTTAAAGCCATGTTAAGGCTTTCTATCTCTGCCCTACAGGGGCCATGATCTGCTTCCTCAAACCTTAGGGCGCAGGCCAGCTTATAAGCTGCCTTTACCTCCCTATGCTTCTCCTCCTGCTCTGTCACTTCTGAGGTGAGGCGGGCATTCTCTTCCCGCAGTCTCATCTCACTCCTCTTTACTCCTATAATTTGGTACTTTAGGAATTCTATCTCATTCCTTGCATGGCTTTTTCCCTCGTTAGCTTCTTGGGTGAGGTGTGCGATTTTCTTCTGTAGCCTCATCTCACAGTCCCTTACCTCTGTGACTTCCTGCACAAGGTGCTCTATAAATACCTGGCATTCCGTGACCTCTAGTGTGAGGCGTGCATTCTCTTCCCGCACCCTCATTCCACTAGCTCTGGCCTCATACACCTCTCTGAGGCATTCTACCTCCGCCTGGCATTTTTCAAGCTGGGACTCCCGATTCTTGGCATCTTTAACCTCCTCCTGCACCCTCTTCTCACCCTCCTTAACCCAGCCACCTATACCATGATAGGTCAGCCTACACGCTGCTGCTAACATCCGCAGGGCTACCCACATACTGAAAACAACGAGAGAAACAAGAGCTGATGCTTTCTCCAGATCCAGACCACTTATTAAATCAAAAACTGCCTCCACTCCTACCTGGCTCGCCATTTGTAAGGGGGGCATCTTTTTGCTGGTTTATGGTAATTTACCTGGCCAGCAGCCTTTGCCTCTGAGCTCTGACCAATTCCAACCTTTTACCTGGTTTACGGTAATTCACCTGGTCAGCAGCATTTTGCTGCTGCACTCTAAACCAATTTACAAACAGCGGTTTTGAATCACTACCCCTCCTTCAGTTCTGAGTGGAGGAACTTATAATTAATGATATTAAAACGGACAAGTGGTTTGGATGAGAGAAAAATCAAGTTTTATTACCTAAATAAACTACAATCAAAAGAATAAACTATACCACACGAACACAGTCATTACAGTAAAACTATATAACAGGGGGTTGCAGACGGTGAAAACGAGGGATAAAATAGCTCCAATGTTACTTAAACAATCTTAGCAATTACCCTTAAATCACCACCCCAAACTCCTGCTAGGTTGCCTTGCTGAGGAGTCAGAACACCCTGCTCACCTGTGGTCCAGCGAAGTAAAAAGAGTGATAGCTTCTCAGCAGCTATCTTTATACCTGGTCAGGTCCTGCCATCCTGCCCTGCAAGGGCTGTGTGCAAAATTCCCGCCCAAAGAGTTCAATACACAAGAGAAAGCTGTGATTGGCTAACTCAGAGTGGTTGGACTGGGTTAATGTGTCTTCCGGAGCTCCCTGGGCTGAAACAAAAGGGAAATACAACTGCTCTATTGTCCAGAATGCTAGATGATTTAAGCCCATTCAGTTCTTAAACGGTTCTCTTTCAAGATCCAAAAGTCTCTTCTGCAGTTTAGATGTATCCACTCGATATACAAACAAATGCTAATAGCATTCAATTGCTTTGTAAACAAAGCATTGTGCTTTGTCTTCGGCCATGTGGTGACAGCCATTTTTTATCCCTGGAAATTTAAAAGCACAGTGCCCAGGGATCCTTTAATCAAAAAAATTAATCTTCAGAACTGTAAATTATTGCGAATTCTTACAAGCTCATCACCCGACCCTGCAAGCCCCTGCCCACAGTTCCAGTAGCTAAAGCCCTCAAGGAAGGGTGCCCCACCATGACAAATGGACCCGGGAACGGATTGGTATTAGTACCCACAGGTCAGGTACTGTACCAAGGGGTCCACTATGCGGTGGCTTCGATGATTTTAAACCTCACTGAGGTAAGATTGCCAGCATGGTGCCCCAGGGAAATGGAGCAATTGTACCAGGTCCTGTTAACAAACATGTTTAAACAGTTTTACGAATTCGACTTTGCCGATGTCGACAGAGCCGAATTGTACACCACACCACATGAGGTCTTGGACAAAATAGGGAGGCAAAGAAGGGGTGCAGTAAATGATATTTTCACAGCTTTTAATACAGGAACTTCCGTCATCAACACACTGGATGACGTGGAGCTGCAAACCGAGATCAATGGTTTGAAAACACAGTTAAGAAAGATACTGACTGATGAGAATAAGGTAGTGGGTTCTGAGTTACACGAGGACCAGGCCATGACACTACACTTAAAAGGGATTACAGCTGAGCTGGAGAAACACGGCAGAACGGTAAATGCCCTCATTAGGGAGGATCGGAATGTGTCCGATCAGGCTGTGCAGAACGAAGCTTGTGTGCTATACGGGGCGTGGTTACTGGGCGAGGGCCGCAGTAATCTGTAGGATTTAAAGCAAGGTTTAGTCCCCTCCTGGATCAGCAACAAGCACCTCGCAGCCCTCCACCCTTTTGAGAATACATTGAGTCCGTGCCAGCTCAGACTAGCTTCAAAGGCCTACCCAGCCCCAGTGGACTGTGGACGGTCCAATCACACCATTATGGGTATAGTGGTAAGAATACCGGTGATGGGAAAGACATCAAAACCTGCCCTGGCATACAGGGTGGAGAACATTGGAGTCATTCAGGGGGGTGCGCACAATCGCTACACAGGGGTCCCACCTTACGTCATTCGATGGGAGCATGCAATGACGGGTACCGACCTCTCGGGGTGCCGGAGCCGGGGAGCACACATCATCCTGTGTCCCCAGCACTTGAATGCCCATTCAAAACCACAGTGCAGGTTCAGAACTGCTGGCGCGAAGCCTATAAATTGCAGCATGGAGGCAATGGCACAAGGCCATGTACCCCCGCAGGTGGCATATATAGGAGGTGGGGCATACTGTGTCACCACTGCAGCGCCCCACTGCCAGCATGGACAGCACGGTTGGTGAGTGACAGCAGCTTCTGTTTCAAGCCCACGGCAGAAGTTCAAGTGGCCCAAGAGCGAATTGTCCCCATTCCTGAACCTTCCACTGTTCACATCACTGTGAAAGAGAATTTCACCGATCTGCAGTGTTTCGTTGCACATTTTAGATATATCATTCCCCCTCTCCCTGAACACCTCACCAAGATATTAAAAGCCGTTGTTGTTTCACAAAAACACTTCTACACACTGGAGCAGAAGACTTTAGAGATAGGGGCAGACATATTGGATATAATAACCCCACCATGGTGGGACCTGTTCACTAATATTGAAGTCCCTTCCTGGATTAGGATAGCCTCCCACATTCTTTTAGTGTGCCAGGTTGTCATTGTAGTTTATTTACTGTTTGTACACTGTAAAAAGGTCAAACATTCGCAAAAGTACGAGAATAGAGGGGAATGGAGGGAGCATTATGTGCGGGTAGAAGAAGAGACACCCGTTTAGATTTTGCTGCTTTGTATAAAGTTAATGTTTTCCCCCCCTCCTCTGTATTATTTTTGATATGTATTGATGTGCATTTTGAATTTTTCGTGTATGTACTTTATTTTATTATTGAAGTTTTATTAGATGTGATGTTATTATTAGAAGGTAATGTGTATGCACTAGATGATGTAGGGGTATAAGGACCCCCTCCACGCCTGGAAGTAAGTTGTTAGATTTTTAACTCCAAGGTATTGCCATCTATAGATGCTTAATGTACACTAGATTTTTCTGAAATGGGAAATGCATGTGTCGTGGGGTCATAGATAGGTAAATACTGGGGATGGTTAGATTGTGGAAAGTCAGAAAATTTTGCTCACCCAGAATTATGATAATTCAAGCAAGTTACAGTATCATCAGGGGGGAGTGTAGGATTCGCAAAATTGGACTTCATATTAATAAGGGTCAAATAGCAGAAGAGGACATGATTTTAAAGACTGTTTTAAAAAGAAGCCCAGAAAAAGGGCATACAAAATGGCCACCATACCATGTGACCAGCTTATTGGGACACTTTAAAATGGTTCCTGCGCAACATCAGACAGCATTGTGGATTCAACCTACAGCAAGTTCTGGAAGCCATTTCTGAGAGAACAAAACCAGACCCACACGCATGCATATGGATTAGATGCAGATCTTGTCAAGATCGGCCTGGAGACAGGCCATCAAAATGTTGCCCCAGACAAAAGGGGACAATTTCATATTCATGAGAACAGCACCCAGGACTAGATAACGAGATCAGCAGGACATTAAAAACAATGAAGGTAATTCCAGACCAGAGATGGGCCTTTTACCAGCCGTTTAAGACATTTTAAAATATAATGACTACCCCACTGTGCTCCCAGCCCGCCAAAACTAAAACAAAGACTAACCTGATTTTGGGCGGGAGACGGAGGTTTCTGCAAGAAAGTATATCTGGAAGGCTTTTCGGCAGTTGGGGAGAGCTTGAGCTGGACCTCAGACACACACACACACAGGCAGACATGCCGGGTTGGAGAGCTGGAAACAAGCAGCTTGAATCCGGACACCCAGAAGAAGAAGCAGGCAATCGCAGGAGGAAGAAGAAAGCCAACATCGAGAAGGCCGTCTCGAAGCCGGTGTTCTGCCCCAGGAAAGCACATCACTAGATCATCGACCATCCCCGGGCCGTTGCCGGAATGAGAAGCCATCAACCCAACTTGGGAGAAGAGACAAAAAAATAAAGGTCCCAAGAGAAGAAACCTTCCAGCCACCCTGGCTCGGGAGAAGAGAGAAAAGGAAACCGAAGAAGCGATGGGAGCCAGCCCAAGGCTCCTCTAACCAGGGTCGAGCCAACGATCCTCGACCCCGCCGACATCCAGGCCCACCGGTGTCCAGCCGCCCCCGACCCCCACCTCAGGAGAGAGGTGTGGCACAGCTCGTAGGGGCTCCACGATCCACGTGGAGACGAAACGCCTGAAAGGACCAAACACAGACTCGATTTCAAAACCTTGCACTTCCTAGTGGGATTGGTGAGCATGTTTCTGGCCCTTCACAATCAGATCTAGATAGGTTTAATAAGGGGGTGGATTTAAGGGTACAATTAACATGAGTTGTTGTCCCTCGATGTTCCGTGTGTTTCCTTATTTCATAATGATCTTTGTGGAGTATAAGATGCCTGTATTTGCTTTAGTTAGTACTGTGTCGTTATGATTTGTTTGTGTGTTTTTCCCTCCCATGTACTCCCTTATCTGCTTGCATTTGATTTGATATTTTTCCTTATGCAATAAAATTTCATTTTGTTTCATCAAACTTGGTCTACAAGAGTTTTCTCTACATTGTAGTTCCTGCGCCTAAGTCCAGAGTATAGAATCTAAGGGGCGAGTGGGTCGAACCACTCAAGGTTTCACTGTGCAAGAGAGAGAGGCCTCTGGAGAGAGAAACCTCAGGGAAATCTCTCGAGGAAAACCCCTTACAGTACCTAGTAGTTTTCTTACGTCAGTGACCATAATATAACATGCTTTAAGATGATAATTGAGATGGATATATGACAAAAAGCAGGTTAATTGATTGGAGAAAAGCTGATTTTGAGGGGCTGGGAATAGAACTTGGGGAAAAAATGGGCAACAATATTGGCAAACAACGATGTAGTACAGCAATGGGAAACATTTAAAATGGTATTCAACAGAGTGCAGGAAACATATATTCTGCTAAAAGGAAAGAACAAACTAAACAATAATGAGACTCCATGGATGAATAAAGCCACTGTACATGGCCTTCTTTGACCTCACAAAGGCCTTCGACACCATCAACCATGAGGGATTATGGAGTATCCTCCTCAAATTCGGCTGCCCTCAAAAGTTTGTCACCATCCCTCCGCCTGCTTCACAATGACATGCAAGCCATGGTCCTGACCAACAGATCCACCACAGACCCAATTCACGTACGCTCCGAGGTCAAGCAAGGCTGTGTCATCGCACCAACGCTCTTCCCGATCTTCCTGGCTGCAATGCTCCATCTCACCCTCAGTAATCTCACCGCTGGAGTGGAGCTAATCTACAGAACAAATGGGAAACTATTCAACCTCCGTCGCCTCCAATCCAGATCCAAGGTCGTCCCATCCTCTGTCATCAAATTACAGTGTGCAGACGACGCTTGCATCTGCGTACACTGAGGCTGAACTCCAAAACATCATCAAAACCTTCACCAAAGCATATGAGAGCATGGGCCTTACACTAAACATCCATAAGACAAAGGTCCTCTACCAATCTGCCCCTGCCACATAGTACTGCTCCCCAATTATCGAAATCCATGACGAGGCCTTGGACAACATGGACCACTTTCCATACCTTGGGAGCCTACTGTCAAACAAGAGCAGATATCGATGATGAAGTCCAACACTGCCTTCAGTGTGCCAGTGCAGCCTTCGGTCACCTGAGGAAGAGAGTGTTTGAAGACCGGGGCCTAGAAATTCAGTAAGGCCCCGCCAGGTCTTTAGCGCCCGAAATTTAGCGCTCGCCCGGATTCCCGTAGCGCCCGCCTGAAATTCAGATGCGACGGGCCAAGACGGAGGCGGGCGCTATTGCAGGGTTTGGCCGCCTCGCTTGGGGCGATGAAAGTCTATTTCAGGCGTCCAGCTGCCGCTGCGCCACCCGATGCGGTGCGGCAGGCTGGGGTACTGCAGGCCTCCTCCTTCTCTTAAGGAGGAGCTGCCTGCAGCCGTGAGATCGCCGCTGGATTCCCCCGGCAAATGAGCCCGGCACCACGGAGAAGTGCCGGGCTCGCGGGAGTCAGAGAGCAATGCCGCGGGGGGGTGGTGCAGGAGTCCGGGGAGGGAGGTGCGGCCATGCGTCCGCTGGGAAAGCGGCCGGCCGCCCCTCCACCTTTATGCGCCGGCCTCTCGGAGCTGCAAGGCCCCGTTTTTCAAACGTTGTTTGCGGCCGCTGCGGGCGAGGCGGCCGCAACTGAATTTGGCCTTCGGCACGGAATCGCGTTGGAACCGGGGCGCTGCGCACGCTGATGACATCATCAGTGCCGGCGCAGCGCTACCGGCTAACGCTGCTGTTAGGGACCAACTTAATTTCGGGCACTAAAAAACTTCTGGCGCAACCCACTCTTTCGCCCCTAAGTGGGCGCAAACGCGACTGAATTTCTAGGCCCAGGACTTCAAACCCAGCACCAAGCCCATGGTCTACAGAGCAGTAGTGATAACCCCCCTCCTGTATGCTTCAGAGACATGGACCATGTACAGCAGGCATCTCAATGCACTGGAGAGGTACCACCAATGCTGCAAGATGCTGAAAATCCATTGGCAGAATAGGTACACCAATGGCAGTGTTCTTGCTCCGGCCAACATCCCCAGCATCGAAGCTTTGACCACGCTCGATCAGTTCTGATGAACGGGCCACATCATCCACAAGCCCAATAGGAGACTCCCAAAACAAGCGCTCTACTCAGAGCACCAACACAGCAAGAGAGCCCCAGGTGGGCAGAGAAAACGCTTCAAGGACACCCTCAAAGCCTCCTTGAAAAAGTGCAACATCCCAACTGACACCTGGGAATCCCTGGCCCAAGACCGCACAAAGTGGAGGAGAAGCATCCGGGAAGGCGCCGGACACCTTGGCGGAAAAATTCATTTGGTTGCGCCTCCGGTTACCGCTTTAAGAGGGCGCTAATGGGGCGCAAAGCAACTAGTGCCCGGGCGCGGCGATTTTTGCGCCGCTCGCAAAATTAACCAGACATTTTGTGGCGGCGCTAAACAATACCGGCCGATCTCCTGCACACGCAGATCTTGATGTCATTCGAGAGTGCAATGCCCTTGTGATGCCACGGAACGGAAATTAAGTGGCGCCCCCCTCCTTTCCGCCTGGCGCAACCAAGGACAGGTAAACTGGAACGCTTCCCAGTCGCTGTGGGGCTGCGGGTGCGCTATTTAAAGGGGACCTCTTCCTGGCTTTTGTGTGGTAGCCATTTTTGCACCACTCGTTCTGAGAGAGAGAGAGAGATTTTGAGAGTGACAAAGAGAGAAAGAGAGTCTTCTGCATTGAGTCAGCACTGTCTGAGGTAGTTTTGGCTTCTGACCATAACTTTGCAGGTACTTTGGTTTTTGACCTTCAGAACTTTGATTGCCTAGATGCTACGGGGGCTGCAATGGATGGGTGCGCCGTCCTTCTCCATCACATTCGGAGGGCACAGAGATGCAGAGAGAGAGTGGCAATCATGGCCAGATGGAGGAGGGCCAACAGGCCTCTGTACAGGAGACCTTACCCTCCCAGGGTATTTCGCCAACAGTTCTCCTACAGTAATATGTCTGAGGAGCAGTGTTTGTGAAGGCTGCGCTTCAACAAGGGGGTGGTCACTGAGCTCTGCCACCTGCTTCAGCCAGATCTGCAGCCTCAACTGAGGATCAAGACGTCTCTGTCGGTGGCAGTGAAGATAACAGTGGCTCTCAAATTTTATGCCACCGGCTCATTTCAATCAGCTACTGGGGACATCACCAATATCACAGAACAGAATCACAGAAACCCCACAGTGCAGATAGAGGCCATTTCGGCCCATCGAGCCTGCACCGACACATATCCCACCCGATCCCCGTAACCCCTACACCAACACATATCCCACCCTATCCCCGTAACCCCACGCATTTAATCCCCCCAACACCAAGGGTCAATTTATCATAGCTAATCAACCTAACCCGCACATCTTTGGACTGTGGGAGGAAACCGGAGCACCCGGAGGAAACCCACGCAAACACGGGGAGAATGTGCAAACTCCACACAGACAGTCACCCGAGGCCGGATTTGAACCCGGGTCCCTGGCGCTGTGAGGCAACAGTGCTAACCACTATGCCCCAGTCCCAATATCTCCCAGTTCGCGGTGCATTGCTGCATCCATCAGGTCACAAATGCCCTCTTTAAAAGGAGATGAGAGTACATCTCCTTCCCCATGACCCCGGACAAGCAGCAAGAACGCGCAATGGGCTTTGCGATGATTGCGGGCTTCCCCATGGTGCAGGGCGCCATTGACTGCATGCATGTGGCTTTGCGGGCGCCGCAAGAGAATGCCGAGGATTTCCGCAACCGAAAGGGCTTCCATTCCTTAAAAGTTCAGTTGGTCTGTGACCACAGACAGCTGATACTCGCTGTCCATGCCCACTTTCCTGGCAGCAGCCACGATGCCTTCATCCTGTGCCAGACTTCTTTGCCCGACCTTTTCCAGGCACCACATCACCCAGGTGGTTGGCTTCTCAGGGACAAGGGATATCCTCTGTGCACCTGGCTGATGACACTGCTCTGTACGTCCAACACCCGTGCTGAGCTGCGATACAATGAGAGCCATCAAGCTACCAGGAACATCGTTGAGCACACAATCGGCGTGCTCAAGCAACGGTTCCGCTGTCTGGACCATTCTGGAGGAGCCCTTTAGTACTCGCCTGAGCAGGTCTACCACTTTGTTGTTGTGTGCTGCATGCTGCATAACCTTGCAATCTTCAGGGCCCAGCCAATGCCACCAGGCATTGGAGCACCACCAGAGGAGGAAGAGGAGGAGGAGGAAGATGAGGATGATGATCATCAGCATCACTAAGGCGGGAGGGAGGCACACAATGTACAAAATGGAAGGGCCGTCCGTCAAAGGCTCATAGCAAGTCGCTACTAGGCCCCTTCTGAGGAAATGGCTTGTGCCATTCAAACAACCTGAAGGAAACATTACCGCAACCCCTAAGCCGGTCAAGGCAACAATGATTGCAAAGACCAAACATGTACATTTTGAATACAGAAACGTATTTATTTTACAAACTCTGTGTGTCTCATTTCCTCATGACAAACTAATAGAAAGAAACACAAAAAAAACCAGTCATTAACATAACTGGCTCACAACCTGGAGACAATGTCCAAAACAGTAAAAAAAAATTTGACCACGAACCTCGGCCTTTAATAAAACAATGAACAACATTTTGCCACACCTCCTACTTTTTGCCCTTCAAGGGTAATCTCCTTCCATTGCGAAATTCCCCCCTTCCCACCCTGCAGCTCCTCCGTAATGGGACCCCAGTGGCTGCAGCAAGGCTGGTGGAAGGCTGCTGAGTGTCACAACCTGAGACTGCAGATGCCCTTGAAGGACGGCCTCGAACAGCTCTGGGCCTGGAGGGCCCGGCTGCAGACTGCACCAACTCTGCATGGGCGGCAGCAGTCTGTCCTACAGGCAGTGGCAACTGCAGTGGAGAAGCAACAGTGGTGGCAGCAGGAATGCTGTCATCTTGAGAGAGGACAGCAACTCCCTGCTCGACCGATACACTGGCACTCCCATGGGGCAGCACTTCAGCATCCAGAGCAATCTGCTGGAGCACAGATTGCTGGCCTGCTGCGGTGCAGTGAGAGCCCCGGGGAAAAGTGTCCGAACCAGCGAGGATGGCAGCAGTCAGTGCTCGCGTGGCCTCAATCTGAGTCTGCATGAAAGCAGCCAGTGACTGCATTGCAGCACTAAGCATTTGCGTGGCAGCCGCCTGTACTACAGCGAAGTGCTCCACACTCCTTGCCAGTGATTTCAGCGAGGACCCGCTCCTCCTCTGCGTCCAGTGCAGTAGGACTCGATGGCATACTCTCCCTCCAGGGAGAAGGCCCCTGAGCTTCCCTACCCCCATCGCATTGCTGCAGCCCGCTGGGTCCTGGAGCTTCACCCTCATCAGACCCTTCCCCCCCTGCTCCCCTCCAGGGAAGGCGTGTTCTCAGTGTGGGCATGGGCTTCCTCGGGAGAGGGTGCGCTGATGCTCCGGCTTCCTCTTCCTCCTCGCCTTCAACTTCACTCCCACTGGCAGCTTGAGGGCCTGTCTCCTCACCTGTTGAATCACCATCTGAAAGCAGGGAGGTACAAGAGTGGCTTTCGCATTGAGTTTAAGCAGAGTTTGGTAAGTGGCAGAAAAAGTCTTTTAAGTACATTTACTGAATTTTAGTGACTAAAATGTGAATTATTTGAAGTAAGTTTAAGTTTTTAGAGTAAATTAAGCTGTTGGGGAGTTGAAACCGGAAGTAGAATCCGGGTATAAAAAGGGGCGGGCTTAGAGCTGCAGGCTGAGTGCAATCGCATTGAGTGTAAGTAGAGTTTGGTAAGTGGCAGAGTTCGGGCAAGTGGGAGGTGAGGGGGTGCTTGTTGCCCTGTTTTGTTTACCTCTCTCAGGCTAATCCAACACTGCGGACGTGGAGCAGTGAGACAATTCAACCGGACAGGTCCCCCAGACAACTTCCACGAGGGAGGTTGGTGATCAGCTGGTTGGTAGGTTCTCTTTCTTCTCTTCTATACCTTTAAGTTGGTTAAGTCCTATTAAATAGTGGTGTAATATTATCATCTATATTAGGGCAGAGGATCTTCATAACTAATAATAAGAAATTTAATTAATTACACAGATATGGGTGAACAGGTGATGTGTCACTGTTGTAAAATGTGGGAGATGGTGGACCCCATTGAGGTTCACGGTGATCACATTTGTGATAAGTGTTTGCTGCTAGAGGAACTCAAGCTCCATGTTAAAGAGCTTGAGACCGAGCTTCAGAAACTGCGACACATCAGGGAGGGGGAGAAGTTCCTGGACTCTATGTTTCAGGAGGTGGTCACACCTATGAAATTAATTACTGCAGATGTAGTCCGTGGTCAGGGACAGGACGGTGTGACTATGAGTGAGGAAGGTACAGGGATCCAGGATGTAGTGTTGAAGGAGCCGCAGCCCTTGCTCTTGTCAAGCAGGATTGAGGTTCTTACTCCGTGTGAGGGCAGGAGCGGGTACTGTAGGGAGGATGAGGAACCTGGCCACAGCACCGTGGTACAGGGGGCCATTCAAGTGGAGGGAGTAAAAAGAAATGTTGTAGTGGTAGGGGATAGTATCATGAGGGGGATAGATAGGGTTCTCTGCAGTCAAGAGCGGGAGTCCCGAAGGCTGTGTTGCCTGCCCGGTGCCAGGGTTAAGGACATCTCTTCTGGGCTGGAAAGAAACTTGGAGTGGGAGGGGGAGGATCCAGTTGTCGTGGTCCATGTTGGTACAAACGACGTAGATAGGACAAGGAAGAAGGTTCTGTTACAGGAGTATGAGCAGCTAGGGGTCAAATTAAAAAAAAAACCTCAAGGGTAATAATCTCTGGGTTATTACCTGAGCCACGAGTGAATTTGGCTAGGATAAATAAAATTAAATAGTTAAATGCGTGGCTCAAAGACTGGTGTGGGAGAAATGGGTTTTGCTTCTTGGGACACTGGCACCAGTACTGGGACAGGAGGGAGCTGTTCCATTGGGACGGACTCCACTTGGCCAGTGCTGGGACTAGAGTCCTGGCAAATCATATAACTAGGGCTGTAGAGAGGGATTTAAACTAATTAGTGGGGGGGAGGTTTCTAGAGAGCAAATAACAGAAATGACAATGGAGAAGGTCATAGACTTAGGTAGCAGTGGGGAAATTCAAAAACAGAACGTGTCAGGAAGGGACAGAAGGTATAGAGTAAAAGGTAAAGTAGTAAAAGGGGAAAAAACAGGAACTAAGTGTCACAAAACATAGTTGGAAGTTTTTTATCTGAATGCACGTAGCATTCATAACCAAATGAATGAGTTAACGGCACAAATAACTACATATGGGTATGATCTTGTGGCCATTACAGAAACATGGCTGCAGGGTGACCATGACTGGGAATTAAACATACCAGGTTATTTAACAATCAGGAAGGACAGGCAGGAAGGGAGGGGAGGTGGGGTGGCTATGTTAATAAAGGAAGGAATCACTATAATACAGAGAAATGATATTGGGTCAAAGGAGCAGGATAGTGAAACAGTTTGGGTAGAGATAAGGAATAATAAGGGGAAAAAAACACTAGTGGGCGTAGTCTATTGGCCTCCGAACATTTGCAACTCTGTTGGACGGAGTATTAATCAGGAAATAGTTGAGGCTTGTAATAAGGGAACAGCTATAATTATGGGGGATTTTAACTATCATATTAACTGGACAAATCAAATTGGGCAGAGCAGCCTTGAGGATGAGTTCATTGAGTGTATTAGGGATGGGTTTCTTGAGCAGTATGTAACTGAACCGACCAGGGGGCAAGCAACCTTAGATTTGGTCCTGTGTAATGAGACAGGATTAATTAAAAATGTCCTGGTAAAGGATCCCCTTGGAATGAGTGATCATAACATGGTTGAATTCCATATTCAAGTAGAGGGTGAGAAGGTTGGATCTCAAACAAGCGTGCTGAGCTTGAATAAAGGAGACTATGAAGGTATGAGAGCGGAATTGATAAGAGTGCACTTGGAAAATAGATTAAAGGGTAAGACGGTACATGATCAGTGGTGTACATTTAAGGAGTTATTTTACAACTTCCAAAAAAAATATATTCCACTGAGGAAAAAAGGGTGTAAAAGAAAAGATAGCCATCTGTGGCTAAGTAAAGTAATTAAGGATAGTATCCGACTAAAAACAAGGGCATATAGGGTAGCCAAATCTAGTGGGAGGATAGAAGATTGGGAAGTCTTTAAAAGACAGCAAAAAATAACTAAAAGATTGATTAAGAAAGGGAAGATAGTTTATGAAAGTAAATTAGCAAAAAATATAAAAACGGATAGCAAAAGTTTCTGTAGTTATATGAAAAGAAAAATGGTGGCGAAAGTAAATGTTGGTCCCTTAGAGGATGAGACTGGGAAATTAATGGTGGGAAACATGGAGATGGCAAAAACGCTGAACAAATATTTTGTATCAGTCTTAACGGTAGAGGACACTAAGAATATTCCAACACTGGACAAACAGGGGGCTCTAGGGGGAGAGGAGCTAAATACGATTAAAATCACTAAGGAAGTGGTACTTGGTAAAATAATGGGACATAAGCCGGATAACTCCCCTGGACCTGATGGCTTACATCCTAGGGTCTTAAGGGAATTGGCGGTAGGGATTGTGGATGCATTGGTAATAATTTTCCAAAACTCCCTGGACTCAGCAAAGGTCCCGGCAGATTGGAAAACTGCTAATGTAATACCCTTATTTACAAAGGGTAGTAGGCAGAAGGCTGGAAACTATAGACCTGTTAGCCTAACATCTGTGGTTGGTAAAATGTAGAGCCCATTATTAAGGAGACAGTAACGGGACATTTGGATAATCATAATTTAATAGGACAAACTCAGCATGGTTTCATGAAGGGGAAGTCATGTTTGACAAATTTGCTTGAGTTCTTTGAGGAAGTAACATACAGGGTGGATAAAGGAGAACCAGTGGTCGTAGTGTATTTAGACTTCCAAAAGGCATTTTACAAGGTGCCACACAAAAGATTATTGCTCAAGATAAAAAATCACGGGATTGGGGGTAATATTCTGGCGTGGGTGGAGAATTGGCTCTCTAACAGAAAGCAGAGAGTTGGGATAAATGGTTCATTCTCAGACTGGCAATCAGTAACTAGTGGTGTTCCGCAGGGGTCAGTGCTGGGTCCCCAACTCTTTACAATCTATATTAACGATTTGGAGGAGGGGACCGAGTGTAATATATCAAAGTTTGCAGATGATACAAAGATAGGAGGGAAAGTAGTGAGTGAGGAGGACATAAAAAACCTGCAAAGTGACATAGACAGGCTAAGTGAGTGGGCAGAGATTTGGCAGATGGAATACAATACTGGAAAGTGTGAGGTTGTGCACTTTGGCAGGAAAAATCATAGGGCAAGTTATTATCTTAATGGCAAGAAACTGGAAAGTACTGTCGTACAAAGGGATCTGGGGGTCCTGGTGCACGAAACTCAAAAAGTTAGTATGCAGGTGCAGCAAGTGATCAAGAAGGCCAATGGAATGTTGGCTTTTATTGCTAGGGGGATAGAATATAAATACAGGGAGGTATTGCTGCAGTTATACAAGGTATTGGTGAGACCGCACCTGGAATACTGCATACAGTTTTGGTGTCCATACTTAAGAAAAGACATACTTGCTCTCGAGTCAGTACAAAGAAGGTTCACTCGGTTAATCCCAGGGATGAGGGGGTGGTCATATGAGGAGAGGTTGGGTAGATTGGAACTCTACTCATTGGAGTTCAGAAGAATGAGATGCGATCTTATTGAAACATATAAGATTGTGAAGGGACTTGATCGGGTGGATGCGGTGAGGATGTTCCCAATGATGGGTGAAACTAGAACTAGGGGGCATAATCTTAAAATAAGGGGCTGCTCTTTCAAAACTGAGATGAGGAGAAACTTCTTCACTCAGAGGGTGGTAGGTTTGTGGAATTTGCTGCCCCAGAAAGCTGTGGAAGCTACATCATTAAATAAATTTAAAACAGAAATAGATAGTTTCCTCGAAGTAAAGGGAATTAAGGGTTACGGGGAGCGGGCAGGAAATTGGACATGAGTCTAGGTTCGGAATGGTCATGGCCCTGTGGGTAGTGGAGTGGGCCCAGGGACCGTGTAGCCTGGTTCTGCTCCTACTTCTTGTGTTCTAATTCTGTGTTAGATTTCAGGAGATGGTTTTATTCCTGTTCCTGGCTGGGGTGGAGATCGCCTTTACGTAAGGTAAGTACTTTAGAAAATATATGGACAGAGTGATCTCCTGGAAGAGTTTCGATCGCCTAGATGGGTCGGAGAGGAATTTCCCAGATTTTTTCTCCTAATTTGGCCATTGGGTTTTTTATCTGGTTTTTCACCTCTCCCGGGAGATCACATGGGTTCGGGTGGGATGGAGAGTGATAGAAGATTTGAGGTTAGGATCAGATCAGCCATGATCTTATTGAATGGCGGAGCAGGCTCGAGGGGCCGCTTGGCCTACTCCTGCTTCTATTTCTTATGTTCTTATGTTTGGATTGAATGTGTCAAAAGCTGGTGTTGTGAGGAACAAGTGGAAGGAGAGAGGACAAAAAGGTGATGACCTTACCATTGCTGTCCAGAACGGGGTCGGCGTCTCCAGTGGCGACGGGACCAATCACCCGGCTTGCCACAATCCTCTGGACGCGCATCTCAAGATCGCTGAGGGGTTGCAGCTGAGGCTGCCCTCCACCCGTCCGTTGCTGCTGTCTCCTATTATGAGATAGCTTGGCCTGTAAGAAAAAGGACGACGTCTGAGTAAATATACAGCCACGGTCTTGCCTGAAATGCCTCCCATAGTTGAATTGCCCTTTCTGTATGCAGCCATGGTCTTGCCTGATGTGCCACCAATAGTTGAGTAGACCTTAGTGTATGCAAAGTGTGGAATGAGCGTGTGTGTTTGATGAAAGGGCCATAGGTGTTGGATGAGTGTTGGGCACTGGGGCTTTTAAGACCCTTTGGCCATAAAGTGAGGTTGAGATGGAGGGATGGAGAGGTTTTGAAAAAAAGGCACTCACCCTGACGATCCGAGTGAGGTCGTTTAACTTTTTCCTACATTGTATAAGGGTCCCAGGCACCGTGCTGCTTGAGGTGACTCTCTGAGCCACCTCCCTCCACACTCTGCTGTACTCACATGGCAAAGGCCTCCTGCCACTCTCTGGGTACAGTATTGATCTTCTGCGTTCCACTGCGCCAACCAGAACCTCCAAGGCCCGCTCGCTGAAGCGCTGTGCTCGCTCCCTGGCCCTCTCCATAGTCCTTGGCTGCAAGATTTAGCCACAGGTCTGCCCAGGCTGAGATTCAAGGCTCCAATGAGCAGGGTGTGGCTGCAGAGCAAGATCGACCCTCCCCTTTAAGAACTGACCGGTGCCAGTGTGTCTGTGTTCAATTGCTAACTGACAGCACCTGCGCTGCGCCCGCCCTCTGAGGTAGCGCCTCGCTCCTCGGCCTTAGCACCTTAAGAGAGGTGTGTAGCGCCTGATTTAGCGCACCAATCACCTCCAGGGGCGATAAAAGCCAAGTTTGCAGTCGAAGGCAATAATTAGCGCCAGGTGCTAAATTTTGCGCACGGCCGATAGTGGCGCCCCAAACAGGGCTATATCGAATTTCTCCCCCCTTGAGTCTCTTCGCCGGGAGCAAGCGGAAGCTAAGTGCAAACAGCGGAAGGCGCGCTCGTCAACCTAATCACCCCACCCACTTGCCCCTTCAACCATCGTCTGCCCCACCTGTGACACAGACTATAGTTCCCGCATTGGACTTATCAGTCACCTGAGAACTCATTTTTAGTGTGGAAGCAAGTCATCCTTGGTTCTGAGGGACTGCCTAAGAAGAAGATGCATTGGCCCAGAAATTCGAGTCAGGAGCTTCCCGCGGGTGCAAGCCCCCAACCTGCACTTACCTAGCATGCCAGCCATTGTGCTGTGGGCCCACTTGGGATTCCGATCCTGGGCCTGCTACAACTGCCGGCGCGCAGTGCTTGCATATCCCAGGAGCGCAGTTAGTTCGATGCGTCCCCTGGGATGACGTGGGCCATGGAGAGCCAATCGGAGCAGGGAAATGCCCATTCATAAGTTTGACAGGAACCTGTCAAACCTTATAAATAGTACAGGTCCCAAAACATCACTAAATCTTCAAATAAATTTTAAAATGAATCACATTTTTTAACTAAACTATAAATTACATGAAATAACTATTTTAAACAATAATTTAAATTTTTGAAAAAAATAATTTCATTTTCTAACAGGGCTAAAAATAAGCTTACCTTGCTTTAAAGTATTTAAAAATAATAAACCTGTGGAAAAAATGTTTTAATTTTAATTAATTCACCACTTACCTTATAAAAAGCAGGCCTTACGCGTGTAAATTCTGCAGACTTACCCTCCCGGGAAAACCTGCAAAAAAACGTAAGTTCGATGCGCAGCCTCTCCTGCGCACGCATTTGAACTCTGAACCCCTTCTTTCAGTGGAATGGAATTGCCGGATTCCCGCGCATGCGCAGTGCATGCAGGAAACCGGCACTTCCATTGGGCCTACGGGTGAGTACCCCATGCTTACTCACCCGTGGAGACCCGAATTTCTGGGCCAATGACCAGATCATTTGCTTTTCTTTTAGTGATGTTGGTTGACAGATAGCTATTGGCCAGGACACTAGGAGAATTCCCCTGCTCTTCTTTGAAAGTACCATTGGATCTTTTACATCCATCTGAGACTGCATCCATTCATTTACATCCATCTTTTACATCCATCAAAGACTGCAGGCTTGATTTTAACGCAGCCGACAGGCGGAGTTTTAGGCGTGTGGGGGGTTAAAATCGCAAAACCTGGGGGTCGGGACCCCCCCAGCCGGGTTCCCGCCTCCACGCCATTTTAACCTAGGTGTGTCTGATGGACCCGAATCAGTCCCGCCTGTTGCAGGCGGGACTGGTCTTTAGAGCCCTTAAACAGCACTAATTGGCCTTTATAATCCCATTTTAACAGGCCCTTGCCTGTTTAACCCTTTTCCCACGTAAAACACGCCTGGTGGGGATCACGCCTGTGAAACCTGACGTGAATACTATTGGCTTGCTGACTATCAGCTGCAGGCCCAACATTAAAGAGGATATTTGATCAGCCATCATTTGCAGGTGGCAGGACTTTGTTGTCTCAGGTCTGGGGGAACTTTTGCCAGGCCTAACCACATCTGTGGAAGGTTGGAGCCTCACACACTTCTCCAGTGTGATATCCTGCGAGACCCCTCTCGCCAACCTCACTAAGCGCTTCCTCAACTGAGGCATCTATCAGAAGCATGGGAGGCTTTTATTTCCTTCCCCTCTTGGCATTAGAGGACCTCCAGCCCCATTCGCGAAATGACACATGCCACAACTGCAGATTTTGCCATCAGAATTTTTATGAAAAACAAACAACTGATGGCATTTTTACAAAATACACAGCATTTCACCCAAGTGACTACCCTTGTGACTATTTGTGCTTTAATTTCCTCTTACTCCTGCTCCTATGTAATGGTTCCCCTACGGCTTCAGCAGATGTGGAGGCCCCTTTGTAGGATTCGCAAAATTGGACTTTGTATTAATAAGGGTCAAATGGCAGAAGAGGCCATGATTTTAAAGACTGTTTTAACAGAAGCCCAGAAATAGGGGCATACAAAATGGCCACCATACCATGTGACCAGCTTATTGGGACACTTTAAAATGGTTCCTGCGCAACCTCAGGCAGCTTTGTGGATTCAACACACAGTATGTTCTGGAAGCCGTTTCTGAGAGAATGAAACCAGACCCACACGTATACGTATGGATTAGATGCAGATCCAGTCAAGATCGGCCTGGAGACAGAGGCCATCTAAATGTTGACCCAGACAAAAGGGGACAATTTCATATTCATGAGAACAGCACCCAGGACTAGATAATGAGATCAGCAGGACATTAAAAACAATGAAGGTCATTCCAGACCAGAGATGGGCCTTTACCGGCCACCTAAAACATTAAAAAATATAATAACTACCCCGCTGTGCTCCCAGCCCGCCAAAAGTTAAACAAAGACTAGCCTGATTTTGGGCGGGAGACGGAAGTTTCTGGGAGAAAGGTATATCTGGAAGACTTTTCGGCAGTTGGACGCGAGTTTGAATCCGGACACTCAGAAAAAGAAGCAGGCACTCGGAGGAGGAAGAAGAACCAAGCCAACATCAAGAAGGCCATCTCGAAGCCGGCGTCCCACCCCGGGGAAACACATCGGGAGATCATCGACCATCCCCGGGCCATTGCCGGAACGAGAGGCCATCGACCCAACTTGGGAGAAGAAACAAAAAAAATAAAACCCCAAGAGAAGAAACCTTCCAGCCACCCCAGTTGGAAGGAGAAGAGATAAAAAACAAACTGAAGAAGCAATGGGAGCCAGCCCAAGGCTCCTCTGACCTGGGTCGAGCCAACGATCCTCGACCCCGCCGACATTCAGGCCCGCCGGTGTCCAGCCGCCCCCCAACCCCCACCTCAGGAGGAGAGAGGTGTGGCGCAGCTCGCAGGGGCTCCACGATCCACGTGGAGACGGAAAGCCTGAAAGGATCAAACACAGACTGGTTCAAAACCTTGCACTTCCTAGTGGGATTGGTGAACATGTTTCTGGCCCATCACAATCAGATCGAGATAGGTTTAATAAGGGGGTGGATTTAAGGGTACAATTAACATGAGTTGTTGTCCCTCGATGTTCCGTGTGTTTCCTTATTTCATGATGATCTTTGTAGAGTATAAGATGCCTGTATTTGCCTTAGTTAGTACTGTGTCGTTATGATTTGTTTGTTTGTTTTTCCCTCCCATGTACTCTTTATCTGCTTGCATTTGATTTGATAATTTTCCTTATGCAATAAAATTTCATTTTGTTTCATCAAACTTGGTCTACAAGAGTTTTCTCTACATTGTAGTTCCTGCCCCAAAGTCCAGATTATAGAATCTAAGGGGCGAGTGGGTCGAACCACTCAAGGTTTTACTGTGCAAGAGAGAGAGGCCTCTAGAGAGAGAAACCTCAGGGAAATCTCTCAAGGTAAACCCCTTACAGAAAATGGCGACCACGGCAGGACTCTGGCAGCAGGATTGCAATGTAGTAGATCCAAGTTTGAATGGTGGAAATGCAATGGATGAGAGGATAGCCGACTATGTCTTTGGCAAGGTAAATCTCTCTAAGCAGAGGATTTCCGATCTCTTGCTGGATGGGCGTCCGGTGGACGCAGCCATCAGGTGGACAGAGAGCAAAGAGCATAAGAAGTCAGTGGAGAAGGCAGTTTGGCTGATGTGTTACAAGAAGCAGGTCCAGATCTTGGACCGGGCCATTGCAGCACAGGCAGCCAAGATCACAACCCAGGCAGCAGAGATAGAGGAAAAGGCCATGGGTGGGGAAAAACTCATCACAGCGCTTCACGCGCTGAATCAGGAACGCCAAGTGGTAGCTAGTCAACATCAGGTTAGGATAGAGTACCTGGAGTGCCAGGTTACCGAGGCAAAGATCAATGAAACGAGGATACGGGAGAAAAACGCCCGCCTCGCACAACAGCTAAGAGCGCAGGAGGAGAGAGTAGTGGAGGTTAAGGCAGCTTACAAGCCAGCCCTCGAGCACGGGTTTGAGAGCACAGACCACGGCCCCTGCCAAAAGACCATAGAGGACCTAAGAACGTCCCTGGTTAAGGCAAGAGGAATGGTGTGTCTCGTCAGCCCGAAAGCCAGTCACATGGACTTTTTAAAGGAATCAAAACAGCCGATTCCAGCTGAGGTAATTGTGGTACCAGCTACCGAGCACTCAGCACCGCCGAGCTATCATGAGACTTGGCCGGAAAAGGAGGGGGTGGTGAAAGAGGAGGTAGCCGAGGTGGAGTGTGAGGAAGAACCACTGGTAGCAAAGCCGGGACCGGCACCAATGTGTCCCGCTCGGCACCAGAGGTTCGGTCCCAATGCTGCCGATGGCAGTGTCGGACACCACC
This sequence comes from Somniosus microcephalus, assembly GCF_052327205.1. Lineage (NCBI taxonomy): Eukaryota > Metazoa > Chordata > Chondrichthyes > Squaliformes > Somniosidae > Somniosus > Somniosus microcephalus. The sequence goes on along the minus strand of NC_140993.1, from coordinate 228,415,081 downwards.
AGAACCAACTCGTGGTGCGCTACGCTGCCCCGCAATTAATGTCCATGGTGAGCCACCTCGCACGACTCACAGTAAAGGGAGATCCCTCGCTTCATTTCAGGGAGATAGAGGAAACAGCAGCCATTAATGACTGTGATGATCAGGAACAGGTCAAACTGTTGCTTTTCTCCCTGGATTGCACAATCCTTCAGTGCCTCTCAGAGGATAGTAAGAGGGGACGGAAAGGGTATGCGGATCTCAGGGAGGAAGTTTTAGAAGTAATGGGAGTGGACGACGGTAGTCCGTTCGACCGTGTGGAAGGGACAGGTTTGAACCCCAAGGTCCCGGTGTCACGGAGGAGACGGTACTCCGTCAGCTAAATGTGGCGTACAAGAATTGTAGAGGTCAGGAAACACCTCCCCAGAAAGGAAAGGTGCATGAGGCAAAACCCGCAGCCCCAAGCACGAAGGAGTGGCGTCAGGAGGAGAATTGCCCTGTCCAAGCCAAGCTCAATTGCTACGGGTGTGGGAAGGATGGACGTTGGTGCAAGGACTGTAGAAATCCGTGGAAGGATAGTAAAGGGAGGTTTCCTGAAACCCAAGGAGCTGGCGCCGTTATGGATCCCGCTGCGATTGAATCAATCATAGAGACAATGCAGTCTCTGATGATTTCGCAGAGGAAAATAGCTGTCACCACTGGTCTTGGCGCTCGTGAAACCCCGACCGCTGTACCCAAGTGACTAGAGTCGGCGCAGCCCGTCTACCTGTGTGCGCTGCGATATGATGTATGGAGATGACCCCTCATGGAGATGGAGGTGGAGGAGGTGAAGGGAACCTATCTGTTGGTTACGGGAGCATTGTGCACCGTAATCCAAGCAGATAACCCCACCGCCTCGCCTCTGTCCACCGGGGTCCCATACCTTCTGTCGGGCTTCACGGGTGAAGAACAGGCTGGCGCACATTCCCTTCCCCTCTCCATTCATTTAGGACCACTCCGCACCACGTGGAAGTGTACCCTAATGAAGTGGGAGGTGGAACGTGAGTCCTGGGGTCTGATTTCTTGGTGGCCCACGGGATCCACGTGGACCTGAGAAATCATTGTCTCTGGGGAGCGGGTACGAGTGTGAAGGCGTTAGAGAGTGTTAAGGAGAACCCTACGAAGGCGCGGGTTGGCCGGCGAGAAGTAAAATTCTTGGGTCTAACCCTATGCGCTGGCGAGAGAACTGTAGACCAGGAGGATGGGCCGGAATCAGTGGAAAATCCACCGGTCTACGCCACTCGCGCAGTGGAGTGTCCCGACGCAACAAGTGGTTTCACAGAAAGTGGTGCAACCTGTTTAAACCGGGTGCAAGAACATCAGCAACCGAAGCCAGGTCTGAGGGTAAAGATCCTCAGCCTGAGGCGCGCGATGAGTCACAGACCGCACAAGCTGGCGTTGTAGCCTGCTTGGAAGGAGAAGCAGTCCCGCCCACCTGGGGGTAGCTTTCCCCGATGGCCTGGGACTCGGACGAGGGGGGGCCCGAACAACAAGGTCCCGCCCTCGACACGATTCTGGAGGAGGTGGAGTCGGAGGAAGGAGATCCCGCCCTCGACTCGAGCGGGGGGAAGTAGAAATTGGGGGCAGAGATTCTCCACCTGTAGGGACAGATGAGGAGGAGCCATCTGCCACAGGCCCAAATCCCGAAGGGGTGGAGCCAGAGGGGAGGGAGCCGAAGCCCACAGTCGTGGAAGAGCCATGGGCTGTGAGAGTTAAAGTCCCACCCGAAGGTCCACTCGCCAAGGGAGCCTGCACAAATCCCAAAGGGGCGGAGCCTGAGGGAAGGGAGCCGAAGCCCACAGTCATGGAAGAGCCACGGGCTGTGAGAGCTAAGGTCCCACCCGAAAGTCCACTTGCTAAGGGAGCCACGCCCAAATTACCTTTTCGCAGGTCGACTCGAACGCCTCAGCCTGTAAAACCTTGGCCCGATTCCCCCGCTCCCAGTAGACGCCGACTTCAGAAATCCATGAAAAAACACAGTCCCCGATTGACAGCAAAAGGCTGCGGGGAACCCGAGCCACAGGTCACTGCAGCCCCGCCACAGGGGGCGGCAAGCTGCAGTCCAATCAGGGATTCGGCAAGCCGCCCGGGGACGGGCGGCACTGTACATAAGTTTAGGTTTAAGTTTAAGGTGTGTAAATATTAAGGGGATTAGAGTTTAAGTAGTTTTAAATCTGCCCAGTATGTGTGTAGTTTTGGATCGAGGTCGAAAGACCCGGTCATGCCTTCACCTAAGCCAGAATCTCTCGGGAGCCTGGCTATATCGTTTGATTTGTTGCAGGAACCAGGAGAAAGATGAGAGGGATCCTCATCGCGTTCGTATCGATCGGGTGGAGCTGGGCCTATCGGGGCCGCACCAAGGACTCTACCATCTATGGGTGCTCTGGCAATAGAGGCCCCATCGCGACTGACAGAACCGGCTCACGGGACGCTGAAGAGACTGCTGCCTACTTCCATGAAGGAAGATGGCCAGGCTGGCTGGGGTCGAACTCTACTGAATACTCCAGCCAGATGGGGTTTGCATACAGAGAAACGTCTCTGATGTGCCCCAGGGTGCAGGTCATTGCACCCAGGATCAGCGTCACCGTGGGCAAGAAGATTTGCCTTGCTTGCAACGGACATGTACCTTTGGGCCGCTGGTGTTGGCTGCACAAGCTGAGCAGCACCATGAAGAATTCCACTGTGTAATGGGAGAGATTGGGTAATAACACCCATCGGACAATTACGGGGACTCACGGGGTGTTGAGTGTCTGTTGGGACAAATGGTGGGAACCAGATGAGGGGATCTACATCTGTATGTGAGGTTCAGAACGCGCTTGCCCCACAGGCGTCTCCATCTTTTTCCAAAGACAGTGGCAAGATGCTGGACAAGGAATGACGTGGGACGTCAGCACATGGGCGTGCGGAGTCCCATACTCTCAGATCCCAGTAAACGCCACGGAGCTCATCACCCGACCCCGCAAGCCCCTGCCCACAGTTCCAGTAGCTAAAGCCCTCAAGGAAGGGTGCCCCACCACGACAAAGGGACCCGGGAACGGATTGGTATTGGTACCCACAGGTCAGGTGTTGTACCAAGGGGTCCACTACGTGGTGGCTTCGGTGATTTTAAACCTCACCGAGGTACGATTGCCAGCGTGGTGCCCCAGGGAAATGGAGCAATTATACCAGGTCTTGTTAACAAACATGTTTAAACAGTTTTACGAATTCGACTTTGCCGATGTCGACAGAGCCGAATTGTACACCACACCACAAGAGGTCTTGGACAGAGTAGGGAGACAAAGAAGGGGTGCAGTAAATGATATTTTCACAGCTTTTAACACAGGAATTCCTGTCATCAACACACTGGATGATGTCGAGCTGCAAACCCAGATCAATGGTTTGAAAACACAGTTAAGAAATATACTGACTGATGAGAATAAGGTAGTGGGTTCTGAGTTACAGGAGGACCCGGCTGTTGTGTATGTACCTTTAAGAGAAGAACTGATTCAATACTGCCATACCGGCAGTGACCACCCCTGTATATAAAGCCATAGCAGGCTTCTGTACGTCAGTCTTAAGTTACCCTCTGTTCAGTACCTCATTCACAGCATTGCTGGCTGTGCAGCTGCAAGCCGAAGGAGAAGCAGAAGGAGCAGCCAGACTAGGAGAGTGGGCTAAAGTGGTGGTCCCCTGACCAGGAAGAGGAGGAGAACGCTGAACCACCACCACCACCAACTCCACCATCATAACATCAACTGAGGTGCCTGGAGAGAGAGGACAGAGGAGGAGAAGGAGAGAGGAGGCCAGCAACAACACCAACCAGGGGAGAGGGCTTTCCCATTACTGCCTCTCCAAATTGGCCTCCATTCCAGGAGAGAGGGGAGAGAAACAACCAACAACCACCAACTGTTTGGAAGGAGGGAAGAACAACATCATCTTTCAGGTGGGTGTTATTTGGTGCACTCTCCCAAAGACTTTGTATTTTAGGTGGGGGGAGAAAAGAAGAAACAAGGCCGGATCATCAAGGGGTGTCTGTGTGTGTGTGTGTGGCTCTTGTTAAAAGCTAGGCCATGCACACCACTAATAAGCACCCCTTCTATTGCCTGGCCTGGGACAGCTGGAGCTGCCTAGGTGAAGTCTCTAATTCCATTAACTGCATCGTTAAGACCTGGTGCAGGACTGAGCCTGGGCGTCTCCAGCTTTCCCAGGTGAAGACATCTTCTCCCCCTGCCAGAAGACCACCTTCAAAGACTTTCATTTTTCATCGGAGAGTGCACCCCTGCCGACACCCACCCACCCACCATCCTGAGTGGCAACCCTGCCTTTGCGGCCTCCCTCCTTCCCGCCCCCCCTCTCTCTCTCTCTTTGTCTTTCTCTGCCTTTCTCTCTGAGGCACCTCATTTCATCATTATTTATTAAATGCCCATTGAGCAGAGGGGAGAAGGCCCCTCTCCCAATTTCAATCAATAAGGGGGAGAGGTGTGCCTTCAATTTAAACAGCTCCATCTGCTCAATAGAGGACCAAAAAAAAATACCTGAGGCCATTAACACTTTCAGGCCTGTGACTTGGGGTGAGTGTAGCCCTTATAAAAACACCCCATAATGGCGACTGCATCTTTGCCGGTGGCGGGGCCAGCCAGGACTTATGCGGGAGTGGCAGCCACAGCCACAGCTGCACCCGCTACTTCTGCTGACCCGTCAGCCTTTAAACTTACTATAAAAAGCTTGGGGTGAAGAGCTACACTCACCCCACTATGACCATTGAGGCCTGCGTTAAAGCCATGGCTGGGGTTGTCGGCCCCTCAGCCATCGTCGCGGCCTCAAAAATGTATGGGAAGGCTGTCCTCTTCCTGGGGTCGGAGCGGGTGGTGTCCCTGGCCGTCGCCAAGGGGCTCACCGTGGGCGGGACCTTCCTGCCGGTGGATCCTCTCGAGGCCACCGCGCAAAGGATCGTCGTTTCTAACATCCCGCCCTATGTTCCTGGTGAGCTCCTCCTTCCCCATTTATGCCAACTTGGGGAGGTGAGGTCAGGGATCACACCCATCCCGCTCGGCTTCCGGGATGCCAGCCTTCGCCATGACTTCTCCTTCCGGTGCCAGCTGTTTATCCAGCTGGCGCGGGAGGAGGACACCGACGGAGCGCTCATCGTCCACCACGAGGGGACCGCCTATCGCGTCTTCTGGACGTCGGACGGTGTGCGGTGCCACACCTGCAAGGAGGTGGGGCACATCCGGAAAAACTGCCCCGCCTCCAAGGCCGCCGGGTCATCTCGTGCGGCCGAGGCTGGCGCCGCAACCGCTCCTCCCCCCAGATCTGCCCGCGCGTCGGGAATGTCTGATGCGCGGTCGACGTCGGGGGCCGATGCCACCAAGGCCTCTGGCGGGGGAGAGGGAGCGTGTCCGGCTGGAAAGAAGGCATGGCAAAAAAATAAACACCTTAGGGCGGGTCCCCCCGTGGATGGCCAGCCCTTGCCCCTTGCGCCCCTTACACCCGCGCTCCTCGCGGAGTTAATTGGGGCAGACGCGAGCGGGAGGGGCCTCGTGCCTGAGCCTGTGGCGGCAACCGCCGCAGCGGTAACGCCAATACCTGCGGCCGGGCTCGGGCCCGAGGAACCCGACAAACCTGCTCTGCCGGAGGGAGCAGAGGAGGAGGCCTCTGCAGACATGGAGGTCGCCCTCGCTCCCTCCATGCTAAAAAAAAGGCGCGACCCCCTGGAAGAGGAGGAGGATCGGGAGGAGGAAGGTCCCTCCGAGCAGGGGGAGTCGTCGCCCGCCGCGGGCACTGTGCCCCCCCCCCGCTGTCGTCATCACCAGCGATCGGCAGGGGTCGCCTGTCCCTCGGGAGGCTGAGGCAGATGTGTCTGTCCGGCGCGTGCCTCCCAGGGATGGGGACGAGACCCTGCCCGTGGGGGGGGTCGCGGAACAACCCGCGGCAGAAATTGACATTCTATCGGTGCCGTTACCCCTCGCCGGGTCGGGCGGCCTGGGGTCTGGGTCGGGCGAGCTCGAGGATAATGAGCTCACCCAATGCGACCCGGACATCTCCCAGGGGCTGCACGACCTGATAGAGGTTTTAATTCAAAACACCCCATCCGCTGGGTCGGAGGTTGGTGGCGAGGAGGAGGATGGCCCCCTGGCTGCGTCTCTGGTGCCGGACGTACTGGAGGAGCTGGGAATTGTTCTCTCCCCGGTTTCTCCGGTCGTTCCAGCGTCTGGGGCGGAGGGGGGCTCTGAACCGCCGCCGTCTTCTGGCCCAGCACCCCTAGAGGAGCCCAGGGAGGAATCCTCTGCCGCCGATCCTGGGGGTGGGTTCCGGGCGGAGGCGGGGCTGGCTGGTGCGGCCGAGCCGTTCGCTGCACACTGCGTGGCGGACGGATCGGCCGCTGGTGACGACCCCCTGGAGGAGGATGGGGACTCGGTGATGGGCACGGAGGATGATTCGGACTCCAGCACCGACGAAGCGATGGATGACCTCGTGCCCCTTCCCGAGTCTCCCCTCATTCCCGTAAGGGAACTCCGGGATTTTATGGCCACGTACCTGGGTCAGCGCAATAAGGTCCGGCTGGCCCTCGACAGGTGGTCGGAGCTGGCACTGCTCATCGTGTCCGTCCGCGCCGCCGTTAAGATCATGGGCGCGGACAAGGGTGTGAAACCACTTGAGCTGCGTCGGCTCAGAACGTTTCTGACTGGGCTGCTGAGGAAGTGGCGGCTGACCAGCGGCTGCGCTTCCTCCCCCCGTTAGGTGTAGGTAGAGGTTGCACTATGTTTCTGACATGAAGATAAACATAGCCAGCCTTAACATCTACGGCAGCAGGGAAGCGCGCCGCAGATTCAATAACTTCTCTGTCCTTCGGGACGGGAAGTATGCGGTGTGCTTCCTGCAAGAAACCCACACCGTTCCTGGGACGAAGCCACGTGGCTCCTGGAGTGGCAAGGAGGGGTCAACATGAGTCACCTCTCGAACAATTCCAGTGGGGTGGCTATCTTGCTGGCCCCGCATTTTCAGCCGGAGATCTTGGGGGTCAAGGAGCACGTGCCGGGCCGCTTGCTCCAGGTCACTGTTCGCCTGGGGGGCGTGCCGCTCCATCTAGTGAACGTGTACGCCCCTCAGACCGGTGCGCAGCAAGTGCGCTTCTTCGAAGAAGTGTCCGCTCTTTTGGGCTCCGTCGACGTGGGCGAGTGCGTCATCCTCGGGGGGGATTTTAACTGCACCCTCGAGGCGAGGGACCGTTCGGGTCCCCCATGAAGCCCGGCGGTGATGGAGAAGTTGAGGGACCTGGTCGGGTCCTTCGACTTGGTGGACGTCTGGCGAAATCTCCACCCCGACTCCAGCGCCTTCACTAGCGTGAGGTCTGGGGAGGTAGGTCCAGAATCGACCGCCTTTACATTTCCCGGGCGTACGTCTCCTGCGTTCCGGCATGTAGGGGGTTTCTCTTGCTTGCTCTGGTCTCCTGCCAGGCTTCTTGCAATAATTACCCGTGAGTGGTTCGACCCACTCGCCCCTACGGTTCTAGACCTTGGACTTAGGTGCAGGGAGCTGTAGTGCAGAAAAACTCAATAGACCAGGTCGAATAGCACGAAATGGATGCCTTTATTGAACATTTTGCAGCATTATAAAATACATGTCATATGCACAGATTAAAGCAACTACAAGCATGCACACATCTATAAACTTAACTCTATAGAAATGGGGAACACACGGCACATCGTGAAAGGGGTAACACATTACAATTACCCTTAACCCCCTCCCCTAAACCTAACTAAGTTTTGATTTGAGGGACTCGGGATCATGCTCACCACTTTAACATTTGCGATAAAGGCTGTGCAGCCTTTCGACACAGCTTTCCGTCGTCACGTAGGTTTGGAAGCTTCTGGCGCAGCTTGTTTTCCTCTTGGTTCTCCTGCGATGGGCAGCCGGTACAGCCTTGGTGAGCGCTCGCCATGGATGGATCCGTTTCCGATGTGATGTTGAAGAACTGGATGCACACGGATGAATCCGTTACCGATGTGATGTTGAAGAACTGGATCCTGGGCTCCGGGACCTGAGTGTCTTCTTCTCCGGCCTGGGCCGTCGATGATCTCCCGACAAAAGTACCCGGGCCTCCCTCGTCATCTTCCCGTCGTGGCCAGGCCTTGCCTGGCCGAGCTGGCCTCCAAGCTGAATTCTTCTCGTCGTCTTCTCATCGTGGCCGGGCCTTGCCTGGCCGAATACCGAACACGTTTCGAACCGAAGTGCTGTAGTAGTGAAGTCGCCCCGATGGACCTTACTCAATCCACAGTTATACCTTTTGGAACATTCTTATCTCCCGCCAAATCATAGTCCTGTCTTTGTAATAATTTTGGCGGGCAGAACTCTCTGCAGGGGTGTTTTGTTTTCATAACGGGAGTCGGTGATAGCTTAACTGGCCTTCCTGGGCTGATAATGTCTTTGCTTTGTTACCGTAACTTGGTTTGTATATTGATCGGCCTGGAGATTGCCCTGGATGGCTGTTAAACGGCTTCTCTTTGTACAGTGTAATGGGCTAAAGCTTTCGTTCAATTGTCCACCCATTTCTTGATGGGTCTCATCCTGCCACCCAAATCCGTCCTGTACTTATAATCTAATCAATATGTATGCTCAGTTCCATGAGTTTCGGCTTCCCGAAACTGGTTTCCGCGGGCTTTTAATGTCCTCAATCCACAAGCCTGTCTGGCTTGCAGTAACAGAAATTCAAATGGTCCCAGAAGCTGGTCACGAGCTCTGGCGGCCATTTTGTGTGCCCTTTTATCAAAGGTTTCTCTGTAAAAGCTTCTTTTGGTCAATAAAGCTGTTTTATTAACCCTACTTCCCCACGTGATTATTAAATGAAAATTTCGCGAATCTTACAGTCCCTCCTGTGATACTGATAGCTTGCTTAAAGTATCAATAACCCTTGGTGAGCAAATTTTCCCTGATTCCCCACATCCAAACATTCCTGGTAATTAACTATCTATGACCCCCACGACACATGCAGTTCCCATTTCAGAAAAATTACATTGTGTACAGTTGGACAACCATAGGCAGTACTACCTCAAACTATAACACATTCATCTTTCAGATGTGAAGGGGCCGAAACCCCTTACACCACCTGCCTACACATTTTGTTAATCAAAAATAGAAAACCGATCAACGGTTATAACACAACAGTATTCATACACTTAAATCATATAGTATCCAAAACCAAGAGTGGAGGGATGCTTTATCCTTTAACACATAGCAGCCTAAGCGGGGGTCTCTTCACCCACTCGTACATAGCGTTCTCTCCATTCTCTTGTGTTCTCGTGCCTCTGGAGGCGTTTGCCTCTCTTGCAATGCACAAACAGTAAATATATTATGATCAAAACCTGACACACTACTAGGATGTGGGATGCTATTCTAATCCAGGGCAGGATCTCTATATTAGTGAACAGATCCCACCATGGTGGGGTGACTATGTCTAATATGTCTTTCCCTATCTCCAATGTCTTCTGCTCTAGTGTGCAAAAATGCTTCTGTGAGACTATTACGGCTTTTAAAATCTTGGTGGGGTGTTCGGGGAGAGGGGGAATGACATAACCAAAATGCGCAACGAATCGCTGCAAATCCGTGAAATTCTCTTTTACAGTGAGGTGAACAGTGGAAGGTACAGGAATGGGGACAATTCGCTGTTGTGCCACTTGAACTTCAGCCCTGGGTTTGAAACAGAAACTGCTGTCACTGACCGGACACCACCCGTGCTGTCCGTGGTGGTAGTGAGGCGCTGCAGTGGTAACACAGTATGTTCCACCTCCGATAAATGTCACCTGCGGGGGCACATGGTCTTTTGCCATTGCCTCCAAGGTGCAATTTACTGGCTTCACGCTAGCGGCTCTGAACCCGCACTGTGGATTTAAAAAGGCATTCAAGTGCTGGGGACACAGGATGATGTGTGCTCCCCGGCTTCGACACCCCGAGAGGTCGGTGCCTGTCATCGTACGCTCCCATCTGATGACATAAGGCGGGACCACTGCGTAACGAATGTGCGCACCCCCCTGAATGGCTCCAATGATCTCCACCCTGTATACCGGGGCGGGTTTTGCTGTGGGACCCAACACCGGCATCCTCACCACTATTCCCATGATAGTGTGATTCGAGCATCCACAGTCCAATAACTTTGGCGGGCAGAACTCTCTGCAGGGGTGTTTTGTTTTCATAACGGGAGTCGGTGATAGCTTAACTGGCCTTCCTGGGCCGATAATGTCTTTGCTTTGTTATCGTAACTTGGTTTGTATATTGATCGGTCTGGAGATTGGCCTGGATGGCTGTTAAATGGCTTCTCTTTGTACAGTGTAATGGGCTAAAGCTTTCGTTCAATTGTCCGCCCATTTCTTGATGGGTCTCATCCTGCCACCCAAATCCGTCCTGTACTTATAATCTAATCAATATGTATGCTCAGTTCCATGAGTTTCGGCTTCCCGAAACTGGTTTCCGCGGGCTATTAATGTCCTCAATCCACAAGCTTGTCTGGCTTGCAGTAACAGAAATTCAAATGGTCCCAGAAGCTGGTCACGAGGTCTGGCGGCCATTTTGTGTGCCCTTTTATCAAAAGTTTCTCTGTATAAGCTTCTTTTGGTTAATAAAGCTGTTTTATTAACCCTACATTCCCACGTGATTATTTAATGAAAATTTCACGAATCTTACAGGCGGCTTCCATGCGGCCGGTGCCATGCACGGACAACCACCTGGTGTGGGCGGAGCTCGCTCTGCTGCGCGCGTGGTGGGGGTCCGCGTACTGGCATTTTAACAACCTGCTGCTGGAGGACGCGCGGTTCCGGGATTCGTTTCGTCGGTTCTGGGCCGACTGGAGAATGAAACGGGGGGGCTTCCCCTCCTTGAGGCTATGGTGGGATGTGGGCAAGGCTCACATCCATCTCTTCTGTCAGGAGTACGCGAAGGGGTCGACCAAAAGGTGGGAGGTCCGGGTCGGGCAGTTGGAGAAGGAACTGCTCAACCTGGAGTCCCGTCTCAGTCAGGTCGTCGAGGACCGGGCCATGCGTAGGTGTACGAAGAGAAGAAGGGCGCGCTGAAGGACCTGCAGCTCGTCGGGTCCCGAGGCGCGTATGTGAGGTCACGGATCCAGCTCCTGCGGGACCTGAACCGCGGCTCCCCCTTCTTCTGCTCGCTGGAAAAAAGACGGGGGGTCCGTAAGCAGCTTTTGGGGCTGCTGGCCGACGGCGGATCTCTGGTCTCGGATCCGGAGGGAATCAGCGCGGAGACCCGCGCCTACAACTGGGCTCTGTTCTCTCCAGATCCGCCCAGCGAGGATGCGTGCAGAGCTTTGTGGGAGGACCTGCCAAACGTCAGCCCGGAGGGCGCCAAAAAATTGGATGCTCCGCTAAGCCTGGCGGAGCTGCCCGGCGCCCTTCGCCTGCTCTCTAGGAGAAAGTCCCCGGGGCTGGACGGGCTGACCGTGGAGTTCCACAGGGCGTTCTGGGACATCTTGGGGGGTGAATACGCGTGGGTCCTGGGGGAAAGTTTGGCGACCGGGGAGATGCCCCTCTCTTGGCGCAGGGCGGTCATTGTCCTGCTGCCTAAGAAGGGCGATCTCCGCCTCCTTAAGAACTGGCACCCGGTCTCCCTCCTCAGCATGGACTATAAAATCTTTGCCAGGGCCATGTCTGCTCACCTTGGCACCGTGCTGGCCCACATGATCCACCCCGACCAGTCCTACACGGTCCCGGGCCGGACCATCCACGATAACATCCATCTGGTCCGGGACCTGGTCCACCACTCCCAGAGGGCTGGTCTGTCGGTCGCCTTCCTTTCTCTGGATCAGGAGAAGGCGTTCGACAGGGTGGATCACGAGTATCTCTTCGGGACTCTGCGCGCATTCGGGTTCGGGACGCATTTCGTCGCCCGGATCCGACTTCTGTACGCTGCCGCGGAGTGTCTGTTAACGGGTTAATGGGTCCTTGACGGCACCCCTTCGCTTCGGGAGGTGGGTGCGTCAGGGATGCCCATGTCCGGTCAGTTATACGCCATTTGCGTGGAGCCATTCCTGCGCCTCTTGCAGAAGAGGTTGACGGGACTGACTCTGCAAGGGCTGGCGTGGAGGTGGTCCTCTCGGCTTACGCCGATGATGTGCTCCTCACGGTCACGGATCCCTCTGACTTGCGGAGGATGCGAGAATGCCAGCAGATTTACTCGGACGCATCCTCCGCCAAGATCAACTGGGAGAAATGTTCCGGACTCCTGGTGGGTCAGTGGCGGGTGGACTCCCTGCCGGAGGAGTTCAGGCCTTTCGCCTGGAGGACCATGCACCTCCTCTATTTGGGAGTCTACCTTAGCCCTGCCGAGGACGATTGCCAGCGAACTGGAAAAAGTTGGAGGCCAAAGTCACCGCTCGCCTAGGACGCTGGACAGGACTGCTCCGAGTGTTGTCCTACAGGGGTCGAGCACTGGCCATAAACCAGCTGGTGGCCACCATGTTGCGGTACCGGCTGGTCACTTTGATCCCTCCCCCTGCGTTTGTCGCCAAGATGCAGAAGAAGCTCATCGACTTCTTCTGGGACAAAAGGAAGCACTGGGTCTCTGCCGCGGTTCTGTGTCTCCCGCTTAGGGAGGGCGGTCAGGCGCTGGTGTGCCTTCGCACCCAGGCTGTGACTTTCCGTCTTCAGACGCTGCAGAGATACCTGTACGTCGAGAATCCTCCGAGATGGTGTGCGCTGGCGACGTTTCTCTTCCGCCAGCTGCACGGCCTCAATTACGACACGCAGCTCCTGTTTGCGAAAGTAGGCTGCAGGCGTGCCGGCCTGCGGGAGCTGCCTGTCTTCTACCAGGAACTACTATGGGTTTGGAACTATGTTGCTTCCAGGCGGAGCTCTCCCCCGTCAGGAGTGGCGGCTCTCCTTCGGGAGCCGCTGCTCAGGAATCCGCACCTCCACGACCGCGGGTTCGGGCGGCTGGCGGAGGGCAGGGCTGTGCCTGGCAAAGTGACCAGAGTCGGGGACCTGCTCGATGGCGGAGGAGCGGGCTGGATGGCGCCGGAGGAGTTGGCGCTGCGCCTGTCCTGGGCCAACGTCCGGCTCGCGGTCGAAGCCATCGAATCGGTGAAGGCGGCACTGGGCCCCGACTCCACAAGGTGTATTGAGGCGGCTCAAGCATGTGGGGCGATTCCGTCTGAGCATACCCCCGTTCGGACGGAATTCCTCATCGGCGCCCGGCCCCGAAACTCCCCTCAGGAACTGGTGCCTCACAACTTGAGCCGTCTCGAGGAAATACCCTCCGTGCCTTTTCATTCCGTGCGGAGGGGTTTCCTGTACGGGCTGCTCCTGCACACTCTCCACTTTGCCATCTACGTCTACCATCCGGACACGCCTTGGCATGGCATCTTGCCGACTGGCGGTGGCGGAGGTCCCCAATGGAGAGCTCTCTACGCGGGAGTCCTCCCTTGTACCATCGGGGACCTGGCCTGGAGGGTGTTGCACGGAGCGGTCCTGTGCAATAAGGTTTTAAGTAGGTTCACGGACTCCCAGGCCGCCTGCATTATTGCGGCCTGGAGGAGTCCGTGTTTCACGTTTATATGGAGTGTGAGAGGTTGCAGCCTCGCTTTCACTACTTGAAGGGGCTGCTGCTCGATTTTTGGTTGCACTTCAGTCCCACGCTCTTGATCTATGGTCACCCAGTGCGGAGGGGAGCGGACAGGTTGGAGGACCTCCTTGTGGGCCTGCTCCTGGGCCTGGCTAAAAGAGCCATCAATTGGTCCAGGCAGCGGGCGGTCGAGGGTGTCGTCCAGCCGGATTGCCTGCCTCTCTTCCGCGGCCATGTTCGCGCCCGGGTGGCCCTGGAGATGGAGCACGCGGGATCCGCTGGCGCGCTTGATTATTTCCACGAGCGGTGGGCGCCGCGGGGACTGGACTGCATTATCAACCCGGAAAACCAAATTTTAATTTGATTTGTTAAGTTTTAGTTGAACTTTTGTTTATTTACAGTCCAATGGGTTTTTTTTTTGGGTCCAAATAAAAGAGTACCCTCTGTTCAGTACCTCATTCACAGCATTGCTGGCTGTGCAGCAGCAAGCAGAAGGAGAAGGAGCAGCCAGACTAGGAGAGTGGACTAAAGTGGTGGTCCCCTGACCAGGAAGAGGAGGAGAATGCTGGACCACCACCACCACCAACTCCACCATCATAACATCAACTAAGGTGCCTGGAGAGAGATGACAGAGGAGGAGAAGGAGAGAGGAGGCCAGCAACAACACCAACCAGGGGAGAGGCCTTTCCCATTACTGCCTCCCCAAATTGGCCTCCATTCCAGGAGAGAGGGGAGAGAAACAACCAACAACCACCAACTGTTTGGAAGGAGGGAAGAACAACATCATCTTTCAGGTGGGTGTTATTTGGTGCACTCTCCCAAAGATTTTGTATTTTAGGTGGGGGGAGAAAAGAAGAAAAAAGGGCCGGATCATCAAGGGGTGTGTGTGTGTGTGTGTGTGTGTGTGGCTCTTGTAAAAGACTAGGCCACACACACCACTAGTTAAGCACCCCTTCCTATTGCCTGACCTGGGATAGCTGGAGCTGCCTAGGTGATCAGCCCAATTGTACATTGTTAAGACCTGGTGTGGGACTGAGCATGGGGCATCTCCAGCTTTCCCAGGTGAAGACATCTTCTCCCCCTGCTAGAAGACCACCTTCAAAGACTTTAATTTTTCATCGGAGAGTGCACCCCTGCCGACACCCACCCACCCACCATCCTGAGTGGCGACCCTGCCTTTGCGGCCTCCCTCCTTCCCACCCCCCCCTCTCTCTCTCTCTTTGTCTTTCTCTGCCTTTCTCTCTGAGGCACCTCATTTCATCTTTAATTATTAATTGCCTATTGAGCAGAGGGGAGAAGGCCCCTCTCCCAATATCAATCAATAAGGGGGAGAGGTGTGCCTTCAATTTAAAGAGCTCCCTCTGCTCAATTGAGGACCAAAAAATACCTGAGGCCACAATTAACACCTTCAGGCCTGTGACTTGGGGTGAGTGTAGCCCTTTTTAGAAAACACCCCAGAATGGCGACTGCATCTTCGCCGGTGGCGGGGCCAGCCAGGACTTATGCGGGAGTGGCAGCCACAGCCACAGCTGCTCCCGCTGCTTCTGCTGCCCCGTCACCATTTAGACTGATAACAAAAAAGCTTGGGGTGAAGAGCTACACTCACCCCACAATGACCATTGAGGCCTGCGTTAAAGCCATGGCTGGGGTTGTCGGCCCCTCAGCCATCGTCGCAGCCTCAAAAATGTATGGGAAGGCTGTGTTCTTCCTGGGGTCGGAGCGGGCGGTGTCCCTGGCCATCGCCAAGGGGCTCACCGTGGGCGGGACCTTCCTGCCGGTGGATCCTCTCAAGGCCACCGCGTAGAGGATCGTCATTTCCAACGTCCCGCCCTATGTTCCTGGTGAGCTCCTCCTTCCCCATTTACGTCAACTTGGGGAGGTGAGGTTGGGGATCACACCCATCCTGCTCAGCTTCTGGGAGGCCAGCCTTCGCCACATCTTCTCCTTCCGGCGCCAGCTGTTTATCCAGCTGGCGCGGGAGGAGGAGACCGACGGGGCATTCGTCGTCCTCCACGAGGGGACTGCCTATCGCGTCTTTTGGACGTCGGACGGTGTGCGGTGCCATGCCTGCAAGGAGGTGGGGCACATCAGGAAAAACTGCCCCGCCTCCAAGGCCACCGGATCATCTCGTGCGGCCGAGGCTGGCCCCACCGCCGCTCCTCCCCCCGGATCTGCCTGCGCGTCGAGAACATCTGATGCGCGGTTGACGTCAGGGGCCGATGCCACCAAGCCCTCCGGCGGGGGGGGAGGGAGTGTTTCCGGCTGGAAAGAAGGCGCGGATAAAATCAAAACACCTTAGGGCGGGTCCCCCCGTGGAGGGCCAGCCCTTGCCCCTTGAGCCCCTTACACCCGCGCTCCTCGTGGAGTTAATCGGGGCGGACGTGAGTGGGAGGGGCCTCGTGCCCGAGCCTGTGGTCGCAGCCGCCGTTGCGGAAACGCCGATACCTGCGGCTGGGCTCGGGCCCGAGGAACCCGACAAACCTGCTCCGCCGGAGGGAGCTGAGGAGGAGGCCGCTGCAGACATGGAGGTCTCCCTCGCTCCCTCCATGCTAAAAAGAAGGCGCGACCCCCTCGAAGAGGAGGAGGACCGGGAGGAGGAAGGTCCCTCCGAGCAGGGGGAGTAGTCGCCCGCCTCGGGTACTGCGCCCCCCCCCCTCCGCTGTTGTCATCACCAGCGATCGGCAGGGTCGCCTGTCCCTCGGGAGACTGAGGCAGATGTGTCTGTCCGGCATGTGCCTCCCGGGGATGGGGACGAGACCCTGGCTGTGGCGGGGGTCGCGGAACAACCCGCGGCAGAAATTGACATTCTATCGGTGCCGTTACCCCTCGCCGGGTCGGGCGGCCTGGGGTCTGGGTCGGGCGAGCTCGAGGATAATGAGCTCGCCCAATGCGACCCGGACATCTCCCAGGGGCTGCTCGACCTGGTAGAGGTTTTAATTCAAAACACCCCATCCGCTGGGTCGGAGGTTGGTGGCGGGGAGGAGGATGGCCCCCTGGCTGCGTCTCTGGTGCCGGACATACTGGAGGAGCTGGGAATTGTTCTCTCCACGGTTTCTCCGGTCGTTCCGGCGTCTGGGGCGGAGGGGGGCTCTGAACCGCCGCCGTCTTCTGGCCCAGCACCCCTAGAGGAGCCCAGGGAGGAATCCTCTGCCGCCGACCCTGGGGGTGGGATCCGGGCGGAGGCGGGGATGGCTGGTGCGGCCGAGCCGTTCGCTGTGCACTGCACGGTGGACGGGTCGGCCACTGGTGACGACCCCCTGGAGGAGGATGGGGACTCGGTGATGGGCACGGAGGATGATTCGGACTCCAGCGCCGACGGGGCGATGGATGACCTCGCTCCCCTTGATGAGTCTACCCACATTCCCGTAAGGAAACTCCGGGATTTTATGGCCACGTGCCTGGATCGGCACAATAAGGTCCGGCTGGCCCTCGACAGGTGGTCGGAGCTGGCGCTGCTCATCGTGTCCGTCCGCGCCACCATTAAGATCATGGGTGCGGACGAGGGTGTGAACCCGCTCGAGCTGCGTCGGCTCAGAACATTTCTCACTGGGCTGCTGAGGAAGTGGTGGCTGACCAGCGGCTGCTCTTCCTCCCCCCGTTAGGTGCAGGTAGAGATTGCACTATGCTTCTGACATGAAGATAACCATAGCCAGCCTCAACATCAACGGCAGCAGGGAGGCGCGCCGCAGATTCAATAACTTCTCGGTCCTTCGGGACGGGAAGTATGCGGTGTGTATCCTGCAAGAAACCCACACCGTTCCGGGAGACGAAGCCACGTGGCTCCGGGAGTGGCAAGGAGGGCTATGAGTCACCTCTCCAACAATTCCAGCAGAGTGACTATCTTGCTGGCCCTGCATTTTTAGCCGGAGATCTTGGGGGTCAAGGAGCACGTGCCGGGCCGCTTGCTCCAGGTCACTGTTTGCCTGGGGGGCGTGCCGCTCCATCTAGTGAACGTGTACGCCCCTCAGACTGGTGCGCAGCAAGTGCGCTTCTTCGAAGAAGTGTCCGCTCTTTTGGGCTCCGTCGACGTGGGTGAGTGTGTCATCCTCGGGGGGGATTTTAACTGTACCCTCGAGGCGAGGGACCGTTCGGGTCCCCCGCGAAGCCCGGCGGCAATGGAGAAGTTGAGAGACCTGGTTGGGTCCTTCGACTTGGTGGACGTCTGGCGAAATCTCCACCCCGACTCCAGCGCCTTCACTAGCGTGAGGTCTGGGGGAGGAAGGTCCAGAATCGACCGCCTCTACATTTCCCGGGCCTACGTCTCCTGCGTTCCGGCGGCTTCCATGCGGCCGGTGCCGTGCACGGACCACCACCTGGTGTGGGCAGAGCTCGCTCTGCTGCGTGCATGGGGGGGGGTCCGCGTACTGGCATTTTAACAACCTGCTGCTGGAGGATGCGCGGTTCCGGGATTCGTTTCATCGGTTCTGGGCCGACTGGAGAAGGAAGCGGGGGGGTTTCCCCTCTTCAAGGCTATGGTGGGATGTGGGCAAGGCTCACATCCGACTCTTCTGTCAGGAGCACGCGAAGGGATTGACCAAGAGGCGGGAGGCCCGGGTCGGGTGGTTGGAGAAGGAGGTGCTTGACCTGGAGTCCCATCTCGGTCAGGTCGTCGAGGACCCGGACTTGCGGAAGGTGTACGAAGAGAAGAAGGGCGCGCTGAAGGACCTGCAGCTCGTCGGGTCCTGAGGCGCGTATGTGAGGTCGCGGATCCAGCTCCTGCGGGCTCTGGACTGTGGCTCCCCCTTCTTCTGCTCGCTGGAAAAAAGACGGGGGGTCCGTAAGCAGCTCTTGGGTCTGCTGGCCGACGACGGATCTCTGGTCTCGGATCCGGAGGGAATCAGCGCGGAGACCCGCACCTACTACGGGGCTCTGTTCTCTCCGGATCCGTCCAGCGAGGATGCGCGCAGAGTTCTGTGGGAGGACCCGCCGAAGGTCAGCCCGGAGGGCGCCGAAAAATTTGACTCTCCGCTAAGCCTGGCGGAGCTGACCGGCGCCCTCCACCAGCTCTCTAGGGGAAAGTCCCCGGGGCTGGACGGGCTGACCGTGGAGTTCCGCAGGGCGTTCTGGGATGTCTTGGGGGGCGACTACGCGCGGGTCCTGGGGGAAAGTTTGGCGACCGGGGAGATGCCCCTCTCTTGGCACAGGGCGGTCATTGTCCTGCTGCCTAAGAAGGGCGATCTACGCCTCCTTAAGAACTGGCGCCGGGTCTCCCTCCTCAGCACGGACTATCAAATCTTTACCAGGGCCATGTCTGCTCACCTTGGCACCGTGCTGGCCCACATGATCCACCCCGACCAGTCCTACACGGTCCCGGCCGGACCATCCACGATAACATCCATCTGGTCCGGGACCTGGTCCACCACTCCCAGAGGGCTGGTCTGACGGTCGCCTTCCTTTCCCTGGATCAGGAGAAGGTGTTCGACAGGGTGGATCATGAGTATCTCTTCGGGACTCTGCGCGCATTCGGGTTCGGGACGCATTTCGTCGCACGGATCCGACTTCTGTACGCCGCCGCGGAGTGTCTGATTAAAGTTAACGGGTCCTTGACGGCGCCTCTTCGCTTCGGGAGGGGGGTGCATCAGTGATGCCCCATGTCCGGTCAGTTATACGCCGTTTGCGTGGAACCATTCCTGCGCCTCTTGCGGAAGAGGTTGATGGGAATGGCTCTGCAAGGGCCGGGCATGGAGGTGGTCCTCTTGGCTTACGCCGATGACGTGCTCCTCACGGTCACGGATCCCGCTGACTTGCGGAGGATGCGAGAATGCCGGCAGATTTACTCGGATGCATCCTCCGCCAATATCAACTGGGAGAAATGTTCCGGACTCCTGGTGGGTCAGTGACGGGTGGACTCCCTGCCGGAGGAGTTCAGGCCTTTCGCCTGGAGCACCATGCACCTCCTCTATTTGGGAATCTACCTTAGCCCTGCCGAGGACACCTGGCCGGCGAACTGGCAAGAGCTGGAGGCCAAAGTCACCGCTCGCCTGGGACGCTGGACAGGACTGCTCCGAATGTTGTCCTGCAGGGGTCGAGCACTGATCATAAACCAGCTGGTGGCCGCCATGTTGTGGTACCGGTTGGTCACTTTGATCCCTCCCCCTGTGTTTGTCGCCAAGATGCAGAAGAAGCTCATCGACTTCTTCTGGGACAAAAGGAAGCACTGGGTCTCTGCCGCGGTTCTGTGTCTCCCGCTTAGGGAGGGTGGTCAGGCGCTGGTGTGCCTTCGCACCCAGGCTGCGACTTTCCGTCTTCAGACGCTGCGGAGATACCTGTACGTCGAGAATCCTCCGATATGGTGTGCGCTGGCGACGTTTTTCTTCCACCAGCTGCACGGCCTCAATTACGACACGCAGCTCCTGTTTTTGAAAGGGGGCGGCAGGCGTGCCGGCCTGCGGGAGCTGCCTGTCTTCTACCAGGAACTACTATGGGTTTGGAACTACGTTGCTTCCAGGCGGAGCTCTCCCCCGTCAGGAGCGGCGATTCTCCTTCGGGAGCCGCTGCGCATGAATCCGCACCTCCACGAACGCGGGTTCGGGTGGCTGGCGGAGGGCAGGGCTGTGCCTGGCAAGGTGACCAGAGTCGGGGACCTGCTCGATGGCAGAGGAGCGGGCTGGATGGCGCCGGAGGAGCTGGCGCGGCGCCTGTCCTGGGCCAACGTCCGGCTCGCGGTCGAAGCCATCGAATCGGTAAAAGCGGCACTGGGCCCCGACTCCACTAGGTGTATCGAGGCGACTCAAGCATGTGGGGCGATCTCGTCTGAGCTTACCCCCGTTCGGACGGAATTCCTCATCGGCGCCCAGCCCCGAAACTCCTCTCGGGAACCGGCGCCACACAACTTGAGCCGTCTCGAGGAAATACCCTCCGTGCCTTTTCATTCCGCGCGGAGGGGTTTCCTGTACGGGCTGCTCCTGCACACTCTCCACTTTGCCATCTTCATCTACCGTCTGGACACGCCTTGGCGTGGCGTCTTGCCGACTGGCGGTGGCGGAGGTCCCCAATGGAGGGCTCTCTACGCGGGAGTCCTCCCTTGTTCCATCGGGGACTTGGCCTGGAGGGTGTTGAATGGAGCGGTCCCGTGCAATAAGGTTTTAAGTAGGTTCACGGACACCCAGGCAGCCTGCATTTTTTGTGGCCTGGAGGAGTCTGTGTTTCACGTTTATATGGAGTGTGAAAGGTTGCAGCCCCTATTTCACTACTTGAAGGGGCTGCTCCTCGATTTTTGATTGCACTTCAGTCCCACGCTCTTCATCTACGGTCACCCGGTGCGGAGGGGAGCGGACAGGTTGGAGGACCTCCTTGTGGGCCTGCTCCTGGGCTTGGCTAAAAGAGCTATCAATTGGTCTAGGCAGCAGGCGGTCGAGGGGGTCGTCCAGCCGGATTGCCTGCCTCTCTTCCGCGGCCATGTTCGCGCCCTGGTGGCCCTGGAGATGGAGCACGTGGTGTCCGCCGGCGCGCTTGTGTATTTCCGCGACCGGTGGGCGCCGCGGGGACTGGAGTGCATTATCAACCCGGAAAACCAAATTTTAATTTGATTTGTTAAGCTTTAGTTGAACATTTGTTTATTTACAGTCCAATTGCGTTTTTTTTGGGTCCAAATAAAAGAGTACCCTCTGTTCAGTAAATACCTGTTATTATTGTTCTCCTGCAGTCCGTGTATTATTTATACTCGGACACTACCTTGGCGACGAAGAGGTTCGAACTCACCTGCAGTACTGCATCACCTCACGGGGATCTTTCCCTGAGAAGAAGCTTTTGGAGGTCGAAGTCAGAACAATAGGCATCGACCGCGGGCAACTGCCCAAGGATCCATCGGAGTTCGGAGAGTTGCAGGAGAGGCTGTGGAGAGCTGGGCTTGGCTCCCCAGTCAAGGTGTTCCAGCAAATCGTGCTGGTAGCAGGTAGTGCACTGACCCTTCCGGACTGTGGCGGGCTCGAGCTCGATCGAGCAGCTCTGCAAAGGGACCATGCAGCGTCGTCGGGAGGAAAAGAGAGAGAGAGAGGGTGGAGCGCACAGGGCGTGGTCGGTGCTCAAGAACCAGGTAGTGTAGCGAAAATAAAACAAGTGGAAGGAAAAGTGAGATGCGCCGAAGCCGCGGGTTGCCGCCATTACCCTGCAGAACGCTAGGAGCAGCGTGGCAGCAAGGGGAAGAAGGAAAAGCGCGGGAAGCGCCATTTTATTCCATTGGGGAAGAAGGAAAAGCGCGGGAGGTGCCATTTTAATCCATTGGTGAAGAAGAAAAAGCGCGGGAGGCACCATTTTAAATCACCCAAGATGCCGAAAAGTGGCAGTATCACTGCTTTCGACAACGAGGTAGAAGACTGGACCACGTATGTGGAAAGAATTGAAGTGTACTGCAAGGCAAATGAGGTGGCCGATGGAAAGAAGGCGTCGGTGTTATTAAATTTGATGGGCGCGAGAACGTACGGCCTATTGCGGAATTTAATTACCCCAGCTAAACCAATGGAGAAAAGTTTTGAGGAGATTGTTAATATCTTACAGGAACACCTAAACCCTACACCGCTGCTGATAGCAGAAAGATTCAAGTTCCATAAAAGAAACCAACACAAAGATGAGAGCAATGCTGACTATCTTACGGAACTACGCAAGTTATCGAAGCACTGCCAGTTGGGAGCAGGACTGGCAGACACCTTACGGGATAAGTTTGTCTGCGGGCTCCAGATTGAAGGAACCCAGAAACGACTACTTTCGGAAAAGGACCTGACGTTAGAACAGGCTTTCAGCGTGGGAGTATCCTACGAAGCAGCAGCACGGGGAGCTGCGGAAATACAACAGAAACCACAGGAATACAGCGCTAACGAAATGGCGTATGGAGCCGAAAAGTGCTATCGCTGCGGCAGAACAACCCATGATCAGAAGGACTGCTGGTTTAAGGACAAAATATGCAGGTAATGTGGGAAAATGGGACACATAGCAAGAATCTACAGGTCGGGAAAGAAAACCAACATTACAAGAAGTACTAAGGAAAAGTAAAAGAAAGTAAAGAAATTGACAGACAGTAGTTCGGAAGATCAGGAGAGTGATAAGGACTCCGGGAGCAGGAGACTAAGTTGTCTAAAGTTACACAACATGATCACAAAGGAGGGTCACCGAACCATTTGGGTCACCCTCATGATAGCAGGGTCCCCAGTAAAGATGGAATTGGACACAGGATCAGCCCTAACTGTCATGAATCGACGAGACTATGAGCGGCTATTCTCACACATACCCTTGAAGGACACATCCATTGTATTGAAGACATACACGGGGCAAAAAGTCTACCCCAGAGGAAAAATAAGGGTGCCAGTTGATTACAACGGCAAGGAAACACAGAAGCTGTATCTATATATACTACCAGATGGAGGACCACAATTATTGGGACGTGAATGGAGCCGAAAAATACAATTGGATTGGCATTCCATTCAGGCGCTAACTGTGACTGATAAAAAGGATGATGACGTCACACCTGGACGACTGTCAAAGATTCTAACTGACGCGAAAGAGGTGTTCCAACAAGGACTTGGGACTCTAAAAGGAGTAACGGCAACGATAAAAATCGAAGATAAAGCAAACCCAAAATGTTTGAAGGCCAGACCGGTACCTTACGCGATCCACCCAGCCGTTGAAGCAGAGCTGGAGAGTCTGGAGCGTTCGGGTGTGCTATCCAAGGTGGACTGGAGCGAGTGGGCCACACCCATCGTTCCTGTAATGAAGAAATCATTGAGCAGCACGCCTGGGGAACCGAAGAATGTTCGCATCTGTGGGGACTTCAAGGTAACTGTGAACCCAGTCCTGCACACAGTACAATATCTACTTCCAAGGATAGAAATATTTTTGCCTCACTATCTGGAGGGAAACGCTTTACAAAGATTGATCTGGCCCAAGCGTATCTACAAATGGAGGTGGAAGAAGCATCTAAGAAATACCTCATGATAAACACTCACAAAGGCCTTTACCAGTACAATCGACTGGTATTCAGGGTAGCATCAGCCCCGGCTATTTGGCAGAGGGCAATGGAACAAGTCCTGCAAGGGATCCCAGGGACCCAGTGTTATTTGGACGACATCCTGGTTACGGGCGAAAATGACAGTGAACACCTTGCCAACCTGGAGCAGGTGCTCACGAGATTGCAGGAATATGGGCTACGAGCCAACCGCCCCAAATGCGAGTTCTTCAGGAGACAAATCTCGTATTGTGGCCACATGATTGATGAGGAAGGGTTGCATAAGTCGCCGGACAAGATTGAGGCTGTAGTCAAGGCTCCAGCACCGGAAAATGTGTCGCAACTGAGGTCGTTCCTTGGGTTGGTGAACTACTACCATAAGTTCTTGCCGAATTTATCTACAATTCTGCACCCACTGAATGCCCTACTGCAAACTGGAGTAACATGGAAATGGAGTGATGAGTGTAAGCGTGCCTTTCAGAAATGTAAATGCCTAATCACTTCAAAAGAAGTATTGGCCCACTACAATCCAACACTACCGATTCGGTTAGCATGTGATGCGTCTCCCTATGGCATCAGAGCGGTGCTGTCACACAAATTCCTTGACTGTTCAGGGAGGCCAATAGCCTTTGCGTCGCGCTCGTTAACCTCAGCCAAGCGTAACTATGCCCAGATTGACAGGGAGGCCCTCAGCCTGGTGTGGGTGGTGAAGAAGTACAATCACTATCTGCACAGGCATAAATTCACCCTACTGACTGATCATCAGCCCCTGGACTCCATTTATAACCCAAAGAAGGGCGTTCCGGTGATGACGGCGCAATGGCTGCAAAGATGGTCACTTTTTCTAGGGGCACATCAGTACGACATTGAGTACAAGGGTACGAAACAGCATGGAAACACTGATGGGCTGTTGCGCCTACCATTGCCTATGGTAGAGGAAGCACCTGCAGTGGACTCTGTTGAGATATTCCATGCGACCATAGTCGAATGTCTACCTGTTACAAACTCAAGTATAGAGAAGGAAACCCGAAATGACCCGACACTCTCTCGGGTCTATGATTTGACGGTGAAGGGATGGCCAGCACATGGCGACTCACTGTTGCCAGCATTCTCGCCAAGGAGAGAACAGCTGTCAGTGTGCCGGGGGACCTTGATGTGTGGATCTCGAGTGGTAATTCAACCCAAGTTGAGAGATAGAGTGCTCAATGAGCTTCATGAGGGTCATCTGGGAGGGGTAAAAATGAAGAGCCTAGCAGGGCGTTTGTGTGGTGGCTGGGAATCGATCAAGAAATCGAGGATATGACCAAGAGATGCACAGGATGCCAGAAGGTCCAAAACGCTCCACCACAGGCCCCGCTACATCCATGAGAGTGGCCCTCATCTCCATGGCAACGGGTACACATTGATTTTGCTGGTTCATTTATGGACTCAATGTTCCTAATCGCTGTGGATGCCCATTCAAAATAGCCAGAGGTCATCAAAATGTCCTCCACCACCACGGAGAAAACTATTGCAGTCCGACGTACCATCTTCGCCAGGAATGGCTTGCCAGAACAGATTTGCTCCGACAATGGGCCACAGTTTGTGTCCGAGGATTTCCGGAGGTTTCTGATGAATAATGGGGTGAAACATTACACATCTGCCCCATATCATCCAGCCACAAATGGATTGGCTGAGAGGTTTGTTCAGACCTTTAAAAAGGCCATAAAGGCAATGTATAATGACGACATACCACTACAACACAAGGTGGATAATTTCTTGTTTGCTTACCGGAATGCGACACATGCAGTCACCAACCAAGCTCCAGCCATAATGTTCTTCAACCGAAGGCTACGATGTCGCCTGGATTTGCTCAAACCAAACATAAGACGAGATGTTGAGGATAAGCATTTCCAGCACATAAATGAGAAGCCAACCAGGAGCTTCAAGATAGGGCAACCAGTCTTGTCCCGCGACTACCGAACAGAAAAATGGCAGCCAGGAACGATATGCACACAGCAGGGACCACTAATGTACACAGTGGACATTGGAGAGAGCATTGTGAGATGCCATGCTGACCAGATTCTAGAGTCACAGGAACAACCCAAACCCATACCACGAGCAGGTGTACCTGGTAATCAACCCAAAGTACAGATTGCGTCTACCTCAGAAGCAGTGGTATTGGAAGCTGACGAACCAACCAATGACAATGAGCCAGAATCAACTCCGCCGCAAGAACAGGATACTCGAGAAAGGCGCTATCCAGTCAGGATCAGGAAGCCTCCTCAAAGACTGAACTTATAAATTATTATTTCAGTTGATGTATATAGTACAGAGAAAATTGTAATTGTAATTAGTTATTATTTAGCTGTTAAATGAATGTTATGTACTGTTTATCTAAAAGGGGAGGAATTGTTGTGTATGTACCTTTAAGAGAAGAACTGAATCTATACTGCAGTACCGGCAGTGACCACCCCTGTATATATAGCCATAGCAGGCTTCTGTACGTCAGTCTTAAGTTACCCTCTGTTCAGTAAATACCTTTTATTATTGTTCTCCTGCAGTCTGTGTATTATTTATACTCGGACACTACAGAGGCCATGACACTACACTTAAAGGAGATAATAGCTGAGCTGGAGAAACACGCCAGAACGGTAAATGCCCCCATTAGGGAGGATCGGAATGCGTCCGATCAGGCGGCGCAGAATGAAGCTTGTGTGCTATACAGGGCGTGGTTACTGGGCGATGGCCGCAGTAACCTGGAGGATTTAAAACAAGGTTTAGTCCCCTCCTGGATCAGCAACAAGCACCTCGCAGCCCTCCACCCTTTTAAGAATACATTGAGTCCGTGCCAGCTCAGACTAGCTTCAGAGGCCCAGCCAGTCCCAGTGGACTGTGGACGGTCTAATCACACCATTATGGGTATAGTGGTAAGAATGCCGGTGATGGGAAAGACAGCAAAACCCGCCCTGGTATAGAGGGTGGAGAACATTGGAGTCATTCAGGGGGGTGCGCACATTCGCTACACAGGGGTCCCACCTTACGTCATTCGATGGGAGCATGCAATGACGGGTACCGACCTCTCGGGGTGCCGGAGCCGGGGAGCACACATCATCCTGTGTCCCCAGCACTTGAATGCCCATTCAAAACCACAGTGCGGGTTCAGAACTGTTGGCGCGAAGCCTACAAATTGCACTATGGAGGCAATGGCACAAGGCCATGTGCCCCCGCAGGTGGCATATATAGGAGGTGGGACATACTGTGTCACCACTGCAGCGCCCCACTACCAGCATGGACAGCACGGTTGGTGTCCGGTTAGTGACAGCAGCTTCTGTTTCAAGCCCAGGGCAGAAGTTCAAGTGGCCCAAGAGCGAATTGTCCCCGTCCCTGAACCTTCCACCAAGATATTAAAAGCCGTTGTTGTTTCACAGAAACACTTCTGCACACTGGAGCAGAAGACTTTAGAGATAGGGGCAGGCATATTGGATATAGTGACCGCACCATGGTGGGACCTGTTCACTAATATAGAAGTCCCTTCCTGGATTAGGATAGCCTCCCACATTCTTGTAGTGTGCCAGGTTGTCATTGTAGTTTATTTGCTGTTTGTACACTGTAAAAAGGTCAAACATTCGCAAAAGTATGAGAATAGAGGGGAATGGAGGGAGCATTATGTACGGGTAGAAGAAGAGGCACCCGTTTAGATTTTGCTGCTTTGTATGAAGTTAAAGTTTTCCCTCCCTCCTCTGTATACATGTGCATTTTGAATTTTTCGTGTGTGTACTTAATTTTATGATTGAAGTTTTATTAGATGTGATGTTATTATTAAGAAGGTAATGTGTATGCACTAGGTGATGTAGGGGTATAAGGACCCCTTCCACGCCTGGAAGTAAGCTGTTAGATTTTGACTCCAAGGTATTGCCATCTATAGATGCTTAATGTATGAAATGGGAAATGCATGTGTCGTGGGGTCATAGATAGGTAAATACTGGGGATGGTTAGATTGTGGAAAGTCAGAAAATTTTGCTCACCCAGAATTATGATACTTCAAGCAAGTTACCGTATCATCAGGGGGAGGGTAGGATTCGCAAAATTGGACTTTGTATTAATAAGGGTCAAATTGCAGAAGAGGCCATGATTTTAAAGACTGTTTTAAAAGACGCCCAGAAATAGGGGAATACAAAATGGCCACCATACCATGTGACCAGCTTATTGGGACACTTTAAAATGGTTCCTGCACAACCTCAGACAGCTTTGTGGATTCAACACACAGTATGTTCTGGAAGCCGTTTCTGAAAGAACGAAACCAGACCCACACGTATACATATGGATTAGATGCAGATCCAGTCAAGATCGGCCTGGAAACAGAGGCCATCTAAATGTTGACCCAGACAAAAGAGGACAATTTCATATTCATGAAAACAGCACCCAGGACTAGATAACGAGATCAGCAGGACATTAAAAACAATGAAGGTAATTCCAGACCAGAGATGGGCCTTTACCGGCCGTTTAAAACATTAAAAAATATAATAACTACCTCGCTGTGCACCCAGCCCGCCAAAAGTTAAAAAAAGGCTAACCTGATTTTGGGCGGGAGACGGAAGTTTCTGGGAGAAAGGTATATCTGGAAGACTTTTTGGCAGTTGGACGCGGGTTTGAATCCGGACACTCAGAAGAAGAAGCAGGCACTCGGAGGAGGAAGAAGAACAAAGCCAACATCAAGAAGGCCATCTCGAAGCCGGCTCCTGCCCCGGGGAAACACATCAGGAGATCATCGACCATCCCCGGGCCATTGCCGGAACGAGAGGCCATCGACCCAACTTGGGAGAAGAAACAAAAAAAATAAAACCCCAAGAGAAGAAACCTTCCAGCCACCCCGTTTGGAAGAAGAAGAGATAAATCAAGCTGAAGAAGCGATGGGAGCCAGCCCAAGGCTCCTCTGACCAGGGTCGAGCCGACGATCCTCGACCCCGCCGACATCCAGGCCCGCCGGTGTCCAGCCACCCCCGACCCCCACCTCAGGAGAGAGGTGTGGCGCAGCTCGCAGGGGCTCCACGATCCACGTGGAGACGGAAAGCCTGAAAGGATCAAACACAGACTGGTTCAAAACCTTGCACTTCCTAGTGGGATTGGTGAGCATGTTTCTGGCCCTTCACAATCAGATCTAGATAGGTTTAATAAGGGGGTGGATTTAAGGGTACAATTAACATGAGTTGTTGTCCCTCGATGTTCCGTGTGTTTCCTTATTTCATGATGATCTTTGTAGAGTATAAGATGCCTGTATTTGCCTTAGTTAGTACTGTGTCGTTATGATTTGTTTGTGTGTTTTTCCCTCCCATGTACTCTCTTATCTGCTTGCATTTGATTTGATAATTTTCCTTATGCAATAAAATTTCATTTTGTTTCATCAAACTTGGTCTACACGAGTTTTCTTTACATTGTAGTTCCTGCCCCAAAGACCAGAGTATAGAATCTAAGGGGCGAGTGGGTCGAACCACTCAAGGTTTTACTGTGCAAGAGAGAGAGGCCTCTAGAGAGAGAAACCTCAGGGACATCTCTCAAGGAAAACCCCTTACACCTTGCTCACTTTCCTGCTGCTCCTGTCTCGACACCTTTGGCGGGCATCCTCTGGGGTGGCGAGCCTATGAGGGCTCGCCAGCAGTCTGCTTCTCTAATGGCTGTGCAGAGGTTGAGACCTCTATCTCCATTGGGTGTGGACTCTGGCGGGGCTGTGACCGAGGGCTCTGCAGTGGCATGGAAGTGTAAGCGCTTGGAGAGGAGCCCCCTCATCCTTGAGGTCTGCCACCAAACTTCCTCTCATGGGTCAGGTCCCCCTCAGTGCCTGCAGGTGGCTTGAGAGCAGCTTGCTGCACATCAGGTGTGCCATGGGGACCTGTATCTACAATGGCAGTCCTACTTAGAAGGACTTCCATGAAGGTCTAGTTTTTCTGTTCAATAGATGCCCATCGCTCCTCAAGAGATGTCATTCTATTCTGAACACTCACCATGTTTTCCATACCTTGGCGACTAACCTCCTCCATGGCCGTAGCCCTTCTCTCCTCTACTGTAGCCAGCCTATCCATGGAGGCAGCAATCATTTCCATGTAGGTAGCCATCCTTTCTGTGTTGATGCATTCATGCGCCATTGACTCCACAAAGGCTCTGCTCGTATTCGCTATGGACCTCCATTTGCTCCATACTCGCAGCGACCCTGGAGAAAAAACCTGCCAGAGACTCCTGCATTTGTGCATGGAGTTCCATCACCTCTGATCTTACGGATGGACCCAGAGGCAGAGGGTAGACATGCAGCTGAGCCGAGCTGGCGGAGCCCTGCACCCTCTGACGAGGACTCTACACTGCTGTCCCTGTCTCCACAATCTGCTGATGCTCACTTGTGATCTGTGATACACCAGGTGACAACTCTACTCTATGTCCCGAAGGTCCCACCGAGGTGTGAGTGTCTGCGCTGATGCTGGGTCCGCTTATTTCTGCTGATGCTGCGCCCTCAGAGGTTGCAGATTCCTCTGAGGAGTCTGGCTGCTCAGGCTCTTCCTTCTGCACACTGGGGACGGGGGCTCTCGATGGTCCTGTGGGGGAGTCAAGGAAAAAGTTAGAGATGTGTTTCCAAGATTACATGCTAATTGCATTTTGCAGATGATCATAAGTCCATATGATGTAGCTTCACAATCATTATCAGTGACTCATGCAATGCCAATGAGAGAGACGGAAAACTATTCTGTCACCAGCTTGCGGGGATGCTCCTTTCTGTCCTTCCCCAACTTCCGTATCTCGGTCAGCCCCGACAATCTCCAGGACGCCTTCCTCCCAGAGGGTGAGCTGGGCTACTGAGGGCAGCCCTCCTCCTGTCCTGGCTTGCTCTCTCCTGTTGTGAGCTCTCTTTTCCTGCAATGACGGAGACAAGTGGAGGTTGAATGAGAATGAAGGAGTGAGTGCAGAGATTGCATAGCATAGGTACTTAGAATGAGACAAAGATGGAGTGAGTTTGCAAGTCCAAGGGCTCTCCCTGTGTGTAGTCAGTTGTGTTCAAAGCATCAGAGTGAGAGGGATTGTGAGGGCTGCATGGTGGCGTAGTTCTGTGAATGTGAGCATAGAGAGAGAGGGAATGGGTAAGGGTGCATGGATGTGAGTGTCTAGTGGTATCTGCAGGAAGAGATTGGTAAAGCTGAGTGCTGGTGAGGAAATGCAATGGGGATCAGATTAATGGTGATGGAAACTTCATACAGTACTTACTTTTGCAGTGCGAAGAAGGTCATGGAATCTTTTCCTGCACTGCAACCACGCTCTTCGTGTGAGCCCCAAGGAGTTGACTTGACCTGCCACCTGAAGCCACACAGCCTTGGTCTGGCTGGGAGGCCTCTTCCTCCCTGAAGAAGGGAACAGGACCTCCCTGTGGGCCCTAGCACCATCCAGTAATGCCTGTAGTGAAGCCTCATCAAATTTGGGGGCAGATCTGGCCCTCCCGCTGGCCGTTGCTCCTGCAGGCTCCTGTGCCATCTTAATGGTGAAGTTTGAGAGCCTGCAGAGGAAGCAAGGCTTGCTGTGGACCTTAAAAGCAGCAGCAACGATGACGTCATATTCTGCAACTTTCTGACTGGAAATATTCAATTGCCAAGGCTTCCCACATGCTGGAAATCAATTGGCCAATTGAGTTAAAATTGCATCAGTCTCACAGATCCATTTACAATCGTGTGGGAATCACTACATTTGGGGAACCCGCCAATTCCCCGCACCTGAGTTAAAATCGACCCCTGCATCTCCGACAGTGCAGCACTCCCTCAGTGCTGCACTGAAGTGTCAGTCTAGATTATGCGCTCAAGGTCTTGGAGTGTGGCTTGATTCAGAGATGAGAGTGCTACCATTGAGCCACGGATGACACAAGGCTGATAAACATAACACTGGAGCAGAGGCAGCCGACCTGAGCGGGAGCAGAGTGGGAGCGGAGCTGGGAGCAACTCAACGCAGGCAGAATTTTAAAGAGTGACGTTAGAGTAAAAAACCTAAAGTGACGTCAGCACAAGGGAAGGATCTGATGGGTGAGTAGCTGGTGAGCATTTTTTTAAGTCTAAGTTAATTTCTGTTAAGTTAGTTAATAGTCATATAAATAGATGCATGGCAGGGCACCTTAGTCCCGTGGAATGCACATCTTGTGCCATGTGGGAAATCCAGGACGCTTCCATGATCCTGGACAACCACATGTGCAGGAAGTGTTGTCAGCTGGAGGATCTAGAGCTCTGGGTTTCAGAGCTTGAGCAGCAGCTGGCGTCACTGCGATGCATCCGTGAGGCTGAGAGCAATGTGGATAGCATGTTTCAGGAGGTGATCACCCTGCAGCTTAAGAGTGTGCAGGCAGAGAGGGAATGGGTGACCGCCAGACAGACAAGGAGGACCAGGCAGGTAGTGCAGGAGTCCCCTGGGTGCATCTCGCACTCTAACCAGTATTCGAATACTGGTGAGGGCGATGGTTCCTCTGGGGAGTACAGCCAGAGCCAAGTCCACGGCACCACGGGTGGCTCAACTGTACAGGGAGGGGGGGGGTGGGGGGAGGAGGAAGGAGATCGGGAAAGCAATAGTGATAGGGGATTCAATAATATGGGGAATAGACAGGCGTTTCTGTGGCCACAGACGTGATTCCAGGATGGTATGTTGCCACCCTGGTGCCAGGCTCAAGGATGTCACTGAGCGGCTGCAGAACTCTCTGAAGGGAGAGGGTGAACAGCCTACCATATCGGTGTCAACAACATAGGCAGAAAGAGGGATGAGGTCCTGCAGGCAGATTTTAGGGTGCTCGGAAAGAGACTAAAAAGCAGGACCTCAAAGATAGTAATCTCCGGATTACTCCCAGTGCTACGAGTTAGTGAGTATATAGAAATAGAAGGATAGAGCAGATAAATGCGTGGCTGGAGAGATTTTGCAGAAGGTAAGGCTTTAGATTCCTGTAACATTAGGACTGGTTCTGGGGGAGGTGGAACCTGTACAGGCCGGATGGGTTGCACCTCAACAGAGCCGGGACCAATATCCTCGCGGGGGGGTTCTACTGCTGTTGGGGAGGGTTTAAACTAATTTGGCAAGGGGATGGGCACCAGGATGTAGCATTAGAAAGGAGAAACAAGGTGCACAAAGGATTGGGAGAGACAGATAGCATTAGAGTAAGAAATAGTACGGTATTAGGTGGGGTCAGACTAAGAGAAAATACAAGAGGGTCTAAGAGGGTTTACAGTGCATGTATGTAAACGCACAAAGCGTGGTAAATAAGGTTGGTGAGCTGCAGGCGCAAATAGCTGCATGGGGCTATGATGTTGTGGCAATAATGGAGACCTGGCTCAAAAAAGGGCAGGATTGGCTACTAAATACCCCTGGATATAAGTTGTTCAGGAAAGATAGGGAAGGAAAGAAAGGAGGTGGGGTGGCAGCATTGATTAAGGAGAATATTACAGTGCTGGAGAGAGAGGACGTCCTGGTGGAGTCAAGGGCAGAATCTATTTGGTTAGAATTAAGAAACAATAGAGGTGCCATTACACTACTAGGTGTATTCTATAGGCTACCTACTAGTGCGAAGGATATAGAGGAGCAAATTTGCAGGGAAATTACAGACAGGCGCAAGAACTATAGATAGTGATAATGGGGGACTTCAATTATTCTAATATAGACTGGAATAGTAATAGTATAAAGGGCAGAGAGGGGGAAGAATTTCTGAAGTGTGTTCAGGAGAACTTTCTTGATCAGTATGTTTCTGGTCCAACGAGAAAGGGGAAGGCTCGATCTGGTTCTGGGGAATCAGGTAGGTCGGGTGGATCAATTTTCAGTAAGGGAACATTTAAGGAACAGTGATCATAGTATCATAAGGTTTAGGTTCGCTATGGAGAAGGACAAAGAGCAATCTAGAGTCAAAATACTTAACTGGAGGAGGGACAATTTCAGTGGGTTGAGAACGAAGCTGGCCCGGGTAAATTGGAATCAAAAATTGGCAGGCAAAACTATAATTGAACAATGGGCTACCTTTAAAGAGGAGATGTTTTGGGTACTGTCGAGGTACATTCCCACGAGTGTGAAAATTAGGGCAACCAAAGCCAGAGCTCCTGGGCTGACAAAAGAGATAGAGAGTAAGATAAAGCAGAAAAATGGGGTGTATATTAGATGTCAAGTTGAGAATACAAATGAGAACCAGGCTGAATACAGAAATTCAGAGGGGAAGTGAAAAAGGAAATAACAGGGGCAAAGAGGGATTATGAGAATAGACTGGCAGCTAACATAAAAATAAATCCAAAAGTCTTCTATAGGCATATAAATGGTAAACAAGTAGTAAGAGGAGGGGAGGGGCCGATTATGAAACAAAAAGGAGACCTACACATGGAAGCAGAGGGCATGGCTGAGGTACTAAATGATTACTTTGCATCTGTCCTTACCAAGGAAGAAGATGCTGCCAAAGTCATAGTGAAAGAGGAGGTAGTTGAGATAGTGGATGGCATAAAAACTGAAAAAGAGGAGGCACTAGAAAGGTTGGCTGTACTTAAAGTAGATAAGTCAGCAGGACTGGATGGGATGCATCCTAGGATGCTGAGGGAAGTAAAGGTGGAAATTGCGGAGATACTGGCCATAATCTTCCAATCCTCCTTGGATACGGGGGTGGTGCCAGAGGACTGGAGAATTGCAAATGTTATAGCCTTATTCAAAAAAGGGTGTAAAGATAAACCTAGCAACTACAGGCCAGTCAGCTTAACCTCGGTGGTGGGGGAGCTTTTAGAAACAATAATCTGGGACAAAATTAACAGTCACTTGGACAAGTGTAGATTAATTAAGGAAATCCAGCATGGATTTGTTAAAGGAAAATCATGTTTAACCAACTTGATTGAATTTTTTGATGAGGTAACAGAAAGGGTTGATGAGGGCAATGTGGTTAACGTGGTGTATATGGATTTCCAAAAGGCTTTCGACAAAGTGCCACATAATAGGCTTGCCAGCAAAGTTGAAGCCCATGGAATAAAAGGGACAGTGGCAGCATGGATACAAAATTGGCTAAGTGACAGGAAACAAAGAGTAGTGGTGAACGGTTGTCTTTCAGACTAGAGAAAGGTATACAGTGGTGTTCCCCAGGGATTGGTACTCAGACCACTGCTTTTCTTGATATATAGTAATGATTTGTACTTAATGCTTTTATCCGACCATGACTCCACCAAAATCCAAGGGGACAAGTCATAATTAGGGCAGTCAATTAATCACGATTTATGCGTTCATTTATTTGGAGATTAATTTTTTAACGCAAGTTAAATGCAGAGGTTACCAGAAGGCTACCTAAGTTTGAATAAGGTTTTTCCTACCAACAGCCAAGAGCGTTAGCCTGCTGAACTGTGGCTTCCTCTTCTGCTGGTGGTGTACCTGAATAAGCATGCGCTCCTTTCTCTGCTAGGTGCAAACCAACTTGGTACCACAGAGCCAAATTCTTGTTCATAAAAGAAAGACTTGCATTTATATAGCATCTTTCATGACCTCAGGATGTCCCAGAGTGCTTTACAGCCAATGAAGTACTTTTGAAGTGTAGCCACTGTTGTAATGTAAGAAATGTTGTAATTTTGAAAAGTAAAACTTAAAGGCACAGCAGATGATTTTTCCCAATTGAGTAGAAATTCAATTCAGAGCTGCCTATTTTATGCCTGCAAAAGGAGTAGTTAGCAGTTGAAAATTGGGTGCTGGCAGGGAGGCACCTCTTTTACCCCTTTGATGCCCAAGGCATACTTGATGCAATCTCTGGGCAGGCCTATAAATGGGAAAGTAGCTCATCCGCCTGCTAAATATGCAAATTAGGGTCCATGCCAGTTATAGAACCCCGATTGCAAAATTCTGTTTACAAATAGGCAGAGCGTGTGCCACCCACTGTCTGCCCGTTTGTACCAGGTGGTGAGCGGCCTAACCGCTGGAGACCCCTCAAAACACAGCCCAGGAAATTTAGGCCTAGAAATTGGGTTGGGGTGCCAAAGTGGCGCAAAAGTCGCCTGAGCGCAGGATTTAGCGCAGCGATCGGAGTGATACCGATCGCCAGAAATTCAGTTTCAGTGCCCCTCGAGGGACACGGGGCGAGGCTCGAGGCGCTATGCGTCCATCTTAGGGCGCTGAAACTGATTATCGCAGCGCAACGTGCCGCAGCGCCACACGCTGCGGCACAGCACGCTGCGGTACTGCAGGCCTTCCTCCCACTGTTAAGGGGGAGGTGCCTGCACCAGCGCGATCCCCGCTCGCGAGTGCCGGCAAATGAGCCCCGCACCAAGGAGAAGTGCCGGGCTCTCGGGAAACAGCCGGCAATGCCGCGGGGAGGGGGTTAGGAGGCCGGGGACGGAGGTGCTGGCAGGCGGCCACCGAAAAAGCGGCCGCCCCGCACCTCCACCTTAACTTGCGCCGCTGCCAGCACAGTAAGGCCCCGTTAAACGGGCGCGGGTAGCGAACGGCGCAACAGCGGCGTTCGCTACCAACTATCGTGAACGGGGCACGAATGGGGCGCTGCGCACACCAATGACGTCATCGGTGGCGGCGCAGCGCAACAGGCTAACGCCACCATTAGCGCCCCTCCTGAATATCGCGGGAGGCGCAGCCAGTGGTGCTACAGCCACTGCCTGCCTCTTTAGGCGCTAACAGGTGACGCTACTCACCCAATTTCTCCCCCTTAGATTTTTAATTTTGCTGGACCCAGGAGTTCTCCTCCTGGGCCCACATAAAGACTCCAGTTCGTGGTAGGCCTGTTCGATTAATCCACTCTCCCCTCCCACCAGGACCTGACCTACCAGCTGGCTCAGCACAAGGGCTGTCATATATCACTCCCCCCCACAACTGACTAGCTGTGGCAGCGCACTTGTCTGGCGTCCGCAGCTTGTTGGTGGCAGTTAAGTGAGGCCCGAACCCAAATTTGGATCCGGGAATACAGGGTTCATTCCCTGGTTTGTGTTGAGTTATCCAATTTTGCCCGTGGTAAATAGGAAGGGCTGGAGAAGATAAGTGGAAAACTCAGCCAGAACTCTCTGTTCAGCCCATCATCCTGTGACCTCTGCTGCAAAGTATGCATGTAGGTTGAGAATGGGATTGTACTTGACTGTGGCCAGATAATTCACTAGTACTCACTGCCTTAGTTCTTATGTGAAGCTTTCCCACTTGGTTGAGATATTGGAGGGCAGCCACATAAGAAGGTAAAAGATTTACATATTTCCAACAGCATGTTATCAAGATTTTGATGACGTACTATTGATCCAGGGTCAATTATCCTGTTCCTCTCCTCATATTTAATCAGTTTCAAAGCCTTGACATTATTTTGCCTATCATTTCAAACACAAGCCCTAAATACAAGTGTTTCCAAACTGAGAATACATAAAATTGTTCCTCATCCATCCATTCTGCCTCCAGAAATGATTTGATATGATTTACCCTGCAGAGACGAATGCCACTTTTCTCACACATCTGCCATTCTCAAATTAATATTTCACATCACTGGAAATCAAAATGACACAAGTGTGAAAATAACCAAGAAAGGAGCTAACTCAGTATGTGTACGTATTCACCTTGTTAAGTACTTACCCACAGATTACTTCCATGGTTTTGGAAGTCATTTTTCTCCAGTTTTCTATCCATATTCCTTCTTTCCTGAGCTGGCGACTTGTGCTAGTAGACTGTTACACAAGAAATTGGAGGATGGGGGTGGCGGGGGAACGGTGGTGCATCTTGGATCAATCCCGAGCCTGAATGGATAGGCCCGTGGCCCACCCAATGTTAAAGAAAAGAAAGACTTGCATTTATATAGCACCTTTCACGACCACCAGATGCCTCAAAGCACTTACAATGAAGTACATTTGGAGTGTAGTCACTGTTGTAATGTGGGAAATGTCGCAGCCAATTTGCGCACAGCAAGCTCCCACAAACAGCAATATGCTAATGACTAGATAATCTGTTTTTGTTTTGTTGGTGGATGGATAAATATTAGCCAGGGCACTGAGATAATTCCCCTGCTCTTCTTCGTAATAGTGCCATGGGATCTTTTACGTCCACCTGAGAGGGCAGACGGGGCCTCGGTTTAACGTCTCATCTGAAAGAGGGCACCTCAAACAGTGCAGCACTCCCTCAGCACTGCACTGGAGTGTCTGCCTATCTTTATGTGCTGCAAGTCCCTGGAGTGGGACTTGAACCCACAACCTTCTGACCTCAGATGCGAGTGTGCTACCCACTTTTTTTTAATATATATTATTGATTGAACATTAAAAACATTTACAACATCATGATCATTCCATTGTATCATACAAATCCATTCCGGTGCTCTGCACAGCCATTCCTCCACTACATATTAACATCAAAACCTAAAGTTTAATTTGTCTCCCATAACATATGCAGTAATAATTGATTCTACTTTAAAGATAGTATTTTATGATCAATTTTTAAATTCCTTTCTGAATAAAACATCAACAGAGCCTTATAATGATCTTTTAGCTTATATTTAAAATTCACTTTTAGATTTATTCTCCTCCCCTTAAAAACCAGAGCATTCCTTCTTTGCACAATCACGAATCTAGCCAAACTGAACATTAAATTAATTGCCGCTCCGCTAGACTTGGGCAGTTTCTTAAAATCATACTTAAAATCCTTTAACTGCAGACATAACGCCAGTAAATGGGACAGAGTCTCATCCCGTGTCCCACACACTGGGCAAGTTGCCCCCTCCACTCACCCAAACTTACATAAGACCATCATAGTAAAAATCCAGATATGAGCCAATTTGAAATCCAGTTCCATCCACTCTGGACATTTAAAATTCGCCCAGAATCCCTTCCAAATCCTGTTGAAGTCCAGCTGTGGGTATATACTTTGCCAAAACTCCTGACCAGCAGGTGCCTTGAATCTCCATTCTCTAAATACCCCATAGAAATCTCGAGTATTACAGTTGATAATTTGGACCAACTCCTCCCCTTTCTCCAGCAAAAAGCTTGGAAAAGTGGGATGCATTTTATTTCCTTTGGAGATTTCCGCATTTATTTCTTCCATCCAATCCTGTGGCATTGCCCTCACAATCTTCTCATACATGATCA
This sequence comes from Somniosus microcephalus, assembly GCF_052327205.1. Taxonomy (NCBI): domain Eukaryota; kingdom Metazoa; phylum Chordata; class Chondrichthyes; order Squaliformes; family Somniosidae; genus Somniosus; species Somniosus microcephalus. The sequence continues at coordinate 228,376,534 of NC_140993.1, read as the reverse complement.
TAATTGTTTTTTCCTCTACCTCCTGATCTTCCTCCCAAACCATGTTCCTCACTATCGCTTCCGGCAACCAACCTGGAATTACCTCATATAATACATCTTTCAAATTTATAATACCAGCTTTTATAAAAGCTTGATTAAATAATACATCTCCTTCAATGTTGATCCACCTGTTCATAAATAAGGGCTGATGTAAAAATTCCTCAGCACCCTTGGGCATAAACTGCACACTTTTTAAAAAATTGGGCCCAAGTCTGTACAACCTCCTTATAAAACCTAGGGAGAGGTTTAATCAATTTCAAAAACATATTATTGTATTCAATATACTATATCCCCTGCCCTCCTATCCCACTTTGTTTTTAAAAAATGCTCAGAACAACTCTTCCAAAAACTTGTATCTGACTTCTGAAGAAATCTCTTCACCCATTTGAATCTAAAGGATTTTTTCTTAAAATCAATATCTGGGAAATTGAGTCCTCCCTGATTTCTCCATCCGATGATGGTATTGTAAGCAACAAAGGCTGTTTTCCCTTCCCATAAAAACCTCACATAAGCCTCTCGGATGGACTTTTCCACCCACTCAGGAATATCCTCCACCGTCAATAAGTACCACAGCTTAGATAGCAGGAGAGTGGACACCACTGTCATTCTTCCTTGCACTTTTAACCACCGTTTTTCCCATCTTCCCAAAATCTTTTTAATTTTCATAACCTTCAGTTCCCAATTTAATTGATCTACTTCATTCCTGTCCTTCTTGCACCCCAGATTCACCCCCAGAACTTCCAAAACCTCTACCACCTTAAAGGGGCTTTCCTCCAACCATTCCCCCCTACCCCTTCCCGCAACCAGGCATTGGGACTTACTATAATTCACTCTGGCTCCTGAAGCTCTACAATACTCCTCCACTACTCCTATAGCTTTCCTCACTGACTCCCCATCTTTCAACGTTAAGGTTGTGTCATCTGCATATTGGTGTATCACCGACACCCGCCCGGAACTGGGAACCGCAATCCCGACTACACCTTGTTCCTTTCGCATCATGTAACCTAATTGTTCTGCTACCAATGTGTACAACAATGGGGATAGGGGACAACCCTGTCTCGCTGACCTCTGTATCAGAAAATACTTGGATAAAAAACCATTACATTTAACACAGCTAAATATGTTTGAATAAAAAATCCTTATCCACTCAATTAAATTTTCCCCGAAACCAAACGCTTCCAAAACCATCAATAAAAGCTCATGAGAGTCCCTATCAAAGGCTTTCTCTTGATCTATCTTTAACACATATGCCTCCCTCCCACTCTCTTCCATGAGCTCTATCGCATCACGGATTGAGACCACAGAGTTTGCGATGTCCCGGCCTATGACTCCATAGGACTGAGAGGGCAAAACTATCTGCGGCATCACCTCCTTCATATGATTTGCCATAACCCTCGCCAAGATCTTATAGTTCACATTTAATAATGTGACGGGCCTCCAATTCTTTAGATGTCTTCTATCCCCTTTATTTTTATAAGCTAAGCTTATGACACCTCTCCTCATAGATGGGGCCAGGCTTCCCTCAATTTTAATCGCCTTAAAAACCTCTAAGAGCAATGGACTTACAATCTCTAAAAATTCTTTACAAAATTCTGCACTTAGTACATTGGTCCCTGGGTTTCCCCCAAACCCCCCCCCCCACTTCATTCCACTTATTGTTACTTTTATTTCTGCTAATTCTAGTTCTTTGTCACACATGCTTCTCTCATCCTCCTTTAAACCCTCTTCAATAAAACCACTAACCTTCTCCATTGCCAAATTGGAAATTGTATATAACTCTTGATAAAAGCTACTAGCCGCCTCCAAAATCTCCCCACTTTCATTAATGATCTTCTCCCCAAACTTTAACTCTCCAATTAATGATAATCTCTGTCGCAGCTTCTCTTGCTCCAGAAAATATCTGGTGCATCTTTCACCCTCCAATGCATCTCTAGCCTTTGCACGGAGAATGGCCCCCTTGCATTTTTCAGCTTGCAATAATTCCCACTCTTCCTTTAAAGCCACCCGCTTAGACTCTGCTCCCTTATCCCTTCCGTCAACCACTTTACAGATATCCGTAAACCTTCTGTTTATATTTTCTTCTTGACACTGGTTAGCTTCCCATAACGTACCAAAAAAACTTTTACATCATATTTGAAATTGTCCCACCAAACTCTTCTTTCTTTCAAGAACAAAGATTCCTTCTGAGCATTCTTTACTATATTTAAAATCCCTTCTTTATAAGCAATTTCTTTCAGGTACTGATGGTTTAAAATCCACACCCCTGGACCAATCTTAACTCTGCTGTTCCTAACTCTAAGAACCAAAGCCGAGTGGTCATTAAAAAATACTATTTTGTAATAAATCGCAATCACCTCAGAAATTAACCCTTCCCGCATTAACACAAAATCTATTTGTCTCTGTTTTACAACGTCACCCACCCAACCTCTTCCGGAGAACTCCATTTTTATGGGATTCCGATCCCTCCATAAGTCTCTCAAATTTAAATTTGCCATCATTTTAATAATCATCCCTCTTGATTTATCATCCTTAAAGGCCATCTGGGCTGAAATCTCCATCCAAGATAAAAATACATTAAAATCCCCCAATATTTCAGTGAATAACCACCGAAAAAACTCGCGACGCTTGCAATGGTCGTTCGGTGCATAGATATTAAAGAGATCACAAGTAAATTCCTTCATTTTTACCTTTAGCTGTAAAAATCTCTCCTCAGTGTCCTTCTCCACCAAGGCAATGTTCTCTTTTATGGACGGACAGGGGTCGATTTTAGGTCAGGTGCGGGGAATTGACGGGTTCCCCGAATTTAGTGATTCCGACACGATTGTGAATGGATCTGTGAGATTGATGCAAATTTAACACAATTGGCCAATTGATTTCCAGCGTGTGGGAAGCCTTGGCAATTGAGTATTTCCAGTCAGAAAGTCGCAGAATATGGCGTTATCATTGCTGCTGTTTTTAAGGTCCACAGCAAACCTTGCTTCTTCTGCAGGCTTCCAACCTTCAACATTAAGATGGCACAGGAGCCTGCAGGAGGAACGGCCAGCGGGAGGGCCAGATCTGCCCCCAAGTGTCCTTTGCTGCTTGGTGCGCTCGGCTCGTTAAGAAAAAAGCATTTCACTGACTGGGTTTCACTTGTTGTATTTGGTTATGTGACAAATAAAATTGAAATTGAAATTTGATGAGGCTTCACTACAGGCATTACTGGATGGTGCTAGGGCCCACAGGGAGGTCCTCTTCCCTTCTTCAGGGAGGAAGAGGCCTCCCAGCCAGACCAAGGCTGTGTGGCTGGAGGTGACAGGTCAAGTCAACTGCTTGGGACTCACACGAAGAACATGGTTGCAGTGCAGGAAAAGATTCCATGACCTTCTTCGCACTGCAAAAGTAAGTACTGTATGATGTTTCCATCACCCTCAATCTGATCCCCATTGCCTTTCCTCACCAGCACTCAGCTTTAGCAATCTCTTCCTGCACATCCCACTAGACACTCACATCCATGCACCCTTACCCATTCCCTCTCTCTCTATGCTCACATTCACAGAACGATGCCACCATGCAGCCCTCACACTCCCTCTCACTCTGATGCTTTGAACACAACTGAAAACACACAGGGAGGGCCCTTGGTCTTGCAACCTCACTCCATCTTTTTCTCCTAAGTATCTATGCTATGTAATCTCTGCACTCACTCCTTCATTCTCACTCAACCTCCACTTTTCTCTCTCATTGCAGGAAAAGAGAGCTCACAACAGGAGAGAGCAAGCCAGGACAGGAGGAGGGCTGCCCTCATTAGCCCAGCTCACCTCCTGGGAGGAAGGCGTCCTGGAAATTGCCAGGGCTAACCGAGATGTTGACGTTGGGGAAGGACAGGCAGGAGCATCCCCGCAAGCTGGTGACAGATTAGTTTTCCATCTCTCTCATTGGCATTGCATGAGTTGCTGATAATGATTCTGAAGCTACATCATATGGACTTATGATCATTTGCAAAATGCAATGTGCATGTAACCTTGGCATCACATCTCTAACTTTTTCCTTGACTCCCCCACAGGACCATCGAGAGCCCTGTCCCCACTGTGCAGGAGGAAGAGCCTGAGCAGCTAGACTCCTCAGAGGAATCTGCAACGTCTGAGGGCACAGCATCATCAGAAATAAGCGCACCCAGCACCAGCGCAGACACTCACACCTCGGTGGGACCTTCGGGACATAGAGTAGAGTTGTCACCTGGTGTATCACAGCTCATAAGTGAGCATCAGCAGATTGTGGAGACAGGGACAGCAGTGGAGAGTCCTCGTCGGAGGGCGCAGGATTCTGCCAGCTCGGCTCAGCTGCATGTCGACCCTCTGCCTCTGGGTGCATCCATAAGATCAGAGGTGATGGAACTCCAGGCACAGATGCAGGAGTCTCTGGCAGGTTTTGTCTCTAGGGTCGCTGTGAGTGTGGAGCGAATGGAGGAGTCCATAGCGAACATGAGCAGAGCCTTTGTGGAGTCATTGGCGCATGAACGCATCAACACGGAAAGGATGGCTACCTACGTGGAAATGATTGCTGCCTCCGTGGTAAGGCTGGCTACGGTAGAGGAGAGGAGGGCTATGGCCATGGAGGAGGTTAGTCGCCAGGTGTAATGTTCGCAAAATTTCCACATTCCCCCAAGGTTATTAATAAAAGGGACCCTGTATGAACAATTTTAAAAGGGATACCCAAAAAGATGGTGTCCGCACCTCGTGACCAAAAGCCTGTAAGAATTTAAAATCTTGGACTCTGTGGCACAAACAGGCAGTTTTGGGAAATCGAACCTTAAAATGCATTTCTGTGAAAAGGACTTTTTGCTTGAAAAGCCAGACAGCCAAGCAAACACTGAATATGCATTGCGTCATAGAAACATAGAAACATAGAAGATAGGAGCAGGAGTAGGCCATTCGGCCCCTCAAGCCTGCTCCGCCATTCAATGCGATCATGGCTGATCATCCAAATTCAGTACCCGGTGTTAGATCCGTGTATCTTGATGTTCTGTGTCCTTCAATAACTAGACAAGAGACTGCAGGGAACAATCAACAGGTGTTTACTGGATGAGGGTTACTCTAAAACTAACTGTACAGATCCCTACTCAGGGTTTATATACAGGTGTGGTCACTGCCGGTAGTACAGTATACAGGAGCTGTAAAAAGTAGTTCTCCCCTTAAAGGTACATACATTACAATTTCTCCCCTTTTAGATTAACAGTACCATAACATTCATTAAACAATTAAATATAAACTAATTACAATTAACACTTTTAACATGCAACATTAACTGAAAATAGTCCATTTATAAATTCAGTCTTAGGGGCGGCTTCCTGATCCTTTCTGGACAGCGCCTTTCCTGAGTGTCTTGCTCTTGGTGCGGAGGCGATTCTGGCCCCCTGTCATCGGTTGGTTCATCAGCTTCCGATGCTACTGTTTCTGGGGTAGATGCTAGCTGTATGTCGGGTTCATCACCAGGTACGCGAGACATGGGGTTGACTCATTCCTGTGACTCTAGCATCTGGTCGACATGGCGTCTCACAATGTTCTCCCCAACATCCACTGTGTACATTAGTGGCCCCAGCCGTGTGCATATCGTTCCTGGTTGCCATTTCTCTGTTCGGTAGTCGGGGGCCAAGATTGGTTGCCCTACATTGAAGCTCCTTGTCGGCTTCTCATTGATGTGCTGGAATTGCTTATTCTCAACATCTCTTCGTACATTTGGTCTGAGCAAATCCAGATGAGATCTCTGTATCGATTTGTATGTGGGTTCAATGACGAGACATTTATGAAAGAGAATATCTTTTAATCTAAAGTCTGTTCAACTCTTTATACAGCATTACAAGAGACACCATGCTAGTGATCCATCTAAAGTGAAAGCAAAACTAAACTAAACTCTGCCTCTGTCACATGCCCTCTGCTGGTCAGGCATAAGTAATCAATCAGGCAAACATGCTGGTAAGGCATCATAATCAAACAGGCAAATACAATCACTATTTGCTGATATCATTACATCTCCCTTTCTTAAAACAAAATTATTTTACTTTTAACTAACAACATGTTTTCTTTGTATTAATCTGCATTTTAACTGTAACACTTAATGAACTTACATTATCATTATCATGATCAAGGTTTTTTAACCTTGCTTTGTGTGTTCACATGAAATATGCAAATACACTAGAACTTGAAGAAAGAATAAGATAACATTACTTCCTTCTATAACAATAGTCCTTAAATTTGCTCAATGAGTCTCTCAGGAGGCTTCACGCATTTTGAGGATTTTCTGATTGATTGTCCTTGAATCTGAGTTGTTGCCTCAGATGATGTGTTCTCAGCTGTGTGATCCGGTTGTTCAACAGTATCAGTCTTTTGACCTGCTGTGTGATCAGGTTGTTCAACAGTATCAGTCTTTTGACTTGCTGTGGCTGGTCCCATGAGAAGATCTCGACGATTTCTTCTCAGAACAGCACTCTCATCCGTCTGAATGGTGTATGATCTTGGTTGAACTTCACTCAGGACAGTTCCCTTCTGAGTCCATATGTTTGTTTTGTCTTTGAACCTTACTTGGTCACCAGTGTGGAGTTCAGGTAGGTTTTGTGTTCCTTTGTCATAGTAGTACTTTTGCTTTTCTTTCTGTTGTTCTTTGAACTTCCTCACTTTCTCCCCCTCTTTTGTTTTCAGGAGGTTCTCCGGGATGGGTAGGTTTGACCTTAGCCGACGTCCCATCAGGAGTTGGGCTGGTGACTTACCACACTCGAGCGGCGTTGTGCGGTATACAAGCATGCTCTGGTAGAAGTCAGTTCCACTGTCTTTTGCCTTGTACATCAGTCTTTTCACTGTCTGGACTAATTTTTCCACTAGACCATTGGACTGTGGAAAGTGAGAACTTGACGTTGTGTGGACAAAGTCCCACTCTTTGACAAAGTGTCGGAAACTTGCATTGTAAAACTGGGGTCCGTTGTCTGTGAAGACCTCGTTTGCCACACCATGTCTGGAGAATATGGCTTTCATACATGTTATCACAGCATCTGCAGTGGTGGTGTACAGTCTACAAACCTTTGGATACAGGGAGTAATAGTCTGTGACTATAAGATAGTCCTTCCCTTGACATACGAATAGGTCAGCACCTACCTTCTGGTAAGGTCTGTCTGGCACTGGGTGTGGCTTTACTGGTTCTACCGGATTGCTTGCTCGATATTTTAGGCATATTGTGCAGTTTGACACCTCATTTGTCACATCTTGGTTGATTCGTGGCCAGTACATCACCTCTCATGCACTTTTCTTACACTTTTCGATTCCCAGATGTCCTCCATGGATCTTTTAGCATCTCTTTTCTCAGACTCTTTGGGATAACTATTTTACTTCCTTTGTAGATGATGTCTTCGACCACTGATAGTTCTGCCCTGCAGTTCCAGTACTCTGCCATGTCAGGTGAGCAGTCTTGCTTCATGTTGGGCCATCCACCCAAGATGCTTTTCCTCAGTCGTCTCATTGTTTCATCTTTGTTTGTCTCAGTCTTTATGAGCTCCATTTTTGCATCTGCTATGGGCAGTGCACTTGTGATCATGTCCACGTAGGCGTTCACTTTTTCATCCATTTTGGTGTTTGCGGGCTCACTTGGGTCAACAGCTCTAGACAACGTGTCTGCTGTATACATCAGCTTACCCGGTGTGTACGCAACATTCAGTGTATAGCGTTGCAGCCTGATCATCATTCTTTGTATTCTAAGCGGAGAGCTATTTAGTGGCTTTTGGAACAATGCAATCAAGGGATTATGGTCAGTCTCTACACTGATTGCTTGTCCTGCCACAAACTGGTGAAATCTTTCACAGGCGTATGTGATGCTGAGCAGCTGCTTTTCTATTTGAGCATATCGCGTCTCCGCATCTGTCATTGAGCGCTATGCATATGCAATAGGTTGCCAGTAGTCATATTTTTGCAGAAGAACGGCTCCGAGCCCACTCTGTGATGCATCTGATGATATCTTGATGGGTCTCGCTGGGTCATAAAACCTCAGAACTGGTTCCTCTGTGAGCAGTTTCTTTAGATCGCTCCATGACCTCTCATGCTCATGATTCCATTCCCATTCTATGTTCTTTTCAGTTAGTCTTCTCAGTGGCGCCATCTTTTCTGAGTGGTTGGATATGAATTTACCCATGTAGTTGATCATTCCATTAAACCTCTGCACGTCCTTTTTGCATTGTGGCTTTGGCATATTCTCAATGGCGGACACCTTTCTGGGATCTGGTCTGATGCCCTCACTGCTAAGGATATCCCCCACGAATGTCAGTTCTGTCACCCCGAGCTGGTATTTCTCTCTATTCAGCTTCAGGTTTGTTTTCCTTGTTGCTTCCAGCACGTTTTTCAGTCTCTCATCATGCTCAGCTCTCGTGGTTCCCCATACTATGATGTCATCCATTGATGTATCAACTCCCTCCAGGTGCTCATAGATCATATGGATAGTTTTGTGATACACTTCAGGAGCTGAGGCAATGCCAAATGGTAACCTTAGGAATCTGTATCTGCCAAATGGACTGTTGAACGTGCACAGTCTTGAACTTGCTTCGTCCAATTTCATCTGCCAAAATCCTGATGATGCATCTAACTTGCTGAAATACTTTGCATTTGCAAACTGTGACATGATTTCCTCACGTGTAGGAAGCTTGAAGTGCTCTCTCTTTATTGCCCTGTTTAGATCTCTTGGATCCAGGCAAATTCTGAGCTTTCCATTCTTTTTGTCCACAACGATGAGGGAACTCACCCACTCAGTTGGCTCATCTATCTTCTGAATCACGTTCAGGCTTTCCATCCTGGTCAACTCTGCCTTCAGTTGCTTTTGAAGAGCAAACAGAACTTTTCTGCATGGATGTATAACCGTTGGCATATTTTTATCTACTCTGATCGTGTGTTCTCCTGGAATGCAGCCTAGACCCTTAAATAGGTCTTTGTACTCTTTCATGAGTTCATCATAGACTGTCTCTCCTTCGCTTTCCACAACGAGGACTCTCTTTACCAGGTTCAGTCTCTCACAGGCTTTTGAACCTAGTATGGCTTGCACATCCTTTGGCACCACGATTAATGCTAGCGTGTGCTCTCTGTCCTTGTGTGTCACTTTGACAATGCATCTTCCTTTCACTGGTATATCAGTACCTGAGTATCCTGTCACTTTCACTTTAATTCCATGTATCTTTGGTCTGGGTCTAATTTTCTTAAAATCAGTCTCTGATATCACATTAACTTCTGCTCCAGCATCCAATTTAAATGGAATGTGTATGTCATTCACTTTTAGTGTCAACATCCAGTCTCTTTTTTCTTCTTTGTTTTCAGACACAACATCTACATAGAACTCCTTTATCTCGCTTTCATCTACTGCATGGACCTTGCTTTGTTGCGCTTGGTTCTTACAGCAACGGGCATAATGGTTGTTTTTGTTGCAACTATTGCATTTTTTACCATATGCTGGACACTTTTTTGGTGGATGCTGTGTACCACATCGACTACATGACTTTCGATTGTCCCTTTCATTTTTGTTCGCTGGCCACGCCTCTTTTTTCACATTGGCGCTCTATTTGTTAAACGGTTTGTGTCCGTTCTTTCTCACTGCATCCACGTTGCAGCTACTGTCACTGAACAGCTCCTTTGCCTGCAAATTCACAGTCTCTGTAGCCCTACACAGTGCTATGGCTTTTCCCAGGTCTAGATTTTACTCTCTTAGCAGTCTTTCCCTTCGACCATTATCTGGAATACCACACACCAGTCTGTCTTTTATCAGCGAGTCTGTCAGTCCCCCAAATTCACATGTTTTGCTTCGGTTTCTCAGTTCAGTCACATACTGATCAATAGTCTCACCCATTTTTTGTACACATGTGAAAAATCTGTGCCTCTCAAACGTCACGTTATGTTTTGGTATGTTCCATTATTTTATCTAGCTTCATTTTGTCTCCATCAGCAGTGAATGTGAAGTTATTATACACCTCCAGCGCTTCATCACCCACGACATGTAAGAACACTGACGATTTCTTTTTATTACTTTTCTCGTCAGCTCCGATTGCCGCTAAATACAACTCCAAACGTTGTTTGAAACTTCTCCAATTTTCAGCCACATTACCTGTCAACTGAAGCTTCGCCGGTGGGTGTAATCCTACCATTTTTTCACTTCGTTAGCTATTCTCCAATGGTAAGTAACGATGTTCTCTTTTGGCTTGCTAATCTGTGGAGAGCTGATTTAACTTCAGATTTTTCCTCTTCATCTCTTTCAACCACTTCTGTCACCATGTATTGATTTGTATGTGGGTTCAATGACAAGACATTTATGAAAGAGCATGGCCTAGAAATTGAGTGGGCTTTGCGCCCATTTTGCGGCACTAGAGGTCATTGCGCTGGACTTACAACCGGTTCAGAAATTCCCTGGGGCCCTACCATCGGCGGTAGACCGGTTGCGCTGCGCCGGCACCGATGACGTCATCGGTGTGCGCAGCGTCCCGGTTGCCGTGGTGACGGGCCCCAGCGCCAAAATTGAGTTGCGGCCGCCTCGCCCGTGGCAACCGCAACTAAGACTCTGGCAACCGAGTCTTACAGGAGTTTGCGCCGGCGCATTAAGGTCGCGCGGCGGCCGGCCGCTTTCCCGCCGGCCGCCTGCCCGCACCTCCCTCCCCGGACTCCTCCACCCCCCCCCCGCGGAACAGATGCTTCTGGGCTGCGAGCCCGGCAGTTCCCCGAGGTGCCGGGCTCATTTTTGTGAAGATTTTACCGGCCAGCGGGCGGGTGCAGGCAGCTCCTCCTTAATGGAAGGAGGAGGCCTGCACTTCCCGAGCCTGCCGCACCGCATCGGGCGTCGCAGCGCCGGAATAGCACCGCAATGCGGCAGGTAGCGCCCATTTTCAGGCGCAAACACCCTTCAGTAGCGCCGGCAGCCATTTGGGCGTGGCGCGACTGAATTTTTGGCGCGCGCAGGGGGACTTAGCGCCAGCGCTAACTTTCCGGCGCTAAAGCCCTGGCGCGGCGCCAACTGAATTTCTAGGCCCATGTCTTTTAATCTAAAGTCTGTTCAACTCTTTATACAGCATTACAGAAGACACCATGCTAGTGATCCATCTAAAGCGAAAGCAAAACTAAACTAAACTCTGCCTCTGTCACATGCCCTCTGCTGGTCAGGCATAAGTAATCAATCAGGCAAACATGCTGGTAAGGCATCATAATCAAACAGGCAAATACCATGACTATTTGCTGATATCATTACAATCTCAACCTTCGGTTAAAGAACATCATGGCCGGGGTCTGGTTGGTGACTGCATGTGTTGCATTTCTGTAGGCTAACAGGAAATTGTCCACCTTATGCTGCAGTGGAATGTCGTCATCGCACATGGCCCTTACTGCCTTTTTAAAGGTTTGTACGAACCTCTCAGCCAATTCATTTGTGGCTGGATGATACGGGGCGGATGTGTAATGCCTTACCCCATTCCTTTTCATAAATTTTCGAAACTCTTCGGACACAAACTGTGGTCTGTTATCAGAGCAAATCTGCTCTGGCAAGCCGTTCCTTGCAAATATGGTCCGTCGGACTGCAATAGTTTTCTCCGTGGTGGTGGAGGGCATTTTGATCACCTCAGGCCATTTCGAGTGCGCATCCACGGCTATTAAAAATGTTGAGTCCATGAATGGACCAGCAAAATCAATATGCACCCTTTGCCATGGAGATGAGGGCCACTCCCATGGGTGTAGAGGGGCATGTGGTGGTGCATTTTGGACCGTCTGGCATCCTGAGCAGCTCTTTGTCAGGTCCTCGATTTGCTGATCGATCCCCGGCCACCACACATAAGCCCTAGCAAGGCTTTTCATTTTCACCCCTCCCAGATGGCCTTCGTGAAGCTCATTGAGCACTCTCTCCCTTAACTTGGGTGGAATTGCCACTCGGGATCCACACATCAAGGTCCCCTGGCATACTGACAGCTGTTCTCTTCTGGATGAGAATGCTGGCAACAGTGAGTCGCCATGTGTTGGCCATCCCTTCACCGTCAAGCCATATACCCGAGACAGTGTCGGGTCATTTCGGGTCTCCTTCTCTATATCAGCATTAGTTACTGGCAAGCGTTCAATTATAGTCGAACAAAATATTTCAACAGGGTCCACTGCTGGTGCTTCCTCCGCAGTAGGCAGTGGCAGGCGTGATAGCCCATCAGCGTTTCCATGCTGCTTTGTGACCTTAAACTCGATTTCATATTGGTTCGCCCCTAGAAAAAGGGACCATCTTTGTAGCCGTTGTGCAGTCATCACCAGAACGCCCTTCTTTGGATTAAAGATGGAGACAAGTGGTTGGTGGTCAGTCAGCAAGGTGAACTTCTGCCCGTGCAGATAGTGGTTGAAATTTTTCACTCCCCACACTAGGCTGAGGGCCTCCCTGTCAATCTGGGCGTAGTTACGCTCGGCTGAGGTTAGTGACCGAGACGCAAAGGCTACTGGCCTCTCCAAGCCGTCCGGGAATTTGTGCGACAGCACCGTTCCAATACCATAGGGTGATGCATCACACGCCAACCGAATTGGTAGTGCTGGGTTGAAATGAGCTGACACCTCTTTTGATGTGATCAATTCTTTGCACTTCTGGAAAGCTCATTTACATTTGTCATTCCACTTCCATGGTACCCCCGTTTGCAGTAGGGTGTTCAGTGGGTGTAGTACTGTAGACAAATTCGGCAAGAACTTATGTTAGTAGTTCAACAGCCCAAGGAACGACCTCAGTTGTGACACATTTTCCGGTGCTGGAGCCTTGACTACTGCCTCAATCTTTTCAGGGGACTTATGTAACCCCTCTTCATCAATAACGTGGCCACAATACGAGATCTGCTTCTGGAAAAACTCGCATTTGTGGCGATTAGCTCGGAGCCCATATTCTTTCAATCTAGTGAGCACCTGCTCCAGGTTGGCGAGGTGATCACTGTCATTTTCGCCTGTGACCAGGATGTCGCCCAAATAACACTGGGTCCCTGGAATCCCTTGCAGGGCTTGATCCATTGTCCTTTGCCAAATAGCCGGAGCTGATGCGACCCCGAACACCAGCCGGTTGTATTGGTAGAAACCTTTATGAGTGTTGATCGTGAGGGACTGTTTTGAGGCTTCTTCTACCTCCATTTGCAGGTACGCCTGGGCCAGATCAATCTTAGTGAAGCATTTCCCTCCAGATAGCGAGGCGAAAATATCTTCAATCCGCGGAAGCGGATATTGTACAGTGTGAAGGACTGGGTTCACTGTCACCTTAAATTCCCCACAGGTGCGAACCTTCTTTGGTTCCCCAGGCGTATTACTCAACGACCTCTTCATTACAGGAATGATGGGTGTAGCCCATTCGCTCCAGTCCACTTTGGACAGTACTCCTGAACGTTCCAAACCTTTCAGCTCTGCTTCAACGGCTGGGCAGATCGCATAAGGCACCGATCTGGCCTTAAAAAACTTTGGGCTTGCATTTTCCTCTATTTTGATCGTCACTGTTATGCCTTTTAGTGTTCCGAGTCCCTCCTGTAACACTGCTTGTGCGTCAGTTAGCATTTTTGACAGTCGTCCAGGTGTGACGTCGTCATCCTTTTTGGCATCTACAGTCAGTGCTTGTATGGAATGCCAATCTAGCTGTATCTTCCAGATCCATTCACGTCCTAGTAGTGGTGGTCCTCCATCTGGCAATACATATAGGTCCATTTTTGATGTTTCCTTGCCGTTATATATAACGTTCACCCTTATTTTTCCTTTGGGGTAGACTTTTGCCCCATGTACGTCTTCAAGACAATCTCTGTATCTCTCAAGGGTATATGTGAGAATAGCCACTTTTAGTCCCTTCGGTTTATGACTGTTAGGGCTGATCCTGTGTCCAATTCCATTTTCACTTGGACTCCAGCTATCTTGAGCGTGACCCAGATAGTTTGGTGATCCTCCGTTTTGATCACATTATGTAGTTTCAGACAACCCAGCTCCTTGCTTCCGGAGTCTGTATCACTTTTCTGTTCATCTGAACTACTCTCCGTCACCTTATGTACCTTCTTGTACTTCTCCTGTGGAGATTTCTTGCTGCTGGTTTTCTTTCCCAACCTGCAGACTCTTGCTATGTGTTCTACTTTTCCACACTGTCTGCACACTTTGTCCTTGAACCAGCAATCATTATGGTCGTGTGTTGTTCTGCCGCAGCAATAGCACTTCACTGTTCCGTATGACATTTCATTTGTGCCATATTCTTGCGGTCTCCGTTGTATCTCTGCAGCGCCCCGTGCGGCTGCTTCATGGGATACTGCCATGCTAAAAGCCTTGTCCAGCATAAGATCCTTTTCTGATAGAAGCCGTTTCTGGGTTCCTTCACTTTGAAGCCCACACACAAACTTGTCGCATAAAGTATCTGCTCGTCCCGTTCCAAACTGGCAGTGTTTCGATAGCTTGCGCAGTTCCGTTAAATACTCAGCATTACTTTCATCTTTATGCTGGTTCCTTTTGTGAAACTTAAATCTTTCTGCTATCAGCAGCGGTGTGGGGTTTAAGTGGTCCTGTAGGATTGACACTATGTTTTCAAAATCCTTTTCCACTGGCTTCTCTGGGGTTACTAGGTTTCGCAGTAAGCCATACATTTTTGCACCCATGGAATTCAACAATACCAGCGCTTTCCTGTCATCTGGCACTTCATTCGCCTTGCAGTACACTTCTATGCGTTCGACATATGTCACCCAATCTTCGACTTCATTGTCGAACGCTGTGACACTGCCACTCTTCGGCATCCCTGGGTGTGGTTCGACTGGCTCAAAATGGCATCTCCCATGCTCTCCCTTCTTCTCCGCTGTGGCTCAAAATGGCGTCTCCCGCGCTCTCCCGTCTTCTCCGCTGCGGCTCAAAATGGCGTCTCCCGCGCTCTCCCTTCTTCTCCGCTGCAGCTCAAATGGCATCTCCCGCGCTTTCCTTTCTTCCCCGCTGACGCTGCTCGGCCCTTGAACACCGGCTGCGCTCTGCACATTTTCCTGCGCGCCTCTCTCTCTCGTTGATGCTGCTCGACCCTTGAACACCGGCTAAGCTCTGCTCTCTCTCATTGATGCCGCTCGGTCCTGGACACCGGCTGCGTCCTGTGCGCTTTACCCTCTCTCCTCTCCCATTAATGCCGCTCGGTCTTGAACACCGGCTGTGCCCTGTGCGCTCTGCACTCTCTCTTCTCCCGTCGACGCTGCTCGGCCTTTTTCTGTGCCGTCGGTCGGCTCTAGCCACCGCTCTCTGGGAAGGGTCTGCGCCATACCTGTTGCCAGCCCGTTTCGCTGGACCACCGTGACTGGAGAACCAAGCCCAGCTCCCAACAGCCTCCCCTGCGATGCTCAAGTCTCTGCTGGATGGTCGACGCCCGTACTTCTGGACTCGGCCTTCTTCTTTCACTGTTCTCCAGGAGCGAATCCCTGGGAGGTGATGCAGAGTTGCAGGTAGGTTTGAATCTTCTCGTCGCCAATGTTAGATCCGTGTATCTTTATGTTGTGTGTCCTTCAATAACTAGACAAGAGACTGCAGGGAACAATCAACAGGTGTTTACTGGATGAGGGTTACTCTAAAACTAACTGTACAGATCCCTACTCAGGGTTTATATACAGGTGTGGTCACTGCCAGTACTACAGTATACAGGAGCTGTAAAAAGTAGTTCTCCCCTTAAAGGTACATACACTACACCCGGCCCCTGCATTCTCACCATACCCCTTGATCCCTTTAGCCTTAAGAAATATATCCAACTCCTTCTTGAATATATTTAATGTATTGGCCTCTACTGCCTTCTGTGGTAGAGAATTCCACAGGTTTACCACTCTCTGGGTGAAGAAATTCCTCCTAATTTCTGTCCGAAATGGCCTACCCCTTATCGTCAGACTGTGACCCCTGGTTCTGGACTCCCCGACCATCGGGAACATCCTTCCTGCATCTAGTCTGCCAGTCCTGTCAGAATTTTATAAGTTTCAATGAGATCCCCTCTCATTCTTTTAAACTCCAGCGAGAACAAGCCCAATTGACCCAATCTCTCCTCATAAGTTGTTTTGCCTTATAATTGCAGGTATTATGTTTTGTTGCCGCCAGTAGGTGGCAGTAGATGGTAATGGCCAGTAGGGTCACTTAACAGGAACAGGAAGTAGTATAGTGATAAGCAAACAAAAGGTCACATCAGCATGACGTGTGCTGCAAGTTAATCTGCTGTAATCTTACATTGTTACGCCTTCGAAAGCATTGCCTGTGAGTTGGATGGTTTCATTACATATTCATGTTTAGATGTTAGTTATATCTCATGTATGTAACAAGGTGCATTTCTTTCTTTTTTCTTTCTCAGTTTTACTCCAACCCAATACAACTGATTTGTATTGTTTCATTGACCTCATGCAAGTGTGGCATCAATAAACACCAGAGCTTGGACGCTACATCCTGACTCCCATGTCGTTATTGAAAGGAGTTTGGCTGGCTGTCTAACTGCGTACAGACACGTACACGTAGGGAGGACGGTACAGTAAAAAGGCAAGTCATCAGCTGGTGCAACAAGCAACATTGGCAGTGCAGCACAGTGCAGCCATGGATGGCAAGAGCTTCCAAGACAAGTAGAGATCTGTGACCAGCTCAAGAAGTACATGCTCATCTAGATCATCAACAGCCAGTGTAGCAGCAGCTAGAGCATGTGCTAAAGCTAAAGCAGCACAGGCTCGCGTGACCTTTGCTAAAAAGGAACTGTCTGTGAAGAAAGAGAAGGTCCGACTACAAGCAGAGGCTGCTACATTGGACGCCATGCTGGACGCACTACACATTGAGAAAGAAGCAGCTGCCGCTACTGCTGAGGCGGAGATATGGGAAGCGGCACTAGAAGCAGAGGCGGGAGAGCGCCGCAGCATTGCTCGTCCTGCATCACCTCAAAGCACTGAGAGGCGGACAAGCGACTATGTCCAGGAGCAGGCTTGGATACGCACAGACATCTCCTCCTTCCCAAACTTTGAACCATTGTACGAGAACACAGAATCGCCACCACCAGCCCAACATGAGGTCACTCAGGTGAATCATTCACGCTACTCTGATGACGACCCCTTCCTTGTTATTGATGACTGGTCACACGAAGGAGAGTTTGCAGCGCTCCCGAAGAAACCTGTGCCTCAATCCGCCGCTCCCAATCACTTGGAAGGTACTCATGCCAAAATTCCACACATCAAAAAAGAACCCTTTTCAAAGGCTAGAACAGTTCACCCGGCCTGGCAGTCTCCCATCCAATCGCAGCCCTTCTGATGAGATCATACTCTGGCAACCCATGCACAGACTCCTAATATGACAGGCATTGCCCAATATTTGGCACGTAGAGAACTTCACAGAAATCACAGAAACCACAGAATCCCCACAGTGCAGATAGAGGCCATTTCGGCCCATCGAGCCTGCACCGACACATATCCCACCCTATCCCCGTAACCCCACGTATTTAATCCCCTTAACACTAAGGGTCAATTTATCATAGCCAATCAACCTAACCCGCACATCTTTGGGCTGTGGGAGGAAACCGGAGCACCCGGAGGAAACCCACGCAAACACGGGGAGAATGTGCAAACTCCACACAGACAGTCACCCGAGGCCGGATTCGAACCCGGGTCCCTGGCGCTGTGAGGCAACAGTGCTAACCACTATGCCACCATGCTGCCCCTTGTAATCACAGGTCTCACAAAATTTGACGACAAGCCAGAGAGTTTTAGAGCATGGCAGTCATCCTTCCTTAATTCCACTGGCGGCTTGAGCCTGAGTGCAAGTGAGGAGTTGGATTTATTGTCATCATGGCTGGGCAAAGAATCATCATAACATGCCCATAGGATCCGGTTTGTGTATACAAATGACCCAAGCACAGCCCTTAGAATGGTCTGGGCAAGACTCAGGGAGTGTTACTGTGTAGGATTCGCATAATTGAACTTTATATTATAAAAGGTCAAATGGCAGAAGAGGCCATGATTTTAAAGACTGTTTTAACAGAAGCCCAGAAAAAGGGGCATACAAAATGGCCACCATACCACGTGACCGGCTTATTGGGACATATTAAAATGGTTCCTGCGAATCCTCAGACAGCTTTGTGGATTCAACCCACAGTAAGTTCTGGAAGCCGTTTCTGAGAGAACGAAACCAGACCCACACGTATGCATATGGATTAGATGCAGATCCAGTCAAGATCAGCCTGGAGACAGAGGCCATCTAAATGTTGACCCAGACAAAAGGGGACAATTTCATATTCATGAGAACAGCACCAAGGACTAAATAACGAGATCAGCAGGACATTAAAAACAATGAAGGTCATTCCAGACCAGAGATGGGCCTTTACCGGCCATCTAAAATATTTTAAAATATAATAACTACCCTGCTGTGCTCCCAGCCCGCCAAAAGTTAAATAAAGACTAACCTGATTTTAGGCGGGAAGTGGAAGCTTCTGAAGGAAAAGTATAATTGGAAGACTGGGGTAGGAATTCGGCAGTTGTTGAGCAGTGGAATTCGACAGTGGAATTCGGCGGTTGGTTGAGTTGAGTTGAGTTGGAGTGGAGTCGGAGCTTCTTCGGAGTGGTGGGGTGAGCCTCAGCCTTTCGAGCTCAGCCCTGGAATGTTGGCAGCCGGTCCAGCTTTTGAGCTGGGCAAAGAGGAGCTGGTTTGGGAGAAGATCAACGAACTCCTCTCCACCATCGGAGGAAGAAGAAGAAGACTAAGCCACCATCAAGAAGACCGTTCGAGCCAACGTCCCGCCCCGGGGTCAAACTTCGGGAGATTATCGACCAACCCCGGGCCATTGACGAAAACGAGAGGCCCTCTCCCGGCTCGGGAGAAGAGACAAAAACCAACGACAGAACCAGCCGGTGACCAGCCGCCCCCGACCCCACACCTCAGGAGAGAGGTGTGGCACAGCTTGCTGGGGTTCCACAATCCACAAGGAGACGGGACGCCTGAAGGGATCAAAACCCAGACTTGTTTTCAAAACCTGGTACTTCCTAGTTGGATTGGTGAGCATGTTTCTGGCCCTTCACAATCAGATCTAGATAGGTTTAAGGGGGTGGACTTAAGGGTACAATTAACATGAGTTGTTGTCCCTCGATGTTCTGTGTGTTTCCTTATTTCATAATGATCTTTGTAGAGTATAAAATGCCTGTATTTGCCTTAGTTAGTATTGTGTCCTTATGATTTGTTTGTATTTTTCCCTCCCATGTACTCTCTTATCTGCTTGCATTTGATTTATTTTTCCTTATGCAATAAAATTTCATTTCATTTCATCAAACTTGGTCTATAAGAGTTTTCTCTACATTGTAGTTCCTGCCCCAAAGTACAGAGTATAGAATCTAAGGGGCGAGTGGGTCGAACCTCTCAAGGTTTTACTGTGCAAGAGAGAGAGGCCTCTAGAGAGAGAAACCTCTGCGATCTAAAACCCCTTACAGAAAATGGCGACCGCAGCAGGGCTCTGGCAGCAGGATTGCAATCCAATAGATCCAAGTTTGAATGGTCGAAATGCAATGGATGAGAGGATAGCGGATTATGTCTTTGGCAAGGTAAATCTCACTAAGCAGTGGATTTCCGATCTCTTACTGGATGGGCATCCGGTGGATGCAGCCATCAGGTGGACAGAGGGTAAAGAGCACAAGAAGTCAGTGGAGAAGGCAGTGTGGCTGATGTGTTACAAGAAGCAGGTCCAGATCTTGGACTGGGTCGTTGCAGCACAGGCAGCCAGGATCACAACCCATGCAGCAGAGATAGAGGGAAAGGCCATGGGTGGGGAAAAACTCATCACAGCGCTTCAAGCGTTAAATCAGGAACGCCAACTGGTAGCTAGTCAACATCAGGCTAGGATAGAGTACCTGGAGTGCCAGGTTACTGAGGCAAAGATCAATGAAGCGAGGATACGGGAGAAAAACACCCGCCTCGCACAACAACTAAGAGTGCAGGAGGAGAGACTAGTGGAGGATAAGGCAGCTTACAAGCTAGCCCTCGAGCACGGGTTTGAGAGCACAGACCACGGCCCCTGCCAAAAGACCATAGAGGACCTAAGAACGGCCCTGGTTAAGGCAAAAGGCATGGTGTGTCTCGTCAGCCTGAAAGCCAGTCATATGGACTTTTTAAAGGAATCAAAACAGCCGATTCCAGCTGAAGTCGTTGTGGTACTAGATACTGAGCCCTCAGCACCGCCGAGCTATAGTGAGACATGGCCGGAAAAACAGGGGGTCGTAAAAGAGGAGGTAGCCGAGGTGGAATGTGAGAAAGAACAACCACTGGTAGCAAAGCCGGGACCGGCACCAATGTATCCCGCTCGGCACCAGAGGTTCGGTCCCAACGCCGCCAATGTTGGACCCCACCAGAACCAACTCACGGTGCCCTACGTTGCCCCGCAATTAAGGTCCATGGTGAGCCACCTCACACGACTCACAGTAAAGGGAGATCCCTCGATTTATTTCAGGGAGATAGAGGAAACAGCAGCCATTAATGACTGTGATGAACAGGAACAGGTGAAACTGTTGCTTTTCTCCCTGGATTGCACAATCCTTCAGTGCCTCTCAGATGAGAGTAAGAGGGGACGGAAAGGGTATGCGGATCTCAGGGAGGAAGTTTTAGAAGTAATGGGAGTGGACGACGGTAGTCCATTCGACCATGTAGAAGGGACCGTGCAGCTTTCTGGACCACCATGGGTTTTCACAGAAAGGCTGTGGTCAGTGTATCGACGCAGCTGTCCGGGTATGCCTGAATGGGCTGCAATGAGCGACGAACAGCGGGTTCATTGGCTCCGTTGCTTGGTTACCAACAGCTTGCCAGAGATACGGGCCCTAGCCAGGTCATGGTTTGATCCCCAAGGTCCCGGTGTCACGGAGGAGACGGTTTTCCATCAGCTCAATGTTGTGTACAAGAATTGTAGAGGTCAGGAAACACCTCCCCAGAAGGGAAAGGTGCATGAGGCAAAACCCGCAGCCCCAAGCAAGAAGGAGTGGCGTCAGGAGGGGAATCTCCCTGTCCAAGCCAAGCTCAATTGCTACGGGAGTGGGAAGGATGGACATTGGCGCAAGGACTGTAGAAATCCGTGGAAGGATAATAAAGGGAAATTTCCCACAGCCCAAGCCCAAGCCCAGGCCGCCGCCCCAGCACCAGTCCAAACCCAAGCTGTAGCTCCTGCCCCATCACAAGGAGCTGGTACAGTTATGGATCCCACTGCGATTGAATCAATCATAGAGACAATGCAATCTCTGATGATTTCACAGGGGAAAATAGCTGTCAACACCGGTCTTGTCGTGCCCGAAACCCCGACCGTTGTGCCCAAATGACTAGAGTCGGTGCAGCCCGTCTACTTGTGTGCGCTGCGATATGATGTATGGCGACGGCCCCACGTGGAGATGGAAATGGAGGCGGTAAAAGTGACCTATCTGTTGGATACGGGAGCATCCTGCACCGTTATCCACGCAGATAACCCCACCGCCTCGCCTCTGTCCACCGGGGTCCCATACCTTCTGTCGGGCTTCATGGGCGAAGAACAGGCTGGCGCACATTCCCTTCCCCTCTCCATTCATTTAGGACCACTCCGCACCACGTGGAAGTGTACACTAATGAAGTGGGAGGCGGGAGGTGGAACGGGAGTCCTGGGGTCTGATTTCTAGGTGGCCCACGGGATCCACGTGGACCTGAGAAACCATTGTCTCTGGGGAGTGGGTACGAGTGTGAAAGAGATTGAGAGTGTTAAGGAAAACCCAACGAAGGCGCGGGTTGGCTGGCGAGAAGTAAAATTCTTGGGTCTAACCCTATGCACTGGCGAGAGAGCCAAAGGCCAGGAGGATAGACTGGAATCGGTGAAAAATCCACCGGTCTAAGCCACTCGCGCAGTGGAAGTGTCCCGACGCAACAAGTGGTTTCACATGAAGCGGTGCAAATTGTTTAAACCGGGTGCAAGAGCATCAGCAACCGAAGCCAGGTCTGAGGGTAAAGATCCTCAGCCTGAGGCGTGCGATGAGTCACAGACCACACAAGCTGGTGTTGTAGCCTGCCTGGACCGAGAAGCGGTCCCGCCCACCTGGGGGGAGGCTTCCCCTATGGCCTGGGACTCGGACGAGGAGGGGCCCGAACAACAAGGTCCTGCCCTCGACACGATTCTGGAGGAGGTGGAGTTGGAGGACGGAGGTCCCGCCCTCGACTCGAGCGTGGGGGAGGTGAGGAGGAGTCATCTGCCACAGACCCAAAACCCAAAGGGGCGGAGCCTGAGGGGAGGGAGCCGAAGCCCACAGTCGTGGAAGAGCCATGGGCTGTGAGAGCTGAAGTCCCACACGAAGGTCCACTCGCTAAGGGAGCTTACCCGAATCCCAAAGGGGCGGAGCCTGAGGGGAGGGAGCCGAAGCCCACAGTCGTGGAAGAGCCATGGGCTGTGAGAGCTAAGGTCCCACCCGAAGGTCCACTCACTAAGGGAGCCACGCCCAAACTACCTTTTCGCAGATCGACTCGAACGCCTCAGCCAGTAAAACCTTGGCACGAGTCCCCTGTTCCCAGTAAACGCCGACTTGAGAAATCCTTGACAAAACGCAGTCCCCGATTAACAGCAAAAGGCTGCGGGGAACCTAAGCCACAGGTCACTGCAGCCCCGCCACAGGGAGCGGCGAGCTGCAGTCCAATCAGGGATTAGGCAAGCCGCCCGGGGACGGGCGGCGCTGTACATAAGTTAAGTTTAAGTTTAAGTTTAAGGTGTGTAAATATTAAGGTGATTAGAGTTTAAGTAGTTTTGAAATCTGCCCAGTATGTGTGTAGTTTTGGATTGAGGTTGAAAGACCCGATCATGCCGTCACCTAAGCCAGAATATCTCGGGAGCCTGGCTATATTGTTTAATCTGTTGCAGGAGCCAGAAAAGATGAGAGGGATCCTCGTCGTGTTCATGACGATCGGATGGAGCTGGGCCTATCGGGGCCGCACCAAGGACTCCACAATATATGGGTGCTCTGGCAATAGAGGCCCCATCGCGACTGATGGAACCGGCCCACGGGACGCTGAAGAGGCTGCCGTACACTTCCATGAAGGAAGATGGCCAGGCTGGCTGGGGTCGAACTCTACTGAATACTCCAGCCAGACGGGGTTTGCATACAGAGAATACGTCTCTGATGTGCCCCAGGGTGAGGGTCATCGCACCCAGGATCAGCGTCACCGCTGGGAGGAAGATTTGACTTGTTTGCAACGGACGGGTACCTTTGAATCGTTGGTGGTGGCTGCGCAATTTGAGCAGCACCATGAAGAACTCCACTGTGGAGTGGGAGAGACTGGGTAACAACACCCATCGGACTATTACAGGAACTCATGGGGCGTTGAATGTCTGTTGGGACAAATGGTGGAAACCAGATGAGGGGGTCTGCATCTGCATGTGGAGTTCAGAATGCGTTTGCCCCACAGGCGTCTCCATCTTTTTCCAAAGGCAGTGGCAGGATGCTGGACAAGGAATGAGGTGGGATGTCAGCACACGGGCGTGTGGAGTCCCATGCTCTCAGATCTCAGTAAACGCCACTGAGCTCATCACCCGGCCCCGCAAGCCCCTGCCCACAATTCCAGTAGCTAACTCCCTCAAGGAAGGGTGCCCCACCACAACAAAGGGACCTGAGAATGGATTGGTATTGGTAGCCACAGGTCAGGTGCTGTACCAAGGGGTCCACTATGCGGTGGCTTCGGTGATTTTAAACCTCACCGAGGTACGATTGCCAGAGTGGTGCTCCAGGGAAATGGAGCAATTATACCAGGTCCTGTTAACAAACATGTTTAAACAGTTTTACGAATTCGACTTTGCCGATGTCGACAGAGCCGAATTGTACACCACACCACATGAGGTCTTGGACAGAGTAGGGAGACAAAGAAGGGGTGCAGTAAATGATATTTTCACAGCTTTTAACACAGGAACTTCCGTCATCAACACACTGGATGATGTGGAGCTGCAAACGCAAATCAATGGTTTGAAAACACAGTTAAGAAAGATACTGACTGACGAGAATAAGATAGTGGGCTCTGAGTTACATGAGGACCAGGCGATGACACTACACTTAAAAGAGATTATAGCTGAGCTGGAGAAACATGCCAGAACGGTAAATGCTCTCATCAGGGAGGATCGGAACGCGTCCGATCAGGCTGCGCAGAATGAAGCTTGTGTGCTATACGGGGCGTGGTTACTGGGCAAGGGCCGCAGTAACCTGGAGGATTTGAAACAAGGTTTAGTCCCCTCCTGGATCAGCAACAAGCACCTCGCAGCCCTCCACTCTTTTGAGAATGCATTGAGTCCGTGCCAGCTCAGACTAGCTTCAGAGGCCTACCCAGTCCCAGTGGACTGTGGACGGTCTAATCACACCATTATGGGTATAGTGGTAAGAATGCCGGTGATAGGAAAGACAGCTAAACCCGCCCCGGTATACAGGGTGGAGAACATTGGAGTCATTCAGGGGGGTGCGCACATTCGCTACACAGGGGTCCCACCTTAAGTCATTCAATGGGAGCAGGCAATGACGGGTACTGACCTCTCAGGGACCGGAGCTGGGGAGCACACATCATCCTGTGTCCCCAGCACTTGAATGCCCATTCAAAACCACAGTGCGGGTTCAGAACTGCTGGCGCGAAGCCTATAAATTGCACCATGGAGGCAATGGCACAAGGCCATGTGCCCCCGCAGATGGCATATATAGGAGGTGGGACATACTGTGTCACCACTGCAGCGCCCCACTACCAGCATGGACCGCACGGTTGGTGTCTGGTTAGTGACAGCAGCTTTTGTTTCAAGCCCAGGGCAGAAGTTCAAGTGGCCCAAGAGCGAATTGTCCCCATCCCTGAACCTTCCACTGTTCACATCACTGTTAAAGAGAAGTTCACCGATCACCAGCGATTCGTTACACATTTTGGGTGTATCATTCCCTCTATCCCTGAACACCTCACCAAGATATTAAAAGCCGCTGTTGTTTCACAGAAACACTTCTTCACACTGGAGCAGAAGACTTTTGAGATAGGGGCAGACATATTGGACATAGCGACCCCACTGTGGTGGTACCTGTTTACTAATATAGAAGTCCCTTCTTGGATTAGGGTAGCCTCCCACATTCTTGTAGTGTGCCAGGTTGTCATTGTAGTTTATTTACTGTTTGTACACTGTAAAAAGGTCAAACATTCGCAAAAGTATGAGAATAGAGGAGAATGGAGGAAGCATTATGTGCGTGTAGAAGAAGAGACACCCGTTTAGATTTTTGCTGCTTTGTATAAAGTTAAAACTTTCCCTCCCTCCTCTGTATTATTTTTGATATGTATTCATGTGCATTGTAATTTTTGTGTGTGTACTTTATTTTCTTATTGCATTTGAATTAGATGTGTTGTTATTATTAAAAGGGTAATGTGTATGCACCAGGTGATGTAAGGGTATAAGGCCCCCCTCCACGCCTGGAAGTAAGTTGTCAGATTTTAAATCCAAGGTATTGCCATCTATAGATGCTCAATGTACACTAGATTTTTCGGAAATCGGAAATGCATGTGTCGTGGGGTCATAGATAGATAAGTACTGGGGATGGTTTGATTGTGGAAAGTCAGGAAATTTTGCTCACCCAGAATTATGATACTTCAAGCAAGTTACAGTATCATCGGGGGGAGTGTAGGATTTGCAAAATTGAATTTATATTATAAAGGTTCAAATGGCAGAAGAGGCCATGATTTTTAAAGACTGTTTTAACAGAAGCCCAGAAAAAGGGGCATACAAAATGGCCACCATACCACGTGACCGGCTTATTGGGACATTTTAAAATGGTTCCTGCGAATCCTCAGACAGCTTTGTGGATTCAACCCACAGTAAGTTCTGGAAGCCGTTTCTGAGAGAACAAAACCAGACACCCACCTATACATATGGATTAGATGCAGATCCAGTCAAGATCAGCCTGGACACAGAGGCCATCTAAATGTTGACCCAGACAAAAGGGGACAATTTCATATTCATGAGAACAGCACCCAGGACTAGATAACGAGATCAGCAGGACATTAAAAACAATGAAGGTCATTCCAGACCATAGATGGGCCTTTACCGGCCATCTAAAATATTTTAAAATATAATAACTACCCCGCTATGCTCCCAGCCCGCCAAAAGTTAAACAAAGACTAACCTGATTTTGGGCGGGAAGTGGAAGCTTCTGAAGGAAAAGTATAATTGGAAGACTGGGGTAGGAATTCGGCAGTTGTTGAGCAGTGGAATTCGACTGGAATTCGGTGGTTGGTTGAGTTGAGTTGAGTTGGAGTGGAGTCGGAGCTTCTTCGGAGTGGTGGGGTGAGCCTCAGCCTTTCGAGCTCAGCCCTGGAGCGTTGGCAGCCGGTCCAGCTTTTGAGCTGGGTAAAGAGGAGCTGGTTTGGGAGAAGTTCAACAAACTCCTCTCCACCATCGGAGGAAGAAGAAGTAGAAGCCACCATCAAGAAGACCGTTCGAGCCGGCGCCCCGCCCCGGGGTCAAACTTTGGGAGATCATCGACCAACCCTGGGCCGTTGACAAAAACGAGAGGCCCTCTCCCGGCTCGGGAGAAGAGACAAAAACAAATGACAGAACCAGCCAGTGTCCAGCCGCCCCCGACCTCCACCTCAGGAGAGAGGTGTGGCGCAGCTCGCTGGGGTTCCACAATCCACGAGGAGACGAGACGCCTGAAGGGATCAAAACCCAGACTTGTTTTCAAAACCTGGTACTTCCTAGTTGGACTGGTGAGCATGTTTCTGGCCCTTCACAATCAGATCTAGATTGGTTTAAGGGGGTGGACTTAAGGGTACAATTAACATGAGTTGTTGTCCCTCGATGTTCCGTGTGTTTCCTTATTTCATAATGATCTTTGTAGAGTATAAGATGCCTGTATTTGCCTTAGTTAGTATTGTGTCGTTATGATTTGTTTGTGTTTTTCCCTCCCATGTACTCTCTTATCTGCTTGCATTTGATTTATTTTTCCTTATGCAATAAAATTTCATTTCATTTCATCAAACTTGGTCTACAAAAGTTTTCTCTACATTGTAGTTCCGGCCCAAATTCCAGAGTATAGAATCTAAGGGGCGAGTGTGTCGAACCACTCAAGATTTTACTGTGCAAGAGAGAGAGGCCTCTAGAGATAGAAACCTCTGCAATCTAAAACCCCTTACAACTGTGCTCCTGAGGTGATAGAGAAAGCCCTCTTCAGTAAGCTGGAAAACTTTCCTAAAATAGGTAACAAAGACTACCTTAAGCTTAGAGAACTTGGAAACCTTTTAATGGAGTTACTGGCAGCCAAAACAGATGGATACTTACCTGGGCTCTCCTATTTAGATACTGCTCTCGGCATCAACCCAATAGTGGAGAAGTTGCCCCACCCTCTCCAAGAAAAATGGATCAACGTAGGCTCAAAATTCAAAGAAGACAACCACATGTGGTTTCCCCCATTTTCCTTCTTTGTGAACTTTATCTGCAGAGTGGCCAGAATTAGAAATGATCCAAGCTTTGCCCTGTCGAGCTACTGTAGTGGACCCTCAAAGTATGAGAAGCCCATGTCAAAGTACGTAGGCACAAGAATGCCTATATCTGTGCATAAGACGGATGTCACTGTAAAGACCGGCATCAGCATAGATGCAGCAAAGAATGAAGACGATCGCGGAAAACACTGCCCCATCCATCATAAGCCTCATCCACTCGCAAAATGTAGAGGCTTCAGAAACAAGACCATAGATGAACACAGAGCCTACCTGAAAGATAATGGGATATGTTTTAGGTGTTGCGCCTCCATTTCCCACACTGCAAGAGACTGTAGGATAGCGTTGAGATGCAGGGAGTGTGAGAGTGACCACCACAGCACAGCTATGCACCCAGGCCCTACCCCCACAACGGAAAAGCCAACCATCAAAGACTCTGAGCCCGCAGATGAGAGAAAGGGAACCCTTACCACTGCACCAACGGTGAGCTCCATATGCACTGAGGTGTGTGGCCAAGGCCTCACAGGACGATCGTGTTCCAAAATATGCCTTGTAAGAGTCTACCCACAAGGACAGCGTGAACACTCAGTTAACATGTACACAATACTCGATGACCAAAGTAACCGGGTCACTCGCACGGTCAGACTTTTTTGACATATTTGGCGTCGAGAGTAGCCCAGCCCCTTACTCACTGAGAACCTGTGCCGGACTCTTGGAGATGGCAGGAAGGAAAGCAGATGGGTTCTGTGCCGAGGCAGTGAGCGAAGGTGTGAGCATAGACTTACCGCCACTGATAGAGTGCAGTAAAAACCCGAACAACCGATCGGAGATACCAACGCCTGAGACAGCACTTCACCATGCCCACCTAAAGCCCATAGCATCACGCATCCCAGCATTGGATCCAAAGGCCCAGATTCTCCTCCTGCTCGGGAGAGATGTGGTGAGGGTGCATAAGGTGAGAGAGCAAGTTAACGGACCACACGATGCCCCCTTTGCCCAAAGACTCGACTTAGGCTGGGTGCTCATGGGAGAAGTGTGCCTAGGCCAAGCTCACAAGCCCAACATAAGCACCTTTAAGACCAACATGCTAGAAAGCGGACGACCCTCTTTCCACACTCCCTGTCCAAGTCACATCCACCTGAAAGAGAGAGCGAGCTACGGCGGGGAGCAACAAGGTGATTTCTCTCACACAGCATGGGGGTGCTCGGCTGACACCAGAGCTGTCGACAAATTGGGGCACACTGTGTTTGAAAAGCCAAAAGATGACAACAAAGGTGCTCTCTCCTTCGAAGACGAAGCTTTCATGAATATTATGGAGAAAGAATTTCACAAAGATGAGGTGAACAGCTGGGTTGCGCCTCTCCCCTTCAAGGTACCCCAGCTTCTTCTGCCTAACAATCGCGATCAGGCACTGTCACGCCTTGCATCACTGCGGCGCACATTAGATAGAAAGCCCGAAATGAGGGAACAGTTCATTGCCTTCATGGAAAAGGTTTTCGAGAGTAACTATGCTGAATTAGCACCTCCACTCAAAGAAGGAGAAGAGTGCTGGTATCTCCCGATTTTTAGAGTTTATCACCCCCAGAAGCCTAGTCAAATAAGAGTAGTTTTCGACTCCAGCGCTCAGCACTGTGGCCTCTCACTCAACAACGTTCTGCTCACGGGTCCAGACCTAAACAACACCCTCCTTGGCGTGCTGATTCGCTTCAGGAAAGAGCTCGTAGCAGTAACCGCAGACATCCAACAGATGTTCTATTGCTTTGTGGTGAGAGAGGACTATAGGAACTATCTGAGGTTCTTCTGGTATCGCGACAACAACATGTCAAAGGACATCACTGAATACAGGATGCAGGTCCACATTTTTGCAGTCTCCATCTATGGGCTCAGAAGTGCAGCCAAAGAGGGAGAACACGAGCATGGAACAGGCACAAGACAGTTTGCGGAGAGACATTCTTATGTTGATGACGGCCTCATATCCTTACCTTCAGAAGCAGAAGCCATCAACCTGCTGAAGCGAACTCAAGCTTCATTAGCACAGTCCAACCTGAGGCTGCACAAAATTGCCTCAAACAGTGTAGCAGTGATGAAGGCCTTCCCAGCTGAGGAAACCATGCCAGCCCAGCTAAGCCTTGGTTTACATTGGGAAATTGAATCTGACACCTTCACCTTTGCAGTGTCTGTAGGTGACAAGCCATTTACACGCTGTGGAGTGCTGTCAACGGTCAACTCACTGCTTGACCCTCTCGGCATGGTGGCGCCCGTGACTATTCAGGGAAGAACCCTACTACGAGAACTCTGCACAGACATGAGCGACTGGGACTCTCCACTCCCCGAAGGCAGGTTAACAGAATGGGAGACATGGAGAAATTCTCTCCAAAATCTAAAAAATCTTCATATCCCACGCACCTACTCACCAGACACACTCTCCAAATCCAAATGCACCGAGTTGTGCGTATTCTCAGATGCGTCTGAGAAAGCTATTGGCGCGGTAGCCTACCTGAGATCCCTGGATGATGAGGGCCAAAGCAACGTGGGATTTGTCCTGGGAAAGGCGAAGTTGACACCCCGGCCAGAGCCCACCATACCACGCCTGGAGTTATGCGCTGCAGTATTAGCCGTGGAGATGGCGGATCTCATCCTGGATGAGATAGATTTCAAGCTTGATGCAGTGAAATTCTACTGTGACAGCAAAGTTGTGCTCGGTTACATCTCCAATGAGTCAAAGAGATTCTTCATATATGTACACAACAGAGTTCAGTGAATAAGACAATCAACATGCCCTGACCAGTGGCACTATGTGCCCACAGAGCTGAATCCAGCTGACCTCGCCACCAGGTCAGTGCCTGCCTCCCAGCTCTCCAGCACAATGTGGTTTACCGGGCCAGCTTTCTTACACAAACCTGACCAAGCTGACCATACGGCACAAGAATCATTCAAGCTCGTCAGCCCAGATCTAGATGTGGAGGTCCATCCTCATGTGATCAGCTTAATGACTCACACCCAAGAGAGCCTACTTACCTGTGAGCGCTTTGAGCGCTTTTCAACCTGGCGATCGCTCGTTAGACCCATAGCTATCTTAATCCTGGCAGCTCATCAAACAAATGCAGAGGTTGGCACTGGTGCAGGAAGCTTCGTTCCCCAGACGAGTTGGCTGCAGCTGGGAACATTATCATCAGGTCAGTTCAAGTTCAGGTGTACTCTGAGGAGTACAGAGCACTTGCTGAAAAAAGAACCATTACCAAGACCAGTTCACTGTGGAAACTGAATCCAGTTTTGAATGACGGCCTCATCAGAATTGGAGGACGGCTGTTGCATGCAGAACTGAGCTTGCAAGAAAGGAGTCCTGTTGTCCTACCACATCAAAGCCACATCACAACATTGCTCACAAGACACCACCATGAACTGATAGAACACCAGGGCCGCCAGTTCACTGAGGGAGCCATTCGAGCAGCCGGCTTGTGGATTGTCAGTGGCAAACGTTTGATTGGATCTGTCATACACCAATGCGCCACATGCAGA
The DNA here is from genome assembly GCF_052327205.1 of Somniosus microcephalus. Lineage (NCBI taxonomy): Eukaryota > Metazoa > Chordata > Chondrichthyes > Squaliformes > Somniosidae > Somniosus > Somniosus microcephalus. The sequence goes on along the minus strand of NC_140993.1, from coordinate 228,345,566 downwards.
AAGCTCAGATGGAGAACGGAGGAGCAGAAGATGGCTGATCTGCCTCCGGAACGACTTAGTTCATCGCCATCATTTTCATACGTCGGCCTGGATGTTTTTGGCCCTGGGACTATCACTACTCACCGCACCAGAGGAGGCGCCGCTCATAGCAAACGCTGGGCTATGCTATTCACTTGTATGAGCACAAGAGCTGTGCATATAGAAGTGATCAAGTCCATGGACACGTCCAGCTGCATTAATGCATTACAAAGATTCTTCGCCATCTGCGAGCCAGCAAAGCAGTTAAGATCCGACTGCGGAACAAATTTCATTGGAGCCTGTCGAGAGCTAGAGTTAGGGAATGAACACAACCAAAGGCCAAGCATCCTGACATACCTAAGCCAGCAAGGTTGCACATGGGAATTTAATCCTCCACATGCTTCACACATGGGTGGCGCGTGGGAGCGCATGACTGGAGTGTCGCGGCGCATTCTGGACTCCATGTTGCGACAGAACAGACCACCTCAGCTGACGCACGAAGTGCTGTGCACCTTCATGGCTGAAGTGTCAGCAATCATTAATGCGAGGCCCCTTGTTCCTGTTTCTTCCGATCCAGATTCACCATTCCTTTTGACTCCAAACATGTTACTCACACAGAAGGGCAGTGTACCCACTCCTCCTGGAGACTTCACTGACAAAGACCTTCTGAAGAGCCAGTGGAGAAGAGTACAAGCCGTGGCCAGTAAGTTCTGGAGCTGCTGGCGCACCGAGTACCTTCCCACTTTGCAAAGCCGGCGAAAGTGGAACGAGGCTCGTCGCAGTCTCCGAGAAGGTGACATCGTCTTACTGAAAGAAAGCCAAGTATCCCGCAATGAGTGGCCTATGGGTCTTGTCACCTCTGTCTACCCCAGCAAAGATGACAGGGTGCGAAAGATAGAGGTGAAGGCCACTGTTCAAGGGACGGTCAAAAAGTTCTTCAGACCCATCTCAGAGGTCGTACTCCTCTTACCTAAGGAGGACTGAGTGTTATTGATTCCACAGTTCTCTATGTTTTATAAGTAGTGGCGTCTAATAGACGCCAGGCGGGGAGTGTTCTGCCTTATAATTGCAGGTGCTATGTTTTGTTGCTGCCAGTAGGTGGCAGTAGATGGTAATGGCCAGTAGGGTCACTTAACAGGAACAGGAAGTAGTATAGTGATAAGCAAACAAAGAGGTCACATCAGCATGAAGTGTGCTGCAAGTTAATCTGCTGTAATCTTACATTGTTACTCCTTCGAAAGCATTGCCTGTGAGTTGAATGGTTTCATTACATATTCATGTTTAGATGTTAGTTATATCTCATGTATGTAACAAGGTGCATTTCTTTCTTTTTTCTTTCTCAGTTTTACTCCAACCAAATACAACTGATTTGTATTGTTTCATTGACCTCATGCAAGTGTGGCATCATTAAACGCCAGAGATTAGACGCTACATCCTGACTCCCACGTCGTTATTGAAAGGAGTTTGGCTGGCTGTCTAACTGCGTACAGACACATACACGTAGGGAGGACGGTACATACGTCATTCCTGCCATCCCAGGTATCAGCCTGGTGAATCTTCGCTGAACTCCTTCCATGGCAAGAACATCCACCCTCAGATAAGGCGACCAAAACTGCACACAATACTCAAGATGTGGTCTCACCAAGGCCCTGTACAACTGCAGCAAGGCATCCTTGTTCCTGCACTCAAACCCTCTCACTACGAAGGCCAACATGCCATTTGCCTTCTTAACTGCCTGCTGCACCTGCATGCTTACCTTCAGCGACTGGTGCACAAGGACACCCAGGTCTCGTTGCACTTCCCCTTCTCCCAATCTATTGCCATTCAGATAATAATCTGCCTTCCTGTTTTTGCCACCAAAGTGGATAACCTCACATTTATCCACGTTATGTTGCATCTGCCATGCTTTTGCCCAATCACCCAACCTGTCCAAATCATCCTGGAGTTTCTCGGCATCCTCCTCACAGCACACACCCCCACCCTGCTTTGTGTCGTCTGCAAATTTGGAGATATTACATCTAGTTCCCTTGTCTAGATCATTTATATATATTATGAATAGCTGGGGTCCAAGGACCGATCCCTGCAGTACCCCACTGGTCACTGGCTGCCACTCGGAAAAAGACCCGTTTATTCCAACTCTTTGCTTTTTGTCTGCCAACCAGTTCTCTATCCAAGTCAATACCTTGCCCCCAATCCCATGTGCCTTAACTTTACACGCTAATCTCTTGTGCGGGACCTTTTCGAAAGCCTTCTGAAAGTCCAAATACACCACATCCACTGGTTCTCCCTTATCTATTTTACCAGTTACATCCTCAAAAATTCCAGTAGATTAGTCAAGCATGATTTACCTTTTGTAAATCCATGTTGACTTTGTCCAATCCTGTCACTGTTTTCCAAGTGCTCTGCTATTACATCTTTTATAATGGACTCTAGCGTCAGATCGAAACAGATCAAGCCCAGTTAGGGATAAACATAAGGCCATTAGTTTGTCTGCATAAATAATAGGAAACAGCTCAAGGGAGCCACCAAGGCTGGACAGGCCGATTAAAATGCATTAATGACAATACAACCCGGACACCGGGGCCATCAGGTGCGATAAACGGTCATCTAAAGCCAGTTAACTTAGATTGGTATAATTATATTAAACGAGCCCACCTACATTGGACAATAGACTGACCTGATTTGGCGCGCAGATAAGGGCCTTCGGAAGGAGTATAATTGTAGGCCCATCAGTAACCAACGTTCTCTTGCTCTTCCTCCTGCGCTTGCTACTTGGCCACTGCCCGTGTCTTCCCCAAATCCATCAGGGACGCCCGGTATCGCACCAGGCAAACACGGGCAAACCAGGCCAGATGAGACGAGACAAGACGAGACGAGACAAGATGAGATGTGATGAGACGAATTGGAAGAAGAATGCTTCAAATAATCGGGTCTTCAATCCAGCCAACCTGCGACTATCTTCATGCAAAATTCAGCTGCTGCCACCCGAAGAAGAAGAACCATCATCCCTGCGAGGTAAAGTACCCAAGCAAAGACTTTAATCTCGGGGTACTTTACCTGGACAACGCCCTTGCAGCGCCCTGAGACCGTGTGACGATGGCAGGCCCCAGAGAGCACAAAGAGCGAACCCCAAACCCCACAACCATTTTAACTCCGCAGATCTTGACTTGGTGAGCATGAATTCCTGGCCCCTCCTAGCTTGATGTAGTTAGGTATAGGGGTGGGATAAGGATAAAGGGATTGTTAATGTGAGAGGGAGTGTGAGGGCTGCATGGTGGAATAGTTATGCGAATGTGAGCATAGAGAGAGAGGGGAATGGGTAAGGGTGCATGGATGTGACTGTGAAGTGGGATGTGGAGGAAGTGATTGCTGAAGCTGAGTGCTGCTGGGGAAAGGCAATGGGGATCAGGTTGAGGATGATGGCAGCTTCATACTTACTTTTCCTGTGCGGTGAAGGTCATGGAAGCACTTCCTGCACTGCATCCAGGTCCGACGGGTGACTCCCTGAGAGTTGACCTCTGCAGCCACCTCCATCCATGCAGCCCTGGTCTCTTTGGGAGGCCTCTTCCTCCCTGAGCTAGGGAAGAAGACCTCCCTGTGGGCCCTAACCCCATCCACCAATGTCTGCAATGAGGTCTTGTCAAATTTGGCGACAGCTTGGCCTCTGCCACTGGCAGCAGCTGGTGCAGGCTCCTCTGCCATTCTGTCCGACTGGTTGGGAAGCCTGCAGAGGTTGAGAAGCTTGCTGGAGACTTTAAAAGCACCACGAATGATGACGTCATAATGTGGGGCTTTCTGGCTGGAATTGGACACTTAGCAAGGGTGCCCACACGCTGGAAATTAATTGGCCAATTGAGGGAAAATTGCGTGCAGCTGGCTGACCCATTTAGATTTGGGTCGGAACCTGACATTCAGTGAACCCGACAATTCCCTGCACCTTCGGGAAAATCGGGGCCTCTGTGTACGTGCTACCCACCATATTGAACACTTTTTTGGCTCTTGTTTTAGGCCTGTAAAATGAGAGTAGCTTCATTGACTTTCTCAGCCTATGGTTCTTTGCACCAACTCGTGTTCTTCCTACTTGTAGTTTGGTGTTGTGGCGAAATAAAATTAATTAAATCCGCACACTAGTCTGTAAATGGTAAAATAGCCAAGCAGTTTATTACACAAAATTATTCAACAGTACAATACAAACAGTCCGTGGAGGTACCTATGGGCTGATCAGGGAGATAGCTTAGAGCCCCGCAGCTCGTTCCTGGCTGACTCTTCGATTGTCTTCGGTCTCCGGTATTTAAGCTTACAAACCACAAAGATTCATACTTTCGTGTGACATCACATGTTTTCGCTTCACTTGTTATTCAAGTTATTTCTTGCCACATTCTCCTAACAGTCTAGCTGGCGGTTGAACCGTCAGTTGCCCACCTGGTGACTTCCCTAATCCCCCAACGGCTAGTTTCCTTTTTGACCTATTATTTTCAATTTTGTGGTTGCGTGCTGAGCTGTGTGCAAAGCCTATAACTTGCTGTTGCCGGGCAAAGATGCCTTGACCATTTATTCTTACTCATAATGCTATGCTTCTACTAAGTGTGATTTCTAAAAATCCACTTCAAAACCCCCTTTAGTCCATGGCTACCCCAGCCCATGAGACCACATTACTACTACTACTACTGCCTTAGCCACCCCGCCCCTCTTGCAGTGGCCAGCTGCTAGGTTGGGGACACCTAGTGCATTTAGAGCTAAATAATTCCTTCGTCTTGCACATGTTTGAGAAGCTTACTCTGTTCCTTAACTATCGCCTTTGCCCTGGTTTTGTTTCTACGCTTCGAGCAAGCAGCACAATTCATTATAAGCCAACCTAATGCTAATATTAATTGTAGTGCTACCAGTACATGAGAGATGATGCAGAGCCAAGGATGGATATCTACATTTAAGCCCCAGTTCCAGGCTGTGTCATACCACGGTATCTTACGGAGTTCAGTTTCGATCTCCTTGTCTAGTTCCTGTAACTCTTGTTTTAGGAGATGGTACCATTTCATGTTCTCCCGTAGAGGGTCTCTAAGCTTCTTGAGATCCTCTGGGAGATGCGGAATGGGTGCTGTGAGGTGTTCCTCGTATAGCCCCAGGTCCGCTCTTATCTCGTCTGTTAGATTCCGGGTGACCATTTTTCATGCGTGAATGTACATCATCCATGCTCACCCGATTGTCATGGGTAAGCTGGGGGTGAAGCAGAAGTTAGGGTTGGTGATATTACACGTCAGTCCTCCTTAATCGTACGTCCATTGGTTTGTCGTCACGCAGTACTCGCCCTTTCCCCGGTAGGCAGAGTAGGTCGGTTCAGATTCTGCTGGGCTTATTTCCAGCACACATCCGACAGTCTGATTGAACCCGCACCCAACCTTACTATCTTGCCCCACCGGGTGTGGGCAGATAGTGAGGCTTCCTTCCCTGCGGCACCCAATCAATGAGACCCCTCTCATGGTTCTGTTTCTTTTGATCGCGTATTGATCCATTGGGTAATGCCGCAGGTAGTCCCTTTTCCTGAACAGTCCTATGTTCTCCACCTCGTACTGCGGGTATGGTTTCGTGTCTCCAGTCATCACCGGGATCATAAGCACCACCCCTACTGTAATGTCCGTGTGTAATTGAGACACGGACTGCAGAAGTTGGTTATAACATGTGTTTACTGAATGGAGACAAAACTGGAACTACTATACAAAGTTACGACACAGGCTTATATACAGGGGTGGTCACTACTGGTACTGCAGTATACAGGGGCTGCAGAATATAGTTCCTTCTTCAAGGTACATACACTACAATTCCTCCCCTTTTAGCTGAACAGTACATAACATTCGATTAATAATTAAATAACATATTTACAATTACAGTTGCTATATACATTAGCTGAAGTTAATCAATTATAAATTCAGTCTTTGAGGCGGCTTCCTGATTCTGTCCGGGTAATGCCTCTTTGGGGTATCAGGTTCTTCTGGCAAAGTTGATTCGGGATCAACGTCATGGTTTGGTTCGTCTGCTTCCAATATCACCGATTCTGAGGTAGATGCAATTGGTACTTCGGTTTCATCACCAGGTGTATAGGATCGTGGTGTAGATTTGACGTTTTCCAGTGGCTCTAGAATCTGGTCAGCATGGCGTCTTACAATGCTCTCTCCAACGTCCATGGTATACATTAGAGGTCCTTGCCATGTGCAGATCGTTCCTGGCTGCCATTTCTCTGTGCGGTAGTCCCGGGCCAAAACTGGTTGACCTATCTTGAAACTCCTGGTTGGCCTTTCATTCATATTCTGAAACTGCCTGTTCTCCACATCTCTTCTGATGTTTGGCTTAACCAAATCCAAGCGGCATCTTAGTCTTTGATTGAAGAACATCATGGCTGGAGTTTGGTTGGTAACCGCATGTGTCGCATTCCGGTAGGCAAACAAAAAGTTATCCACCTTGTGTTGTAGGGGTATGTCTTCATTACACATTGCCTTGATAGCCTTCTTGAATGTCTGAACGAACCTCTCAGCCAATCCATTGGTGGCTGGATGATATGGGGTGGATGTGTAATGCTTAACACCATTGTTCTTTAAGAACCTCCGGAACTCTTCAGACACAAACTGTGGTCCATTGTCGGAGCAAATCTGTTCAGGCAGCCCATTTCTGGCGAATATGGTTTGTAAGACTGTGATAGTTTTTTCTGTGGTGGTTGAGGACATTTTTATTACCTCTGGCCACTTTGAATGTGCATCCACCGCAATTAAAAACATCGAGTCCATAAATGGACCAGCAAAATCAATGTGTACCCTTTGCCATGGAGATGAGGGCCACTCCCATGGATGTAGAGGGGCTTGTGGTGGGGCGTTTTGGACCTTCTGGCATCCTGTACAGCTCTTGGTCATCTCTTCGATTTCTCTATCGATTCCCGGCCACCACACAAACGCTCTGGCTAAGTTCTTCATTTTTACCCCTCCCAGATGATCCTCATGAAGCTCATTGAGCACTCTATCCTTCAATTTGGGTGGAATTACTACTCTGGATCCACACATCAAGGCTCCTCGGCACACTGGCAGCTGTTCTCTTCTCGGCGAGAATGCTGGCAACAGTGGTTCGCCATGTGCTGGCCATCCCTTCACCGTTAAATCATAGACCCTGGAGAGTGTCGGGTCATTTCGTGTTTCCTTTTCTATGTTTGCATTCGTCACAGGTAGACATTCGACTATGGTCGAGTGGAATATCTCCACAGGATCCACTGCAGGTGCTTCTTCCACCATCGGCAACGGTAGGCGCGACAATCCATCAGCATTCTCATGCTGATTAGTTCTTTTGTAGTCGATGTCATATTGGTGTGCCCCTAGGAAAAGGGACCACCTCTGTAGCCGTTGTGCTGTCATTATCGGGACGCCCTTCTTAGGGTTGAAAATGGAGAAAAGAGGTTGATGATCAGTTAGTGGAGTAAATTTCTGTCCGTGCAGGTAGTGATTGAACTTCTTCACTCCCCACACCAGGCTGAGGGCATCTCTGTCAATCTGGGCGTAGTTACGCTCGGCTGCAGTTAACAAGCGTGACGCAAAAGCTATCGGTCTCTCTGAACCATCAAGGGATTTATGTGACAGTACCACTCCAACACCGTAGGGAGACGCATCACACGCCAGTCTTATCGGTAGTGATGGGTTGTAGTGAGCCAATACTTCTCTTGAAGTGATCAGGCCTTTACACTTCTGAAAGGCCTGCTTACATTCATCGCTCCATTTCCATGCTACTCCAGTTTGTAGCAGGGTGTTCAGTGGGTGCAGAATTGTGGACAAATTTGGCAAAAACTTATGGTAGTAATTCACCAATCCGAGGAATGACCTCAGTTGCGACACATTTTCAGGCGCTGGAGCCTTAACTACTGCTTCAATTTTGTCAGGGGACTTATGTAACCCCTCTTCATCAGTCACGTGGCCACAATACGATATTTGTTTCTTAAAAAACTCGCACTTGGAGCGATTGGCTCGTAGCCCATGTTCTCTTAGTCTAGTGAGCACTTGCTCTAGGTTGGCAAGGTGTTCACTGTCATTTTCACCTATCACTAGGATGTCGTCCAAGTAACACTGAGTCCCCGGAATCCCTTGCAGAACTTGTTCCACCGCTCTTTGCCATATTGCCGGAGCTGATGCTACTCCGAATACCAGTCGATTATACTGGTAAAGACCTTTGTGAGTGTTTATCGTGAGATATTTCCTAGAGGATTCTTCAACCTCCATCTGCAAATATGCTTGCGCTAGGTCAATTTTTGTAAAACGTTTCCCTCCAGATAGTGAGGCAAAAATATCTTCTTTCCTCGGAAGAGGATACTGTACTGTGTGAAGGACTGGGTTCACAGTCACCTTGAATTCCCCACAGATGCGAACCTTCCTTGGCTCCTCAGACTTATTGTTTAACGTTTTCTTCATGACAGGAACGATGGGTATCGCCCACTCGCTCCAGTCTACCTTAGATAACACGTCTGCATTCTCCAGATTCTCCAGCTCTGCCTCGATGGCTGGGCGAATTGCATACGGTACCGGTCTTGCTTTGAAAAACTTGGGAATTGCATTCTCTTCTATTTTTATCGAGGCGGTTACGCCTTTCAGAGTTCCCAGTCCTTGTTGAAATACCTCTTTAGCGTTAGCTAAGATTTTTGACAATCGTCCACGTGTGACGTCGTCATCCTTTTTACCAGCCACAGTCAGTGCCTGAATGGAGTGCCAGTCTAAACTTATCTTTCTGATCCATTCACATCCCAATAACGGTGGTCCACCATCTTGCAGTATGTACAGATACAATTTCTGTATTTCCTTGCCGTTGTATTCGACAGGCACCCTTATTTGCCCTCTGGGGTATACTTTCTGCCCCGTATATGTCTTCAAGACAATGGATGTGTCTTTCAAGGGTTTGTGTGAGAATAGCCGCTCATAGTCTCGTCGATTCATGACGGTCAGGGCTGATCCTGTATCCAATTCCATTTTGACTTGGGACCCTGCTATCGTGAGGGTGACCCAAATGGTTCGGTGATCCTCTTTTGCGATTACGTTGTGTAGTTTGAGACAGCTTAGTCTCTTGTTCCCGGACTCACTATCGCTCTTCTGGTCTTCGGAACTACTGTCCGTCATCTTTTGTACTTTCCTGTACTGTTCCTTAGTAGTCTTTTTGTTGTTGTTAGTCTTCTTCCCGGACCTGCAAACTCGTGCAATGTGTCCCATCTTTCCGCATTGCCTGCATGTTTTGTCCTTGGACCAGCAGTCCTTCTGGTCATGGGTTGTTCTGCCGCAGCGATAACATTTTTCAAATCCCCGTGTCATTTCATGGGTGCCGTATTCCTATGGCTTTTGCTGTATTTCCGCAGCTCCCCTTGCTGCTGCTTCATACGACACTGCCACGCTGAAAGCCTTATCTAGCGTCAGCTCTTTCTCTGAGAGTAGCCTCTTCTGGGTTCCTTCACTCAGGAGTCCACAGACAAATTTGTCCCGTAGGGTATCTGCCAGCCCTGCTCCGAACTGGCAGTGCTTTGATAGCTTGCGTAGTTCCGTAAGGTAATCAGCATTGCTCTCATCTTTATGCTGATTTCTCTTGTGGAATTTAAATCTTTCTGCTATCAGCAGTGGTGTAGGATTTAGGTGTTCCTGTAGGATATCAACAATTTCGTTAAAACTCTTCGCCATCGGTTTGACTGGAGTGATCAGGTTCCACAATAGGCCGTACGTTCTTGCGCCCATTAAGTTTAGTAGTACCGATGCCTTTTTCTCATCGGCTACTTCATTTGCCTTGCAATATACTTCGACTCTTTCCACATACGTGGTCCAGTCTTCTATTGTATTATCAAAGGCAGTGATATTGCCAGTCTTCAGCATCTTGGAGATCTAAGATGGCGCCTCCCGCACTTTGCCTCCCTCCCCGATTGAACAAAATGGCACCTCCCGCGCTTTGCCTTCTTCCCCGTTGGATTAAGATGGCGCCTCCCGCGCTTTCTGCCTTTTCCACTGCTGCCAGCGCTGTTGCTGGCGTTTTTATGCCTTGATGGCGACGCCCTATGGTCTTCGCGTGCTTCCCCCCGCGCTGCTGCCAATGCCGCTCTCCGCGGTCCCCGTGGCAAACTGCAGCTCCTCGCGGCTTTCTGCGCTTCTAATTTATTTTTCTTTTATTTTAATTACTGTTCCCATCATCAGAGCAGACCCTATGGGACACTTCCCTCCCTATTCTCGGGTCTGTACGCTGCCGGGCTTCGTAGCACCGGCCACACCCTGTGTGCTCCACCCTCTCTCTCTCTCTCCTCTTCCCGACAACGCTGCTCGGCCCCGTTGAAAAGCCACCCGATCGAGCTCTAGCCCGCCGCAGCCCAGGAAGGATCAGTGTACTACCTGTCACCAGCCCGATTAGCTGGAACACCATAGACTGGATAACCAAGCCCAGTTCTCGACAGCCTCTCCTGCAAATCTTCGAATTCGATGAATCAGAGGGCGGTTTCTTCTGTTTGTTTGTTTTTTTCTTTTTGGATTTCTTCTTTCTGGCTTCGACCTCTAATAACTTCGCTTCAGGGATGGATCCCCGTGAGGTGGTGCAGAACTGTAGGTAAGTTCGGATCTGTTCATCGCCAATGTAATGTCCGTGTGTAATTGAGACATGGACTGCAGAAGTTGGTTATAACAGGTGTTTACTGAATGGAGACAAAACTGGATCTACTATACAAAGTTACTACACAGGCTTATATACAGGGGTGGTCACTACTGGTACTGCAGTATACAGAGGCTGCAGAATATAGTTCCTTCTTCAAGGTACATACACTACACCTACCAGCGAGGTGTGAGAATCAGTGCACCCACCCGTCACAGGTTAGACCCTTGTCATGCCCCTAAGTATGCAGCCATCCAGTGATCCTGGGTGCTGTGCCAACTGCAGTAGGTGGGTACTATTGATCCAGTCGGGGACCCTGCCTGTCTGCATCTGGTCCAGGTTGTGTCGGACTTGTCCTATCATCCATCCCCCATATGCATGACAAATATTTCGCTTCACCCCATTGGTGGCATCCTCGTATTCTCGGTCAATTAAGCGGTTAATGGTGGTAGCATGTCCCTCCAATATTGGGATACCTTGTAGAAGTAACCTAGAGGTCTCTTGACCTAAGTCTGCCCCTGTCTCGGCGCCTCTGGTGCACCTTTGGAGCAAGACTCGCATGGTTTCCTTAAGACTCTCTGAACTCGCTTTCACGGAATGTATATCTCGGGCATTCACGAGTGACGTGCCCATATTTACACCCGTCAGCACATCATTGACTAGGCCCCGCTTGTGTCAGCGGAAGTTGGTGTGTCCCCTGTACTGGGAGGCTCCGGAGGCATCCCGGGCTTCCCTAAGTACTATGTTCAACATTCTGTTATATAGGGCCCTCACCTTAGGATCGCATCTCTCTGGTAAATTTAGATCGGTTAAGTTGACTATCACTGGGAGTATCTCATGGTGCACGTTATCATACAACGGTATCCCCTCCGCTCGCAAGAATACTCCGCTTGGGGGTCCATCGGTTAAGATTGGGCACTCCAATGGAAGAGGGGGTGACACAGTTGTTGTGGGGGTTGGTGTTGTTGGCGCTGCGACTGTCGGCCAATGTTCAGGCCACTCTACCCAGATTATGTTGAGCACATATAATGCATTACTGGCAATATTTAGCAATGTCTCGTCCTAAGCCTGGCCACCACCAATCCCTAGAGATATTACTGATCATGGCATTTCGCCCCGCGTGGCTCATGCCATGATGTAATTCCATCAGCGTTTCCCGTATACAGCTGGGGGCTGCCACCCTTCCATCTTTTCTCCATATGGAGTCCTGGTCTGGCGCAGCTCCCCGCCTTTCCCATGCTTCCTTCTCCACGTCCCGCACATCCTGGTGCAATTTTCCTATATTGATATCTTCTTCGGTTATCATACTACACACTGCCTCTTCCCTGACTTCTAATGATATTGCTGCCTCTTGTGTGGCCTTATCCGTAGCTTCGTTTCCCCTTGGATGTCGTTCTGGTGGGCTTTAAACTTTATTACCGCCGCCTCGGTGGGTTTATTAGCCACCTCAAGTAATAACCTAATCCGGCCCTCATGTTTGATGGCCTCTCTGCCTGCGGTGACAAAGCCTCGTCTTCCCCAGGCGGTCATGTAGTCATGGTTTACCCCGAAGGCATATCGACTATCTGTGCAGATATTTGCTCGTTTACCTTTAGCCATTTGAAGCGCCTCTGTCAGGGCGGTCAGTTCTGCTACCTGTGCAGAGAGGCCTCCGTCCAATCTTCCACTTAGGACGGTGTCCAGAGCCTCGTTAACCCTGTGTGTGGGGTCCCCTGGATATATTTGCAGAACCTATCTACATAAAGAGTTAGTTCAGGGTTCTCGAGTGGGACCTCACCTATGTTTCTGGGCGAGTCCTCCCATTCTTGGGCGCAACACTTGTGGGGTTCCCCCTTAGCCAGGAGACCCTCTGCAGGGTTTTCTCCTGTGTCTCGTACTATTCTTACGGACTCATCATGAGGGAGTAAAACCACCTCCCATTTAGCCCTACGTACGTTGGAAACAGATCTTAGTTTCCCAGTGTTCAGCATTTCTACCAGAGTGTGTTTGGTATGCAGGACAATCTCCCCGGTCATAACTACCGGTTCACTGATTTTTACTGCCCATGCTGCACAATCCAGAGCCGCCACACACCTGGGCAGGTCGGCTACCACAGGTGACTGTTGGGTTGAGTAATATGCTGCAGGACGCATCCTGTCCCCATGCATTTGAGTGACCACTGCCCCGTAAAATCCCTCCTCATTCATGCAGTAAACGTGGAAAGGGATTTCCATGTTTGGGAGTCCCAATCTGGGCACAGACATTAAAGCTTCCTTCAGATTGTCATACGCCGTTTCTTGCTCCGGATCCCACTTTATACTTTCTAAGGAGGGTTTCCCTCCTTTCACCAGCTTCTGTATTGGTTCTGCAATTGATGCAAAGTTGGCTATAAAATTTCTACAATAGTTAAAGAGTCCTAACACCTGTCGGAATCCTCGAACCGTTTTTGGGCATGGCATGATCCGAATAGCTTCCTTCCTGTCGTGTGACATTGTTCTAGTTCCCTGTGATACCTCATGTCCCAAAAATTGTACCACTGTCTGTCCGATCTGGGCTTTCTTGGGATTTGCTTTAAATCCCACTCTTTGTAGGGTTTCTAAGATTTCTATAAGTGCGCCCGTGTGTCCGTGTTCATCCTCCGAGGCGATCAGCAGATCATCCACATACTGGAGGACGGTACTTCTATAAGGGGTTAGGTCCACCCTTTCTAGGGCTTGACTCATAGTCCGGTGGAATATTGCCGAGCTATTATGAAATGCCTGTGGCACCTGGGTCCAAGTATACTGGCGATCCCCTACAGTAAAGGCAAACTTATCCTGTGATTCCCGGGCCAGCGGTGTGGACCAAAATCCATTGGCTATGTCAAGCACTGTAAATATTTTCTGTCCGGGTTTTAACCCATTAAAGATTGTAGCTGGACTAGCCACGATAGGGTGTTGTCGTGGTGTCACTTTATTCAGAGCTGTGTAGTCAATGGTCAGGCGGTATGTACCGTCCGGCTTCCGTACCGGCCACACAGGCGAATTAGTGATGCTTTCAGCTTCCCGTTGTCTAGCAAATCATGTACAATCTGTTTGACTGCCTCCCTGGCCTCTGGTTTAATTGGATATTGTTTATGAGGAATGTGTTCAGGCCCTGGTACCACGATTGGGTCGATATCTACCAGGCCACAATCTTGTTTGGACCGTGCCCATACTTCACTAACCTGTGTGCATATGGGGCCATACTCCTTTAAGGTGAGCCAGTCCCTGGTAAGGGGCTGTAGGCTCCCCACCTTTGCCCTGGGCGGGGGCCGCTGGCTTTCAGTCCCTTGCCAGGTCCTTAAGGGCCTGGAGGAGCTGATCTTTGGTCATATCCTGGGACTTGGTTGTCCTTGCCTACTGTGTGGGTCTGCTCCCCCCCCCCCCCTCCCGGTGTCCAACATTGGCTTTTGTTGTGGCCCGGCTTTTGGCAATTAGAGCAAGGCTTCCGGGGTGCTCTACATTTCTTGGACATGTGTCCAGTTTTGCCGCAATTGTAGCTTTTGTCCCGTTGCTGCCACTACCTCTACCTTCATTTGTTTAGTGCTGGCTTCTCCATCTACCTGACATGCCCATTGTACCAACGCATTATAAGTCTGATGTGTTACAACTCCCATCTTCAAGATCTTTTGATGTTCAGCAGACATTCCATCCTTGAACATGGTTTGCCTGTCCGGAGGATTCCTCATATGCTGTCCAAAGGCGTTCCCCATACGCACTACTATTCTCACCCTTTCTTTCTTTTATTAACATAATTAATCCCCAGTTGGGTTGGGATTCTCCTAATATCTCTTGTATGTCTGCTTTAAATTGATCATATGCAGTTTGTCAGACATCCTGAGCTGCATTAATGGTGGGACATCATGTCCCGTTCCTTGTCCCAACTGCCAGATTATTCCACTTGTCTCGGGGACATTTAGCCTGTACCAGCTGATGGACATCTTTTTCATGCATATCATGGATATCATACATTTCCTGTAAATTTTTCCAAAATTCAATATTTTTACTCCGTGGCTTTATGGTGCCCAAAGATTTCAAGATGTCCTGTTTTTCTAGGGGACTGAATGCTTTATATCTATGTTTATTATTCGCTGCCTGTGCTCCTTGTGTCACCGTCAAAGGTGCAGTGGCGAGGACTTCTTCCTCTTCACTATCGTTATCATCCTCCCCATCCTCTGTTTTATGATATGGAGGAGGTGCTGGAGCGGTAGGTATACATGATTGGGGTTCAAAGAGTCCCTTCTCATTCTGACTCTCCTGAATTTCTCTCAATTTCTTTATTTCTGCTCTGGCTGTTTTTAGTTCCTCTATTTTTGGTTTTAGTTTGAGGGTACACTGTAAAAGCTGTCGTACTATTATTACACCAGCCTTTTGTGTGCGTTTATTTTTCTCGTTTTGCCACCAAGTCTTTTGGACGGCAGGGTCCTGACTTGGATCCCATCCATCTCTTAACATTTTGTCGATTAAGCCCTTCTGGTCATCTGCATAGAATCTAGTAAGGGTTCCTTCCGCACCCTAGTCTAATCCTTTCCCCGACGCCATCTTGTGGTCTGACCTTCCCGGCGTTACACACAACTTCTACTTGAGCTATGTCCCTTCGGCCTCTCCACAACAATTAAATCCTATCCCAAAATGTAACCTGTGGTCTGACCTTCCCCGGCTTTACACACAACCTCTACTTAAGTTATGTCCGTTCGGCCTCTCCACAACACTAAAATATCCCAATCCTGGATTCACGATCCTGTGATTAACATATGTTCTCTCCGTCCTTGCTTTCTGGCCTTCATGTGGGACTTACGTCCTCTTAATTCCGGCTCAGTCCACTAGGTGTTTGAGATAATTAATCACCCTTGCCCGCGTCGATTACCCGGTATTTACACAACACCTAACAAAGACTCCATGTCAAAATTCACACAATTAATCTCTTAGTCTGACCGTCTTTTATCGCAATAGCAGTGTCCCTTCCAATACTAATGTTTACGCCTATTATTACATTAAGATCATACTCACTACACGTCCAAACGCGTCCGTCTTTTTTACCGTTTCACAGACTTGTCACGATTCGGATACTCGTTCCGCAGACAGACAAGGGACCGCCTGAATCACATAATTTCTGGGTGGTGTCCCAAAATCTACTCACCCCCTTGTGTCCTCTTGGCCGTTGTCCGTCTACGTTCCAACGTATCCTGCCGACTATGCCAAATGTTGCGGCAAAATAAAATTAATTAAATCCGCACACTAGTCTGTAAATGGTAAAATAGCCAAGCAGTTTATTACACAAAATTATTCAACAGTACAATACAAACAGTCCACGGAGGTACCTATGGGCTGATCAGGGAGACAGCTTAGAGCCCCGCAGCTCATTCCTGGCTGACTCTTCGATTGACTTCGGTCTCTGGTATTTAAGCTTACAAACCACAATGATTCATACTTTTGTGTGACATCACATGTTTTCGCTTCACTTGTTATTCAAGTTATTTCTTGCCACATTCTCCTAACAGTCTAGCTGGCGGTTGAACCATCAGTTGCCCACCTGGTGACTTCCCTAATCCCCCAATGGCTAGTTTCCTTTGGAACTATTATTTTCAATTTTGTGGTTGCGTGCTGAGCTGTGTGCAAAGCCTATAACTTGCTGTTGCCGGGCAAAGATGCCTTGACCATTTATTCTTACCCATAATGCTATGCTTCTACAAAGTGTGATTTCTTAAAATCCACTTCATTTGATGTTTCTCGTGGTGCTTTCTAATACAGTCTAACAAGCCCTTCAAAAATTGTCAAGTTAAACATGTTATGGCAAGAACCCATTTGAATTCATTATGAATATTTTATACAGCTCCACAGGAGCTGAACATGAACGTAAATAGTAGTCAACCAACTAGTTCAGTGTCATTCATATAAATTCATGAACATTAAACAAAGGCTTTCCACTTCATGCACACAATCTTATTCCAAATTAAATGGTGCTGCGTCTAAGGTGTGAGTTAGAAACAAATTTATTTTCAAATGCAATAGTCCATGAACTTCTATAATCTGCCAATTTCTCTAAGGTTATCACGCCACTCTGTTATAAGTCTTATTTTCAACAACGAGTTAAAAAAAATTCTGATTGCATAATCTCCGAAATATTATGGGGTCTAAATTCCTTAATGCCCCATACGATTCCGATGGCTTGCAGTGATGGCGAGTCGGAATTCGTCCTTGGTCCTTATCCTGCCAGAATCCCGCTGGGAGTTAAAATCCACTCCATGTTATTAGTTATAAAAACAGAAAATGCTGAAGATACTCGACAACTCAGGCAGCATCTGTGGGGAGAGAGAAACAGAGTTAACGTTTCAGGTCCACGTTATTAGCTACGGTGTCGCAGGGGCAGCTGTATTTTGATGGGACATTTATCAAATTCTGAATTAGCATGGTTTGGACATATTCATGGTGTGGCCTGCCAGAGCCAGGACTGGGCAGGCGAGTTAAGAATAGCAATCCCCAATGGCTGTATGAGATACCTTTGCTTTATATACTGAAACCCACTGAAATCCACAACGCTTACTCGAAACTTGCCACACATCAATGGAGATTTTGGACTGGATTTTCATTGAGGAGGTGGGTAGGAGGCGGGACTACAACTTTCGGGGTTGTAGTCCCGCCTCCATCAAGTTGTAGCCAACCCACGCGATTTTGACTTGATTGACCTTGTTGAGCCCACCCAGTAGGCTCAGCAGGCCAATTAAGGGCCACCCGGCAACAGGTGATGTCACAGATTGATATTTCATCTGTCAAGACCTTTTGACTGCTGAAATATCAGCGTTTGACAGCTGTTTGAAGCTGTCAAACACTGACAATCTGTACTCTAAGTTAATTCCTTCCTCTCAGGATGATTTAGAGATCTCTCCAGAACAGAAAGCTAAATGCTGCAATTTTTGACAGATCGCGGCCATTCTGCTTTCTGTGCCGGTGAGATGAGGGACTCCTGAGACCTGAAGGAAAGAAGGCTGCAAAGGTAAGAAAAGGTAAGTAAAACTTCTTTAAACACTTTAAACACACCAAACACACTTACCTCTGCACTCATGCACCCATCACTCACCTGAACACCGGAAATCTCGACCCCTCCAAGCCCTTCACCCGACGGCCCACCTCGCTAACTTGGCATGGTTTGGAGCTGTCGGTGATCCCACACTTCAAGAATGAAAAAGGGATTAGGCTAAAAACTGCCTGTTAACTACTTGTTAACAAGCAGTTAATTGGCACAAATCCCCTTCCCGCCTCGGGGAGGCGGGTCCCAGTGCGGGTCGGGTATCCACCTCCTTTGAAACTGGTATGGAGGCAGGTTGGGGGCAGGATGGGTTTGTGCCCCCCAATTTCAGGATTTTAACCCCCCACATGCCTCCAATCCCACCTCCATGGCCTAATGAAAATCCTGCCCTTTGTGTTTCCATCCTGGCACTCTAGCCAAAGCCTGAATTATCTGGTTTATATTACCCCCTTGCCTATTTAATTAAACAGAGAAAGCTGTGACCACTTATTTGAAGCCCAGATGGTTGCCACAATCCACTCCCCATGGTCCTGGTGCTCTATAAAATCAGGAGTGAATGTACATTTCATCACATATAACATTGACTGAAGCAATCTAGCTACTGAATGTTTTGCACTTTGTGTACAACTTGTGTGGCCCAGCAACTTGATTAAATGAGCTTTATGCGATCACTGTGGCATGAATTTCCCGACCTTAGTTTTAATCTGGTGCTAAATCAAGTAAATTGCCAGCATCCAGAAACAGTGATGTCATCAAGCAGGCTGAGCAACCAATCCCATTGAAGAATTCTCACAGACAGCAAACCAGGAAGTAAAATGCACAGATTCTAAGTTACATTTTATAAATTTTACAGAGAGCAAAATAAAGATTGGGACATATACATAGGATAACATAAAAGCTGAAATACCATAAACAAACTTTAAAAAAATTATATTTTAAAAACGATGCAATCCTTAATCATATTAATAGAAACATTTGAAATTCCACAAATATAAAAAAAATTCAGGGCCAGAACGGTTGCTCATCAGTCAATATGCTGTTAAAAACCCAGTTACACCTCTTTCAACAAGGTTTAACCTTTTTGGGGTGGGGAGATAACAGTTATATTTCTGCACAATAGACAAAGTTTTCATCCTTATATGTGATTCCAATTGATTGCCAGCCCTGTGCAGTTCCACAGCACAATCTGTGGCGGAGCAGTGAATGATTGACTGCAATTTCAGGATTTCCACGTTGATCTGCGCACGTGCTAAATCCTGAAGTTGCTGTCAGTTTCAGAGGGGTAATGACTTAACCTTCAGAGGAGGATACTTAACTTTTAGAAGAGATAGGCAAAATGGAAAAGGAAGAGGGGTAGCCCTGATACTAAAGGATGGGATAAAGACAGTAGAGAGAAAGGATCTTAGCTTCAAAAATCAAGAAGTAGAATCAATTTGGGTGGAGCTAAGAAACAGCAAGGGGCAGAAAACATTGGTGGGATTCGTTTATAGGCCCCCAAACAGTAGTTGTAATGTAGGGCAGAGTATAAATCAAGAGATTAGAGGCGCATATAACAAGGGTAATACAGTAATCATGGGGGACTTTAATCTACATATAGACTGGGCAAACTAAATTTGCAATGATAGTGTGGAGGATGAATTCATGGAATGTATGCAAGATAGTTTTCTAGATCAGTATGTTGAGGAACCAACTAGGGAACAGGTTATTTTAGATCTAGTATTGTGTAACGAGAAAAGGTTAATTAATAACCTTGTAGTAAAGGGGCATTTAGGGAAGAGTGACCATAATATGATATAATTTTATATTGAGTTTGAAAGTGACTTAGTTAAATCCGAAACTAGGGTCTTAAATCTAAACAAAGCAAACTACATAGGTATGAGGGGTGGGTTGGCTAAGGTAGATTGGGAAACTACATTAAAAGGTGTGATGGTAGACAAGCAATGGCTAGTGTTATAAATCTCATCATCAAGAAACTACTTATGAAGTAACGCTGGACGGCCAGCTGGTGGCGCCATCCAAGGAGTATAAATACTCCGGCGTGGGCCCCAGCTCGCCAGGGACATTTTGTAAGACAAGGAGCTAGTGAAATACAACTGGACTTCCATGTTCTGAAACAAGTTGATTAAAGCCTTGCGTTATGCTCAAACCAAGTGCATAGTTTATTACATCAGCTAGCATTTAAAGAATGAATACATAATTTACAACAGATATACATTCCTTTAAGGCACAAAAACCCCAGAAGAAAAGTGGTCCAACCGTGGCTAACAAGAGAAGTTAAAGATAGTATTAGATCAAAGGAAGAGGATTATAATGTTGCCAAAAAGAGTAGTAAGCCTGAGGATTGGGAGGATTTCAGAATTCAGCAAAGGAGGACCAAGAAATTGATAAAGAAAGCAAAAATAGAATATGAGAGTAAACTAGTGAGAGGCATAAATACAGACAGGCTTATATAGGTATGTAAAAAGGAAAAGATGTGGGTCCGTTACAGGATGAGACAGGAGAAATTATAAGGGGAAATAAGGAAATGGCTGAGAAATTAAACAAATATTTTGGGCTCGATTTTAATAGCCCTGAGGAGGCGGATTTAGAGTTGGGTCAGCTGTGAAAATCGGAAAAATGGCTTCAGACACCAAACCCGCCTCCATCCCGCCCCCACGCAATTTTTGTGATTGTCGGGTCAGCCGCTCCCAAAATGACTCCAACCGGTGGGACAGGTAGTTAAGGCAGTTAAAAGCCTGCTAACTGCCTTGCAAATCCTATTTTGATAGAGGTTTCCCATGTTGTTGCCTCTGGCTCCTGTTTCCCATCTTGTCAGAAACAGTCCTGCTGCAAGGAGACGAGTTTTTCGAGGACATGATCTGTAGTCATTATTGGTGCAGAACTGTAAAAACACTCCTGTAACATGGCTGGCATTCAAATGCAACAACTTTGTTGTTGGAGGTTTGGAATAAGTTATTGCAAATCTACGGACCTTGTGACTGGTCAAGCTGACACACATCTGCTGTTTGAACTGATTGGAATAATTTCAGACCACTTTGAGTGTGCGCTTGTAAGCTTCTTGCCTCAACTGAAATCTATAACAATGGGATGGGAACCATTTACAGCCTCTCATCACAGAATCACAGAATCACAGAAACCCCACAGTGCAGATAGAGGCCATTTCGGCCCATCGAGCCTGCACCGACACATATCCCACCCGATCCCCATAACCCCTACACCAACACATATCCCACCCTATCCCTGTAACCCCACGTATTCAATCCCCCTAACACTAAGGGTCAATTTATCATAGCCAATCAACCTAACCCGCACATCTTTGGACTCCTGGTTGTCAGATTCGGAGGAAGAGCAGCACGGTTTAATGCTGCCGGATGAACAAGTGGCTCAGCACACAGCCTCCTTGGAGGAAGATGAAAGGGATGAGGAAGAGGATGAGGAGAAGGATGAGTAGGAAGATGGGGAGTGATGTTTTGTGGTGCCGGATGTGGCCAATCCAGCAGCAAGCATGGAAGGAGCCCACATTGAACCTACTGCAGCTTTAGATTTTGGGGCTGCCATTCCTGCAGCTCCCAGCACCTTTAAGAGAAAAAAGCATTAATATTACAAAGCAAATGATTGGAACACATCTGGCATCTTTTTCATTTCATAGTCAGATAATAAAGACATATATCAAAAAATCCTGAATCTCTTTCTGGAATAATATGACCAGCAATATCATTCATTAAATTTTGTTCAGAACATATGCTGTCAACTCCCCTTTCTAGACAATAAAGCACCAAGCCATCCCAATGACATTTGGAGGCAAAGGGGACATGGCCCCTTTAAATTTTCAAGCAAGCAACGCGTCATCAGATGCGAGAAACTGACAGCCTGCAAGCAATTGCCTGGAGGGACCCGCACATCAGCCATAACGAGGCCAATGAAGCCAAAATCAGAAGTGCTGGGAGGCGGCAGCCGGGTGCGTGTCTGAAAGCTGTCGAGCAGCGGGCCGCCCTCAACCCGCGTTCATTATTAAAATCGAGCCCTTTGTGTCAGCCTTCACGGAAGAAGAATCAAAAAACTTCCTGGAAATATTGGAGAACCAAGGGTCCAGCAAGAATGAGGAGTTAAAAAAATTAGTATTAGTAAAAAAATAGTACTGAAGAAATTAATGGGACCGAAAGCCGATAAATCCCCTGGACCTGATGGCCTACATCCTAGGGTTTTGAAAGAGGTGGCTATAGAGATAGTGGATGCATTGGTTGTCATTTTCAAAAATTCCATCGATTCTAGAACGGTTCCCACAGTTTGGAAGGTGGCAAATGTAACCTCACTATTGAAGAAAGGAGGGAGAGAGAAAATGGGGAACTACAGACCTGTTAGCCTGACATCAGTGTAAGGGGGGGGTTTGGTTTGGGGTTTTTGCCTGGTCAGTCAGCCGTGTGTCTGAGCTGTTCCAGCCCCGTGCGGTTCGAATCACTTCCCCTATAGACAAAACGAGACCAGTGGTTTGGTGCAAAGAAAACCAATGTTTTATTGAAATAAAGAATGAATTGCTATGCAGTGAAAATAATTATGAATACAGCACACTTTTACTTAACGGGGAGGAGAAAAGACGGACACATCGAGGGAAAATTGACTAAAATGACAATTTAACAAAATTCCCCTTTAGTTCCCACCCCTTATACCTAACTAGGTTGCCTTGTAATGGGCCAGAAAGTTTATGCTCACCAGTCTACGATGTTGAAATGTCTGCTCCGTGCCCTGCGGTCTGCCTTGGATTTTTCACCGCCCGAAGTAGAGATACCCCAGTAATTCAAAAGTAACTGCGGGTATTCCACTTCTTTGGGCGGGCTGTGACGATCCTCTTGAAGGCAGGGCACCGGAGATGAGGCGGTAGAAAGTGAATTGCTTCCTGAGGGGCTACCTTTATACCCCATTGGGAGCCCTTATTTTCGCGCCCAAATCTGGACGTACCTGGGTTACACAAAAGGGACCGATCTGGCCCCATTGACCGTAATGTGTTTGAATGCGGCTATAATGCGTTTCCCATTTGTTTAACTGGTTTGTGAATGGAGCTGTCCCAGTTTGAAATGTCCCGCTGGTTTCTTGAGTGCTAGGTAAACAGTACTTGAGTGCTAGTGTAAACAATCCTTTGTCCTGTGGTTACAGCCCAACTGCAACTTGATTGACAGCAACCACTAAAGCCCTTGAGTCAACACTGCTGAGGGCTTGTGTAAACAGAGTCCTTTGTTCCGTGTTGAAACTGCCTAACCGCAGTTGATTGACAGCTTCAAGTACTTAAGTACTCAGAAGCTGTTTTATTTTCAATCTTTTCGTTAGCCAGTGCTGGGAGACCCTCCTTTCATATTCATACAGGCTGTCTTTTTCTTTTGCCACGGGGCCGGCTACAGCCATCTTTTATGTCCTGGGTTTTTAAAGTACATTCCAACCAGGTTTTCTTTAACCAAATAATCTTCGGGGGCTGCCGAAATTTTGTGAACCTTACAATCAGTAGTAGGGAAAATGCTAGAATCTATTATTAAGGACATGGTAACAGGGCACTTAGAAAATAATAATAGGATTGGGCAGAGTCAACACGGATTTATGAAAGGGAAATCGTGATTGACAAATCTGTTCGAATTTTTTGTGATTGTAACTAGCAGAATAGATAAAGGGGAACCAGTGGATGTGGTGTATTTGGATTTTCAGAAGGCATTCGATAAGGTGCCACACAAGAGGTTATTAAACAAAATTAGAGCTCATGGGATTGGGGGTAATATATGGGTTGAGGATTGGTTAATGGACAGAAAACAGAGAGTAGGAATAAACGGGTCATTTTTGGGTTGGCAGGCTGTAACTAGTGGGGTACCACAGGGATCAGTGCTTGGGCCTCAGCTATTCACAATCTACTTCAATGATTTGGATGAGGGGACCAAATGTAATATATCTAAGTTTGCTGACGATACAAAGCTGGGTGGGAATGTAAGTTGTGAGAAGGATGCAAGGGGGCTTCAAGGTGATCTAGACAGGTGAAGTGAGTGGGCAAGAACATGGCAAATGGAATCTAATGTGGAGAAATGTGAAGTTATCCACGTTGGCAGGAAAAATAGAAAAGCAGTGTATTTTTTAAATGGTGACAGATTGGGAAATGTTGATGTTCAGAGGAACCTGGGTGTCCTTGTACACGAGTCACTGAAAGTTAACATGCAGGTACAGCAAGCAATTAGGAAAGCAAATGGTATGTTGACCTTTATTACAAGAGGATTTGAGTATAAGTGTAAAAACATCTTACTGCAATTATATAGGGCCCTGGTGAGACCACACCTGGAGTATTGTGTACAGTTTTGGTCCCCTTACCTAAGGAAGGATATAATTGCCATAGAGGGTGTGCAACGAAGGTTCACCAGACTGGTTCCTGGGATGGAGGGATTGTCCTATGAGGAGACATTGGGGTCGATTTTCAGTGTGCCGTGAGGTGGGCTTTTAGGCGTGCGGGGGGCTAAAATCCTGAATTCAGGGGTCCCGACACCATCCCGCCCAAAACCCGCCTCCACGTAGGTTTCAAAGGAGGTGGGTACCCACCCCGTACTGGGACCCGCCGACCCGAGGCGGGAACGGATTAGTGCCAATTAACTGCCTGTTAACAGGTAGTTAACAGGCAGTTTTTAGCCTAATCCCTATTTTGAGGGGTGTCATGTGGGATTCCCGACGGCTCCAAACCATGCCAGGTTACAACAGGCGGGCCGTCGGGTTGAAGGACTTGGAGGGGTCGCGATGTCGGTGTTCAGGTGAGTGATGGGTGCATGAGTGCAAAGATAAGTGTGTTTGGTGTGTCTAAATTGTGTAAAGAAGTTTAAATTACCTGTACTTACCTTAACAGCCTTTCTTCCTCTAGGTTTCGGGAGTCCATCACTCAGCTGGCACTGAAAGCAAAATGGCTTTCAACTGTCAAAAGTGACACCTTCAGCTTTCATTGCCAGTGTGAGTTCTAACTGAATCTGCGTAGAAGGACTCAGGTTAGAAGTCAGACTGTCAGTGTTTGACAGCTTCAAACAGCTGTGAAACACTGATATTTCATCTGTCAAGTCCTCTTGACAGATGAAATTTCAGTCTGTGACGTCACCTGCTGCTGGGTGGCCCTTAATTGGCCTGCTGAGCCCGCTGGGTGGGCTCAACAAGGTCAATCAAGGGAAAATTGCGTGGATTGGCCGGTCGTCGATGTAGGCGGGACTAAAACACGAAAGTTGTAGTCCCACCTCCTTCCCGACAGCTTAATGAAAATCGACCCCATTGAGTTGATGAGGGCTATATTCTCTGGAGTTTAGAAGAGTAAGAGGTGATCTCATTGAAACATACAAAATTCTTACAGGCTTGACAGGGTAGATGCAGGGAGGATGTTTCCCCTGGCTGGGGAGTCTAGAACCAAGGGTCACAGTCTCAGAATAAAGGGTCGGCCATTTAGGACTGAGATGAGGAGAAATTTCTTCACTCAGAGGGTGGTGAATCTTTGGAATTCTCTATCCCAGAGAGCTGTGGAGGATCAAACATTGAGTATATTCAAGACAGAGATCGATAGATTTTTGAATATTAAGGGAACCAAGGGAGTTGGGGATAGTGCAGAAAAGTGGAGATGAGGTAGAAAATCAGCCATGATCTTATTGAATGGCAGAGCAGGCGCAAAGGGCCAAATGGCCTACTCCTGCTCCTAGTTCTGACGTTTTTAATGTTGACAAACACTGACAGTTTCATCGGCATTACCACCGCAAAATCCTTGCCAATGTTATACAGGTAGACTACCCTTTATCCGGACTTCCGAAAACCGAAACCCTCTAAAAACCGAAGGTTTTTTCGTTCAGCGTAAGTCGTGCGTACGACTTACTCTGAACGAAAAAACCTTCGGTTTTTAGAGGGTTCCGGCTGCGGAAGTTCGGATAAAGGGTAAGTCGTGCGCACGACCCCCCGCCGACCCCCCCGCGGACCCCGCCTGCCCCGACAACCGCCGACCCCGCCAGCCCCGACAACCGCCGACCCCGCCAGCCCCGACAACCGCCGACCCCGCCAGCCCCGACAACCGCCGACCCCGCCAGCCCCGACAACCACCGACCCCCCTGCGGACCCCGCCGGCCCCGACAACCGCCGACCCCGCCAGCCCCGACAACCACCGACCCCCCCGCGGACCCCGCCAGCCCCGACAACCGCCGACCCCCCCGCGGACCCCGCCAGCCCCGACAACCGCCGACCCCCCCCGCGTACCCCGCCGGCCCCGACCCCCGCCGACCCCGACTGACTTACGCTGAGCGTCAGCGTAAGTCGTGCGCACAACCCCCCGCCGACCCCCCCGCGGACCCCCGCCGACCCACCTTCCGAAATCCGAAATTCTCCTTTATCCGAAACTCGGCTGGTCCCGAGGTTTTCGGATAAAGGATAGTCTACCTGTACGAACATTTATTATGCTCATATCAAGTTCATCCCTTTATTTTGACAGAAACATTAATCCATTTACTTTAACATGGCTCATAGTAATTTCCAGACTTATGCTATTGGAAATATCAAAAATTATACTTGAAATTCCTGAGGGATTCCTGATCTCTCGCTGTAACAAAGTTTGCACCATTTCAACGGGGTTTCTGCTGAACTTTTGCCAAAGTTATAGTGGAACTAAAACTAGCAACACAAGTTGATAAGGCCATAAATGGTGCAGACAAACAATTGGAATTAATTTATAGTGGAATAGGATATCAAAGCAGAGAGGTCATGTTAAATCTATATAGAACCTTGTTTAGACCACACTTGAAGTATTGGGCACAGTTCTTGCCTCCATATAAAAAAGATATTGAAGCATTGGAGAAGTGCAGAAAAGATTAGCAAGGATTTTTGCACAATTGAGAGGATGCATCTATCAGAAGAGACTGAGCAGTTTGGGACTCCTTTCTCTGGTAAAGAGAAGACTAAGTGGGGAGCTGATAGAGGTCATTAAAATTATGAAAGTGTTCGATAGTGTGGATGTAGTGAAATTGCTTCCAGTTATGTGTGAGTCCAGAACAAGGGCACATAATAATAAGATAGTCACTAACAGATCAAATAAAAAACTTGAGAGAAATTTCTTTACACAGAGTGGTGAGAATGTGGAACTCACTGCCACATGGAGGGGCTGAAGCAGACAGCATTGATACATTTAAAGGGTGGCTTGATGGTTACATAAGGGAGAAGTGAATAGAGCAATATGGAGATAGTGTGGGAAGAATCAGTTAGAGTGGGAGGAGGCTTATCTGGAGTATAAACACCGGCAGAGATCAGTTGGGCCAAATGGTCCTTTTCTGTGCTGTAGATTCAATGTAATTCCATGGGACATTTGAAGAAGAAGAACAACAACAACTTGTATTTATATAGCGCCTTTAACGTAGTAAAATGTCCCAAGGCGCTTCACAGGAGTATTTTAAGACAAAAAATTTGACACCGATCCACATAGCTTAGGGTCTAGGCAACAGAAGGCACCCTCTTCATTAACCAAACATATTAAGAAGCTGTAATACTTTAGTCATTAGAGAATGTGCTTATATTGTTTCGTCAAAATGAATGTACCTTTCAGTTTTTTTTTCAGTAATTGGATATTAAATGCCATGTAAATTTAAATCACGAATATTAGTTTGAATTTCATTTGTTAAATAACCATTTATCAGAGCTTTATCAAGATCTAAAATCTATTTTGCTTTTTCATACAGTTTTCAGGCTTTTAAAACCCAAGTTTGGTGTCATCTAAACATTACTTCCTCATTGACCATGTCCTCTCTGTTTCACTTTACAACCTCAATGGTCTCCTCCACTATGGGCCTTTGCCTTTCACTTTAGCTTATCACTATAATGTTTTCTTAAAGTTGGTCTTGTTTTCTTTGAGGTGTTCCAATTAAAGATGCTTTCCTCTAATTTCTTCCCCTCCCCTCTTCTGAAGGCTTTCAGTGCCGCTGGTTTACCTCTGGTATCTGTCCTAAATGGCCAATATTCATGTATGGATCTACTAAACAGTTCACCCAGAGGAAAGAGCTGATGGGATCCTGTCCTCATCTACGTCCACACATGAGAACTTTCAGCAGGGGGTCAATGGATAACAGTCAAGAGTGGGATCTCTGACCGATTTTCCCCTACCTAACCCAGGGACATTGTGGTCAATTGTCTCTCCCTGACTATCATTGGGCTGCAAAAAGGGAGTAAAACCTGAGACCAACCTGGTCTGTACGGCTGAATAAGCCTGTTGAGCTGTTGGAGGGGTTGGGGGCAGTTAATTGAAGTGCTCAAGTCTGTGACACAAATTGACAAAACTGATCCAGGTAAATCGTTCGCTGTCGTGAAGGATTCAAATACTAGGTAGCGCACATTAAAAATTAGGAATTTAGGAGTGAGAAGGGTAGTAAGATACCACGAGGTACCAGCAAAAGCGTTTTTAGAGAGGAGAGATTAAACGATATGGTGAGAAGGTGGGGAAGGTTGATAGTGTTTTTAGAGAGGAGAGATTAAACATAGAAACATAGAAACATAGAAGATAGAAGCAGGAGTAGGCCATTCAGCCCCTCGAGCCTGTTCCGCCATTTAATGAGATCATGGCTGATCATTCAAATTCTGCACCCTGTCCCTGCTTTCTCCCCATATCCCTTAATCCCTTCAGCCTTAAGAAATATATCTAACTCCTTCTTGAATGCATTATCTTCCTCAATGCACCTGGTGGAACAGGAAAGACATTCCTGATCAATCTTTTCCTGGCCACGGTTTGCTCTAAGGGTTTCATTGCACTGGCTGTTACCTCATCAGGAATCGCTGCAACTCTTCTCCAAGGAGGTTGCACTGCCCACTCAACCTTTGCTCTCCCTCTGGATCTGACAAGACAAGAACACCCAGTGTGTAACATTAGCTAAGGAACTGGTGCTGCTGAGCTGCTTCAAAAGTCTAGACTCTTTGTGTGGGATGAGTGGTACAATGGCCCACAAGAGGGCACTTGAAGCACTCAACAGAACTCTTCAAGATCTGAGAGGCAACAATAGGCTGATGGGTGGCATCAACCTGTTGCTGGCAGGTGATTTCCGCCAAATCCTGCCAGTTGTCCCCAGAGGAACACCAGCGGATGAACTCAATGCATGTCTCAAGGCATCCCATCTGTGGCCAAATGTGCAAACAGTCAATTTGACCACAAACATGCGTGTTCATATGCATGGTGACGAAATGACAGGATCCTTTGCCTGACTTTTGCTAAATATGGGAGAAGGAAAGTTGCCAATTGACAGCAGTGGTCAAATTACAATTCCTCCAGGCTGTGGCAGTCAAGTCAGAACAGTTGATGAGTGGATCTCAAAGGTGTATCCAGACCTCCTCAATCACTTCAAAGATCCCAAGTGGCTGTATGAATGGTCAATACTTGCACCCAAGAATGATACTGTCACCAACATAAACATGCTGCCTTTTCAAAAACTCCCTGGCCAAGAGCGAAATTATAAAAGTGCTGATACTGTTTGTGACAGTGCTGATGGCGTACACTACCCCACTGAGTTCCTCAACTCATTGCAGCCTTCAGGAACACCTCCTCACAAACTGGTACTGAAGGAGGGCACCCCATCATGCTCTTAAGAAACAAGGATCCACCAAAGTTGTGCAATGGAACCAGACTGGCAGTCAAAAAGCTCATGCCAAATCTCATTGAGGCTACCATCATATCAGGCTGCGCCAGAGGGGAGGATGTTCTCATTCCTCAAAATCCTATGATACCAAATGACTTGCCATTTCAATTCAAAAGGCGACAGTTTCCTGTGACAATTTCTTTTGCAATGTCAATCAACAAGGCACAGGGGCAGACTTTGAAGGTTGGTGGCATCAACTTATTCACGCCCAGTTTTTCACATGGCCTGTTGTACATGGCATGTTCAACAGTTGGTGCATCAAGGAATCTGGTTATTTTGACACCCTCAGGAAAAACAGAAAATGTTGTATATCAACGGACTCTCCAATAATGCCATCATTAGGGAGGGAAAACAGGTCACTGTAAAACCCAAACAAAATATAGCACCCCTGCCTTCCAACACACAAACTGAAACTTAAAGAAAATGCTGTTATCATGTTAATGCACACGCTTGCAAATTCGATATCTCAATGATAACATTGCACAATTATACTTCTGCTTGCTACCTCCAAAGTGACATAGAAGGAAAACTGTAAAACCTGGAGTATATGGCTACTGGTGATCTCCATTAACAAGAAACGAAGTTAAAGAAACACCTCCTGGGTGCTTAGGAAGAGTTCTTCAATCCCAACAGTTTCATAAACAGCTTTATAAACATGGCAGAGGGTTCTTCAGTTCCCTCGGCAACGCCGGGTACTCCAGCTAGTATTTAATAAGTTGACCTCAACTGCCTTCTGTGGTAGAGAATTCCACAGGTTCAATACTCTCTGGGTGAAGAAATTCCTCCTCATCTCAGTCCTAAATGGCTTACCCCTTATCCTCAGAGTGTGACCCCTGGTTCTAGACTCCCCCGCCATCAGGAACATCCTTCCTGCATCTAGTCTGTCTAGTCCTGTTAGAATTTTATAAGTTTCAATAAGATCCCCTCTCATTCTTCTATACTCTAGCAAATATAAGATTAATCGACCCAATCTCTCTTCATACGTCATGCCTGCCATCCCAGGTATCAGTCTGGTGAATCTTCGTTGCACTCCCTCCATGGCAAGAACATCCTTCCTCAGATAAGGTGACCAAAACTGCACACAATACTCAAGGTGTGGTCTCACCAAGGCCCTGTACCACTGCAGCAAGACATCCTTGCTCCTGTACTTGAATCCTCTCGTTATGAAGGCCAACATACCATTTGCCTTCTTAGCCGCCTGCTGCACCTGCATGCTTACCTAAAGGATATGGTGAGAAGGTGGGGAGGCTTGATAGTGTTTTTAGAGAGGATAGATTAAAGGACATGGTGAGAAGGTGGGGAGGGTTGATAGTGTTTTTAGAGAGGAGAGATTAAAGGATATGGTGAGAAGGTGGGGAGGGTTGATAGTGTTTTTAGAGAGGAGAGATGAAAGGATATGCTGAAAAGGTGGGGAGGGTTGATGTACGAGAAAGGATCAGGCTTGTTTGGCCTAACGGCCTTATTTTTTTCCCATAAAGTTTTGTTTTCATTTTGTCATCTATCACTGGGGGAACTGCTATTCATTTTGACTATTTTTATGGATAATTACTTTCTCATTTCCAGCCAATTTATTATCTAACTAGCTGGACTGCCCGGCGGTGCCGAGGGTTTTTTGAGGGCATATTGTTATGAAAAAAGTAGAAATAATTTTTATATATATAAATGAGTTTGTCTGTCTGTGTGCGAAGGAGAGAGAGAGAGGGAAAGAGAGAGAGAGAGGCTGGGGCGGGGGAGAGAGGCCCGGGGATCGAGAGAGAGACTGGGGGGAGAAGAGAGAGATGGGGGGGGGAGAGAGAGACTGGGGGGGAGAGAGCGACTGGCGGGGAGAGAGAGAGAGAGAGACTGGGGGGGAGAGAGAGACTGGGGGGAAGAGAGAGAGAGAGACTGGGGGGAGAAGAGAGAGACTGGGGGGAGAGAGAGAGAGAGACTGGGGGGGAGAGAGAGAGAGAGACTGCGAGTGAAGAAGGGCGGCTGCCATTTTGTGAGGTCGGCGGGAAGTTCCCTCACCCTCTCTCTCTCCCTCCCCCTCTCTCTCCCGCCCCTTCTCTCTCCCTGCCCCTGCCTCTCCCCTCTCTCTCTCCCCGCCCCTCTCTCTCCCTGCTCTCTCTCCCTGCCCCTCTCTCTCACCCCCTCCCTCCTCACTCTCTCTCCCTCCCCGCTCTCCCTCTCTCTCCTTCTCCTCTCCCTCCGACTCACCACGGTACCAGAACGGAGCATATCTGACACCGGGAGTCCGGGTGCCCATCGCTCCGAAACGAGCCCAGAGTTCCTCATGGTTAACGCGGCGGGCCGGGCGGCAGTGGAACGCCTGTCGCTCCGGACTCCCATGTCCGATATCGGTCGGGGACGGCTCGTGTGAAAGCCCCGGTTTTCCTGGTCCCGCACTCACGCCAAGAGAGAGAGGTGGAAGGAGAGTGAGAGAGAGAGGGAAGGAGAGAGAGAGAGAGGGAAGAAGAGAGGGAAGAGGAGAGAGAGAGAGGGGGAGGGAAGGAGAGAGAGAGAGAAAGAGAGAGAGAAATTTTTTAAGCCGGCACTCACCTCAGTAACTGCAGTTTGAAGGATTAGGCCCTGCCCACAAATGCCATGAAATGCCCCCCATGATGCACCAATTGGTCAACCATCAGGTCACTGAACTGTAGGATTGGTCAACCATCACGTCACTCAACGCTAATGAGCGGTAGGATTGGTCAACTGCTAATGAGCGGATTTTTTCCCGTTTTTTGAACGTTTTTTGTCTACTGTCCAAACAATTTTTGCCTGACCAAAAAGTAAAGACACCTAGTAGACTCCCCTATTCATAAGCTTTATTTTGATATAACATATGTGTAGGTACGCTCTATAACTTTTGAGTGATGCCACAACAGACAGACAGACAGAACTATCCTTTTATATATAAATATATAATAATAAGATAGATGCTGAGTCTGATCCTTGAATCCATAAGCTCTTATTATAACTACAAACCTCTTGTGATGGAGCTTATAACGGCCTTCTGAAAATCAAGATACATTAAATTAACCTCATTACTGTCATCTATTAAATCTGTTACATCCTCAAAGCTATTCCAATGAATTCATCAGATTTGACATATCTTTCATAAACTCATAAAACCCTGCTGACATGGAGTTATTACTTTTAGTTATACTCTTGAGTTGTTTCTGTTCTGAATGACTCCAACATTTCATCCAATGTAGATGTCAAGGCAATGGACCTAAAATGCACAGGATCATGCTTCAGACCTTTGATAAAGGATTAAAATAACACTAGTTTTCAGCCTTTTGTTTATCACCCTTTTAAATATTTTATTAAATTGGTTTTTGAATAAAGATTGATTTGTACCATGCTGGAGGAAGTGTTTTGTATTGAAAGTATATTGATTGCTTTGCAAATTGTGAATTTAACCCACCATTGTTTTGCAGTACATTATCAGAACCATGTGTTAGAAATGAGGGTATCCAAAATATTTAGGGTTATGCGAATGAAACTGTGATGCGAATAAGACTGTGTTTACATGACCGTATTAAAACTTGAGAAAAAAGTGTCTTTAGACTAATATTAGAATAACTAGACTGATGATTTGAATCTGCTAGTGTTTTGGTTCTCTGTGGATGTTATAGCATTCTGCACTATGACGGATATATATAATCTTGTTTCCAGGCTAGCTATCTGCTGTTTCTAAGTTAGGATTTTACTTTGTTTAAGAAACTGCTTTAAAATGTGTAAGTTAACCAGTGTGTGAGAATAGAAAAGAGGATTTTAACAAACACTTAACATGCTTTTTTAACTTACTTTTTAACTTTAACTTCATGGCCATGGGAACCACGCTGTTCGAGGACCAAGTCTGTCAATCTGAGACGTGTAAGGTTTCGCAAGAATTTCGAAAATTTCTACAGCTCCGAAGATTGTTTTTTTGATTAAAAAAAAACCTGGGTGGAATATCTTAAAAATCCAGGGCATCAAAAATGGCTGTCAGACCTCGTGGCAGGAGACAAAAAGACAGCCTGCTTGTGTGTCTGCAAAGGATTTGAAAAAAAACACCAGCCTGTGCAAAATGCATGAAGTACTTGGAACTGTCAATCAACTGCAGTTTAGGAAGTTTCAAATCACAGGACAAAAGGTTTGTTTGTTTACAATGTTGACACAAAGGCTTAAGTACTTAAAGCTGTCAATCAATTGTGGTTGGACTGACCACAGGACAATGGGTTTGTTTACAAACACTTAGTGCTATTGACTATTCGTTTGTCCAGCACTTGAGATATCAGTAAGACACTTAAACTGAACGAATACCAGTTTAAACGAATGGGGAATACATTCAACCCATCACAGTCAATGGGGACAGATCGATTCCCTTTTGTATAGCCCAGATACATCCGGATTTGGGCGCGAAGATTATGGCTCCCAATGGGTATAAAATAGCCTCTCAGGAAGCCATCTCTCTCTCTCTCTGCTGCCTCGGCTCTGTGCTCTGCCTACAGAAGAACAGCTCAGCAAGCCAGCCCAAAGAAGCGGAATACCAGCAGTTACTTTTAAATACTGGGGTATCTCTACTTTGGGGCAGTGAAGAATACAGACCGCAGGGGCACGGAGCAGGTGTTTCACTGGTGTGCATAGATTTTCTGACCCATTACAAGGCAACTTAAATAGGTATTTAGGGGTGGGAATTAAGGGTAATTTTGTTAAATTGTAATTTTAGTCAATTTTCCCTCGATGTGTCTGTTTTCTCCTCCCCTACTAAGCAAAAGAGTGCTGTAGTAAGCAAAAGTGTACTGTATTAAGCAAAAGTGTGCTGCACTAGGTAAAATTGCTGTATTAAGTAAAAGAGTGTTCTATTAAGCAAAAGAGTGCTGTAGTAAGCAAAAGTGTACTGTATTAAATAAAAGTGCTGTATTAAGTATAAGTGTGCTGTATTTATTATTTTCAATTTATTTCTTTTTCTTTCAATAAGTACTGGTCTTCTTTCCACCCAACCAGGAGTCTCATTTTGTCTAGATCGCTACTGAATAAGTCCGGTGGTCGGAACCAAGAAAAGGGGAGCGATTTGAAACTGCACGGGGCTGTGGAGCAGCTCAGATACTTTTGACTGGCCAGAGACTATAACCCCAGTAATAACCTCATCCCCATTAATTTCTACAAAATGGTGACCACGGCAGGACCGTCGGCTACTGAATGCGATGTAGCAGACGGTGGTTTGGGTCTGGAGAGAGCAGCATTTATTGGGTTTCTTTTTATCCCACTGGTCTATTTGTGGTTAGGTGCCCACAGGCTTGGGGAAGTTACCCGCAGGCTTAGGGAATCTAGAGCAGAGAGTTGGGATAGGGAAAGGGAGGTTGAAGAATACCAGGCCAAGATAGAGCACCTGGTGGTCCAGTTCAGTGAGGGGAAAAGCCACACGAGGCACGAGTCAGAGTACCTGAAGTGCCTAGTGGCAGAGGCCAAGAGCAATGAGATGAGGGTTCGGGAGGAGAACGCCCGCCTCATACAAGAAGTAAAAGAGCAGGAGGAAAAGGTTAGGGAGGTAAAGGCAGCATACAAGCTGGCCTGCGAGCAAGGGTTTGAGGAAGCAGATCATGGTCCCTGTAGGGAAGAGATAGAAAGCTTGAATATGGCTTTAAAGAGGGCAAAAGGGATGATATGTCTTATCAGCCCGAAAACAGGTCAGTCGGATTTTACCGGCAATCCAAATAAAACCGTCCCACAGGCAACACCCAGGAAAAGGTTGGTCAGGGAATCAGAGGTCCCACGACTGCCAACCACGGCTCTGAGCTTTCAGGAGCTCTGGCAGCAAAGGGGGTGGAGGATGAGGTGGTAGAGGAAGCACAGCAGGCCCCGCTAGATAGGCCGGGACCAGGACAAGTGCACCCCCTCCGACAATGGAGGTACGGTCCGCCCGTTGATGAAGATGACCCAGGGGCCATCCAGAATCAGTTTGTGGTGCCGTATGGCACCCACCAGCTCAGGGACATGGTTAGCCACATCCCCAAGCTCACTAAAAAGGGAGACCCCTCTCTACACTTCAGGGAGATAGAGCAGGCAGCTTGTGTAAATGACTGCAATGACGCAGAGCAAGCAAAAATGCTGCTGTTTTCCCTGGCAGGTGATCTCCTCCAGGCCCTATCTGGTGAGTGCAAAAGGGGGCAGAGGGATTATGAGGGCCTGAAGAATGAGATATTGGAGGCCACGGGACTCAGTGATGGTAGTCCATTCGCCCGGGTAGAAAGAACGGTGCAGCTCCCAGGGGAGTCCCCGCAGGCGTTCGCAGACAGGCTGTGGCCAGTCAACCGGAGCACATGCCCGAGAATGCCAGGGCGGGCAGCACTGGACCCCGTCCAATTGACTCACTGGCTCCGTTGTCTTATGACAAATAGCCTACCCCAGACCCAAGCCCAGGTCGCGGCTTGGTTTGACCCCCGAAACCCCCAGACCACTGAAGAAGCGATGATCCGCCGGCTCACAGTAGCCTTTAGAAACCTAAGGTGCATCGAGACGCCCCAACCCAAGGGGAAGGTCCATGAGGTTAAACCTGGGAGCCAGAGTAAGAAAGAGTTGCACCAGGAGGGGAACCGTCCCTCCCAGGCTAGGTTAAATTGTTATGGGTGCGGGAAAGACGGTCACTGGAGAAAAGACTGTAAGAATCCCTGGAAGGAGAACAAGGGAACGGATCCCACAGCCCCAGCCCAAAAGCCAGGCCAGATATCCCTCCCGCTGCAATTGAGTCATTTTTACAGTCCCTACGGTCTCTTCTGACTGGCCAGGAGAGAGTAGCAGCCACCACCGGTGCTTTGACTCCGTCTGCCCCATCCCACTCCCAGCAATGACTAGAGCCAGCGCAGCCTGTCGACCTGTGTCCCTGCGAAAATGCTGAGGGGAGCAGGCCCTATGTTAAGATGGGGGTGAAGTCGGGGCAGGGGAGATATTCGATGGACACTGGAGCCTCCAGGACACTGGAGCCTCCAGCACGGTGGTCCACTCGGAAGACCTGACCAATTCACCCCGGTCTAACAAGGTCCCATTTAGCTTAATGGGACCCACAGTGAAACAGGCAGCTGGGAGTGAACCTGAGGTCAGAAATCCTCAGCCCACAGCAGGTACAAGCTCACAGGCTGCACAGGCAGGCACTGTGGCTTGTGCTAGGGGAGGAACCATTCATGACCAGTGTAAGTTGTTCAAGCAGAGGGGCAGGGAAGGAGAGTTCTGGGGCCCCTGTAGAGCAGGTCCGGTAGCTGCAATCCGGGACAAGGGAGGCACACAGGGGATAGTTTTGGCCCCGGACCAAAAGCAGGTCCAGGCCCAAGATTCCGCCTTTAAGGCCACCCTGGTAAGGGAAAAGGATTTAGAACAGAGTTACTGGCAGGCGGCCAGTTATAGTAAACAATGCAGGTTGTCTGAGCCGGGGGCAGGGAAACAGGCAGCTGGGTTTGTACCCGAGATTAGAAATCCTCAGTCTGCAGTGCATACACACACACAGACTGCACATGCAGGTGCAGTCGCGTGCGTGAGAGGAGAAGTTCCCCAGCACCTGGCCCGAGCGCTTCCCCCTCTCTTGTGGGACTCCGGGGAGGAGCCTGAACCAGGTTTTAGACCTGAAGGGGAAGGCTCTCAGCCACCGGCAGCCGATGGCAAGGGGTGGCCTGTCACCAGCCAAGGTTTGGGTAGGGAGGGACCCGAAGGAGGAGGTCCCCAGCCAGCAAGGAGTGTGACCCGAGCTAAGGGTCCACTCGCCGGGGTAGCCCCACCAGCAACACTCCCTAGGAGGTCTCTTCGGGTACCCCAGCCCAAGAAAGTATGGTCACCAGCTTTCCAGTGGAATAGGGCGGTCTCCCGAGTGAGGGACAAGCCAAAAGACAGAAGACCCCAACCAGCAGCCATAAGCTGCGAGGGACTTGAAGTTGGAATCAGTCCCGCCACGCCACAGGGAGCAGCCTGTGGCAGCCCAAACAGGTATTAGGCTGGCTGCCCGGAGATGGGCGGTGCTTGTATATAGCTTTGTTCAAGTAATGTATATAAAGGATTAAGGTGGAACATGTTAGTTTTAAATTTTATATTGCAATTCGGTAGTGTTAATTATTAGAGTATAAGTTTTAAGTATGGTACCATTCCAGAGTTGTATTGTGTGAGCCAAGGTTGCGGGACCTGATCACATTCCCCCGAGCCAGGGGACCTGGCTAGATGTTTTCTTTTCAGCACGGTGGCATAGTGGTTAGCACTGTTGCCTCACAGCGCCAGGGACCCGGGTTCAAATCCGGCCTCGGGTGACTGTCTGTGTGGAGTTTGCACATTCTCCCCGTGTTTGCGTGGGTTTCCTCCGGGTGCTCCGGTTTCCTCCCACAGTCCAAAGATGTGCGGGTTAGGTTGATTGGCTATGATAAAAAAAAAATTGACCCTTAGTGTTAGGGGGATTAAATACGTGGGGTGAGTGGGATATGTGTTGGTGTAGGGGTTGCGGGGATCGGGTGGGATATGGTGTCGGTGCAGGCTCGATGGGCCGAAATGGCCTCTATCTGCACTGTGGGGTTTCTGTGATTTCTGTGATTTCTGTGAAAGTCTTTTTCAGAGTTCTGGAAGGTACAGAGGGCCATCATGTTTTTGGATGTTCGGGAAAGGAAGCACCCCTAGCCCACGAAGGGAGGGTTCTGCAGGAGGCAGATGTCCACAGCATTGAAACTGTTATTGGAAATTCGATTAAGGTTAAGGCCTAGAAATTGGGTATAGCCCCGCTTGGGGCGTTAGAATTGGCGCAGCGCAAATTTTATAGCCAGACGCAACTCATCGCCACCTCGCGCGATATTGGGTTGCAGCGCCCCAAAGGTGATTGAGGCGCGAGTTCAGGCATTACACGGGGCTCCTAAGGCGCTAACATGCCGGCGCAACCCAATATCGGGGCAGGGGGGCGCAGCGCAGGTGCTCTCAATTACCGATGACCACGAGACTTCCAGGCGCCGGCCAGCTCTTAAAGGGATGGGTCAGGCCGCTCCAGCATCCACACTCTGCACCTTGTAGGCCTGCAAATCGGCACAGGCCCTTCTCTGGCGCAAAAAACTTGGAGCAGATGGAGAGGGTGAGGCAGAGAGCAGAACGCTTCACCAATGAGTCTCTGGAGGAATTGGTGGCCGCAGTGGAGCGCCAGCGAGATGTCCTCTACCCCGACAATGGCAGGAGGCCTAATCATAAGGACTACCGATGAGCTTGGAGGGATGTTTCTCAGAGGGTCAACTCCAGCAGCATGGCGACCAGGAGCCCTGTGCAGTGCAGGAAGAAATTCAACGATCTCACTCGGGTCGTGAGGGTGAGTGGTGTTTATGTAAACTTATGCATCCCTCCATTAGCACCTGACTTTATGGCTACAGGATGCGCTATGCCCCAATGGCCATCTGTCAGCAAGCACCCATGGCCCTTTCTGGTCACACACATGCACATTTGACTCAGGACATCATGTGAGGGCTGTTCCACCATGGGGGGCATGAGATCATAATTCAGGGCATCATGTGAGGGCTGTTCCACCATGGGGGGCATGAGATCATAACTCAGGGCATCATGTGAGGGCTGTTCCACCATGGGGGGCATGAGATCATAACTCAGGGCATCATGTAAGGGCTGTTCCACCATGGGGGGCATGAGATCATAACTCAGGGCATCATGTAAGGGCTGTTCCACCATGGGGGGCATGAGATCATAACTCAGGGCATCATGTAACATCACTTCCCATCCTTTCCCTTGCAGGCCAAGCTGGCGAGAAACCGCAAGGACCAGCTTTGCACCGGAGCAGGTTGTCCTCAACTGCAGCCTCTGACGGATCTCGAGGAGAGAGTCCACCAGATTGTGGGAGGACGTCTGAGTGGTCCTGTCACCACTGCAGCTGCCGACCCCATTGTCCACAGCGATGGTGAGGTTCTCAACTATTACAGCTGTCTCCTTCCACTTGTTTCCCCCGCCAGCATGCTTTCTCACTGTGGACCCATGTCATAGCATTGCCGCACTCTTGCATCCCTTGCTGCCAAACTGTCTTTTTGTTAAAGCCACTCTTCAACCTCCCTGCTTTCAGATGCTGCATCACCAGCTCGGGATCCGGCCCCTCAAGCTGCCAGTGCCAGTGCCTCCGGAGGCGACGAGCAGGAGGAAGCCGGACCATCCGTGCCAGCCCCAGGGGAGCCACTGCATCTGGAGACTGGGGATAGTAGTTCCCTGGAGGGGAGGGGGGGCTCTGATGAGGAGCCAGTTGCAGGAACCAGCGGCCTGCAGCAAGGCGAGGGGGGTAGGGATGCTCGGGGGCCGTCTCCCCGGAGGGCGAGGCAGGCCACCATGACTGCTGCACAGAGTGCAGAGGAGGTGCATAGCCTTGCTGAAATGAGCGCCCAGGCCCGGCTCAGGCACACTGAGCTTATGGCTGCAGTGGGGAGGATGCCTGAGTCGATCGACACACTGGCAAAGAGTGTGCTGGATTTTGGGGCAGCAATGGAAGGGACTGTCCAGGGCTTTGGGGCAGCAATGGAAAGGTCTGTCCAGGGCTTTGGGGCAGCAATGGAAAGGTCTGTCCAGGGCTTGTCTGAGGCAGTGGAAAGGACTGTTCCGGCCTTGTCCGAAGCAGTGGAAAGGACTGTTCCGGCCTTGTTCGAGGCAGTGGAAAGGACTGTTCCGGCCTTGTCCGAAGCAGTGGAAAGGAGTGTTCCGGCCTTGTCCGAAGCAGTGGAAAGGACTGTCCATGGCTTCTCTGAAGCACTGGAACCTGCCAAGCAGGTCCTCACTGCTGCCACGCTGTCACTTGCTGGCCTCGTCCACACGCAAATTGAGGCCACGCGAACAGTCACTGCTGCCACCCTAGCTGCATCAGGCAGGATCACCCCAGGCCCTTGCAGCAGCACAGCAGGCCATGAATCTGTGGAGCAGTCGATTGTGGCGGATGATCCGGTGTGGCCCCGTCAGAGTGCCAGTGTGCCGGCCAACCACGGTGCAGGTGTCCTCTCTCTGCATGTGAGCATTCCTGATGCCACCGCTGGAACATCAGCAGTGCAGCTGCCACCACCTGCACGGCAGACTGCTTCCAGACATGCCCAGTTGGAGCAGCCAGCTTGCGGGCCCTCCAAGCCCAGAGGTCGTCCAGGCCATCCCTCAGGGGCTTCAGCGCTTCCAGACACTCAGCAGGCGTCCCCCAGCCTTGATGCAGACACTGGGGTCCAATTACGGAGGAGCTGCAGGGAGGGAAGGGGCCGACCTCATAAGAGGAGTCGGTCTCCATCAAGGGGTCAACAGTAGAGGGAGGTGCTAAGACGTCTCTTTTTTTGAATTCAAGGCCGTCCACACCTGCTGTGTTTGTTTGTTATGTTTTTGTTAGTCTCGCCGGGTTGTCAGACAGTTATCTGTTAGTTTGTTAGTTATGATTTCTGTTACCATTATGTTGTCATGCTGGAAGGAAGCACTTGTTTGAAAATAAAGAAAATGTTTTATTTACAATGGAGCTGTAGACTATTTACAATCATGGTGGCCTTCATAGGCTTACTGCGAACCGAAGGGCGCTGTTCCAATCGCAGCCAGCATTCCGTCCGAGGGGCCTAGAACCGAGTCCTTATGAGCCTCTGACGAATGGCCCTTCCAGTTTCTGGAGCCCTCCCATCTTCCTCCTCCTCCTCCTCCTGATCCTCCTCGTCCGCATGCTCCTCCTCCTCCTCCTCCTCCTCCTCGTCCGCCTGCTCTGCTGGACCTTGAGGGTCGGCTGGCTTTGGCTGGGTGCGTCGGATGGCCAGGTTGTGGAGCATGCAGCAGACAATGACGATGCGTGCCACATGCTCTGGCGAGGACTGTAGGGCACCCCCCGAATGGTCTAGACAACAGAAACGCTGCTTCAGCACACCAATTGTGTGCTCCACAATGTTCCTGGTCGCCTGATGGCTGTTGTTTTAATGCTCTTCTGCCGGGGTGCTGGGCAAACGGAGTGGGGTCATGAGCCATGGGCAGAGAGGATAGCCCTTGTCACCAAGAAGCCAGCCTCGTGGGTGAGCCGGGGGCTTAAAAAGGTCAGCCACTGAGGTCTGCCGCAGGATGAACGCGTCATGGCTGCTGCCGGGGAATTGTGCGTTGACCGCCATGATCATCTGCCGATGATCACAGACCAGCTGGACATTAATGGAGTGGAACAACTTGCAGTTGCGAAACTCCTCAGGATTCTGTAATGGCACCCGCAAAGCCACGTGTGTGCAATCAATGGCCTCCTGCACCATGGGGAAGTCCGCAATAGCCGCGAAGCCCTGCGTGCGCTCCCCCTGCTTCTCCAGGGCCACAGGGAAGGTGATTAATTCGCGCCTCCTTCTATAGAGGGCAGCTGTCACTTGCCGGATGCAGCAATGCACCAGAAATTGTGAGATATTTGAGATGTTCCCAGTTGCTGCCTGAAACGAGCCGCTGGCATAAAAGTTGAGGGCAACAGTGACTTTCACGGCCACCAACAGAGAGGTCCTGCACCATAGTCGCGGCTGCAGATCCTCAACAAGCAGGGGGCACAGCTCAGTCACAACATCCTTACCGAACCTGAGCCTTCGTAGACACTGCTCCTCCGACATGGTAAGGTATGAGACCTGCTGCCTATAAACCCTGGCAGCGTATGGTCAGATTTGGTGACGTCCATTGGCCCTCCTCCTTCTGGCCAATCCTGGCCCTCTCTCCCTCCGTCTCTGTGCCCTTGCCAGTTGTTCAGCCAGGTTGACGTTCCCCTCCAAAGCAGGCTCCCATTATTCTGTCA
Source organism: Somniosus microcephalus (assembly GCF_052327205.1). NCBI lineage: Eukaryota > Metazoa > Chordata > Chondrichthyes > Squaliformes > Somniosidae > Somniosus > Somniosus microcephalus. Next base: position 228,303,518 of record NC_140993.1, on the reverse strand, counting down.
GACGAGTACGATGCAGTAATCTCTCAGGATCAAACTGTTCTGGACAGGGCTGAATGTCCCAAGGCTCCTCTGGCTCAATGAGAAGAATTCGCTGCAACTGAAGGTCTGCAACTCTCTCCAGCAGCGAGCAGGATGACCAGGCCAAATGGCTGCTGCTTTTATACTAGTGCTATCCCCTTTAAAGAGCGCCCCCCGAGTCCGAGAAGGACCTGGTAACGTTCCATCCAACTGTCACTAATAGCGCCAGGGGGGCGCCACTGAATTTCCGGTCCGGGGCACCAAAAAGGCGTTGCACAATGAAACGACATCATGATCTGGCTGCGCACGCGAGCGGGCGCAAAGAGTTAGCGCCGGTGCTAAAAGGCTACTCAATATGGCCGGAAGCGCTGGGATAACTGTGCCCGGCCGAAAATTGGGTAACGCCCCAAATCTCGGGCTCATTAGGCGCTAATCGCTAGGCCTAAGAGTTTACAAAAGGCTTGTTAATTATTTTATATTTTGTATTATGTACTGGTCCCAACTCCGAAGGAAATAATGTGTGATTTTAGTTCCTAACTGTGAGATTGTACTACTTGGTTGGAGTTAATTGGAAAATTTGCATATGCCTATGAATTTTTGTGTTTGTAGATTGTGATAGTTTGAAAAACATTTATGGCCGAAGGATGGTGCCATTTATTGAAGTGTCAGGCATTGCATTTAAAAAAAAAGGGAAGCTCGGTTCTTCCATTTGTATTTTTTAACAGATATGTTTTGGCTTGGTGGTAATCCCATTGAAAATGTTGTATCGTGTTAAAACTATGTCACAAGTGGTGCAGGGGCATTGGACCCTCTCCATGCTTTATTTATTGTGAATACCAAGTGGTGCAGGGGCATTGGACCCCTCCATGCTTGAATTATTGTGAATACTCAGGGTGTAGGGGCATTGGACCCCCTCCGTGTTTGAATTATTGTAACTAATCTTGTTTTTCTTTCGATAGATGCCTACCATGTACTGCGATTCTCTCTGGGTACGGGAGATGGAGGTGTCGGGGGATCAAAGATATATATAGATAATTATCAGGGAAGGTTGTTTGTGGGGGGTCAGAAATTATTGCTCACCTTTGGACAGGATACCACAAGCAAGTTTTAGTATTCGATGGGGGACTGTAAGGTTTCGCAAGAATTTTGAAAATTTCTACAGCTCCGAAGATTGTTTTTTTGATTAAAAAAAAACCTGGGTGCAATACCTTAAAAGTCCAGGGCATCAAAAAATGGCTGTCAGACCTCGTAGCAGGAGACAAAAAGACAGTCTGCTTGTGTGTCTGCAAAGGATTTGAATAAAATCACCAGCCTGTGCAAAATGCATGAAGTACTTGGAACTGTCAATCAACTGCAGTTTAGAAAGTTTCAAACCACAGGACAAAAGGGTTGTTTGTTTACAATGTTGACACAAAGGCTTAAGTACTTAAAGCTGTCAATCAATTGCGGTTGGACTGACCACAGGACAATAGGTTTGTTTACAAACCACTTAGTGCTATTGACTATTCGTTTGTCCGGCACTTGAGATATCAGTAAGACACTTAAACTGAGCGAATACCAGTTTATACGAATGGGGAATACATTCAACCCATCACAGTCAATGGGGACAGATCGATTCCGTTTTGTATTGCCCAGATCCATCCGGATTTGGGCGCGAAGATTATGGCTCCTAATGAGTATAATATAGCCTCTCAGGAAGCCATCTCTCTCTCTCTCTGCTGCCTCACCTCCGTGCTCTGCCTACAGAAGAACAGCTCAGCAAGCCCGCCCAAAGAAGTGGAATACCAGCAGTTATTTTTAAATACTGGGGTATCTCTACTTTGGGGTGGTGAAGAATACAGACCGCAGGGGCACGGAGCAGGCGTTTCACTGGTGAGCATAGATTTTCTGACCCATTACAAGGCAACTTAGATAGGTATTTAGGGGTGGGAATAAAGGGGAATTTTGTTAAATTGTAAGTTTAGTCAATTTTCCCTCGATGTGTCCGTTTTCTCCTCCCCTACTAAGCAAAAGAGTGCTGTAGTAAGCAAAAGTGTACTGTATTAAGCAAAAGTGTGCTGCACTAGGTAAAAGTGCTGTATTAAGTAAAAGAGTGTTGTATTAAGCAAAAGAGTGCTGTAGTAAGCAAAAGTGTACTTTATTAAGTAAAAGTGCTTTATTAAGCATCGGTGTGCTATATTGATTGTTTTCAATTTATTTCTTTTTATTTCAATAAATACTGGTCTTCTTTGCACCCAACCACGAGTCTTGTTTTGTCTACATTGCTACTGAATAAGTCCGGCGGTCAGAACCAAGAAAAGGGGAGCGATTCAAAACTGCACGGGGCTCTTGAGCAGCTCAGATACTTCTGACTGGCCAGAGACTTTAACCCTTATATACCCCCCCCTATTTCTACAGACGGGAGTTCAATGGCCATTACGCCAGCCGATTACTTGACAGCTTCAAAAGTACAGTAAAAGCTCCCACCTGACAGATCATCACTTTCCTCAGCCATAGGCTGTTTCTCAGTCCAGTTCCAGCACAGATTCTGTTGGCTTTCCTGCAGGCTTTCCACTTTCCACTCTCCATCCACTCTCACCTCATTGGAAGAATTCTCTCACCATTGACAGAACACTTCTCTCATCTCTATTTCACCTGCCATCTATTTCATCAATATGGGAGCCCTTTATACAGTCTCATCTTGGTCCTCAGAATTATACCACGATTAGCCCCAACACCAGCAGCACCAGGCACATCAGCAGCAACAACAACACAAACCTTCTCCACAATCACCTGATGCTGCACAGGAGAGAGGGCATCAGTACCCGACCACATTGCTGCCTGGGAGACCAGGGATGGCCTCATCATGGCCAGATTTACCTAATTTGACACTGCAAACCCTGGCTGCCACATGATGCACCAGGTTGGCACCACCCCACACCAACACCATAAAGCATCTCTACAATGCCCAAGCCATTCCTTTCACACTCACCACCATTGCGGGGGGCACTGTTATGTCTCACCTTTCACTGCAACTCACTAAGCCAGTTCCAAAGGTGCACACAAATCTGTCCAAAACCAGAAAGTGTTGAAAATAAAAATTTCAATGTTTGACAGAACATTAATACAAACTTTACATAAACATTGGATAAAACACCCAATTGGCTACCCTTGTATGTTGTTAGTTGGTATGTTTGCACTAGGATGAGGGTGATTGTGAGGGGTAGCTAGTTAGATGGAATGTGATAATGTAGATAGAGAGAGATGGATGGGTGGAGGTGCAACGTACGTTGATGTGAGTAAGGATGCGCAGGAGTAGGGTAAGGAAGGCAGAGTGATAGGGATATGATGAGAGGCACAGGAAGATGAAGGTGAGTGTGGCTTTGTACTAATGTTTTGAGATCTACTGAGATCATTGAAAGGTTTGCACCACTGCACCCAGGCCCTCCTGATGACATCCCTGCTAGTGGCCTCCTGTGCAATTTGCAACCAAGGAAAGGGAAGGGGACCTCACTGCTTGCTGTCACTCCCTCCATAAGCATATGGAGGGAGTCATGGGGCACCTGAGTGCAGCCCTGTGCCTTTGTGCAGTCATTGTCTGTTGTTGCAGCTTCTCAATGCTGCAGCACATGGACAGCACAAATGTCAAAAGTAAGGTGGCCATGGTCCCTATAAGGAAACCGACTGATGACACGTCATGAATGACATCACCAGACCCACTTCCTCTAATTGGACCGGGAAATGTACTGGGTGGGCTTAACAAACCCTATTAATGTACAGGAGACTTTGGTTTATCCGGAGGTTGTATGTCCAGAAACCTCGATCTACCGGCAGAAATCAGGAGCCGTTTTGTTCGGTTTTTTTTCTGCTCGTGGCTTTTTTTCAACAGTCAGGCTCTGGAAAGTCTCCCTGAAGCTGTTGCTAAGCTACAGAGACACTTCCAAGGTACGGGCCGACTGTTTAGAAGCTGTTGCTCAGCAACAGTGTTTGTTGTCAGATACGGAGATGAAAACCTCCGTATGCTTCAACATTAATGCTGGTGTGTCCGGCAGTTTTGATAGATCGGCAACAGCTGGGTCCCGTCGGTGCCAGATATAACAAAGTTTCCTGTAAGTTCATTTTAGACAGCAGGATGGAGCCAGCAGCGGGGTTGAGACCCACCACCAACATCACCCACACTGGACCCACTAAGGTAGGGAAAATTCCAGCCATTGTCTCCAGCATCTAGCATACAGCAAAAACCTCCCGCACCCTTACTGTATTTTACTCACAGCACACTGTTTGTGTGCTTCTGTGTTTGTTTTGTTTTGGTAATATAGTGAAGTTTTGTTCGTGTTTCAGTGTACTGAACCAGCAATAGTGAGGTTAATCCAGTCTTCCCCAGTGTATTGTAGATTCTACCATTGAACCAGTACCTATAGAACATCATGTGACAACAACTGTGGAAGTGGAAGGTTTTTATCAGCAGGAGTTCAGCAACATAATGTGTGTTTTTTTTAATTAGACATTTTTATTTAGGGATGCTAATAAATGTTATACAACAGATGTTTGGTTTATATTGATGGTTTGTGCCCTTACCAAATTATCTTTACTTCAGATCATCATAACTGGAGTTGCTTATTTTTTTTTGCAAGCCATCTGTCCTTGATGATGAAGTAAATTAATCAATGTCCTTTTTACATGACATCACCGTAGGTTATCCACAGCAATCAGTTTGACCAACCCTATTTCTTTGGAATATAGTGTTTGTTTTTAGTAACTTCTTCCAAGGCTAAAGAATGCTTACAAGGGGCGGATATATTTTAGGGCTGATCAAACCTACAGAAATCACCTTAGCAACATTAAAAGAGATCTTCAGCTGCAACGGTTCAAGAAGAAGGCTCACCACCACCATCTCAACGGCAACTAGGGATGGACAATAAATGCTGGCCTTACGCATGACGCCCACATCCCGAGAATCAATTTTTTTAAATAGTCTTAAATCTCACTGTACTATTAGAGGGAGATCATCAGCCTGTAAAACCTTGTCATGTGGTACAGCTCTTCAGAATGGAAGATTCGGAAGTTTCCGGGTAGAATGATGGTGATGTCTTGAATTTCTTTTTGGTCATTTCTCATTGGTAACAAACTACATTCAGGAGATGCAAACAGAGGTTAAAAAGAAGCTCAAGTTTTGCCAGTCAGCTTGAACTAAATAATTCCTGGGAGCCTTGCATATTAGTATTAGTTTATTTCTCCCAAATAAATTATTAGTAAATTCATGATTTGAGTGGTCTGCGTTTCCAAGAATAATTTCAGGTTCTCTTGTAGGTATTCAGACCTAACTGGGCCTAAATATATAAAATGTGTAATGCTGAAATGTGCGATTAAAAATTGCACTTAATTATTATTTTGTCATTCTATCCTATAATTAAGATCTTGAATTTTCTCATATGGCTGCACCTAGTTTAAGGATTTATTTCACAAGTGCATCGGCCTGTGGTTTTCTCACTTGCCTTTGCTTTTTTAATAAGCTGCAACTTACCACCAATGTCAAATCATTTCAGGAAATGTCAAGCAACTTATTTTGGCTTGTTATTGTCATCAATTTGAATCACTGCAATCTTTGTGAAATAAGATAGCTAAACTTACCACAGATGGATTAATATCTATAATGAATGATATCGCAACTGACTTTCTGCCAAACATCAATAACACCTGCCAAGCGGGAAACCAAACCACTTGCTGTCATAGTAGTTGTTTCAGTTATTGGTGATGCATAAGCACTGTCTCTGTGGCAACAGGATTGGCCCATGAAAAATCTGAAACAAAAGATAAATGTATATATATTTATAAAATGTTTTTTGTACCCATCAAGGTGAGGGATATTACTGCTAAGAAATGCAACCTTTTCCCAGTGTTGAGCACCCTCAGGTCAGGTATAGCATGGCCAGTAAGTGCCTCTATGCTGCAGCAACAATGTACCTCAGTCACAACCTCAGAAGTTCACCCCTTATTGCATCAATATTGAAATGAAGTCTGTGCTTATTTAAGGCAGGGCCACCTTGAAAAAGACCCCCACCAAGTTAGCGGGGGCTCAAATGCTCATGCAGCTCAGGCACAGGCCTTGGCCCTGATAAATTGGTTATCATTCTGCCCATTTTAGGTCCATAAAATGGGCACACCGATGTTCGATTTAGGCTCCATTTACTTGTACTCATGGTTCCACCCTTCATGATCCCTGTTGCTATTTTAGCTTAGCATTTCATCACTGGTTGGTTATCTACTTCAAGCAAAAATCTCCTGAATCATTGGATTGGGTGGTGCAGTGGGATGGACTGTGATCTCTTGCACCTGCTCGTGGTGTTCAAATCCAACTCAGACTGGTGAAATGAAAATCTCTTTGGGTTATAAAGGGTCATATGTAAAATTAGTTTGGGCAGTTTCAATTTGTTTCTGAGTGTGGCAGTCTCACTGTATTTGTCTGTGCTGAGGTTATGAAAGGCACTATATAAATGCAATGTCTTTCCTTCTGGCTATACCTGAGCTGGGACTGTTTGAAAATGCCTGAAAGAGGAGAGTTCCACTGGCAAGTCGGGAAAAAATATTAACCAGCAGCAGGAATTGGGTTCTTTATTCCAATTTTTTTCTATTAATATAATCTGATCATTACTGTATATGATCATTGTGGTGCAAGTGAAAGGCACGTGAGAATGGAGTCTAAAATAAACTTCAAAGTCTGGAATTGTTTTGACGTTAAACAGGAACGTGTCGTTTCAGCACAGCTCGCATTACATTTTGTTTAATCTCTTATAATAACCGCTTTTTTTTGCTGAGCCTTCCCATGGTTGCCTTTCTGGAAATAAAACTGAAGTACTTGGTTTACACAAACCTGCCACACAGTCTGGACATGTGACAGCTCTACCACCACACTATTGAAATGATCAAAAGGGAGCTACTGACTTAATTGTGAACACAAAAACTGAATAACGCAGACTACCTTTAACAGTAAATATGTGCTTGTGTTTATCAATAAATATACCGCACTTACCTGATGATCACAAGGTGAAATCTTGATGCACAGAAAATGTGACAGGTTGGGTGAAAATATCATATACGTGAAAAGTGCACCCAGGTACAAGTCTGAATCATACCAATGTGCCATTTCTCTCATTATATGTATCTTGAAGGGTCTCTGAAGTAAAGAATGTGCTATTGAGGAAGGCCTAAACTCAGATTTCCAATGCTTTGTTTATGACACTCATGTTTACTCTGGAATTAATTCCACACTTGTGGTGTGATATAACTAATAGCTTATTGGCACTCCCCCAATAACTTTCCCTCTGTACTGCCAGTCAGGCTACTGAATGACAAACACCTCCAAATTTAAACTACAAATTTTTGTCATTTTTAAAAATTCTCGTTAAGAAAATAGTATATATAGAATAATGAATGGGTGGGGCAGCAAGGGAGAGGGGAGGGACATATCACATCATGTTTCCCTCCCATTTATGAATTAATCCAGTTACTTAACATATAACGTGCACAAGCAGCATGTTATCATTTGTTTTGAAGTGTTTTCTATCCAAAAAGAATTGATTATTTTGATACATGATTAAAGTCATGAAACTGAAATCAAATTTTAACCTGGTGGAGCTGCAGTGTACCTAGTCTTTATATTAATTGCACTCCCAGCTGAGTAGTGCTGCTTTATTCTGTATATGCAGCTCTGGCAGTTATTTGTTCTAACTCTTTGAGGACCATTGTAATATATTGGCGTCCAGGTAAAAATAGCAAAAGACTTTAGTATATCATTGCTTATGCTATGAATACTATGAATATGAGTATGCCCAATAGGTAGCTTGGTGGTGAAAACCATTGGTTCCTTGACCCGAATCATAATGGCCCATAATTTGCTGTCAAAATAACGGTGGGGCTCATGGCGCTCACTGTTATTTAGGCGCAATTGGTGCAGCAACTTCAGGCGAGCGCAGATGCATGGTTAACTCCGAACGGTGCTCTCTGAGATGTGCTGCTCTGTCGTTAGCTTCGCAAAAATGGCATCTGGCTATCAGGCTCCCAGCTCAAATGCATTGAATGATGTGAAGCTCCTGCACTTGTCCATTCCAGTCCAAGCACCCTTCTAATGACATGACAAGCATTCATTACTGCCAGTCAACCTCTCTGGCAACGAAAATTAACCATTACAAGTGTGGAGTCTTATTCCTTCAGATTTTTATTGTTGTTGGAGATTTTTAAAATGGATAATTAAATAATTTTAAAGAACATTTTTACTTTTCCTTCCTGTCGCTTTTCTCTTTCTCTCTTAATCCAATTTTTCTTTCCCCCTCTTTATTTCTCTTTCTGTAGCTGATTTGACATTGGATTCATGCACTCTAATTTATACTTCCTTCTCAGTCCTTGCGCTGTTAATTTGCCACAGCAAATTATGGCCCATAATCATAGATATCTCAGTACAAAAGGAATCCATTCAGCCCACTCTGTCTGTGCCAGGGCTAGCATTCCAATCAGATCTACTCTACTCCAACTTCCTTGGAGTGAATTAAAAAGACAACGTTGTGGGTTTCTGATGTCCTTGAGTGAACATATTATTGAGGGGCAATGAATGGAGAATTCTAATATTTTTCCAAAAGGAAACGATGCACTGACATTCATGATGGGGTGCGCTTACAACCTCCAAGCAGGCAGCTCAAGATCCCAGGTACATGTATCATTTCAAGAACATCCCTTTAAGTAGTGTGGGCCCCTCCCGATAGGGCCCAACCACCCGCTTCCTGAGAGGCATTTAGCCAATGAACAGTGCAGGCAATGCTGGCTGTATGCACAAATATTTATAATAAGCAGGCAGCACAGATTTTATGTGCTACCTGCATGGGTCCCAGCTGCCGCTGTCTCTCCCTCTCACCCGCGCGCCCAATTTACACATGATTGAATTTCTAGGTTGGCAAGTTTTACAAATTTGCAATTCTGGCCGGAGCTTTGCGCACTGGGGTTGCACATTGGGAATATGAGCTTGGAGATCCGCACAGGATGTTCTGTCCATTCATTTTAATGAATGGAAAATTTGGTGACTTCCCCGAATTCCCAGTAGAAGGTTGTGGGTTCAAGTCCCACTCCAGAGACTTGAGCACAAAAATCTAGGCTGACCCTCCAGTGCAGTGCTGAGGGAGTGCTGCACTGTCAGAGGTGCCGTCTTTCGGATCAGACATTAAACCGAGGCCCTGTCTGCTCTGTCAGGTGAACATAAAAGATCGCATGGCACTATTTCGAAGATGAGCAGGGGAGTGTCCCCAGTGTCCTGGCTAATATTTATCCCTCGATAAACATCACAAAAAACAGATTATCTGGTCATTATCACATTGCTGTTTGTGGGAGCTTGCTGTGCGCAAATTGGCTGCCGCATTTCCTACATTACAACAGTGACTACACTTCAAATAGTACTTCATTGGCTGTAAAGTGTTTTGGAATGTCCTGAGGTCAAGAAAGGTGCTATATAAATGCATGTCTTTTTTTTTTGTAGGTACCTGCAATGACTATGTACTGGAAGAGCAAATGAAAAAATTTACCCTACTGTTCCAGTTTAAATTTATAGTTTTCTCCCTTTTTACTTTTCAACCTTCTTTGTCTCTACTTGTATCATGCACCTTCCCTGGCTAAGTGGGCTGGAGAGCTGCTTGTAAGCTCTCCGCAGAACTGCTCCACTGCCAGCTGATGCACATTCCAATTTCCCCTCCCTTCCTAATGAGAGCCACTTGGCCTCCCCTTGGCACTGTGGAGACCAGACTGATGAGGCGGGGTATCTCAAGGATGAAGCTTTGACTAAATAATTGGCTGTAGTATTTTTCAGTGAGTAACATCTTCACAAGTAATTATGTGCAGAACTGTAATGGCAGAGAATTCTTGGGCCCCCCATGCATCAGCGGAGGCTCAGTGGATGGTCCATATGCAAGGATGCTAACCAGGACAGAAATCCCAGTGTTAGCTGCTTTCCTTAACTCTGGGGAGGATAAGGCCATGATACATCGACGACATTTTCTTCCTATGGACCCACGGTGAATAATCACTGAAAAGACTACACGATAACATCAACAAGTTCCATCCCACCATCAAACTCACCATGGACTACTCCTCAGAATCGGTTTCATTCTTGGACACACGAATATCCATCAAAGACGGACACCTCAGCACTTCACTCTACCACAAGCCCACGGACAACCTCAGGATGCTCCACTTCTCCAGCTTCCACCCTAATCACGTTAAAGAAGCCATCCCCTATGGACAAGCCCTGCGAATACACAGGATCTGCTCAGACGAGGAGGAACGCGATGGACACCTGCAGACGCTGAAAGACGCCCTCGTAAGAACGGGATATGACGCTCGACTCATCGATTGACAGTTCCGACGGGCCACAGCAAAAAATCGCATAGACCTCCTCAGAAGACAAACACGGGACACAACCAACAGAGTACCCTTCGTCGTCCAGTACTTCCCCGGAGCGGAGAAACTATGCCATGTTCTTCGCAGCCTTCAACATGTCATCGATGATGACGAACACCTCGCTAAGGCCATCCCCACGCCTCCACTACTTGCCTTCAAACAGTCACCTAATGACTGACAGACCATTGTTCGCAGCAAATTATCCAGCTTTCAGGAAAACAGCGACCACGGCACCACACAACCCTGCCACGGGAACCTCTGCAAGACATGCCAGATCATCAACACAGATACCATCATCACACATGAGGACACCACCCACCAGGTACATGGTACATACTCATGTGACTCGGCCAATGTTATCTACCTCATACGTTGCAGGAAAGGGTGCCCCGGAGCATGGTACATCGGCGAGACCATGCAGACACTGCGACAACGGATGAACGGACATCGCGCAACAATCACCAGGCAGGAGTGTTCCCTCCCAGTCGGGGAACACTTCAGCAGTCAAGGACATTCAGCCTCTGATCTTCAGGTAAGCATTCTCCAAGGCGGCCTTCGAGACACACAACAACGCAAAATTGTTGAGCAGAAACTGATAGCCAAGTTCCGCACTCATGAGGACGGCCTCAACCGTGATCTTGGGTTCATGTCATGCTACATGTTACCCCACCTGACGTAGGGTCACCCAGACTCGAGTCGTCGTTGGCTTGTTCTCTCTACACAGATGCAGCTGGACCTGCTGTGATTTCCAGCAAAAAAAAAAAATGTTTTTTTGTTTGTTTTTTGTTTTTCATACAGACCACAGCATCTGCAACATTTGACGCCTTGTGACCCCACCTCATTGTTCTTTCATGTAATGTTTTCCTGACTAACCTGTTTGGACACCATTCACACCTTTGATCGCTGTGATTATCTCTCTGCCGAGGTGTGATAAATGGCAGTTAGAAAGATTACCTGTAATCATCTGGCATTATTCTCTGACTGTATAAGCTGTGTCTTTATGCATCTCTCCACTTCACCTGATGAAGGAGCAGCGCTCCGAAAGCTTGTGATTTCAAATAAAACTGTTGGACTATAACCTGGTGTTGTGTGACTTCTTACAGTAATAGGCCAGATACGCCAGCCAGAGGAAATAGTCTTTCCCTATTCACTCTATCAAAAGGCTCCAAAATGTAAAAACCTCTGCTAAATCTACTCTTATTCTTTTCTATTCCAATGGACATAGTCCCGGTATCTCAAATCTCTTCTCATAATAATATTTTCCCATCCAGCAGACACTGTTAGATGGCCTGCTACAAGGTATGTTTTTGTTATCAAGTTACTTTGCTGACAGAAGATCTACTGGTTCCTTACTGGGGTATGATTTAACAGTACAAGTCATGTCCCAGCACCTCTTCCAAGTGACCATTATTCACATGTAAGCTGTAACAATGAGCATTATTTTAAATGACTGAAAGAGACATTTCAGCAAATCCTGTAGTGACACCTTGTCCGCATCGGCATTTTCAACAGGGGCGACTGGATATGATCAAACACAAGGACCCTGGCCAATTTTCCTTCCCTTGGCCAGTGGCTGCTCTGGTCCCTTCTGCTGAGATAAGCTCACTCAGTACAAACCAGGGATCAAACAGGGCTCAGCTGCTCACTTGATAAGCTCAGAAAGAGTTGATTTTCTGTTTAAAGCAGCGGCAAATTTTTACCTAATACTAATAGAGGCTGATTTAATGAATGAGTCTACTAGCACGGAGGCTCACTGACTGGCAGTGCAGATCAGGAATTCACAAACGCACTCTCCGCAGTCCATTAACATGATGGGGGTATGCATCCACGGTCTCCCAATATATTCTCTCAACGCTCCTGCCAGGAATGCAGTGTCTTCAAGTCAGGCTGCGTGATGTTCAAGAACTTAACATGAGATTTAGTAATAAGCCTTTTGAGCTGTTTTAATGGAGTTTCTCTTTAAGAAACTTGGTTCAGTAGGTGGCGATTTCCAGTATCAGCTGGATACAAGCTACAATCAACCAAATGATTATTGAGTGATTTACTTATTGATGTCATTTCCTTTGCACCTTAAAATATGCTGCTTGCAACAGTAATGAAGATACAGTGGACTGTTTACATCATGTTTCCTGGCTACAGTAGAGCTTTAAAGGTTAATATTACTTAGCAACTGTCTTTCTTTGCTATAATGGCCCAGTAATTCGGGTCCAAATGCGTGAGTACGGTCTGGGTACTCACGCATCTGGCCGGATGAAATGCCGGCGTTCAGGAAACACCGTGCATGCGGGGAACGCCGGCATTTCCGGTCCTCTGAACGAAGGGGTTCAGAGGCACAGCGCGTGCGACTGCACAGGCAGCGCGTGCGCAGTGAACTTCGTCGATTTCATTCATGGATTCAGTGAGGGTAAGTCCTTACAAGTTACACTTGAAAAAAGCATGTGTAAAGTTGGTCCAAGGCTGCGGAGGAAGATATATTTTATCGTGGAGCTTCTGAAAGGCAATATTATTGTTTGGGAAAGGGAGCAAAGTTATTTTAAGAAATGCTGAGGTTAGTTTTAAAGTTTAAATTTTTTTTTTTAAACGGGTTTTCAGTATGGTAGGTAGAAGGAGCAATTGTGGCTGTGTGAATTGAATGTGAGAATGAGTGTTCTAAAATGAGTAATGTAACATTTCCAACACTTTTAAGAAATAAACTTTTCATCAGTAATAAGTAATTATGTATGTATGTATGTCTGCATATATTCCTTTACGTATATGTATGTATGTTTTATATTCCTTTACTTATGTGTATGAATGTATGTTTTTAATTATGATTTTCCAATAAGTTACTTTCTCTGAAAGTCATAATTAAATACATACATTCATACACATAAGTAAAGGAATATATTCATACACGCAAAGGAATATATACAGACATACATACATAATTACTTAAAAGAATATATTACTGATAAAAAGTTTATTTCTTAAAAATGTTGGAGTCATTTTCACATTTAATAAACACAGCAAATTCAATTCACATAGCCACAATTGATCCTTCTACCTACAGTACTGAAAACCCATTTTAAAAAACAAAAATAAACTTTAAAACTTACCTCAGCATTTCTTAAAATAACTTTAATCCCTTTCCCAAACAACCGCAGCCTCTGGAGCAACTGTACTCATGCTTTTTTCATGTGTAAGTTGTATTGACTTGACCTCACTGAAAGCATGAATGAAAGCGGCAAATTTTACTGCGCACACGCTACCTGTACAGTCGCACGCGTTCTGCCTCTGAACTCCTTCGTTCAGAGGACAGGAAATGCCGGTTTTCCCCGCATGCGCTGTGCATGCTGAAAACCGGCATTTCCTCCGGACAGACGCGTAAGTACCCCGACCGTACTCGCGCGTTTGGAAGGGATTTATTGGGCCAACATTTTACATGTCAATAAAATGAAAAATTTAACAATTGCACGATTTGCCCCCTCGCATCTGCGACTGAGGGTCCAAGGAGGTGCATTGCGCAACAGGTCATCGTCGTACGTATCCTCACACTGTTCCCTTTCGGGAACTGTATGAAGTGGTGGAAGGATTTCTGGCCACGTTAACACTCCTTCCGTGACCATAACCATCTTCATACCAGCCATTAGGGTGGTTAGTCCTATGGCGTGAGGGTTTTACGGACTCCCACAACCCATCTGAGGGGGGGGGGCCACCCACACCCGCGGACGCAAGTATCCCGCTGGATGTCCACCCAGAATTTATAGTTGGAGCTCCAACTCCACTTGCCGGGACTGTCTGGAGCGGGGTTTGAAACCCTACTCCTTCTGGCCCAGCGGCGGGGATGCTTACCGCTACGCAAAAGGCCCACTCCGCGCAAAAGGTGACACCCATACGTTTCCTGCGCCTTTTCCCTCCCCGTGACTGGAGCCCTATGCTGCCACTTGAAAAACCAAGCTATCATCTGTCCTTTTTGCGGCGCCTTTGACTTCTCATTACCAATGATGAGCAGGCGCTGCGCCTCCACCTCCTTGAGGAGATTGCTGAGGTCATCATCAGTTCAATTGTGAGTTCTTTTAATGCCGTGAATTGTGCTCATTCCAGCCATTTCACGTTGCTAATCGGATTGGGTCTTTGGCGTAGCGGTAGGATCCCCGCCGCTGGGTCAGACGGGGTAGGGTTTCGAACCCCGCTCCAGACAGTCCCGGCAAGTGGAGTCGGAGCTCCGGCTCTAAATTCCGGGTTGACATCCAGTGGGATATTTGCATCCATGGGTGTGGGTGGCCCCCCCTCCTTGTATAGCTTGTGGGAGCCCGTAAAACCCTCCCGCCATAGGACTAACCACCCTAATGGCTGGTTCAAAGATGGTTACGGTCACGGAATGAGTGTTAATCACGGCCATAAATCCTTCCACCACTTCATACAGTTCCCCAAAGGGAACAGTGTGAAGACATGTATGACGACGACATTGGTAAATAAATAAATGGAATAAAAAAAATTATTTTAGGGCTTTTAAAAGTCTTTAAATAGCTTTAATTCTGTTTAAAACTACTTCAGATTCTTCAAAATAATGTAAACGTTTTTAAGAGTTTATAAAAGTTACCAAAAGCTTCATAAAAATATCAAAAACCTATTTAAAATGCTGCTTTGCATGTAAAAATGCTTAGCAGCTTGTGAGAAACATTGGGGGCGTGTCCTATTAAACTGAGACCTCAAGGGGCGTGTCTCACTTGCACAGCGCGCTCCAGGCTTCGCGCTGGCTGCACTCCTGGGCGGCGTGACGTCAGACGCTGCCCGGGATTCTTCTTTTTCAAACACGAATTCCAGGCGTCCCTGGAGGTGAAACGTCAGCGCGTCGGGTAAGTGCATATCAGGGGCTTGCACGCGTGGCAAGCCACCGACCCGAATTACTGGGCCAATATTTTTCAGTTACTGACTTTAATACGAGTGATTGGGTACAGAACCTGGAAAAAGATAATGGGGCAGAAATTCCTCCCCAAACGCGTGAGTACGGAAGGGGTACTCACGCGTCTGGCCGGAGGAAATGCCGGTTTTCAGCATGCACAGCGCATGCACTGAAAACCAGCATTTCCTCTCCTCTGACCCAAGAGGTGAAGAGGCTAGCGCGTGCGCTGTAGGGGGCAGCGCGTGCGTCTTGGATTTCCTCTGTTTTGGGGGATTTGCGCATGTGTAAAGGCCTCCGGTCTTTACGCTTGTAAAAAGCACACGTAAGTATTTATTTTTACAGGTAAGTGGTGTTTTAGTGCAATTTAGAATTTTTTTTCCACAGGTTTATTATTTTAAAGAATCTACAATAAGGTAAGTTTAGTTTTAGACCCCTTTTATTAAAAATTTATTTTTTTCCAAAAAAAAATTATTGTTTAAATTATTTTTTAAAACTTATTTATACTTAATTTAATGATTGGGATGTTTTTTTTAAATTTTATTTAAAGTTTAAGTAGTGTTTTGGGGTGCAGTACTTCTCATGAGTTTGACAGTTCTTACTCTCAAACTTATGAATGAAGTTTCCCCTCCCCTGATTGGCTGAACAGTGCTCACCTGATCCCAGCCGGCACATCGCACTAACTACGCCGTTGGGTCAGGTTAGCACAGCGCGCCGACATCAGAACCTGGCCACTGAAAGGAAATCCACTGCGGGCCAGGTTTCAGATGTCGGCGCGCAGGGTGAGCGCACATCGGGGGCTTGCACGCGCGGCAAGCCCCCGACACCAAGTTCTGGGCCATTAGTGTCTTAATGACTGCAATCTTAACTACATTTTTCATGTGCGTACTACAGCACATTGCTAATTTAACAGATCAGTCAGGAACGTCCGGAGAAAAAGTTTTGGTTGTCCATCAAAATGATTTTTAAAAACTTCAGGAGTGACATAAGTCGGACTTGGATTTAGAGAGTGCTGGACTCGCTGATCTCTGAGTTGTAGCAGTGTGAATGGAAATATAGGCCTTGAAATGTGGACCTATGATATTAGTGCACAGATGCTTAACTGATCGAATGAAATTCCTTTGCTCACTATTTTAACAGAAGCATTAACTCATTTATTCCATTAAAAATGTGGACAAAGAGCACGGCAAAGAGCGTCAGCAGAGTGTGGAGCACCACGTGGGAGGTTCCAAGGATTTCACAAAGAGCGATGCAGAGCAGCAGGAGACAAACATTTCCACCAGATGTGTCATAGGGAAGACAATAGGCATACTGAAAATGCGCCTCAGATGCCTTGACAGATCTGGAGGAGTCCTTCGGTATGCACAGCCAGGGTCTCCAGAATCGTCATGGTCTGCTGCACCCTGCACAACATAGCACAGCAACGAGGATTAGCGCTGCATGAGGAGCAAAGCACTGAGCACACAGTCTCTTCAGAGGAGGAGGAGGAGGAGGAGGAGGAGGAGCAACAGCTGGAAAGATGAGGAGGAGCAGGAGCTGGAGGAAGCTGCGGACCAGATACCACCAGCACCCGAGCACATTGCTGCCCGGGAGGCCAGGGATGGCCTCATCATGGCCAGATTTACTTGACTTTATGCAGAAACCCATATGGATGCCACATGCTGCTCCAGGTTGGCACCACCCCACAGCATCCCTCCAATGACCAAGCCATTCCTTTCACGCTGACCACCATTGCTGGAGGTAACATTTTGGGCTGGATTTTGTCAGTGTGGGTGGACTGGGACGTGCCAGGTGGAAATCGTGTCAGGAGCCCGACTCCTAAGTGAAGTGTTGAAAAAGTGGGATTTTCCCCTAATTGGGCAATTGATTTCCTGTGTGTGGGAACCCTTGGCCCAATAAGTCTTTTCATACAGAAAGTCATCTCCGATGACATCATCAATGCTGCTGGATTTAAGGCCTGCAAGCAGCCTTGCTTGTTCTGGAGACTGCAAATGCTCTACAAATTGTATGAGGGAGATAAATTGTGGAAAATGTCAACGATCAAGCAAAAGTGTGCTCCTCGATTTGATGAGCCCTCCCTCCAAGCTCTGGTGCATGGAGCCAGCTGTAATAAGGAGGTGCTGTTCCCTTCCTCAGGGAGAAAAAGCCACCCCAGCAGACAAAAGCTGTGTGGCTACAAGTGGCCCAGGAGGTCAACTCCAGTCTGCTGAGCTGCAGAAACTGGCTGCAATGCAGGAAGAGGTTTCATGAACTTCTCCGCACAGGAAAAGCGAGTATGACTTTCCCATCACCCTCAATCTGATCCCCATCGCCTCTCCTCACCAGCACTCTGCTTTGCCAACCTCTTCCTCCACATCCAACTTGACACTTACATCCCTGCACCCTTACCCATTCCCTCACTCTCTACGGTCACATTCACTTAACTATTCGACCATGCAGACCTCACACTCCCTATCACTGTGATGCCGTGACAACAACAACTTTCAACACACAGGGAGGGTCATTTGTATCCTTCTAAGCATCTATGCTATGGATTATCTACACTTACTCCTTCCTTCTCACTCAAACTCCACTTCTGTCCCTCATTACAGGAAAAGAGAGCCCACATTAAGAGGGACAGAGCAAGGACAGGAGGAGGGCCACCCTCAGTAGCCCAGCTCACCCCATGGGAGGAGGCCTTGAAATTGCTGGGATCGAGGAGGATACCCAAGTGGGGGAAAGACACATGGGCGCATCACAGCAAGCTGGTGACAGAATTATTTGGAATCTCTCTCACAGACACAGCATGGGTCACTGATAATGATTCTGATGCTCTAACAGATTGACTTATGATCATCTGCAATATTCAATGTGCATGTAACCTTGGCTGCACATCTCTGACTCTTTCCTTTACTCCCCCACAGGACCATCGAAAGCCCCCATCCCCACTATCCAGGAGGAACAGTCTGAGCCTCCAGACTCCTCAGAGGAAGCTGCAACCTCTGAGGGTGCAGCGTCAGCAGAATTCAGTGCACCCAGCACCAGCAGAGAGGATGGCTACATCCATGGAAAAGTTCAGTCGCCAGGGTATTGAAAATATGGTAATTGTTCAGAATAGAATGACACATCTTGGAATGAGTGACTATAACATGGTTGAATTCCAAATTCAGTTGGAGGGTGAGAGATTTGCATCTCAAACCAGCGTACTAAGCTTAAATAAAGGAGACTATGAAGGTATGAGAGCAGGGTTGACTAAAGTGGACTGGGAAAATAGATTAAGGTGTAAGACGGTACATGAGCAGTGGTGTACATTCAAGGAGATATTTCACAAGTTTCAAGAAAAATATATTCCACTGAGGAAAAAGGGGCGTAAAAGAAAAGACAGCCATCCGTGGCTAAGTAAAGTAATAAAGGATTGTATCCGACTGAAAACAAGGGCATATAAAGTAGCCAAATCTAGTGGGAGGATAGAAGATTGGGAAGCATTTAAAAGCCAGCAAAGAATAACTAAAAGATTAATAAAGAAAGGGAAGATAGATTATGAAAGTAAACTAGCAAAAAATATAAAAACAGATAGCAAGAGTTTCTACAGTTATATAGAAGGAAAAGGGTGGCTAAAGTGAATGTTGGTCCCTTAGAGGACATGAGCAGGAAATTAGTGGTGGGGAACATGGAGATGGCAAAAACGCTGAACAAATATTTTGTATCAGTCTTTACAGTAGAGGACACTAAAAATATCCCAACACTGGACAAACAGGGGGCTATAGGGGGGGAGGAGCTAAACACGATTAAAATCACTAAGGAGATGGTACTCGGTAAGATAATAGGACTTAAGGCGGAAAAATCCCCTGGACCTGATGGCTTACATCCTAGGGTCTTGAGAGAAGTAGCGGTAGGGATTGCGGATGCATTGGTGGTAATTTTCCAAAACTCCCTGGATTCAGGAAAGGTCCCAGCAGATTGGAAAACTGCTAATGTAATGCCCTTACTTAAAAAGGGAGGTGGACAAAAGGCTGGAAACTATAGACCAGTTAGCCTAACATATGTGGTTCGTAAAATGTTGGAGTCCATTATTAAGGAAGCAGGAACAGGACATTTGGATAAGCATAATTTAATCGGACAGAGTCAGCATGGTTTTATGAAGGGGAAGTCATGTTTGACAAATTTGCTCAAATTCTTTGAAGACGTAACAAACAGGGTGGATAAAGGGGAACCAGTGGATGTGGTGTATTTTGACTTCCAAAAGGCATTTGACAAGGTGCCACACAAAAGATTACTGCACAAGATAAAAAATCACGGGATTGGGGGGAATATACTGGCATAGGTGGAAGATTGGCTATCTAACAGAAAACAGTGAGTTGGGATAAATGGTTCATTCTTGGGTTGGCAATCAGTTACTAGTGGTGTTCCGCAGGGGTCAGTGCTGGGACCCCAACTCTTTACAATCTATATTAACGATTTGGAGGAGGGGATCAAGTGCAACATATCCAAGTTTGCCGACGATACAAAGATGGGAGGGAAAGCAATGAGTGAGGAGGACATAAAAAACCTGCAAAAGGACATAGACAGGCTAAGTGAGTGGGCAGAAATTTGGCAGATGGAATATAATGTTGGAAAGTGAGGTTATGCACTTTCACAGAAAAAATCAAAGAGCAAGTTATTATCGAAATGGAGAGAAACTGCAAAGTGCTACCGTACAAAGGGATCTGGGGGTCCTGGTGCATGAAACACAGAAGGTTAGTATGCAGGTACAGCATGTGATCAGGAAGGCCAATGGAATCTTGGCTTTTATTGCAAGGGGGATGGAGTATAAAAGCAGGGAAGTCTTGCTTCAGTTATACAGGGTACTGGTGAGGCCACACCTGGAATACTGCGTACAGTTTTGGTTTCCATATTTAAGAAAAGATATACTTGCTCTCGAGGCAGTTCAGAGAAGGTTCACTCGGTTGATTCCGGAGATGAGGGGGTTGACTTATGAGGAAAGGTTGCGTAGGTTGGTGTTAAGTCTGTGTGTTATAGTGATAATTACTACGCAGACTATAAGAGTAAATTCAACAGGTCTTTACTGGTTGGAGGTAGGGACTATACTGAATACAATATTACTACACAGTGCTTATATACCGGTGTGGTCACCACCAGTATTACGTATACAGCAGCCAGAGAAAGTAGTGCATCTCTTAAGGTGGAACAGGCTTAAGTTCTCTTAAAGTGGAACAGGATACATACACCACAATCCTCCCTTTTTAGCTTAACAGTCATATCCCCATTTAACATAACATAATAACATATATACATATATAACTTCAGGTATAACAGTTCAAAGGTTCAGTCTCTCAGGAGGCTTTCTGATGCGGCTTGGATAATGCCTCTCAGTAGTCTCTGATTCTTGTTGTTGAGGTGCCTCCTCTATTTGGTTTCCAATGTATTGGGTGTCATTATCATCAAGTACATTCCCTGCTGAGGTAGATGCTTCAGGTTCATTAACGTTTTCCACAGTTGTCTCTGTCACAACCATGGGTTCGACCCTTGCTCTCGACTCTACCAGTTGATCCGCATGACGCCTTATCACATTATGATCAATATCTACTGTGTACATCAGAGGTCCTTGTCTGGCCCGAATTGTTCCGGACTGCCATTTTTCATTTCCATAGCCCCTTGCCAACACTGGTTGTCCTACGTCGAAAGTTCGAGTGGTCTTGTTGTTAATATGCCGAAACTGTTTGTTTTCCACTTCCCTCCACACATTTGGTTTTAACAAGTCCAACTTGGACCGCAACCTCCTGTTAAAAAACATCATGGCAGGACTTTGGTTAGTCACTGCATGATTGCCGTTTCGATAAGACATCAGGAACTTGTCGACCTTGTGTTGCAGCGGAATCTGATCATCGTTCATGGCCTTGATTGCCTTTTTGAATGTCTGGACAAATCTTTCAGCCAACCCGTTTGTCGCCGGATGATATGGGGCAGAGGTATAATGTTTTACTCCATTCTTCTTTAAGAATTGTCGGAATTCTTCCGATACAAACTGTGGTCCATTGTCCGAGCAGATCTGTTCTGGCAATCCATTCCTTGCGAATATTGTTCTTAACACCGCAATTGTCTTTTCTGAAGTAGTGGTATTCAGCTTGATGACTTCTGGCCATTTGGAATGTGCATCCACCGCGATTAGGAACATGGAGTCCATGAATGGACCAGCAAAGTCAATGTGTACGCGTTGCCATGGGGCTGAAGGCCATTCCCATGGGTGTAGCGGTGCTATCGGAGGTGCATTTTGCACTTTTTGGCACCCAGCGCAGCTTTTCATTAACTCCTCAATCTGTTGGTCAATACCCGGCCACCATACATAAGCCCTAGCAAGACTTTTCATTTTAACTCCCCCCAGATGACCTTCATGCAGTTCGTTTAAAACTCTTTCCCTTAACTTGGGAGGAATAATCACTCTTGTCCCGTACATCAAGGTACCATGGCAGACGGACAGCTGGTCTCGCCTTGCCGAAAATGCCGGTAACAGAGGATCACCCCGTGTTGGCCATCCTTTCACTGTCACCTCGTAGACTCTGGACAGTGTCGGGTCATTCCTGGTTTCTCTTTCAATACTTGCATTGGTGACTGGTAAACACTCAGAATCACAGAATCACAGAAACCCCACAGTGCAGATAGAGGCCATTTCAGCCCATCGAGCCTGCACCGACACATATCCCACCCGATCCCCGTAACCCCTACACCAACACATATCCCACTCTATCCCCGTAACCCCATGTATTTAATCCCCCTAACACTAAGGGTCAATTTATCATAGCCAATCAACCTAACCCGCACATCTTTGGACTGTGGGAGGAAACCGGAGCACCCGGAGGAAACCCACGCAAACACGGGGAGAATGTGCAAACTCCACACAGACAGTCACCCGAGGCCGGATTCGAACCCGAGTCCCTGGCGCTGTGAGGCAACAGTGCTAACCACTATGCCACCGTGCTGACTCGATGATGGTCGAATGAAATAACTCAACAGGGTCAACTTTCGTCGTGTCTTCTTCTTCAGGTAGTGGCAGGCGCGACAGCCCATCAGCATTGCCATGCTGTTTCGTACCTTTGAATTCTATTTGATATTGATGTGCCCCTAGGAAAAGAGACCATCTCTGGAGGCGCTGCGCTGTCATCACCGAGACACACTTCTTAGGGTTAAAAATGGATACCAACGGTTGATGGTCTGTCAGAAGTGTGAATTTTTGGCCCTGCAGGTAATGATTAAACTTCTTCACTCCCCATACAAGGCTAAGAGCCTCCCTATCGATCTGCGCATAGTTGCGCTCAGCGGAGGTCAATGATCTGGATGCAAACGCGACTGGCCTTTCCGTGCCATTTGGCAACTTGTGTGAGAGTACTGCCCCAATACCATATGGAGAAGCATCACAAGCCAACCGAATAGGCAGTGTCGGGTTGAAGTGAGCCAACACTTCCTCTGAGGTGATCAATTCTTTGCTTTTGCGAAATGCCTTCTTACAGTTTTCGCCCCATTCCCATGGTACCCCTTTCTGTAAAAGAGCGTTTAACGGGTGCAGTACCGTGGATAGATTTGGCAGAAATTTATGGTAATAGTTAATTAATCCTAGAAACGACCTCAACTGAGAGACATTCTCCGGAGCGGGAGCCTTTACAACTGCCTCAATCTTGTCAGGAGACTTATGAAGCCCCTCCCGGTCAATGACATGGCCACAGTACGAGATCCGCTTCTGGAAGAACTCACATTTCTGCCGATTTACTCTAAGTCCATACTCTTTCAGTCTGTTGAGCACCAGCTCCAAGTTTGCGAGATGTTGTTCATCACCATCACCTGTGATCAGAATATCGTCCAGGTAACATTGTGTGCCTGGAATTCCCTGTAATACCTGCTCCATGGCCCTCAGCCAAATTGCTGGAGCCGATGCCACTCCAAAAACCAGCCTATTGTACCGGTACAACCCTCGATGCGTGTTGATCGTGAGGTATTGGCGTGACTATTCCTCAACCTCCACCTGCATGTACGCCTGCGCCAGGTCTATCTTGGTGAAGTGTTTCCCGCCAGACAATGAAGCGAAAATATCCTCAATCCGTGGAGGCGGATACTGCACCGTGTGAAGCACCGGATTAACGGTGATTTTGAAATCTCCACAGATGCGAACCTTCCCTGGATCTCCTGGCTTGTTGCTCGCAGGACGTTTCATAACGGGAACAATGGGCGTAGCCCACTCACTCCAATCTACCTTAGACAGTACACCTGAACGTTCTAGTGCTTCCAGTTCCGCTTCAACAGTAGGTCGTATTGCATAGGGTACCGGTCTGGCTTTAAAAAATTTTGGTTGTGCATGTTCATCAATCTTAATGTTTGCCGTAATTCCTCTCAGTGTTCCCAGTCCCTGCTGGAACACCTCTTTAGCATCATCCAATATTCTGGACAATCGTTTAGGTTTGACATCTGTTTCCCCGGAATCTACCGTTAGTGCCTTCAAGGAGTGCCAGTCCATATTCATTTTCCTAATCCACTCCCGTCCTAGTAGTGGTGGACCTCCTTCAGGTAGCACATATAAGTCCATTACTTGGCTTTCTTCACCCTTGTGGACCACTTCTACCTCTATTTTTCCGATGGGGTACACTCTTTGCCCCGTGTATGTTTTCAATATGATCTCCGTATCCTGTAGGGGAATATGTTGGAATAACCTTCTGTAATCTTTCTTATTCATGACCGTCAATGCCGATCCAGTGTCCAATTCCATTTTTACTTGGACTCCTGCTATCTGAAAAGTGACCCAAATTGTCTGGAGATCTGCATCCTTACCAATGTTGTGTACTCTTAAGCTATCCAGTTCATTACTGCTAGCGTCTGAATCTGACTTCTGTTCAGTCAAACTGTTCTTTGTCACCTTGTGTACCTTTGCGTATTTTCCTTGCGGTGACTTTTTGTTGCTGGTCTTCTTTCCTGACCGGCATACTTTAGCTATGTGGCCAAGCCTGCCACACGTTCTGCATTCTTGGTTTTTAAACCAACACTGGTTCTGATCGTGCGTTGTCTTTCCACAACGATAACATTTGACAGAACTCAGACCCAATTTGTTTGTACCGAGTTCCGGTGACCGTAGCTGCATTACTGCCGTGCCTCTCGCTGCGGCTTCGTGTGCTGCTGCCATAGTGACCGCTTTCTCAAACGTCAGCTCATTCTCCTCGAGCAGTCGCTTTTGTGTATCCTGTTTAAATAAACCACACACAAATTTATCTCGTAGTGCCTCTGTCAGTCCCGTTCCAAACTGACAATATTTTGCTAGCTTACGTAATTCCATCAAATACTCAGCATTGCTTTCATTCTGCAGCTGCCTTCTGTCATAAAATTTAAATCGTTCCGCTAGCATCAGCGGCGTGGGGTTTAGATGATTTTTCAGGACAGTAACAATCTCATCGAACGTCTTATCCGTCGGTTCATCTGGTGATAACAGGTGTTTCAATTGCCCGTATGTCTTCGCACCCATTAAATTTAATAATGTTAGTGCTTTATCTGCATCAGGAATTTTATTTGCCTTACAATAATTTTGTCTGCGTTCTACATACATGGCCCAATGTTCGATGTCACTATCAAAGGTATTAATGTTCCCATGTTTAGGCATCGTTGCAATTTATTGTATTTTTATGTTATCCAAGATGGCGGCGTCCCGCACTTGTCGTCGTCCTCCGCCCTCAAAATGGCGGTTTTCCCGCACTTGGCGGTCTTCAACGCTGTCTCCGCTTCACCGCGGCTCTCGCGCCTTCAGATTCCCCAGACGCTGCGCCTTTTAGCCCGAATGCGGCCCTTATCTCCGGTCGCGATCGATGTCCACACGCTGCGCCTCTCGCTCGAAAGCGGCCCGGCCCTTATCTCCGGTCGCGATCGATCTCACCGCCCTTATTCCTCCGTCTTCCCAGCCCCGTCTGTACAGCCAACGCGGTTGACTTTCTGTCGCGTCGCTGCCCGGCTTACCCACCACCGAGGTAGAAAAAAGAAAGCTGATAGTCGCTGATGGAGGCTTCGAGGTCAGGATGTCTTCTGCACTCTGGTTTCTCGATGCCTGCCGCTCGACGTGTCTTCCAGTAGGGTGATGAGGATGGAAACCTCTCTTCGACGTCCTGTCTGTGGACGAAGCCGCCGTGGAAATAACTGCCGCAGGGTTAGAATCGGACTCGTCGCCACTGTTAAGTCTGTGTGTTATAGTGATAATTACTACACAGACTATAAGAGTAAATTCAACAGGTCTTTACTGGTTGGAGGTAGGGACTATACTGAATACAATATTACTACACACCACTGGTATTACGTATACAGCAGCCAGAGAAAGTAGTACATCTCTTAAGGTGGAACAGGCTTAAGTTCTCTTAAGGTGGAACAGGTTACATACACCACAGTTGGGCCTCTACTCATTGGAATTCAGAAGAATGAGAGGCGATCTTATCGAAACATATAAGATTGTGAGGGGGCTTGTTCGGGTGGATGCAGGGAGGATGTTTCCACTGATGGGTGAGACTGGAACTAGGGGGCATAATCTTAGAATAAGGGGCTGTCCTTTCAAAACTGAGATGAGGAGAAACTTCTTCACTCAGAGGGTAGTAAATCTATGGAATTTGCTACCTCAGAGAGCTGTGGAAGCTGCGACATTAAATAAATTTAAAACAGAGATAGACAGTTTCCTAGCTGATAAGGGAATTAGGAGTTACGGGGAGCGGGCAGGGAAGTGGACTTGAGTCTAGGTTCGGATCAGCCATGATCCTATTGAATGGCGGAGCAGGCCCGAGGGGCCGTATGGCCTACTTCTGCTCCTACTTCTTATGTTCTTATGTTCTTATCTCTTGAGGAGCGATGGTCAGCTATTGAGCAAACAAACCAGACCTTCATGCAAGTCCTCTGGAGTAGGACTTTGTGTGCAGAAACGGGTCCTCATGGTCCCCCCTGCAGTGCAGCAAGGTGCTGTCAAGCCACTTGCTAGCTCTGAAGTGGGGCTGAACCATGAGAGGGATGTTGGTGGCAAACAACAATGAAGTGGGGGCTCCTCTCCAAGCGCTCACATGACCATGCCACTGCAAAGCCCTCGGTTAGAGCCCCACCAGAGTCCTCACCCAACTGAGATGGGCGTCTCAGCACCTGCACAACTGTAGGAGCAGCAGACTGTTGCCGAGCCCGCACAGGTTCGCCACCCCAGAGGACGCCCGCCAAAGGTGTCAAGACAGGAGCAGCGAGAGAGTGAACAAGGTTGCCTCAACATCTGCTGAAGCCACAGGGGAAGCACCACGTAGAAGCATGCGTAAGAGGAAGATAAAGCACAAGTAGTCACAAGGGTAGTCACTTGAGTGCTGTGTTGTTTTGTTTTTGGACCAGCCATCATTGTGATTGTATTATAAAGTGTTTTGATGGCAAACTGTTGAAGTTGTGGCCTGTGTCATTTCACAAATGGGACTTTCACATTGAGGGCTTAGGGCGCCTTGCAATTGTCAGAATGGTGGTCAGAGTGATAGGATTCCACAGGTTCTTGTCCATTGTCGTTGCTCTGGTAAGAAGGAGCGCGACTAAAGTGTTTGATTGTGCAGCCTAAGCAAATATGGCCAAGATGAGTGCGTCCCTTGCATCCTGGGCAGCAATGTTGTTGCGCGCTAGCGCCTTCTGGCCTGTGCATCTTCAGGTGGGTGACTAGCAGCTTGGCACTCCTGTTGATGTTCCTGCTGTTGGTGCTGCTGTTGCTCATGGTTCTGCTGCTGCCGCGGCTGGTCTGTGTCCAAATCTGATGTCCAGGAGGAAAGGAATTAAATGGTCACCATGCTTCTGGTATATGCCTCAGTTGAGGAAGCGCTTAGTCAAGGTGTGGAGAAGGGTTTCCCAGGAGGTCACACTGGAGATGGGTGTCAGGCTCCAAACTGCCACAACACTGAGTATGCCTGCTAAAAGTTCCCCCAGACCTGAAACAACAAAGTTCTGCCACCTGCAAACGATCATTGGTGAAAACTCCTTTTTTAATGGTGGAGCTGCAGCTGTTTGTAAGCAATCCACTTGTGAGGCCGGCAGCATTACCTGCCGTGTTCCAGAGGAGGCATGTAGGATGGGGGAAATGTGTTAAAATCAGAAAGGCCTCTAAAAATTGGATTGTAGAGGCATTTAAGTGGTTGTTAAGGGCCTTAAGGGTCTATCCCACCTCTTGGAGGCGGGATGGAAAGGGGGTCAGAAAACACACATTAGGGAAAATTGCTCGGAGGCGGGATGGATGCGGGATTGGGCCGGCCCGCCATTTTTGGTGATCTTAACAACTCACACGCCTCCAATCCCGCCTCCTCGGGCCTGGCAAAATCGAGCCCGATGTCTCACCATTCACTCCAACTCACGAAACCACTTCCAAAAGTGCACTCAAATTCGTCCAGTGGTGAAAATAAAGATTTTTATGTTTGACAGCACATTAATGGAAAATTTACATAAACATTGTTAAAAACACCTAAGTGGCTACCATTGTAAATCCACTTGTGTGTCATCTTTCTCTTACGCGTGCTTCTATGAGGTGCTACCCCTGTGGCTTCAGCAGAGGTATAGGCAGCCTGCTCACTTCCCTGCTGTAACAGCTCAGACACTTTTGGCGGATGTCCTATGGTTTAGGATCCTCTGATGTCCCCGTCAAAGTCTGCTCATCCTGCGATTGTGCAGGGGCAGACTCGGCCATCACTGTCTGAGGAGGCATTTTGGGATCTGATTGAGGGGGTGGCAATGGGGGAGAAGTGTAACCACTTTGAGAGGAGCCCCCACTTCCATGTCCCCTCTCACCGTCATCCCTCTCATGGGCCACCCGCACTTCCCTGCTAGCACGGAGCTGGAGAGCACATTGCTGCACATCAATGGGGCCATGAGGACCCACGTCTACATTGACATCACTCCTAGAGAGGATGTCTATGAGCCTTGTTGTGTATGTAATATGTGTGCTACTTTGAACCTATGGACAGGACTGCACTACTTGTTGGGCGTAGTGATACGCAGTACCACTCCTGGCCATAGGGATATAAATAGTACTGTGGGTACTGATCCCCCTCAGTTCCCGCCTGTGGGCATGAAGTAAAGACCTATGTATAGTCCCTACCTCCAACCAGTAAAGACCTGTTTGAGTTATACGTTTAAGTCTTTGTGTTAATTGTTCAATACAATACACATACTTAACACTGGCGACGAGTCGGTTCGAACCCTGCGGCAGTTATTCCACAGCGGCTTCATCCAAAGACAGGACGTTGAAGAGAGGTTCCAATCCTCAACACCCCACTGAAAACTGAAGGGCAGCAGAAATCCTGACAGCTTCCAGCGACTGGAAGCGACAGGCATTAGGACCCTGAAGCCTCCATCAACGACTGAAAACGGGAGGACAGAAGACATCCTGCAGCTTTTTCAACCTCGGTGGTGGGTAAGCCAAGCAGCGTTGGCTGCAAAGACAGGGCTGGGGGAAGTCGGAGGTAGAAGGGCGATCGATCGAAATCCCTGATAAGGGCCGCACTCGGGCTGGAAGGCGCAGCGTCGGCAGACACTGAGGGCACGAGCGGGTAAGCCAGAGCCCGGGAGGGAGCGAGCAAGAGCCGCCGAGCGGGTGAGCCAGAGGCCGGGAGCCGCTTCAAGCGGGAGGCGCTTAGCGGGCCAGCGATCGCACCGGTGATAAGGGCTGAGAACCGTTTCGGGCGGGCGGCGCACCAGCGATCGCACAGGAGATAAGAGCCGCAGTCGGGCTGAAAGTCAGCGACGAGAAGCGCGGGAAAACCACCATTGAAGTGGGCGGGGAGAGCGAGAAGCGCGGGAAAGCCGCCATTTTTCGCGGGAAAACCGCTGGGGAAGAAGGCAGAAGCGGGAAAACCGCCATTTTGTGGGCGGAGGACGACGGCAAGAGCGGGAAGCCGCCATCTTGGATAACAGTAAAAAAAAAATCTGAGAAATTGCAAATCTGATAAAGTACTACAATGCCTAAACACGGGAATATTAGCAACTTTGATAGTGACATCGAAGATTGGGCCATATATGTTGAACGAGTTAAAAATTATTGTAAGGCCAATAAAATTCGTGAGGCTGATAAAGCACTAACATCATTAAATTTAATGGGTGCGAAGACATACGGGCAATTGAAACACCTGTTATCACCAGATGAACCGGCGGATAAGACGTTCGATGAGATTGTTACTGTCCTGAAAGATCATCTAAACCCCACGCTGCTGATGCTAGCGGAACAATTTAAATTTTATGACAGAAGGCAGCTACAGCATGAAAGCAATGCTGATTATTTGCTGGAATTGCGTAAATTAGCGAAATATTGCCAGTTTGGAACGGGACTGACAGAGGCACTTCGAGACAAATTTGTGTGTGGTTTATTTAAACAGGATACACAAAAGCGACTGCTCGAGGAGAATGAGCTGACGCTTGAGAAGGCGGTCACTATGGCAGCAGCACACGAAGCCGCAGCGAGAGGCACGGCAGTAATGCAGCTACGGTCACCGGAGCTCAGTGCACACAAATTGGGTGTGAGTTCTGGCAAATGTTATCGTTGTGGAAAGACAACGCATGATCAGAACCAGTGTTGGTTTAAAAACCAAGAATGTAGAACTTGTGGTAGGCTTGGACATATAGCTAGAGTATGCAGGTCAGGGAAGAAGACCAGCAACAAGAAGTCACCGCAAGGAAAATACGCAAAGGTACACAAGGTGACCGAACAGGAGTCCGATTCAGACGCTAGCAGTAATGAACTGGCTAGCTTAAGAGTACTCAACGCTGGTAAGGGTGCAGACCTCCAGACAATTTGGGTCACTCTTCAGATAGAAGGAGTCCAAGTAAAACTGGAATTGGACACTGGATCGGCATTGACGGTCATAAATAAGAAAGATTACGGAAAGTTATTCCAACATATTCCCCTGCAGGATACGGGGATTATATTGAAAACATACACGGGGCAAAGAGTGTACCCCATCGGGAAAATAGAGGTTGCAGTGGTCCACAAGGGCGAAGACAGTCAAATAATGGACTTATATGTGATATCTGAAGGAGGTCCTCCACTACTAGGACGGGAGTGGATTAGGAAAATGAATATGGACTGGCATTTCCTACAAACAATAACCAGTGAGAACTCGGTGAAGATAGTCGGCCCAGACTCTGGAACGGATGATGGTAAGCCCAACTCAGGTGCAAAAGACAAAGTTTCAGCACAGAATTCCACTGAGCAACAACAACATAGTTTAACTGTGGATTCTGAGTCTGGCAAGTCTACTGATGTGCCCATTTCTGAGGGACACCGGGCTCGAACTCAACTCCATTTCAAACTACAACAGCAATTAGAACAAATGCTTCGCCGTTTTGAGCAAGAGTTGAATGCAACGAAAGAGTTCTTTGATATAGAGTTGGAGAATCTGGAAAGACAACAGAAGCAGCTGATGGAGAAAATGGAGCAGGAGCACACAAAACGTCTGATGTCAGAGGAGTTAACGGTCAGCCAACTCCTGCATATGCTGAAGGACAGGACTCTGAAATGGGAAAAACTTGAACATGAACTTCAATATTCAAACGAAAGGGGTTCGGAGCTCTCAAAGGTTATTGGAAGAGCTGAGGTGGCAACACAGACTGAGATGACTGCAACAGAGCAGCCCTTGGATGCCAAAAGTACGCTGACTCACGTCAACGTAGAACAACAGACCGCTGAAACAGCTGCTCCGGTAGAGGGATTGCATAGTCCGATCAATCAATCTCCAAAGGAAGTTGAAGTATTAAAATCACAAATGAGGTCACTAGTAAACGACTTGCTGAAAGCCCAGAAAAAGCTGGATGCAGAGGTACACATGAAGAAGTCTCTTCAGGAAAGATGTCTGGATTTGGAACAAGAGCTGGCTAACGTCCAGCTGGGTATGGAGGAAATAGACGACCCTCTCACTGGTCTAGCTCAGGACGACACCGAATATTACGATGTCCTGTCCTGCCCAGCTTGTAACTTTGACTCCCAAAGTGCAGAAATCATGGAGGAGCACCAAAAGTCTACGGAACATCGGGAGAAGCTGGCTCTACGACGGAAACAGGAGGAAGAGAAGGAGGAACTGCGCATGCAGCTGGCAGCTGTGGCAGCTGACAATGGAGCCCAGAGAGTCTCCAAGAAGCAGAAAAGGAAAAGTAAAAACAGAAGATGACCCATCTGAACCATTATCACCTCTATCAGATCACACACGTGGTCCCTCCGAACGGAGCCAATTCAGTTCGGAAGTTCAAACTGTTAAATCCATGGAAGGACTATTGAATGAGTCACTCCAGCAACGTGAACCGACTACACCACAGAGATTGAATCTGTGAACTGTTTTCCGCAGAGACTGAATCTGTGATCTGTTTTGACATGAAGTTATCTATGTATCTATGTTATTCTGTTATGTAAACCTGAAGTTATATATGTTATTACGTTATGTTAAATGGGGAGATGACTGTAAAGCTAGGAAGGGAGGAATGTTGTGTATGTAATATGTGTGCTACTTTGAACCTATGGACAGGACTGCACTACTTGTTGGGCGTAGTGATACGCAGTACCACTCCTGGCCATAGGGATATAAATAGTACTGTGGGTACTGATCCCCCTCAGTTCCCGCCTGTGGGCATGAAGTAAAGACCTATGTATAGTCCCTACCTCCAACCAGTAAAGACCTGTTTGAGTTATACGTTTAAGTCTTTGTGTTAATTGTTCAATACAATACACATACTTAACAAGCCTCTGCCATCTATTCTCCATAGATAGCATGTGCTCCTGTGAGTGGAGCATTAGCTGCTCCATGTAGGTGACCAACGCCTGCAACAGGGGGCTGGGAACCTAATTGTGGGCCCAGAAAATAGAGAAACAAAGCTTGAAATGAAAGGTAGAAAAGTAGTCAGCAAAACTAGTAAAGAAGTCTTACTCAAATTATATAGGCCCTTGGTGAGACCACACCTGGAGTACTGTGTACAACTTTGGTCTCCTTACCTAAGGAAGGATATACTTGCCATAGGGGGAGTGCAATGAAAGTTCACCAGATTGATTCCTGGGACGGTGGGACTGTCGTATGAGAAGAGATTGAGTAAACTAAGCCTGTATTCTCTTGAATTCAGAAGAATGAGAGGGAATCTCATTGAAGCTTACAAAATTATTACAGCGTGGATAGGATGGATGCTGTGAGAATGTTTCCCTTGGCTGGTGAGTCTAGAACCAGGGGCCACAGCCTCAAGATAAAGGGTAGGCCATTCAGGACTGAGATGAGAAGACATTTCTTCACACAGAGGGTGGTGAATCTTTAGAATTCTCTACCCCAGAGGGCTGTGGAGGCTCAGTCATTGGGTATATTCAAAACAGAAGTCGATAGATTTCTGACTAGTAAAAGCATCAAGGGATATGGCGATAGGGCCGGTGAATGGAGTTGAGGCAGAATATCAGCCATGATCTCATTGAAAGGCTGAGCAGACTCGAAGGGCCGAATGGCCTACTTCTGCTCCTATTTCTTACATTCTTATGTTCTTATGACATGGTGGTGCTCATGTTGGAGGTAGACTCCTCCATTCTCTGCACATTTGCAGACATTGCGCTTGCAAAACCTGTCAAAGCCTCCTGCACTTCTTGCTGCACCTCCAGGAACACACTCTTTCTGGATGGCCCCCCGAGGCTCAGCGTCTGCATGCAGCTGAGCAGAGCTGGAAGTGTCCTGAACCCTCCGGCGAGGTGTCTCTACTGCTATCCCTGTCTCCACCATCTGCTCTTGCTCAATTGCTCACCAAAAAGATCATTGAAACGTTTCCGGCACTACACCCAGGTCCTCCTGACCACATCCCTGCTATTAACCTCCTTTGCAATTTGGAGCCAGACTCTATTTATCTCCGGGGAAGGTCTCTTCCCCTCATTTGAAGGGAAGAGGACTTCCTTGTGTGCTCTGACTCACTCCACAAGCATATGGAGGGAGTCATCGGAGAACCTAGGTGCGTTCAGCTGTGGAACTGTTTGCAGCTGTCGATTTATCCACTGTGCTGCTTGCACACTCCTAGATGAACCTTCAAATGCAATGTGACCATGGCTCCTTTAAATATCCCAGCTGAAAACGTGTCATGGATGACGTCATCAGACCAGCACTATTTGATTGGGCTCAGTAAAGCGCAGGGCAGGCTTAATAGGCCCCATTGTCGTAAAGACAATTTCTGGAGTGGGATGGAAAGCAACAACGGGGTCACAACCCGCCACGCCGACCGCCCAGGTACAGAAATTCTGGCCACAACATGTTGGAACTGCAGTATGTGGACAATGAGACTTTCCCGGAATGTGACATTTGCAGGAAATATCTCTGCGTTTTTTAAAAATGTATTCACAGGATGTGGGCATTGCTAGCAAGGCCAGCGTTTGTTGCCTGTTCCATAATTGCCCTTGAGAAGGTGGTGGTGAACTGCCTTACAACTGAAGGGCTTGCTGGGCCATTTCAGAGGACAGTTAAGTGTCAACCACATTGCTGTGTGTCTGGAGTCACACATAGGCCAGATCAGGTAAGGATGGCAGAATTCCTTCCCTAAAAATGCATTAGTGAACCAAATGGGTTTTTGCAACAATCCAGTAAGTTACATGGCCACCATCACTCAAACTTTTTAATCCAGAATTAATTAACTGAATTCCCCAGGTGTCATCATGGGGTTTGAATTTATATCTCTCAGATCATTAGTCCAGGCCTGTTAATTACTAGTCCAGTAACTATGCTACCACACCTTGTGACATGCAACTCAGTGTCATTGACCTGTGTGAGTTAGAGACACAGCGATATATAAGGGAGGGGGAGAGATTTCTGGATAGTTTACTCCAAAGTACAATCACACCTCCGAGGAAAGCACAGATGCAGGAAGGTGAGTGTGTGATTGTCAGTCAGCAGGGTAGGGGGAACCAAAGGGAGGGAGGAGGAGGTGGAGTTTTAACTTCACAGTGTGAGTATTTTTTCATGGAAACCCCACCTGGAAGTCAGCCTGATTGACAGGCTTGGCTTCCAGTCAGGCAGGGAGTACGCCGGAGCAGGCCGCAGCCCCAGGTAAGGAGCCTGCAGCTGCTATTAGGCGTGTGGGGCGGGGAGTCTGATCCCGGGTGTGGGTTTCCGCTCCCCAATTGGGAGGGCTTTTGGATGGGAGAGGGGTCTGATGGGGGGCGGGGGTTCCAATCCTAGGGAAGCTGATAAGTTGGGGAGCCGGGGGGGAAGCACTCCTGCTCCTCCTGGCCCACAAGCCATGCTGTAAGGGCACTTACCTTTTACCTGTAAGACAGGTTAAAAGTGAAGCTCCCAGACTCATTATAAATGGCCAACTCACCTCTTGGGAATGGGTTGGTGGCCTGCCCCCTATCCCGCATCCGTTAAACCCAGAAGTGGGCGGGTTGCAGTTATGTTAAACTTGTATCAAACCTTGGTTAGATCATACTTAGATCACTGTTTTGGTCTCCATATTATAAAAAAGTATTTCGAGGCACTGGAGTAGGTGCAAAAAATATTTATAAGGATGATGATACCAGAACTGAGAGGTTATACTTATCAGGAAAGATTGAACATGCTGGGGCTCTTTTCTCTAGAAAAGAGAATAATGAGTGGTGACGTGATAGAGGTCTTAAAAGTTATGAAGGGGTTTGATAGGGTAGACATAGAGAAGATGTTTCCACTTAAATAAAAGCAGAATATGCTGGAAATACTCAGCAGGTCAGGCAGCATCTGTGGAGAGAGACGTTTCAGGTCGATGACCCTTCGTCAGGGTTGTGACAAAAGGTCATCGACCTGAAACGTTAACTCTGTTTCTCTCTCCACAGATGCTGCCTGACCTGCTGAGTATTTCCAGCACTTTCTGTTTTTATTTCAGATTTCCAACACCCGCAGTATTTTGCTTTCGTATTAGGTGTTTCCACTTGTTTGGAGACTAGCGCTAAGGGCCATAAATCTGAAATAGTCAACAATGCATCCAATAGGGAATTCGGGAGAAACAGTTTCACCCAAAATATGGAACTCGCTACCACAAGGAGCAGTTGAGGCACTTAACAGATGCATTTAAGGGGAAGCTAAATAAGTACATGAGGGAGAAAGGAATAGAAGGATATGCTGATGGGGTTAGATGAAGTACGGTGGGAGGAGGCTCGTGTGGAGCATAAACACCGGCATGGACCTGTTGGGCCAAATGGCCTGTTTCAATGCTGTAAATTCCTTGTAATACTTCATTTCATATGAACCCACTGGGGGTGAATTTCCGCAGGGGGCTTCTGCTGGTTCACTAACTTTACAGAACAATCACGGAAACTATGTTTCTGACATTTTTCCAGGGTTTTCGTGGCTCTTCCACCAAAGTTACGGCGAACCAATGGGAGAGCCCCTGTGGAAACTCACCTCCCCTTCCCCTTAAGTATTTTTATAGTAATACAACAAAGGGTATTTCAAGGCCATAGAACTATGAAAGGCAGCATTACAGGTGCAGGAAGGTTCATAGATTCCCATAAACTGCTCTGGATTGCAACAGACAGCGTTTTGTATAAAAAAAATCCAGATGTCTTAGTTAAGTTTGTTGTATTGGCAAATCATTAATTCAGCACAGTACAGCACAATAGTGAAACAAATCAGTGTAGTTCATTGGTTAAGATTGAAGGGGACGGAAAACCAACTTGCAGTCTCCAGGCAAGTGATGGAACAGCACAGCACCTGACCACCTGTCGATGCATTCTGAAGTGGAGATGGTGCCGAATGAAATGCTGCTAGGAAGTTTGCCCTCTGTATCACTCTGTGACACCATCTCCATAGGTTGATTTTGCAGTACGTCTAATAACAAGAGGTGCCAAGTTTTAGGTGACAGCTGATTAATACTGTCACTGCATTGCCAACCATATGTTGCATGGTAGCTGCAGATGGACTTGCACCAGAAAGCATAGCACTGCATCTGGCTCTGTGCTGACTTGAACCTTGTGAATACAGTTCCCTACTTAGCAGACTTTGCAAAGGCTGAAGAGGGGGGAGACTAAGAAATGACAGGCAACAATTAAGGGAACTTGAGTGCCAGAGCTTATAGTTATGGTTGGTGGCATCTTGGCGAGTGCAGGCTGTTAATCAGTCTAGCAGGCCTTCTTTCATGCAGCGCTACTGAAATCATTCTCATACTTTCATTAGAGTGTCACTGGGGCAGATTTTCAACATGCCGGCCAGGTGTAAGACTGGTGTTGCAGATCTGAAACTGCCTGATTTTCATTTCCATGTTGAAAATCTACCCCATTGGGTCGGCTGTCCTGGTATCTTTATGAAATAGGAGAAGAAAGAAATAAAGAAAGAAAGAAAGAAAGAATGTCTTGCATTTCTGTAATGCCTTTCAGGTGGACGTAAAAGACCCCATGGCACTATTTCAAAGAAGAGATGGGGAGATTGCCCTGGTGTCCTGGCCAATATTTATCCCTCAACCAGCATCACTAAAAAAAAACACCAGATAATCTGGTCATTATCATATTGCTGTTTGTGGGAGCTTGCTGTGCACAAATTGGCTGCCGCATTTCCTACATTACAACAGTGACTGCACTGCAAAAAATAGTATTTCATTGGCTGTAAAGTGCTTTGAGACGTCCGGTGGTCATGAAAGGCGCTATATAAATGCAAGCCTTTCTTTATGACCCCAGGATGTCCCACAGTGCTTTACAGCCAAAGACATACTTTTTTTTGAAGTGGAGTCACTGTTGTAATGTAGGAAACACGGCAGCCAATTTGCACACAGCAAGGTCCCACAAACAACAATGTGGTAATGTCCAAATCATTTTTTTTAGTGATGTTGATTGAGGACACTGGGGAGAACTCTCCTGCTCTTCTTTGAAATAGCGCCATAGGATTTTTTACGTCCACCTGAGAGGGCAAACAGGGTCTCGGTTTAACATCTCATCGGAAAGACGGCACCTCCGACAGTGTAGCACTCCCTCAGTACTGCACCGGAGCGTCAGCCTAGATTTTGGGCTCAAGTCTCTGGAGTGGGATTTTGAACCCACGACCTTCTGACTCAGAGGTGAGAGTGCCATGGCTGACACACACAACATGCACTGATGGTCTACCAAAGAAAGGTCTAACTCCCCCTATCTGCAGATCTGAGTAGTAGGGCCTCCCCAGGTGGGTACAGAATATTTCTCATGTCACCGGGCCTGCCCAGATTCCCTCCAAAAATTATTGTCTTCTTCCAAACACTTCAGAAAGGGGATTTACATGAACGGGGTGCTAGGACCTTAACGACGAGCGTGGCAATTTTAACTCCGCTTGCGAAATTGACCAGTCGTTTGGCACTGCTGCTAAATACTGCCGCCACGATCTCCTGTGCTCGCGGATCATGATGTCATTCAAGCGTGCAAAGCCCCGGTAGCGCCCCAGACAGGAAATTGAGCCGCTCCCCCTGCCTTACCGCCTGCCGCTAGGAACGACAGGTAGGGGGGAACGTTTTCAAGCAGGGAAGGGGCTATGGGG
Source organism: Somniosus microcephalus (assembly GCF_052327205.1). Lineage (NCBI taxonomy): Eukaryota > Metazoa > Chordata > Chondrichthyes > Squaliformes > Somniosidae > Somniosus > Somniosus microcephalus. The sequence continues at coordinate 228,265,748 of NC_140993.1, read as the reverse complement.
GCGCTATTTAAAGGCGGGCGCTTCCTACCTTTTCTTGTCGGCAAAATTTTTGATACACGCAGGTTGAGAGGGAGAGAGATGTCTGGAAGATTGGACGCTGTCCTAAAGAGTTTTGGGTAATGAGCACGACTTTTGAGGTTAATATTTATTTGACCTTCATATTTACCACATTTACAAGATTAAATGGGGACTGTACTAACTCGGGGCTTCTTCGTCCAGCTTCACCTTTGGAGGCAGCAGAGGCACAGGGAGAGAGTGGCAAATGTGGCCAGAAGGAGGAGGGCCAATGGGCCTCTGCACAGGAGATCTTACCCTCCCAGGGTATTCCGGGAGCAATCCTCCTAAATTCATTTGTCTGAGGAGCAGTGTTTTTGAAGGCTGCGTTTCAGCCAGGAGATGGTCACTGAGCTCTGCCACCTGCTGCAACCAGATCTGCAGCTTCAGTTCAGGACCAGGACGTCTCTGTCGGTGACAGTGAAGGTGATGGTGGCTCTGAATTTCCATGCCAGTGGCTCCTTCCAGGCTTCAACTGGAGTCATAATGAATATCCCCCAGTTTGCTGTCCATTGTTGCATCTGGGAGGTGACAAAGGCTTTGTATAAAAGGAGACGCCAGTATATCTCTTTCCGCATGATCCGGGACAAACAGCGCAAATGTGCATGTGGCTTTGCGAGGATAGCGGGCTTCCCCATGGTTCAGGGCGCCATTGACTGCACGCATGTGGCATTACGGGCACCTCATCAAAATGCAGAGGAGTTCAGAAATCGCAAGGGCTTCCACTCTTTAAATGTACAGTTGGTCTGTGATCACAGACAGCTCATCCTCACTGTCAATGCCCACCATCTTGGCAGCAGCCATGATGCTTTTATCCTGTGCCAGACTGGTGTTGCAGATCTCTTCCAACCATCATGTCAACCTTGTGGATTGCTCCTCGGGGACAAGGGCTATCCACTCTACATCTGGCTGATGACACCACTCCGTAACCCCAACACCCCTGCCGAGCTGCAATATAATGAGAGCCATAGTGCCATCAGGAACCTCATAGAGCAGACGATCAGTGTCTTGCAACAACGGTTCCGGTGTCTCGACCACTCAGGAGGAGCCCTGCAGTACTCTCCTGAGCAAGTCTCGCTTTTCATTGTTGTGTGTTGCATCCTTCACAACCATGCAATCATGAGGACCCAGCCATTGCCACAAGGTATTGGTGGATCACCTGAGGAGGAGGATGTAGGGGTTCGCTAAAATCCCCTAGATCCCTGAAGATCGGAAAATATTGGTCCACATCGTGGACGAAGAATTGTGTGATGTTTTAAAATGTGCCCAGAACTGCAAAAGGCTGCGTTGAGATGGACAGCACATGGACAACACCGGAATCGAGGAACTTCTTGGAAAAATTCGCACACTCTAAGACAGTACACTTTATTAATAAAATTGTTCTCTGGAGTTTGGTAATTATAAAGGGGTTTAAAAAATGGCCATCAGAAAGCATGGCCAAAAGACAAAAGCAGCTCGCAGCTCGTGGATGTCTGTGTAAGTGGGAGGATCAAGCAGTGGCAGCCAGACCTGTCAATCAAACAAGGGAATTTCCCTTCTCAGAAGCAATCGATGTTTGTTTATTGACTTAAGGGATTATTCACTTGAGCAGTAACCGCAGAATATTCAGTTTCTGTTTACACAGTAATCCAGCCCCATTCAAAGCCCTTACACACATTGAGACACAATGAAACTCCGGATAAAGGACTTTTGAAAGAGAACAGTTTGGATTGAATGGGTTTTTGAATCACCCATTACTGAACAATAGGGCAGTTGGATTCCCTTTTGTTTTAGCCCAGGTGAACTCCGGATGTGGGCAGGTACACTTCGGCGCCAGAAGGTAGACACATCCAAACCACTCCAACCACTTTGAATCAGCCAATCACAGCCTTTCTCTTGTGTATTCGGACTTTTGGGCGCGAATTTTGCAAACAGAGCTTTTCAGCGCCAAACAGCAGGAGTTGGCAGGATATAAAGGTAGCTCCTGAGAAGCTATCTCTCTCTCTTACTTCCTTGGACCACAGGTGAGCAGGTTTCTGACTCCTCAGCAAGGCAACCTAGTAAGGAGTTAAAGGGGGGGTAATTTACGGGAAATTGTTAAGATTGTTTAATTAACATTGTAGACATTTATCCTTCATTTTTGCCATCTGCCTTCCCCCATTTAAGCAATTTTACTGTAATTACTGTGTTCGTGTGGTATTGTTTAAAATTTGATTATAATTTCTCTATTTTAATAAAAGTTGACTTTCTCACATCCAGATCAGTTGTCTGTTTTTAATATATCATTAATTATAAGTTCCTCCAGTCAGAACTGGAAGGTGGGGTAGCGATTCAAAACCACTGTTTAAATTGATTTACTGTGTAGCAGCAAAAGGCTGCCTGACCAGGTGAATTACCGTAAACCAGGTAAAAGGTTGGAATTGGTCAGAGTGCAGGAAAAGGCTGCTGACCAGGTAAATTACCGTAAACCAGGTAAAAGATGCCCCCCTACAAGGAAGAGGGAGTGGAGGAGGTGGAGGAGGCGGAGGAGGAGGATGAAGAGGAGAATCAGCAGCACCAACATGGGAGGGAGGTGCATGATGTTGTCACTGCAAGGTCCGGCCGTGAACAACTTATAATACACCAACTCTAACCCTTTACAGAAAAGATGGCTTCTGGGATGAAGAAGCACTCCATCGCAAGCATCCCGCAACCCTTATTGCCGGGCAAAGCTGCAATGAGTCAAATCAGCAAAGATGTAATGTAACAATGAAAAAATGTATTTATATAACAAATTCTGTGTAATTTATTCAGGACAAACAATTAAAAACAAACCCAACAATTCATGAATTAACAAAATGCGTTTTCACAACATGGAGATAAATGGCAAAACAGTAAACAAATATAATAACAACAACCTCAAACTTTCCCACAAACATTCCTCCCATTTATTTACAGATTCTACTGTTGGGCGTTCGAGGGTGACTGTAAGGGGAGCATCTTTTAACTGGTTTATGGTAATTTAGCTTGCCAGCTGCCTTTGCCTCTGAGCTCTGACCAATTCCCAAACAGCGGTTTCGAATCGCTACCCCTCCTTCAGTTCTGAGTGGAGGAACTTATAATTATGATATTAAAACGGACAAGTGGTTTGGATGAGAGAAAAATCAAGTTTTATTACCTAAATTAATTACAATCAAAGGAATAAACTATATCACATGAACACAGTAATTGCAGTTAAAGTGTATAACAAGGGGGTACAGACGGCAAAAACGAGGGATACAATGTTCTTTAAACAATCTTAGCAATTCCCTTAAATCACCACCCCAAACTCCTGCTAGGTTGCCTTGTTGAGGAGTCAGAACACCCTGCTCACCTGTGGTCCAGCGAAGTAAAAAAAAAGACTGATAGCTTCTCAGCAGCTATCTTTATACCTGGTGAGGTCCTGCCATTCTGCCCTGCAAGGGCTGTGTGCAAAATTCCCCGCCCAAAAGGTCCAATACACAAGAGAAATCTGTGATTGGCTAACTCAGAGTGGTTGGACTGGGTTACTGTGTCTTCCGGAGCTCCCTGGGCTGAAACAAAAGGGAAATACAACTGCTCTATTGTCCAGAATGCTAGGTGATTTAGACCCATTCAGTTCTTAAACGTTTCCCATTCAAGGTACAAAAGTCTCTTCTGCAGTTTAGATGTATCCACTCGATATACAAATTACTGCTAATAGCATTCAATTGCTTTGTAAACAAAGCATTGTCCTGTGGTAACATTTTGTCTCCATTGAACCTTACTTCCAGACACAGAAAGCTGCTTCCAAGCCCCTTTGTCTTCGGCCATGTGGTGCGACAGCCATTTTTATCCCTGGAAATTTAAAGGCACAACGCCCAGGGATTCTTTAATCAAAAAAAATTGATCTTCAGAACTGTAAATTATTGCGAATTCTTACAGTCCGCCCTTGGATACTTCCAGCATGCTTGTAGTATCCTCTTGAAGAAATGAGCAATGATTTCTGACCGCTCACAAACAACCATCCCCTGCATTTACCTAATAGCTATCTGCCACTGATCCCCGTCCCGTCTATTCCCCTTAAATTCAAGAAAAAAACCATGGTACGGTGGGCATCTTACAGATACTTCAGTTTTCAATAAGGGGTCTCATACCCCTACACGCTTGTAAAATTATACAATGTAAACCAAATTTACAATCACTTTTTTACATCATAACTTATAACAAAATGTAGCAATCTTAGTTACACAATATAATCAAAATGGTCCCAAGCACGGAGAGGATCCTACGCCTCTGCTCAACTTGGGCCTGCAACACAAAATACAAAAAATCATTAAACATTTGAAACAACATGCTTAAATAAAACCCGATCATCATGTGCCGATGATGGGTCGTGAAATTCGTGTGGGTATTGCTCCTCCCACCCGGGCAGTAAAAGTACCTACCACCCCTCTTTAATCGTCTTAAACTTTAAAACAGGCAGAATGGATTTACAGACCAGCCAGCTCCGCCAGCCACAAGCTGTTCCCTTGTCCTTTTGTGGAGGCGGGGTACCCCTCCTGTTTAAAATATACCTTAGCACAGACCGAGACTGGGGAGCATGGGATCACGACTCCCAGTCCCTCCCCCTCCCGTCTTCCCTCGACTGGCTGCAGAAAATGATGGGTGCCTGTGTGGCAGCACTCCCTGGCCCCACACAAACTTGGATCACAGATCCAGCCACCCACTCATCCTTCCCAGCCACACTCACCCTCTAACTTTGCCCGTGGGCCCCCGGGTGAGTTCCTCCCTCCCCCGACCGCACCTACATGACTCTTGGGTCTCCCCCTCACTTATACAATCTTTCCCGGGCCATCACCACCCACCCCCGAGGAACGCGTCCCTATCACAAGGCGCCCGTGCTTCCCCATCGTGACTCCTCAACAGCGAGGTCTCCCAAAGTGAACTTCGGTCAGGATAGTGCTGGGTTGGGGGCCGTGCCCCACCCAGCTGGGGCCATCTCCTCCCCATAGGTGGAGTAGGCAAGCTCCTCCGGACCCTGTCCGGTTTTTCCCGAAGATCGCTGCGGGGTCTCCTGGATTCGTCCAATGGCGTGGTGATCCCAACATTCTGACTCCGTATCTTCATTCGATGCCCAGCTCGGGCTGGGCAAACATGGCTGCTTCATTTTCCAATCTCCTGTAAAAACTTAAAAGGACATGCAGCCAGGTCTCACGGACCTGCTGCCTTAGGTGGAGACATGGTCGGGTCCCTTGACCTCGGACCAAAATACAAACATTCGGCACACGTAAACTTAAAGGGCTAGATTTTCAGTCGCTTGCGCCAGCAGATAGCGCCTTAAGAGAAGTGTTTTTCGGGCGCTATGCGTGTAGCGCCCGGGCGCAGCGCGGTTTGCGCCCCGCCCCAAATTAAGTTGCCCGTTAGCGCCGGCGCAAAGTTTAGCGCCCGCCCGGATGCGCGCGCAGAAAATGACGTCACATCCTCGTGCAACGCCCTTTGTGCGCCCCGATTCCAAACTTCAGTCGGACCGCCCCATTGTGTGGCTGGCGGCCGGAGCGTTTGGAAAAAGGAACGCAACACAACCAGCGCGGGCCCCGGGGGGCGCAAATTAAAGGGGACGTACTCTCCAGTATAAAGGCCAGCCTTTTCCAGAAAACATGCTTGTGCAACGCATTTCTGGAGACACAACAAGGAGGATAGCTAACTGGTTTCAAGCAGCAAGAGCCAGGTATTTTTGGACTCAGGCCAGAGCGCTGCAAGTGGCCTTTTGGAAATTAGAGTGTTTGCCAGGATTTGATGGGGGTTGCATGGGGTGCCAACGCGGAGCTGCAGCTCCATGTCCGTAGGGCTCGCAGACGCATTGTGAGAGGGGCAGCCCTGGCTAGAGGCAGAGGGGGCTACAGGCCTCGGCCACGTAGGCCTTACCCAGTCAGGCTATACCGCCAGCAGCGCTCCTACCTAAACATGAGTGCCGCGCGATGTGTTAAAAGGCTCCGATTCCGAAAGGAGGTGATTGCAGAGATCTGCCACCTGCTTCGCCGAGATCTGCGGCCAAAGCTTAGGTGCAGGACGTCTCTGTCGGTGGAAGTGAAGGTGACGGTGGCATTGAACTTCTATGCCACCGGCTCCTTCCAATAGGCTGCTGGGGACATAGCAAACATCTCCCAGTACGGCGCGCATCGCTGCATCCGCCAGGTGACCGAAGCACTGTTCAGAAGGAGAAGCCAATTCATCTCCTTCCCCATGGCCCTGGAGAGCCAGCATCAGCGCGCATTGGGATTTTCCAGACTCGGGGAATTCCCCTTGGTGCAGGGCGCCATTGACTGTACGCATGTGGCTTTGCGGGCCCCTCTGGAGCATGGCGAGCAGTATCACGACAGGAAGGGCTACCATTCTCTGAATGTGCAGCTGGTCTGTGACCACAAGCAGCGCATCATGGCAGTCAATGCCAGCTTCCTAGGCAGCAGCCACGATGCCTTTATCCTGCGGCAGAGTACTGAGCATGACATGTTCCAGGCACAGCCTCCCCCAAGAGGATGGCTACTCGGGGACAAAGGCTATCCTTTGTGCACCTGGCTCATGACCCCGCTCCGCGCGCCCAGGACCGCTGCTGAAGAGGCCTACAATGAGAGCCATCAAACCACCCGCAACATCATCGAGCTAACTATTGGGGTCCTCAAGCAGCGGTTCCGCTGCCTTGATCGCTCTGGAGGAGCTCTCCAGTATTCGCCGGACCGGGTCTCCCAATTTGTGGTGGTTTGCAGTATGCTACACAACCTGGCTATCCGCAGGACTCAGGCACTGCCACCTGACGTTGGACCAGCACCTCAGGAGGAGGAGCAGGAGGAGCATGAGGAGGAGGAGGAGCAGGAGTACATTCCCAGGAGGGAGCGACCAGGGCCAAGGGCCGCACGACGCCACCTTATTACACGGTACTTCTAAGCCCCCTGTCAGGGAATGGCCAGGGGCCATGAGGGAAGATGAATGCAGCCGCTCCGCAAGCCCTCAGCCGGCGAAGCCAACAAACACTAAGAAGAACAACCATGGAGACTGCATGAATAAAGATAATTTTTTATTACACAAAAATGAAAAGCCCTTCCCACATGAATCCCCAAAAACAATAAACGGGCCCCACAAAAAGCCCAACAAACGACTCACTCCCACAAACTGGGGAGGAGTCACTCCACCTTTCTTCAAACCGGGCCTCAACGTCGGCCTAACGCAAAAAATAAGCCCTCCAACAACACAACCATGGGCAAAATAAAGATGGCCACCGCCATATAAAAGGAAAGCTGGCCACACCCTCTACTGAGTGGCCCGCGAGGGCGAGACCTTGCCCAGCCTTTTGCCTCCCCTGCCCGGCCTGCTGCTCCTTCGCAAGCTCTGCCCAGTGGCTGCTGCGAGGCTGGGGGAAGGCGCCTGAGGCTCAGATGCCCTTCCGCCAGATGCCGCTGGGGGGTGGCCTACACGGCGTTTGGGCCTCGAGGGGCCGTCTGCTGAGTGGCGCACCTGAGCCTGGCCACCATCAGCTGCAGCCGCTTGCCCTTGATGCCCCAGTGGGGGAATGGCGGCGACGGATGGCGCAATGTGGGCCAGCTGGTGTCTGGGATGCGCTGGCTGGTGCTGTGGCGCGGTGGCACTCGGCCGGGCCCGCACTGCAGGATCCGCAACAATCAGCCGAGGGGCGGCTTGCTGGGATGGTCCAGCGCGGCGGCTGCCCTGGCGATGCCTGCCTGAGACAGCGCGTGTGGCAGCAGTGAGTGCCCCTGTGGTCCTGCTGTGCGCGCGCATCACAGCCGCCAGGGTCTTGACGGCATCAGTCAGCATGTGGCCACTCGCGGCAGTTGCTGCCCCAAACTCGCGCACACTGGTCGCCAGCGACTCGATGGCCTCAGGCATGCGCCCCACCACGCTCATGAGCTCCGTGTGGCGCCGGTCCGAATCCTCAGCCATCTTATCCAGCTTCCGCACCTCCTCCGAGGTGAAGGTGTCCGGACTGGAGTCGCGACTCTCCCGCTGGGGAGGAGGGGGCCGAACTAGGGGACCCTTGCCGCGTTGGTTGCGGCGAGTGTGCCGAACAGCAGCACTCCCCTCTGATCCTTCCCCCCTTTGGGGGGAAGGCCGCGGGCCACGCGCACGGCTCCTGGGTGGCTGGACGCCACTGGTCCCAAAAGCTGCATTGCCCTGCGACAGTTCCTCCAGGCACTCGTCCAGTGAGGAGGTGTCAAGCATTTCCTCCTCTCCTGCGGGACGTGACTGTTCCCCCGAAGGTCCGGCTTGCTCCTCCTCCTCCTCCTGGTCGGAGGTGCTGTCACTGGCAGCTTCAGGGTCCTGGTCGTCACCAGCTGAAAGCAGGAATGCACAAGAGTAGCTTCAGAGTGAGGAGACGGCATCAGCGAGGGAGTTAGGACTGGTGGCATTCAGCGCATTGGTGGGACAGTGGCAAAGGAGGTAGCTCGGATGGGCCAATGCGCCGCGAGAGGGCCAAAAGGCGAGGTCCTTACCATTGCCGGGCAGTGGAGGGTCGGATACTCTGCACGCTGTGGGGACAATCACACGGGCTCCCATGAGCACACACACGCGCTCCTCCAGCCGAGTGAGCTTCTGCAGCTTGGCGCGGCCACCCCTGGCACGCGCCTGGCGATTAAACGCTACTTTAGCCTGCAAGAGAAAGGACGGGCTGTAAGTGCGCAGTGAAGCCCTGATGTAGTGTGCACTGCCTCCCATGGTGGAATAGCGTGGACAGAGTGAAGCCCTGATGTAGTGTGCACTGCCTCCCATGGTGGAATAGCGTGGACAGAGTGAAGCCCTGATGTAGTGTGCACTGCCTCCCATGGTGGAATAGCATGGACAGAGTGAAGCCCTGATGTAGTGTGCACTGCCTCCCATGGTGGAATAGCGTGGACAGAGTGAAGCCCTGATGTAGTGTGCACTGCCTCCCATGGTGGAATAGCTTGGACAAAGTGTAGAGTGCCGAATGGCCATGTGATGCTCATGACTGTCCCAATGTTGCTGGCTGAGGGCTGGCCAATAGGACTTTCAGCTCCCTTTGCCCATCATGTCAGGTGTACATGCAAGAATGAGGAGGAGACTGGAAAGGCTACTCACCTTCACAATCCTGGTCAGATCGTTGTATTTTTTACGACATTGTTTGTGGGTCCTGGGGGCATCGCCGGTGAACGTCACCCTCTGGGCGATCTGCTTCCAGGCTTTGGTGTAGTCGTGGTGGGTTGGATTCCTCCCACTCTCTGGGAACAAGATCTTGCGCCTCACCTCCAGAGCTGTGACCATTATGTCCAGATCACCCTCTGAGAAGCGCAGGGCACGCTGACGGGCCTTCTCTGGCGTTGCCATGACTCCCTGGGGCTGAGCAGCAGTGTTGAGGCCCCTTTGCAAGGCTGCAGTGTGCAGGGCGTGGCAGCAGACCAATTCGTCCCGTCCCCCTTTAAGAGCTGGTCGGCCCCACGGGATCTGCTGTCAGTCCAAAAATGACCGCACCCGCGCTGCGCCCCGCCTGGGCGCTATCCCTCTGGACCGCCGGCTTAGCGCCTAAAGATAGGAGTGGAACGCCTCTTTTAGCGCTCCACCAATCTCTTAGGGCGAAGCCACTGAATTTCCAGCAACGGGGCGTTACTTTGGGGCGGGCGCTAACTTCGGGCGGGCGCTAAGGTTAGCGCCCCAAAACTGTCTATACTGAAAATCTAGCCCAAACTCTTTGCACTTAAACTTAAAACTAGTTATATCAACAAAACTTAAAATACACCTTAAAAGCACGCTATATTCACACATAGCTATAATACAAGTGCCGCCCATCTCCGGACGGCCAGGCTAATCTCTGGCACTGTTGCAGATTGCTGCTGGCTGCAGCGAAGCTGGACTGCCTCCTGTCTCTGGTACCCCGCAGCTTATGGCTGTTGAGTGGGGACCCCTGTTCTCTGGCTTCTCCCTGGCTCGGGAGTCCGCCCTACTCCACTGTAAAGTGGGTGACCATGCTTACTTAGGCTGGGGCACGCGCTGAGACCTCCTGAGGGGTGTCTCTATGGGGGAAACTTTGGCTGGCGGACCCTGAGCTTGGGTCACAGCCCCAGCTGGCTGGGAACCTTCTCCCCCTGGTGCCAACAGCCTGCACTGTATAAGATACCTGGCAGCCTGCCGGTACTCCGGGTTTGCCTCCTTTTCCCTGCCCACTCCTGTGCTGGGGGTAGGTATTCCCTCGCCACCCGCTGCTGGTGGCTGCAAATCCTCCCCATGTTTAAAACCTGGTGTCAGCTCCCTCCCTTTGTCTCCTGCAAGAGGGATTGCTATCCCTGCCCCCCCAGGGTCCCACATCATGGGGGGGACCACTCTAGAAGTGGGCTGGGAAGCTGGTCCCTTAAAACAGGCCACAGTGCCTGTCTTTACAGGTGGTGAACTTGAACTTGAACTTTTCTGGTGGGCAAACTCATGTTCTCTTACCCGGGTGGCATTAAATGGGAAATTTTGGACTTGGACCTGCCTTTGGTCTGGGGCCAAAACTATCCCCTGTGTGCCTCCCTTGTCCCGGATTTCTGCTACTGGACCTGCTCTACAGGGGTCCCAGAACTCTCCTTCCCTGTTCCCTGGCTTAAACAGCTTACTCTGAACGTGAATGGCTCCTCCCCCCACACAAGCCACAGTGCTTGCCTGTGAACTCGAACTTGCTGTGGGCTGAGGATTCCTATTCTCAGGCTCACTCCTCACGGGTGGACCGTACCTCCGTTGTTGGAGGGGGTACACTGGTCCTGGTCCCCGCCTGCCTAGCAGGACCTGCTGGTGTTCTCCTACCACCCCATTGTCCACCCCTCCTCGCTGCCAGAGCTCCTCAAGACTCAGAGCTGCGGGCTGTGGTGTTGGGGTCTCTAATTCCCAAGCCAACCTTTCCCTGGGTGTTGCCTCTGGGGCGGTTTGATTTGGGCTGCCAGTAAAATCCAGCTGACTTGCCTTCGGGCTGATCACGCAAATCATTCCCCTTGCTACCTTTAAAGCCACGTTAAGGCTATCTATCTCTGCCCTACAGGGGCCATGATCTGCTTCACCAAACCTGGCATTCTCTTCCCGCAGTCTCATCTCATTTTCCCTGGCCTCAGTGATTTGGTACTTTAGGAATTCTATCTCATTTCTTGCATGGCTTTTTCCCTCGCTAGCTTCTGGGGTGAGGTGTGCATTCTCCTCTTGTAGCCTCATCTCTCTGTCCCTCGCCTCTGTGACTTCCTGCACAAGGCGCTCTATAAATGCCTGGCATTTTGTGACCTCTAGTGTGAGGCGTGCATTCTCTTCCCGCACCCTCATTCCACTTGCTCTGGCCTCATACACCTCTCTGAGGCATTCTACCTCAGCCTGGCATTTTTCAAGCTGGGACTGCCGATTCTTGGCCTCTTCAACCTCCTCCTGCACGCTCAGCTCACCCTTCCTAAACCAGCCACATGTACCCTGATAGGTCAGCTTACACACTGCTGCTAAAATTTGCAGGGCGACCCACATACTGAAAATGAGAGAAACAAGAGCTGGTACTTTCTCCAGATCCAGACCACTTATTAAATCAAAAACTGTCTCCACTCCTACCTGGATCACCATTTGTAAGGGGGGCATCTTTTAACTGGTTTATGGTAATTTAGCTGGCCAGCAGCCTTTGCCTCTGAGCTCTGACCAATTCCCAAACAGCGGTTTCAAATCGCTACTCCTCCTTCAGTTCTGAGTGGAGGAACTTATAATTAATGATATTAAAACGGACAAGTGGTTTGGATGAGAGAAAAATCAAGTTTTATTACCTAAATAAACTACATCAAAGGAATAAACTATACCACATGAACACAGTAATTGCAGTAAAAGTGTATAACAACGGGGTACAGACGGCAAAAACGAGGGATACAATGGCTACAATGTTCTTTAAACAAACTTAGCAATTCCCTTAAATCACCACCCCAAACTCCTGCTAGGTTGCCTTGTTGAGGAGTCAGAACACCCTGCTCACCTGTGGTCCAGCAAAGTAAAAAAAAAGAGAGAGATAGCTTCTCAGCAGCTATCTTTTATACCTGGTGAGGTCCTGCCATTCTGCCCTGCTAGGGCTGTGTGCAAAATTCCCCGCCCAAAAGGTCCAATACACAAGAGAAAGCTGTGATTGGCTAGCTCAGCGTGGTTGGACTGGGTTAATATGTCTTCCGGAGCTCCCTGGGCTGAAACAAAAGGGAAATACAACTGCTCTATTGTCCAGAATGCTACGTGATTTAGACCCATTCAGTTCTTAAATGTTTCCCATTCAAGATACAAAAGTCTCTTCTGCAGTTTAGATGTATCCACTCGATATACAAACAAATGCTAATAGCATTCAATTGCTTTGTAAATAAAGCATTGTCCTGTGGTAACGTTTTGTAAACAGGCATCGATTGTCCTGCTGCAGGGGGGGGTGGGGACACCCCTTTGGTTGGCAGCTCCATTGATCCTTACTTCCAGACACAGAAAGCTGCTTTCCAAGTCGCTTTGTCTTCAGCCATGTGGTATGACAGCCATTTTTATTCCTGGAAAATTTAAAAGCACAACGCCCAGGGATTCTTTAATCAAAAAAATTAATCTTCAGAACTGTAAATTATTGCGAATTCTTACAGTCCACCCTTGGATACTTCCAGCTTGCTTGTTGTATCCTCTTGAAGAAATGAGCAATAATTTCTGACCCCTCACAAACAACCATCCCCTGTATTTACCTAATAGCCATCTGCCAGTGATCCCCGTCCCATCTATTCCCCTTAAATTCAAGAATAAAACCATGATACGGTAGGCATCTTACAGATACTTCAGTTTTCAATAAGGGGTCTCATACCCCTACACGCTTGTAAAACTATACAATGTAAACCAAATTTACAATCACTTTTTTTACATCATAACTTATTACGAAATGTAAGCAAAATGATCCCAAGCATGGAGACGGTCCTACGCCTCTGCTCAACTTGGGGCTGTAACACAAGATACAAAAAAACATTAAACATTTGAAACAGCATGCTTAAATAAAACCCTGACCATCACGTGCCGATGATGGGTCGCGGAATTAGAGTGGGTATTGCTCCTCCCACCCGGGCAGTAAAAGTACCTTCCACCCCCCTTTTGATTGTCTTAAACTTTAAAACAGGCAGAATGGATTTACAGACCAGCCTGCTCCGCCAGCCCCGAGCCATTCCCTTGTCCTTTTGTGGAGGCGGGGTACCCCTCATGCATAAAATTACCTTGGCACAGACCGAGACCGGGGAGTATGGGATCGTGACTCCCAGTCACTCCCCCTCCCGTCTTCCCTCGACTGGCTGCAGAAAATGATGGGTGCCTGTGTGGCGGCTCTCCCTGGCCCCACCCAGATCCGGCCACCCACTCATCCTTCCCAGCCACACTTACCCTCTAACTTTGCCCGTGGGTCCCCGGGAGAGTTCCTCCCTCCCCCGACCGCACCCACGCGACTCTTGGATCTCCCCCTCACCAAAACAATCTTTCCCGGGCCATCACCACCCACCCCCGAGGAACGTGTCCCTATCACAAGGCACCCGCGCTTCCCCATCGTGACTCCTAAACAGCGAGGTCTCCCGCAAGTGAACTTCGGTCAGGATAGTGCTGGGTTGGGGGCCATGCCCCACCCAGCTGGGGCCATCTCCTCCCCATAGGAGGAGTAGGCAAGATCCTCCGGACACTGTCCGGTTTTTCCCGAAGATCGCTATGGGGTCTCCTGGATTCGTCCAGTGGCGAGGTGATCCCCCACATTCCGTATCCGTATCTTTATTCGATGCCCAGCTCCGGCTGGGCGAACATGGCTGCTTCATTTTCCAATCTCCTGCAAAAACTTAAAAGGGACATGCAGCCAGGTCTCACTGACCTGCTGCCTTAGATGGAGACATGGTCGGGTCCCTCGAACTCGGACCAAAAATACAAACATTTGACACACATGTAAACTTAAACTCTTTAAACTTAAACTTCAAACTGGATATATGAAACTAAAACTTAAAATACACCTTAAATGCACGCTATATTCACTCATAGCTATAGTACAAATGCCGCCTGTCTCCGGACGGCCAGGCTATTCTCTGGCACTGTCGCAGTTTGCTGCTGGCTGCAGCGAAGCTGGACTGCCTCCTGTCTCTGGTCCCCCGCAGCTTATGGCTGTTGAGTGGGGACCTCTGTTCTCTGGCTTCTCCCTGGCTCGGGAGTCCGGCCGACTCCACTGTAAAGTGGGTGACCATGCTTTCTTAGGCTAGGGCACCCGCTGAGACCTTCTGAGGGGTGTCTCTATGGGGGAAACTTTGGCTGGCGGACCCTAAGCTTGGGTCACAGCCCCAGCTGGCTGGGAACCTTCTCCCCCATGTCCAAAACATGTTAGCAGCCCCCCTGCAAGAGGAATTGCTATCCCTGCCGCCACCGCCCCCCCCCCCCGCCAGGGTCCCACACCATGGGGGGGAGCACTCTAGAAGCTGGCTGAGAAGCTGGTCCCTTAAAACAGGCCACAGTGCCTGTCTTTACAGGCGGTGAACTTGAACTTGTCTGGTGGGCAAACTCATGTTCTCTTATCAGGGTGGCTTTAAATGGGAAATTTTGGACTTGGACCTGCCTTTGGTCTGGGGCCAAAACTATCCCCTGTGTGCCTCCCTTGTCCCGGATTTCTGCTACTGGACCTGCTCTACAGGGGTCCCAGAACTCTCCTTCCCTGTTCCCTGGCTTAAACAGCTTATTCTGAACGTGAATGGCTCCTTCCCCCACACAAGCCACAGTGCTTGCCTGTGAACTCAAACTTGCTGTGGGCTGAGGATTCCTATTCTCAGGCTCACTCCTCACGGGTGGACCGTACCTCTGTTGTTGGAGGGGGTACACTGGTCCTGGTCCCCGCCTGCCTAGCGGGACCTGCTGGTGTTCTCCTACCACCCCATTGTCCACCCCTCCTCGCTGCCAGTGCTCCTCAAGACTCAGAGCTGTGGGCTGCGGTCTTGGGGTCTCTAATTCCCAAGCCAGCCTTTCCCTGGGTGTTGCCTCTGGGGCGGTTTGATTTGGGCTGTCAGTAAAATCCAGCTGACTTGCCTTCGGGCTGATCACGCAAATCATTCCCCTTGCTACCTTTAAAGCCACGTTAAGGCTTTCTATCTCTGCCCTACAGGGGCCATGATCTGCTTCACCAAACCTGGCATTCTCTTCCCGCAGTCTCATCTCATTTTCCCTGGCCTCAGTGATTTGGTACTTTAGGAATTCTATCTCGTTTCTTGCATGGCTTTTTCCCTCGCTAGCTTCTTGGGAGAGGTATGCATTCTCCTCTTGTAGCCTCATCTCTCTGTCCCTCGCCTCTGTGACTTCCTGCACAAGGCGCTCTATAAATGCCTGGCATTTTGTGACCTCTAATTTGAGGCATGCATTCTATTCCCGTACCCTCATTCCACTAGCTCTGGCCTCATACACCTCTCTGAGGCGTTCTACCTCCGCCTGGCATTTTTCAAGCTGAGACTCCCGATTCTTGGCCTCTTTAACCTCCTCCTGCATGCTCATCTCACCCTTCCTAAACCAGCCACCTGTACCCTGATAGGTCAGCTTACACACTGCTGCTAAAATTTGCAGGGCGACCCACATACTGAAAACGAGAGAAACAAGAGCTGGTACTTTCTCCAGATCCAGACCACTTATTAAATCAAAAACTGCCTCCACTCCTACCTGGCTCACCATTTGTAAGGGGGGCATCTTTCAACTGATTTAAGGTAATTTAGCTGGCCAGCAGCCTTTGCCTCTGAGCTCTGACCAATACCAACCTTTTACCTGGTTTACGGTAATTCACCTGGTCAGCAGTCTTTTGTTGCTGCACTCTAAACCAATTTACAAACAGCGGTTTCGAATCGCTACCCCTCCTTCAGTTCTGAGTGGAGGAACTTATAATTAATGATATTAAAACAGACAAGTGGTTTGGATGAGAGAAAAATCAAGTTTTATTACCTAAATAAACTACAATCAAAAGAATAAACTATAACACACGAACACAGTAATTACAGTAAAACTATATAACAGGGGGTTGCAGACGGCAAAAACGAGGGATAAAATGGCTCCAATGTTTCTTAAACAATCTTAGCAATTACCCTCAAATCACCACCCCCTAACTCCTGCTAGGTTGCCTTACCGAGGAGTCAGAACACCCTGCTCACCTGTGGTCCAGCAAAGTAAAAAAGAGAGAGATAGCTTCTCAGCAGCTATCTTTTATACTTGGTGAGGTCCTGCCATTCTGCCCTGCAAGGGCTGTGTGCAAAATTCCCCGCCCAAAAGGTCCAATACACAAGAGAAAGCTGTGATTGGCTAACTCAGAGTGGTTGGACTGGGTTAATGTGTCTTCCGGAGCTCCCTGGGCTGAAACAAAAGGGAAATACAACTGCTCTATTGTCCAGAATGCTAGGTGATTTAGACCCATTCAGTTCTTAAACGTTTCCCATTCAAGATACAAAAGTCTCTTCTGCAGTTTAGATGTATCCATTCGATATACAAACAAATGCTAATAGCATTCAATTGCTTTGTAAACAAAGCATTGTCCTGTGGTAACGTTTTGCAAACAGGCATCGATTGTCCTGCTGGAGGGGGGGGTGGGGACACCCCTTTGGTTGGCAGCTCCATTGAACCTTATTTCCAGACACAGAAAGCTGCTTTCCAAGTCGCATTGTCTTCGGCCATGTGGTATGACAGCCATTTTTATCCCTGGAACATTTAAAAGCACAACGCCCAGGGATTCTTTAATCAAAAAAATTAATCTTCAGAACTGTAAATTATTGCAAATTCTTACAGTACCTCCATCCCTTGCGCACTTCCCCCCTTCCCACCCTAATTCTTCTCTGTAATGTGGCCCCAGTGGCTGCAGGAAGGCTGCCGGAAGGCTGCTGAATGTCGGATCCGGAGACTGCAGATGGCCTTGAAGGACGCCCTCGACCAGCTCTGGGCCTGGAGGGCACGGCTGCAGATTGCACCAACTCTTCATGGGCAGCAGCAGTCTGGGCTGGCTATATTGCAGGGCGTGCCAAGTGCAATGGGGAAGTGGCAGTGGTGGGAGCAGGAATACTGTCATCCTGAGAGAGGACAGCACCTTCCTGCTCGACTGACACACTGCCACACCCACGGGGCAGTTCCTCAGCATCTGGAGCAATCTGCTCGAGCACAGATTGCTGGCCTGCTGTGGTACCATGAGATCCCCGGGGGACTGTGGGCGACCCAGCAAGGATAGCAGCAGTCAGTGCTTGCGTGACATCAATCTGAGACTGCATGAGAGCAGTCTGAGACTGGATGGCACCACCCAATGACTCGATTGCAGTACTAAGCCATTGCATTGCGTCGGCCTGTGCTGCAATAAATCCTGCCACCTCACCCATTACACGGGGCATGGGCTCTGGTTCCCTAAGGTCTCCTTGTAATTCAACCATCCTCTGCAATGAGACAAGGCTGGGTTCAAGGGTTTGCGCACAGATGACAGCTGTGTTGGTGACGGACTCCTCCACGCTCCTAGCCAGTGCATCCATGCTGCCGAGCACCCTTGCCATTGCACCCAGGAGCTCAGTGTGCATGCTCAAGACCTGCGTATTCATGGCCGCGATGTCGGGGTCCTCATCCGAGTCCTGTGCAGCAGAACTTGCGCGCCTGCTCAACCTCCGGGGAGATGGCCCCCAAGCCTCCCTACCCCCATGGCGTTGCTGCCGCCCGCTGGGTCCAGGAGCTTCACCCAGATCAGACCCTAATCCCCAGCTCCCCTCCGGGGAAGGCGTGGCCCCAGTGTCAGAAGTGTCACCCTCGGGAGATGCAGGCAGTGAGGCTCCTGCTTCCTCTTCCTCTTCGTCTGGTGCGTCGCTGCCACTGGCAGGCTGAGGGACTGGCTGGTCAGCTGGTCGTTCACTATCTGAAGGCAAGAATGTAAAAGAGTGGCTTCAGTGTGAGGGCAGGGGGGCAGGAAGGGAGTAAGGACTGGAGGCAGTTAGTTGGATTGAAAGTGTAAAAGGCTGGTGTTGTGAGGGGCAAGTGATATGAGAGAGGAAAGAAAGCTGATGAACATACCATTGCTGTCCCCATGGCGGGTCGACCACTCCAGCGGCCACGGCACCTATGACCTGGCTGGCAAAAATCCTTTGCACTCTGCCCTCCAACTCATTCAGGGGGTGTACCTCAAATAGTAGAGCTCTTCATTAACATAAGCATTTGGGAGCAGGAATGTCCCACGTGCTGTATTCCAACATTCACGTGTGCAGGACATCAAGTCTAAAGGATGTCTATTTCAAATGGTGATCCAGGAATTCTAGGGAATCAATTGTGGCTGTAGTCACTTTTTGGCTTTTTCACTATTTTTTTCTTTGTATTTTCTTTCTGCTGGAATTTAGGTCCTCATGAGCCATTTTGCCAATTGTTCAACTTTCTTTGGTGGAAAAATTGGGTATCGCCCATTTTGGGGGCGCTAATATCGGCCGGGTGCAAAGTTTAGCGCCCGGCGCTAATTATCGCCTCCGACTGCAAAATTCACCTCTATCGTCCCTGGAGGTGATTTGAGTGCTAAATCAGGCACTACACCCTTCTCTTAAGGTGCTAACATCGGGGAGCGAGGCGCTACCTCTGAACGCTACCGAAGCTCAGGCGATGTCAGTTACCATGGAATGTAGACAGACTGGCGCCGTCCAGTTCTTAAAGGGGAGCGGCCATCTTGCTGCCCAGCCACACCCTGCTCATTGCAACCTTGAATCTGGACCTCGACAGACCTGTGTTTAAATTGTCTCTTAGAAGCAGTAATGGAGAGGCACAGAGAAAGAGCTCAGCGATTCATCGACAAGGCATTGGTTGCTCTGGTTGGCACAATGGAACGGCGGTGGGCAGTGCTGTATCCTGAGAGTGGCAGGAGGCCATTGCCCCGGGAGGTTAGAAGGGTGTGGAGGGGGATGGCTCAGCGCGTCTCTTCAAGGAGCCTGATGCCAAGGGCCCACACTCAATGTTGGAAGATGTTCAATTACCTCACTCAGGTGGTCAGGGTGAGTACCTGCTTTCCAATACCTCTGACATCCCACCATCTCAACTTCACTCTGTGCCCAGGCGGTTTAAAACCCCTAAATGCCCAACACTCATCCAAGACCTATAGCCATCTCATAAAACTCACATGCACATCCTACACCTTGCACACATTAATGGCTATTCAACTATGGGAGGCACATCTGCCAACCACATGGCTGCACACAATAACAGCTATTCATCTATGGTAGGCATATCTGCCAAACACATGGCTGCACACTCACTCACACGCTGTCCTTTTTCTTGCAGGCCAAGCTCTCTTTTGTGGTGTATCAGAGGCAGCATTGTACATTTTAATCATTTTCACCCATGTCATACAACCACCACCCTCCCCCAAAAATGTCATCACAACACAAAGTAAGTTGTGGTCCAACACCATGGAACTCCCACCTATTTCCCGCTACTGCTGCCCAATTAATAGGTGGCCAATGGAGGAAAGTCCATGCTATTAGAAGACAATAAATCTGCCTTGCAAATTTTGACATACTTTTAAAACTTCAGTAAATATTTTACAATGAAAATATCCATTTAGCCAATATTCAGTGGCAAAAGCAAATAACTAGGCACATTATAAATTCTGAATAGGTACAGAAAATACACAACCAAAATTATAAATCACACTCAGTCCAGACCTTAATCTACACCACCGGAACAAAATCTATATATCAGATCAGCAGATCACTTTACACCCTATGTGGTTTTACTTTCCATTGAAGTCAGGGTTTGAGATGTTAGAGAAATGATGTGAGAGGATCACAGTGATAGATGCTGGGCAGTTCTCTACAGTGCATGTTGGAAATTGGAGGCACAGGTGTAATTATCAACTCTCTGCAAACAAGAGACTGATAGCTCTGATAAAAATATCAACTTACCCACAGGCTTCTCATGAAGGCTGAGTACTCAGAGTTAATGTGATAATGAACGTATTCAAGATGATTTTAGACATAAGTTTAATCATAATATTCTGAAACACTCTTCGACATGTTGTGGCAAGCAGTCCAATGCATTCAGTAAATTACTGGTGTGCAGGAAGCATCTTTCCTTTAAAGGCTGGGCCCCTGAAGTCTCCATCACTGTTCTCTTCACCAGAGCTAGGACATAAGCCAGCCTTCCAGTGAGCTACTTCCTGAGTGGTCCTTTCCACTCACACTTACACTTGCTCATTTGCCCTCAGTGAATCACCCAGTACAGACCCCTCTAAATATTTATACCACACAGGGTGCCGATTTCTATGCTGGTGCTTGGAAGGATGAGAGAAAGTGATGGTGCATCTTCGAGATGGCTCTTTCCAACTGCCCCTCCCCCCGCTCCCCAACCTCGCAAGACCTGGGTCTTCCGATGGACCCTGAAAAAGAGGGCAAGGGTTCACATATAGTGGCAAGGGTTTGCAGTCCACTCGCAAGTGGACGAGTGACAGCACCATGCACCACCAGGTTTTCATGCCGAGTGTGTGAGTCAGAAAGTTAAATAGAAAGAGGCAAGAAAGAGCAGATGCCCAGACACCCTGCTGTGCCTGGCCTCCAGACTGACCATCTCCGATGGTGTGTGACCTCTCTCAGCCAATAATGTCGATGGTGACCTTTTCTGTTCCTGTACTCTCCCTCCTACTGTGTGTCAACTTCACCTGCATGAAGAGTGGAAGCGGGTTAATATGTATCTTGATTAAGAGTTTTCAAGATGGATGAAGCAGCTTAGCATAGTGTGCATGATGACAGGAAAAAGCAGCAGGTGTGACCAAGAATTGTGAGTAGCAGGTTTTGATGGTGTGAGTGCAAAATGACTTGAGAGGCATGGAGAGAGAGGAAGGGAAGGATTCGCTGTGCCGGCCTAAATGAAGTTGTGCAGGGCTGTGTCTTACCTTGGCAATACTAGTCATAGAAACATAGGAATATAGGAACAGGAGTAGGCCATTCAGCCCCTTGAGCCTGTCCCACCTTTCAATGAGATCATGGTTGATCTGCCACCTAACTCCATATAGCCACATTTGCCCATAATTCAGTTGGTTAATGCCTCCCATTAGCACCAGCTGCTGGCGCTAACGGGGCACTGATGCAGTCGCGCCGGGTTGAGGCGAATCCAGCATGGTATGAGGTACTGCCGGGGACTTCAACGCCGGGCAAATCATGACGTCAGTGAGCGTACCATGGATTGGAGGGTAGCTAATGTTACCCCACTATTCAAAAAAGGTGGTAGAGAGAAAACGGGGAATTACAGACCGGTAAGCCTGACATCGGTAGTGGGGAAAATGCTAGAGTCCATTATAAAAGATGTAATAGCAGAGCACTTGGAAAACAGTGACAGGATCGGACAAAGTCAACATGGATTTACAAAAGGTAAATCGTGCTTGACTAATCTACTGGAATTTTTTGAGGATGTAGCTAATAAAATAGATAAGGGAGAACCAGTGGATGTGGTGTATTTGGACTTTCAGAAGGCTTTCGATAAGTTCCCGCATAAGAGATTAGCGTGTAAAGTTAAGGCACATGGGATTGGGGGCAAGGTATTGACTTGGATAGAGAACTGGTTGGCAGACAGAAAGCCAGGAGTTGGAATAAACAGGTCATTTTCTGAATGGCAGGCAGTGACTCGTGGGGTATCGCAGGGATCGGTCCTTGGACCCCAGCTTTTCACGATATATATTAATGATCTAGACAAGGGAACTAGGTGTAATATCTCCAAATTTGCAGACGACACAAAGCTTGGTGGGCATGTGTGCTGTGAGGAGGATGCCGAGAAACTACAGGATGATTTGGACAGGTTGGGTGATTGGGCAGAAGCATGGCAGATGCAATATAATGTGGATAAATGTGAGGTTATACACTTCGGTGGCAAAAACAGGAAGCAGATTATTATCTGAATGGCAATAGATTGGGAGAAGGGGAAGTGCAATGAGACCTGGGTGTCCTTGTGCACCAGTCGCTGTAGGTAAGCATGCAGGTGCAGCAGGCAGTTAAGAAGGCAACTGGTATGTTGGCCTTCGTAGCGAGAGGGTTTGAGTACAGGAACAAGGATGTCTTGCTGCAATTGTACAGGGCCTTGGTGAGACCACATCTTGGGTATTGTGTGCAGTTTTGGTCGCCTTATCTGAGGAAGGATGTTCTTGCCATGGAAGGAGTTCAGCGAAGATTCACCAGGCTGATACCTGGGATGGCAGGAATGACATATGAGGAGAGATTTGGATGATTGGGCTTGTACTCGTTGGAGTTCAGAAGAATGAGAGGGGATCTCATTTAAACGTATAAAATTCTGACAGGACTGGACAGACTAGATGCAGGAAGGGTGTTCCTGATGGTCAGGGAGTCCAGAACCAGGGGTCACAGTCTAAGGATAAGGGCAGAAATGAGGAGGAATTTCTTCACCCAGAGAGTGGTGAACCTGTGGAATTCTCTACCACAGAAGGCAGTAGGGGCCAATACATTAAATATATTCAAGAAGGAGTTGGATATATTTCTAAAGGCTAAAGGGATCAAGGGGTATGGAGAGAAAGCAGGGACCGGGCACTGAACTTGGATGATCAGCCATGAACGCATTGAATGGCAGAGCAGGCTCGAGGGGCCAAATAGCCTACTCCTGCTCCTATCTTCTATGTTTCTATGTCTATGTTTCTATGTTTCTACGTACAATGCTCACTGGGTGCCCGATCCAGAAAATTGATTTTCACCACCTACCTTAGCATCTCGCCAAGTCAGCGACAGGGAGAGGAGGTGCACAGGTGCAGGACATCAGCTCCAGCGACGTTATTTAAAGGCATGTGCATTAATCATTCACAGCTGTCAGGGCAGGTTAGTTTCAATGGTTGCTTGTCAGTTTCAGCTATTGGATCTCTTTGTAGGCGTAATTTCAAGGTCCTTTTTTACCAGCAATGCTCTGGCAAGTGCAAAGTGCTTACATTTATTGTTCAAAGATTCAAACTGCTGCACTTGGCAACATTAATGGGGGCCAACTGGAATGCCACCTCGCCCGCCAGGATCTACGGCGGAGGGAGCGTAGGCAGCCAGAAATGCAGGAACATGTGTGCAGAGGAATGAGGAGGGACATCAGGGCTCTCACCAGGAGGCCTTACCCTCCAGGGGTATTCTGAGGGTATTAGATGGCTCCACATCACCAAGGTGGTGATCACAGAACTCTGCCACCTCCTCCAAACAGACCTCCAGCCTCACACCAGGATGACTTAAACCCCAGATCCATTTTGCTCACCACATGCCCATCATACCATCCCTGTGTCATGCCATATCACAACTTCTACCTGGGCGCAAAGGTGAAATGAGAGAGACCACAAAATATTGCAAACTCCATGAATACATTTATGCATAAACATATTACACATATCACATTCATTCTAATAACTAATGACCCTTGCGCCTGCCATAGTTGTCATTGTGTGCAAGGCGTGAGATGTGGGTGTGAGTGTTGGTAGGTAGAGATTTTTGGTGGGTGAGTGTTGGGGGTGTGGTGCTTTGGGCAGTGTGTGAAGCTTGTGGTACAGATGGTGGTATGCAGCATTTGTTGAAGCCTTCAATCACCCTGACCACCCGGGTGAGGTGGATCTGCCATGAGCGCACCTGCTTCAGTCCTCCGGCTCCTTCTCCTTGTTGTGCTTCTCCTTGCTGAGGCAGCTGCACAGCCAACAATGCTGAGAACGAGGTGCTGCAGTATCAATGAATCTCCCCTTTAAGTACTGGGAAAAGATTGGCAAAGATGAGTTGAGATTAGACTTCACCTGATATTTGTCCACCCTTTGAGTGTAACACCACTGAGCTAGGCCTTTAAGACTTGATTTAGTGCCCCAATCATTTCTTTGAGCAGTGAGAATGAATTTTGCGTGCAGTCTAAAGCATTAGCACCTGGTGCTAATTCTCAAACTTTTTTAAAGATACCGGCCTAGAAATTGAGTTTTGGCTTAGCCAGGGCTTTAGCGCCGGAAGTTAGTGCCGGCGCTAAGTCCCCCTGCGCGCGTCAAAAATTCAGCAGGGCCGCGCCCAAACGGCTGCCGGCGCTACTGAAGGGTCTTTGCGGCGGTAAATCGGCGCTAACTGCCGTTTCGCGCCGCAATTCCGGCGCTGCGGCACCCGATGCGGTGCGGCAGGCTCGGGAAGTGCAGGCCTCCTCCTTCCCTTAAGGAGGAGCTGCCTGCACCCGATCGCGGCCCGCGAAAATCTTTTAAAAAATGAGCCCGGCACCTCGGACAAGTGCCGGGCTTGCTTCTGTTCCGGCGGGGGGGGGGGGGGGAAGTCCGGGGAGGGAGCTGCGGCCAGGCGGCTGGCGGGAAAGCGGCCGGCCGCCGCGGGGCCTTTAATGCGCCGGCGCAAAGACTCGTAAGACTCTGTTGCCAGAGTCTTAGTTGCGGCTGTCACGGGCGAGGCGGCCGCAACTGAATTTCGGCGCTGGGGCCCGTCGGCATGGCAACCGGGACGCTGCGCACACCGATGATGTCATCGGTGCCGGCGCAGCGCTACCGGTCTACCGCGGCGTAAGGGCCCCAGGCAATTTCGGCGCCGGCGCCAAATGCAGCGCTAGGCCCTCTAGCGCCGCAAAATCGGCGCTAAGGGCACTCAATTTCTAGCCCACCACCTATTCCTGGGCTGTAATGAATTCCTAGCCCTATCAATCTCTGATTTAAAATTAACCATTGATCTAGCATCACTTGCCATTTGTGGAAGAGAGTTCCAAACTTCTACCACCTTTTGTGTGTAGAAGTGTTTTCTAATTTCACTCCTGAAAGGTCTGGCTCTAATTTTTAGACTATGCCCCCTAGTCCTAGATTCCCCAACCAGTGCAAATGGTTTCTATCTATCTACCTGATCTGTTCCCTTTAATACCTTGATAACTTTGATCAAATCACCACTTAACCTTCTAAATTCCAGGGAATACAACCCTAGTTTGTGTAATCTCTCCTTGTAATTTAACCCCTGGAGTCCGGGCATCATTCTGGTAAACCTACACTGCATTCCCTCCAAGGCCAATATGTCCTACCTAAGGTGGTGCCCAGAACTGCTCACAATACTCTAGGTGTGGTCAGATCATGAAATGTGTTCCTGCACTGCAACCAGGTCCAGGGGACAATGCTGGTGGCATTTACATGCTCTGTCACCTCTCTCCATGACTGCTGACTAATTTGTCTTGGCACTTGCCATCCATCGGGGGAGATGCGAATCTGCTCACTTACTCAATGTTCACCTTCTCCACTGCACCCAACAATCTCAGGGCACTGTTTCAAGTCATCTTGCCTGCTGCTCCACAATATCGCATTCTGCTATCGACCAACAAAAAAAGCACCTCCTCTTTAAAGTTTTGCAGGCTGCCATAAGGTTCTGGCTGCTCCGATGTTTTCCACCCTCCCAAGCTGTGAGGTGCCTATAGGAAGCATGCTTTACGCCGGCAGCTCACTGATTTAATTCAAATGAAACCCGACTACAAAACTGTCACAGGCTGCATGACAATTCCTTCTGAGGGGTGCTGAGCGCCCTACCCACTACCCTTCTAATTAT
This sequence comes from Somniosus microcephalus, assembly GCF_052327205.1. Classification (NCBI taxonomy): domain Eukaryota; kingdom Metazoa; phylum Chordata; class Chondrichthyes; order Squaliformes; family Somniosidae; genus Somniosus; species Somniosus microcephalus. Next base: position 228,240,207 of record NC_140993.1, on the reverse strand, counting down.
TGCTGGAACCAAAAATCACCCCTTCTGAATCCTTCATTATACTGTACATTGCAAATGACAGGTATGGTGGGAAATGTGCTTCAGATGTTCCATTTATAGAGACACACACATGCTCACAGGCACAAACAATCTCCCATGATACGATAGCAAAATACTGTGGATGCTGGAAATCCGAAATAACAACAGAAAATGCTGGAAAAACTCAGCAGGCCAGGCAACATCCATGGAGAGAGAAACAGAGTTAACGTTTCAGGTCGAAGACCCTTCGTCAGAACTGAGAAAAAAGCAGGAAATGAAACAGATGAAAAAGCAAGTTTGGGGGCTGGGAAATGGGGCATGGTAATAGGGCAGGTAAAGACACAAAGGATGGCTCTAGATGAAGTGTGAAATGCACTGGCAGAATGAAAGACAGCTGCCATGTGGGAGAGAAAAAAAAAGGAAAAGGCACAAAACAAAAGTGTAGATAAAAAATATATAAAAATGATAGGGGCCGAGGTTATGATCAGAAATTGTTGAACTCGATATTGAGTCCGGAAGGCTGTAAAGTGCCTAATCGGAAGATGAGGTGCTGTTCCTCGAGTTTACGCTGAACTTCTGTGGAACAATGCAAGAGGCCGCGGACGGTGACGTCTGAGTGGGAATGGAGCGGTGAATTGAAATGACAGGCGACCGGCAGCTCGGGGTCACTCTTATGGACTGAATGGAGGTGTTCCGCAAAGCGGTCACCTGATCTGCATTTGGTCTCCCCAATGTAGAGGAAACCACATCGTGAGCAGTGAATACAGTATACTAGATTGCAAGAAGTACAAGTAAATCACTGTTTCACCTGGAAGGGGTGTTTGGGACCCTGGACAGTGGGAAGGGGGGAGGTATAAGGGAAAATGTTGCATCTCCTGCGCTTGCACGGGAAGGTGCCGGCCGAAGGGGAAGGGGTGTTGGGGGTGATAGAGGAGTGGACTGGGAAGTCTCGGAGGGAGCGGTCCCTGCGGAATGCTGAAAGGGGAGGTGAGTGGAAGATGCATTTGGTGGTGGGATCACATTGGAGGTGGTGGAAATGGCGGAGGATGATCCGTTGAATGTGGAGGCTGGTGGGGTAAAAGGTGAGGACAAGGGGAACCTTATCGTGGTTCCGGGAGGGAGGGGCGGGGAGAGGGCAGAAGTGCGGGAGATAGAACGGACACAGTCAAGGGCCGTGTCAACCACAGTAGAGGTGAATCCTCGGTGGAGGAAAAAGGAAGACCTGTCGGAAGCACTGGTGTGGAAGGTGGCATCGTCGGAGCAGATGCGGTGGAGACGGAGAAACTGGGAGAATGAAATAGAGTCCTTACACGAGACGGGGTGGGAGGAAGTGTAGTCCAGGTATCTGTGGGAGTCAGTGGGCTTGTAGTGAATGTTGGTCAATAACCTATCCCCAGAGATGGAGACGGAGAAGTCGAGGAAGGGAAGGGAAGAGTCAGAGTGTAAGGGGTTTTCCTTGAGAGATGTCCCTGAGGTTTCTCTCTCTAGAGGCCTCTCTCTCTTGCACAGTAAAACCGTGAGTGTTTCGACCCACTCGCCCCTTAGATTCTATACTCTGGACTTTGGGGCAGGAACTACAATGTAGAGAAAACTCTTGTAGACCAAGTTTGATGAAACAAAATGAAATTTTATTGCATAAGGAAAAATATCAAATCAAATGCAAGCAGATAAGGGAGTACATGGGAGGGAAAACACAAACAAATCATAACGACACAGTACTAACTAAGGCAAATACAGGCATCGTGTACTCTACAAAGATCATCATGAAATAAGGAAACACACGGAACATCGAGGGACAACAACTCATGTTAATTGTACCCTTAAATCCACCCCCTTATTAAACCTATCTAGATCTGATTGTGAAGGGTCAGAAACATGCTCACCAATCCCACTAGGAAGTGCAAGGTTTTGAACCAGTCTGCGTTTGATCCGTTCAGGCTTTCCGTTTCCATGTGGATCGTGGAGCCCCTGCGAGCTGCGCCACACCTCACTCCTGAGGTGGGAGTCGGGGGCGGCTGTACACCGGCGGGCCTGGATGTCGGCGGGGTCGAGGATCGTCGGCTCGACACTGGTTAGAGGAGCCTTGGGCTGGCTCCCATCACTTCTTCAGTTTGTTTTTATGTCTTCTCCTTCCAACCGGGGTGGCTGGAAGGTTTCTTCTCTTGGGGTTTTTATTATAGTTGTTTCTTCTCCCAAGTTGGGTCGATGGCCTCTCGTTCCGGCAACGGCTCTGGGATGGTCGATGATCTCCCGATGTGTTTCCCCGGGGCGGGACGCCGGCTTCGAGACAGCCTTTTGATGTTGGCTTGGTTCTTCTTCCTCCTCTGAGTGCCTGCTTCTTCTTCTGAGTGTCCGGATTCAAACTCGTGCGTCCAACTGCCCAAAAGTCTTCCAGATATAGCTTTCTCCCAGAAACTTCCGTCTCCCGCCCAGAATCAGGTTAGTCTTTGTTTAACTTTTGGCAGGCTGGGAGCACAGCGGGGTAGTTATTATATTTTAAAATGTTTTAAACGGCCGGTAAAGGACCATCTCTGGTCTGGAATTACCTTCATTGTTTTTAATGTCCTGCTGATCTCGTTATCTAGTCCTGGGTGCTGTTCTCATGAATATTAAATTGTCCCCTTTTGTCTGGGTCAACATTTAGATGGCCTCTGTCTCCAGGCCGATCTTGACTGGATCTGCATCTAATCCATATGCATACGTGTGGGCCTGGTTTCGTTCTCTCAGAAACAGCTTCCAGAACTTACTGTGGTTTGAATCCACAAAGCTGTCTGAGGTTGCGCAGGAACCATTTTAAAGTGTCCCAATAAGCTGGTCACATGGTATGGTGGCCATTTTGTATGCCCCTTTTTCTGGGCTTCTTTTTAAAACAGTCTTTACAATCATGGCCTCTTCTGCCTTTTGACCCTTATTAATATGAAGTCCAATTTTGCGAATCCTACACTCCCCCCTGATGATACTGTAACTTGGTTGAAGTATCATAATTCTGGGAGTAGTGTATGTGCCTTTAAGAGCCCCAGGTGTGCTGTAATGCCAGTAATGGCCACTCGGCTATATAAGCCTGTATATTGTGTATATCCGTTAGAACCCCCCCAGACTTTGCTTAGTAAACACCTATGAACCAACTCCTGTCTTCAGTGTCTTTATCAACACACGGACACTACAGTGGCGACAAAGTGGAAACGGACTTACCTGCAATTCGGCAGCACCTCAAGGGCATCGATTTCTCGGGCGTCCAGAAGACTCAAGAAAGTGAGAGAAGCTGTGGTTTCACCAGCTGGCCAAGCTGGTGGCAGGTACTGCGCTAATCCTTCCTGGGCGTCAGGCTGGGGCTCCAGTGGCTGGCTCTACAGCTGAGACAGGCAGCAAAATCGGAGGCAAGCAATAACGGACTGGGAGGGAGCACTCGGGAGATGGCCGGCGCGGCAAGCAGGTCAGCGTTCAGATCTGCAGAGAAAGTCCGGCGGGAACGAGTCTCCAACTGTAAACAAATAAAAAATTTAAAAAAAACAAAGAACGGAAACCGCGGGAAACAGCGTTGTCATCGGCAGCAGCGGTGGGAATGCACGGGAAGCGCCATATCTTTGCTGCTGAAAAGAAAGAAAAGCGCGGGAAGCGCCATATCTTTTCTGAAATGCCTAAGTCTGGCAATACTGATGCTTTTGATAGCGAAATAGAGGATTGGACCACATACGTGGATAGAGTAGAGGTATATTGCACTGCAAATGGAATAGAAGATGAAAAAAAAGCTTCAGTTGCTGAACCTAATGGGCGCAAAGGCATACGGGCTGTTACAAAATTTAATCACTCCAGCCAAACCAAAGGACAATAATTTTAAAGAAATTGTTGATACCCTGCAGGAGCACTTAAACCCAACACCGCTGCTGATAGCGGAACGATTCAAGTTCTTCAAGAGAAATCAACACAAGAATGAAAGTAACGCTGATTACCTAACCAAATTAAGAAAGCTATCAAAGTACTGCCAATTCGGGGCAGGACTAGCAGATTATCTTCGAGACAAATTCGTTTGCGGTCTCTTAAGTGAAGGAACACAAAAAAGACTGCTTTCTGAAAAAGATTTAACATTGGACAAAGCTTTCAGTATGGCTGTATCATACGAAGCAGCAGCAAGAGGAGCTGCAGAGATACAACAAAAGACACAGGACTTCGGCACCCATGAAATGACACAGGGTTTCGAAAGATGTTATCGCTGCGGCAGATCCACCCATAACCAGAAGGACTGCTGGTTCAAGGACAAAGCATGCAGGCAATGCGGAAAGATTGGACACATTGCACGGGTATGCCAATCTGGACAAAATAAATCCACAGACAGAAAAAAAAATCAATAAAGGAAAGTACAGGAAGGTACAAATGATGACGGACAGTAGCTCCGAAGATCAGAAGAGCAATAGTGACTCCGAAAACAAGAGACTAAGCTGCCTCAAATTACATAATGTACTTGCCAAAGATGATTACCAAACCATTTGGGTTACCCTCACGATAGCAGGGTCCCCTGTTAAAATGGAGCTAGATACAGGATCAGCTCTAACCGTAATAAGTCGACGGGATTACGAGAGGCTATTTTCGCATATACCTCTAAAAGACACATCCATTAACTTAAAAACATATACGGGGCAGAAAGTATACCCCAAAGGAAAAATAAGGGTGCCTGTTGTATACAACGGCAAAGAAATACAAAAGTTGTATTTATACATTCTACAAGATGGTGGTCCACCGTTGTTGGGACGTGAATGGATCAGAAAGATACGTTTAGACTGGCACTCCATTCAGGCACTGACGGTGACCAGTAAGAAAATAAACAATGATGACATCATACCTGAACGATTAAAAGACATCTTGGCCAACGGCAAAGAAGTGTTTCAAGAGGAACTAGGAACCTTGAAAGGCATCACTGCCTCAATAAAAGTGGAAGATGCAGCAATTCCCAAATTTTTTAAGGCAAGACCGGTGCCATACGCAATTCGTCCAGCAGTTGAGGCAGAGCTGGAGAATTTGGAAAAGGCAGACGTATTATCCAAAATAGATTGGAGTGAGTGGGCAACACCCATCGTTCCAGTCATGAAAAAAGCATTGAATAATGATAAATCTGAAGAACAGAGAAATATTCGCATCTGTGGAGACTTCAAGGTGACTGTAAACCCGGTCCTTCACACAGTACAGTATCCTCTTCCGAGTATAGAAGATATTTTCGCCTCACTATCCGGAGGGAAACATTTCACCAAAATTGACTTGGCACAGGCATATCTACAGATGGAGGTTGAGGAGGCCTCTAAAAAGTATCTCACGATAAACACACACAAAGGCCTGTACCAGTACAATCAACTGGTTTTTGGAGTAGCATCAGCTCCAGCTATCTGGCAAAGAGCTATGGAGCAAGTCCTGCAAGGGATTCCGGGGACTCAATGCTACCTAGACGACATCCTTGTAACAGGAGAAAACGACAACGAGCACCTTGCCAATTTGGAGCAGGTGCTCACTAGGCTGAAAGAACGGGGCCTACGAGCAAATCGCCCCAAGTGCGAATTTTTCCAAAATCAGATATCATATTGTGGCCACATAATTAATAAGGAAGGGTTGCATAAGTCACCTGAAAAAATTGAAGCGGTCATAAAAGCCCCAGCACCTGAAAATGTTTCACAATTAAGGTCGTTCCTGGGATTAATAAATTACTATCATGAACTTCTACAAACAGGAGTGATTTGGAAATGGAACGAAGACTGTAAATGTGCCTTCCATAAATGCAAAGACTTAATCACATCCGAAGAAGTTTTGGCTCATTACAACCCATCACTGCCAATCAGACTGGTGTGCGATGCATCCCCTTATGGCATAGGAGCAGTATTATCCCATAAATTCCCTGATGGCTCAGAACGGCCGATAGCTTTTGCGTCACGCTCATTAAACTCAGCTGAGTGTAACTATGCCCAAATCGACAGGGAAGCACTCAGCCTGGTATGGGGAGTGAAGAAATTCAACCATTACCTACATGGACAAAAATTTACCTTGTTGACTGACCATCAACCCCTCATCTCCATATTCAACCCTAAAAAGGGTGTTCCCATTATGACAGCGCAAAGGCTACAGAGGTGGTCCCTTTTTCTAGGGGTACACCAATACAACATAGAATACAAAGGATCAAAACAGCATGGGAACGCTGACGGTTTATCGTGCTTACCGTTGCCAACGGTAGAAGAGGCACCTACAGTAGACCCAGTAGAGATATTCCACTCTACCATAGTGGAATGTCTACGAGTAACAAATTCTGCCATTGAAAGGGAGACGAGAAATGACCCGACTCTCTCACGGGTCTATGATTTAACAGTGAAGGGATGGCCAGCACATGGTGAACCACTGTTGCCAGCATTCTCGCAAAGAAGAGAACAGCTGTCAGTGTGCCGAGGAACCTAGATGTGTGGATCCAGAGTGGTGATTCCACCCAAACTCCAGGATAAAGTGCTAAAGGAGCTTCACGAGGGGCATCTGGGTGGAGTGAAAATGAAGAACCTAGCTGGGGCGTTTGTATGGTGGCCAGGTATCGATGGAGACATCGAAGAAATGACCAAGAGCTGCCTAGGATGCCAGAAGGTCCAAAACGCTCCACCACAAGCCCCTCTACATCCATGGGAGTGGCCCTCATCTGCCTGGCAAAGGGTGCACATCGACTTTGCTGGTCCATTTATGGACTCAATGTTCTTAATCGCGGTGGATGCACACTCCAAGTGGCCAGAGGTAATAAAGATGTCCTCCACAACCATGGAAAAAACCATCACAGTATTAAGGACAATTTTTGCCAGGAATGGGCTGCCAGAACAGATATGTTCTGATAATGGACTGCAATTTGTGTCCGAAGAATTCAGAAAGTTCTTAAAAAACAATGGGGTTAAGCACTACACGTCCGCCCCATACCATCCCACCACCAATGGATTGGCTGAAAGGTTTGTCCAGACCTTCAAGAAGGCTATAAAGGCCATGGGTAATGAAGACATAAAACTTCAGCACAAGGTGGATAACTTCTTATTCGCATACAGGAATGCAACACATATGGTTACCAACCAAACTCCCGTCATGATGTTCTTCAATAGAAACCTAAGATGCCGGCTGGATTTGGTCAAGCCCAACATCAGAAGGGACGTGGAGAACCGGCAGTTTCAAGGCATGAATGAAAGGCCAACTAGAACCTTCCAGATAGGTCAACAAGTTTTGGCCCGGGACTACCGCACCGAGAAATGGCAGCCTGGAACTATCTGCACACGACTAGGACCACTGATGTATACCGTGGACATCGGAGAAAGCATACTAAGGTGCCATGCTGACCAAATCATAAAGTCATCCGAAAAGGGACAACCTACACCACAACTCTATACGTCTAAAGATGAAGTAGAGATACCCATATCTACCTCCGATCCGGTGATACTGGAACCCGATGAACCCGACACTGGCATTCAAGCCGAATCAGCCTTGCCAAAAGAACCTACTATACCACCAGAAACTACTACACCCCCGAGGCGTTATCCGGACCGGGTCAGGAAGCCTCCTGAGAGACTGACTTATAATTAATTAACTACAGCAATGTGTATATTATTTTTCTTATAACATGTAATTGATAATTACTTAAAATATGATGTACTGGTTAGCTAAAAGGGTAGGAATTGTAGTGTATGTGCCTTTAAGAGCCCCAGGTGTGCTGTAATGCCGGTAATGGCCACTCGGCTATATAAGCCTGTATATTGTGTATATCCGTTAGAACCCCCCCCAGACTTTGCTTAGTAAACACCTATGAACCAACTCCTGTCTGCAGTGTCTTTATCAACACACGGACACTACACTGGGTGAGCAAAATTTTCTGACTTTCCAAAATCTAACCATCCCCAGTATTTACCTATCTATGACCCCACGGCACATGCATTTCCCATTTCAGAAAAATCTAGTGTACATTAAGCATCTATAGATGGTAATACCCTGGAGTTAAAAATCTAACAACTTACTTCCAGGCGTGGAGGGGGGCCTTATACCCCTACATCACCTAGTGCATACACATTACCTTCTAATAATAACATCACATCTAATTCAAATGCAATAAGAAAATAAATTACACACACGAAAATTTCAATGCACATGAATATATGTTAAAAATAATACAGAGGAGGGAGGGAAAACTTTAACTTTATACAAAGCAGCAAAATCTAAGCGGGTGTCTCTTCTGCTACCCGCACATAATGCTCCCTCCATTCCCCTCTATTCTCATACTTTTGCGAATGTTTGACCTTTTTACAGTGTACAAGCAGTAAATAAACTACAATAATAACCTGGCACAGTACGAGAATGTGGGAGGCTACCCTAATCCAAGAAGGGACTTCTATACTCGTGAACAGGTCCCACCATGGAAGGGTCACTATGTCCAATATGTCTGCCCCTCTCTTGAAAGTCTTCTGCTCCAGTGTGTAGAAGTGTTTTTGTGAAACAACAACGACTTTTAATATCTTGGTGAGGTGTTCAGGGAGAGGGGGAATGATATATCCAAAATGTGCAACGAATCGTTGCAGATCAGTGAAATTCTCTTTCACAGTGATGTGAACAGTGGAAGGTTCAGGAATGGGGACAATTCGCTCTTGGGCCACTTGAACTTCTGCCCTGGGCTTGAAACAGATGCTGCTGTCACTAACCGGACACCAACCATGCTGTCCATGCTGGTAATGGGGTGCTGCAGTGGTGACACAGTATGTCACACCTCCTATATATTCCACCTGCGGGGGCACATGACCTTGTGCCATTGCCTCCATGGTGCAATTTATAGGCTTCACGCCAGCAGTTCTGAACCCACACTGTGGTTTTGAATGGGCATTCAAGTGCTGGGGACACAGGATGATGTGTGCTCCCCGGCTCCGGCACCCCGAGAGGTCGGTACCCGTCATTGCATGCTCCCATTGAATGACATAAGGTGGGACCCCTGTGTAGCGAATGTGCGCACCCCCCTGAATGACTCCAATGTTCTCCACCCTGTATACCTGGGCGGGTTTGGCTGTCTTTCCCATCACCGGCATTCTTACCACTATACCCATAATGGTGTGATTAGACCGTCCACAGTCCACTGGGACTGGGTAGGCCTCTGAAGCTAGTCTGAGCTGGCACAGACTCAATGTATTCACAAAAAAGTGGAGGGCTGCGAGCTGCTTGTTACTGATCCAGGAGGGGACTAAACCTTGCTTTAAGTGCTCCAGATTACTACGGCCCTCGCCCAGTAACCACGCCCCATATAGCACACAAGCTTCATTCTGCGCAGCCTGATCGGACGCATTCCGATCCTCCCTGATGAGAGCATTTACCGTTCTGGCGTGTTTCTCCAGCTCAGCTATAATCTCTTTTAAGTGTATTGTCATGGCCTGGTCCTCGTGTAACTCAGAACCCACTACCTTATTCTCATCAGTCAGTATCTTTCTCAACTGTGTTTTCAAACCATTGATCTGGGTTTGCAGCTCCACATCATCCAGTGTGTTGATGACGGAAGTTCCTGTATTAAAAGCTGTGAAAATATCATTTACTGCACCCCTTCTTTGTCTCCCTACTCTGTCCAAGACCTCATGTGGTGTGGTGTACAATTCGGCTCTGTCGACATCGGCAAAGTCGAATTCGTTAAACTGTTTAAACATGTTTGTTAACAGGACCTGGTATAATTGCTCCGTTTCCCTGGGGCACCACGCTGGCAATCTTATCTCGGTGAGGTTTAAAATCAGCGAAGCCACCGCGTAGTGGACCCCTTGGTACAGTACCTGACCTGTGGGTACCAATAACAATCCGTTCCCGGGTCCCTTTGGCGTGGTGGGGCACCCTTCCTTGAGGGCTTTAGTTACCGGAACTGTGGGCAGGGGCTTGCGGGGTCGGGTGATGAGCTCCGTGGCGTCTACTGTGATCTGAGAGTATGGGACTCCGCACGCCCGTGTGCTGACGTCCCACCTCATTCCTTGTCCAGCATCCTGCCACTGTCTTTGGAAAAAGATGGAGACGCCTGTGGGGCAAGTGCGTTCTGAACCCCACATACAGATGTAGATCCCCTCATCTGGTTCCCACCATTTGTCACAACAGACACTCAACCCCCCGTGAGTTCCCGTTATTGTCCAATGGGTGTTATTACCCGGTCTCTCCCACTCCACAGTGGAACACTTCATGGTGCTGCTCAACTTGCGCAGCCACCACCAACGGTCCAAAGGTACATGTCCCAAACAGTTCAAGCAAATCTTCTAGCCCACGGTGACGCTGATCCTGGGTGCAATGATCCACACCCTGGGGCACATCAGAGATGTTTCTCTGTATGCAAACCCCATCTGGCTGAAGTATTCAGTAGAGTTCGACCCCAGCCAGCCTGGCCATCTTCCTTCATGGAAGTAGGCAGCAGTCTCTTCAGCGTTCCGTGAGCCGGTTCCATCAGTCGCGATGGGGCCTCTGTTGCCAGAGCACCCATAGATGGTAGAGTCCTTAGTGCGGCCCCGATAGGCCCAGCTCCACCCGATCGTCACGAACGCGACGAGGATCCCTCTCATCTTTCTCCTGGTTCCTGCAATAAATCAAACAATATAGCCAGGCTCCCTAGAGATTCTGGCTCAGGTGACGGCATGATCGGGTCTTTCGACCTCGATCCAAAAACACACATACTGGGCAGATTTAAAACTACTTAAACTCTAATCCCCTTAATATTTACACACCTTAAACTTAAACTAAACTTAACTTATGTACAGCACCGCCCATCCCCGGGCGGCTTGCCTAATCCCTGCAGCTCGCCGCTCACTGTGGCGGGGCTGCAGTGACCTGTGGCTCGGGTTCCCCACAGCCTTTTGCTGTTAAACGGGGACTGTATTTTTCCATGGATTTCTGAAGTCGGCGTCTACTGGGGGCTGGGGAATCGGGCCAAGGTTTTACAGGCTGAGGCGTTCGATTCGACCTGCGAAAAGGTACTTTGGGCGTGGCTCCCTTAGCAAGTGGATCTTCGGGTGGGACCTTAGCTCTCACAGCCCATGGCTCTTCCATGACTGTAGGCTTCAGATCCCTTCCCTCAGGCTCCGCCCCTTTGGGATTTGGGCAGGCTCCCTTGCCGAGTGGACCTTCGGGTGGGACTTTAGCTCTCACAGCCCGTGGCTCTTCCACGACTGTGGGCTTCGGCTCCCTCCCCTCAGGCTCTGCTCCTTCAGGAATTGGGCCTGTGGCAGACGGCTCCTCCTCACCTGTCCCTACAGGTGGAGAATCTCTGCCCCCAATTTCTACCTCCCCCACGCTTGAGTCGAGGACGGGACCTCCGTCCTCCGACTCCACCTCTTCCAGAATCGTGTCGAGGGCGGGACCTTGTTGTTCGTGCCCCTCCTCGTCCGAGTCCCAGGCCATCGGGGAAATCTCCCCCCAGGTGGGCGGGACAGCTTCTCCTTCCAAGCAGGCTACAATGCCAGCTTGTGTGGTCTGTGACTCATCGCGCGCCTCAGGCTGAGGATCTTTATCCTCAGACCTGGCTTCAGTTGCTGATGTTCTTGCACCCGGTTTAAACAGTTTGCACCGCTTCATGCGAAACCACTTGTTGCGTCGGGACACCTGCACTGTGCAAGTGGCGTAGACCGGTGGATTTTCCACCGATTCCGGCCTATCCTCCTGGTCTATGACTCTCTCGCCAGCGCATAGGGTTAGACCCAATAATTTTACTTCTCGCCGGCCAACCCGCGCCTTCGTAGGGGTTTCCATAACACTCCCTCTCTCCTTCACACTCGTACCCGCTCCCCAGAGACAATGATTTCTTAGGTCCATGGGGATCCCGTGGGCTACCAAGAAATCAGACCCCAGGACTCCCGTTCCACCTACCACCTCCCACTTCATCAGGGTACACTTCCACGTGGTGCGGAGTGATCCTAAATGAATAGAGAGGGGAAGGGAATGTGCGCCAGCCTATTCTTCGCCCGTGAAGCCCGACAGTAGGTATGGGACCCCGGTGGACAGAGGCGAGGCGGTGGGGTTACCTGCGTGGATTACGGTGCACGATGCTCCCGTATCCAACAGATAGGTTCCCTTCACCTCCTCCACCTCCATCTCCACGAGGGGTCGTCTCCATACATCATATCGCAGTGCACACAGGTAGACGGGCTGCGCCGACTCTAGTAATTTGAGTACAACGGTCGGAGTTTCGGGAGCGACAAGACCGGTGGTGACAGCTATTTTCCCCTGCGAAATCATCAGAAACCGCATTGTCTCTATGATCGATTCAATCGCAGCGGGATCCATAACTACACCAGCTCCTTGTGCTGGGGCAGGATCTATGGCTTGGGTTTGGGCTGGTGCTGTGGTGGCGGTCTGGGCTTGGGCTTGGGCTGTGGGAAATCTCCCTTTACTATCCTTCCACAGATTTCTACAGTCTTTGCGCCAATGTCCATCCTTCCCACACCCATAGCAATTGAGCTTGGCTTGGACAGGGCGACTCCTCTCCTGACGCCACTCCTTCTTGCTTGGGGCTGCGGGTTTTGCCTCATGCACCTTTCCCTTCTGGGGAGGTGTTTCCTGACCTCTACAATTCTTGTACGCCACATTGAGCTGATGGAGCACCATCTCCTCCGTGACGCCGGGACCTTGGGGATCAAACCAAGATCTGGCTAGGGCCCATATCTCTGGCAAACTGTTGGTAACCAAGCAACAGAGCCAATGAACCCGCTGTTCATCGCTCATTACAGCCCATTCAGGCATACCCGGACAGCTGCGTCGATACACCAGCCACAGTCTTTCTGCAAAAACCCGTGGGGGTTCTCCAGATAGCTGCACGGTCCCTTCCACATGGTCGAATGGACTACCGTCGTCCACTCCCATTACTTCTAAAACTTCCTCCCTGAGATCCACATACCCTTTCCATCCCCTCTTACTATCCTCTGAGAGGCACTGAAGGATTGTGCAATCCAGGGAGAAAAGCAACAGTTTCACCTGTTCCTGATCATCACAGTCATTAATGGCTGCTGTTTCCTCTATCTCCCTGAAATGAAGCGAGGGATCTCCCTTTACTGTGAGTCGTGCGAGGTGGCTCACCATGGACCTTAATTGAGGGCCAGCGTAGGGCACCACGAGCTGGTTCTGGTGTGGTCCGATATTGCCATCGGCAGCGTTGGGACCGAACCACTGGTGCCGAGCGGGACACATTGGTGCCGGTCCCGGCTTTGCTACCAGTGGTTCTTCCTCACACTCCACCTCGGCTACCTCCTCTTTCACTAACCCCTGTTTTTCCAGCCAAGTCTCACTATAGCTCGGCGGTGCTGAGGGCTTAGCTGGTACCACAATTACCTCAGCTGGAATCGGCTGTTTCGATTCCTTTAAAAAGTCCATGTGACTGGCTTTCGGGCTGATGAGACACACCATGCCTTTTGCCTTAACCAGGGATGTTCTTAGGTCCTCTATGGTCTTTTGGCAGGGGCAGTGGTCTGTGCTCTCAAACCCGTGCTCGAGGGCTAGCTTGTAAGCTGCCTTAACCTCCACTACTCTCTCCTCCTGTGCGCTTAGCTGCTGTACGAGGTGGGCGTTTTTCTCCCGTATCCTCATTTCATTAATCTTTGCCTCAGTAACCTGGCACTCCAGGTACTCTATCCTAGCCTGATGTTGACTCGCTACCACTTGGCATTCCTGATTCAGCGCGTGAAGTGCTGTGATGAGTTTTTCCCCACCCATGGCCTTTTCCTCTATCTCTGCTGCCTGGGTTGTGATCTTGGCTGCCTGTGCTGCAACAACCTGGTCCAAGATCTGGACCTGCTTCTTTTAACACATCAGCCACACTGCCTTCTCCACTGACTTCTTATGCTCTTTGCTCTCTGTCCACCTGATAGCTGCGTCCACCGGATGCCCATCCAGCAAGAGATCGGAAATCCACTGTTTAGTGAGATTTACCTCGCCAAAGACATAATCCGCTATTCTCTCATCCATTGCATTTCGACCATTCAAACTTGGATCTACCACATTGCAATCCTGCTGCCAGAGTCCTGCCGCGGTCGCCATTTTCTGTAAGGGGTTTTCCTTGAGAGATGTCCCTGAGGTTTCTCTCTCTAGAGTCCTCCCTCTCTTGCACAGTAAAACCTTGAGTGGTTCGACCCACTCGCCCCTTAGATTCTATACTCTGGACTTTGGGGCAGGAACTACAATGTAGAGAAAACTCTTGTAGACCAAGTTTGATGAAACAAAATGAAATTTTATTGCATAAGGAAAAATATCAAATCAAATGCAAGCAGATAAGGGAGTACATGGGAGGGAAAACACAAACAAATCATAACGACACAGTACTAACTAAGGAAAAACAGGCATCTTATACTCTACAAAGATCATCATGAAATAAGGAAACACACGGAACATCGAGGGACAACAACTCATGTTAATTGTACCCTTAAATCCACCCCCTTGTTAAACCTATCTAGATCTGATTGTGAAGGGTCAGAAACATGCTTACCAATCCCACTAGGAAGTGCAAGGTTTTGAACCAGTCTGCGTTTGATCCTTTCAGGCTTCCCGTTTCCACGTGTATCGTGGAGCCCCTGCGAGCTGCGCCACACCTCTCTCCTGAGGTGGGGGTCGGGGGCGGCTGGATACCGGTGGGCCTGGATGTCAGTGGGTTCGAGGATCGTCGGCTCGCCCCTGGTTAGAGGAGCCTTGGGCTGGCTCCCATCGCTTCTTCAGTTTGTTTTTATCTCTTCTCCTTCCAACTGGGGTGGCTGGAAGGTTTCTTCTCTTGGGGTGTTTATTTTTTTTGTTTCTTCTCCCAAGTTGGGTCGATGGCCTCTCGTTCCAGCAGCGGCCCAGGGATGGTCGATGATCTCCCGATGTGTTTCCCCGGGGCAGGATGCCGGCTTCGAGACGGCCTTCTTGATGTTGGCTTGGTTCTTCTTCCTCCTCCGAGTGCCTGCTTCTTCTTCTGAGTGTCCGGATTCAAACTCGTGTGTCCAACTGCCCAAAAGTCTTCCAGATATACCTTTCTCCCAGAAACTTCCGTCTCCCGCCCAAAATCAGGTTAGTCTTTTTTAACTTTTGGTTGGCTAGGAGCACAGCGGGGTAGTTATTATATTTTAAAATGTTTCAAACGGCCGGTAAAGGCCCATCTCTGGTCTGGAATTACCTTCATTGTTTTTAATGTCCTGCTGATCTCGTTATCTAGTCCTTGGTGCTGCTCTCATGAATATTAAATTGTCCCCTTTTGTCTGGGTCAACATTTAGATGGCCTCTGTCTCCAGGCCGATCTTGACTGGATCTGCATCTAATCCATATGCATACGTGTGGGCCTGGTTTCGTTCTCTCAGAAATGGCTTCGAGAACTTGCTGTGGTTTGAATCCACAAAGCTGTCTGAGGTTGCGCAGGAACCATTTTAAAGTGTCCCAATAAGCTGGTCACATGGTATGGTGGCCATTTTGTATGCCCCTTTTTCTGGGCTTCTTTTAAAACAGTCTTTAAAATCACGGCCTCTTCTGCCATTTGACACTTATTAATACAAAGTCCAATTTAGCGAATCCTACACGAGATGGACCATGTGAAGGTGAGGGAAGGGTTGAAATTGGAGGCAAAGTGAATGAAATTTTCTAGTTCAGGAAGAGCAGGAAGCAGCACCGATACAGTCATCAATGTACCGGAAAAAGAGGTGAGGGGAGGGGGCCTGAATACTGAGGGATTGCTGCACTGTTGGAGGTGCCATTTTTCTGGAATGGGCGTTAAACTGAAGCCCTGTCTGCTCTCTCTCTGCTTTCTCTCAGGTGGATGTAAAAGATCTCATGGCACTATTTGAAAAAGAGCAGGGTGCGTTCTCCAGGTATCCTGGCCAATATTTATCCCTCAACCAATATCATTAAAACAGACTATCTGATCATTATTTCATTGCTATTTGTGGGAACTTGCTCTGCACAAAATTGGCTGCCACATTTCCAACATTACAACAGTGACTACTCTTCAAAAGTACTTAATTGACTACTTTGAGACATCCTGAGGTTGTGAAAGGTGCTATATGAAAGCAAGTTCTTTCTTTTCTTACTTTAAGTGGGATGTGGAACTGTGGGAGGAGTGCAGATATCTAGTGAAAAATTTCAGCAGAAAGTGCTAAGAACTTCTGCCGAGAGACAGTGATTGGTTTCTGGAAAAATAAATAAGTAGCGTAAGAAATCGTGAATTGGAAGAAATTGTGAATTATAAGAAATAATGGCTTTATAAAACAAATAAGCTCATCCGAGCTGAGCAGGCAGGATATGAGCTGCACAATTATGGAGCACAATTGGGTACAACATTTCCCTGTTGTCTGAGGGCTTCAGTGAGCTTGTGATGCGACTGAACTCCTCCCTAAAGCATTTTTATGTTTTGGAGCAAGACAACTCAAGATTGAAATTGACAGCATAGGGGACGATTCACACTGGTGGGATATATGGCTTAATATATCAGCACACCCTGAGGTTTGTATTATTTCATACGCTCTGATAGTTCTCAACATGTAATGATAGTGTATTTGATATATGTAACCCGTGTAGTAAGACTTTGATGCATAAATCAATTGTGTACTCATGCCTATGACTAACCAGCACTAACAAATTAATTGAACACACTGAAAGAGACCAGGCGGGGTAAGATCAGGAAAGATAGAAGAAACAGAAGATACCCCAGGCAGCATAGAATTGGAACACCGGAACAGTGAATTGAACCTGTGTGAAGGGTCTGAGGTTGCTCCTCCCCCTCAAAGCAGTGGACTGTAAGAAAGGGGGAAATATTCATTTCTGAGTCTCCCTACTAGCTAACTCCCAAATTGAGAGAGCAATAAGAACTAACTAGATTAGATAAGAGCTGATTATGAGAAGTCAATAAGGATATTTCTTTCTCAAAGTGGGGAATTGTAAGAACTCGTGAATTGGAAGAAATTGTGAATTATAAGAAATAATGGCCTTATAAAACAAATAAGCTCATCTGAGCTGAGTAGCCAGGATAAACAGCTGATACAGAAAACTTCCAATCACACCAGATAGGGAGTTGTACAAAGAGCTGAGGTCATTGCAAGGTCATAACACAAAACAGGCCTTCGAGTGGGCATAACTAGGGCCGATAAGGGGTTGAGTAAGATAAACAAGCTACAAAAAGAAAATACTGCAGATGCTGGAAATCTGAAATACAATCAGAAATAGCTGGAGATACTCAGCAGGTCAGGCAGCATCTGTGAAGAGAGAAACAGAGTTAACGTTTCAGGTCGATAACCTTAAGTCAGAACTGGAAAAAAGCAGGAAATGGAACAGATTTTTAAGCAAGTGCAGGGGCAGGGAAAGGGGGGAGGGGATGAAAGAATAAAAGGGAAGGTCTGTGATAGGATAGAAGGCAGGAGAGGTTAAGAGACATTGGGGGAAAAATTCAGCTGGTTTGCGCCTCCTGTTAGCACCTTAAGAGGGCACTAATGGGGCGCAAAGCAACTAGCGCCCGGGCACTATCTGCGCCTCTCGCGAAATTGACCAGATACTCTGTGTATCAGGAGGTAGTCACACCAATTAGATTAATTAATTCAGATGTAGTCTGTGGCCAGGGTCAGGATGGTGTGACTAGAAGTGAGGCAGGTACGGGGATCCAGGAGGTAGTGTTGGAGGAGCCGCAGCCCTTGCTCTTGTCCAACAGGTTTGAGGCTCTTACTCCCTGTGAGGATGGGAACGGGGACTGCGGGGAGGATGAGCAATCCGGCCAAAGCACCGTGGAGTGGGGGGCCATTCAAGTGGGGGGAGATAAAAGAAATGTTGTAGTGGTAGGGGATAGTATCGTTAGGGGGATAGATAGTGTTCTTTGCAGCCGAGAGCGAGAGTCCCGAAGGCTGTGTTGCCTGCCCGGTGCCAGGGTTAAGGACATCTCCTCTGGGCTGGAGAGAAACTTGGAGTGGGAGGGGGAGGATCCAGTTGTCGTGGTCCATGTTGGTACCAACAACATAGATAGGACAAGGAAGGAGGTTCTGCTGAGGGAGTTTGAGCAGCTAGGGGCCAAATTAAAAAGCAGAACCACAAGGGTATTAATCTCTGGATTACTACCTGAGCCATGTGCAAATTTGGCTAGGGTAAATAAAATTAGAGAGTTAAATGCGTGGCTCAAAGACTGGTGTGGGAGAAATGGGTTTTGCTTCCTGGGACATTGGCATCAGTACTGGGACAGGAGAGAGCTGTTCCGTTGGGACGGACTTCACTTGGCCAGTGCTGGGACTAGAGTCCTGGTGAATCGAATAACTAGGGCTGTAGAGAGGGCTTTAAACTAATTAGTTAAGGGGAGGTTTTAAGAGAGCAAAAAATAAAAATGCCAGCGGAGAAGGCAATAGAGCAAGGTAGCAGTGGGGAATTAAAAACCAGAGCATGTCAGGAAGGGACAGAATGTATAATGATAAAGGTAAAGTAGTAAAAGGGGTAAAAGCAGGAATAAATTGTCAGAAAACATATTTGAAAGTTCTTTATCTGAATGCACGCAGCATTCGTAACAAAATTGATGAGTTGATGGTACAAATAGCTACACATGGGTATGATCTGGAGGCCATTATGGAAACATGGCTGCAAGATAATCATGGCTGGGAACTAAACATACAAGGGTATTTGACAATTAGGAAGGACAGACAGGAAGGAAAGGGAGGTGGGGTTGCTATGTTAATCAAGGATGGAATCACTGCAATAGTCAGAAATGATATTGGGTCAAAGGATCAGGATAGTGAAAAAGTTTGGGTGGAGATAAGGAATAATAAGGGGAAAAAGTCACTAGTGGGCGTAGCCTATAGGCCTCCTAACAGTTGCAACTCTGTTGGTCGGAGTATAAATCAGGAAATAATTGGGGCTTGTAATAAGGGAACAGCTATAATCATGGGGGATTTTAACTTTCAGATTGACTGGACTAATCAAATTGGGCATGGCAGCCTTGAGGAAGAGTTCATAGAGTGTATTAGGGACGGGTTCCTTGAGCAGTATGTAACTGAACCAACCAGGGGGCAGGCAATCTTAGATCTGGTCCTGTGTAATTGTGAGGGTGCTGGTCAGTTCCTTCAGTAACCCCTAGATGGCACCTTCACTGGTTTCTCTTGTGTTAAATCAAAAACAAACAAGTGCAACTAAAAATCTAGTAACTTTTTAAATAAACCAATTCAGAAATCAAATTAAAATTTGGTCATTTGGACCGATTATGCACTCCAGTCCCCGCGGCACCCACCGGTCACGAAATTGCTCGAGCGTGCCGGCGGAGACCGCGTGCTCCATCTCCAGGGCCACCCGGGCGCGAACATGGCCGTGGAAGCGCGGGAGGCAATCTGGCCGGACGACCCCCTCAACCGCCCGCTGCCTGGACCAATTGATGGTTACCTTTGCCAGGCCCAGGAGCAGACCCACGAGGAGGTCCTCCGACCTGCCCGCTCCCCTCCGCACCAGGTGACCGTAGATCAGGAGCGTGGGACTGAAGTGCAACCAAAACTTGAGGAGCAGCCCCCTTAAATAATGGAAGAGGGGCTGCAACCTCTCGCATTCAACATAAACATGAATTACGGACTCCTCCAGACCGCAAAACAAACAGGCGGTCCGGGAGTCCGTAAACCTATTTAAAAATCTATTGCACGGAACTGCTCTGTGCAACACCCTCCAGGCCAAGTCCCCGATAGAACAAGGGAGGACTCCCGCATAGAGAGCCCCCCATTGGGGACCTCCGTCTCCGTCCTGAGGTAAAACGGCACGCCACGGCGTGTCCGGACGGCAGGCGAAGATGGCAAAGTGGAAGGTGTGCAAGAGCAGCCCGTACAAGAAACCCCTCCGCGCAGAATGAAAAAGCACGGAGGGCATTTCCTCGAGACGGCTCAAGTTGTGAAGCACCGATCCCCGAGGGGAGTTTCGGGGCAAGGCACCGATAAGGAATTCCGCCCGAACGGGAGTAAGCTCGGACGGGATCTCCCCACGTGCCCGAGCCGCCTCGACACACCTTGTGGCGTCGGGGGGCAACATCGCTTTCACCGCCCCGATGGCATTGACCGCGAGCCGGACGTCGTCCCATGACATGCGTCGCGCCAGCTCCTCTGGCGCCATCCAGCCCGCTCCTCCGCCATCGAGTAGGTCCCCGACTCTCGTCACCCTGCCAGGCACAGCCCTGCGCTCCGCCAGCCACCCGAACTCGCGGACGTGGAGGTGCGGATTCCTGAACAGCGGCTCCCGGAGGACAGCTGCCGCTCCTGACGGGGGGGAGCTCCGCCTGGAGGCGATGTAATTCCAAACCCATAGTAGTTCCTGGTAAAAGACAGGCAGCTCCCGCAGGCTCTCACGCCTGCCGCTCGCCTCCAAAAACAGGAGCTGCGTGTCGTAATTGAGGCCGTGCAGCTGGCGGAAAAAATACGTCGCCAGCGCACACCATCTTGGAGGATTCTCGACGTACAGGTATCTCTGCAGCGTCTGAAGATGGAAAGTCGCAGCCTGGGTGCGGAGGCACACCAACGCCTGACCGCCCTCCCTAAGCGGGAGACTCAGAACCGCGGCAGCGACCCAGTGTATACTGTTGTTCCAGAAGAAGTCGATGAGCTTCTTCTGTATCTTGGCGACAAACGCAGGGGGGGGGATCAGAGTAACCAACCGGTACCACACCATGGCGGCCACCAGTTGGTTTATGACCAACGCCCGACCCCTGTTGGACAACACTCGGAGCAATCCTGTCCAGCGTCCTAAGCGAGCGGTGACTTTGGCCTCCAGCTCGTGCCAGTTCGCCGGCCAGGCGTCCTCGGCCGGGCTGAGGTAGACTCCCAAGTAGAGGAGGTGCGTTGTACTCCAGGCGAAGGGCCTGAACTCCTCCGGCAGAGAGTCCACCTGCCACTGACCCACCAGGAGTCCAGAACATTTCCCCCAGTTGATCCTGGCGGAGGATGCATCCGAGTAAATCTGCTGGCATTCCCGCATCCTCCGCAAGTCAACGGGATCCGTGACCATGAGGAGCACATCATCGGCGTAAGCCGAGAGGACCACCTCCACGCCCGGCCCTTGCAGAGCCAATCCCGCCAACCTCTTCCGCAAGAGGCGCAGGAAAGGCTCCACGCAAATGGCATATAACTGGCCGGACATGGGGCATCCCTGACGCACCCCCCTCCCAAAGCGAAGGGGCGCCGCCAAGGACCCGTTAACTTTAATCAGACACTCCGCGGCAGCGTACAGAAGTCGGATCCGGGCGACGAAATGCGTCCCGAACCCGAAAGCGCGCAGAGTCCCGAAAAGATACTCGTGATCCACCCTGTCGAACGCCTTCTCCTGATCCAGGGAAAGGAAGGCGACCGACAGACCAGCCCTCTGGGAATGGTGGACCAGGTCCCGGACCAGATGGATGTTATCGTGAATGGTCCGGCCCGGGACCATGTAGGACTGGTCGGGATGGATCATGTGGGCCAGCACGGTGCCAAGGCGAACGGACATGGCCCTGGCAAAGATTTTGTAATCCGTGCTGAGGAGGGAGACCGGGCGCCAGTTCTTAAGGAGGCGGAGATCACCCCTCTTCGGCAGCAGGATGATCACCGCCCTGCGCCACGAGAGGGGCATCTCCCCGGTCGCCAAACATTCCCCCAGGACCCGCACGTAGTCGCCCCCCAGGACGCCCCAGAACGCCCTGTGGAACTCCACGGTCAGCCCGTCCAGCCCCGGGGACTTCCCCCTAGAGAGCTGGCGGAGGGCGCCGGACAGCTCCTCCAAACTCAGAGGAGCGTCCAATTTTTCGGCGCCCTCCAGGCCGACCTTCGGCAGGTCCTCCCACAAAACTCTGCGCGCGTCCTCGCTGGACGGATCCGGAGAGAACAGAGCCCCGTAATAGGCGCGGGTCTCCGCGCGGATTCCCTCCGGATCCGAGACCAGAGATCCGTCGTCGGCCAGCAGCTCCAAAAGCTGCTTACGGACCCCCCGTCTTTTTTCCAGCGAGTAGAAGAAGGGGGAGCCGCGGTCCAGGTCCCGCAGGAACTGGATCCGCGACCTCACGTACGCGCCTCGGGACCCGACGAGCTGCAGGTCCTCCAGCGCGCCCTTCTTCTCTTCGTACGCCAGCCGCAGGGCCGGGTCCTCGGTGACTTGACCGAGACGGGACTCCAGGTCGAGCACCTCCTTCTCCAACTGCCCGACCCGGGCCTCTCGCCTCTTGGTCGACCCCTTCGCGTACTCCTGACAGAAGAGACGGATGTGAGCCTTGCCCACATCCCACCATAGCCTCAAGGAGGGGAAGCCCCCCTGCTTCCTTCTCCAGCCGGCCCAGAACCGACCGAACGAATCCCGGAACCGCGCGTCCTCCAGCAGCATGTTGTTAAAGTGCCAGTACGCGGACCCCCCCCCGGCGCGCGGCGGCACGAGCTCCGCCCACACCAGGTGGTGGTCCGTGCACGGCACCGGCCGCACGGAAGCCATCGGAACGCAGGAGACGTATGCCCGGGAAATGTAGAGGCGGTCGATCCTGGACGCTCCTCCCCCAGACCTCACAAAGGTGAAGGCGCTGGAGTCGGGATGGAGATTACGCCAGACGTCCACCAAGTCGAGGGACCCGACCAGGTCCCTCAACTTCCCCACCGACGCTGGGCACGGCTGGGCACCCGTGCGGTCCCTCGCCTCGAGGGTACAATTAAAATCCCCCCCGAGGATGACACACTCGCCCGCGTCGATGGAGCCCAAAAGAGTGGACACTTCTTCAAAGAAGTGCGCTTGCTGCGCACCGGCCCGAGGGGCGTACATGTTCACTAGATGGAACGGCACGCCCCCCAGGCGATCAGTGACCTGGAGCAAGCGGCCCGGCACGAGCTCCTTGACCCCCAAGATCTCCGGCTGAAAATGCGGGGACAACAAGATAGCCACCCCACTGGAAACATTGGAGAGGTGACTCATGTTGACCCCTCCTTGCCACTCCAGGAGCCACGTGGTCTCGTCTCCCGGAACGGTGTGGGTTTCTTGCAGGAAGCACACCGCATACTTCCCGTCCCGAAGGACCGAAAAGTTATTAAATCTGCGGCTAGCTTCCCTGCTGCCGTTGACGTTGAGGCTGGTTATGGTTATCTTCATTTCAGAAGCACAACCAATCCCTACTTAAACCTAACGGGGGAAGGGAGGGCGGCCGCTAGTCGACCGCCACTCCCTCAGCAGCCCGGTGAAGAATGCTCGGAACCGACGCAGCTCGGACGGGCTCACGCCCGCGTCCGCACCCATGGTCTTATAGGCGACGCGGGCCGACCCGATGAGCAGCGCCAGCCCCGACCATCTGTCGAGGGCCCGCTGGGTCCTGCGGCGACCCTGGCTCGTGGCCACAAATTCCCGGAGCTCCCTGATGGGAATAAGAGCGAGGGGGGTCCCGGCGAGGGGCGCAAGGTCATCCATCGCCTCATCGGCGATGGATTCTAAATCTTCCTCCGCCCCCACCACCGAGTCCCCGTCCTCCTCCGGGGGGTCGCCACCGGCGGCCGAACCGTCCGCCACGCAGTGCGCATCGGGCGGCTCGGCCGCAACTGCCGGCCCCGCCTCCGCCCGGATCTCACCCCCAGGATCAGTAGCGGAGGATTCCCCCCCGGGCTCCTCTAGGGGGGCCGGGCCAGAAGGCGGCGGCGGTCCGGAGACCCCCTCCGCCCCAGGCGCCGGAACGACCGGAGAGACCGGAGAGACGGGAGAACACGTGCATCCGATCACCTCCAAGTCGCCCGGCGCCGGAGACACAGACAGAGGGCCCCCCTCCGCCACGCCACCGGCCCCCGACCCAGCAGACGGAGTGATTTTTTCGCAAACCTCGACGAAGTCGAACAGCACCTGGGAAAGGTCTGGGCCGCTCTGGGCGAGCTCATCATCTGATGACTCGCCCGGCCCGGTCCCCTGGCCGATCGACCCGTCGAGGGGCAATGCCACCAGCAATGGATCGAATCCCGCCGCGGGTTGTTCCGCGACCCCCCCCACGGGCAGGGTCTCGTCCCCATCCCCGGGAGGCACGAGCTGGGCAGACGCTTCTGCCTCAGCCTCCCCAGGGATAGGCGACCCCTGCCATTCGCCCGTAATGGTGTTAGCGGTGGGGTGGGGCGCAGTGCCCGCGGCGGGCGACGACTCCCCCTGACCGGAGGGACCTTCCTCCTCCCGGTCCTCCTCCTCATCCAGGGGGTCGCGCCTTCTTTTAAGCGCGGAGGGGTAAAGGGAGGCCTCCATTTCTTCAGGGGCCTCCCCTGCTCCTTCTGGTGGAGCGAGTTCTTTGGGTCCCCCGGGCCCGAGCCCGGCCGCTGGTTCTGGCATTACCGCCTCGGCGGTCGTGGCCACAGGCTCGGCCACGAGGGCCCCCCCCCTCCGCAATCCGCGATTATCGCGGCGACGCTCTCTGGCGTCAGGGGCTCCATGTCATGGGGGACGCCCTCTGCGGGGGGACCCACCCTACGGTTTCGTGTCTTGTCCCGTGCCTTCTTTCTGACCGGACCTCCCTCCTCCCCCCCGCCGGAGCCAGGATGGCATCGACCTCCGACGACGACCGCGCCCCGGTAGCATTGGATTGAGCGGGGGCACGGCTAGACCCGGAAGGAGGAGCGGCGGCAGCGCCAGCCTTGGCCACACCAGATGACTTGGCAGCCTTGGAGGCGGGGCAGTTTTTGCGCACGTGCCCCACCTCCCTACAGGCGTGGCACCGCACGGCGTCCGTCGTCCAGAAGACGCGGTGCGGGGTCCCCCCGTGGAGGACCGTGAAAGCCCCGTCCGTCTCCCCCTCCCGCGCCAGCTGGACAAAAGCCTGGCGCCGGAAGGAGAAGACATGGTGAAGGCTGCTTTCCCGGAGTCCGAGCGGGATCGGGGAAATCCCCGACCTCACCTCCCCAAGTTGACGTAGGTGGGGGAGGAGGAGCTCACCAGCGATATAGGGCGGGATGTTGGACAAGACCACCCTCTGCGCGGTGGCCTCCAGCGGGTCCTCCGGCAGAAAGGTGCCGCCCACGGTGAGCCCCTGGGCGATGGCCAGGGCCACCACCCGCTCGGACTCCAGGAAGAAGACAGCCTTCCCGTACATTTTCGAGGCGGCGACTATGGCCGGAGGGCCGACAACCCCGGCCATACCCTTAACGCACGCCTCGATTGTCATGTTGGGGTGGGTGTAGCTCTTCACCCCAAGTTTTTCGGTCAGCAGGCGGAACGGCGACGGGGCAGCAGCGGAAGCGGGAGCGGCCGCAGCTTTGGCTGCCACTGCCGCATAAGTTCTCGCCAGCCCCGTCACCGCCGCAGATGTAGATGCCATAGTGGGGTGGATCTCAAAAAAGAGCTACACACACCCCAAAAGTCACAGGCCCGAAGGTGTCAAAAATGGCCTCGGTATGATAATAAGATCTTCCCTGAGCAGAGGGAGCATAAATGTACTGGGCCACCTCTCCCCTTGATGGTATGAATTGGGAGGGGGCCCTTTCTTCCCTCTGCTCAATTGGAAAATAATAAATAGGATGAAGGGAGGTGCCTATCGGAGAGGCAGAGAGAGGACAAAGAGAGAGAGAGAGGGGGGTGGGAAGGAGGGGGGGGCCGCAAAGGCAGGGTCCCCACTCGACGATGATAGGCGGTGGGTGGGTGTCGGCAGGGTGTACTCCCCCGATGGTAAACAGCAAAGTCTTTTAAGATGGTCTTCGGGCAGGGGGAGAAGATGTCTTCGCCTGGGCAGACTGGAGACAGCCCAGGTTCAGCCCACACCAGGTCTTTTCGATGAGCAGGAAGCAGGAAGCAGCTTCACCTGGGCAGGCTCCAGCCAACCCAGGCCAAGCTTTCGGACCGTCTTCTTTTCCTCCCCCCGCCTAGGATGCAAAAGTCTTTAGGGGGGAATACACAAGGACACCCACCTGCAGATGTTTGGAATTGCAGCTCCTCCCCTCCTTCCAAGTGGAGCTGTTCGTGTCCTCTCTCCCTCTCTCCCTCTCCTGGGCTGGAGGCCGAATTGGGAGGCAGTGATGAAAAAGGCCTCTCCCGTTCCAATGCTGGCCTCCTCCTCTGTCCTCCACTCCTTCCTCTCCAGGCACCTCTGTTGATGATGTTGATGAGTTTGATGAGTTGGTGGGGGAGGTTGGAGCAAACACACTCTCTCCCCACAGCAGCAGCAGGAGCAGCTCAGCAACACAACCTGCTCCTCTGACTGCAAGGTCCAAAATGAGCTTGTGTCAAGGTCACTGGTTGGTTTCCCTTTGTTAATTGTTACTAGTTTCTCCTGTTTATTACTTAACTGCCTTTCATCTGGTTTATTGGTTTCACCTGTTTTTGCTTGTATTTAAGTTCTGTGGTTTCTTCCCTTTGGGCTCAGTCCTGACAAGGGAGTTAGTCTTGACAAGGTGCTCTGTCTTGACTAGGTGCTCAGTCTCGGCAAGCCTGTTGCCTATGTGATAGTTTGCCTTGACAAGCCGGTTGCCTTAGTGGTTGCTTGTCTTGAGCTCCTATGTCTATAGCTGTTTATCTGTGTTATGTTTTGCTTGTATTTAAGTTCTGTGGTTCTTTCCTTTGTTCTCAGTCTTGACAAGGTGCTGACAAGTTGCTCAGTCTTGATAAGGTGCTCAGTTTGGACAAGCTGGTTGCCCTGTGGTAGCTTGTCTTGAGCTCAGTTTTGACAAGCCGGATGCCTCAAGGTAGCTTATCTTGAGTTCTTATCTTGACAATCTGGTAGCCCTGCAGTAGCTTGTCTTGAGCTCAGTCTTGACAAGCCGGTTGCCTCACGGCAGCTTGTCTTGAGTTCCTATCTTGAATAACCATTTGCCTATGTGGTAGCTTGTCTTGAGCTCCTATGATTTGAAACTGTTTACCTGTGTGATTCTAGTAAAGTACTGTTATTTAAGACTGCATATCTGCTTCTCGCCCCGTCTGTCTGCACTTGGGTCCAGAACCAGTCTCGCCCAGGCAGCACGGCCCCGTTTCTACACGGCCCCGTGACAGCAACCCTGACAGTAATGAGACAGGATTAATAAAAAATGTCCTAGTAAAGGATCCCCTTGGAATGAGTAACCATAATATGGTTGAATTACGAATTCAGTTTGAGGATGAGAGAGTTGGATCTCAAACCAGCGTACTGAGCTTAAATAAAGGAGACTATGAAGGTATGAGAGTAGAATTGACTAAAGTGGACTGGGAAAACAGATTAAAGTGTAAGACGGTACAAGAGCAGTGGTCTACATTCAAGGAGATATTTCACATCTTTCAAGATAAATATATTCCACTGAGGAAAAAGGAGAATAAAAGAAAAGACAGCCATCCGTGGCTTAGTAAAGTAATAAAGAATAGTATCCGACTGAAAACAAGGGCATATAAAGTAGCCAAATCTAGTGGGAGGATAGAAGATTGGGAAGCATTTAAAAGCCAGCAAAGAATAACTAAAAGATTAATTAAGAAAGGGAAGATAGATTATGAAAGTAAACTAGCAAAAAATATAAAAACAGATAGCAAGAGTTTCTACAGCTATATAAAAAGACAAAGGGTGGCTAAAGTGAACGTTGGTCCCTTAGAGGATGGGACCAGGAAACTAGTGGTGGGGAACATGGAGATGGCAAAGACGCTGAACAAATATTTTGTACCAGTCTTTACAGTAGAGGACACTAAAAATATCCCAACACTGGACAAACAGGGGGCAATGGGGGGAGGAGCTAAACACGATTAAAATCACTCGGGAGATGGTACTCGGTAAAATAATGGGACTTAAGGCAGATAAATCCCCCGGACCTGATGGCCTACATCCTAGGGTCTTGAGAGAAGTGGCGGTAGGGATTGTGGATGCATTGGTGACTATTTTCCAGAACTCCCTGGACTCAGGAAAGGTCCCGGCAGATTGGAAAACTGCTAATGTAACATCCTTATTTAAGAAGGGAAGTAGACAAAAAGCTGGAAACTATAGACCAGTTCGCCTAACATCTCTGGTTGGCAAAATGTTGGGGTCCATTATTAAGGAAACAGTAACAGAGCATTTGGATAAACATAATTTAATAGGACAGACTCAGCATGGTTTTATGAAGGGGAAGTCATGTTTGACAAATTTGCTCAAATTCTTTGAGGATGTAACATACAGGGTGGATAAAGGGGAACCAGTGGATGTCGTGTATTTGGACTTCCAAAAGGCATTTGACAAGGTTCCACACAAAAGATTACTGATCAAGATATGAAATCACGGGATTGGGAGTAATATACTGGCATGGGTGGAAGATTGGCTACCTAACAGAAAACAAAGAGTTGGGATAAATAGTTCATTCTCGGGCTGGCAATCAGTAACTAGTGGTGTTCCGCAGGGGTCAGTGCTGGGACCCCAACTCTTTACAATCGATATTAACGATTTGGAGAAAGGGACCGAGTGCAACATATCCAAGTTTGCCGATGATACAAAGATGGGAGGGAATGCAGTGAGTGAGGAGGACATAAAAAACCTGCAAACGTACATAGACAGGCTAAGTGAGTGGGCAGAGATTTGGCAGATGCAACATAATGTTGGAAAGTGTGAGGTTATGCACTTTGGCAGAAAGAATCAAAGAGCAAGTTATTATCTAAATGGAGAGAAACTGCAAAGTGCTACAGTACAAAGGGATCTGGGGGTCCTGGTGCATGAAATACAAAAAGTTAGTATGCAGGTGCAGCAGGTGATCAAGAAGGCCAATGGAATCTTGGCTTTTATTGCAAGGGGGATGGCGTATAAAAACAGGGAAGCCTTGCTGCAGTTATACAGGGTATTGGTGAGGCCACACCTGGAATACTGCGTGCAGTTTTGGCTTCCATACTTAAGAAAAGATATACTTGCTCTCGAGGCAGTTCAGAGAAGGTTCACTCGGTTGATTCCGGAGATGAGGGGGTTGACGTATGAGGAAAGGTTGAGTAGGTTGGGACTCTACGCATTGGAGTTCAGAAGGTTGAGAGGCGATCTTATCGAAACATATAAGATTGTGAGGGGGCTTGATCGGGTGGATGCGGTGAGGATGTTTCCACTGATGGGTGAGACTAGAACTAGGGGGCATAATCTAAGAATAAGGGGCTGCCCTTTCAAAACTGAGATGAGGAGAAACTTCTTCACTCAGAAGGTAGTAAATCTATGGAATTTGCTACCCCAGAGAGCTGCGGAAGCTGCAACATTAAATAAATTTAAAACAGAGATTGACAGTTTCCTAGCAGATAAGGGAATTAGGGGTTACGGGGAGAGGGCAGGGAAGTGGACGTGAGTCTAGATTCGGATTAGCCATGATCCTATTGAATGGCGGAGCAGGCCCGAGGGGCCGTATGGCCTACTCCTGCTCCTACTTCTTATGTTCTTATTTTGCGGTGGCGCTAAACAATACCGCCCTGATCTCCTGCGCACGCAGATCCTGACGTCATTCGAGCGTGCAACGCCCTTGGGGCGCCCCAGAATGTAAATTGAGTGGCGCCGCCCTCCTTTCTGCCTGGCGCAACCAACGACAGGTAGACTGGAACACCTCCTAGTCACTGTGGGGCTGGGGGGCGCTAGTTAAAGGGAGCCTCTTCCTGGCTATTTCTGTGGTAGACATTTTTGCACCACACGTTCTGAGAGAGAGATTTTGAGAGAGACAAAGAGAGACTTCTGCATAGAGTCAATGCTGTGTGAAGTAGTTCTGGTTACTGAAGATAAATTTGCAGGTACTTTGGTTTTTGACCTTTATTAATCTGATTGCCCAGAGACTATAGGGGCTGCACTAATTGGCGGCGTCGTCCTGCACCAGCATAATCGGAGGCCACAGAGACGCAGAGAGAGAGTGGCAATCATGGCCAGACAGAGGAGGGCCTACAGGCCTCTGTACAGGAGACCTTACACTCCCAGGGTATTTCGCCAACAATTCTCATACATTAATATGTCTGAAGAGCAGTGTTTGTGAAGGCTGCACTTCAGCAAGGAGGTGGTTACTGAGCTCTGCCACCTGCTGCAGCCAGATCTGCAGCCTCAACTGCGGAGCAGAACGTCTCTGTCAGTGGCAGTGAAGATAACAGTGGCTCTCAACTTTGATGCCACCGGCTCATTTCAATCAGCTACTGGGGACATCGCCAATATCTCCCAGTTCACAGTCCTTTGCGGGATCCATCAGGTCACAAATGCCCTCTATAAAAGGAGGCAAGATTACATCTCATTCCCCATGACCCTGGACAAGCAGCATGAATGCGCTATGGGCTTTGCGAGGATAGTGGGCTTCCCCATGGTGCAGGGCGTCATTGACTGCATGCATGTAGCTTTGCGTGCTCCGCATGAGAATGCAGAGGATTTCTGCAACCGAAAGGGGTACCATTCCTTAAACGTGCAGTTGGTCTGTGACCACAGACAGCTGATACTCGCTGTCAATGCCTGTTATCCTGGCAGCAGACACAATGCATACATCCTGCGCCAGACTACTTTGGCAAAACATTTCCAGGCACCGCAACACCCAGGTGGTTCGCTTCTCAGGGACAATGGATATCCACTGTGCACCTGGCTGATAACACCACTCCGTACGCCTGTAGGATTCGTAAAATTAATATTGTCAGATAAGGGTCCTGTGGCAGAAGAGGCCTTTGCTTTTAAAATACTTTTTTAAAAGAAGCCCAGAAAAGGGACACATAAAATGGCCGCCAGACCCCGTGACTAGCTTTCTGGACACTTTAAAATGGTTCCTGCTGTCCCCAGACAGCCTTTGTGGATTCAACCCACAGTAAGTTCTGGAAGCCATTTCTGAGTAAACGAAACCAGACACGAACCCCATGCATATGGATTGGATGCAGATCCAGCCAGATCGGCTTGTAGATAAAGGCCATCTAAATATTTACCCAGACAAAGGGAAACAGTTTTATATTCATAAGGGGAGCATCAAAGACCCAATAAAGACATAAAGAAGACACTCAAAACAATGCAGGGTCATTCCAGACCAGAGATGGCCATCACCGTCCATCCCGAAAGCAGTTTAAATATAATATCTGCCCCGTTGTGATACAAGCCCGCCAAAAGTTAAACAAAGACTAACCTTGATTTGGCGGGAGATAAAGGCTTCTTTGAGAAGTATAACTGGAGTCCCGGGGTAGCCATCGGAAGCTATCAGGAAGTGATCAGGATGCTCATCATCCTCCTTCACAGATCACCAGCTCGGAAGGATTGAAGAAGAAGAAGAACAAGGCAGCCATCAAGAAGGTGATTTGAGTCTGCGTCCCACCCCGGGGTAACCATCGGGAGATCGTCGACAAACCCCAGGCCGCTGACGAGACAAAAGGGCAGCAGCCCTACAGAAGAAACCCATGTGAAAATGGTAACCAGCTAGAGACCTCTCCAACCATGGTCAAACAGATGGTCTCCGTCCCTGCCGACATCCAGGCCTGCCAGTGTCCAGCTTGCCCGTGACCTTCACCTCGAGAGAAAGAGAGAAGTGTGGCGCAGCTTGCTGTGGCTCCACTGACCACGCGGAAACAGGACGCCTGAGGGGATCAAAATGCAGACGTGTTTCAAAACTCTATAATTTTCCAACTGGATTGGTGAGCATGTTTCTGGCCCTTCATAATCGGATCTAGATAGGTTTAAGGGGGTGGGCATTTTGGGTATAATTAACATGAGTTGTTATCCCTCGATGTTCTGTGTGTTTCCCCATTTCATGATGATGTTTGTAAAGTATAATATGCCTGTATCTATTTTAGTTAGTAATGTATTATGAATTTGTTTTTCCCTCCCATGTACCTATTATTGACTTGCATTTGATTTGTTTTATTCTATGCAATAAAATTTCATTTCGTTTCCATTAAACCTGGCCTATCGAATATTCTCTACATTGTATTTCCTGCATCCAAGACCAGTGTCTAGAACCTAAGGGGCGAGTGGGTCGAACCACTCAAGGTTTCACTGTGCAATAGAGAGAGGCCTCTAGAGAGAGAAACCTCTGCGATCGAAAGCCCCTTACACACTCAACACCCCTGCTGAGCTGCGGTACAACGCGAGCCATCTAGCTACCAGGAACATCGTTGAACACACAATCGGCATGCTCAAGCAACAGTTCTGCTGTCTGGGCCATTCTGGAGGAGCCCTGCTGTACTCGCCTGAGCGACTCTCCCACTTTATAGTTGGCTGCTGCATGCTGCATAACCTGGCAATCCTCAGGACCCAGGCAATGGCACCAGGCCTTGGAGCACCACCAGAGGAGGAGGAGGAAGAGGAGGAGGATGATCATAAGCAGCACCAAAGCGGGAGGGAGGCCCACAATGTAGAAACAGGAAGGGCCATCCGTCGACGGTTGTTAGCAAGCTGGTTCTAGGCCCCTGCTGAGGAAATGGCTTCTGCCATTGTGAACAACATGAATGAAACCAACCCGCAACCCCTAAGCCGGCCAAGGCAGCAGACCAAACATGTACATTTTGAATACAAAAACTTATTTATTTTACAAACTCTGTGTGTGTCATTTCCTCATGACAAATTAATAGAAGGAAACACAAAAAAACCTGGAGGTAATGTCCAAAACACTAAACAAAAGTTTGACCACGAACTTCAGCCTTTAATAAAATAATGAACATCATTTTGTCACACCTCCTACTTTTTGCCCTTCGAGGGTGATCTCCTTCCCTTGCGCATGTCCCCCCTTCCCACCCTATTACTCCTCCTTAATGGGACCCCAGTGGCTGCAGCAAGGCTGGTGGAAGGCTGCTGATTTTCAGAACCTGAGACTGCAGATGCCCTTGAAGGATGGCCTCGACCAGCACTGGGCCTGGAGGGCCCGGCTGCAGACTGCACCAACTCAGCATGGGTGGCAGCAGTCTGCCGTAGTGGCAAGTGCAGTGGAGAAGTGACAGTGGTGGCAGCAGGAATGCTGTCCTCTTGAGAGAGGACAGCACTCCCTGCTCGACCGACACACTGGCACTCCCACGGGGCATCACTTCAGCATCCGGAGCAATCTGCTGGAGCAGAGATTTCTGGCCTGCTGCAGTGCAGTGAGAGCCCCGGGGAAGTTTTGCAAGGGGTTTTAGTCTGCAGAGGTTTCTCTCTCTAGAGGCCTCGCTCTCTTGCACAGTAAAGCCGTGAGTGGTTCGACCCACTCGCCCCTTAGATTCTATACTCTGGTCTTTGGGGCAGGAACTACAATGTAGAAAAAACACTTATAGACCAAGTTTGATGAAACAAAATGGAATTTTATTGCATAATGTAAAACAAATCAAATGCAAGCAAATAAGAGGGTACATGGGAGGGAAAAACACAAACAAATCATAACGACACAATACTAACTAAGGCAAGTACAGGCATATTGTACTCTACAAAGATCATCATGAAATGGGGAAACACACGGAACATCGAGGGACAACAATTCATGTTAATTGTACCCTTAAATGTCCACCCCCTTAAACCTATCTAGATCCGATTATGAAGGGCCAGAAACATGCTCACCAGTCCAATGGGAAAAGTATAGAGTTTTGAAGTCTTGTGTTTTGATCCTTTCAGGCGTCCTGTCTCCACGTGGTTAGTGGAGCCCCAGCGAGCTGCGCCACATCTCTCTCCTGAGGTGGGGGTCAGGGACGGCTGGACACCGGCTGGCCTGGATGTCGGCGGGGTCGGGGATTGTCTGCTCGACCCCGGTCAGTGGAGCCTTGGGCTGGCCCCCATCGTTTCTTCTGTAGTTTTTGTTGTCTCTTCTCCCAAGCCGGAGTGGGTCGATGGCCTCCCGTTTCGTCAACGGCCCAGGGTTGGTCGATGATCTCCCGATGTTTTACCCCGGGGCAGGACGCCGGCTCGAACTGTCTTCTTCTCCTTCTTCTAGCGATGACGCCACCGAAACGATGGTAGCACCACAATGACTGCCCATTTTTTGCTACCCCCGGGTTCCCCAGATATACTTCTCAGGAGAAGCCTTTTTCTCCCTCTCAAATCAGGTTAGTCTTTGTTTAACTTTTGGGTAGTTATTATATTTTAAAATACTTTGGGATGGCCGGTAAAGGGCCATCTCTGGTCTGGAATGACCTTCATTGTTTTTAATGTCCTGGTGATGTCTTTAACGGGTCCTTGATGCTCTTCTCATGAATATGAAACTGTTCCCTTTTGTCTGGTTAAACATTTAGATGGCCTTTATCGACAGGCCGATCTTGACTGGATCTGCATCCAATCTATATGTATATGTGGGTGTCTGGTTTCGTTCTCTCAGAAACGGCTTCCTGAACTTACTGTGGGCTGAATCCACAAAGCTCTCTGAGGACTGCAGGAACCATTTTAAAGTGACCCAATAAGTTGGTCACGGGGTCTGGCGGCCATTTTGAATGCCCCTTTTTCCTAGGCTTCTTTTAAAACAGCCTTTAAAATCATGGCCTCTTCTGCCATTCGAACCTTTATAATATAAAGTTCAATTTTGCGAATCCTACACTCCCCCCTGATGATACTGTAACTTGCTTGAAGTATGATAATTCTGGGTGTGCAAAATTTTCTGACTTTCCACAATCAAACCATCCCCAGTATTTACCTATCTATGACCCCACGACATGTGCATTTCCCATTTCAGAAAAACCTAGTGTACATTAAGCATCTATAGATGGCAATATTTCAGATGTGAAATTTGACATACTCACTTCCAGGCGTGGAGGGGGACCTAATACCCCTACATCACCTGGTGCATACACACTATCTTTTAATAATAACAACACATCTAATAAACTTCAAGAATAAAAATTAAGTACACACACAAAAAATCAAATGCACATGAATACATATCAAAATAATACAGAGGAGGGAGGGAAAACTTTAACTTTATGCAGAGCAGCAAAAATCTAAATGGGTGTCTCTTCTTCTACCCGCACATAATGCTCCCTCCATTCCCCTCTGTTCTCATACTTTTGCGAATGTTTGACATTTTTACAGTGTACAAACAGTAAATAAACTACAATAATAACCTGGCTCACTACGAGAATGTGGGAGGCTATCCTAATCCAAGAAGGGACTTCTATACTAGTGAACAGGTCCCACCACGGTGGGGTCACTATATCTAATATGTCTGCCCCTAACTCTAACGTCTTCTGCTCCAGTTTGTAGAAGTGTTTCTGTGAAACGACAACGGCTTTTAATATCTTGGTGAGGTGTTCAGGGAGAGGGGGAATGATATATCCAAAATGTGCAACGAATTGCTGCAGATCGGTGAAATTCTCTTTAACAGTGATGTGAACAGTGGAAGGTTCAGGAATGGGGACAATTCGCTCTTGGGCCACTTGAACTTCTGCCCTGGGCTTGAAACAGAAGCTGCTGTCACTAACCGGACACCAACCATGCTGTCCATGTTGGTAGTGGGACACTGCAGTGGTGACACAGTATGTCCCACCTCCTATATATGTCACCTGCGGGGGCACATGACCTTGTGCCATTGCCTCCATGGTGCAATTTATAGGTTCCGCGCCAGCTGTTCTGAACCCGCACTGTGGTTTTGAATGGGCATTCAAGTGCTGGGGACACAGGATGATGTGTGCTCCCCGGCTCCGGCACCCCGAGAGGTCGGTACCCGTCATTTCATGCTCCCATCGAATGACGTAAGGTGGGACCCCTGTGTAGCAAATATGCGCACCCCCCTGAATGACTCCAATGTTCTCCACCCTGTATAGCGGGGCGGGTTTAGCTGTCTTTCCCATCACCGGCATTCTTACCACTATACCCATAATGGTGTAGTTAGACCGTCCACAGTCCAGTGGGACTGGGTAGGCTTCTGAAGCTAGTCTGAGCTGGCACGGACTCAATGCGTTCTCAAAAGGGTGGAGGGCTGCGAGGTGCTTGTTGCTAATCCAGGAGGGTACTAAACCTTGTCTCAAATCCTCCAGGTTACTGCGGCCCTCGCCCCACAATCTTCATTCTGCGCAGCCTGATCGGATGCATTCCGATCCTCCCTGATGAGAGCATTTACCGTTCTGGCATGTTTCTCCAGCTCAGCTATAATTTCTTTTAAGTGTAGTGTCATGGCCTGGTCCTCATGTAACTCAGAACCCACTACCTTATTCTCATCAGTCAGTATCTTTCTTAACTGTGTTTTCAAACCATTGATTTGGGTTTGCAGCTCCACATCATCCAGTGTGTTGATGACGGAAGTTCCTGTATTAAAAGCTGTGAAAATATCATTTACTGCACCCCTTCTTTGCCTCCCTATCCTGTCCAAGACCTCATGTGGTGTGGTGTACAATTTGGCTCTGTCGACATCGGCAAAGTCGAATTCATAAAACTGTCTGAACATGTTTGTTAACAGGACCTGGTACAATTGTTCCGTTTCCTTGGGGCACCACTCAGGCACGCGCACCTAGGTGAGATTTAAAATCACCAAAGCCACCGCATAGTGTACCCCTTGGTGCAGCACCTGACCTGTGGGCACTAATACCAATCCGTTCCTGGGTCCCTTGGTAGTGGTGGGGCACCCTTCCTTGCGGGCTTTGGCTACCGGAATCGTGGGCAGGCGTCTGCGGGGGTGGGTGATGAGGTCAGTGGCGTTTACTGGGATCTGAGAGTATGGGACTCCGCACGCCCGTGTGCTGACGTCCCACCTCATTCCCCTCCCAGCATCTTGCCAATGCCTTTGGAAAAAGATGGAGATGCCTGTGGGGCAAGCGCGTTCTGAACCCCACATACAGATGTAGATCCCCTCATCTGGTTCCCACCATTTGTCCCAGCAGATTCTCAACCCCGCATGAGTGCCCGTCATAGTCCGATGGGTATTGTTACCCAATCTCTCCCACTCAACCATGGAGTTCTTCATGCTGCTGCTCAACTTGCGTAGCCACCACCAGCGATTCAAATGTACATGTCCCTTGCAGACCCGGCAAATCTTCTTCCCGACGGTGATGCATATTCTGGGTGCAATGATCCGCACCCTGGGGCACATCAGAGATGTCTCTCTGTATGCAAACCCCGTCTAGCTGGAGCATTCAGTAGAGTTCGACCCCAGCCAGCCTGGCCATCTTCCTTCATGGAAGTAGGCAGCAGTTTCTTCAGCGTCCCGCGGGCCGGTTCCATCGATCGCTATGGGGCCTCTGTTGCCAGAGCACCCATAGATCGTGGAGTCCTTGTTGCGGCCCCGATAGGCCCAGCTCCACCCGATTACCACGACCGTGACGAGAATTCCTCTCGTCATCTTTTTGGTTCCTGTAACAAAATTAAACGATATAGCAATGCTCCCGAGAGATTCTGGCATAGGTGAAGGCATGATCGGGTCTTTCGACCTCGATCCAAAACAACACACATACTGGGCAGATTCCAAAACAACTTAACACTACTCACTTTAATATTTACACAACTTAAACTTAAAACTTAAACTTATGTACAGCGCCGCCCGTCCCCGGGCGGCTTGCCTAATCCCTGATTGGACTGCAGCTTGCCGCTCCCTGTGGTGGGGCTGCAGTGACCTGTGGCTTGGGTTCCTCTCAGCCTTTTGCTGTCAACTGGGGACTGCGTTCTGCCAGGGGTTTCCCAAGTCTGCGTTTACTGAAGGTGGGGGAATCGGGCCAGGGCTTCCTTGGCTGGGGCGCCCGAGGCGACCTGCGTGCGGGTGCCTTTGGTGAGGCTCCCGTAGCGAGTGGACCTTTGGGTGGGACCTTGGCTCTCACAGCCCGTGGCTCCTCCATGACTGCCGGCTTCGGCTCCCTTATCTCAGGCTCCGCCCCTTTGGGATTTGGGTCTGTGGCAGACAACGCCTCCTCACCTGTCCCTACAGGTGGAGGATCTCCGCCCCCAATTTCTATCTCCCCCAAACTTGAGTCGAGGGCGGGATCTCCGTCCTCCGACTCCACCTCCTCCAGAATCGTACCAAGGGCGTGGCCCAGCTGTTGGTGCTCCTCGGCTCCGATAGCGTTCGGATCAGGGGGAGGGCCTTGATCTTTGGACTCCTCCTCGTCCGAGTCCCAGGCCATTGGGGAAACCTCCCAGGTGGGCGGGACAGTTTCTCCTTCCAAGCAGGCTACAGTTCCAGCCTGTGTGGTCTGTGACTTTTTGCACGCCTCAGGCTGAAGATTTTCACCCTCAGACCTTGCTTCAGTTGCTGGTTCTTTTGCACCCGGCTTAAACAGTTTGCACTGATTGATGTGATACCATTTAGTGCGCCGGGGCAACTTCACTGCATATACCATGGGGCTGGCCTTGTCTACAATGCTGTAGGGCCCCATGTACAGTGGTTCTAAACTCCGTACTCGGGCATAGTTTCTCACCATGACCTGATCTCCAACTTCCCACTCATGTGCTTTTCGGGGTTCAAGCAGCAATCGGTTGCCCTGATGCTGCCTTCCCATGTTCCCAGCCGATTGCCCATAAATCTGTTTCATGCACTCAAAGAGGGTCCGGGCAAACTTGTCCCGATTTACCTCTTGGAGTTGACCCTCAGTGAGCACCGGGGCTAGTACATGGGTGGGGGTTCGCATGACTCTCCCAGTCATTAATTTGTGCTGGGAGTACCCCGTACTTTTAGACTGGCTAGCCCAGATCCCCATGAGGACTGGGGGCAAGGCCTCCGCCCATTTCTGGGCCGAGTCCCTCATCTCCTTCCTCAGCTTTTCTTTGAGGGTGCGGTTCATGCGTTCCACAATCCCAGATGACTGCGGATTGTGGGCCACATGCCACTTCCCTTCAATGCCTAAGAGCATGAGGGTGTCCTGCATCACTTGGCCAGTGAAATGAGCCCCTTGGTCAGACTCCACAAATCGTGGTAGTCCCCACCACGAGAACACCTCCCGGACCAAGATCCTGGCAGTAACAAGTGCCGTGGCTGTTCGGCATGGGAAGGCTTCTACCCACTTGGTGAACACATCCACCAGGACGAGGCAGTACTTAAAACCTCCCTGGGCGGTGGGCAGTGGCCCGATGTAATCGAGCTGTATCGACTGCCATGGTCCCTCTACTCTCCTGATGTGTCCCAAAGGCACCTTCCTTTTCTGGGGGTCTGGGTTGTTTGCAGCGCACACTAGGCAATTGGTGCAGAACTCGCGGACATCGTCCCGAAGTCCTGGCCACCACCCCGGCTGTTCCACCCGTTGCCAGGTGACCTCAGGCCCGGGGTGTCCTGCTCCTGGACCCTCATGGGCCAGTTGAAGGAATTCCCTCCGGTGCTGCTGCGGCACAACACACTGTTCCTCTCGGAACAGCATGCCTTCCTTGATGGAGAGGGCTGCTGTACCGTATGGACCCTCTACTTCCTTGCCCTCAGTGATGGGATTGAGGACTGTTTTTAGGGCGGGATCTAGGGTTTGGACGGTCTTAAGGTCTGGGGGCAGTGTTACCCCTGTGGTTCCCTGAGTCCCATCCCTGCCTCGGATTACTGCCATGGGTTTGGACCCATAGGGATCCCAGAAAGTGCTGGTGCGGGCACCCTCCCTGGCTAGCATGTCCGCTTGCTGATTACCCTCGCCGCGGGGCTCCGTGGAGGAATGGGCCTTTACCTTGTGGATAAAGACTTCCCCTTTCTCTCCCACCGCAGCCAAGATCTTTTCTAACAGGGGCTATATGGTTAAGTTTTGCCCGTCCGCAGAGGTATATCCACGGCGGGACCAGATGGCTAGGTACTCCGTACATGAGTTGCATGTGAACATGCTGTCCGAGCAAATTGTGTATGGGGTGGGGAAGATCTCGGGGTGTGTAACGACGTACACTACCGCAGACATTTAAGCCTGCTGGACGCTCATGGTGCTGGGGAGCTTAATCATCAGGGCAATGTTTGCAGCGGGGTCATAAACTCCACACCCTGTGAGTTGTTCGCCAGCGGATACCGTGCTGGAACCGTCTACATAGATCTCGCGGCCCGTGGGATGTATCCCGGCCCGTAAACCTACGTCCACCTCCCATATCCCTTCTACGGAACACCGATGGGCTGTTCCGGGATACACCATGTTGGCCGCGAGCTTGGGCTCGCAGAGACCCTTTACCTTCAGCTCCATCTGTGAAAGGAGGAGGGTCCAGCGCGCAATGCATGCACTGCTTACTGTCCCATCCTTAATCCTTCCATCTAGAAGCATTCGGGTAGGTGTGTGATGTGTGAGGAGAGTGATGGGAGAGGTGCCTGTGAAGACCAGAGACCTTTTCACAGCTCAATGCGTGGCCAGAAGATGCTGCTCACAATTGGAAAAACTCCTTTCCACATCAGTGAGCACCCTGGAGGAATAGACCACTGGCCTCAGCTTGCCGTGTCGCTCTTGAAGCAGCGCAGCGCTCAAGCTATCCCCGCTACGCGCTACCTCCAGGAAAAACTCCTCTCCCCCATCTATGGCCCCCCAGGGCTGGTGTGGTCTGCAAGTCTCTCTTGAGTTTCTCAAATGCTGCCTGGCAACCCTCATCCCAGGACCACTCCACTCCCTTGTGTAGGAGTCGGAGCAGCGGGGCGGCTGTGGCTGCATAGTCCTCAATGAAGTCTCTGCAATACCCAGTCAGTCCCAGAAAGGACCTCACACCTGTTACCGTGGTGGGGATCGGTAGTTCTTGCACCGATTCCCGTCTGGCTTTATCTATGGCTCTTTCACCTGCACGGATGGTCAGACCCAAGAATTTTACTTCCTGCTGGCCGATCCGTGCCTCCTTCGGGTTCACCTTAAAACCCTTTCTGCCTAACAGCTCCAACAACTCGGCCAATAGTGGGCCATGCTCCTCTCTGGAATCCATGAACAGGAGCAGATCGTCCACATATTGCACTAGTTGGTTGGGCTTTCTGAACTCCTTTAAACTCCCTGCCATGCATTGATGAAAAATACTGGGGCTGTTGTGGAAACCCTGTGGCAAGCAATTCCAGGTGTACTGTTGCCCTTTAAAGGTAAAGGCAAACTTGTACTGATCCTCCCTCCTTAAAGGGATGGACCAAAACCCGTTGGAAATATCCAGCACTGTGAAAGTGGTCGCGGATGCTGGGATACTCCTATCAGGTCAGCAACTGCTGCTACCATCGGCGTGCAGGCTGGGATGTTGCTATTGAGGACTCTGTAGTCCACCGTGGCTCTCCAGGAATCGTCCGGCTTCCTCAACGGCCATAACGGAGAGTTTACATGGGTGACTATAGGTTTCAACACGCCCTGCTGCACCAGTGAAGACATTGCTGTCTCCATGTCGGGCTCCGCTTCCCAGGGGAAGTTGTACTGTTTTTGGGGTCGGGCCATGGGATCCCCGTCTACTCTGACCTCAAACCCGGTGACCCTCCCGCAATCGTGCTTGTGCGTGGCAAACGTAGTCAGATTGTCTGACACGAATGCCTGCAGATCTTGTGGGACGCTTGCGATCATGAGCTCAAGGTCGTAGCCCTCTTTTGGCTTCACAGTACACAGGGTCCCTCTTTGTCCTTTCCCTGGGATGACAACTACCTTGCCCGGCTTACCCTTACCCGCTCCCCAAAGACAATGATTTCTTAGATCCACGAGGATCCCGTGTTCTACCAAGAAATCGGACCCGAGGATCCCTTTCCCATTCTCCACTTCCCACTTCATTAGCATACACTTCCACTTGGTGCGGAGTGGTCCTAAATGAACGGAGAGGGGAATGGAAAACGCACCAGCCTGTTCCTTGCCTGTGAAGCCCGACAGAATATATGGAACCCCGGTGGATAGAGGTGAGGCGATAGGGTTATCTGCGTGGATCACGGTGCACGAAGCTCCCGTATCCAACAGATAGGTCTCTTTTACCTCCACCACTTCCATCTCCACGAGGGGTCGCCTCCATACATCATATCGCAGCGCACACAAGTAAATGGGCTGCGCCGGCTCTAGTCATTTGGGCACAGCGGTCGGGGTTTCGGGAATGACAAGACCAGTGGTGACGGCTATCTTCCCCTGCGAAATCATAAGAGACCGCATTGTCTCTAAAATTGATTCAATCGCAGCGGGGTTCATAGCTGCACCAACTCCTTGTGCTGCGACAGGAGCTACGGCTTGGGTTTGGGCTGCTGCTGGGGCGGCGGTCTGGGCTTGGGCTTGGGCTGTGGGAAATTTTCCCTTATTATCCTTCCACGGAATTCTCCAGTCCTTGCGCCAATGTCCATCCTTCCCACACCCGTAGCAATTGAGCTTGGATTGGGCAGGGCGATTCCCCTCCTGATGCCACTCCTTCTTGCTTAGGACTGTGGGTTTTGCCTCATGCACCTTTCCCTTCTGGGGAGGTGTTTCCTGACCTCTACAATTCTTATACGCAACGTTGAGTAGGCGGAGCTCCATCTCCTCCATGACACTGGGGCCTTGGGGATCAAACCAAGATCTGGCTGGGGCCCGTATCTGTGGCAAGCTGTTGGTAACCAAGCAACGGAGCCAATGAACCCACTGTTCGGCGCTCATTGCAACCCGTTCAGGCACACCCAGACAACTGCGTTGATACACTGGCCACAGCC
Source organism: Somniosus microcephalus (assembly GCF_052327205.1). Classification (NCBI taxonomy): domain Eukaryota; kingdom Metazoa; phylum Chordata; class Chondrichthyes; order Squaliformes; family Somniosidae; genus Somniosus; species Somniosus microcephalus. Next base: position 228,197,956 of record NC_140993.1, on the reverse strand, counting down.
TTTCTGCGAAAACCCGTGGGGGTTCTACAGATAGCTGCACGGTCCCTTCCACATGGTCAAACAGACTACCGTCGTCCACTCCCATTACTTCTAAAACTTCCTCCCTGAGATCCACATACCCTTTCCGTCCCCTCTTACTCTCATCTGAGAGGCACTGAAGGATTGTGCAATCCAGGGAGAAGAGCAACATTTTTGCCATGTTCCTGATCGTCACAATCATTAATGGCGGCTGTCTCCTCTATCTCCCTGAAATGAACTGAGGGATCTCCCTTTACTGTGAGTCTTGGGAGGTGGGTCACCATGGATCTTAGTTGTTGGGCACTGTAGGGCACCACGAGCTGATTCAGGTGGGTTCCGTCATCACCGTTTGCGGCGTTGGGACCGAACCTCTGGTGCCGACCAGGACACATTGGTGCCGGTCCCGGCTTTGCTACCAGTGGCTGTTCTTCCTCACATTCCACCTCGGCTACCTCCTCTTTTACCACCCCCTGTTTTTCCAGCCAAGCCTCACTGTAGCTCGGTGGTGCTGAGGGCTCGGTGGCTGGTGCCACAACTACTTTGGCTGGAATCAGCTGTTTCGATTCCTTTTAAAAGTCCATGTGACTGGCTTTCGGGCTGACGAGACACACAATGCCTTTTGCCTTAACCAGGGCCGTTCTTAGGTCCGCTATGGTCTTTTGGCAGGGGCCATGGTCTGTGCTCTCAAACCCATGCTCGAGGGCTAACTTGTAAGCTGCCTTAACCTCCACTACCCTCTCCTCCTGCGCTCTTAGCTGTTGTGCGAGGCGGGTGTTTTTCTCCCGTATCCTCGTTTAATTGATCTTTGCCTCAGTAACCTGGCACTCCAGGTACTCTATCCTAGCCTGATGTTGACTAGCTACCACTTGGCGTTCCTGATTCAGTGCGTGAAGCGCTGTGATTAGTTTTTCCCCACCCATGGCCTTTTCCCCTATCTCTGCTGCCTGGGTTGTGATCCTGACTACATGTGCTGCAACGACTCGGTCCAAGATCTGGACTTGCTTCTTGTAACACATCAGCCACATTGCCTTCTCCACTGACTTCTTATGCTCTTTGCTCTCTGTCCACCTGAGGCTGCGTCCACCGGACACCCATCCAGTAAGAGATCGGAAATCCACTGCTTAGTGAGATTTACCTTGCCAAAGACATAATCCGCTATCCTCTCATCCATACCATTTCGTCCATTCAAACTTGGATCTAGCAGATTGCAATCCTGCTGCCAGAGTCCTGCCGCGGTCGCCATTTTCTGTAAGGGGTTTTAGATCGCAGAGGTTTCTCTCTCTAGAGGCCTCTCTCTCTTGCACAGTGAAACCGTGAGTGGTTCGACCCACTCGCCCCTTAGATTCTGTACTCTGGACATTGGGGCAGGAACTACAATGTAGAGAAAACTCTTATGGACCAAGTTTGATGAAACAAAATGGAATTTTATTGCATAATGTAAAATAAATCAAATGCAAGTAAATAAGAGGGTACATGGGAGGGAAAAACACAAACAAATCATAATGACACAATACTAACTAAGGCAAGTACAGGCATATTGTACTCTACAAAGATCATCATGAAATGGGGAAACACACGGAACATCGAGGGACAACAACTCATGTTAATTATACCCTTAAATGACCACCCCCTTAAACCTATCTAGATCCAATTATGAAGGGCCAGAAACATGCTCACCAGTCCAATGGGAAAAGTATAGAGTTTTGAAGTCTTGTGTTTTGATCCTTTCAGGCGTCCTGTCTCTACATGGTTAGTGGAGCCCCAGCGAGCTGTGCCACATCTCTCTTCTGAGGTGGGGGTTGGGGACGGCTGGACACTGGCTGGCCTGGATGTCGGTGGGGTCGGGGATTGTCTGCTTGACCCCGGTCAGAGGAGCCTCGGGCTGGCCCCCATAGTTTCTTCTGTCGTTTTTTGTTGTCTCTTCTCCCGAGCCGGAGTGGGTCGCTGGCCTCCCGTTTCGTCAATGGCCCGGGGTTGGTCGATGCTCTTCCGATGTTTTACCCCGGGGCGGGACGCCGGCTCGAACCGTCTTCTTCTCCTTCTTCTAGCGATGACACCACCGATACGATGGTAGCACCACGATGGCTGCCCTTTTTTTGCAACCCCCGGGTTCCCCAGATATACTTCTCATGAGAAGCCTTTTTCTCCCGCCCAAATCAGGTTAATCTTTGTTTAACTTTTGGCGGGCTCATCGCACAGCGGGGTAGTTATTATATTTTAAAATGCTTTGGGATGGCCGGTAAAGGGCCATCTCTGGTCTGGAATGACCTTCATTGTTTTTAATGTCCTGGTGATGTCCTTAATGGGTCCTTGATGCTCTTCTCATGAATATGAAACTGTTCCCTTTTGTCTGGTTAAACATTTAGATGGCCTTTATCTACAGGCCGATCTTGACTGGATCTGCATCTAATCTATATATATATGTGGGTGTCTTGTTTCGATCTCTCAGAAACGGCTTCCAGAACTTACTGTGGGCTGAATCCACAAAGCTCTCTGAGGACTGCAGGAACAATTTTAAAGTGTCCCAATAAGTTGGTCACGGGGTCTGGTGGCCATTTTGAATACCCCTTTTTCCTAGGCTTCTTTTAAAACAGTCTTTAAAATCATGGCCTCTTCTGCCATTCGAACCTTTATAATATAAAGTTCAATTTTGCGAATCCTACAATGTGTCCAAACCAGCGAGGATGGCAGCAGTCAGTGCTTGCTTGGCCTCAATCTGAGTCTGCATGGGAGCAGTCAGAGATGGGGTCACAGCAGCCAGTGACCGAATTGCGGCACTAAACATTTGCGTGGCATCCGCCTGTGCTACAGCGAAGTGCTCCACACTCCTTGCCAGTGATTAAATGCATTCGGGCACCCTTCCCACTGCAACCATGAGCTCAGTGTGCATGTCCACCGCCTGGGTGTTCATTTCAGTGTTCAGCCACTCCTCCTCTGCATCCAGTGCAGTAGGACTCGCTGGCATACTCTCCCTCCGGGGAGAAGGCCCCCGAGCTTCCCTACCCCCATCGCATTGCTGCAGCCCACTGGATCCTGGAGCTTCACACTCATCAGATCCTTCTCCCCTACTCCACTCCAGGGCATGCGTGTTCCCTGTGTGGGCATGGGCTTCCTCGGGAGAGGGTGGCGCTGATGCTCCAGCTTCATCTTCCTCCTTGCCTGCAGCTTCACTCCCACTGGCAGCCTGAGGGCCCATCTCCTCAGCTGGTGAATCACCATCTGAAAGCAGGGAGGTACAGGGTGCCAGTAAGGGAGGAATGAGTGCAGTGATTTAATAAGTTGGATTGAAAGTATCAAAGGCTGGTGTTGTGAGGTACAAGTGGAAGGAGAGAGGACAAAATGGTGATGACCTTACCATTGCTGTCCAGAACGGGGTCGGCCTCTCCAGTGGCGATGGGACATGTTCCTCAAGATCGCTGAGGGGTTGCAGCTGAGGCCACCCTCCACCCGTCCATTACTGCTGTCTCCTATTATGAGATAGCTTGGCCGGCAAGAAAAAGGACAGCGTCTGAATAAATATACAGCCATGGTCTTGCCTGATGTGCCTCCCATAGGTGAATTGCCCTTACTGTTTGCAGCCATGGTCTTGCCTGATGTGCCTCCCATAGGTGAATAGCCCTTACTGTAGGCAAAGTGTGGAATGTGCATGTGTGTTTCATGAGAGGGCCATAGGTGTTGGATGAGTGTTGGGCATTGGGGTTTTAAGACCCTCTGGCCATAAAGTGAGGTTGAGATGGAGGGATGGAGAGGTATTGAAAAACAGCCACTCACCCTGATGACCCGAGTGAGGTCGTTGAACTTTTTTCGACACTGAGTATGGGTCCTGGGCACCATGCTCCCAGAGGAGACGCTCTGTGCCACCTCCCTCCACACTCTCTGTAATCACGCGACAAAGGCCTCCTGCCACTCTCTGGGTACAGTATTGGTCTTCTGCGCTCCACCGCGCCAACCAGAGCCTCCAAAGCCCACTCGCTGAAGTGCTGATGACATCATCATTGCTGCTGCATTTAGGGTCTCCAGCAAGCCTTGCTTCTTCTGCAGACTGCCAAGCTTTCTCCGTTTGGTGTGAGAGGGATCTGCAGGAAACATGACAAGCGGGAAGCCCAGATCAGCTCCTCGCTTCGACGAGGTGGACCTGCAGGTATTGGTGGATGGGGTTAGGACCAACGGGGAGGTGCTCTTCCCTTCCTCAGGGAGGAAGAGGCCTCCCAAGCAAACTAAGACAGTGTGGTTGCAGGTGGTTGAGGAGGTCAACTCCTTGGGAGTCACACGACGAACCTGGATTCAGTGCCGGAAAAGATTTCATGACCTTCAGTGCCCTAGAAAAGTGAGTATGAATTTCCCATCAACCTCAAACTGATCCCCATTGCCTTTCCTCACCAGCACTCAGCTTTAGCAATCTCTTCCTCCACATCCCACTTGACACTGACATCCATGCACCCTTACCCATTCCCTCTCTCTCTATGCTCACATTCACATAGCTATTCAACTATGCAGCCCTCACACTCCCTATCACTGTGATGCTATGTAAACAACTGACAACACACAGGGAGAGCCCTTGGTCTTGCCACCTCACTCCATCTTTGTCTCCTTCTAAGTATCTATGCGATGCAATCTGTACACTCACTCCTTCATTCTCACTCAACCTCCACTTGTCTCCCGCTTTGCAGGAAAAGAAAGATCACAACAAAAGAGTGCGAGTGAGGACAGGAGGAGGGACAGCCTCAATAGTCCACCTGACCCCCTGGGAGGAGGCCGTCCTGGAAGTCATGGGCATTGAGGATAATTTGCGCGTGGGGGACGGGCAGACGGGTGCAACACAGCAAGGTGGTAACAGAAAAGTTTCCCATTTCTCTCTTTGACATTGCATGAGTCACTGATAATGATTGTGAAGCTCTAACAGACGGACTTATGAGCATCTGCAACAAGCAATGTGCATGTAGCCTTGGCATCACATCTCTGACTCTTTCCATTACTCCCCCACATGACCACCACAAGCATCCGTCCCCCCTAGCCAGGAAGAAGAGGCTGAGCAGCCAGACTCCTCAGAGGAAGCTGCAACTTGTGAGGGCACAGCGTCACCAAAAATCTGCGTACCCAGCACCAGCGCAGACACTCACACCTTGGTGGGACCTTCGGGACATAGAGTAGTGTTGTCACCTGGTGTATCACAGCTCACAAGTGAGCATCAGCAGATTCTGGACACAGGGACAGCAGTGGAGAGTTCTAGTCAGAGGCTGCAGGACTCTGCCAGCTTGGATCAGCAGCATGTTGACCCTCTGCCTCTGGGTCCATCCATGAGATCAGCGGTGATGTAACTCCAGGCACGGATGCAGGAGTCTCTGGAGGGTTTTATCTCTAGGGTCGCTGCAAGTGTGGAGCGAATGGAGGAGTCCATAGCGAACATGACCAGAGCCTTTGTGGAGTCATTGGCGCATGAGCGCATCACCACGGAAAGGATGGCTACCTCCCTGGAAAGGGGGGCACAGTGGCATAGTGGTTAGCACTGTTGCCTCACAGCGCCAGGGACCCGGGTTCAAATCTGGCCTCGGGCGACTGCCTGTGTGGAGTTTGCACATTCTCCCTGTGCCTGCGTGGGTTTCCTCCAGGTGCTCTGGTTTCCTCCCACGGTCCAAAGATGTGCGGGTTAGTTTGATTTGGCTATGATAAATTGACCCTTAGTGCTAGGGGATTAAATACGTAGGGTTACGGGGATAGGGTGGGATATGTGTCGGTGCAGGCTCGATGGGCCGAAATGGCCTCTATCTGCACTGTGGGGATTCTGTGATTCTGTGATGGCTACCATAGAGGAGAAGATGGCTGTGGTAGAGGAGAGGATGGCTACTGCCATGGAGGAGCTTAGTCGCCAGGGTATAGAAAACATGGTCATTGTTCTGAATAGAATGACATCTCCTGAGGAGCGATGGGCATCTATTGAATAGAGAAACCAGACCTTCATGGAAGTCCTTCTGAGTAGAACTGCCATTGCAGATATGGGTCCCCATGCTTTCCAGCCACATGCAGGCGCAGAGGGCGACCTGACCCATGAGAAGGAGGTTGGTGGCAGACCTCAAGGAAGTGGGGTCTCCTCTCCAAGCACTCACACTTCCATGCCACTGCAGAGTCCACACCCAAGTGAGATAAATGTCTCAAACCCTGCACAGCCGCAGGAGCAGCAGACTGTTGACAAGCCCTCACAGGCTCGCAACTCCAGAGGACGCCCGCCAAAGGTGTCGAGACAGGAGCAGCAGCAAAGTGAGCAAGGAGCCTTCACATCTGCTGAAGCCACAGGGGAGGCACCACATAGGAGCACGCGTAAGAGGGAAATTCTGCACAAATAGTCACAAGGGTAGTCACTTGGGTGCAATTCTGTGTTTACTGTAAAAATGCCATCATGTCGTAATTGTACATAAAAATTCTGATGGCAAATTTTGCAGTTGTGGTGTCTGCCATTTTGCTATTGGGACTTCCACATTGAGGGCTTAGGAATACTTGCAACTGTCAGTATGGTGGTCAGAGTGATAGGAATCCTCTGGTTCTTGGCCATTGTCAATGCTCTGGTAAGAAACTGCGAGGCAAAAGTGTTTGATTGACTGGGCTAAGCAAATCTGGCCAGGATGAATGCATTCCTTGCATCCCGGGCAGCAATGTTATCGCGTAATGCTGACGCTGGTTGATGGGCATCTGCAGGATGTGCATTTTCGCACCCCTCCTCCTCCTCCTCTTCATCCTCCTCCTCATCTGAGAAGGATATCTGAGGAGCCACATGGTCCTCAGGAATCTGCAAGCCACGATGCTATGCCATGTTGTGAATTTCACAGCAAACTACGACGATTCTGGAGACCCTGGCTGCTGAGTACTGCAGGGCTCCACCTGATCTATCCAGGCATCTGAAGCGCATCTTCAACAAACTGATGGTTTGCTCAATTATGGCTCTGGTGGATATGTGGCTGGAGTTGTAGCTCTCCTCAGCTTCGTTGGATGGTCTCCTCAACGGCACCATTAGCCACATCCTCAGGGGATAGCCCTTGTCTCCAAGTAGCCATCCGTTATGTTGGTCTGGCGGCCTGAATAGCGGAGGCACACTAGACTGGCACAGTATGAAGGAGTCATGGCAACTGCCAGGGTACTTGGCACAAACATGCAAAATTTCCTTCTTGTGGTCACAAACCAACTGAACGTTAAGGGAGTGCAAGCCCTTGCAGTTGACAAAAATACCTGGATTGCGATAGGGTGCCTTAAGTGCCACATGTGTGCAGTCAACAATGCCCTGCACCCCTGGAAAGCCTGCCAGATGAGCTAATTCAACCGCTCGCGCCATGACACTTGCTCGATCCTTGGTGAAATGGATGTGATTGTGCACGAGGGCAAAGAGGGCATCAGTTACCTGCGTGATGCAAGTGTGTGCGGCCGCCTGAGAGATGCCGCTGATGCCTGCTGCGGTAGCAAGTCAACCATCCATTATACACCCCGTCCGATCTCCCTTTCCATTCAAGGGATGTTGAAAATAAGAGTGATTTAATTGATTCCAATTCTTCTTTCCTATTCACAGATTTTCATCACTTCGCACAATTACAGTCTTTGGATTGCCATTCCTTTACAAATGGAAAATTTGAGCCAATTACCTACAAGAGATTTGTGCATAATTTACCTACATTAAGTGTAAAGCCCAATGTGCGGCACTAGTGTGTAAAAGAGAGGTATGACACAGGATGTGTGATGGACTGGAAATGTGCACTAACGTACTAATTTCCGAATATCTCTCGTGGCTCTGCTCATGGTGAGTCAGTAGTTTGGCTGTTACAAAGCGAAGAGAGCTGAGAGGAGGAAACTGGAGTGAACCACTCACTTTCAGTGGAAGAAATTGAAAACAAAATTGTGAATGAGTTTTGAAAGAGCATGTTGAATGATTTAATTGGTTCAGTTTCTATAATTTTGTTTTCCTCATACCATATATTTACAGTATTTTTTTCTTTTTTACAGATAGAGTGTGATGCTGGGTCATAATGCCTGGAGTGTGACAGATTGGAGGTGAGTAAATGTATCATTTTTAATATATTACTAGTGCATGTCCTGTAGTGTTACTCATGGTTAAGGTGGATAATATCTGCTTTATAAGCACTAGAATGTAATGAGCAAGGGAAAGAATTTTAACACAGCCTACCCAGCAGGAGTGGGTGTGGGTGTCTTTAAAATGGAGTGTTCAGCCTTACCATCCAGTTCTTGTTGGAAACCTGCTGGTCACCATTTTAACTGCTCACTGCAGTTAGATGGCTGAGGTGCCCACCTGAGAATTGGATGCAAATTGGGGTCCCAATTGAATATTAACCAGGGCCTGAGCATGGAAGTTGCAGCGACTTTCCCACCAGGTGAAGGCAGCTCAGCAGATGTCATGAGGGCGAAGAAGCCCTCTAAGGTAAGGGGAAGAGCTCCCCCGGCTCCTGTGAGGAAAGTTGCGGTCTTCCCCGCCCGTCTCAAACATTAGATCCTTCTGAAATTCTCTCTCAGTGACTTACATAGAGTTCCAGCGACCATTCCTTCGGCTCCAGCCACGGGCCTCCTGCTGGCCTAAATTATGCTCTCTCCTGTTGGTCAGCTGCCACTTCCTACCTGTTTTGAGCAGGCAACTCATGGGGGGGGCGGGGCCGGCGGGGGCGGGATGGGCATTCAGATGAGCCCCAGGAATTAAAATCACTCGGGCCTCACGCTGCCGAGGTGAGGGGTGGTGGGGAGGTTGGGGGGGTTGGTGCTCACCTTAGCCCCTGTCCCGCTGTGGGTTAAAATCTGGCCTATTAGATCCAACATCTTTTCCCTAACCTCTCAAGCTCTATTTATGAAACGCATATGGGATCTTGGGGTTCATAAATAGAGATATTGGGCTGGATTTTGTCAGGCCCGAGGATGCGGGTTTGGAGGTGTGTAAGGTGTTAAAATTGCAAAAAAAAGGCGAGCGGCTCCACTCCTGCCTCCAACCCCACTCTGAGCAATTTTCAGACCCCGTTTTGATCCCGTCTCCAAGAGGCGGGATAGGCCATTAAGACCCTTAACAAGCACTTAATTGCCTCTATAATGCCATTTTGAGAGGCCTGTCTAAGTTTAACACATTTCCCCTGTGCTGCACGTCTCCTCTGGAACACGCCAGTTAATCCTGGTGGGCTCACAAGTGGATGGCTTACTAACAGTTGCAGCTCAACATGACTGAGCAGCAGTGCCAAAGGAGGCTCAGACTTTCACGAGAGGCAGTGGGTGACATCTGCGTAATGTTGCAGCAAGACCTGGAGCCCAGAGGAGCGGGTGGACACCCCTTACCAGTGGCCAGCAAAGTCACCACCGCACTCAACTCTTTTGCTTCAGGATCATTCCAGGGATCAACAGCAGACATCAGCGGCATCTCCCAGGTGGCCACACTTACTTGCATCACGCAGGTAACCGATGCCCTCTTTGCCAACGCGCACAATTACATCAACTTCTCCAAGGATCAAGCAAGTTTAATGGCGCGTGCAGTTGGATTTGCTAATCTGGCAGGCTTTCCAAGGGTGCAGGGTGTTGTTGACTGCACACATGTGGCCCTTAAGGCACCCCATCATAATCCAGGTATTTTTTCAACCGCAAGGGCTTCCACTCCCTCAACGTGCAGCTGGTGTGTAACCACAATAAAGAAATTTAGCATGTTTGCGCCAAGTACCCTGGCAGTTGCCATGACTCTTTCATCCTGCGACAATCTGGTGTGCTTCTGCTCTTCAGTCCTGCGGACCAACTTTGCGGATGGCTACTTGGTCACAAGGGCTATCCCTGAAGACTTGGCTAATGACGCCATTGAGGAGGCCATCCAACGAAGCTGAGGAGCGCTACAACTCCAGCCACATTTCCACCAGATCCATCATCGAGCTGAAGATGCGATTCAGATGCCTTGATAGATCAGCTGGAGCCCTGCAATACTCAGCAGCCAGGGTCTCCAGAATCGTCGTGGTCTGCTGTGCACTTCACAACATGGTACAGCATCGTGGCTTGCAGCTGCCTGAGGAACAAGTGGGTCATCGCTTTGCCTTATAGGATGGGGATGAGGGGGAGGAGGAGAGTGACAACGAACAGCTTGCGGAGGTGCATCAACCAGTGGCAGCAGGACTTGAGCACATTGCTGCCCGGGATGCAAGGGATGCATTCATCTTGGACAGATTTGCTTAGCCTGCCCAATCAAATGTAAAGGGCTTTCCTCGAGAGATTTCCCTGAGGTTTCTCGCTCTAGAGGCCTCTCTCTCTTGCACAGTAAACCTTGAGTGGTTCGACCCACTCGCCCTTTAGATTCTATACTCTGGTCTTAGGTGCAGGAACTACAATGTAGAGAAAACTCTTGTAGACCAAGTTTGATGCAACAAAATGAAATTTTATTGCATAAGGAAAAATATCAAATCAAATGCAAGCAGATAAGAGAGTACATGGGAGGGAAAAATACACACACAAATCATAACGACACAGTACTAACTAAAGCAAATACAGGCATCTTATACTCTACAAAGATCATTATGAAATAAGGAAACACACGGAACATCGGGGGACAACAACTCATGTTAATTGTACCCTTAAATCCACCCACTTATTAAACCTATCTAGATCTGATTGTGAAGGGCCAGAAACATGCTCACCAATACCATTAGGAAGTGCAAGGTTTTGAAAGCGAGTCTGTGATTTGGTCCTTTCAGGCGTTTCGTCTCCACGTGGATCATGGAGCCCCTGCGAGCTGCGCCACACCTTTCTCCTGAGGTGGGGGTCGGGGCGGCTGGACACCGGTGGGCCTGGATGTCGGCGGGGCCGAGGATCATCGGCTTGATCCTGGTCAGAGGGACCTTGGGCTGGCTCCCATCACTTCTACAGTTTCCTTTTCTCTCTTCTCCCGAGCCGAGGTGGCTGGAAGTTTTCTTCTCTTGGGGTTTTTATTTTTTTGTCTCGTCTCCCAAGTTGGGTCGATGGCCTCTCGTTCTGGCAATGGCCCGGGGATGGTCGATGATCTCCCGATGTGTTTCCCCGGGGCGGGATGCCGGCTTCGAGACGGCCTTCTCGATGTTGGCTTTCTTCTTCCTCCTACGAGTGCCTGCTTCTTCTTCTGAGTGTGTCTTCAGTCTGAGCTCAAGCTGCAAGCCTGCCCGCTGTAGGGGGTATCTCTTGCTCGTTCTGGTCTCCTGCCAGGCTTTGTGCAATAATTACCCTTGAGTGGTTCGACCCACTCTCCCCTACGGTTCTAGACCTTGGACTTAGATGCAGAGAACTGTAGTGCAGAGAAAGGACTCAATAGACCAGGTTGAATAGCACGAAATGGATGCTTTTATTTTTAAACAGTTTGAAGCATTACAAAATACATGTCATAGGCACAGATTAAAGTAACTACAATCATGCACAAATTTATGAACTTGACTCTATGGAAATGGGGAACACACGGCATGTCGTAAAAGGGGAAACACATTACGATTTAACCTTACTCCCTCCCCTAAATACCTAAACTAAGTTTCGATTTGAGGAACTCGGGATCATGCTCACCACTATCAGAATCGCAAAAAGGGGTTCGCAATCTTTTAGCACAGCTTTCCGTCGTCACGTGGATCTGGAAACTTCTGGCGCAGTCGATATTCTCTCTCTCTCTCTCTCTCTCTCTCTCTCTCTCGAGGCGGCGGGGTAGACACAGCCTCGATGAGCGCTCGTCAAGGTTGAGATCCACTAGTTTCAATTTGGGTTCATGGAGCAGTCCCTGCCACCAATGTGATATTGAAGAAATGGATGCACGTGTCGAGGCCTTGCCTGGCTAGGCTCGGAATGTCCTTTTTATCCGACCTGGATCGTCGGTTTTTCCCAAGGGTGTCTTCTCCTTCAGCCTTGGTCGTGGATGATCTCCCGACAACAGCACCCGGGCCACCCTCGTCGTCTTCCCGTCGTGGCCGAGCCTTGTCTGGCTGAACACCGATCGTGTCCCGAAATCGAAGTGCTGCCTTGCACTGAAAAGTCCGTCCGAAGCGTCCTCGAAAAGAAGAAACGTCTTGGTCGAATTCCGAAGAAGTGAAACGTGAACTTGATCCTGGATCTGTGTAACCATAACCGTTTTTTTGATGGACTTTCAATCCATAGTTATACCCTTTTGGGACAGTCTTATCTCCCGCCAAATCATAGTCCAGTCTTTGTAAGATTTTGGCGGGCAGAAATCTCTGCAGGGGCGCTTTGTCTTGTAACGGGAGCCGGTGATAACTTAACTGGCCTTCCTGGCCGATAATGTCTTTTAATGTCTTTTACATTGTCACCGTGACTCGGTTCGCATATTGATCGGTCTGGAGATTTCCCTTGATGGCTGTTAAACGGTTTCTCCTTTGTACATTAAATGGGTATAAGTGTTCATGCATTGTCCGCCCATATCTTGATGGGCCCCATCCTGTTTGCCTGAAACTGTCCTGTACTTAGAATCCATTGAATATGTATGCTGTTTCCCTGAGTTTCGGTTTCCCGATACTGGCTTTCGCGGGCTTACTGTCTTCAATCCACAAGCCTGTCTGGCTTGCAGTAACAGAAATCAAATGGTCCAGAAACTGATCACGAGGCCCGGCGGCCATTTTGTATGCCCTTTTATCAAAGGTTTTTCTGTGCAAGCTTACTTTGGTCAATAAACTGTCTTATTATATCATGTTTTCTTGCGTGATTATTTCTGAAAATTTCGAATCTTACAGGCCCCCCTGTGATACTGATAGCTTGCTAGAGGTATCAATGATCCTTGGTGAGCAAATTTCCCCTGATTCCCCACATCCAAACATTCCTGGCACTTAACTATCTATGACCCTCACGACACATGCAGTTCCCATTTCCGAAAAAAACGAAAATTACCTTGTGCACATTTGGACAATCATAGGCAGCGCTTCTTAAACTATAACACATTCATCTGTCAGATGTGCAGGGTTTGATACCCTCTTGCACCACCTGCATACACCTTTTATTAATCCAAAAACTTAAGAACGACTAATAACATAACAATATTCATATGCTTAAAACAAAAACACGCAAATGGCCAAAATCTAAAAATGGAGGGACGCTTAACCTTCAATATTAGCAACTTAAAGTGGGGTGTCTTCTTCCCCCATTCGCACATAGCATTCTCTCCATTCTCCTGTGTTCTCGTGCCTCTGGAGGCGTTTGCCTCTTTTGCAATGCATGAATAGCAAAAATGTCACAATTAAAACCTGACACACTACTAGGATGTGGGATGCTATTCTAATCCAGGCCGGGACCTCTATGTTAGTGAACAAGTCCCACCATGGTGGGATGACTATGCCCAATATGTCTTTTCCTATCTCTAAAGTCTTCTGCTCCAGTGTGTAAAAATGTTTCTGTGAAACTATAACGGCTTTTAAAATCTTGGTGAGGTGTTCGGGAAGAGGGGGAATGACATACCCAAAATGCGCGACGAATCGTTGCAAGTCCGTGAAATTCTCTTTGACAGTAAGGTGAACGGTGGAGGGTGCAGGAATGGGGACAATTCGTTGTTGTGCCACTTGAACCTCGGCCCTGGGTTTGAAACAGAAACTGCTATCACTGATCGAACACCACTCATGTTGTCCGTAGCGGTAGTGAGGCACTGCAGTGGTGACGCAGTATGTCCCACCCCCGATATATGCTACCTGCGGGGGCACATGGTCCTCTGCCATTGCCTCCATGGTGCAATTTATCGGCTTTGTGCTAGCGGTTCTGAACCCGCACTGTGGTTTCAAAAAGGCATTCAAGTGCTGGGGACACAGGATGATGTGTGCTCCCCGGCTCCGACACCCCGAGAGGTCGGTGCCTGTCATCGTATGCTCCCATCTGATGACGTAAGGCGGGACCACTGCGTAATGAATGTGTGCGCCCCCCTGAATGACTCCAATGTTCTCCACCCTGTATACCGGGGCGGGCTTTGCTGCGGGACCCAACACCGGCATTCTTACCACTATTCCCATGATAGTATGATTCGAACGTCCGCAGTCCACTGGGACTGGGTACGCTTCTGCAGCTAGTCTGAGCTGGCACGGGCTTAATGCATTCTCAAAAGGGTGGAGCGCTTGCAAGTGCTTGTTGCTGATCCAGGACGGGACCAAACCCTGTTTTAAATCCTCAAGATTACTGCGGACCTCGCCCAGTAACCACGCCCCATATAGCACACAGGCCTCGTTTTGCGCAGCTTGATCGGACGCATTCCGATCCTCCTTAATGAGTGCATTTACCGTTCTCGCGTGTTTCTCCAGCTCAGCTATTATTTCCTTAAAGTGTAGTGTCATGGCCTGGTCCTCATGTAACTCAGAACCCACTACCTTATTTTCGTCTGTCAGTATGTTCCTTAACTGAGCTTTTAGACCGTTGATCTGTGTCTGCAGCTCCACGTTATCTAGAGCGTTGACGACAGATGTCCCGGTATTAAAAGCAGTGAATATGTCATTTACTGTACCCCTTCTTTGCCTCCCGACTCGATCCAAAACTTCTGGTGGTGTGGTGTATAATTTGTCTTTGTCGATGTCGGCAAAGTCAAACTCGTAAAACTGTCTAAACATTCGGGTTAACAGGACCTGGTATAATTGTTCCGTTTCTTTGGGACACCACTCCGGCAATCGTACCTCAGTGAGGTTTAAAATCACTGAGGCCACCGCATAGTGTACCCCTTGGTACAGCACCTGACTGGTGGGTACCAATACTAAACCGTTCCCGGGTCCCTTGGTGGTGGTTGGGCACCCTTCTTTCTGGGCTAGTGCTACCGGAAGCGTGGGCAGGGGCTTGCGTGGGCGGGTGATGAGTTCAGTGGCGTTTACCGGAATAGGGGAGTATGGGGCTCCGCACGCTCGAGTGCTGACATCCCATCTCATCCCCTTTCCTTCATCCTGCCACTGCCTCTGGAAGAAGATGGATACGCCCTTGGGGCAAACGCGTTTTGAACCCCACATACAGACATATATTCCTTCATCTGGTTCCCACCATTTGTCCCAACACACACGTAATTGTCCGTGAGTCCCCGTAATAGTCCGATGGGTATTATTACCCAGTCGCTCCCACTCGACCGTAGAGTTCTTCATGTCCTTTCCCAGCTTTCGCAGCCACCACCATCGCCTTAGTGGTACGTTCCCATTACACATCAGACAGATCCTCTTTCCCACGGTAACGCTGACTCTGGGTGCAAGGATCCTCACCCGAGGGCACGTTAACGAAGTCTCTTGGTAGGCAAAACCGAAATTGCCGGAGTATTCCGTAGAATTCGTCCCCAGCCAACCTGGCCATCTCCCCTGGTGGAAGTAGGTGGCGGTTTCCTCAACCTCTCGCTCCCCTGTCCCATCCGTTGTGATGGGGGCCGTGTCCCCGGAACACCCGAAGATGATGACGTCCTTGTTGCGGCCTCGGTAGGCCCACCCGCACCCGATCGCCACGAACATGATGAGAATCTTTTTCATCATATCCCAGGTTTCTGTAACCAATAAAATGATGTAGCCAGGCTCCCAATAGGTGCTGGCCTAATTAAATGGACGCGCGGGTTCCTGGACCCCGCTCCCAAACAAGCACACATACCGGGCAGACTTCAAAATTGTACTCTTAACATTTCTTAACACCGTAAACTTTATATTCCTTAAACTATCATCATAATTACCTAACTTAACTTATGCACAGCGCCGCCCTCCGCCGGGCGGCCTACTGAATTCCTGTGAGGGCTGCAGCGTGCCACACCCTGTGGTGGGGCTGCACTGGCCTTCGGCTTTGATCCCCCGCAGCCTGTCGCTGTTGAACGGGAACCATGCCTTTCTGGGGCTGCTCTAAACCGAGGTTGGGAAAAATGGGGAGAATCTGGCCAAAACTTTCTGGGCTGGGGCGCTCGAGTCGACCTACGAGGGGCTGCTTTGGGTAAGGCTCCCGGGGCTGATGGACCGGGGGTTGGGACTGTCACCGTCACAGCCTGTGGTTCCACCACAGCTGCCGGCTCCAGCTCCCCTCCCTCAGGCTCCGCCCCCCCGGGGCCGGGATTTGTGGCTTCCGACTCCACCTCACCTGTCCCTACAGGTAGTGAGTCTCCGCCCCCATTCCCTACCTCCCCCAAGCTTGAGTCGAGGGCGGGATCGTCGTCCTCTGACTCTTCCTCCTCCGTGATTGGGCCGAAGGCGAGGTCGAGCTGTTCGGGCTCTTCCTCGTCCGAATCCCAAATTAGAGGGGAGACCTCCCACTCCGATGGGGTGGCCCCTCCCTTCACGCAGGCTACTGTTCCAGCCTGTGTGGTCTGTGACTCTGTTACAGGCTGAGGATTTTTGTTCTCAAACCTGGTCCCTTTTGTTGGCCCTTGTGCACCCGATTTAAACAGTTTACACTGGTTAATGTGAAACCATTTGGTACGTCGGGGCACCTTCACTGCATAAACCATGGGGCTGGCCTTGTCTACAATGCTGTAAGGCCCCATGTACAATGGTTCAAAACTCCCTACCCTGGCGTAGTTTCGGACCATGACCTGGTCTCCGACTACCCACTCTTGTTGCTTACGAGGTTCCAGTAACAGTCGATTTCCCTGGTGCTGTCTTCCCATGTTCGCAGCCGTCTGCCCATAAATCTGTTTCAGGCGCTCCAAAAGGGTTTGGACGAGTTTGTCTCGCTTCACCTCTCGGAGCTGGCCCTCAGTGAGCACCGGGGCTAGTACATGGGTGGGTGTTCGCATAATCCTTCCAGTCATTAATTCGTGCGGGGAATACCCTGTACTTTTGGACTGGCTGGCTCGGATCCCCATGAGGACTAAAGGCAGGACCTCCGCCCATTTCTGGGGTGAGCCCACTGTCTCTTTCCTCAGCTTTTCCTTGAGGGTCCGATTCATGCGTTCAACAATCCCGGATGACTGGGGATTGTATGCTACGTGCCACTTCCCCTCAATGCCCAAGAGCGTGAGGGCGTTCTGCATTACTTGACTGGTGAACTGACTCCCTTGGTCGGACTCTACAAAACGGGGGAGTCCCCACCGTGAGAACACTTCCCGAATCAAGATCTTAGCAGTGCCCAGTGCCGTAGCTGTTCTGCACGGGAAAACTTCCACCCATTTGGTGAACACATCTACCAGGACAAGGCAGTACTTATATCCTCCCTGGGCGGCGGGCAGGGGCCCTATGTAGTTGACCTGAATCGACTGCCATGGTGCCTCTATCCTCCTGATGTGCCCCATGGGCACCTTCCTTTTGTGGGGGTCTGGGTTGTTTGCAGCGCACACAAGACAGCTTGTGCAGAATTCGCGGTCATCGTCCCGAATCCCGGCCACCATCCTGCCTGCTCTACCCGCTGCCAGGTAACCTCAGGCCCGGGGTGTCCCGCCCCTGGACCCTCGTGGGCCAGTTGCAGGAATTCCCTCCGGTGCTGCTGCGGCACAACCCACTGCTCCTCTCAGAACAGCATGCCTTCTTTGACTGAGAGGGCTGCCGTACTGTACGGACCCTCTACCTGCTTGCCTTCTGTGATGGCTTTTAGGACTGTTTTTAGGGCGGGATCCAGGGTTTGGACGGTCTTTAGGTCTGGGGGCGGTGTCACCCCTGTGTTCCCTGGATTCCCTCCCTGCCTTGGATCGCCGCCACGGGTCCGGGTCCATAGGGGTCCCAGAGAATGCCGTTGCGGGCACCCTCCCTGGCTAGCGCATCCGCCTGCTGGTTGCCCTGACTGCGGGGTTCTGTGGTGGAATGAGCCTTCACCTTATGGATGAACACCTCCCCTTCCTCTCCCACAGCTGCCAGGATCTTTTCCAGCAAGGGCTTAACTGTTAAAGGCCGCCCGTCCGCGGAGGTATATCCGCGGCGGGACCAGATGGCGAGGTACTCCGTACACGAATTGCATGTGAACATGCTGTCTGAGCAAATCGTGTATGGGGTTGGGAAAATCTCGGGTGGGTAACCACGTACGCCACCGCGGACAGTTCAGCCTGCTGTGCGCTCATAGTGCTGGGGAGCTTAATTGCCAGGGCAATGTTTGCCGCAGGGTCATAAACTCCACACCCTGTGAGTCGTTCGCCAGCAGATACAGTGCTAGAACCGTCTACGTAGATTTCGCGGCCTGTGGGGTGTATCCCGGCCCGTAAACCTATGTTGACCTCCCATACCCCTTCTACGGAACACCGATGGGCTGTTCCGGGATATACCATGTTGGCTGCGAGCTTTGGCTTGCAGAGGCCTTTAACTTTGAGATCCAGCTGGGAAAGGAGGAGGGTCCAGCGCGCAATCCGAGCGCTGCTTATGGTCCCATCCTTAATCCTTCCATCCAGAAGCATCTTTGTGGGGGTGTGATGGGTGAGGAGCGTGATGGGAGAGGTTCCTGTGAAGATCACTGATCTGTTCACAGCCCAATGCGTGGCCAGGAGATGCCGTTCGCAATTGGAGAAACTCCTCTCTACATCCGTGAGCACCCTGGAGGAATAAACTACCGGTCTCAGCTTGCCGTGCCGCTCCTGGAGCAACACGGCGCTCAGGCTGTCCACACTAGCGGCTACCTCCAGGAAGAACTCCTCTCCCCCATCTATGGCCTCTAGGGCTGGCGCGGTCTGCAGATCTCTTTTCAACTTCTCGAATGCTGCCTGGCACCCCTCATCCCAAGACCACTCGACTCCCTTGTGTAAGAGTCGGAGTAGCGGGGCTGCTATGGCAGCATAGTCCTCGATGAAATCTCTGCAGTACCCGGTCAATCCCAAAAAGGACCTTACACCCGTTACTGTGTTGGGGATCGGCAGATCTTGTACTGATTCCCTTCTGGCCTTATCTATGGCTCTTTCTCCAGCGCGGATGGCCAGACCCAGGAATTTGACTTCCTGCTGGCCGATCTGTGCTTTCTTTGGGTTTACTTTGAAACCCTTCCTTTCTAACAGTTCCAATAATTCGTCTAATAGTGGGCCGTGCTCCTCCCTTGTGTCCGTGAACAGGAGTAGGTCGTCCACATACTGCACTATCTGGTTGGGCTGGCTAAACTCTTTTAAACTCCCCGCCATGCATTGATGGAAAATGCTGGGGCTGTTGTGAAAACCCTGTGGCAAGCAGTTCCAAGTGTACTGTTGCCCTTTGAAAGTAAAGGCAAACTTGTACTGATCCTCCTGCCGCAGCGGAATGGACCAGAAACCGTTCGAGATGTCCATCACCGTGAACATGGTCGTCGATGCTGGAATACTCCCTATTAGGTCTGCAACTGCTGCTACCATGGGCGCGCAGGCTGGGATGTTACTATTGAGGACTCTGTAGTCCACCGTGGCTCTCCACGAATTGTCCGGCTTCTTTACCGGCCATAAGGGGGAGTTTACGTGAGTGGCTATTGGTCTCAATACGCCCTGCTGCACCAATGAAGATATTGCGGTCTCCATGTCGGGTTCTGCCTCCTTGGGGAAATTATATTGCTTTTGGGGTCGGATCATGTTGTCCCCGTCTACGCTGACTTCAAACCCAGTGACTCTCCCACAGTCGTGCTTGTGGGTGGCAAACACGGTCAGATTTTCCGACACACACGCCTGCAAGTCCGTTGGGACGTTCGCAACCATGAGCTCGAGATCGTAACCTCCTGATGGCTTCATGGTGCACAGGGCCCCCTTTTCTTCCCTCCCTGGGATTACGACTACCTTACCTAAACCGCTCTCGGCTCCCCAGAGACAGTGATTTCTCAGGTCCACGAGGATCCCGTGTTCCACCAAGAAATCAGCCCCGAGGATACCTTTTCCACCCCCCTCACTCCACTTCAATAGGATACACGTCCATGTGGTGTGGAGTGCTCCCAAATGAATGGAGAGCGGGATGGAGTACGCGCCAGCCTGTTCTCTGCCTGTGAAACCCGCTACTAAGAATGGAGCCTGGGTGGACAGAGGTGAGGCAAAAGGTCTAGCCGTGTGGATCACGGTACACGAAGCTCCCGTATCCAACAGGTAACTACCCTTTTCCCTTTCCACCTCCATTTCCACCACAGGTCTTCTCCAGGCGTCATAGCGGAGCGGACACAAGTAGACAGGCTGCGCAGGCATCAGTCATTTAGGTGCTTCGGTTGGGGTCTCAGGAGCGATAGGGCTGTTGGCGACCGCTACCTTCCCCTGCGAGGTCATCAGAGACCGCATAGTCTCCAAGATTGATTCAATCGTAGCGGGATCCACAACCGCACCACCTCCTGTTGTTGGGGCAGGGGCTACGGTTGGGTTCTGGGCTGGTGCTGGGGCAACGGTCTGGGCTTGGGCTCGGGCTTGGGCTGCGGCGAACATTCTCTCTCTCATATCCTTCCATGGATTTCTACAGTCCTTGCGCCAATGACCCTCCTTCCCACACCCGTAACAACTGCTGTTGGCTTGGGGAGGGTGATTTCCCTTCTGATGCCATTCCTTTTTAGCAGAAGCTGCGGGCCTTGCCTCATGTACCTTTCCTTTTAAAACAGGCGTTTTCCTACCCTTGTTGTTCCTGTAACTGATCGTGAGCTGATCAAGTAATAGTTCCTCCGTGGAGCGGGCGTTAGTGGGGTCAAACCATGCTTTGGCCTGCTCCCTCCCTATTGGCAAGCAACCTGCTACCAGGCACCGGAGCCAATGAGCCCTTTGTTCATCATTTAGCGCATTCCATTCCGGTCCTCCCGGGCAGCTGCGCCGATACACGGGCCTCAAACTTCTGGCGAAAACCCGTGGGGGTTCTCCCACTAGCTGCACTGTCTTTTCTAAATGGAGGAACGGAGTTCCGTCACCCTCTCCTATAATCTCCAGGGTCTCGTCCCGTAACAACTCATATTCCCTGTGCCCTCTCTTGCTCTCGTCAGGGAGACACTGGAGGAGCGAGCTGTCCAGGGAGAACAGCAGCATCTTAGACTGTTCAGCCCCGTCGCTGTCATTAACTGCTGCGGTCTGCTCCACGTCCCTAAAATGGACGGAGGGATCTCCTGACTCGGAGAGTTTTGGGATGTGACTTATCATTGCCCTCAGCTGTTGTGCGCTGTGGGGCATTATGATCTGATTCACAAGGGGTCTGTCCTCGCCATTGTCTTCATTCGGACCGAGCCTCCGGTGTCGAGTTGGACACATCGGCGCCGGCCCCGACTCTACTATCTGGTGTTGCTCTACCTCAAGAATCTCTTCATCTACCGTCTCCGTTTCCTTCCCCAGAGTCCAAGACTCATCATAAGCAGGAGGCGCAGAGGGTTCGGGGGTTGGTTCCTGAACTATCTCTTGTGGAATCGGTCTTTTGGATTCCTTGGCTAGCAATAGCTGGCTCGCTGGTGGGTTTATGAGACACACCAACCCGTTTGCCTTGGCTAGGGCCGTTCTCAGGTCCTCTTGCTCCCGGCGGCAAGCGCTGTGGTCGGTGCTCTCAGATCTATCCTCAATGGCCATCTTATATGCTGCCCTGGCTCCCAGAAGTTTTTCCTCTTGGGTCTCTATTTGCTTAGCTAGACGGAAACACCTCTCTCTCATTCTACCTTCACAGGCCTTGGCTTCAATGACCTGACATTTTAAATACTCTACCCGGGTTTCGTGGCAGCGAGTTGTGGAGTGGCGTTCCTGATTCAGCGCATTAAGCGATTCAATCAGTTTTTGACCTCCCGCAACCTTTTCCTCTACGTCTGTAAGCAACCCTTTGATCTGGACTGTTTGTGCTGCAACGACTTGGTCCAAAAGCTGGACTTGCTTCTTGTAGCACATCAGCCAGACCGCCTTTTCTACAGATTTCTTATGCTCTTTACCCTCTGTCCACTTGATGGCTGCGTCTAGCGGGCGCCTATCCCTTAATAGGTCAGATATCCATTGTTTTGTGAGGTTGACTTTTCCAAAAACATAATCCGCTATTCTTTCATCCATCACATTTCGTTTATTCAGACCTTGATCTAACACACTACTTTCCTGCTGCCAAGGTCCTGCCGCGGTCGCCATTACTGTAGGGGGTTTCTCTTGCTCATTCTGGTCTCCTGCCAGGCTTTGTGCAATAATTACCCTTGAGTGGTTCGACCCACTCTCCCCTACGGTTCTAGACCTTGGACTTAGATGCAGAGAACTGTAGTGCAGAGAAAGGACTCAATAGACCAGGCTGAATAGCACGAAATGGATGCTTTTATTTTTAAACAGTTTGAAGCATTACAAAATACATGACATAGGCATAGATTAAAGTAACTACAATCATGCACAAATTTATGAACTTGACTCTATGGAAATGGGGAACACACGGCATGTCGTAAAAGGGGAAACACATTACGATTTAACCTTACTCCCTCCCCTAAATACCTAAACTAAGTTTCGATTTGAGGAACTCGGGATCATGCTCACCACTATCAGAATCGCAAAAAGGGGTTCGCAATCTTTTAGCACAGCTTTCCGTCGTCACGTGGATCTGGAAACTTCTGGCGCAGTCGATATTCTCTCTCTCTCTCTCTCTCTCTCTCTCTCGAGGCGGCGGGGTAGACACAGCCTCGATGAGCGCTCGTCAAGGTTGAGATCCACTAGTTTCAATTTGGGTTCATGGAGCAGTCCCTGCCACCAATGTGATATTGAAGAAATGGATGCACGTGTCGAGGCCTTGCCTGGCTAGGCTCGGAATGTCCTTTTTATCCGACCTGGATCGTCGGTTTTTCCCAAGGGTGTCTTCTCCTTCAGCCTTGGTCGTGGATGATCTCCCGACAACAGCACCCGGGCCACCCTCGTCGTCTTCCCGTCGTGGCCGAGCCTTGTCTGGCTGAACACCGATCGTGTCCCGAAATCGAAGTGCTGCCTTGCACTGAAAAGTCCGTCCGAAGCGTCCTCGAAAAGAAGAAACGTCTTGGTCGAATTCCGAAGAAGTGAAACGTGAACTTGATCCTGGATCTGTGTAACCATAACCGTTTTTTTGATGGACTTTCAATCCATAGTTATACCCTTTTGGGACAGTCTTATCTCCCGCCAAATCATAGTCCAGTCTTTGTAAGATTTTGGCGGGCAGAAATCTCTGCAGGGGCGCTTTGTCTTGTAACGGGAGCCGATGATAACTTAACTGGCCTTCCTGGCCGATAATGTCTTTTAATGTCTTTTACATTGTCACCGTGACTCGGTTCGCATATTGATCGGTCTGGAGATTTCCCTTGATGGCTGTTAAACGGTTTCTCCTTTGTACATTAAATGGGTATAAGTGTTCATGCATTGTCCGCCCATATCTTGATGGGCCCCATCCTGTTTGCCTGAAACTGTCCTGTACTTAGAATCCATTGAATATGTATGCTGTTTCCCTGAGTTTCGGTTTCCCGATACTGGCTTTCGCGGGCTTACTGTCTTCAATCCACAAGCCTGTCTGGCTTGCAGTAACAGAAATCAAATGGTCCAGAAACTGATCACGAGGCCCGGTGGCCATTTTGTATGCCCTTTTATCAAAGGTTTTTCTGTGCAAGCTTACTTTGGTCAATAAACTGTCTTATTTTATCCTGTTTTCTTGCGTGATTATTGCTGAAAATTTTGAATCTTACACCGCTCTAGCTTTTTTTCCCAACTGCCGAATAGTCTTCCAGATATACTTTTCTTCCAGAAACTTCCGTCTCCTGCCCAAAATCAGGTTAGTCTTTGTTTTATTTTTGGCGGGCTGGGAGCACAGCGGGGTAGTTATTATATTTTAAAATGTTTTAAACAGCCGATAAAGGCCCATCTCTGGTCTGGAATTGCCTTCATTGTTTTTAATGTCCTGCTGATCTCGTTATCTAGTCCTGGGTGCTGTTCTCATGAATATGAAATTGTCCCCTTTTATCTGGGTCAACATTTTAATGGCCTCTGTCTTCAGGTCGATCTTGACTGGATCTGCATCTGCTCCATATGCATACGTGTGGGTCTGGTTTCGTTCTCTCAGAAACGGCTTCCAGAACTTGCTGTAGGTTGAATCCACAAAGCTGTCTGAGGTTGCGCAGGAACCATTTTAAAGTGTCCCAATAAGCTGGTCACATGGTATGGCGTCCATCTTGTATGCCCCTTTTTCTGGGCTTCTTTTAAAACAGTCTTTAAAATCATGGCCTCTTCTGCCATTTGACCCTTACATTAATATAAAGTCCAATTTTGCGAACCCTACACTCCCCCCTGATGGTACTGTATCTTGCTTGAAGCATCATAATTCTGGGTGAGCAAAATTTTCTGACTTTCCACAATCTAACCATCCCCAGTATTTACCTGTCTATGACCCCACGACACATGCATTTCCCATTTCAGAAAATCTAGTGTATATTAAGCATTTATAGATGGCAATACTTTGGAGTTAAAAATCTAACAACTTACTTCCAGGCGTGGAGGGGGGCCTTCTACCCCTACATCACCTAGTGCATACACATTACTTTCTAATAATAACATCACATCTAATAAAACTTCAATAATAAAATAAAGTACATACACGAAAAAAAGTTCAAGATTACATGAATACATATCAAAATAATACAGAGGAGGGAGGGAAAACTTTAACTTTATATAAAGCAGCAAAAATCTAACCGGGTGTCTCTTCTTCTACCCGCACATAATGCTCCCTCCATTTCCCTCTATTCTCGTACTTTTGCGAATGTTTGACCTTTTTACAGTGTACAAACAGTAAATAAACTACAATGACAACCTGGCACACTACAAGAATGTGGGAGGCTATCCTAATCCAGGAAGGGACTTCTATATTAGTGAATAGGTCCCACCATGGTGGGGTCACTATATCCAATATGTCTGCCCCTATCTCTAGTCTTCTGCTCCAGTCTGTAGAAGTGTTTCTGTGAAACAAAAACGGCTTTGAATATCTTGGTGAGTTATTCAGGAAGAGGGGGAACGATATATCCAAAATGTGCAACGAATCGCTCAAGAGCGGTGAAATTCTCTTGCACAGTGATTTGAACAGTGGAAGGTTCAGGAATGGGGACAATTCACTCTTGGGCCACTTGAACTTCTGCCCTGGGCTTGAAACAGAAGCTGCTGTCACTCACCGGACACCAATCGTGCTGTCTATGCTGGTAGTGGGGTGCGGCAGTGGTGACACAGTATGTCCCACCTCCTTTATATGCCACCTGCGGGGGCACATGGCCTTGTGCCATTGCCTCCATGGTGCAATTTATAGGCTTCGCGCCAGCAGTTCTGAACCCGCACTGTGGTTTTAAATGGGCATTCAAGTGCTGGGGACACAGGATGATGTGTTCTCCCTGGCTCCGGCACCCCGAGAGGTCGGTACCCGTCATTCCATGCTCCCATCGAATGACGTAAGGTGGGACCCCCGTGTAGCGAATGTGCGCACCCCCCTGAATGACTCCAATGTTCTCCACCCTGTATACTGGGGCGGGTTTAGCTGACTTTCCCATCACCGGCATTCTTACCACTATACCCATAATGGTGTGATTAGACCGTCCACAGTCCGCTGGGACTGGGTAGGCCTCTGAAGCTAGTTTGAGCTGGCACGGACTCAATGCGTTCTCAAAAGGGTGGAGGGCTGCGAGGTGCTTGTTGCTGATCCAGGAGGGGACTAAAGCTTGCTTTAAATCCTCCAGGTTACTGCGGCCCTTGCCCAGTAACCACGCCCCGTATAGCACACAAGCTTCATTCTGCGCAGCCTGATCGGACGCATTCCGATCCTCCCTGATGAGAGCAGTTACTGCTCTGGCGTGTTTCTCCAGCTCAGCTATAATCTCTTTTAAGTGCAGTGTCATGGCCTGATCCTCATGTAACTCAGAACCCACTACCTTATTCTCATCAGTCAGTATCTTTCTTAACTGTGTTTTTAAACCATTGATCTGGGTTTGCAGCGCCACGTCATCCAGTGTGTTGATGACGGAAGTTCCTGTATTAAAAGCTGTGAAAATATCATTTACTGCACCACATCATTGCCTCCCTATTTTTTCCAAGACCTCATGTGGTGTGGTGTACAATTCGGCTCTGTTGACATCGGCAAAGTCGAATTCGTAAAACTGATAAACATGTTTGTTAACAGGACCTGGTATAATTGCTCCGTTTCCTTGGGGCACCACGCTGGCAATCGTACCTCGGTCAGGTTTAAAATCACCGAAGCCACCACGTAGTGGACCCCTTGGTACAGTACCTGACCTGTGGGTACCAATACCAATCCATTCCCGGGTCCCTTTGTCGTGGTGGGGCACCCTTCCTTGAGGGCTTTCGCCACTGGAACTGTGGGCAGGGGCTTGCGGGGTCGGGTGATGAGCTCAGTGGCGTTTGCTGGTATCTGAGTGTAAGGGACTCCGCACGCCCATGTGCTGACGTCCCACCTCATTCCTTGTCCAGCATCCTGCCACTGTCTTTGAAAAATGATGGAGACGCCTGTGGGGCAAGCGCGCTCTGAACCCCACATACAGATCTAGATCCCCTCATCTGGTTCCCACCATTTGTCCCAACACACACTCAACCCCCCGTGTGTTGCCGTTATTGTCCAATGGGTGTTATTACCCAAACTCTCCCATTCCACCGTCGAATTCTTCATGGTGCTGCTCAACTTGCGCAGCCACCACCAACGGTCCAAAGGTACATCACCGTGACAAACAAGACAAATCTTCTTGCCCACGGTGACGCTGATCCTGGGCGCAATGATCCGCACCCTGGGACACATCAGAGACGTTTCTTTGTATGCAAACCCCGTCTGGCTGGAGTATTTAGTAGAGTTCGACCCCAGCCAGCCTGGCCATCTCCCTTCATGGAAGTAGGCAGCATTCTCTTCAGCGTCCCGTGAGCCGGTTCTGTCAGTCGCGATGGGGCCTCTATTTCCAGAGCACCCGTATATGGTGGAGTCCTTAGTGCGGCTCCGATAGGCCCAGCTGCATCCGATTATTACGAACGTGATGAGGATCCCTCTCATCTTTCTCCTGGTTCCTGCAATAAATCACACAATATAGCCAGGCTCCCGAGAGATTCTGGCTTAGGTGACGGCATGATCAGGTCTTTCGACCTCGATCCAAACCACACATATACTGGGCAGATTTAAAACTACTTAAACTCTAATCATCTTAATATTTACACACCTTAAACTTAAACCTAAACTTATGTACAGCGCCGCCCGTCCCCGGGCGGCTTGCCTAATCCCTGATTGGACTGCAGCTTGCCGCTCCCTGTGGCGGGGCTGCAGTGACCTGTGGCTCGGGATCCCCGCAGCCTTTTGCTGTTAATCGGGGATTGTGTTTTTTCATGGATTTCTGAAATCGGCGTCTACTGGGAGCGGGGGAATCGGGCCAAGGTTTTACAGGCTGAGGCGTTCGAGTCGACCTGCGAAAAGGTACTTTAGGCGTGGCTCCCTTAGCGAGTGGACCTTCGGGTGGGACCTTAGCTCTCACAGCCCATGGCTCTTCCACGACTGTAGGCTTCGGCTCCCTTCCCTCAGGCTCCGCCCCTTTGGGTTTTGGGCTGGCTGCCTTGGCGAGTGGACCTTCGGGTGGGACCTCTGCTCTCACAGCCCGTGGCTCTTCCATGACTGTAGGCTTCGGCTCCCTCCCCTCAGGCTCCGCCCCTTCAGGAATTGGGCCTGTGGCAGACGGCTCCTCCTCACCTATCCCTACAGGTGGAGACTCTCTGCCCCCAATTTCTACCTCCTCCACGCTCGAGTCGAGTGCGGGATCTCCGTCCTCCGACTCCACCTCTTCCAGAATCGTGCCGAGGGCGGGACCTTGTTGTTCGGGCCCCTCCTCATCTGAGTCCCAGGCCATCGGCGAAAGCTCCTCCCAGGTGGGCGGGACCTCTTCTCCTTCCAAGCAGGCTACAACGCCAGCTTGTGTGGTCTGTGACTCATCGCGCGCCTCAGGCTGAGGATCTTTACCCTCAGACCTGGCTTCGGTTGCTGACACTCTTGCACCCGGTTTAAACAGTTTGAACTGATTGATGTGAAACCATTTACAAGCCCTTAGCTGACCCTCTAAACTGCCAGCCCTCGCTGTTAACCTGGCATTCTCCTCCATTAAAGCCAGCTCAACTAACTTAGCCTCCGCAACCTGGCACCGCAGGTATTCCTCCATTTTACAGGAGGTCTCTTCCTGTGCATGTCTTTCTAGAGGACACAGGTCGACAGGCTGCGCTGGCTCTAGTCATTTGGGCTCAGCGGTCGGGGTTTCGTAAGCGACAAGACCGGTGGTGACGGCTACTTTCCCCTGCGAAATCATCAGAGACCGCATTGTCTCTAAAATCGATTCAATCGCAGTGGGATTCATAACTGCACCAGCTCCTTGTGCTGGGGCAGGAGCTACGGCTTGGGTTTGGGCTGGTGCTGGGACGGCGGTCTGGGCTTGGGCTTGGGCTGAGGGAAACCTCCCTTTATTATCCTTCCATGGATTTCTACAGTCCTTGCGCCAATGTCCATCCTTCCCACACCTGTAGCAATTGAGCTTGGCTTGGACAGTGCGATTCCCCTCCTGATGCCACTCCTTCTGACTTGGGGCTGCGGGTTTTGCCTCATGCACCTTTCCCTTCTGGGGAGGTGTTTCCTGACCTCTACAATTCTTGTATGCCACATTACGCTGACGGAGCACCGTCTCCCCCGTGACATCGGGACCTTGGGGATCAAACCAAGATCTGGCTAGGGCCCGTATCTCTGGCAAACTGTTGGTAACCAAACAACGGAGCCAATGAACCCACTGTTCATTGCTCATTAATACCCATTCAGGGATACCCGGACAGCTGCATCGATACACTGGCCACAGCCTTTCTGCGAAAACCCGTGAGGGTTCTCCAGATAACTGCACGGTCCCTTCTACATGGTCGAACGGACTACCTTCGTTCACTCCCATTACTTCTAAAACTTCCTCCCTGAGATCCGCATAGCCTTTCCGTCCCCTCTTACCATCCTCTGAGAGGCACTGAAGGATTGTGGAATCCAGGGAGTAAAGCAACAGTTTGACCTGTTCCTGATCATCACAGTCATTGATTGCTGCTGTTTCCTCTATCTCTCTGAAATGAATCGAGGGATCTCCCTTCACTGTGAGTCGTGTGAGGTGGCTCACCATGGACCTTAATTGCGGGCCAGCGTAGGGCACCACGAGCTGGTTCTGGTGGGGTCCGATACTGCCATCGGCAGCGTTTGGACCGAACCTCTGGTGCCGAGTGGGACATATTGGTGCCGGTCCCGGCATTGCGACCAGTGGTTCTTCCACACAATCCACCTTGGCTCCCTCCTCTTTTTCCGGCCAAGTCTCACTATAGCTCGGCGGTGCTGAGGGCTCGGTGGCTGGTGCCACAATTACCTCAGCTGGAATCGGCTGTTTTGATTCCTTTAAAAAGTCCATGTGACTGGCTTTCGGGCTGTCGAGACACACCATGCCTCTTGCCTTAACCAGGGCCGTTCTTAGGTCCTCTATGGTATTTTGGCAGGGTCCGTGGTCTGTGCTCTCAAACCCGTGCTCGAGGGCCAGCTTGTAAGCTGCCTTAACCCCCACTACTCTCTCCTCCTGCGCTCTTAGCTGTTGTGCGAGGCGTGTGCTTTTCTCCCGTATCCTCATTTCATTAATCTTTGCCTCAGTAACCTGGCACTCCAGGTACTCTATCCTAGCCTGATGTTGACCAGCTACC
Source organism: Somniosus microcephalus (assembly GCF_052327205.1). Lineage (NCBI taxonomy): Eukaryota > Metazoa > Chordata > Chondrichthyes > Squaliformes > Somniosidae > Somniosus > Somniosus microcephalus. The sequence continues at coordinate 228,168,471 of NC_140993.1, read as the reverse complement.
ACTTGGCGTTCCTGATTCAGCGCGTGAAGCGCTGTGATGAGTTTTTCCCCACCCATGGCCTTTTCCTCTATCTCTGCTGCCTGGGTTGTGATCTTGGCTGCCTGTGCTGCAACGACCTGGTCCAAGATCTGGACCTGCTTCTTGTAACACATCAGCCACACTGCCTTTTACACTGCCTTCTTATGCTCTTTGCTCTCTGTCCACCTGATGGCTGCGTCCACCGGACGCCCATCCAGTAAGAGATCGGAAATCCACTGCTTAGTGAGATTTAACTTGCCAAAGACATAATCTGCTATCCTCTCATCCATTGCATTTCGACCATTCAAACTTGGGTCTACTACATTGCAATCCTGCTGCCAGAGTCCTGCCATGGTCGCCATTTTCTGTAAGGGGTTTTCCTCGAGAGATGTCCCTGAGGTTTCTCTCTCTAGTGGCCTCTCTCTCTTGCACAGTAAACCTTGAGTGGTTCGACCCACTCGCCCCTTAGATTCTATACTCTGGACTTAGGCGCAGGAACTACAATGTAGAGAAAACTCTTGTAGACCAAGTTTGATGAAACAAAATGAAATTTTATTGCATAAGGAAAAATATCAAATCAAATGCAAGCAGATAAGGGAGTACATGGGAGGGATAAAACACACACAAATCAAAATGACACAGTACTAACTAAGACAAATACAGGCATCTTATACTCTACAAAGATCATTATGAAATAAGGAAACACACGGAACATCGAGGGACAACAACTCATGTTAATTGTACCCTTTAATCCACCCCCTTATTAAACCTATCTAGATCTGATTGTGAAGGGCCAGAAACATGCTCACCAATCCCACTAGGAAGTGCAAGGTTTTGAAATCGAGTCTGTGATTTGGTCCTTTCAGGCGTTTCGTCTCCACATGGATCGTGGAGCCCCTGCGAGCTGCACCACACCTCTCTCCTGAGGTTGGGGTCAGGGCAGCTGGACACCGGTGGGCCTGGATGTCAGCGGGGTCGAGGATCGTCGGCTCGACCCTGGTCAGATGGGCCTTGGGCTGGCTTCCATCGCTTCTTCAGTTTCCTTTTCTCTCTTCTCCCGAGCCGGGGTGGCTGGAAGGTTTCTTCTCTTGGGGTTTTATTTTTTTGTCTCTTCTCCCAAGTTGGGTCGATGGCCTCTCGTTCCGGCAACGGCCCGGGGATGGTCGATGATCTCCCGATGTGTTTCCCCGGGTGGGACGTCGGCTTCGAGATGGCCTTCTCGATGTTGGCTTTCTTCTTCCTCCTACGAGTGCCTGCTTCTTCTTCTGAGTGTGTCTTCCGTCTGAGCTCAAGCTGCAAGCCTGCCCACTCTAGCTTTTCTTCCCAACTGCCGAAAAGTCTTCCAGATATACTTTTCTTCCAGAAACTTCCGTCTCCCGCCCAAAATCAGTTTAGTCTTTGTTTTATTTTTGGCTGGCTGGGAGCACAGCGGGGTAGTTATTATATTTTAAAATGTCTTAAACGGCTTGTAAAGGCCCATCTCTGGTCTGGAATTACCTTCACTGTTTTTAATGTCCTGCTGATCTCGTTATCTAGTCCTGGGTGCTGTTCTCATGAATATGAAATTGTCCCCTTTTGTCTGGGTCAACATTTTGATGGCCTCTGTCTCCAGGCCGATCTTGACTGCATCTGCATCTAATCCATATGCATACGTGTGGGTCTGGTTTCGTTCTCTCAGAAACGGCTTCCAGAACTTGCTGTAGGTTGAATCCACAAAGCTGTCTGAGGTTGCGCAGGAACCATGTTAAAGTGTCCCAATAAGCTGGTCACATGGTATGGCGGCCATCTTGTATGCCCCTTTTTCTGGGCTTCTTTTAAAACAGTCTTTAAAATCACGGCCTCTTCTGCCATTTGACCCTTATTAATATAAAGTCCAATTTTGCGAATCCTACACAAACACATTTGCCTCACACCTTCTTACCACACCATCGACAATGGGCACTAACCTGTGGCTTCCTATCACTCTGACCACCATACTGAAAATTCCAAGTCGCCGTGAGCCCTCAATGTGCAAGTCCCATTTGCGAAATGACACAGCCCATAACTCGAGCTCCTCTAATGCCCAGATGGGAAGGAAATAGATGGCTCCCATGCTCCTGGTATATGCCTCAGTTGAGGGAATGCTGAGTGAAGGTGGCGAGAGGGGTTTCCCAGGAGGTCACACTGGAGATGGGTGTCAGGCTCCAACCTTCCACAGGTATGGTTAATCCTTATAAAAGTTGCCCCAGACGTGAGACCACTAAGTCCTGCCAGCTGCAAATGATGGCTGATCAAATCTCCTCTTTAATGGTTGACCTGCAGTTGATAGTCTGCAATCCAATAGTGCTCCCGCCAGGTTTCACCATCGTGTTTCCCACCAGGCGTGTTTCATGTGGGAAAAGGCTTAAAATTGCAAGGGCCTTTTAAAATAGGATTATAGAGGCTATTTAATGCTTGTTAAGGGCTTTAATGACCAGTCCCGCCTGTTGGAGGTGGGACGGAGTCGGGACCATCAGGTACGCCTGAGTTAAAATTGTTCGGAGTTGTGAACGAGGTGGATGGGTGGGGGAGGGCACCCGCCCGCCAGCTTTTGCGATTTTAACCCCCCACATGCCTCCAATCCCGCCTCCACAACGCAATGAAAATCCTGCCCTTCATGTCTACAACAAACGGGCCACAGTGTTGTGGAATGACTTTTGGTGGCTAAAGGGAGGAGTCAAATCTTGGGAGTTCTGAAATACAGGTTGCAATGTAACACGTGAAATATCATAGAGTCATAGAGTTATACAGCAAAGAAAGAGGCCCTTCAGCCCATCGCGTCCGCACCGGCCATCACGCCCTGTCTAATCTAATCCCATTTTCCAGCATTTGGTCCATAGCCTTGTATGCTATGGCATTTCAAGTGCTCATCCAAATGCTTCTTGAATGTTGTGAGGGTTCCTGCCTCTACCACCCTTTCAGGCAGTGAGTTCCAGATTCCAACCACCCTCTGGGTGAAAAAGTTCTTCCTCAAATCCCCTCTAAACCTCCTGCCCCTTACCTTGAATCTATGCCTCCTTGTTATTGACCCCTCTACTAAGGGAAAAAGTTCCTTTCTATCTACCCTATCCATGCCCCTCATAATTTTGTACACCTCGATCAGGTCCCCCCTCAGCCTTCTCTGCTCCAAGGAAAACAACCCCAGCCTGTCCAGTCTTTCTTCATAGCTGAAGTGCTCCAATCCAGGTAACATCCTGGTGAATCTCCTCTGCACCCTCTCCAAAGCAATCACATCCTTCCTATAGTGTGGCGACCAGAACTGCACACAGTATTCCAGCTGTGGCCTAACCAGCGTTTTGTACAGCTCCATCATAGCCTCCCTGCTCTAATATTCTATGCCTCGGCTAATGAAGGCAAGTATCCCATATGCCTTTTTAAACACCTTATCCACCTGTTCTGCTGCCAACAGGGACCTATGTACATGCACACCAAGGTCCCTCTGATCCTCTGTCTTTCCTAGGGTCTTACCATTCATTGTGTATTCCCTTGCCTTTTTCGTCCCTCCAAAATGCATCACCTCACACTTTTCAGGGTTAAATTCCATTTGCCACTGTTCCGCCCACCTGACCAACCCATCTATATCGTCCTGCAGACTGAGGCTACCCTCCTCGCTATTTATCACCCCACCAATTCTTGTGTCATCTGCGAACTTACTGATCATACCTTTTACATTCACATCCAAATCATTAATGTAGACCACAAACAGCAAGGGACCCAGCACCGATCCCTGCGGTACCCCACTGGACACAGTCTTCCAGTCACAAAAACAACCTTCGACCATCACCCTCTGCCTTCTGCCACTAAGCCAGTTTTGGATCCAATGTGCCAAGGCACCCTGGATCCCATGGCCTCTTACCTTCTTGACCAGTCTCCTATGCGGGACTTTATCGAAAGCCTTACTGAAATCCATGTATACCACATCCACTGTACTACCCTCATACACACACATAGTCACCCCCTCGAAAAATTCAATCAAATTGGTCGGACATGATCTTCCCTTGACAAAGCCATGCTGACCATCCCTGATTAATCCTTGCCTCTCCAAGTGGAAGCTAATTCTGTTCCTCAGAATTTTTTCCAATAATTTCCCGAGTGGTTTGCTGCCACTTCTGTAAACTTTTAGGAGTGAACGAACAATTTGGGCATTGATAAAGGCAGCTAACAGGTAACCACACATGATGTGTGGTGTGAAAGTTTGACAGCTCAAACAACTTTGGTCCAACATCACAATCTTTGAATGATTGATTTACTGTGAAAGGCAAGGAAAACTGTATAAAAGAAAGTGACTAAAAATATCGGCACTGCAGTCGAAAGTTAAAGAGCTGCTGCATTGGGAAGGAAGGGCCTGGCCGATCATCTCATCTCCTAGAGCTGCTGCAGTTGAAAGGAAGTGGTCTACAATCAATGGATACTGGACTGATCATCTGTGGGTGGTTGTAGGTATGATTTCTTGTAACATTATTGGTGTACTGCTCAAATAGTGGATGGGGTTTTGAATCTGTCTTATGAACGATAAAAGGTTAAAGACAGACTCTGTGTGTCTGGTGTAATTTCTCATAAGTCTCAAGTCCGAAATCTATAATCTGTTGGACGGGTGGAGGGATAATTCCGCACGAACTACAGGAACTAAGACCACCGTTCTGCCTCAATCCCCTCCGTCCGCTCGTCCGTCCGTTCAGGGGCCAGTAAACCGTTCTCATCTGTTAGGGGTTGTACGTCTACTCTGTCTATCCTGATTTAACTATAATTAAACTGCTGCTCCTGAAGAAAACGACCTATGACTCCTAAGACCCTTTGGGTAATCTGTGTGTGACCTATGATCCAAGTCTTACAGTGGGAAAAAAAATAGGAAAAGGCCATTTGGCTCATCAAGCCTGTCCCATTCAGATGTGCCATAGCCACACATGCAATCAACCCACCTCCATCGCCCCCAGTCGCACAAATTTGTGAGAGAGGTATAAAAAAAAAGACACCAGAGGAAATAAATCTGTGGATAATTTAATAAAACCTGTGGGAAATTTCTCTCCTATCCCTGAAGCCATCCAGCAGGAGATTGTAGCAAGTCTCAATATTCTTACTCTCTCAGGAATTTGTGCAGCTCCATTTTTAAAGAGCTGCAGGGAATCAATGCAAACAAAATCCTTTTGTAATCTGTCAAAGAGAGCAACAGTTCTCTATGGAGAGAAATACTTCCCACCAACCAACCTTGTCTCTTTGCCTAAGGATTTAATGTTCATGCCTCCCAGGGCTCCCAGCACAAATAATCTATTCAACTAAACAGTAAAAAGTAAGAACTAAGGTAATAGTTTTCCTGCGAGGTAGATGTTGACTACCAATTCACTATCACTCATTTTGCACTATTCTCAACAGCTCGAAAAAGGTTTCAACATTCATTCTCCGGCTTGTTTTCAAATTATTTAGAAAACAAATAACCTCATAAATATTGATGCAAAAGCAAAATACTGCGGATGCTGGGAATCTGAAATAAAAACAGAAAATGCCGGAAACACTCAGCAAGTCAGGCAGCATCTGTGGAGAGAGAAACAGAGTTAACGTTTCAGGTCGATGACCCTTCATCAGACTCTCATAAATGTTGATATAGTATAACAAAACATATGCTTTGAGTTCTCCACTGAGAAAAATAAATATTTACGTAGGCTATAATTTCTTTCAAACTCTCAGAATAAACCAAATAAGACAGGGGTTGGGGGGTTGTTTTTCATTTTTGGAGTGGGTGGAAAATGGCGGTAGCAAGTCGACCACCCGTTATACACCCCATCCGATCTCCCTTTCTGTTCAAGGGATGTTGAAAATAAGAGTGATTTAATTGATTCCAATTCTTCTTTCCTATTCACAGATTTTCATCACTTCTCACAATTACAGTCTTTGGATTGCCATTCCTTTACAAATGGAAAATTTGAGCCAATTACCTACAAGAGATTTGTGCATAATTTGCCTACGTTAAGTGTAAAGCCCAATGTGTGACACTAGTGTGTAAAAGAGAGGTATGACACAGGATGTGTGATGGACTGGAAGTGTGCACTAACGTACTCATTTCCGAATATCTCTCGTGGCTCTGCTCATGGTGAGTCTGTAGTTTGGCTGTTAAAAAGCGAAGAGAGCTGAGAGGAGGAAATTGGAGTGAACCACTCACTTTCAGTGGAAGAAATTGAAAACAAAATTGTGAACGAGTTTTGAAAGAGCATGTTGAATGATTTAATTGGTTTGGTTTTCCTCATACCATATATTTACAGTATTTTTTTCTTTTTTACAGATAGAGTGTGGTGCTGGGTCATAATGCCTGGAGTGCGACAGATTGGAGGTGAGTAAATGTATCATTTTTAATATATTACTAGTGCATGTCCTGTAGTGTTACTCATGGTTAAGGTGGGTAATATCTGCTTTATAAGCACTAGAATGTAATGAGCAAGGGAAAGAATTTTAACACAGCCTACCCAGCAGGAGTGGGTGTGGGTGTCTTTAAAATGGAGTGTTCAGCCTTACCATCCAGTTCTTGTTGGAAACCTGCTGGCCACCATTTTAACTGCTCACTGCAGTTAGATGGCTGAGGTGCCCACCTGAGAATTGGATGCAAATTGGGGTCCCAATTGAATATTAACCAGGGCCTGAGCATGGAACTTACAGCGACTTTCCCACCAGGTGAAGGCAGGTCAGCAGATGTCATGAGGGCGAAGAAGCCCTCTAAGGTAAGGGGAAGAGCTCCCCCGGCTCCTGTAAGGAAAGTTGCGGTCTTCCCCGCCCGTCTCAAACGTTAGATCCTTCTGAAATCCTCTCTCAGTGACTTACATAGAAACATAGAAGATAGGAGCAGGAGTAGGCCAGTCGGCCCTTCGAGCCTGCTCCGTCATTCAATGAGATCATGGCTGATCATCCAAATTCAGAACCCTGTCCCTGCCTTCTCCCCATATCCCTTGATCCCTTTAGCCTTAAGAAATATATCCAACTCCTTCTTGAATATATTTAATGAACTGGCCTCCACCGCCCTCTGTGGCAGAGAATTCCACAGGTTCACAACTCTCTGGGTGAAGAAATTCCTCCTCATTTCAGTCCTAAATGGCCTACCCCTTATCCTTAGACTATGACCCCTGGTTCTGGACTCCCCGGCCATCAGAAACATCCTTCCTGCATCTAGTCTGTCCAGGCTGACAGAATTTTATAGGTTTCGATGAGATCCCCTCTCAATCTCCTAAACTCCAGTGAGTATAAGCCCAATCAACACAATCTCTCCTCATACGTCATTCCTGCCATCCCAGGTATCAGCCTGGTGAATCTTCACTGCACTCCTTCCATGGCAAGAACATCCTTCCTCAGGTAAGGCGACCAAAACTGCACACAATATTCAAGGTGCGGTCTCACCAAGGCCCTATACAATTGTAGCAAGACATCCTTGTTCCTGTACTCGAACCCTCTTGCTACAAAGGCCAACATACCATTTGCCTTCTTAACCGCCTGCTGCACCTGCATGCTTACCTTCAGCGACTGGTGCACAAGAACACCCAGGTCTCTTTGCACTTCCCCTTCTACCAATCTATTGCCATTCAAATATTAATCTGCCTTCCTGTTTTTGCCACCAAAGTGGATAACCTCACATTTATCCACATTAGAGTGCATTTGCCATGTTTCTGCCCAATCACCCAACCTGTCCAAATCGTACTGGAGTTTCACGACATCCTCCTCACAGCATACCCTCCCACCCAGCTTTGTGTCATCTGCAAATTTGGAGATGTTACATCCAATTCCCTCGTCCAGATCATTAATATATATTGTGAACAGCTGGGGTCCTGGGACCGATCCTTGCGGTACCCCACTAGTCAGTGCCTGCCACTTGGAAAACAACCCGTTTATTCCAACTCTTTGCTTTCTGTCCGCCAACCAGTTCTCTATCCTAGTCAATACCTTGCCCCCAATCCCATGTGCCTTAATTTTGCACGCTAATCTCTTATGCGGGACCTTATCGAAAGCCTTCTCAAAGTCCAAATACACCACATCCACTGGTTCTCCCTTATCTATTTTACCAGTTACATCCTCAAAAAGTTCCAGTGGATTAGTCAAGCATGATTTACCTTTCGTATATCCATGTTGACTTTGTCCGATCCTGTCACTGCTTTCCAAGTGCTGTGCTATTACATCTTTTATAATGGACTCTAGCATTTTCCCCACTACCAATGTTAGGCTTAGCGGTCTATAATTCCCCGCTTTTTCTCTACCAACCTTTTTGAATAGTGGGGTAACATTAGCTACCCTCCAATCCATGGGTACTATTCCAGAGTCTATTGAGTTCTGGAAGATGACCAGCAATGCATCTACTATTTCTAGGGCCACTTCCTTAAGTACCCTGGGATGTAGATTATCAGGCCCGGGGATTTATCAGCCTTCAGTCCCATCATTTTTCCTAACACCATTTCCCTACAAATACTGATATCTTTCAGTTCCACCCTTTCATCAGACCCTATGTTCCCCAGCATCTCTGGGAGGTTATTTGTGTCCTCCTTTTTGAAGGCAGAACCAAAATATGTATTTAGTTGGTCTGCCATTTCTTTGTTCCCCATTATAAATTCCCCTGATTCTGACTGCAAGGGACCTACGCTTGACTTCACCAATCTTTTTCTCTTCACATATCTATAAAAGCTTTTACAGTAAGTTTTTATGTTCCCTGCAAGCTTACTGTCATATTCTATTTTCCCTTTCTTAATTAATCCCTTTGTCCTCCTTTGTTGAATCCTAAACTGCTCCAAAACCTCAGGATTATTGCTTTTTCTGGCCAATTTATATGTCCTATCTTGGGATCTTATGCTTTCCCTAATTTCCCTTGTTAGCCTCGGTTGAGTCACCTTTTTTGTTTTATTTTTATGCCAAACTGGGATGAACAAATTCTGTAGCTCATCCATTCGGTCTTTGAATGTTTGCCATTGCCTAGCCACCATCAACCCTTTGAGTGCCATTCCCCAATCAATCCTAACCAACTCGCTCCTCAGACCATCGTAGTTTCCTTTATTTAAATTGAGGACCCTAGTCTCTGAGTCAATTACTTTGTTCTCCATCTTAATGAAGAATTCGATCATATTATGATCGCTCTGACCCAAGGGGCCTCATACAACAAGATTGCTAATTAATCCTTTCTGGTTACATAATACCCAGTCAAAGATGGCCTGATCTCTGGTTGGTTCCTCGACATATTGGTCCAGGAAACCATCCCGTAAACACTCCAGGAATTTCTCCTCCACAGTATTGTTACTAATTTTGTTGGCCCAATCTATATGTAGATTAAAGTCACCCATGATGACAGCTGTGCCCTTATTGCACGCTTCTTTAATTTCCCTTTTTAATTACATAGAGTTCCAGTGACCATTCCTTTGGCAGCAAGGTGGCATAATGGTTAGCACTGTTGCCTCACAGGGACCCGGGTTCGAATCCGGCCTCGGGTGACTGTCTGTGTGGAGTTTGCACATTCTCCCGGTGTGTGCGTGGGTTTCTTCCGGGTGCTCCGGTTTCCTCCCACAGTCCAAAGATGTGCGGGTTAGGTTGATTGGCTATGATAAATTGACCCTTAGTGTTAGGGGGATTAAATACATGGGGTTACGGGGATAGGGTGGGATATGTGTTGGTGTAGGGGTTACAGGGATGGGGTGGGATATGTGTCGGTGCAGGCTCGATGGGCCAAAATGGCCTCTATCTGCACTGTGGGGTTTCTGTGACTTCTGTGACTCTTCTGTGGCTCCAGCCACGGGCCTCCTGCTGGCCTAAATTGCGCTTTCTCCTGTTGGTCAGCTGCCACTTCCTACCTGTTTTGAGCAGGCAACTCATGGGGGGGCGGGGCCGGCGGGGGCGGGATGGGCATTCAGATGAGCCCCAGGAATTAAAATCACTAGGGCCTCACGCTGCCGAGGTGAGGGGTGGTGGGGAGGTTGGGGGGGTTGGTGCTCACCTTGGCCCCTGTCCCGCTGTGGGTTAAAATCTGGCCTATTCGATCCAACATCTTTTCCCTAACCTCTCAAGCTCTATTTATGAAACCCATATGGGATCTTGGGGTTCATAAAGAGAGATATTGGGCTGGATTTTGCCAGGCCCAAGGAGGCGGGTTTGGAGGTGTGTAAGGTGTTAAAATTGCAATAAAAAAGGCGGGCGGCTCCACTCCTGCCTCCAACCCCACTCTGAGCAATTTTCAGACCCCGTTTTGATCCCGTCTCCAAGAGGCGGGATAGGCCCTTAAGACCCTTAACAAGCACTTAATTGCCTCTATAATGCCATTTTGAGAGGCCTGTCTAAGTTTAACACATTTCCCCCGTGCTGCACGTCTCCTCTGGAACACGCCAGTTAATCCTGGCGGGCTCACAAGTAGATGGCTTACTAACAGCTGCAGCTCCACCATTAAAAGCATTTTTCAACAACGATCATTTGCAGGTAGCAGAACTTTGTTTTCTCAGGCCTGGGAGAACTTTTAGCAGGCCTACTCATTGTGGAAGTTTTGAAGCTGAGATCCATCTCCAATGTGACCGCCTGGAAAAATCCCTCTCCCCACCTTGACTGAGCGCTTCCTCAACTGAAGTATATACCTGCAGCATAGGAACCATTTATTTCCTTTCCTCCTGGACATCAGATTCCGATGAAGACCAGCCACTGCAGCAGCAGAACCCGGAACAACAGCAGCACCAACCAAAAGCAGGAGCCACAACAGGAGCGCCAAGCTGCTGCTCACCCAACTGAAGCTGTACAGACCAGAAGGCACCAGCTCATGGAAGCACGTCGCCACAGGAGATACCCTTAAAACAAGGTTTACAGACAGAGGGTGAGCTACCTCAACATGACTGAGCAGCAGTGCCAAAGGAGGCTCAGACTTTCGCGAGAGGTAGTGGGTGATATCTGCGTAATGTTGCAGCAAGACCTGGAGCCCAGAGGAGCGGGTGGACACCCCTTACCAGTGGCCAGCAAAGTCACCACCGCACTCAACTCTTTTGCTTCAGGATCATTCCAGGGATCAACAGCAGACATCAGCGGCATCTCCCAGGTGGCCGCACTCACTTGCATCACGCAGGTAACCGATTGTGGTGATTACTCTTTATGTTTAGTAAGAAGTATTGTGATTGGTTGTTTGTTTCCTGCCTTGGGATATATGCTGTAATCTCATTGGTAGTTGATGTCATGTGATTTGTGGTGGCCATCTTAAATTCAGCTCTTTCCAGCCTTTAGTTGGGACTGGGTTTTGAAGATGTGCTACAGGATTTTTAAGTTAATAAATTGAAATGAAGAATAGATTTGCCTTTCTAATCTAGGCTTTATTAACTTAAAAATCCTGTAGCACATCTTCAACACCCAGTCCCAACTAAAGGCTGGAAAGAACTGAATTTAAGATGGCCACCACAAATCACATGACATCAACTACCAATGAGATTACAGCATATATCCCAAGGCAGTAAACAAACAACCAATCACAATACTTCTTACTAAACATAAAGAATAATCACCACATTCACCCCTCCTTTTAAAATATACTCCAACCTAAATAACCTTTACAATTTATAATTAATTATTTACAACTAAGACTATGCACAGACAAAATAAAACTATTCAACATGACACAATACTAAGTGAGCAACAACAAATAGTAACATTGCACATAATTATTAAGTATCTCTCAACTAAAACAATATAATATAATATTTCAACAATTTTAAAACATTACTATCAATTTAAAAGTCCATTTTCAATCGGTCGACCGGATATCTTGTTCGTGTCAACCTTCTTAACCTTGGTGAAATTCCTTGCCCTCCCACACCAGGAGACACAGAAGTATCTTCTGCAGGAAGGCTATCCATATCCCGATTTTCAACGGTTTCCGGATTAGAAATCCCATCAGGAGGTAAACTGGGACGGTCATGAACATCCATCGAGGGCTGACTAATAGAAGTATAATTATCTGCAGTCAGATTGGAAATATTCGTAGTATCTGTAACAGCATCCACATTATCTGAATCATGACTATTGTTAATATCCTCAGAAGAGGGCTGGCCACCACAAGGAGCCAAGTCTTTAATTGAAACGGTACTTTCTTTCCCATCTTGGAATCGAATATGAGCATATTGGGAATTTGCCTCCAACAGCTCCACCTCCTCCACTAAAGGATCATATTTTGACAATCTAACATGGCGTCGAAGCAGCACAGGTCCCTGCATAGTAAGCCATGAAGGTACCGAATATCCCGTAGTAGATCTCCGTGGATAGTTAAAGAGCCTTTCATGGGGGGTCACATTAGTAGCCGTTGAAAGCAATGATCTAATGGAATGCAGGGCATCAGGCAGTACCATTTCCCACTGTGTATTCTTAAGGTTCCGGGATGTCAAAGCCAACATAACTGCCTTCCAGATCACCCCATTGTATCGTTCGCACTGTCCATTACCCTGGGGATTATACGGGGTAGTTCTGCTAGTAGAAATTCCCCGACTCTGAAGGTATTCCTTCAACTGGGAAGACATAAAAGAACTTTCATGATCCGAATGGATATACGCAGGCATCCCAAAGATGACAAAAAGTTGAGTCAGACATTTGATAACTGTAGCAGCTGATACATCTGCGCAAGGAAAAGCAAAAGGGAACCTTGAAAACTCATCCACAACAGTAAATATATATCGGTTTTGAGTAGTTGAAGGAAGAGGCCCCTTAAAATCGACGCTCAAACATTCAAAAGGGGAAGTAGCCTTTATAAGATGAGCTCGTTGAGGCCTAAAGAAATTCAGTTTACACCGAGCACAGATAGAACATGATGAAGTCATCCGCTTGACGTCTTCAACTGAAAAGGGCAAATTCTTACTGCGTACGAAGTGTATCATCCTCGTAACCCGAGGATGGCATAAGGCATTGTGAAGATTAATAAGCGTATCTCCATGAATCACAGAACAATAAGCCCTCGACAGCGCATCAGCAGCAACATTATCCTTCCCCGGATGATAAACTATATCAAAATGGTAACATGCCACCTCAATCCTCCACCTCATTATTTTATCATTCTTAATCTTTCCAAAATGTTTGACATCAAACATAAAGGACACAGACTTTTGATCAGTTACCAACGTATAATGTCGCCCCGATAAATAATGTCTCCATTTACGCAGTGCTTCTACTATTGCATACGCCTCTTTCTCTATTGAAGAATGCCTTTTTTCACTATTGTTCAAGGTACGTGAGAAAAAGGCCACAGGTCTTCCATTTTGGTCCAGAGTAGCCCCAATTGCAAAATCAGAAGCGTCTGTCTCAATCACAAAAGGAACCTGCTCATCAATAGAATGCACAACTGCTCCAAGGATATCCTTTTTAAAATTATCAAAACACGTCCTGGCCTCCCATGATAGAGGATATGTCGTAACCCGAATAAGAGGCCGGATCTTCTGTGAAAAATTTGCAATCCAATTAGAATAGTAAGAAAACAGTCCAACAACTCGTTGCAAAGCCTTAGAATTAGTAGGACAAGGTAAATCAATCAATGGTCGCAGACGTTCTGGGTCTGGTTTAATCTTGTTTCCCGAGATAATGTACCCCAGTAGATTTACCTCAGTGGTCGAAAAGGTACACTTCTCTTTATTGAAAGTTAAACCAACTTTTTCCGCAGCTTGAAGGAATCTTTCTAAATTAGAATCATGCTCCACCCTTGATTTGCCACACACCGTGATGTCATCTAAGTATGAAAAGTGTCAGAGAGAGAGTTATCACTTGCCCGTTGAAAACAAGCAACACCATTAGTAACACCAAATGGTATTCGGCAAAACTGATACAGCTTTCCACCAGCCTCAAAGGCCGTATATGGTTGATCCTTCTTAACAATAGGAATCTGATGATAAGCACTCTTTAGGTCAATAGTGCTAAAAACCTTATACTGAGATACTTTATTGATAAGCTCATCAATCTTAGGCAAAGGGTACGCATCTAATTGAGTATACCTATTAATAGTTTGGGAATAGTCTATCACCATTCGTTTCTTATGCCTCTCGTTAGTCGTGACAACTACCTGTGCCCGCCAAGGCGAACAACTAGGTTCAATGATTCCTTCCAATACGAGACGTTGAACTTCAGAATTAATAAATTCTCTGTCCTGACTGCTATACCTTCTTGACTTGGTAGCAATTGACTTACAATCCGGCATCAAATTGGAAAAAAGTGATAATGGAGAAATGGATAAAGAGGTTAATCCACAAATAGATAAAGGTGGCTTAGTCCCTCCAAATGAAAGACTGAGAAACTTGTGTAACTGATGCACATCATGACCAATCAAAATATCCACACAGAGATTAGGCAAAACAGATAGGCGTATATCAGTATACGTATTACCTAGAAGAATCAATTTCACAAGGCAACAACCAGCTACTTGTGAAGTGAGAGTCGTCTGAGCCATACACACCTGATAGGAAAAGGCGAAATTTTCAAATGCTTCTCCTTTGCAAACTGAAGACTTATAAAACTCTCGGTACTGCCCGTATCTATAAGGGCCTTCACTTCCAACCCATTAACTTGGGCCGTAACTATAGCTTTGTTTAGGCCATGAGCAAATGCAGCAGAAATTGATGCAATAAACGCCCTATCTAAAGGCTGAATAGTCACAGAGGAGGTAATTGAACCTGATGATTCACACACACATGCGTAATGACCTCTCTTGCTGCATTTACTACACACAGCCTCCTGAGCAGGACACTTCAGACGAGGGTGCCGGACGTTCCCACAAAAATAACACTTCTGAATCCTAGAGGCAACAGCCGCTGAAGTAGAAACTGTTTCAGAATCTAGTAAACCACTCCTATTAAGTCCACATAATTCCTTTTCATCCGGAACTGCCGAAACCACAGTCACAGGCCGATTAAAAAGAGCATAAGAATCCGAACTTCTCTGAGCCACATCCAATGTAGAAGCTTGCTCAAAAGCACTCTTAAGATCCAAAGTCTTATTTTCTAACAACCGCTGACGAATTGATCTAGACAGTAATCCATTAATAAAAGCATCCCGTACCGATTCTTCCTTATATTCTTCAGCCGTCACGGCCTTATAATTACCGAAGTGCTTGTAAATAAGTATCCAAAGATTCTCCCACCTGCTGCCTATGGGCAGATAGAAGGTGACATGCAAATACCTCATTCTTTGGTTTAACAAAAATCTTTTCCAATGTAGAAATAGCCACTTCGTAAGTTTTACAGTCCAAAATATACTTATACACATCCGGAGCAATGTAGTTGATCAGCATATTCAACTTATTTAGAGACTCTTGATCCAACACACCCAAAAGGTTTTTAAATGTATAATACCAGTGTTTCCATTTATCATCCACTCCTGCAGAATTAGGGTCAGCATTGAATCGTTCTGGTTGAAGGTATCGCTCCATTCTGACATAAAGTTAATAAATTGAGATTACAGCATATATCCCAAGGCAGGAAACAAACAACCAATCACAATACTTCTTACTAAACATAAAGAATAATCACCACACCGATGCCCTCCTTGCCAACGCGCACAATTACATCAACTTCTCCAAGGATCAAGCAAGTGTAATGGTGCGTGCGGTTGGATTTGCTAATCTGGCAGGCTTTGCAAGGGTGCAGGGTGTTGTTGACTGCACACATGTGGCCCTTAAGGCACCCCATCATAATCCAGGTATTTTTTCAACCGCAAGGGCTTCCACTCCCTCCACGTGCAGCTGGTGTGTAACCACAATAAAGAAATTTAGCATGTTTGCGCCAAGTATCCTGGCAGTTGCCATGACTCTTTCATCCTGCTACAATCTGATGTGCTTCCGCTCTTCAGTCCTGCGGACCAACTTTGCGGATGGCTACTTGGTGACAAGTGTTATCCCTGAAGACTTGGCTAATGACGCCATTGAGGAGGCCATCCAACGAAGCTGAGGAGCGCTACAACTCCAGCCATATTTCCACTAGATCCATCATCGAGCTGAAGATGCGATTCAGATGCCTTGATAGATCAGCTGGAGCCCTGCAGTACTCAGCAGCCAGGGTCTCCAGAATCATCGTGGTCTGCTGTGCACTTCACAACATGGTACAGCATCGTGACTTGCAGCTGCCTGAGGAACAAGTGGGTCATCGCTTTGCCTTATAGGATGGGGATGAGGAGGAGGAGGAGAGTGACATCGAACAGCTTGCGGAGGCGCACCAACCAGTGGCAGCAGGACTTGAGCACATTGCTGCCCGGGATGCAAGGGATGCAAGGGATGCACTCATCTTGGACAGATTTGCTTAGCCTGCCCAATCAAACACATTTGCCTCACACCTTCTTACCACACCATCGACAATGGGCACTAACCTATGGCTTCCTATCACTCTGACCACCATACTGACAATTCCAAGTCGCCCTGAGCCCTCAATGTGGAAGTCCCATTTGCGAAATGACACAGCCCATAACTTCAGCAGTTTGCAATCAAGTTATTTTATCACATAAATGCACAGATGGGTTTTCAAAAATAAACATAACAGAACACCCAAGTGAGTACCCTCGTGACTACTTGTGTTTTATCTTCCTCTTATGCGTGCTCCTACGTGGTGCTTCACCTGTGGCTTCAGCAGATGTGAAGGCCCCTTGCACACTTTCTTGCTGCCCCACCTCGACACCTTTGGCAGGCGTCCTCTGGCGTTGCGAGCCTGTGAGGGCCCGCCAACAGTCTGCTGTTCCTGTGTTTGTGCAGGGGCTGAGACGCTGATCTTTGTTGGGTGAGGACTCTGGTGGGGCTCTGACCGAGAGCTCTGCAGTGGCATGGTCGTGTGAGCGCTTGGAGCGGAGCCCCCACTTCCTTGTTCTCTGCCACCAACATCCCTCTCATCAAATCAAATCAAAATCAAATCAACTTTTATTGTCATTGTTCGTGCACAAGTGCAGTACAACGAAATGTAGGCTTGCGGCTCCCGAGAGTGTACAATTTGGATTAGGACACTTAAACATTTCAACATACATTTGTACATATATATTAGCATAAATATGACCATAATAAAGTGCATCAGCAGATGTGCAGGCTTTCGTGTTTATTTGTGGAGTTCAGTAGGATGACAGCCCTGGGAAAGAAGCTGTTCCTAAATCTGGTTGTATGGGTGCGAATGCATCTGTAGCGTCTTCCAGATGGTAGGAGGGCGAACAGACTGTGGCTGGGGTGGGTAGGGTCTTTGATGATGGACCGTGCCCTCCGTAGGCAGCGTTTCTGATATATATGTTCTATGTTCGGTAGCCGGGTGCCGGTGATGCGTTGGGCAGTTTTGACTACCCGCTGCAGGGCTTTCCGGTCATGGGAGCTACAGCTGCCGTACCATACAGTGATACAGTTTGTCAGGATGCTCTCTATAGTGCAGCGGTAGAAGTTAGAGAGGATCGGGGGTGACAGTTTACATCCCTTCAGACTCCTCAAGAAATATAGGCGCTGCTGGGCCTTCTTCACCAGAGAGGAGGTGTTGAGGGACCAGGAGAGGTCTTCCGTGATGTGGACTCCGAGGAACTTAAAGCTGGCCACCCTTTCCACCTCCACCCCATTGATGTGGATGGGGGTGTGACTTCCGCCTTTGGACTTCCTGAAGTCCACGATTATTTCCTTTGTTTTCTTGGTGTTAAGGGCCAGGTTGTTGTCGGCGCACCACTTCACGAGATGCTGGACCTCCTCCCTGTAGGCTGACTCATCGTTGTTGGTGATCTGGCCTACTACCGTGGTGTCATCTGCGAACTTGATGATGGTGTTGGAACCATTAACAGCCACACAGTCGTGGGTGAAGAGGGAGTAAAGGAGGGGGCTCAGCACACATCCTTGTGGGGCCCCCGTGTTCAGGGTCAGGGGGGGGGAGGTGTGGTTACCTAATTTGACAGACTGGGGTCTGTTTGTTAGGAAGTCAAGGGTCCAGTTGCAGAGGGAAGTGTTCAGGCCAAGAGTTTGGAGTTTGGTGGCCAGCTTGTTGGGGGCGATAGTGTTGAATGCTGAGCTGGAGTCTATAAACAACATTCTGATGTAGGTCTCCTTACCATCTAGGTGATTCAGTGCCGAGTGTAGAGCAGTTGTGATTGCATCCTCCGTTGATCTGTTTGCCCAATAGGCAAACTGGTGTTGGTCAAGGGAGGCAGGAACACTGGCTTTGATGTGGGCTAAGACCAGCCTCTCGAAACACTTCATTATGATGGGTGTGAGTGCGACAGGTCGATAGTCGTTCAGACACGTCACAGCCGCTTGTTTAGGCACAGGAATGATGGTGGCGGTCTTGAAGCATGTAGGGACTACTGCCTGGGCCAATGACAGGTTGAAGATGGCGGTGAAGACATCAGCCAGCTGATCAGCACATTCCTTGAGTACCCGTCCAGGGATGCTATCCGGTCCAGTAGCCTTTCGTGTGTTCACTCTGCGTAGAGCGCCCCTTACGTCGGAGGTCGACAGAGTGAGCACCTGGTCTTCCGGGGGTGGCAAGGCTTTGGTAGCCGGCTCCTTGTTGTCCCTGTCGAAGCGAGCGTAGAAGTTGTTAAGCTCCTCCGGAAGGGAGGCGTCGCTGACCGGGGGACTGGTGTTTTTGCCCTTGTAGTCAGTGATCGACTGGATGCCTTGCCACATGCGCCGGGGGTCCGAGTTGTTGCGGAAGTGATCCTCTATCCGCAGTATCTGTTTCCATTTGGCAGTCCTGATGCCCTTTTTTAGGTTGGTCCTAGCTGCTCTGTAAGCCGCCGCGTCGCCAGATTTAAATGCTGCGTCGCGTGCTTTCAACAGTGAGCGGACCTCTCCGTTCATCCAGGGTTTCTGGTTGGGGTATGACCTGATATTTTTGTGGGTCGTGACGACCTCGACGCAGCTGTTGATGTAGAATAGCACTGTGGATGCGTATTCCTCGATGTCATTGTGGGCAAACATGCCCCAATCAGTGCGTTCGAAGCAATCCTGAAGCTCCGATACTGCCCCCTCTGGCCATACTTTCACTGCTCTCATTGATGTTCTCTCTCTTTTGATGAGCGGTTTGTATGCTGGGGCTAGAAACAGGGAGAGGTGGTCAGACTTCCCAAGGTGGGGGCAGGGAATGGCCTTGTAAGCGTCTACAATGCTCGTGTAGACTTGATCCAGTGTGTTCTCCCCTCTTGTGGGGCAGGAGACATTCTGGTGGAATTTCGGTAGTACAGTTTTTAGGTTTGTGTGATTGAAGTCCCCCGCGACGATAAAAGCTCCATCTGGGTGCGCAGTTTGTTGTTCGCTGATGGCCCTGTAGAGGTCCTTCAGTGCTAGTTTGGCATTAGCGTGTGATGGGATGTAGACCGCAGTGATGATAACATTCGTGAATTCCCGAGGCAGGTAGAAGGGTCTGCACCTTACCATGAGGAATTCCAAATCAGCCGAGCAGGATCTATCAATTATATCACTGTTGGTGCACCAGGCATTGTTGGTGTAAATGCACAAACCGCCTCCCTTGCTCTTACCGTAGTCTGCAGTTCTGTCGGCACGGAAGACCGTGCGTCCTTCTAGTTGTATGGTGGTGTCAGGGATGCCATTGTTCAGCCAGGTTTCTGTGAAGATCATGGCGCAGCATTCCTTTGTCCTTTTCTGTGTGGTGAGATCCAGTTTGATCTCATCCATTTTGTTCTCCAGTGACCTGACGTTGGCCAGGAAAATACTTGGGATGGAGGGTTTGTGTGGGGCCCTCTTCAGCCTGTTTTGGATCCCTGCTCTCTTACCCCGCTTCTGCTTGCATTCCCTGCGCGGTCTGCGCTGACTTCCAGCTGGGGGAGGACGCCACGCTGGTCCCGGGGGTCGGGTAATGTCGGGAGGCAGATCGATGTCGCCGAATTTAAGCTTCACACAGTCGGCCCCGATGTCTAGGAGCGTCTGCCGGCTGTACAGTAGGTCAGCCTTTAATTCCCGGATCAGCAGAGTCCAGAAGAGACTCAGGAGGAGGGTGAAACCGTTCAGTCTCGGGAGAGACAAAGCCGCTGCGTCCGTGCGCGCCGCCATTTTTTTTTGTTTTTTTTTTGCACCTTGCTGCACTTCAGGGGGGCCATGTGGATCCATTTCTGCACTGGAGTTCCTACTCCAGAGGACTTCAATGAAGGTCTGGTTTCTCTGCTCAATAGCTGACCATTGCTCCTCAAAAGATGTCAGTCTATTCTGAACAATGACCATGCTTGCAAGACCCTGGCGACTAAGCTGCTCCATGGCCATAGCCATTCTTTCCTCTACTGTAGCCATCCTCTCCTCTACGGTAGCCATCCTTACCATGGATGTTGCCATCCTTTCTGCGGCGATGCATTCATGCGCCAATGCCTCCACACCTCGGTGGGACTTTCGGGTGATAGAGTAGAGGAATGGTTAAGGGTGCAGGGATGTAAAGGTCAAGTGGGATGTGGAGGTGCAGGTTGACAAAGCAGAGTGCTGGTGATGAGAGGCGATGGGGATCAGATTGAGGGTCATGGTGATGGAATGCTCATGTTAGCGATGGGCTCCGCCATTCGCTCCACACTCGCAGCGACTCTGGAGACAAAGCCTACCAGAGACTCCTGCACCCATTCCTGGAGTTCCAGCACTGCTCTCCTTCTGGATGGACCCGGAGGCACAGGGTCGACATGCATCTGAGCTGAGCTGGGAGAGTCCTGCACCCTCCGACGATGACTCTCCACTGCTGTCCCTGTCTCCACCATCTGCTGATGCTCACTTGTGAGCTGTGATACACCAGGTGACAACACTACTCTATCACCCGAAAGTCCCACCGAGGTGTGAGTGTCTGCGCTGTTGCTGGGTGCAATTAATTCTGCTGACGCTGCACCCTCAGAGGTTGACGCTTCCTCTGAGGAGCCTGGGGGCTCAGGCTGTTCCTTCTGGACAGTGGGGAAGGGGGCTGTCGATTGTCCTGTGGGGGAGTGAAGGAAAGAGTTAGGCATGTGAGATAAACGGTGCATGCACATTGAAGTGTGCAGGTTATCAAAAGTCTATCTGTTACACCATTAGAATCAAGATCAGTCACTCATGCAATGTCAATGAGAGAGATGAAAAACTATTCTGTCACCAGCTTGCTCTGATGCGCCCGACTGTCTGTCCCCCACTTGCGCATCCTCCTCGACTCCCACGATCTCCAGGGCCTCCTCCTCTGCAGTGGTGAGCTGGGCTATTGAGGGCTGTCCTCACCCTCTCCCTCTTATTTTGGGCTCTCTGTTCCTGCAATGAGGGAGACAAGTGGAGTTTGAGTGAGAATGAAGCAGTGAGTGTAGAGAATCCATCGCATAGATGCTTAGAACGACACAAAGATGGAGTGAGGTCCCAAGACCAAGGGCCCTCCCTGTGTGTTGTAAATTGTTGTCAAAGCATCACAGTGATAGGGAGTGTGAGGGCTGCATAGTCGAATAGTTAAGTGAATGTGAACATACAGAGAAAAGGAATGGTTAAGGGTGTAGGGATGTAAGGGTCAAGTGGGATGTGGAGGAGGAGGTTGACAAAGCAGAGTCCTGGTGATGAGAGGTGATGGGGATCAGATTGAGGGTCATGGTGATGGAATACTCACTTTTCCTGTGCGGAGAAGGTCATGAAACCTCTTTCTGCACTGCAGCCAGGTTCTGCTGCAGATTGAGATGGCACTCGCCTCCTGTGCCACTTGCAGCCACACAGCTTTGGTCTGTTGGGGAGGTTTTTTCCTCCCAGAAGAAGGAAACAGCACTTCCTTATTAGCTCTTGCTCCCTCCACCAGAGATTGGAAGGAGTCCTCATCAAAATGGGGTGCACACTTTGGCCTGGAGCTTGCCATGGTTGGAGCCCTAATCCCTCAGAAGTGTAATCCGAAAGTTGTAAGGCAGAAAATGAACCAAGTCTGCTTGCAGGTCTTAAATGCAGTTGCATAGATGACGTCATCAGAGGCGAGTTTCAGGACCAAAAGACTCATTGGGCCAGGGGTTCCCACACGCTGTAAATCAAGTTGCTTAATTAGGGCAAAAGCGTTCAATTGTCCCACCTCACATTGGAGATGAGGGCGGGACCCGCCGACCATCTGACCCGCCCACAACCCACCCCCAGTGACAAAATCCAGCCCATTGAGTACAAAAGTAGAGAAGTTATGCTGAACCTTTATAAAGCACTGGTTAGGCTACAACTGGAGTATTGCGTCCAGTTCTGGTTAACACACATTAAGAAGGATGTGAAAGTCCTTGAGAGGGTGCAGAGGAGATTTACCAGAATGGTTCCGGGGATGGGGGATCTTAGCTATAAGGACATGTTGGAGAAGCTGGATTTGTTTTCATTAGAGCAAAGGAGGTTGAGGGGTGATTTGATATAACGGGTTTGGATAGGCTAGACGCAGAAAGACTGTTCCCACCAGTTGGTGGTACAAGGGCTAGGGGACACAGATTTAAGGTTTTGGGCAAGAGATACAGGGGGGACGTGAGGAAAATCTTTTTTACGCAGCGAGTGGTGAGGACCTGGAGCTCGCTGCCAACGGAAGTGGTGGAAGTGGAGACACTCAATGTTTTTAAGAGGAGACTGGATAGGCACTTGAGGGAAATAAACTTGCAGGGCTACGGGGATAGAGCGGGGGAATGGGGCTCACTGGATTGCTCTACAGAGAGCCGGCACAGACTCGATGGGCTGAATGGCCTCCTTCAATGCTGTTATGACTCTATGGGGGTGGTTTTGCCAATGGGGACATGATGGAGGCAGGACTGCTGCTTGTCAGGTTTTAGCCCCGCCTCCATCGACGTCCGGACACCCCACGCTATTTTCCCTTGATTGACCTTGTTAAGCCTGCCCAGCGGGCTTGCAGGTCAATTAAGGGAAAGCCCATTACTGGTGATGTCAGCGAGTGACGTTTCATCTGTCAAGAGCTTTTGACAGATGAATTGTCCTTGTTCGAGAGCTCTGTGAAGCTGTCAAACACTGACAATCTGTCTTCTAATTTGAGTCCTGGGACACAGGCTTATTTAGAGATCTATCCTGAGCAGAAAGCTGAAGGCTGGTGCATTTGAGAATGTAGCGG
This sequence comes from Somniosus microcephalus, assembly GCF_052327205.1. Classification (NCBI taxonomy): domain Eukaryota; kingdom Metazoa; phylum Chordata; class Chondrichthyes; order Squaliformes; family Somniosidae; genus Somniosus; species Somniosus microcephalus. Next base: position 228,145,471 of record NC_140993.1, on the reverse strand, counting down.
CCAATCTGCTTTCTCTGCCGGTGAGGACTCCCAAGACCTGAAGGGATGAAGCCTGGAGGAAGTAGCAAAGGTAAGTAAAGCTTTTAAAACACTTAAGGCTCACCTCACACACTCACCTCTGCTCACATGCACCCATCACTCACCTGCACCTCTGCAGACCCACGGCACGCCTCGCTGTCACTGACGAGGTTCGGAGCCGCCGGGAAGCCCATGCTTTAGATGGCAAAATAGGGATTATCCAAAAAACTGCCTGTTAACTACCTGTTAACAGGCAGTTAATTGGCACTAATCCCCTTCCCGCCTCGAGGAGGCGGCTCCCAGCGCAGGTCGGGTACCCGCCTCCTGGGAAGGTGGCACGGAGGCGGGTTGGGGGTGGGATGGGTACCCGCCTCCAGATTCTGCCATTTTCCCGGCAGTCCCACCTCCACACCCGCCTCCCTAGGGCTGGCAAAATCGCCCCCCAAGACGCTATTTAACTTATACAATAGCAAAATTCTGCGGATGCTGGACATCTGAAATAACAACAGAAAATGCTGGAAACACTCAGCAAGCCAGGCAGCATCCGTGGTGAGAGAAACAGAGTTAATGTTTCAGGTCTGGCACCTGTAATGATCAATAACATGTCATTCTATAGTGGACACTAGGTGGAGCCGTAGAGCTGTGTAGAGCTGTATATAGCTGTATGTATAAGACTACACTACCCAGCTGTATGTACATTAAGACTACATTACCCATGAGGCACTAGACTACCGACAAGGCGGCAGTCAAGATGGAAGCCTCTACAGATACAGTACCTAGTCCACATGTGCTCAATAAAAGTAACTAGCAAAAGCTAGCTGTGTTCATAATAAGAATGTCTATTTATTAATGAACATAAGAGCCCCCTTCATCTGAAACCCAGGCCTGAAACGTTAACTCTGTGGGCTCGATTTTCCAAGCCCCGAGGAGGCGGGCATGGAGGGGGGAACAGCACGTAAAATCGGAGAAATTGGGGGCGGGTGGCAAACCCGCCCCCATCCCGCCTCCGCGCCCTTTTGCCGGGAGGCGGGAGGATGTGCAGCTTCGGGTCCTGTCTTCTGGAGGCGGGAAAGGCTTTTAATCCTTTTAACTGCCTGTTAACAGGTAGTTAACAGGCAGATAAAGGGATTGGTGCCATTTTACCTTCACAGGTGAAGACTTCCCGACCTCGGAGACCCCGCCGGGTTGGAGGAGACGTGGAGGAGGTCTGCGGCGGTCGGAGGTACCTGGAAATATGGTGCAGAGGTGAGTGATGGGTGCAAGTGTGGAGTGGTAAGTATGCAAGGTGAGTGATAAGTTTAAAAAAGTGTTCACTTACTTTGTTTACTTCTGTAGCATTTAGCTGTGCTGGGTCGGGAGAGCGGACATCCAGCTTGTCAATTTCAGGTAATGGCTGATGGACCCTCCGATCCATCAGACATCTGAAATTTACTTTTTTACAATGTTTTTTCAGTCCTCACCACAAAAACGAATCAAACTCAAGAGAATGTCAGTGTTTGACAGCTTCACAGAGCTGTCAAATGCTGTCATTTCTTCTTTCAAGAAGTCTTGACAGATAGCACGTCTGACATTGACGTGATTTGTCAATGACTTCTTCCCTAATTGGCTTGCTGAGCCCGCCGGGCGGGCTTAACAAGCTCAATCAGGGGAAAATCCCTCTCTATGGTCAGGCGAGGATGGAGGCGGGACATTGACACGACAAGCAGCAGGCCCGCATCCAAGTCGCCTCCATTGAAAAGTTCAGCCCTGTTTCTCTCTCCACGGATGCTGCCTGACCTGCCTAGTGTTTCCAGCATTTTCTGTTTAACTTATGTTGTGCATCTGCTTCTGGATTTCAGCAGTATCTCTAGAGACAAGTTGACAGACATCCCAAGCTCCATAAACTCTTTATAATGGTTGAATGCTTTCTGCATCTAAGACCTGTCAACTCTGACCACAGTTCTGGAAATGCGATGTCAAATGATTGCTCATGCATTGCTGACTCACTACCCTGCATTTGTGTGGGTTGTGGAAGTGATTGGAGCTTACTAGAGTTGTTTAAAGTTGGTGAGGTGACAGTGCTGCCAGTGGAGAAGGCCTTGCTTCTGACTTCAAGAGTTCTGGTCAGACCACTTGATCCCAGTCATGGGTGCTCTAGTTGACATCCCCCTTGGACTGCAGCATGACAGGGAGATGGAGCAGAGGAAACGAAGAAGAGGACAATTTGCTTGCAGAGGGAGGAAGAGGAGGGGGAGAAGGGTTCTCAACAAGAGGCCTTAACCACCTAGGGTCTTCCGAGATTAATTCCCTTACCGCAACCTAAGCCATGAGCAGTGTGTGAAGTGTCTGCGCTTTGCGAAGGAGGTGTTCACAGAAATCTGCCACCTCTTGCAACCAGACCTGCAGCCTCACACCAGGGCAAGGACAGCGCTACCCGTGGCTGTGTTGGTGACTGTGGCCCTGAAATGCATTGCATCAGGACCCTTCCAGACTGGAGCAGGCAACATCTGTAACATCTCCTAGTTTGACATCCACTGCTGCATAAGGGAGGTGACAGACCAGGAGAGGGGATTTCATTGTATTCCCTCTGACCAGAGATAAGCAGGCAGAGCATGTACATGGCTTGGCCAGGATAGTGGGCTTCCCCATGGTGCAGGGCACCATCGACTGCATGCACGTGGCTTTGCGGGTGCCACATCTAAATGCTGAGATGTACCACTCATTGAATGTGCAGTTGGTGTGTGACCATGCTCAGCACATCATCATGATGAATATCCCGGTATCCTGGCATCGGCCATGATGCTTTTAATCTGTGCCAGTCCGCTGTTTCCTCAGTCGTTGAGCCACCAAGACAAACCAGAGGGTGGCTTGTGGGCGCCAAGGGCTATCTGCTGACCACCTGGCTCATGAAACCGTTGTGCAACCCAACCACACGTGGCAGGCATGCGTACAATGAGTGCCTTGCTGCCACACAAAATCTGATAGCGCAGACCATTGGCGACCTTAAACAATACTTCCACTGCCTGGACCGCTCTGGAGGAGCCCTGCAGTACTCGCCAGAATGCATCTCAAGATACGGCATTGTCTGCTGCATGCTCCACAACCTCGCCATCATGAGGGTGCAGCACTTGCCACCAGGCATACAGTGACCAGCTGAGGAGGAGGAGGAGGAAGCAGCGGGAGGAAGCAACCCAGATAGTCTCTTTTTGCCTTGACTGTCCGTGACTGACTCATCTAACAGCAGTACCAGTGAACGCAACCCCAATTCCCCATTGAACAATAGTCCCACACCTTACCTTCCCAATGTTACTGACCATCACAGTGTCTCTTGGCCAATATGCTACAATAAATGCCACCACAAAAGAAACATTCCAATCCAACTTTATTCATCAATCCATCCAATATTACATAACAAAGTCAACTAATCACACTTGTGCATTCCCTTAGTGCCTGTCTTGTGTGTGCCTTTGCCTGTCCTAGTGCTCCTATGAAGTGCTACCCTAGTGGCCCGGCCATGCCCCTCCCAAGAATGGCCAGCACTATCTCCTCCATGGGGGTGAGGTGATGCAGGTGAGCCTGTCCCCTGCTGGTTAAGTTCTGCTGGTGCCGGTTATGCGCCACCTATTCCTGCAAGAGAGAGGGAAGAGCGTCAGTGCATGTGGTGCAATGTGTTTAGTGATATGTGTCTGTCATGGTTGAATAGCTGCCAGTGTGTGCAAGCTGTGAGATGTGGGTGTGAGCCTTGTAGCAGGTGTAAGTGTATGAGGATGAGGTGAAGCATTGAATGTGAGGCATGAGTCATTTTGGCAGAGATTGTTGGTGGGTGAGTGATGGGGGTGTGGTGCATTGAGCAGTGTGTGAGGCTGGTGGTGCAGATGGTGGGATATGACATTTGAAGGTGAATTCACTGACCTTGACCACTCGTGTGAGGAAATTAAACTTCTTCCTGTTCTGCGTCCACGTCCTCAGGGAGGCACTGGTGGCATTCACCACAGTGGTTACCTGCTCCCACTGCACTTTGCTCTCTTCCCTGAAGGGCCTCCTGGCCCCCTGTGGAAAGAGAACCTCTCTCCACCTATTGACTTCCTGCACCCAAGCCTCCAGTGCTGTATTGTAGAATCTTGCTGCTCGGTCTCTCCCCGCCAATATTAGTTGTTCTTATCCACTGTCTTCCCCAACCAGTTCAATGATCTGCCACAGGCAGAATGCACCCCCCTCCCTTTTAGAGGTGCAGACTGCCTTTAAGCAGTGCAGGCTAGCTTTAAGTGATGCTAACCTCGTATGAAACTTGGGTCCCCCACTGAGTGTTCAGCCATTCATCAGCATGTTCAACACTGAGCTGAACGGCACAATCATGGAAATGAGCAGGCAGCATAAAGTTTGCGGGCTGCCTGCAGTCTTCCAAACGGGCTTGGGTTGATCGCGCATCGCAATCCCCGTGCCCATTTTTGGGGGCAAACCGCAGAGCTTTGGCTTTAGAGTAATAACCTTCAGCAGTATCTTTCCCTATGCCATCAGGTCACTGATGAAATGATGTGGTCAAAAAGAACTGCATACTGTCAATGTCAATTCAAGGGAAATAAAACAAATGAAAAAGAGGCCACTTAAGCGTGCAAAATGGCCAATCTCTCTCGTTAGGCCAAGAAAGCATATTTGCTGTGTGAGCATTAAGTGGCAAGTGGTCCAACAATAGCAGGAGACATTCTGTGCTCTTCCTAATAGGGTAGAGTAAATGCTACAATACCATCCACTCCCTCATTTCCTCCAGAAAATTGACCAAAAAGCCTGGTGCAGCTGTCCACAACCAAGGAAAATAAACAACAGAGGAAGTAAGAGAACACAGCACAAAAATATCATTAAATTAGACAGCAGGCCTAAGTAGTACACTTGGCTGTTAACTGACTTGAATGTTCAGTAATGAGAAAACCATCTTTCACATCTGTTGCATGTTTAAGGCTTTTAACCAGTAATGGGTAGCCAGAGCTGGAGAACTCTGGAAATGTGTACCCATTCAGCTGTGCTGCTGACTTCAATGCAGCATTTATCGCACATGCTTTATTGCTTGACAGTTTGCTGATTGCTTGCAAAACAACAAACTATAAGGACAATTTACTACGATCACTACATATTCATTTTCTGTGACGAATGCCCTGAATCCTTTTTGCTATTTAGTAAGTACAAATGAATCCTGCTCCGAACTAGAGAAGTACAGTTAATTAGACTGATACCCTTAAATTCAACAGCATGCTATAACACATATATATGACCAGAAGGGATGAAGATGGAGATGGAAATGGCACTGTTAAACATATGGTTCTATTACAGCTGTACAAAGTCGATTCTGATAATACCTCTAATGCACCCTGAGTTGCTTTCAATGGTAGGAGTGCTGCTGGAGGCAACTCTGTAGTATAAACAACCAAAGTGGGTAACATTGAATTTAGCACAAAATGGGTGGTAGTGGATTGGCTGCTCATTATACATGCACCCTTTTCCTTTCCATTGAGGTCAGTTAAGTGTAATGGACGTCCCAACTGCTAACGCCCATGTCGCATCTTGCCAGAGTTGAATTTTATGCCCTGAAGCTCTTGTCACTTGGAAGAACACTAGGATGGGTACCCTGACAAGAATACTTATCAAAGGCACCCGAAGAAACCTTGACCCCTCATCTTAACTCCTCAGCAAGGAACCATCTGGGGTTACCACCCAGTCTATGCCTAGGAGTTAATGATGCTTAAAAATGGCTCGCCAAACTGGCTTACATTTACCAATTTAGATTGCATTAGCATTAACACTAATCACCTCCCATTAGGATACATATGAGTTGCTGAGTGAATGAATTAACCTTTTCTTGTCAAATTATTAAAGAAGCATCCAGATCATGAAGTTTTGAACTAACATTTCTTTATTAACCTTGGGATCATAATCAGCAGCATTTAAACTTTGACATTGGCCAGAATTTTGATGCTTAGATGAGGGCGGTAGATCGTCTCGGATAGGTTCCCCAACTGGAAGTCAGCCTGATTGACAGGTTTGCTTCCAGTCGGGTGGGGAACCCTGGACAAGAGGCCGCAGCCCCAGGTAGGTGCGAGCCCCGACCCTGGCGTTGGGGGGGGGGTCTGATCCCTGACTCCGTGGGAGGGGGGGCCTCATTGAAAGCAACTCAGGGTGCATTAGAGGTGTTATCAGAATCGACTTTGTACAGCTGTAATAGAGCCATATGTTTAACAGTGCCATTTCCATCTCCATCTTCATCCCTTCTGGTCATATATATGTGTTATAGCATACTGTTGAATTCAAGGTTATCAGTCTAATTAACTGTACTTCTCTAGTTCGAAGCAGGTTTCATTTGTACTTACTAAATAGCAAAAAGGATTCAGGGCATTCGTCACAGAAAATGAATATGTAGTGATTGCAGTAAATTGTCCTTATAGTTTGTCGTTTTGCAAGCAATCAGCAAACTGTCAAGCAAGAAAGCATGTGCGATAAATGCTGCATTGAAGTCAGTGGCACAGCTGAATGAGTACACATTTCCAGAGTTCTCCAGCTCTGGCTATCCATTACTGGTTAAGAGCCTTAAACATGCAACAGATGTGAAAGATGGTTTTCTCATTACTAAACATTTAAGTCAGTTAACAACCAAGTGTACTACTTAGGCCTGCTGTCTAATTTAATGATATTTTTGTGCTGTGTTCTCTTACTTCCTCTGTTGATTATTTTCCTTGGTTGTGGACAGCCCACAAGGATTGCTCCCTGATTCTGTCCTCGCCTCACTGCAGCTGCCGGGATTCCCGAGGCCCGGGAACCTCGGCCGGCCACAGTTAAACCTGCACAGTGGGTTAAATCCAAGGCTTCCAGCCACATTATAATATTTAACGTGCCACCCACTGAAATTAAACTTATTTAAATATATCTAAAAACCTCCCACCCGACCCCAACCCACCCATTTTTTGGGGTTAGAAATCCTCCCATTGAGTACGCAATTGTTTAGCAGAGGGGATAACTGAAAGGATGGATTGTTACAAAGGCAGCTCAGTTATGTCCCAGTAATTCAGCATTAACTGGTGATTATAAATTTACTGTTGAGAGTAATGTCTGAAATTAATATAATTTGATGAGATTAATTTATGATTACGCTCCTAAAGTAGCTGACAAATTAATAGCATTAGTCTATTGGATGGATTAAAATTCATATGCGCGCTGTTAACAATTTTGCAGAACTTCTAAAACCTGTCCTTATGAATTAGCGTAGTTGGTTGCCCCGCTGTCCTCTGGAATTATGGTATTAGGCTCCTGAGACATCAAGGTGATAAACCTTTGTCCATAATGGTGATATGCGATCCTTCTTGGATCCTTCTTGTGTAAGTTTGCCTCCTGCACTGATAGCTGGATTTAGACAAGCAGGGCTAAATCTCACTTCCCTTCATCTTATGGAAACTTATATATCTAATGGACACACTTATATGTGCCCAAAAACTGACTGATCCAGCCATAAGTTTGTAAACCCTCTCTCTTTCTCTCTTTCTTTCTTCACCCCCACTCCACCCTCCCCTCCACCATCCCCCAACCTTTCGGAGAATGAGGTCTGATTTTCCAGAGATGCACTTTCGCCTTTAACTGACGTGCCTTCTACATACACTAGACAAATAACTCCTACACTTTAATACTTAGTACTACCACACAAAGCTTAAAACCAGCTAAAAAGCTTCTACTGCTTCAAAGATGTCTTGAAAATGTCTAACACAGAAAGGTTCACTCAACTAAACAGTGGCATTAACCTCTCTGCCTAGAAGCACAGCAAAGCCCATTGACACTAATTTCTTTAGTTTACCATAGAAAAAGCAGGAGATATCTCCTTGATGTTGATGCACAAGAAGTAAATAGGCAGATAATCCCCAGCGTTTTCCCCATTCTTCAATAGCAATTTTGATGGCTTCCTAGTAACAATAAAGAAAAGGCACAGTTGTGTAATATTCCAAGTGCTACAGTACAATAAAGCTTTGCATTCATTGCCACTATAAAGTTAAGGAGCACCCCTACTTCTAAGGATAGATCTAACATAACCACAAAGATTACGTTTTGAATGATTTTGTTAGAATCAATGTTTCCTTTTATTTCTCATTGTCATTGTCCTTATAGAATCATTAAATCTCCTTGGTGACAAATCCTGCATTTCAACACTTGTCATCAACACTTCTCATGACTAAAGGTTCTTCAATAAAGTCACGGAACAAAAAAAGCCATGTCGAACAAATGCATTGTGTAATCTTATTAGTAGAAAAGGTTTCAAGTGAAAGTATATGCAATAGTAAAGGCGCTCTAATATAATATTAATGATCTAGACAAGGGAACTAGATGTAATATCTCCAAATTTGCAGACGACACAAAGCTGGGTGGGCATGTGTGCTGTGAGGAGGATGCCGAGAAACTCCAGGGTGATTTGGACAGGTTGGGTGATTGGGCAAAAGCATGGCAGATGCAATATAACGTGGATAAATGCGAGGTTATCCACTTTGGTGGCAAAAACAGGAAGCAGATTATTATCTGAATGGCAATAGATTGGGAGAAGGGGAAGTGCAACGAGACCTGGGTGTCCTTGTGCACCAGTCGCTGAAGGTAAGCATGCAGGTGCAGAGGCGGGTAAGAAGGCAAATGGCATGTTGGCCTTCGTAGCGAGAGGGTTTGAGTACAGGAACAAGGATGTCTTGCTGCAGTTGTACAGGGCCTTGGTGAGGCCACATCTTGAGTATTGTGTGCAGTTCTGGTCGCCTTATCTGAGGAAGGATGCTCTTGCCATGGAAGGAGTTCAGCGAAGATTCACCAGGCTGATACCTGGGATGGCAGGAACGACGTATGAGGAGAGGTTGGGTTGATTGGGCTTGTACTCACTGGAGTTTAGAAGAATGAGAGGGGATCTCATTGAAACTTATAAAATTCTGACAGGACTGGACAGACTAGATGCAGGAAGGATGTTCCCGATGGTCGGGGAGTCCAGGACCAGGGGTCACAGTCTAGGGATAAGGGGTAGGCCATTTAGGACAGAAATGAGGAGGAATTTCTTCACCCAGAGAGTGGTGAACCTGTGGAATTCTCTACCACAGAAGGCAGTAGAGGCCAATACATTAAATATATTCAAGAAGGAGTTGGATATATTTCTTAAGGCTAAAGGGATCAAGGGGTATGGGGAGAAAGCAGGGACCGGGTACTGAATTGGATGATCAGCCATGATCGCATTGAATGGCGGAGCAGGCTCGAGGGGCCGAATGGCCTACTCCTGCTCCTATCTTCTATGTTTCTATGTTTCTATGTTTCTATGTAATTAGCATGAATCATCTAGAAACCTCGATTTCTATTCAGCTTTTTAAAGAGGGAACATTTTAGTCGTTGGAAGGACTGGTTAAAAGCACTGTACTCCTGCTTCTCCAAGGCCCCCCAAAAATAATTCAACACTTCACTTTGTCGGGCCTCTTCGGTTCCATCACACGTTGAAGTGGTCGGTGTGCGCATGGTGCAGGTTCTGACTAGTTCCAAACTAAAATGGCAATCAGACTCCTATTTGCATCATAGAACTCTGATTTCCATATTGAACGGGGCCTATTGCCTGAAACAGGCGAGCGCTGCAGACGCCTGGAGGTAGGCCACTTTAAAAATGGAGCGGCTGCATCGCCGGTGTTAGCGGAACTGTAAGGCTACCAACCCCATTTTGAGCCCATTACCATCCGTTAATTCCAGGCGAAGGCAGTGCAAATCATCTCCATTGTCTTTTTATACCAGAGAAACTAGTCTGAATTATAATATCATTTACTTAAATCTATTAAGCTGGGACTGAATGTTTTTCATTGTGGAACACAATTTTCAAAACAGTTTCCTGCTAAAGAGGTTTTCAAGTTGCTAGCCAAAAGCTTGCTGAAGAAGGAATGAATGGGGCAAGTGATAACATGGACAATGTATATAAGAATAAATCAGGTGCTAGATAAGAAAAGGAAATGTATATCAAGCTTGTTTTAGACAAAATACTGTGATGTGCATAAGACAGTCATGGTGTATGGTTTTGTAGTATATGCACCAATAAGCAACTACTAATTGAGCACTCAAGTGGGTACAGAGACATATAAAATTATGTACCATAGTAATTACATATGTATATTGGATTTGAGTACAGGAGCAAGGATGTCTTACTACAGTTATACAGGGCCTTGGTGAGACCACACCTGGAGCACTGTGTACAGTTTTGATCTCCTTACCTAAGAAAGGATTTACTTGACATAGAGAGAGTGCAGCGAAGGTTCACCAGACTGATTCCTGGGATGGCAGGACTGTTGTATGAGGAGGGATTGGATCGGCTAGGCCTGTATTCACTAGAGTTTAGAAGAATGAGAGGGGATCTCATTGAAGCGTATAAAATTCTGACAGGGCTAGACAGACTGAATGCAGGGAGGATGTTTCTCCTGGCTGGGGAGGTCTAGAACGAGGGTTACAGTCTCAGGATACGGTGTAGGACATTTAGGACTGAGATGAGGAGAAATTTCTTCACTCAGAGGGCGGTGAACCTGTGGAATTCTCTACCACAGAAGGCTGTGGAGACCAAGTCACTGAATATATTTAAGAAGGCGATAGATAGATTTCTAGACACAAAAGGCATCACGGGGTATGGGGAGAGAGCGGGAATATGGTATTGAGATAGAGGATCAGCCATGATCATATTGAATGGCAGAGCAGGCTCGAAGGGCCGAATGGCCTACTCCTGCTCCTATTTTTCTATGTTTCTATATTTCTATATTTCTATGTTTCCATTGTTAATACTCCTTTTTTGTGAGTTGAAGAATTCCATCATATTTACGCGAATTCAATGACCGAATAGTGCAACAAGTTGAACCCGAACTATAGAAGATCTCAAGGTGGAAATGTGCATGGGGTAGATTTTCCTTTTACGCTGCTTTTGCTATAATTGGGGCAAAGTGAATAGAGGAAAATTGGGTGGGGGAATCACATGCACAAAACTTGTGAACCTTTCCGATTTATACAAGAGACCAAACTCCTAAAAAAAAATGGCACCCTTGTGTCCAGCACCCTTATATGGCAACTGGTTCCCACTGCCAGCCTCTTCCCCACCACATGTGGTACTTGCCTGGTTGTCTCAATAATGGCCCGGGTTCTTGCTTGTATCACACTGGCATTACCGCGTTGCTTGGAGACCATAGCCATTGTACCAAGGCACGCTGGACCAGTTAGCTATGTTCCATTTGTACCAGCACTATTTTATCGGGCATTTTAGTATGTAATTTAAAAATGCTAACACTTTTCCATTGCAGATAGGTTTTATACAAAGATAACATTCTTGTATGAAACTTAACTTTATCAAGTGTCAGCTGTGGCTCAGTTGGTAGCACACTCGCCGCTGTGTCAGAAGCTTGTGGGTTTAAATCCCACTCCAGAGATTTGAGTGCAAAAATCTAGGCTGGCACTCCAGTGCAGTACTGAGGGAGTGCTGCACTGTCAGAGGTGCCATCTTTTGGAAGAGAGGTTGAACCGAGGCCCTGTCTGCTCTCTCAGGTGGACGTAAAAGATCCCATGGCACTATTTTGAACAAGAGCAGGGGAGTTATCCCTGATGTCCTGGCCAATATTTATCCCTCAATCAACATAACAAAAACAGATTATCTGCTCATTATCACATTGCTGTTTGTGGGAGCTTGCTGTGTGCAAATTGGCTGCCACATTACAACACTGACTCCACTCCAAAAGTACTTCATTGGCTGTAAAGTGCTTTGGGGTGCTCGTGGAAGGTGCAAGTCTTTAGTTATTACTTCACCACCAACAAGTTTCTTTTTATGCAGTTCAGTCAAAATGCTGTGATTTATAAGATAGAGTTGAGGGACGAGCTGTGGTTGCGTTTATCATGGAACCAGGAAGATCGTACACAAAGGTTTAATCGTTTCCCTCTACGCAGTGGTTACAAAAAGGTATAGAAACATGCTCAAGCCTTTTGAATTTTTGCTTGCAGCAGGTCTAGAGCTGCGATGTTTAAAGGTCATCTGTTAGTGGGAAAGCTCCCTCTTAATGAGATGAAGAACTATTAAGGAATAACTCAATTCAATTAGAAAATGGCAAATTTCAGCACTTCACTCACCAATGATCTTTGGACATGCTTCAAGCTCCATTCTAGAGAAGGTCAGTTCATAAAGCCGGAATTTTTCACAAATTTGACAACAGTCCTCCTTCCTGCAACATCGTATAAAGAAGAAACTGTCTCCTGCGGGATACAATAAATACAAAGTGTAATGTATGTACCTTTAAGGGGAGAACTACTTTTTACAACTCCTGTATACTGTAGTACCGGCAGTGACCACACCTGTATATAAACCCTGAGTAGTGATCTGTAGAGTTAGTTCTAGAGCAACCCTCATTCAGTAAACACCTGTTGTACCATTTCTCCTGCAGTCTGTGTCTTATTATACACAGACACAACATTGGCGACGAGCAGATTCGAACCTACCTGCAACTCTGCATCACCTCCCAGGGATTCGCTCCTGGAGAACAGTGGAAGGAGGTCGAGTCCAGAAGCACGGGCGTCGAACACGGGCAACCGCCCAGTCATCCAGCGGAGATTTGAGCATTGCAGGGGAGGCTGTCGAGAGCCAGGCTTGGCTTTCCAGTCATGGTGGTCCAGCGAAACGGGCTGGCAACAGGTACTGCGCAGACCCTTCCCGGACAGCGGCGGCTAGAGCCGTCCAAGCGGCACAGAAAAAGGCCGAGCAGTGTCGACGGGGGAGAGAAAGAGGGCAGAGCGCACAGGGCGAAGCCAGTGTTCAGGACCGAGCGGCGTCAACGGGGAGAGAGATGAGAGAGAGCAGAGAGCAGCCGGTGTTCAAGGGCCGAGCAGCGTCAACGGGGGAGAGAGGTGCGCAGGAAAACACGAGGCACTGCCATTGCCATGAGGACCGCAGAGAGCGGCATTGGCAGCAGCGCAGGAGCAGCGCACGAAACTCACAGGGCGTCGCCATTTGCCACGAGGACCGCCGAGAGCGGCGTTGGCAGCAGCGCGGGAGACGGCATTTTAAGCCACAGCGGGGAAGAAAGGAAAGCGCGGGAGATGCCATTTCTAAGCCGCAGCGGGGAAGAAAGGAAAGCGCGGGAGATGCCATTTTAAGCCAGTCTAACTACACCCAAAAATGCCGAAGAGTGGCAGTATCACAGCGTTCGACAATGAAGTCGAAGATTGGACGACATATGTCGAACACATAGAAGTATACTGCAAGGTGAATGAAGTGCCAGATGACAAGAAAGCACTGGTATTGTTGAATTCAATGGGTGCAAAAATGTATGGCTTACTACGAAACCTAGTAACCCCAGAGAAGCCAGTAGAAAAGGATTTTGAAAAAATAGTGTCAATCCTACAGGACCACTTAAACCCCACACCGCTGCTGATAGCAGAAAGATTTAAGTTTCACAAAAGGAACCAGCATAAAGATGAAAGTAATGCTGCGTATTTAATGGAACTGCGCAAGCTATCGAAACACTGCCAGTTTGGAACGGGACTAGCAGATACTTTAATGGACAAGTTTGTGTGTGGGCTTCAAAGTGAAGGAACCCAGAAACGGCTTCTATCAGAAAAGGATCTTACGCTGGACAAGGCTTTCAGCATTGTAGTATCACACGAAGCAGCAGCACGGGGCACTGCAGAGATACAACGGAGACCACAAGAATATGGCACAAATGAAATGTCATACGGAACAGTGAAGTGCTATCGCTGCGGCAGAACAACACACAACCATAATGATTGCTGGTTCAAGGACAAAGTGTGCAGACAGTGTGGAAAAGTAGGACACATAGCAAGAGTCTGCAGGTCGGGAAAGAAAACAAGCAGCAAGAAATCGCCACAGGAGAAGTACAAGAAGGTACATAAGGTGACGGAGAGTAGTTCAGATGAACAGAAGAGTGATACAGACTCCGGAAGCAAGGAGCTGGGTTGTCTGAAACTACATAATGTGATCAAAACGGAGGATCACCAAACTATCTGGGTCATGCTCAAGATAGCAGGAGTCCAAGTGAAAATGGAATTGGACACAGGATCAGCCCTAACAGTCATAAACCGAAGGGACTACAAGTGGCTATTCTCACATGTACCCTTGAGAGATACAAAGATTGTCTTGAAGACGTACACGGGGCAAAAGGTCTACCCCAAAGGAAAAATAAGGGTGAACGTTATATATAACGGCAAGGAAACACCAAAAATGGACCTATATGTATTGCCAGATGGAGGGCCACGACTACTAGGACGTGAATGGATCTGGAAGATACAGCTAGATTGGCATTCCATACAAGCACTGACTGTAGATGCCAAAAAGGATGACGACGTCACACCTGGACAACTGTCAAAAATGCTAACTGACGCACAAGAAGTGTTCCAGCAGGGACTCGGAACACTAAAAGGCATAACAGCGATGATCAAAATAGAGGAAAGTGCAAGCCCAAAGTTTTTTAAGGCCAGACCGTTACCTTATGTGATCCGCCCAGCTGATGAAGCAGAGCTGGAAGGTTTGGAACATTCAGGAGTACTGTCCAAAGTGGACTGGAGCGAGTGGACTACACCTATCGTTCCTGTAATGAAGAGGTCGTTGAGTAATACGCCTGGGGAACCAAAGAAGGTTCGCATCTGTGGGGACTTTAAGGTGACAGTGAACCCAGTCCTTCACACTGTACAATATCCGCTTCCGCAGATTGAAAATATTTTCGCCTCGCTATCGGGAGGGAAACGCTTCACTAAGTTTGATCTGGCCCAAGCGTACCTGCAAATGGAGGTAGAAGAAGCCTCGAAATAGTACCTCACGATCAACACTCATAAAGGTCTCTACCAATACAACCGGCTGGTGTTCGGGGTAGCATCAGCTCCGGCTATTTGGCAAAGGGCAATGGAACAAGTCCTGCAAGGGATTCCAGGGACCCAGTGTTAATTGGACGACATCCTGGTCACGGGCGAAAATGACAGTGATCACCTCGCCAACCTGGAGCAGGTGCTCACTAGGTTGAAGGAATATGGGCTCCGAGCTAATCGCCACAAATGCGAGTTTTTCCAGAAGCAGATCTCGTATTGTGGCCACGTTATTGATAAAGAGGGATTACATAAGTCCCCTGAAAAGATTGAGGCAGTGGTCAAGGCTCCAGCACTGGAAAATGTGTCACAACTGAGGTCGTTCCTTGGGCTGGTGTACTACTACCATAAGTTCTTGCCGAATTTGTCTACCGTACTACACCCACTGAACATCCTACTGCAAACGGGGGTACCATGGAAGTGGAGTGACGAATGTAAACAAGCTTTCCAGAAGAGCAAAGCATTGATCACATCAAAAGAGGTGTTGGCTCATTTCAACCCAGCTCTACCAATTCGGTTGGCATGTGAAGCATCACCCTATGGCATTGGAGCGGTGCTGTCGCACAAATTCCCGGATGGCTCGGAGAGGCCAGTAGCCTTTGCATCTCAGTCACTAACCTCAGCTGAGCGTAACTACGCCCAGATTGACAGGGAGGCCGTCAGCCTAGTGTGGGGAGTGAAAAAGTTGCATCACTATCTGCACGGGCAGAAGTTCACCTTGCTGACTGACCACCAACCACTTGTCTCCATCTTTAATCCAAAGAAGGGCGTTCCGGTGATGACTGCGCAATGGCTACAAAAATGGTCCCTTTTTCTAGGGGCGCACCAATATGAAATCGAGTATAAGGGCACGAAACAGCATGGAAACGCTGATGGGCTATCACGCCTGCCACTGCCTACTGCAGAGGAAGCACCAGCAGTGGATCCTGTCGAAATATTTCATTCGACTATAATTGAATGCTTGCCAGTAACTAACGCTGGTATAGAGAAGGAGACCCGAAATGACCCGACACTGTCTCGGGTATGTGATTTGACGGTGAAGGGATGGCCAGCACATGGCGACTCACTGTTGCCAGCATTCTCATCCAGAAGAGAACAGCTGTCAGTATGCCAGGGGACCTTGATGTGTTGATCCCGAGTGGTAATTCCACACAAGTTAAGGGAGAGAGTGCTCAATGAGCTTCACGAAGGTCATCTGGGAGGGGTGAAAATGAAAAGCCTTGCTAGGGCTTATGTGTGGTGGCCAGGGATCGATCAGCAAATCAAGGACCTGACAAAGAGCTGCTCAGGATGCCAGAAGGTCCAAAATGCACCACCACATGCCCCTCTACACCCATGGGAGTGGCCCTCATCTCCATGGCAACGGGTGCATATTGATTTTGCTGGTACATTCAAGGACTCAATGTTTTTAATAGCCGTGGATGCGCACTCAAAATGGCCTGAGGTGATCAAAATGTCCTCCACCACCACGGAGAAAACTATTGCAGTCCTACGGACCATTTTTGCCAGGAACGGCTTGCCAGAGCAGATTTCCTCTGATAACGGACCACAGTTTGTGTCCGAAGAGTTTCAAAGATTTATGAAAAGGAATGGGGTAAGGCATTACACATCCGCCCCGTATCATCCAGTCACAAATGGGTTGGCTGAGAGGCTCGTACAAACCTTTAAAAAAGCAGTAAAGGCCATGTGCGATGACGACATTCCACTGCAGCATAAGGTGGACAATTTCCTGTTAGCCTACAGAAATGCGACACATGCAGTCACCAACCAGGCCCCGGCCATGATGTTCTTTAACCGAAGGTTGAGATCTCGTCTAGATTTGCTCAGACCAAATGTACAAAGAGATGTTGAGAGTAAGCAATTCCAGCACATCAATGAGAAGCCGACAAGGAGCTTCAGTGTAGGGCAACCAGTCTTGGCCCGCGACTACCGAACAGAGAAATGGCAACCAGGAATGATATGCACACGGCAGGGGCCACTAATGTACACAGTGGGTGTTGGGGAGAACATTGTGAGATGCCATGCTGACCAGATCCTAGTGTCACAGGAACGAGTCAACCCCATGCCTCGCCCATACGTACCTGGTGATGAATCCGACGTACAGGTAGCATCTACCCCAGAAACAGTAGCATCGGAAGCGGATGAACCAACCGACGACAGGGGGCCAGAATCGCCTCCGCACCAAGAGCAAGACACTCGGGAAAGGCGCTATCCAGAAAAGATCAGGAAGCCTCCCCAAAGACTGAATTTATAAATAGACTATTTTCAGCTAATGTTGCATGTTAAAAGTGTTAATTGTAATTAGTTTGATATTTAATTGTTAAATGAGTGTTATGGTACTGTTAATCTAAAAGGGGAGGAATTGTAATGTATGTACCTTTAAGGGGAGAACTACTTTTTACAGCTCCTGTATACTGTAGTACCGGCAGTGTCCACACCTGTATATAAACCCTGAGTAGTGATCTGTAGAGTTAGTTCTAGAGTAACCCTCATTCAGTAAACACCTGTTGTACCATTTCTCCTGCAGTCTGTGTCTTATTATACACAGACACAACACAAAGAGGTAAAGTTTCTGCTTTGAGCACAATCGGCAATCTGGGTGCAAATTGTGCTCGCAATTGTCGACGGTTGGTTCATCCGCTTCCGATGCTACTGTTTCTGGGGTAGATGCTACCTGTACGTCGGGTTCATCACCAGGTACGTATGGGCGAGACATGGGGTTGACTCGTTCCTGTGACTCTAGGATCAGGTCAGCATGGCATCTCACAATGTTCTCCCCAACATCCACTGTGTACTTTAGTGGCCCCTGCCGTGTGCATATCGTTCCTGGTTGCCATTTCTCTGTTCAGTTGTCGCGGGCCAAGTGAAGTTATGGTTCAAGTTTCTGTTCAAACTTATTTGCATAACACAAACATAAAATCTTCCATGAACCAGTGCAATTGGGGAGCCTTTGAGAACGTTAGTCTTTATTTTTTTCCTTGCATTAAAAAATGTTCCTTGATGTATTTAAGAGTGGTAACCTGGATTTATTAATACAGCTGGAAATGAGTTTATCACAAAAAATAAGCATTTTTAATAAGTGCTTTAAGGATTTCGCAATAATTTTGAAATTTCCTACAGTTCCGAAGATTGATTTTTGATTAAAAGAATACCTGGGTAATATACCTTTAATAATCCAGGGATCAAAATGGCCGTCAGACCTCGTGGCAGAAGACAAAAGAGATTGAAAAGGCAGCTTGTGTATGTCTGTGAAAAACGGGTAATCAAAGATGGCTGCCTGACCTTGTGTCAGGATACAGACTGTGGACATATGAAAAGGGAAGATCAAAGATGGCTGACTAAACAGCCAATCAAATGCAGTTCAGGGAGTTCCCCTCCCTGCAGAGACAATCGACAGAAACTGCTACTATGTTTACACAAAAGATTAACCATTTGAGACTGCGGTTTCAGTTTGACCACAGGACAATGATGTTTGTTTACGCTAACTTTCAAAGCTCTTTACTCAGCAATTATAGAAAGACATGCTTTTTTTTCAAACCAAGACAGCTCCATTCAAACTCAGTACGATGAATGGGAATACATTCACAAACCTATCACGATAAATGGGTTATTCATCCAAACCCATCACTGACAATGGGGACAGTTTGGATCCCTTTTGTTCAGTCCAGATGCACCTGGATTTGGGCGGGAAGGTTTCGGCCACAATTGGGGTATAAGGTAGCTTCTCAAGAAGCCACCTCTCTCTCTCTCTCTGCCGCCTTGCCTCCGTGCTCTGCCTACAGAAGAACAACTCAGGAGCCTGCCTAAAGGAGTGGAATACCAGCAGTTTACTTTTAAATACTAGGGCATTTTTTACTTCGGGGCAGTGAAGATCAGAGACCGCAGGGGGCACGGAGCAGGCATTTTCATTGGTGAGCATACCTTTACTGGCCTATTGCAAGGCAACTTAGAATAGGTATAGGGGTGGGAGTTAAGGGGAATTTTGTTAGAACTGTAATTTTAGTCGATTTCCCTCATTGTGTCCGTTCTCTCCTCCCCTATTTAAGTAACAGTGTTGCACTAGCAGAGAAGTGCTGTAGTGAACACTGAGTTCTGTATTAAAAGTGCCGTATTTGAATAAAAGTGTTGCACTAAGCAGGGAAGTGCCGTAGTGAACATTAAGTGATCTGTAAGAAGTAAAGTGCTGTATTTGAGTAACAGTGCGCTAAGCAGAAAGGTGCTTCAGTGGACACTAAACAGCTGCATTAAAGTGCTGTATTTAAGTAAAAGCCACTAAGCAGAGGTGCTGTAGTGAGCAAAGTGTACTGTATTAAAGGTGTGTTGCACTAGTTAAAGGTGCTGTATTTAAGTAAAGCCACTCAGCAAAAGAGTGCTGCAGTAAACGATAAGTGAACTGTGTTAAGCAAAAGTGCTATACCAGGCATAGGTGTGTTGTATCGATTATTTTTAAGTTGTTTCTTTCTTTTGTTTCAATAAATACTGGTCTGTTCTGCATCCGAACCACGAGTCACATTTTTCTGTCTACATCGCTACCGAATAAGTCCGGCGGTCAGAACCAGGGATAGGGGAGCGCTTCGAAACCGTATGGGGGGTCCCTGGAGCAGCTCAGAGGCTTCTGACTGACCAGAGACAATAACCCCAACCCCGTTATTAATTCCTACAGTGCCCAGTCCACTACCTGTGAGTAACCTGATTTTAAATCATTGAAAATGACGTTAAAAAACTATACAGAAACATTTACTAGTTGAATTGGTGTACAGTAGTCAGTTTCTTAGTAAATTAAATGTTTTTCAATATTTAAAAATTTTAAAAAGGTATCTACTAGTATGTTTGCACCTAAAAAAAAACCTTAATTTTAAGAGCTTCCTTGAATGGTCGCAAACAGGTGCAATCGGCAGAAACTTGCCATGCTCATTATTTTTATCTGGGGGCGTGACATTTTTTAAACCTACATAAAAGGTCGTGGAAATTCGATTTGCTCTGGACGTAGCTTGTGCTTAAAGCTCCTCGATTTTTTACGCTGATCTGGCCGATCTCGGGTGAATTTGGCAAACTAGCAGAAACTCTACCCCAAATATTGTAAAGAGCATTATGATTTTTAGGAATGGGCAAAGGCCAATATGCCCATTGAGCCTGTCCCTTTTTCATGGATCAATACTATGGCCACGATTTTCCCTACCTCGGCGGGTCCGTGGCGGGCGACATCGATGGCGGGCCCTGGCTGTCTCCATCCCGGCCTCTGACATGACTTTCCCTTGATTGGGCTTGTTAAGCCCGCACAGCGCGTTTGCCGGCCAATTGAAGGAAGCGGGTCTGATGACGTCATTTGATGACACTCCATCAGTCGGTTTCCTTAAAGGAACCATGGCCAAATTTGCTTTGACATTTGTGCTGTCAGTGTTCTACAGCATTGAGGTGCTGCAAACACTGACAAGCACTGCACAGAGGTGCACGGCTGCACCCAGGCTCTCCCATGACTCCTTCCATATGCTTATGGAGGGACTCACAACACGCAGGGAGGTCCTCTTCCCTTCCAATGGTTGGAAGAGACCTCCCCAGGAGACCAACACAGCCTGGTTGCACATTGCACAGGATGGCACAAGCTGGGATGTCGTCAGGAGGACCAGGCTGCAGTGGCGCAAACCTTTCAATGATCCCAGTAAATCATGAAATGTTAGTACAAAGCCACACTCAACCTCATCCTGCTGTGCCACTCATCACATCCCTATCACACTGCCTTCCCTACCCTACTCCTGCACATCCTTACTCACACCAACATACCTTGCACCTCCACCTATCCCTCTCTATCTAGGTTATCACATCCCCATCTCACTAGCCGCCCCTCCATTCACCCTCAGCCTAGTCCAATCATACCAACTAACAACACACAAGGGTAGGCACTTGTGTGTTCTAGCCAATGTTCATGTGAAGTTTCGGTTAATGTGCTGTCAAACATTGAAATCTTTATTTTCAACGCTTCGCATTCTTGGACAGATTTGTGTGCACCTTTGCAAGTGGCTTAGTGAGTTGTAGTGAATGGTGAGACATAACGGTACCCCCCCGCAATGGTTATGTGTGTGAAAGGAATGAAGTGGGCATTGTAGGGATGCTTTATGTTGTCGGTGTGGTGTGGTGCCAACCTGGTGCATCATGTGGCAGCCAAGGTGTGCAGCGTCAAGTGAAGTAAATCTGGCCATGGTGAGGTCATCCCTGGCATCCCTGGTTGGATGCTGATGCCCTCTATCCTGTGCAGCATCAGTTGATTGCGGAGAAGGTTGGTGTGGTTGTTGCTGCTGCTGGTGTGCCTGGTGATGCTGGTGTTGGAGCTGATCGTGGTCAGATTCTGAGGACCAAGTTGAGAGAGTATAAAGTGCGCTGATGCTGATGGAATAAATGGCAGGTGAAGTAGAGATGGCAGAAGTGATCTGTCAATGGTGGGAGACGTAATGAGGCCAGACTGGATGGAGACTTGTGTAAAGACTTGCAGGATCCTGAATCTGTAATGAAAATGCAGTTTAGAGAAGCTACTGGTTAAAGGAACATATCTCAATCAGCTGGGAGCTTTGACTTGATCAAACAGTCAACTCATCAGCTGATTCAATGGCCACTGACCTCCTGCATCAGCTTCACAGATGAGGTCTAGGCACAGCGGGAAACTGGTGGGCAACCAGTCAAATTCAAAAAGCTGGGAAAAAAGCATTGTTCAGTGGCTGTAAATAAGCCACTAATGATTGATTGCGTCCCCCACCACTGCCTGTCGGGTCTGCTCAGTGCTCGTATCGGGAAATGCAGGTGCGTGCGTTTTGACAGCGGATTCATTTCAAATTTCACAACTGAGCCGCCACCCATCCCGTCCACTGAGCGCCGTCAAAATTGTGGCCTATGTAACTGTCTTCTCACCATATCCCTCGATTTAATTTCTCTCCAGCAACACATTTAATTGTCTCTTGAACCGTTTATATTGTCCACTTCAGTGCCCTTCCCTGGTAATTGATTCCATAACACTGTTAACTTTTCCTGTTGTCACACCCCTAATTCACTCATTTTTAACTTCACGACTGGGGTTTTGTGCTTGCCAGCCCATGACTTTTGCCCTGTTAAATTAAATGAATAAAAAATGTTTGACAGATGAAACGTCATATGTTGACGTGCTCTGCAACTGGCTTTCCCTTAATTGGCCTGCTAAACCCGCTGGGCGGGCTTAACAAGGTCAATCAAGGGAAAATAGTGTGGGTTGGCCACAATTCGATGGAGGTGGAACATCGACCCGCCAAGCAGCAGTCTCGCCTCCAACGCGCCCCCAGTCATAAAATCGCCCCTTTATGTACTCCTCACAACTTGCTTTCTCATCTAACTTTGTATCGTCAGCAAATTTGGCAACAGTACACTCGGTCCCTTCATCCAAGTCATTAATATAGATTGCAAATAGTTGAGGGCCCAGTACTGATCCCTGTGGCACCCCACTAGTTACAGTTTGCCAACCTGAAAATGACCCATTTATTCCAACTCTCTGTTTTCTGTCAGTTAGCCAATCCTCTATCCAGTCTAATATATTACCCCTAACACCGTGAGCTCTTATCTTGTGCAGTAACCTTTTACATGGCACCTTACCGAATGCCTTCTGGAAATCCAAATACACTACATCTACTGGTTCCCCTTTATCCACCATGCTCGTTACATCCTCAAAGAACTCCAGTAAATTTGTTAAACACAATTTCCCTTTCATAAAACCATGTTGACTCTGCTTGATTGTATCATGATTTTCTAAATGTAACAATGAGTCTAGAAGAGTTGGAAATGGATATGGCAGAAACATCAACAGCTGCCATTTGAAAAAATGGGGACAGGGGTTATGGTCTGAAATTGTTGAACTGGATGTTGAGTCCAGAAGGTTGTAAAGTGCTGAATAGAAATTTGAGGTGCTGTTCCTTGAGCTTACATTGAGCGTCATTGGAACAGTGTAAGAGGCCGAGGACAGAAAGGTCAGAGTGCGAGTGGAGCGGAGAATTAAAGTTACTTCCATCTTCATTGTTTTTCAGAAAACAAAGAGGGTAGGGAAATATTTGTTTTCACTGTGGAAACAGTATACTATTCATTCATGTAAATAAACCAGCTATTGATCTGAAGCATATGCCCTGTCTCAGTAGAGTGCTTTTCAGTCTGCCTTCAGCAAATATAAAGGAGAAATCATGTAGTGGCACATGATGCATTTCAATAGCTGTTATATGGAATAAGAGTTCTCACATATTATCAAATTTATTTTTCTTGTCAGTATTGTCTTTGAAAAAGCTCCAGAAAGTTGCTTAATCGTGAGTTCCCTTTGACAAACTCAGATATATCTTGGTATTCTTTAAGTTTTTCACTGTGCCTAAGCATTCTCACTTTGTTGGTCCTACCTTGTCAAACTCTTTCTGAAAATCCAAGTATATAACTTGCAATTTCCATCTCAGTATTGCCTTCATAAAGAAAACTGCAGCAAGAGTGTAACAGTTGTTTAAATTATGCTTGGTTCTGATCTCCATTTTAAACATATTCATGAGCTTGCCCTTTCCAAATTATTAAGTCTATTTTGAGCTTTGAAAGAGACAAGACTGTGTCTGTAATCATTGTAATGAAGCTGAAACTTTCAAAATCTTTAGCTAAATCAAAGAAAAAGACATATAAATTGTAATTATGATGCAGTATAATCTAGTACAGGAGTTACAAACTATTATTTCCTACTGCGCAAGGAGCTAGCAAGTACCACAACTTTGGTTGTTCTATTAATACTTAATAAATTTGTTAGGTTGTTAAAACCTAAAACAAGACCTCGCATAGTGCTATTAGCCCATTTTCTACAGATAAGAGGGCACAGGATAGAACTGATAGCTGAAATAATCAAAAAGGGACTCTCTGCTCATTATCCCGGGAATACTACAATATTTTACCTGGATATCAGGGCAAGTCAGAACATTCTCTGCAATGTAAGGAATTAAAGCCCATCTATCAGAGGATTCCAAAACATAAAAGTTGATAATATCAAGAGTAAAAAGGGTAAAGGACAGCCAAAAACTAACATTCACTCTCCTGAATCCATGATAGCTGTCTTTTAACAAGTTAGGCTTTTCCAAGTGTCCAGACACAGTTGCATTTTCTGGTCACTGTCCAGTGTCACAGAAATGGAACAGGCTCTGATGAGTGGAAAGGAGTCTAAGATCCATAAATCTACAGCCCCTCTTGTGTGCCAGCAAGAGCCCATGCATCATACAGATAGGTTGTCCAGTACTTTAGTCACCTGCTTGATACATATGTGGTCAATGCATTGGTTGGTACAGCAATCAATCTCTATGCTAGCCTGGAAGGAGGTGCAGATATTAAAGTTAAGGGAGTTGGTGACCTTGTCTGTCATGGGCAGTACAGTTCCTATGGTGGCAGAATAGCTGCAGTTGCCCTTGCACAGAGGTCATAACTCTGCAACTGATGCTCTGCTGACCTGGAGCCTGTGTAGCAAGTTCCCCTCTGTCAATGTCATGTAAGTGTGCCAAAGCTAGCAGATATATATGGTGGCATAATGGCAGGTGCAGGCAATCCAGCTCTGGTGCTTGCTGTTCTAACAGGAATAGCTTCTTCCATCTTGAACCACTTCAACCATGAAATACTATATTTATGGCAATTCAAACCATTCATGTTGCTTTAGCTTGCTAGTCACCACTTTGCAGTTCCTATTCTGCTGAAGTCTTCCGGAAGCTTCATTTACAGTTCATTTAAGTGACTCTGGGAGCAATTGTTCTTCGGTTTGTCTTACAAGTTACCAATAAAATAAGGATAGTATCAGAAAAAAATGTTTAAAAGTGGAAAAACATTAACAACACAAATGTAGTAACAGTGCCCTGTAAAATTGCCTGAAGGGTTGACTTTGAGATTCAGGAGGGAAGTGCCCTGTAAACCACTTGAGAATGCCTATCCAATATGGAGTTCGACAGTTGAACTGAGTGCTGGAAAGTAAATAGTTAATACAGGCTTTTAAGCAATGAACATAGGAACATAGGCATAGGCCATTCAGCCTCATGAGCCTGTTCCACCAGTCACTGAGATCATGGCTGATCTGTATCCTAACTCCTTCCAACCACCTTGGCTCCATATCCCGTAATACCCTTGGCTAGCAAAAACCTATCGATCGCAGATCTAAATTTATTCATTGCGCTAGCATCGACTACATTTTGTGGGAGAGAGTTCTGCACTTCCACCAAACTGTGAAGAAGTGTTTCCTAACTTCTCTCCTCAATGGCCTGGCTCTGATTTCAAAGTTATGTCCCCTTGTCCAAGACTCCCCCAGCAGCAGAAAAAAGTCTCTCTCTATCTACCTTATCAATTTCTTTCAAAATCCTAAAAACTTCAGCAAAATCACCCCTTAATGTTTCTATATTCCAGGGAATACAAGAATGTAATCTCTCCTCATAATCTAACCCTTGGAGCCCTGGTAATATTCTGGTGAATCTGCATTGCACTCCTTCCAAGGCCAATATATCCCTCCTAAGGTACAGTTCTCAGAACTGTGCACAGTGCTCCAGATGTGCTCTAACTAGGACTTTGTATAGCTGTAGCAAAACTTCCTCCCCTTTACATTCTAACTCTCTAGTTATAAATTAAGTCAGAAAAACATTATTTCTGGCTCAGGTCAGAATCTCTCATACTTATGTGCGTCCTTTTGTTTAAAGTAAGGCTGTAAGGTAAGGAGAGTTTGTAAAAGTCGAGCCGACCTGTATGGGAATCAATGCTTCAGTACTAATCTGTTAGGCATGATTGACCCAGAAAGGGACAAGCCCTTCTGACACATGGGTCACTCAGATGGAGAGCTTTTCTTTGTCTTTGATAGGTTAAGTCTTTCTTAGTCTGTGTCTTAAGCAGTAGTCTTTTATTTTTTCCTTTCTTCTTTAAGAACTTTTACCTGGTGAAAAATGGCGGCCGCCACTCTAGCACCCTTCTCTGGTGCAGGACTCGATAGCAGCCATTTTGGTGAGGGCCTTGGGGCTGCTTATAGCTGCTCTGGCCCTGGAGGTGTAAATGAAGAGAGCGTGATGTCAGCTGGTGTGCAACGCCGACTTAACCTCACCTCTGCGAACTCTGACCTTAGCGCTCAGTTCAGCGCTTGGTCCTAAGCTTGTTCTGAAAAGTGAGCGTGCAGCAGACTGACAGACACTGTCAGCATTTCTTAAAGGGACACACATATATTTCAGGTAAGTTTGCATTTAAGCTTTTGGATTGGATTTTTTTTATTTTATTGAAGTAGTAGCTTGGTGCAATACATGCTAAAATATTTTTAAGTGCGCAGGGAGTGCTGCTGGATGCTTGCAAGGACTCGGATGGTAAAGGAAGGCCTCTGAGAAGACAAAAAATGCTGGAAATGCTCAGCAGGTCAGGCAGCATCCATGGAGATAGAAACAGTTAGAATCAAAGAATCATAGAATGGTTACAGCACGGAAGAAGGTCTGTTGAGTATTTCCAGCATTTTATGCTTTTATATCAGATTTACAGCATCAGCTCACAGAGGGAAGTGGAAAGTGCAGGAAAGGAAGACACAGAAGAAGAGGAAGCAGAAGAAGAAGAATCAGAAGGAAGGATGCAACCCAGACAGCCCTTTTCTGGCTGGGATATCCAGGATGGAATCATCCGCCTGCGGTACCAGTGAACACAACCCTAGTTCCCCTTTCAAAATTTGTCCTACACCTTACCTTCCCCCTGATATTGACCATCACAGCGTCCTCTTGGCCACACTGCTGAAATAAAAGCCACCATAAAGCAAACTTTCCAATCCAACTTTATACATCTATCCATCCAATATGACATCAAGAAATCAACTACTCACCCTTCTGGCTCCCATTAGTGAGTGTCTTGTGTGTGCCTTTGCCTATCCTACTGATGTCACACAGTGCTACCCCAGTGGCTGCAGCATGGCTGGTGGAAGGCTGCTGACTTTCAGTGGGGGACACTACAAATGGCCTTGCTGGTTGACCTTGAGGAGCTGGTGGCTGGGAGTGTTTCTTCTTCTTCTTCTTCTTCTTCTTCACTTTCCTCTCCTTCTTCTTGGTCAACCATTGGCTGGGCAGGCTGGATTTCTTGGCTGTGTGAAATGATGAAGGCACAAGAGTGGAGTTGTGATGAGGGGAGGGCTGGAAAGAAAGAGGTGCATGCCAGAAGGAGGATAAGGTATGAGGGTACCAGCATCTTTCATTCTTTCAGCCCCACCGCTGGCCAAGGGCTCAGCCATGCCCCTGCCAAGAATGGCCAGCATGGTCTCCTCTGAGGGGTGGGGTGAAGCTAGGAATGGGAGATGCGTCTCGTGTTCAGTACAGATTGTTGATAGATGAATGATTGGGGGGGTAGGGGAGTCACGCATTGAGAAGTGTGTGAGGCTAGTGGTACAGTTGGTAGGAGACAGCTCTTGAAGATGCATTCACTGCCCTTGACCAGTGGTTTGAGGTGATGAAGCTTCTTTGGGCACTGGAGCCAGGTGGTGGGGGGCGACTCTGCTGGCAGTGATGGCCTCTGTGATCTGGTCCCACATCGTTCTCTCTGGAGGGCCGCCTGGCCCCTGTGGGTAGAGGGCCTCTCTTGCAATGTTGACCCCCTTCACAAGGTTGGAGTGCTGTGTGCGAGACCCTGGGTGCCCCTTCCCTGGCTTGCTGAACCATTTGTGTTAGTGCTGAGGCACTTTTCCCATTTTCTTTTTAGGTACAGAAGGCAATTCAGCTTTAAAACCTGAAGACTCCCATTTGGGAATTTTTTTTAACATTAATTTTTTTCAGATGGCAGTTGCGCTGTAAGGATTAAAAACTGCCTATTTATCATGATTTTCATTTTTTCACTTCAGAAGGCAGTTCCCCTTTAAGAGACTGAACTGCTTTCTGAAATGACAGCCTCACTTTCAGAGAGGCTGTTCTTGCTGCAATGATGCAATGGTCATGCTACATTGGGGCTTCCTGCCGGGATGAACGCCACCAGGACGGCATTGCATGATGAGCTTAGCGCTGGGCTAATGTTAATTAGTCCCCAGCACCAACTTCCCGGCCCTGCCAGTGCCACCATTTTTGGCAGCCGTTAACACCGACCGGCAGTGGCACCGGCAGGTTTTTACCGATATCCAATTTTTAGCCCACTATGCTCATGTGGAGGTTTCTAAAGCTCACTGTAATATGTGTCATTCCTGAAGAATGAGTCCCCAAGTGTTTTTCTTGAGTCACAACTCCCTTGAGGCTTGGTAGTCAATAAGCTGTGCTGCTATTGCAATTTATTACTCTGAAACCCTACTGTATGGGATGACAGGATTGAATTATTCAGTCAATATTGCAGAGTTGCCTTTTGTCATGAATGCATCTGATGGGATGAAATAGTGTAATGACCTATTTATCATGTGTTTACCACTGATGCATTGCAATGAGTGCCACAAGGCCATTTGCTTATATAGTAGAAACATTATTTAATACACGAGTTTGAAATCTAAAATAGAGATTAATGCAGTCCACATATCATGTATATTCTCAAGAATGGTTCAGGCAAGTGAGCAATATTAATTTTTTCATGCTAATGTTAGTACACTGCTTCAATGGTATAGATCATACTTTACATTGAAATTATAAAAAGTTAAAACAATACTGAAATATTGTGATTGCAAATTTCTGAGGACAAGTCAAAGGGCGGAAAGGAGCAACCGTAATAAATTCAAATTCCTTATTACTGGATAGTCCCAAATTTTAATGCATAAATTAATATTATTTTTTTATTCATTAGATGCAACACTCAGTCTAATAATATTAATCAATAAACATTTTTCCTGTCACATACACCTGCAATGACTCATTTAAGAATGTGAGAATGCGATTTCTTTTAAGTCAATACAATTCTCTGTGCAACCACGACAACAAGTTTTGCATATGACTGTCGAGCATAAATTACCGAAGAATATGCACCACTATTCATCAGATACAGAGTTAGGTGCACACCTTAACAATAAATCACCATTAAACATACAATTTGACTATGTCTCTGTAATTGCTTCTTCTGCTTTGTGTATTGATGCCTGGTGTCAGTCACATCAGTATTCTTGTAAATTACCAAACATTTACTGCTGAACCATCTGCTGTTGTGCATTTGCTTTTGTGAAATGCATGACTTTGTATCAGCCATGTCAAACTAACTGAAGATTATCTGGCTTAGCTGAATTGACGATAAAATTTGTTGATTTACTCAGCAAGATAACACTTTTAAATCATGCAACATGCATTGTGTTCATCATTATAGCTTTGAAGAACACACTATTTGCTGTACCAAACTTAAAAGTGCACCAAATACTTTGCACCATCATGATTCGCGAGGCCAAGAGACTGGTTGCTGAGATGCTACTTGTAAGCTGTGAAAGCTGCCAATTGTCTTTCCACAGATATGGAAAACAGTCTTTTAAAGTTCTGTGGGAACTGACTATTGAGCTGTGAAATCAGTGCAAAGACAAAAACACCTTCAAACTATGGAATGCAGCTGGCCTTGAAACCCACAGCTGCTCAACGAACTATTGTTAAGAAGAACTGAAAAACAATTGATGACCATTATTATGCCATATAGTTAGGGACACGTACACAGTGGGAGGGTTGCCAAGTTTTAAGGTATAAAAGATGCTGTAAAAAATCACTCGGGGCTGCAGTTGGAGACGACCTGGTCAGTTGCCAGATATCATACGTCTAGTCACTGCCGGATTCTCTGAGGCAGTCCCTCAAAACCGAGGATGAATTGCTTCCACATTAAAAATGAGTTCGCAGGTGACTGATGAGTCCAATGCGGGTCCTACAGTCTCTGTCACAGGTGGGGCAGACGATGGTTGAAGGGGTGGGTGGGTTGGGTGCTTGGGTTGACGTGCGCTCCTTGCGCTGCCTGTACTTGGCTTCCGCTTGCTCCCGGCGAAGAGACTCGAGGTGTTCGGCGCCTTCCCGGATGCTTCTCCTCCACTTTGTGCAGTTGTAGGGGGTGGCGTGTGCCCAGTTAGCTATGCCCCTGATTGTCCCTGAGCAGTTCCAATCATTCCCACACCCCTGGGTTCTAGACACCGGACTTAGGTACAGGCGGCGATACAGAAGATCGAGTAGACAAGTGGTTTGGTACAAGAAACCGTAAATTTTATTAAAAGGCTGAATAAAACACAATACTGAGAATTTCTGGAATAATTACAGGCATATACAATTACACTTATATGGGAATGGGGAACACACGGCACATCGAGGGAAACAAATACATTAAAAATCCCCTTATCCTTATCCCACCCCCAATACCTAACTAGATTAAGCTATGAGGGGCCAGGAATTCATGCTCACCAACTCGAAATCTGTTGATTTAACTGACTGTGAGTTTTGAGGTTTGCTCTTGTTGTCCTTTGGTGTGCGTCGTAGCCACGTGGTCACAGGGCGCGGCGATGGAGTTGTTTGTGCGAAGCATCCTCCTTTTCCTCCATTAACATCTTTGTTGGGTACTTTGTCGCGATGGGTCTTCTTCTTCTTCGGGCGGTTCGGTCGCCGATGGTTTTATCACGGTTGGGGCTCAGTTGGTGGTTTATACCGTTGAACTGATTTTTCTACCCATGCTTCGAATGCCAGTTTATTCATCAAACGCCAGCTTATAACTAGGCCGTTTGTCCTGGTTTCACTGTCCATGCATCAAATGCCAGCTTATAACTAGGCCATTTGTCCCCCAACGCGTCTTTCCGCTGCCCTTCTCTGCCGGTTCTACCGTTTCTTCTCATCTCGTCTCGTCTCGTCTCGTCTCATCTGCCCGTTCGTGGCCCCGTATGTCCTGTGCGTCTTTGAATCGGGTCTTGTTTTCCTCCCGCGTTTGGCCCCCGGTGTGGTAATGGGCATCCTTGGTGTTGAGCAGCGCGGGGAGCGAGAAGAGACCCCGCGTGAGGCCAGGGCACAAAAGTCGAGAAGCAAGCGGCCAGAGTAAGAGAGCAAGAGCTAAGAGAACGATTACTACCAGTGGGCCTACAATTATACCCGGTTTTTCACCCCTTATCAGCACGCCAAATCAGGTCAGTTCTTTGTCTAACTTATGGCGGGCTTGTCTAAAATGATTACAGTCATTTACTTTAACGACTTCTGGGGTGGTTGTCTCCATGTTTAATGGCTTCGATATTGTAAAGTCTGTGGGTTGTTTAGTTAATTAATACACAGACTCCAAGAGTAACTTAAAACAGGACTTTACTATTCGAAGGTCAGGGCGAATCTGCCCAATAAATCCTGACACAGCACTTATATACTGGTGTGGTCACCGTCGGTATTACAGTATACAGAAGCCAACAAAGTAGTGCAACACCTAAAGTAGTTCTCTTAAAGGTGGACGGTTACATACAATAGTTCTCTTAAAGGTAGACGGGTACATACACTACAATCCTCCCTTTTTAGCTTACAACATACTGATTCCCCATTAAACATACATTATAACATATATACAACTTTATGCAAGACAGTTCACAGATTCAGTCTCTCTGGAGGTTTCCGGACTCTGTCCGGATAACGCCTCGGTGGTGTCGTAACTTCCGGCAGGGTAGTAGGTGCTTCTGGCAAGGTCGATTCAGCTTGAAGGACAGTGTCAGGTTCATCTGATTCCAGTATTACCAGATCGGAGGTAGGTGTCCTGGGTATCTCTGTCTCAACATTAACCGTGTAAGGTGGTGGAGTAGGTTGGCCATTTGTGGCTGACCCTATGATCTGGTCAACATGGCGCCTTATTATACTGTCCCCAATGTCCACCATGTACATCAACGGCCCTAGCCTTTTTCCAATAGTTCCAGGCTGCCATTTCTCGGTACGGTAGTCCCGGGCCAAAACTTGTTGACCTATCTGAAAAGATTTAGTTGGCCTTTCATTCATGCCCTGGAATTGCCGGTTCTCTACGTCCCTTCTGACGTTTGGCTTAAGCAAATCCAGCCGGCATCTTAGTCGTCTATTAAAAAACATCATGGCAGGAGTTTGATTTGTGACCGCATGTGTTGCATTCCTGTACGCCAACAAGAAGCTATCCACCTTATGTTGTAAGTTAATGGCTTCATTACCCATGGCCTTTATGGCCTTCTTGAAGGTCTGGACAAACCTTTCAGCCAATCCATTGGAGGCGGGATGGTATGGGGCTGACGTGTAGTGCTTAACCCTATTGCTCTTTAAGAATTTCTTGAATTCTTCGGACACAAATTGCGGTCCATTATCAGAACACATCTGTTCCGGCAGCCCATTCCTAGCAAACATGGTCCTTAACACTGTGATGGTTTTTTCCGTGGTGGTGGTGGACATCTTTATTACCTCCGGCCACTTGGAGTGTGCATCCAACGCTATTAGAAACATTGAGTCCATAAATGGACCAGCAAAGTCGATGTGTACCCTTTGCCAAGGAGATGAGGGCCACTCCCATGGATGCAGAGGAGCCTGTGGTGGCGCGTTTTGGACCTTCTGGCATCCTAGACAGCTCTTAGTGATTTCTTCGATGTCCCCATCAATGCCTGGCCACCACACAAACGCTCTTGCTAGGTTCTTCATTTTCACTCCACCCAGATGTCCCTCGTGCAGCTCCTTTAACACCTTCTGTTGAAGTTTGGGTGGAATCACCACTCTAGATCCAC
This sequence comes from Somniosus microcephalus, assembly GCF_052327205.1. NCBI lineage: Eukaryota > Metazoa > Chordata > Chondrichthyes > Squaliformes > Somniosidae > Somniosus > Somniosus microcephalus. Next base: position 228,112,971 of record NC_140993.1, on the reverse strand, counting down.
ACATCAGGGTTCCTCGACACACTGACAGCTGTTCTTTTCTCTGTGAAAATGCTGGCAGCGTTGGTTCGCCCTGTGCTGGCCATCCCTCCACCGTTAAATCATAGACTCGTGAGAGAGTCGGGTCATTTCTTGTTTCGTTTTCGATCATCGAATTTGTTACTGGTAGACATTCCACTATGGATGAGTGGAACATCTCTATCGGGTCCACTGTAGTCGCTTCTTCTACTATCGGCAATGGCAAGCGCGATAACCCATCAGCATTTCCATGCTGTTTGGACCTTTTGTATTCGATGTCATATTGGTGTGCCCCAAGTAACGTGGACCACCTCTGTAACCTTTGCGCTGTCATGGTGGAAACGGCCTTGTTAGGGTTGAATATGGACACCAATGGCTGGTGGTCTGTCAGTAATGTGAACTTCTTGCCCTGCAGGTAATGATTGAATTTCTTTATGCCCCACACAAGGCTGAGGGCCTCCCTATCTATTTGAGCATAATTTCGCTCCGCGGAGGTCAATGATCGGGACGCGAATGCCACTGGCCTTTCCGAGCCATTTGGTAACTTGTGTGAAAGTACTGCTCCAATTCCATAGGGGGAAGCATCACAAGCTAGACGAAGAGGTAACATTGGGTTGAAATGAGCCAACACTTCTTCAGAGGTAATCAATGCCTTGCTTCTGCGAAAGGCCTTTTTACATTCCTCACTCCACTTCCATGGTACTTCTTTCCGCAACAGAGCATTCAGCGGATGCAGCACCGTGGATAGATTCGGCAGAAACTTGTGATAATAATTAATCAACCCCAAGAATGATCTTAACTGTGATACGTTTTCCGGAGCGGGGGCCTTCACGACAGCTTCTATCTTGTCAGGTGACTTGTGCAGCCCCTCTCGGTCAATGACATGACCGCAGTACGAGATCCGTTTTTGGAAGAACTCACATTTCTTGCGATTAACTCGAAGGCCATATTCCTTCAACCTAGTGAGCACCAGTTTCAAATTTGTGAGGTGTTCTTCCTCGTCTTCTCCCGTAATCAGGATATCGTCTAAGTAACACTGCGTGCTTGGAATTCCTTGTAATACCTGTTCCATGGCCCTCTGCCAAATTGCTGGAGCCGAAGGTACTGACGCGACTCTTCCTCGACTTCCATTTGTAAGTATGCCTGTGCCAGGTCTATTTTGGTGAAGTGTTTCCCTCCAGCCAACGAAGCAAAGATATCTTCAATCCGCGGAAGCGGGTATTGTACCGTGTGAAGCACCGGATTCACTGTGATCTTGAAGTCTCCGCAGATGCGGACCTTCCCCGGTCCCCCTGGCTTGTTACTTGGTGAAGACTTCATGACGGGAACAATGGGCTTGGCCCACTCACTCCAGTCCACTTTTGACAGTACCCCTGATCGTTCAAGTTCTTCCAGTTCTGCCTCCACAGCAGGTCGTATCGCGTAAGGTACCGATCTGGCTTTGAAAAATTTTGGGCTTGCATGTTCTGCAATCTTAACCTTTGCTTTAATTCCTCGCAGTGTTCCCAGTCCTTGCTGGAATACCTCTTTAGCTTCGTCCAATATTCTGGACAACCGTTCAGGTTTGACATCTTCCTTTCCGGAATCTACCGTCATGGTGTTTAGTGAATGCCAGTCTATCTTTATTTTCCTGATCCACTCCCATCCCAGAAGTGGTGGACCTCCCTCAGGCAACACATACAGGTCCATCCTTTGGTGATCTTTGTCCTTGTATCTCACCTTGACTTCTATCTTTCCGATGGGGTATACTTTGTGCCCCGTGTATGTCTGCAATACTAGTTCCGTATCCCGTAGGGGAATATGCTTGAATAACTTTTTATAATCATGCTTATTCATGACCGTCAACGCCGATCCGGTGTCCACTTCCATTTTCACTTGGACTTTTGCAATCTGTAGTGTGATCCAGATAGCTTGTCGGTCAGCTTCATTACTCACATTGTGAATTCTCAGACTATCCAGTTCCTTGCAGTTGGAGTGTGAGTCCGAATTCTGTTCTTCCGGACTCTTCCTAGTCACCTCATGTACCTTTCTGTACCTCTTTTGTGGTGACTCATTATTGTTGGTCTTCTTTCCTGACCGGCATACCTTAGCTATGTGACCGAGCTTGCCACATTTCCTACATTCCTGGTTTTTAAACCAGCATTGGTTCTGGTCGTGTGTTGTCTTCCCACAACGATAGCATTTCGTTGTACCCAAAGTAATTTGCTGCACACTGAGTGCCGCTGCCTTTAGCTGCATTTCCGCCGTTCCTTTCGCTGCGGCTTCGTTCGATGCAGCAATAAGGACAGCCTTATCAAGTGTAAGATCGTTCTCTTCGAGCAGTCGTTTTTGTGTTTCTTCCTTTGACAACCCGCACACGAACTTGTCTCACAATGCCTCTGTCAGATTCCCTCCAAACTGGCAGTGTTTCGCTAGTCTACGCAGTTCGACCAAGTATTCTGCGCTGCTTTCGTCTTTCCTTTGCGTTCTCGCATAGAATTTGAATCGTTCCGCCAACATCAACGGTGTGGGGTTCAAGTGATCCTTCAGAACAGCCACAATATCATCGAAAGTCTGATCCGCCGGTTTAGCTGGTGATAGTAGATGCTTCAAGAGCCCGTATGTCTTCGCGCCCATCGAGTTTAGCAAGGTTATAGCTTTGTCATCTTCTTCTATTTTATTGGCCTCACAATAGATCTCAATGCGTTCCACATACGTGGCCCAGTCTTCTACCTCGGAATTAAAATCGTTGCTGTTACCATGCTTAGGCATCTTCCTCTCTTCCTGATAAACACCACGAATTATTTCTTTAAAATTTTTTTTTTTTTTTTCAAGATGGCGGTTCCCGCGAAAATGGCGGTTTCTCGCGCTTATCTTCTCTCCCCGCCCACTTCAATGGCGGTTTCCCGCTTCTGTCTTCTTCCCCGCCTAATGGCGGCTTCCCGCGTTTCTTCCCTGGCGGGAGGGGTACACTTTCCCCACGGGCGACGGCCGCTGGCTTTCAGGTTCACAGCCTGCGCGTCGGCTTCAGTGCTTTCCCTTTTCTCGGCAGGGCAACCGGCGCTGGGTACACCCCGTTGACGGCGAACAGTTTCAGCCGCTGGGCTGGCTCTCGCTCAGTTCCCCTTGCTCGGGCTCTGTCTCTCTCCCGCTCGCTCGGCTCTACCGGCGCTGGGTACACCCCGTTGACGGAGAACAGTTTCAGCCGCTGGACTGGCTCTCGCTCAGTCTCCCTTGCTCGGGCTCTGTCTCTCTCCCGCTCGCTCGGCTCTACCGGCGCTGGGTACACCCCGTTGATGGAGAACAGTTTCAGCCGCTGGACTGGCTCTCGCTCAGTCTCCCTTGGTCGGCTCTGCCTCTCCCGCTCGCTCGGCTCCCAATCGCGCCTCCCAGCCCTCTCGCAGTCCGGTGCTTCCCTCCCCGGCTGCGGCTGAGTTTCTCTCTTCCCGCGCCTACGTTCCCGGTCGCAGCGCTTCGTGGCTTCGGTCGCTGCCCGGCCTTTTTCGCCGGTCGTGGTCTAGCTGTCTCACGACGCCGTTGCGTCCCCCAGCCTGTCTGTACCGCAGCTTCCTTGCTCCACGCTGCCCCAGTCTCAGCGCCTCTGGACCCGACTTCTGTCCGGCTCCTTTCCCCCTCGACCGTGGTCGAGTGCACCGCCCTTATCCTCCGGTTATTCTTTTTACTTTCCCTTACTCACAGTCACCGTGGCCGCCTTGCTTCTCGTGCTGATCGGCTCACTCCTCACCGTGGCAGAAGGGACAGTCAGTGCCTGTTGCTGATGGAAGTCTTTGTCTCTAATTTCTTCCTCCTTTCTAGTTCTGCAGCCTCGAGTTTTCTCCCAGCAGAACGACGAGGGCGGTTGCCTCTTCTCGACGCTCGTTAACTGCTTCGGAAGTATTGTTGCCGAAGGGTACGATCGGACTCGTCGCCACTGTAAAGTCTGTGGGTTGTTTCGTTAATTAATACACAGACTCCAAGAGTAACTTAAAACAGGACTTTACTATTCGAAGGTCAGGGCGAATCTGCCCAATAAATCCTGACACAGCACTTATATACCGGTGTGGTCACCGTCGGTATTACAGTATACAGAAGCCAACAAAGTAGTGCAACACCTAAAGTAGTTCTCTTAAAGGTGGACGGTTACATACAATAGTTCTCTTAAAGGTAGACGGGTACATACACTACAGATATCCTGGCTGTTTGTTATTTACAAAACTTAATCGTCTTTCCTGGCTTGGCAGCTACCTGTGAGCTGTTACCGATTATTTATGCGAAGAGTTGATGGCCTTCAGATTAGGCCCATTCTGACTTGATCTGTTCCAAGGTGAATGAATGCATATTCTATGTTTGCCTAGCTGTCTGGCTTCACAAAGTCTTTCAGAGATTCATGCATTTTAGGTTTCGTTTCAGGGCCTGCCTTTTTGTAGGGCCTTGCTTTTAAAATCCTGTTGGTTTTGGTCACGAGGTTCCAGAAGCCATTTTGGGTACCCTTTTTAATAACTTGTCCATACAGGGTCCCTTTATCCATAACTTTTGTGGAATGTGGGAATTTTGAGAACCCTACAGGTCTTGGGCCAGGGATTGCCAGGTGTCGGTGGGGATGTTACATTTTTTCAAGGAGGCTTTGAGGGTGTCCTTGAAGCATTTCCTCTGCCCACCTGGGGCTCTCTTGCCATGCTGGAGCTCCGAGTAGTGCGCTTGTTTTGGAAGTCTCGTATCGGGCATGCGGACAATGTGACCCGTCCATCGGAGCTGATTGACCACTCGCTGGTGTTAGTACGTAAGTGGTGATTTGCGTGAGCTTAAAGTAAATGGATATATATATGCTGAGGTATAATTGGGAATTATTATATGTTACAAACCTATTGGATTACTTGTAATCTCTTGCTGATGTTTAAGTAAAAGAAGTTTCACTGGGTTTCATTGGGTTTTGTGTTGTCTGTTCAACGGGTCCGAACTTTGGAAACTGTTTGATGGGGCAAATTTACAATGGGCCAGAAATTCGTGACCAAATGCGTGAGTACGGTCTGGGTACTCACGCATCTGGCCGTTGGAAATGCCAGCGTTCAGCATGCACAGCGCATGCGGGGAATGCCGGCATTTCCAGACCTCGGAACGAAGGGGTTCATAGGCACAGCGCGTGCGACTGCACAGGCAGCGCTTGCGCAGTGAACTTCGTCGATTTCATTCATGGATTCAGTGAAGGTAAGTCCTTACAAGTTACACTTGAAAAAAGCATGTGTAAAGTTGTTCCAAGGCTGCGGAGGAAGATATATTTTATCGTGGAGCTTCTGAAAGGCAATATTTTTGTTTGGGAAAGGGAGGGAAGTTATTTTAAGAAATTTTAAGTAAGTTTTAAAGTTTAAATTTTTTTTTTAAACGGGTTTTCAGAACGGTAGGTAGAAGGAGCAATTGTGGCTGTGTGAATTGAATGTGAAAATCAGTGTTCTAAAATGAGTAATGTAACATTTCCAGCACTTTTAAGAAAGAAACTTTTCATCAGTAATAAGTAATTATGTATGTATGTCCGCATATATTCCTTTACGTATATGTATGTATGTTTTATATTCCTTTACTTATGTGTATGAATGTATGTTTTTAGTTGTGATTTTCCAATAAGTTACTTTCTCTGAAAGTCATAATTAAATAATACATTCATACACATAAGTAAAGGAATATATACATAACACGCAAAGGAATATATACAGACATACATACTTTCAGAAGCTCCACGATAAGAAATATCTTCCTCCGCAGCCTCTGGAGCAACTGTACCCATGCTTTTTTCATGTGTAAGTTGTAAGGACTTGACCTCACTGAAAGCATGAATGAAAGCGACGAATTTTACTGCGCACGCGCTGCCTGTGCAGTCGCACGCGTTCTGCCTCTGAACCCCTTCGTTCAGAGGACAGGAAATGCCGGTTTTCCCCACATGCACTGTGCATGCTGAAAACCGGCATTTCCTCTGGCCAGACGCGTAAGTACCCCGACCGTACTCGCGCATTTGGAAGGGAATTACTGGGCCAACATTTTACATGTCAATAAAATGAAAAATTTAACAATTGCACGATTTGCCCCCTCGCATCTGCGACTGAGGGTCCAAGGAGGTGCATTGCGCAAGAGGTCATCGTCGTACGTATCCTCACACTGTTCCCTTTCGGGAACTGTATGAAGTGGTGGAAGGATTTATGGCCGTGATTAACGCTCATTCCATGACCGTAACCATCTTTGAACCAGCCATTAGGGTGGTTAGTCCTATGGCGTGAGGGTTTTACGGGCTCCCACAACCCATCTGAGGGGGGGGGGCCACCCACACCCACGGACGCAAGTATCCCGCTGGATGTCCACCCAGAATTTATAGTTGGATCTCCGACTCCACTTGCCGGGACTGTCTGGAGTGGGGTTCGAAACCCTACTCCTTCTGGCCCGGCGGGGATGCTTACTGCTACGCAAAAGGCCCACTCCGCACAAAAGGTGACACCCATAAGTTTCCTGCGCCTTTTCCCTCCCCGTGACTGGAGCCCTATGCTGACACTTGAAAGACCAAGCTATCATCTGCCCTTTTTGCGGCGCCTTTGACTTCTCATTACCAATGATGAGCAGGCGCTGCGCCTCCACCTCCTTGAGGAGATTGCTGAGGTCATCATCAGTTCAATTGTGAGTTCTTTTAATGCCGTGAATTGTGCTCATTCCAGCCATTTCACGTTGCTAATCGGCTTGGGCCTTTGGCATAGCGGTAGGATCCCCGCCGCTGGGCCAGATCAGGGTAGGGTTTCGAACCCCGCTCCAGACAGTCCCGGCAAGTGGAGTCGGAGCTCCGGCTCTAAATTCTGGGTTGACATCCAGTGGGATATTTGCGTCCGTGGGTGTGGGTGGCCCCCCCTCCTTGTATAGCTTGTGGGAGCCCGTAAAACCCTCCCGCCATAGGACTAACCGCCCTAATGGCTGGTTCAAAGATGGTTACGGTCACGGAATGAGCGTTAATCATGGCCATAAATCCTTCCACCACTTCATACAGTTCCCCAAAGGGAACAGTGTGAAGACACGTATGACGATGACATTGCTAAATAAATAAATGGAATTAAAAAAAATCTTTTAGGGCTTTTAAAAGTCTTTAAATTGCTTTAATTCTGTTTAAAACTACTTCAGATTCTTCAAAATAATGTAAACGTTTTTAAAAGCTTATAAAAGTTACCAAAAGCTTCAAAAAACTTCCAAAAACTTATTTAAACTGCTGCTTTGCATGTAAAAATGCTTAGCAGCTTGGCAGAAACATTGGGGGCGTGTCCTGTTAAACTGAGACCTCAAGGGGCGTGTCTCAGTTGCACAGCGCGCTCCAGGCTTCGCGCTGGCTGCACTCCTGGGCGGCGTGACGTCAAACGCTGCCCGGGATTCTTCAGATTCAAAATGGAATTCCAGGCGTCCCTGGAGGTGATCGGCAAGCGCGTCGGGTAAGTGCAAATCGGGACCTTGCACGCGCGGCAAGCCCCGTTCACGAATTTCTGGCCCAATATATTTTACGTATTAAATTTCTGGTGATCCAGTGGGGTGGGTGGGATTGGAATTGCACCCAAGTGCAATCAATGGTCTCTTTTACCAGATCAAACGGTGGTGTATGGATAAGGGAGGAGGGGTATTGTGCCCATTTTGTCTAACAGTGTTGATGGATTCAGCCCTATATACATCTGCCAAACATTAATCAACTCTTTTCTTAACCTTGCCTAAAACAAATACCAATGTATGTCACTAGTGAACATTCATTTCTGGAGAGGGGAGAGAGTTAACTCATTTTCATGAGGCATATTGATTTGTTTTTTGTGCTCAAAGAAACATAAGAAAGTTTAGAACAAAGGAAGTGCAGTCGGCCAATCAGTTTCCACTGACTATGTATGAAAGAAAGAAAGGTTTGCATGTTGTAACGTAAGAAATGTGGCTGCCAATTTGTGCACAGCAAGGTTCCACAAACAGCAATGTGTGAATGATCAGATAATCTGTCTTTTAGTCATTTTGGTTGAGGGACAAATATTGGCCAAGGCTGAGGAGAACTCTCCTTCTCTTCTTCAAAATACAGGAAACTTTCGATTTACCGGCACCTAAATAACCGGAAATCTCGGTTAACCGGCAAAATTCAGGAGTAGGTTCAGGTAAGTTTTACTTCATATTCTACTTGCCTTCCTCGATCTGTTGCTGTGCAAGGGTGTGGCTGCAGCTGTTGCTAAGCTACAGAGACACTTGGAACTTGTGACCACTGTTCTGAACCTGTTGCTAAGCAACAGGGTTTGTTGCTTTATACGGAGCTCTCAGCTCTCCGTATCTTTTACTATAGCTTTCAGTTATCCGGAATTTTTGATGAACCGTCACCACGTCGGTCCCGTCGGTGCCGGATAAAAAAAAGTTTCCTGTGGTGTTGTGGTATCTTTTACGCCTACCTGAGAGGGCAGACGGAGCCTCGGTTTAACATCTTATCCGAACAACAGTACAGCACTCCTTCAGTACTGCACTGGAGTGTCAGCCTAGATTTGTTGCTCAAATCTCAAGGAGTAGAACTTAAACCCATAGGCTTCTAACTCAGAGGTGAGAGTGCTACCCACTGAGCCACGGCTGACACCGAGGCTCGATTTTGCCAGGCCCGAGGAGGCGGGATTGGAGGTATGTGAGGTGGTAAAATCTCAAAAATGGCGGGCGGGCCCGATCCCGCCTCCATTCCGCCTCCGAGCAATTTTCCCAAATGCGTGTTTTCTGACTCCGTTTCCATCCCGCCTCCAAGAGGCCCTTAACAACCACTTAATTGCCTCTATAATCCCATTTTGAGAGGCCTTTCTGATTTCAACACTTTTCCCATGTGCTGCACGCCTCGTCTGGAACACGCCAGTGAATCCTGGCGGCATCACAAGTGGACTGCTTATTACCAGCTGCAGCTCCACCATTAAAAAGGAGTTTTCACCAATCATCATTTGCAGGTGGCAGAACTTTGTTGTCTCAGGTCTGGGGGAACTTTAAGCAGGCATACGCATTGTTGTGGAAGTTTGGAGCCTGACATCCATCTCCAGTGTGACTTCCTGGGAAACCTCGCTCCCCATCTTGAACGAGCGCTTTCTCAACTGAGGTATATACCAGAAGAATGGGAACTATTTAATTCCTTTCCTCCTGGACACCAGATTCAGACGAAGACCAGCAGCAGCACCAACTGCAGGAGCAACAGTAGGAGCTCCAAGCTGCTGCTCACCCACCTGAAGCTGCACAGGCCAGAAGGCGCCAGCGCATGGAAGCACATCGGTGCAGGAGATACCCCAAAACAGGGTCTACAGACAGAGGATCAGCTACCTCAACATGACTGAGCAGTAGTGCCAAAGGAGGTTCTGACTTTTGCGACAGGTAGTGGATGACACCTGCGCAATGCTGCAGCAAGACCTGGAGCCCAGAGGAGCAGGTGGACACCCCTTACCAGTGGCCGTCAAAGTCACCACCGCACTCAACCTTTTGGCTTAAGGCTCATTCCAGGGATCAGCAGCAGACATCAGCGGAATCTCCCAGGTGGCTGCACACACTTGCATCATGCAGGTAACTGATGCACTCTTTGCCATCGCGCACAATTACATCAATTTCTCCAAGGATCAAGCCAGTGTAACTGCGCGTGCGGTTGGTTTAGACAATCTGGCAGGCTTTCCAAGGGTGCAGGGCGTCGTTGACTGCACACATGTGGACCTTAAGGCACCCCATCACAATCCAGGTATTTTTGTCAACCGCAAGGGCTTCCACTCCCTCAACGTACAGTTGGTGTGTGGCCACAAGAAGGAAATTTTGCATGTTTGTGCCAAGTACACTGGCAGTTGCCATGACTCCTTTATCCTATGGCAGTTTAGTGTGCCTCCGCTCTTCAGTCTGCCAGACCAATTTTTCGGATGGCTACTTGGAGACAAGGGCTATCCCCTGAAGACTTGGCTAAAGACGCCATTGAGGAGCCCATCCACTGAAGCTGAGGAGTGCTACAACTCCAGCCACATTTCCACCAGATCCATAATCGAGTAAACCATCGGCTTGCTGAAGATGCACTTCAGATGCCTTGATAGATCAGGTGGAGCCCTGCAGTACTCAGCAGCCAGGGTCTCCAGAATGGTCATGGTTTGCTGTGCACTTCACAACATGGCACAGCATCGTGGCTTGCAGATGCCTGAGGAACAAGTGGCTCATCACATAGCCTCCTCAGATGAGGAGGAGGAGGAGAGCGACAACGAACAGCTTGCAGAGGCGCATCAACCAGTGGCAGCTGCATGCGAGCACTTTGCTGCCTGGGATGCAAGGCACGCAATCATCTTGGCCAGATTTGCTTAGCCTAAACAATCAAAGACTTTTGCCTCTGTTGAGATTCACATATCTCTGGTAAACAGGATCAAGTGCAAACCAATATGGTGGGTATATTGTGTTTAATCAGAGCTTAGGACGGAATATAACACATTAGTAATACAGCAAAAACATATGACCGTGACAAGCAGCTGATATTGGACCTGATCGGACAGACGGCTGGCATGCGTAAACAGTTCTCTGGCTTCTGGTCTCTCGATCTTTCTCTCTCTCTCGGGCCTTTGATGGTGAGCATGGGATCACTCTTAAAAGAGCGTTCGACCAGCTGTTCAGCTCTCCCTTCCACAGTCTGTGTGCAGGCCCTTGGGGTGTCACTTTTTATTCTCTTTTTAGGGGTGGGCCTGAGACCAAGTTATTGACAAGACCATTTAACCTATGGAGGTTCCTCCAAAACTTCATCAACCAATGACAGCTTAAGTTCTTTGTCTTGGTGTTTGGATGAAAGCCCTCCCCAAAAGAAGGTCTCATTACTTCATGCTTGTTTTTACATTTTGAAGGTTCCTCCATTGGAATCCATCTTATCTCTTTTTACTCTCTCCACTTTATTCCCAGCAAGTACAAGGCCCGTCCCCGTCCCTCTTAATCATGGCCCCAGCCAGAGCTGTCGCACGTTAACCAGTCGCTATCTCACCTTCATCTAGCAAATGGCCCATTCTAAGATGGCTACATTATCCTCCTCAAATTCCTTTCATTCTATATCTTTTCCTAATTAACTTTTAATTATCTTCACAAGCAGTTCTGCTAAACAAACTCCAAATTCTATCTGCGGAGATTATAATATGGTTATTAGTAATAATGGAAGAAACATAGGCTGGGCCTTCACTGGCCAAATTGAAGATACATTAACAAAGTCAAAATCCTAAATTACAAACAACAGATAACTAGCCTGGCAGGACCATCCTATGGACCCCCGTGGGGAATATTTATGTTTTACCTAATCTAACTGATTAAAAAGACTGTCTCAAATTCTAATGAAAGCTTCCCAGGAAAGCAAAACTTATCATTTAAAAACCATATACATTTTTAGGCACCCCTAGTTTCTAACACCTCGCACCTTCTTATCAGACCATCGATAATGGCCAAGAACCTGCGGATTCCTATCACTCGACCACCATACTGACAATTGCAAGTCGCCCTAAGCCCTCAATGTGGAAGTCCCATTAGCAAAATGACACACGCCACAACTGCAACAGTATGCCATCAGAATTTTTAATGACAATAACCAACTGATGGCTTTTCAAAATTAAACATAACATTACACCCAAGTGACTACACTTGTGACTACTTGTGCAGTATCTTCCTCTTACGCGTGCTCCTATGTGGTGCTTCCCCTGTGGCTTCAGCAGATGTGGAGGCCCCTTGCTCACTTTCTTGCTGCTCTGTCTCGACACCTTTGGCGGGCGTCCTCTGGGGTTGCGAACCTGTGAGGCCTCGGCAACAGTCTGCTGCTCCTGCGGCTGTGCAGGGGTTCAGACGCTGATCTCAGTTGGGTGGGGACTCTGGTGGGGCGCTGACCGAGGGCTTTGCAGTGGCATGGTCGTGTGAGCGCTTGGAGAGAAGCCCCCACATACCTGTTCTCTGCCACCAACATTCCTCTCATGGGTCAGCCCCACTTCAGAGCTAGCAAGTGGCTTGACAGCACCTTGCTGCACTTCAGGGGGGCCATGAGGACCCATTTCTGTACTGGAAGTCGTACTCCCGAGGGCTTGCATGAAGGTCTGGTTTGTTTGCTCAATAGCTGGCCATCGCTCCTCAAGAGATGTCAGTCTATTCTGAACAATTCCCATATTTTCCATACCCTGGCTACTAAACTCCTCCATGGACGTAGCCATCCTCTGTTCTACCATAGCCATCCTCTCCTCTACCGTAGCCAGCCATACCACAGAGGTAGCCATCCTTTCCACGGAGGTTGCCATCTTTTCTGTGGTGATGCCTTCATGCGCGAACGCCTCCACAAAGGCTCTGCTCATGTTAGCGATGGACTCCTCCATTTGCTCCACACTCGCAGCGACCCTGGAGACAAAACCTGCCAGAGACTCCTGCATCTGTTCCTGGAGTTCCAGCACCGCTCTCCTTCTGAATGGACCTGGAGGCACAGGGTCGACATGCAGCTGAGCCGAGCTGGCAGAGTCCTGCACCCTCCGATGAGGACTCTTCACTGCTGTCCCTGTCTCCACCATCTGCTGATGCTCACTTGTGAGCTGTGATACACCAGGTGACAACACTACTCTATCTCGCGATGGTCTGTGCTGGTGCTGGGTGTGGTAAATGCTGCTGATGCTGCGCCTTCAGAGGTTGCAGCTTCCTCTGAGGTGTCTGGAGGCTCAGGCTGTTCCTCCTGGATAATGGGGATGGGGGCTGTCGATGGCCCTGTGGGGGAGTAAAGGAAAGAGTTAGAGATGTGAGGTAAAGGTTACATGCACATTGAATATTGCAGACAATCATAAGTCAATCTGTTAGAGCATCAGAATAATTATCATTGACTCATGCAATGTCAATGAGAGAGATGCCAAACTATCCTGTCTCCAGCTTGCTGTGATGTGCCCGTCTGTCCACCCCCCACTTGGGAATCCTCCTCGATCCCGGCGATTTCCAGTGCCGCCTCCTCCGAGGTGGTGAGCTGGGCTACTGAGGGTGGCCCTCCTCCTTTCCTTGCTCTTTCCCTCTTATTGTGGGCTCGCTTTTCCTGCAATGAGGGACACAAGTGGAGTTTGAGTGAGAATGAGGGAGCGAGTGTAGAGATTCCATAGCACAGATGCTTAGAAGGAAACAAAGAGCCCTCCCTGTGTGTTGTAAGTTGTCATTGCATCACAGTGATAGAGACTGTGAGGGCTGCATATTCGAATAGTTAAGTGAATGTGGCCATAGAGAGGGAATGGGCAATTGTGCAGGGATGTAAGTGTCAAGTGGGATGTGGAGTAAGAGGTTGGCTAGCAGAGTGCTGGTGAGGAGAGGTGATGGGGATCAGACTAAGGGTGATCGGAAAGTCATACTCACTTTTCCTGTGCGCAGAAGGTCATGAAACCTCTTCCTGCACTGCAGCCAGGTTCTGTGGCACATAGCCATAGAGTTGACCTCCTGGGTCACTTGCATCCACACAGCTTTAGTCTGCTGGGGAGGCTTCTTCCTCCCTGAGGAAGGGAAGAGCAACTCCTTATTTGCTCTTGCTCCCTCCACCAGAGCTTGCACGGCAGCATCATCGAACCTTGGAGCACACTTTGGCCTACTGCTGGACATAGTTGCTGAATGAAGCAGTCACAGCAATGGGCATAAAGTTTGCAGTCTCCAGAAGAAGCAAGGCTAATTGCAGGCGTTAAATCCAGCAGCATTGATGACATCATCGGAAGCGACTTTCAGGATGGAAAGACTAATTGGGCCAGGGGTTCCTACACACTAGAAATCAATTGCCCAATTAAGGGAAAATCGCACTTTTTTCCCACATCACACTGGAGTCGGGTTCAGGACTCGAAAAACACCTGACACACCCCCAGCCCGCCCCAATGGCAAAATCAAGCCCATACAATCAGCACTCATGTGAGCTCTACATCACTTAAATGAAAAGAGAAAATACTGGAAATGTTGGATCCGTGATTCAGAGGATATGCTGTTATTAAATAATCACATGGATGCTGTACATTAACAATAAACAGGTCTTTACTGCAGGAGGGTAGTCTCAAGACTGGGGGTACAGAGGCATGCGCAAAGCTTATATACCGGTGTGGTCACTGCCGGTACTACAGTATACAGGAGCTGTAAAAGTAGTTCTGACTTAAAGGCACATACACTACAGGAAATACATAATAAGTTAGAGAAAAATGGGCTAATGTTTTGAGTAAAAAAGGGCATTATTCAAAATGTTGACTTTTTTTGATCATGACTTTCCTATTGTGAAACTCCAATTTCCTTTCATTTCAAAATTCCATTAGGTAGGGGGTGAGAAATTGGGTGCCCTTGTGGCTCCTGTTAGTGCCGCCAGGGGGCACCAACAGGGCGCTATCGGCTTCGCGACCGGGTGCGGCGCTAGTACCGATGGCCGCGAGATTGAGCTGGAGGTTTGCAGCGGTGATAACCACTAGTGCCACGTTCTCCTGCGCCGGGAGATCATGATGTCATCCGGGTGCGCAGTGCCCCAGCAGTGCACCAGCTCAGAAATTCACTCTCGCCCCCTGCCTGAGCACCTGCTGTTAGCAACGACAGGTAGAATCACAGATTCACAGAATCACAGAATCCCCACAGTGCAGATAGAGGCCATTTCGGCCCATCGAGCCTGCACTGACACATATCCCACCCGATCCCCGTAACCCCTACACCAACACATATCCCACCCTATCCCCGTAACCCCACGTATTTAATTCCCCTAACACTAAGGGTCAATTTATCATAGCCAATCATCCTAACCCGCACATCTTTGGTGGTGGTGGTGGTTTGCAGTCGGATGAGCGCTGGAGCAGCGCCATGTAAAGGGGTCAACTTCAGGGGGTTTTTTGGTCGGCAAACAATGCTGCCTTGTCAGTTTGACACAAGCAGACAAGTGTTTTGACCCATTTGACCATTTTCAACTTGAAGGAGTATTCTGGCTGAGAAAAATGTATCACTTTCATTTGGGTTACATTTGATAGTGCAGCATTTCCATCATTTAATGGGTGCTGTACTGGTACTGGACCTCGCACTCCAGCATCACCGTCGGAGGCAGCGGAGGCAGAGAGAAAGATTGGAAAATGTAGCCAGAGGAAGGAGGACCAACAGGACTCACAACTGGAGGCCTTACTCTCCCAGGGTATTCTGGGAGCACTTCACAGAAACAGAATCACAGAAACCCCACAGTGCAGATAGAGGCCATTTCGGCCCATCGAGCCTGCACCGACACATATCCCACCCAATTCCCCGCAACCCCTACACCAACACATATCCCACCCTATCCCCGTAACCCCACGTATTTAATCCCCATAACACTAAGGGTCAATTTATCATAGCCAATGAACCTAACCCGCACATCTTTGGACTGTGGGAGGAAACCGGAGCACCCGGAGAAAACCCACGCAAACACGGGGAGAATGTGCAAACTCCACACAGACAGTCACCCGAGGCCGGATTTGAACCCGGGTCCCTGGTGCTGTGAGGCAACAGTGCTAACCACTATGCCACCACTTCTCCTGCATTCACCTCTCAGAGGAGCAGTGCCTTAGAAGGCTCCACTTCAGTAAGGAGTTGGTCACAGATCTCTACCACCTCCTGCAGCCAGACCTCCAGCCTCAGCTCAGGACCAGGACATCTCTCTCAGTGGCAGTGATGGTTACAGTAGCTCTCAATTTCTACGTCAGCGGCTCCTTCCAGCTTCAACAGGGGATATTGCAAACATTTCACAGTTCACCAGCCATTGCTGCATCCGGGAGGTAACAAACACTCTCTACAGAAGGAGAAGGAAGTACATCTCATTCCCCATGATGTAGGGGGTGGCGGGTGTGGCGCATGCGCCCAGTCAGTTATGCCCCTGACTGTTTGTGAGCGGTTCAATTCGCTCCCACGCCCCTGGGTTCCAGACACCGGACTTAGGTACAGGCAGCGTTACAGAAAAACTCAAGTAGGCAGGTGGTTTGGATGTAAGCAAAAACCAAGATTTTTATTGAACAGGGAAAATTAATACAGTCTTAAAAGAAGTTACCACTATAACATTACAGGCAAATACACTTATACAGGGAATGGGCAACACATGGCACATCGAGGGAAAATAACTATCTTAACAATCCCCTTATCCTTATCCCACCACCTATACCTAACTAGATTAAGCTATGAGGGGTCAGAATCTATGCTCACCTATCAAAAACAGGGTTTGCTCAATTCAAAACAGCGGTGGGGTTCGGGGTTCGCTCTTGGTGCTCTCTGGAGCCTGCTGTCGTCACGTTGTCTCCGGGTGCTGCAAGGGCGTTCTCCAGGTTCGAGTACCCCAAAGTTAAAGTCTCTGTTTGGGTACTTTACGTGGCAGGGATGATTCTTTGTCGACAGCCGCCAATTTGAGTTTGCATGAAGATAGTCGCAGGTTAGCTGAGGCTGAAGGCCCGATGATGCAAAGCCTACCCTCAGTTGGTCTTCCCTCCTCCCCTCTTCGCGTCCCGCCTCGCCTGGCCTGAATTGTCCATGTCCGTCCGATGCAGTGTCGGGGCGATGCCCAGGTGGAGCGGCACAAGGACACGGGCAGTGGCCAGGGGATAAGCGCGGGACGGGGGAAAGGCGACAGCCACGAGGGCGAGGCGGCAGAAGAGCCTGCGGAGAAGTGAGAGGCAGCAGCCCAAAACATCCAACCCCCGATTGCTACCCGGGGTCTTCAATTATACTCATTTCGAAAATCCTTATCTTCGCGCCCAATCAGTTTAGTTCTTTGTCTTAAACTTGCTGGGCTAATTTAAACAATGGTAGCAATCTATACTGATGGTTTTTAGATGGCCGGTAATTGCATCTACCAGCCTGATAATTGACTTGTATTGTCCTGAAACTTCTTTGATGGGCTTGTCCAGCCTCAATGGCTGTGTTTAATCTGTTTCCGATTATGTATGCAGACTGTTTGATGGCTTTAACTAATGGCCTCACTGAATTTAGATCTGTCTCCAATTCGGGCTAATACATAATTCAAAGTTTTGTCCGGTCCCAAAATACAAAGTTTCTCTTCACAAAAAGCCTGCAGCCTTAGTTTTGATTTCTCCCAAACTGTCTGCGCTGCAGAATCCATTTTGGAATCCCACAGGCTTTCTGCCATGAGGCACGGACGCCATCTTGGGTACCCTTTTTAATTTAAAATGTCCATGCAGGGTCCCTTTTATTAATAATAACCTTGGGGAGATGCAGAAATTTTGCAAATCTTACAGTCCACCCTGTGATACTAAAACTTGCTTGAAGTATCATACTTTTAAAGTGAGGAAAATTTTTCTGACCCTCCATCATCAACCTTCCCCTGTAATTATCTATCTAACATACCCATGACACATGCACTTCCCATTCCATGAAAATGTAGTGTACATCAGCATACAGAAAGTAAAATTACAGACTTTACACACACATCCAAGCATGGAGGGGATCTAACACCCCTACACCACTTGGTACACATGTCTTTATTAAACCGCATCGCAACACAAACAACAAAAGAAAACCTTTAATTAAAAAAACAAACACAAAGAAACAACAATTCTTTAATCGAAAAACAGGGAAAAAGACTTAAACTGGTGTAGCTTCCTCCACCTTTTCATAATTTTCTTTCTAAAAGCTCTGGTTTCGGAATTCTGACCACCGACATTTTCTCTTACACTGAATGCAAACTAAATACAACACTATCCCTCACTGGCAAACTACGAGAATGTGGGAAGCCAGTCTGATCTATGAAAGGACCTCTATATTATTGAAAAGGTTCCACCAAGGTGGAGTCACAATATCCAGTATCTTAGTCCCTATCTCTACTGTTTTCTGCTCGAGAGTGTAAAAATGTTTCGGTGAAACTGTAACGGCTTTTAGAATTTTGGTCAAATGTTCAGTGAGAGGGGGAATTTCGTAGCCAAAGTGCGCTACGTACTTCTGCAAATTTGTAAAATTCTCCTTCACAGTGAGGTGAACAGTGGAGATTTCAGGAATGGGGACAATTCTTTCCTGGGCCACTTGAACTTCTGCCTCGGGTTTAAAACAGAAATTGCTGTCACTAACCGGACACCAGCTATGCTGTCCGTGCTGGTAGTGGGACGCGCCGGTGGTGACACAATATATCCCACCTCCTATGTATGCAACCTGCGGGGGAACATGGCCTTGTGCCATTGCCTCCATGGTGCAATTTATAGGCTTCGCGTCAGCAGCTCTGAACCCATGCTGCGGTTTTGAAAAGGCATTCAAGTGCTGGGGACACAGGATTATGTGTGCTCCCCGGCTCCGGCACCCTGAGAGGTCAGTATCTGTCATAGCGTGCTCCCACTTAATGACATAAGGCGGGACCGCTGTGAAACGAATGTGTGCACCCCCTTGAATGACTCCAGTCTTCTCAACCCTGTATACCGGCGCAGGTCGGGCTGTCCTACCCATGACCGGTATCCTAACTATTACTCCCATGATTGTGTGGTTGGACCGTCCACAATCCATGGGGACTGGATAGGCTTCGGAGGCTAGCCGGAGTTGCGTTCTCAAAAGGGTGGAGGGCTGCGAGGTGCTTGTTGCTAGTCCAGGAGCGGACCAAACCTTGTTTTTAAATCCTCCAGATTACTGCGGCCCTCGCCCAGTAACCACGCCCCATACAACACGCACACCTCATTCTGCGCAGCCTGGTCAGAAGCATTTCTGTCCTCCCTTATGCTTTTCCAACTCGGCTATGATCTCTTTTAAATGGACTGTCATGGCCTGGTCCTCATGCAACTCCGAGACCACTACCTTGTTCTCATCCAGTAATTTCCTTTTTAATTGTGTTTTTAAACTGTTTATCTGGGTCTGCAGCTCTGTCATCCAAGCTGTTGATGACAGAGGACCCATTATTAAATGCAGTAAAAACATCATTCCATACACCCCCTCTTTGTCTCCCTGGGTTACCCAAAAATTCTCGGTGTGTGATGTAGAGCTCGGTCTTGTCCATATTAGCAAACTCGATCTGATAAAACCTTTTGAATATGTCCTTTAATAGGGCCTGGTATAACTGCTCTGTTTCTTTGGGGCACCACTCTGGTAAATGTACCTCCGTGAGATTTAAAATCACAGAGGCTACCGCGTAGTGTACCCCCTGGTACAGCATCCGATCGGTGGAGAGTAGTACCAACCCATTCCCTGGTCCCTTGGTGGCGGTGGGGCAACCTTCCCTGGATAACCTCGCCGCCTGCGCCGTGGGCGGGGCACAAGCACAGTGGCATTGACTGGGATGTGGGTGTATGGGACCGCACACACCTTCAGGCTGGTATCCCACCTTATCCCCTCCCCGGCGTCTTGCCACTGCTGGTGGAAAACAATGGATATGCCTGCGGGGCAGACCTTCTCTGACAAATATAAATCCCTTGGTCCGGTTCCCACCACTTGTCCCAACACATGCTTAGTCCTCCATGAGTCCCGGTAATTGTCCGATGGGTGTTGTTTTGCAACCGTTCCCACTCAACTTCGGGGTTCCTCATGTCCTTGCTCAACTTCCTGAGCCACCACCACCTATCCAGTGGAATGTGTCCTTTGCACGTTAAACATATTCGCTTTCCAACGGTGACGCTGACCCTCATGGTAACGACTCGTACCCTGGGGCACAGGAGGGAGGCTTCTCCGTACGTGAATCCGGTTTGGCTGGAGTACTGAGACGAATTGGATCCCGGCCATCCTGGCCACCTTCCCTCGTGGAAGTAGACGGCGGTCTCCTCCGCATTCCGGTCGCCACTCCCGTCGATCGCCAGGCGCGCCGTGTCTCCTGAACACCCATAGATGTGGGAGTCCTGAACGTCGCCCCTCCTCTCTGCGCTCATCCCGATCAGGGCGAATAGGATCATGATCCATTCCATCCCGAAACATCTTCCTGCAAAGAGATGTTAAGACATGCAGCCAGCTCCCCAAGCGATTCTCTGGCTTGGTGAGGCATGGTCGGGTCCCGCGACCTCGACCCCAATATACACACTCTCGGCAGATTTCTTACTTAAACTACCCATCACCTTACTTAGCCTAAGCTAAGCACCCAGACTTAAGCTAAATAATTACACCTACTTAAAACTAAAACTTAGACTAAAACTATATACAACAGCCGCCCGTCTCCGGGCAGCCAGGCTAATTCCTGGTTGGACTGCGGCTCGCTGCTACCCCCGGTGTGACCGCACCGTCCTTCACTGTTGGTCCCTCGCAGCCCGAGGCTGCTGGCTGAGGACCTCTGTCCTAGGACCTCTCCCTGGCTCGAGGGGCGGCCCTTGGAAACTGGAGGGCTTGTGACCATGGCTTTCTCGGCTGGGGCGTCCGCGGGGACCTTCTGGGGGCTTTGGCGGGTGAGGCTGCCTTGGCCACTGGGCCTTTTACCCGAGCCGCTGCTCCCCCGGGCTTGACCCCTCCCAAACCCAGGCTGGGGGCAGGTAACTTTTCACAGCCTGCTGCTGCGAGCTGAGAGTCTCCGCCCCCGGGTCCCATGGCTGGGTCCGGGGCGGGGTTTTCAACCTCAGGTCCCTCCCTTTCTACACCTGGATTAGGGGTGGGGTTTTCGCCCTCAAGTCCCTCCCCCTCGTCTGGATCCCAGAAGAGTGGGGGCGTGTCCCAATTGATGGGCTGGATGGCCCCTCCCTTCAAGCAAGCCACAGTGCCTGCTGGTGTAGTCTGTGAACTCGCTCGTGCTGCGGGCTGAGGATCTTTATCCTCAGACCTTTCCCCAACTGGCTGTTTTCCCCTTTCAGGCTGAAACATCTTGCACTGGTTGATATAATCAACGGCCTGTTTCAAAACCTGCGCTGAAGTCTCGCCCGCTGCCCCAGACGGACCTTCTAGGGGCTGTCTTTTCTCCTTTCTCACCGGGACAGTCTTACCTCCGGCCGTTTCTCTGGCGCGCACGGTCAGACCGAGGAATTTCACCTCCTGCTGGCCGATCTGCGCCTTCTTGGGATTCACTTTGAAACCCTTCTGTCCTAACAGCTCCAGCAGTTCGGCCAATAGTGGGCCATGCTCTCTTTCGAATCAGTGAACAGGAGCAGGTCATCCACATATTGAACCAACTGTCTGGGCTGGCTAAAATCCTTCAAACTGTCGGCCATGCACTGATGGAAAATGCTGGGGCTATTATGGAAGCCCTGAGGCAAGCAGTTCCACGTGTACTGTTGCCCTTTAAACGTAAAGGCAAACTTGTACTGATCCTCCCTCCTTACAGGGATGGACCAAAACCCATTGGAAATATCCAGCACCATGAAAGTGGTCGCGGATGCTGGAATACACCCTATCAGGTCGGCAACTGCTGCCACTGTAGGTGCACAGGCTGGGATGTTACTATTGAGCACCCGATAGTCCACCGTGGCCCTCCAGGAATTGTCCGGTTTTCTAACCGGCCACAGCGGAGAGTTTACATGGGTGGCTATCGGCCTCAGAACTCCCTGCTGTACTAACGAGGACATGGCTGCTTCCATGTCCGGCTCTGCTTCCCTGGGGAAGTTATACTGTTTCTGTGGTCGGGCCATGGGGTCCCCGTCTACTCTGACCTCAAACACTGTGACCCTCCCACAGTCGTGTTTGTGAGTGGCAAATGCGGCCAGCTGGGCCTGCACAAATGCCTGGAACTCTGGTGTGGTGTTGCTGACCATGAGCCCGAGGTTTTAATCCTCTTTGGGCTTCATGATGCATAGGGTCCCCTTCCCTTCCTTACCCGGGATAACTACGATCTCACTGTTCTTTACTTTTCCAGCCCCCCAAAGGCAGTGATTCCTCAAATCCACCAGGATCCCGTGACCTATGATAAAGTCGGCCCCCAGAACCCCTCTTCCACCCTCCACTTCCCAATTCATCAGCACACATGTCCACTTGGAGCGGAGCGGCCCTATCCGAATGGCGAGCGGGATGGAGACCGAGCCAGCCTGTTCCTTACCTGTGAACCCCGATAGACTACATGGGACCCCGCTGGAGAGAGGTGAGGTGGTGGGGTTAGCTGAGTAGATCACAGTGCGCGATGCCCCCGTGTCCAACAGATAGGTCCCCGCTACCTTTTCCACCTCCATCTCCAACATGGGTCTCCTCCACTCATCATATCGGAGCGAACACAGATACAA
Source organism: Somniosus microcephalus (assembly GCF_052327205.1). Classification (NCBI taxonomy): domain Eukaryota; kingdom Metazoa; phylum Chordata; class Chondrichthyes; order Squaliformes; family Somniosidae; genus Somniosus; species Somniosus microcephalus. The sequence goes on along the minus strand of NC_140993.1, from coordinate 228,090,895 downwards.
AGGCTGCGCCGGCTCTAGTCATGGTTGTGGGTGGGATGGGGCTGACGGGGTGAGAGCACCGGTGGTGGCTGCTACTTTCCCCTGGCCAGTCAGTAAGGACCTCATGGCATCCAAAAGCGACTCAACCTCTGTGGAAGGGGTCCCTACCCCTGCCTTTTGGGCTGGGGCTGTGGGATGCTTTCCCTTGTTATCCTTCCAAGGGTTCTTACACTCCTTCCGCCAGTGACCATCCTTCCCACACCCGTAACAATTGGTCTTTGTGCTGGGGGGGTTACTCCCTTCCTGGTGCCACTCTTTCCTACCAAGTCCGGGTTTTACCTCATGCAGCTTACCCTTGGGTGGGTGTGCATCAGCTCCCCTACCATTTTTACAGGCCAGAGTGAGCGGCATAATTACCATGATCTCTGTGGTCTGGGGATCTTTGGGGTCGGACCTGTGGCAATCTGTGGCAAGCTGCTCGCCACTAGATAACGGAGCCAATGCATCAGAGAATCCCCGTTCAGGAATCCCCGGTCCTGCGTCCCCGGGCAGGCGTTCCGGTACACCGGCCACAGCTGGTCTGCAAAAGCCTGCGGGGTCTCCCCTGAGAGCTGAACCGTCTTAGGACTTAGCTAAGCCATCCCCATGGCCTCCAGAACCACGTCTCTAAGCTCCTCGTACCCGCTCTATCCCCTCTTACACTCTTCAGAGAGGGATTGGAGGAGATTACTCTGCAGGGAGAATAGCAGCATCTTGGCCTTCTCAGCGTCATCGCAGTCGTTGACGCTGGTGGTCTGCTCTATTTCCCTGAAGTGGATCGAGGGGTCTCCCTTGGCGGAAAGCTTCTTGATATGGTTGACCATAACCCTAAGCTGTTGGGTGTTAAAGGGTAATATGAACTGGTTTTGGAGGGGTCCCTCATCTTCGCCATTGGCGGGTGGGCTGAATCTCCGATGCCGTGCTGGGCACATCGGTTCCGGTTCTGACTTTTTGGGCGGGGGTTGCTTTACCTCCGCCTCCACCTCTGGCTCCCCTCTGGGTTCCATCCCCACTTGCTGCCAAACCTCGCTGAATCTTGGCGCTATGGGTGGTGGTCGTGAGGTCTCCTCTCTCTCAACCGGGTCCTCCCTAGGCACTACCGGTGACATTGGAACTGTTCTCCCCTCATTCCCCATAAAATCTGCCTGGCCTGCCTTTGGGCTTATGAGGCATACCATACCTTTTGCCTTCCGGAGGGCCCGACTCAGATTTTCTATCCTCTCTTTACAGGGGCCGTGGTCTGCCTCCTCAAACCCCTGTCCATTCGTTAGCTTGTAAGCGGCTTTTACCTCCTCCACTTTCTCTTCCTGTTCCCTAACCTGCCTTGCCATGCGGGCATTTTTCTTCCGCAACCTTGACTCATTTCCCTTGGCCTTGGTGACTTGGCACCATAGGTATTCCAACTGGGCCTTGTGTTCTCTCACTAGATGCACTCTTTCTTGGTTCAAAGCCTGCAAAGCTACTAGCAACTTTATCCCCTGCGAGAGCCTTATCCTGGAACTCCAGGGCTGACTCCCTTAACTCGATTGCCTGTGCGGCAACGAGCCCGTCCAGAAGCTGGATCTGCTTTTTAAAGCACATCAGCCAAACTGCCTTCTCTAAGGACATCTTGTGTTCCTTTCCCTCTGTCCACTTGGCTGCTGCATCTACCGGACGCCCAGCTTTTAACAGAGTGGTGATCCACTTCTTAGTTATAATCACCTTGCTAAACACATAATCAGAAATCCTTTCCTCCATAACGGTTCACTCATCCGAACCATTGTCTACTGTATCGCAACCCTGATGCCGGTGTCCTGCCGTGGTCGCCATTTCTGTGGGGGGTGGCGGGTGTGGCGCGTGCGCCCAGTCAGTTATACCCCTGACTGTTTGTGAGCGATTCGAATCGCTCCCACGCCCCTGGGTTCTAGACACCGGAACTAGGTACAGGCAGCGATACAGAAAAACTCGAGTAGACAGGTGGTTTGGTTGCAAGCAAAAACCAAGATTTTTATTGAACAGGAAAAATTAATACAGTCTTAAAAGAAGTTACCACTATAACATTACAGGCAAATACACTTATACAGGGAATGGGCAACACATGGCACATCGAGGGAAAACAACTATCTTAAAATCCTCTTATCCTTATCCCACCACCTATACCTAACTAGATTAAGCTATGAGTGGTCAGGATCTATGCTCACCAATCAAAAACGTGGTTTGCTCAATTCAAAACACCGGTGGGGTTCGGGTTTCGCTCTTGGTGCTTTCTGGAGCCTGCCATCGTCACGTGGTCTCCGGGTGCTGCAAGGGCGTTGTCCAGGTTTGAGTACCCCAAAGTTAAAGACTCTGTTTGGGTACTTTACCTTGCAGGGATGATTCTTTGTCGACAGCCACCAATTTGAGTTTGCATGAAGATAGTTGCAGGTTAGCTGAGGCTGAAGGCCCGATGATTCGAAGCCTACTCTCAGCTGGTCTTCCCTCCTCCACTCTTCGCGTCCTGCCTCACCTGGCCTGAATTGTCCGTGTCCACCCGATGCAGTGTTGGGGCGATGCCCAGGTGGAGCGGCAGAAGGACACGGGCGGAGGCCAGGGGATAAGCACAGGATGGGGGGAAGGCGACAGCCACGAGGGCGAGGCGGCAGAAGAGCCTGTGGAGAAGCGAGAGGCAGCAGCCCAAAACACCCAACCCCCGATTGCTACCCGGGGTCTTCAATTATACTCCTTTCGAAAATCCTTATCTTCGCGCCAAATCAGGTTAGTTCTTTGTCTTAAACTTGGCGGGCTAGTTTAAACAATGGTAGCAATCTATACTGACGGTTTTTAGATGGCCGGTAATCACATCTACCGGCCCGATAATTGACTTGTATTGTACTGACAGTTCTATGATGGGCTTGTCCAGCCTCGATGGCTGTGTTTAATCTGTTTCAGATTATGTATGCAGACTGTTTGATGGCTTTAACTATAGGCCTCACTGAATTTAGATCTGTCTGCAATTCGGGCTAATACATAATTCAAAGTTCTGTCCGGTCCCAAAATACAAAGTTTCTCTTCACAGAAAGCCTGCAGCCTTAGTTTCGATTTCTCCCAAGCTGTCTGCGCTGCAGAATCCATTTTGGAATCCCACAGGCTTTCAGCCACGAGGCACGGACGCCATCTTGGGTACCCTTTTTAATTTAAAATGCCCATGCAGGGTCCCTTTCATTAATAATGGGCCAGTAATTCCGGTCCCAACGCGTGAGTACGGACGGTGTACTCACGTGTGGGCCCATTGGAAGTGCCGGAATTCAGCATGCATAGCGCATGCGCGGGAAACTGGCATTTCCTCCAAGGTGTTCAGAGGTCCTGCGCGCACGTGTTGAACTTCCTTCTTTTTGACATGTTTGCACGTGTGCAAGAGCCTGAACATTTTAGAAATGAAAAAAGGAGGCGTAAGGAGTGGATTCTTGAAGGTAAGTGGTCTATTATTTAAAATTATTACATTTTTTCCACAGCTTCATTGTTTTTAAGGTCTTTACAGTAAGGTAAGTTTATTTTTAGACCCGATTTCATAAAAATTAGTTTTTTCAAAAATTTTATTAATTGTTTTAAATAGTTTTTTAAAGTTATTTATAGTTAATTTAATTATTGGGATTTTTTTTACATTTTAATTAAAGTTAAACTGGTCTTTAGGCACCCGTACTTTTCATGAGTTTGACAGTCTTTACTATCAAACTCATGAATGAGTTTCCCCTCCCCTGATTGGCTGCAGAGTGCTCACCTGATCCCAGCCAGCACATCGCACTAACTACGCCGCTGGATCAGGCAAGCACATCGCGCTGACATCTGAACCGGGCCAGTGACAGGAAATGCAAGCAGGCCCAGGCTTCAGATGTCGGCGCGCCGGGTGAGTGCACATCGGGGGCTTGCACGCGCGGCAAGCACCCGATCCTAATTTCTGGCCCAATAATCTTCGGGGAGATGCAGAAATTTTACAAATCTTACAATGACCAGAGAGAAACAGGATGAATGCTCATGTGGCTTTGCAAGGATAGCGGACGTCCCCATGGTTCAGGGCACCATTGACTGCACCCATGTGGCATTGTGGGCACCTCATCATAATGTAGAGGTGTTCTGTAATTGCAAAGGCTACCATTCTCTGAATGTTCAGTTGGTGTGTGACCACAGGCAGTGCATTCTCGCCATCAATGCCCGCTATCCTGGCAGCAGCCATGATGCATTCATCCTGTGACAGACCGGTGTCCCAGCACTGTTCCACCCACCACATAAAACTCGCGGCTGGTTGCTCGGAGTCAGGGGTTATCTACTCGCCACCTGGCTGATGACACCCCTCCACAACCCCAACACTCCTGCTCAGCATGCATACAATGACAGCCATAGCACCACCAGGTGTATTGATTTCTTTGTGGGTTCAATGACGAGACATTTATGAAAGAGAATGACTTTTAATCTAAAGCTTGTTCAACTCTTTTATACAGCTTTTACAGGAGACACGATGCTTGTGAAAACATCTAGAACGAAAACTGAAACTAAAACTAACTGCCTTGCTTCTCTCGGTCACATGCCCTCTGCTGGTCAGGCACAAGCAATCAATACATGCAAACATGCTATTAAGGCATCATAATCGAACAGGCAAATACCATTTCTATTTGCTGATATCATTACATCTCCTTTTGTTAAAACAAAAGTATTTTACTTTTAACTAACAACATGTTTTCTTTGTATTAATCTGCATTTTAACTGTAACACTTAATGAACTTACATTATCATTATCATGATCAAGGTTTTTTAACCTTGCTTTGTGTGTTCACATGAAACACTAGGGCCTAGAAATTCAGTGCCCTTAGCACCGATTTTGCGGCGCTAGAGGGCCTAGCGCTGCAATTGGTGCCGGTTCCTAAATTGCCTGGGGCCCTTCCGCGGCGGTAGACCGGTAGCGCTGCGCCGGCACCGATGACGTCATCAGTGTGCGCAGCGTCCCGGTTGCCGTGGTAACCCGGCCCCAAGCCGAAATTCAGTTGCGGCCGCCTCGCCAGTGGCAGCCGCAACTAAGACTCCGGCAAATGAGTGTTGCCGGAGTCTGCGCCAGCGCTTTAAGGAGGCGCGGCGGCCGGCCGCTTTCCCGCCGGCCACCTGCCCGCAGCTCCCTCCCCGGACTTCTCCCCCCCCCCCCCCGGAACAGATGCAAGCCCGGCACTTGTCCGAGGTGCCGGGCTCATTTTTGAGGAGATTTGCGCGGGCCGCGGCCGGGTGCAGGCAGCTCCTCCTTAACAGAAGGAGGAGGCCTGCACTTCCCGAGCCTGCCGCACCGCAGCGGGCGCCGCAGCGCCGGAATAGCGCCGCAATGCGGCGCGTTGCGCCAGTTTTCAGGCGCTAAAACCCTTCAGTAGCGCCGGCAGCCGTTTGGGCGCGGCGCTACTGAATTTTTGGCGCGCGCAAAGGGACTTAGCGCCAGCGCTAACTTCCGGCGCTAAAGCCCTGGCGCAGCGCAAACTCAATTTCTAGGCCTAGAACTTGAAGAAAGAATAAGATAACATTACTTCCTTCTATAACAATAGTCCTTAAATTTGCTCAATGAGTCTCTCAGGAGGCTTCACGTGTCTTGAGGATTTTCTGATTGATTGTCCTTGAATCTGAGTTGTTGCCTCAGATGATTGGTTCTCAGCTGTGTGATCAGGTTGTTCAACAGTATCAGTCTCTTGACCTGCTGTGGTTGGTCCCATGAGAAGATCTCGACGATTTCTTCTCAGAACAGCACCCTCATCTGTCTGAATGGTGTATGATCTTGGTTGAACTTCACTCAGGACAGTTCCCTTCTGAGTCCATGGCCTAGAAATTCAGTTGGGCGCGCCAGCCGTTAGCGCCTTAGGAGGAGTAGATCTCGAGCGCTAGGCGCTTAGCGCCCGGGCGCAGCGCGATCTGCGCCTCGCCCCAACTTCAGTACACATTTAGCGCCGGCACAAAGTCTTAGCGCACGCCCTGCTGCGCGCGCAGATCATGATGTCATTTACTAGTGCAACGCCCTTTGTGCGCCCGAACCGGAACTTCACTCGCGCCGGCCCATTGTGCGCCGGGCGGCCCTAACGACTGTGAAGTGGAACGGTACACAGCCGAGGTGGGCCGCGGGGAGCGCTAATTAAAGGGCACTTACCCTGCACTATAAAGGCCAGCCATTTTGCAGCATTCACTCTTGTGCAACGGTTTTTTGGAGAGAGACCAAGGAGGAGAGCTTACTGGTTTGGACCAATACTAGGACAGGTATTTTTGGCTCAGGCCAGAGCTTAGCAATTATCTTTGCCTTCATTGAGAGCTCAGTGTTTGCCAGCATATAATGGGGGCTGCATTGGGTGCCAACGCTGACTTTCAGCCTTATGCCGGAAGGGCTTACAGACATCGTGAGAGAGTGGCAGCCCTGGCTAGACACAGAGGGGGCAACAGGCGTCGCCAACTGAGGCCTTACCCACCCAGGGTATACCGCCAGCAGTCCTCCTATCTGACCATGTCTGCCGCGATGTGTGTTAGGAGGCTGCGATTCCGAAGGGAGGTGGTTGCAGACATCTGCCAGCTGCTTCACAGAGATCTGCAGCCACAGCTGATGCGCAGGACGTCTCTGTCGGTGGCAGTGAAGGTGACGGTGGCTCTCAACTTCTATGCCACCGGCTCCTTCCAATCCGCTGCTGGGGACACCGCTAACATCTCCCAGTTCGCCGTGCATTGCTGCATCCACCAGGTGACCGAAGCCCTTTTCAGAAGGAGACATCAATTCATCTCCTTCCCCATGACCCTGGACAAGCAGCAGCAGCGTGCAGTGGGATTTGCAAGAATAGCGGGCTTCCCCATGGTGCAGGGCGCCACTGACTGCACGCATGTGGCTTTGCGGGCACCTCTGGAGCATGCCGAGGATTACCGCAACCGGAAGGGCTACCATTCCCTCAACGTACAGCTGGTGTGTGACCACAGGCAGCGCATCCTAGCTGTCAATGCCCGCTTTCCAGGCAGCAGCCATGATGCCTTTATCCTGCGACAGACAACTGTGGCTGACATGTTCCAGGCACAGCCTCACCCAAGAGGATGGCTTATCGGAGACAAAGGCTATCCTTTGTGTACCTGGCTCATGACCCCGCTCCGCGCACCCACGACCCCTGCTGAAGAGGCATACAACGAGAGCCATCAAGCGACTAGGAACATCATAGAACAAACAATCGGTGTCCTCAAGCAACGGTTCTGCTGTCTCGATCGCTCCGGGGGAGCCCTCCAGTATTCGCAGGAGCGAGTCTCCCAATTCGTCGTCGTTTGCTGCATGCTGCACAACCTGGCTATCCACAGGACTCAGGCACTGCCACCTCACGTTGGACCACCACCTCAGGAGGAGGAGCAGGAGGAGCATGAGGAGGAGGAGGACGAGGAGTACCAGCCCAGGAGGGAGGCACAAGGTCCAAGGGCCGCCCGTCGGCGGCTTATTGAACGTCACTTCTAGGCCCCCTGTCAGGGAATGGCTTGTGCCAATGAAAGAACATGATTGCAGCCGCTCCGCAAGCCCTCAGCCGGTTAAGGCAACAAACACTTCAAAGAGCAAACATGGACAATGTTAATAAATAAAATGCTTTATTGTACAAACTCAGGGCCCTTCCCATATGAAAACCAAAAACAGACGAAACCCCCAAAAAACACTCAAACACATTACTCGCTCCCACAACCTGGAGAGGATTAACAAAACAGTGCAACTAAAATGGCCGTCATCCTCGGCCTTCGTAAAAAACAAACATCACATCCTCGGCCTTCAAAAAACAAACATCCAATTCTCGGCCTCAAAAAACAAACATCCAATTCTCGGCCTCAAAAAAGAAACACAACTGGCCACACATTCGACTTTTTGGCCCGCTAGGGCGATGCCTTGGCCATCTTTGTGTGGCCCCTGCCCGCCCTGCTGCTCCTCCTCAAAGTAAGGCCATTGGCTGCTGCAAGGCTGGGGGCAGGCTCCAGAGGCGCACATGTCATGACGGCAGATGCCCTTGGGGGTCGGCCTAGTCGAGGTCTGGCCATCGAGCGGGCGGCTGTTGAATGCTGCAGCTGTGGCTGGCCAGCATCAGTCACTGCAGCAGCTCCTGGCAGCTCCACTGGGGGAGTGGCAGTGGCGGCTGGAGGAATGGGGGCAAGCTGGCGGATGGCAGGCGCTCGCTGGTCGCCTGAGACACTGGCACTCGCCCGGGCCAGCACTGCAGCATGCGCACCAATCTGCCGAGGGACAGACCGCTGTGCTGCTGCAGCACGCCGGGTGCCCTGGCGATGCCTGGCTGACACAGCGAGTGTGGCAGCAGTGAGTACCCGTGTTGACCTGTTCAGTGACCTCATCAGAGCACCCAGTGACTGCACGGCACCACTGATCAGCTGCCCACTCACTGCCTGAGCTGCCCCGAATGCCGCCCGACTCGCTGCCTGCTCTGCCCCGAATTCCGCCAAACTGATGGCCTGTGAGGCCCCGACGTCGGTGACACTCCGAGAGAGGGACTCGATGGCCTCAGGCAACCGTGCCACTACCCCCATGAGCACCGTGTGCCGGCGCTCCGAGTCCGCGGATAAGTCCTCGAGGCATTCCATCTCCTCGGCGAAGACCATCTCCGGACTGGAGGCCGGACTCTCCCTCTGGGGAGAAGGCCGCCGAGCTGGCCGACCCTTCCTGCATTGCTGGACGCCGCTGGGCCCAGCAATTGGATTCCCCTCCGATCCTTCTCCCCTCTGGGGAGAAGGCTGCTGAGCTTCCACCCCCCTCCCGCGTTTCTGCAGGCCGCAGGTCCCATGAGCTCCCCTCCCCTCCGGCACTTCCGCCAAGCTCCCCTCCAGGGAAGACGTGTCCCCTACATTCGCATGGGTTGCCGCGGATGAGGGTTCCCCTGATGGGCCGCCTTCCTCTTGCTCCTCCTCCTCCTCCTCTTCTGAGGGGCTGTCACTGGCAAGTTCAGGGACCTGTTCCTCACCATCTGAAAGCAGGAAGGCACAAGAGTAGCTTTAGAGTGAGGAGAGGGCGTCAGCGAGGGGTGCATGAGTGGTGGCATTCAGCGCATTGGTCGGACAGTGGCAAAGGATGTAGATCTGATGCACAAGTGGGACGAGAGAGTTCCAAACGTTGATGTCCTTACCATTGGTGCCCAGAACAGGGTCGGCATCTCCACATGCAACGGAGCCAATCACCCGGCCACCCATGATGCGCTCCACGCGATGTTGCAGCTCAGTGAGCGGCTGGATCTGGGGTCGGCCTCCCCCGGTCGCAGTCCGGCTCTTCCTATTATTGGCCAGCTTGGCCTGCAAGAGAAAGGATGGCCTCTAAGTACAGTGTGTCGCCCTGATCTTGTGTGCACTGCCTCCCATGGTGGAATAGCCTGGCCAGTGTGTCACCCTGATCTTCTGTGCACTGCCTCCCATGGTGGAATAGCCTGGCCAGTGTGTCACCCTGATCTTCTGTGCACTGCCTCCCATGGTGGAATAGCTTGGCCAGTGTGTAGCCCTGATCTTGTGTGCACTGCCTCCCATGGTGGAATAGCTTGGCCAGTGTGTAGCCCTGATCTTGTGTGCACTGCCTCCCATGGTGGAATAGCCTGGCCAGTGTGTCGCCCTGATCTTGTGTGCACTGCCTCCCATGGTGGAATAGCTTGGCCAGTGTGTAGCCCTGATCTTGTGTGCACTGCCTCCCATGGTGGAATAGCTTGGCCAGTGTGTTAAGTGCAGAATGTGCAATTGATGTTCATGCCTGTCCCATAGCTGCTGGATGAGGGCTGGCTATTAGGGCTTTCAGGTCCCTTTGCCCATAATGTGAGGTGCACATGCAAGGATGAGGAGGACACTGGAAAGGGTACTCACCCTGACAATCCGAGTGAGGTCATTAAACTTTTTGCGGCATTGGACACCGGTCCTGGGGACCTCGCTGTTGGCTGACACCTTGCTGGCGACATGCCTCCAGGCTCTCCGGTAGACGCGGACCGGCGCCTTCCTGCCATTGTCCGGGTACAAAAGATGGCGCCTCTTCTCCACACCACCAACCAGCACACTCAGATCAAGCTCTGAGACATGCTGCGCTCGTTCACGGGCCTTCTGCATGGCTTCAGGCGCTATTTGGGTCCAGCAGCAGTGTTCAGGCCTAGCTGGAGGGCTCCACTATCCAGGGCGTGGCAGCAGACCAAGTCGACCCTTCCCCCTTAAGAGCTGGCCGGCGCCAGTGTATCTGCTGTCAATCACGAGATGGCCGCACCTGCGCTGCGCCCGGCCTCGGCGCTCTCGCTCAGCACCTCCGGCTTAGCGCCTAAAGAGAGGCGTGCAGCGCCAGTTTTAGCGCTCGAGCAAACTCTTAGGGCGAAGCTAATGAATATCGGAGAAGTGGCCTCGATTTTGCGCCGGGCGCAAACTTTAGCGGCCGCCCGACTTTACCGCCCCAAAAGTGGCTACAATGAATTTCTAGGCCCATGTGTTTGTTTTGTCTTTCAACCTTACTTGGTCACCAGTGTGGAGTTCAGGTAGGTTTTGTGTTCCTCTGTCATAGTAGTACTTTTGCTTTTCTTTCTGTTGTTCTTTGAACTTCCTCACTTTCTCCCCCTCTTTTGTTTTCAGGAGGGTCTCCGGGATGGGTAGGTTTGACCTTAGCCGACGTCCCATCAGGAGTTGGGCTGGTGACTTACCACACTCGAGCGGCGTTGTGCGGTATACAAGCATGCTTTGGTAGAAGTCAGTTCCACTGTCTTTTGCCTTGTACATCAGTCTTTTCACTGTCTGGACCGATTTTTCCACTAGTCCATTGGACTGTGGATAGTGAGGACTTGACGTTGTGTGGACAAAGTCCCACTCTTTGGCAAAGTGTCGGAAACTTGCATTGTAAAACTGGGGTCCGTTGTCTGTGAAGACTTCACTTGCCATGCCATGTCTGGAGAATATGGCTTTCATACATGTTATCACAGCATCTGCAGTGGTGGTGTACAGTCTACAAACCTCTGGTTACAGGGAGTAATAGTCTGTGACTACAAGATAGTCCTTCCCTTGACATACGAATAGGTCAGCGCCTACCTTCTGGTAAGGTCTGTCTGGTGCTGGGTGTGGCTTTAGTGGTTCTACCGGATTGCTTGCTCGATATTTCAGGCATATTGTGCAGTTTGACACCTCATTTGTCACATCTTGGTTGATTCGTGGCCAGTGCATCACCTCTCATGCTCTTTTCTTACACTTTTCGATTCCCAGATGTCCTCCATGGATCTTTTTTAACATCTCTTTTCTCAGACTCTTTGGGATAACTATTTTACTTCCTTTGTAGATGATGTCTTTGACCACTGACAGTTCCGCCCTGCAGTTCCAGTACTCTGCCATGTCAGGTGAGCAGTCTTGCTTCCTGTTGGGCCATCCATCCAAGATGCTTTTTCTCAGTCGTCTCATTGTTTCATCTTTGTTTGCCTCAGTCTTTATGAGCTCCATTTTTGCATCTGCTATGGGCAGTGCACTTGTGATCATGTCCACGTAGGCGTTCACTTTTTCATCCATTGTGGTGTTTGCGGGCTCACTTGGGTCAACAGCTCTGGACAACGTGTCTGCTGTATACATCAGCTTACCCGGTGTGTACGCAACATTCAGTTTATAGCGTTGCAGCCTGATCATCATTCTTTGTATTCTAAGCGGACAGCTATTTAGTGGCTTTTGGAACAATGCAATCAAGGGCTTATGGTCAGTCTCTACACTGATTGCTTGTCCTGCCACAAACTGGTGAAATCTTTCACAGGCATATGTGATGCTGAGCAGCTCCTTTTCTATTTGAGCATATTGCGTCTCCGCGTCTGTCATTGAGCGCGATGCATATGCAATAGGTTGCCAGTAGTCATATTGTTGCAGAAGAACGGCACCGAGCCCACTCTGTGATGCATCTGATGATATCTTGATGGGTCTCGCTGGGTCATAAAACCTCAGAACTGGTTCCTCTGTGAGCAGTTTCTTTAGATCGCTCCATGACTTCTCATGCTCATGATTCCATTCCCATTCTATGTTCTTTTCAGTTAGTCTTCTCAGTGGCGCCATCTTTTCTGAGAGGTTGGATATGAATTTCCCCATGTAGTTGATCATTCCATTAAACCTCTGCACATCCTTTTTGCATTGTGGCTTTGGCATATTCTCAATGGCGGAAACCTTTCTGGGATCTGGTCTGATGCCTTCACTGCTAAGGATATCTCCCACGAATGTCAGTTCTGTCGCCCCGAGCTGGCATTTCTCTCTATTCAGCTTCAGGTTTGCTTTCCTTGTTGCTTCCAGCACTTTTTTCAGTCTCTCGTCATGCTCAGTTCTCGTGGTTCCCCATACTATGATGTCATCCATTGATGTATCAACTCCCTCCAGATGCTCATTGATCATATGGATAGTTTTGTGATACACTTCAGGAGCTGAGGCAATGCCAAATGGTAACCTTAGGAATCTGTATCTGCCAAATGGACTGTTGAACATGCACAGTCTTGAACTTACTTCGTCCAGCTTCATCTGCCAAAATCCTGATGATGCATCTAACTTGCTGAAATATTTTGCATTTGCAAACTGTGCCATGATTTCCTCACGTGTAGGAAGCTTGAAGTGCTCTCTCTTTATTGCTCTGTTTAGATCTCTTGGATTCAGGCAAATTCTGAGCTGTCCATTCTTTTTGTCCACAACGACGAGGGAACTCACCCACTCAGTTGGCTCATCTATCTTCTGAATCATGTTCAGGCTTTCCATCCTGTCCAACTCTGCCTTCAGTTGCTTTTGAAGAGCAAACAGAACTTTTCTGCATGGATGTATGACCGGTGTCATACTTTTATCTACTCTGATCGTGTGTTCTCCTGGAATGCAGCCTAGACCCTTAAATAGGTCGTTGTACTCTTTCATGAGTTCATCATAGACTGTCTCTCCTTCGCTTTCCACAACGAGGACTCTCTTTACCAGGTTCAGTCTCTCACAGGCTTTTAAACCTAGTATGGCTTGCACCTCCTTTGGCACCACGATTAATGCTAACGTGTGCTCTCTGTCCTTGTGTGTCACTTTGACAATGCATCTTCCTTTCACTGGTATTTCAGTACCTGAGTATCCTGTCACTTTCACTTTGATTCCATGTATCTTTGGTCTGGGTCTAATTTTCTTAAAATCAGTCTCTGATATCACATTAACTTGTGCTCCAGTATCCAATTTAAATGGAATGTGTATGTCATTCACTTTTAGTGTCAACATCCAGTCTCTTTTTTCTTCTTTGTTTTCAGACACAACATCTACATTGAACTCCTCTATCTCGCTTTCATCTACTGCATGGACCTTGCTTTGTTGCGCTTGGTTCTTACAGCAATGGGCATAATGGTTGTTTTTGTTGCAACTATTGCATTTTTTACCATATGCTGGACACTTTTTTGGTGTATGCTGTGTACCGCATCGACTACATGTCTTTCGATTGTCCCTTTCATTTTCGTAGACTGGCCACGCCTCTTTTTTCACATTGGCGCTCTTTTTGTTAAACGGTTTGTGTCCGTTCTTTCTCACTGCATCCACGTTGCAGCTACTGTCACTGAACAGCTCCTTTGCCTGCTACTTCACAGTCTCTGTAGCCCTACACAGTGCTATGGCTTTTCCCAGGTCTAGATCTTGCTCTCTTAGCAGTCTTTCCCTTAGACCATTATTCGGAATACCACACACCAGTCTGTCTTTTATCAGCGAGTCTGTCAGTCCCCCAAATTCACATGATTTGCTTCTGTTTCTCAGTTCAGTCACATACTGATCAATAGTCTCACCCGTTTTCTGAACACATGTGAAAAATCTGTGCCTCTCAAATGTCCCGTTACATTTAGGTATGCAGTAGGCCTCAAACTGTTCCATTATCTTATCTAGCTTCATTTTGTCTCCATCAGCAGCGAATGTGAAATTACTATACACCTCCAGCGCTTCATCACCCACGACATGTAAGAACACTGACGATTGCTTATTATCACTTTTCTCGTCAGCTTCGATTGCCGCTAAATACAACTCTACACGTTGTTTGAATCTCCTCCAATTTTCAGCCACATTACCTGTCAACTGAAGCGTCGCCGGTGGGAGTAAACCTTCCATTTTTCACTTCGTTAGCTATTCTCTAATGGTAAGTAACGATGTTCTCTTTTGGCTTGCTAATCTGTGGAGAGCTGATTTAACTTCAGATTTTTTCTCTTCATCTCTTTCAGCCACTTCTGACACCATGTATTGATTTCTTTGTGGGTTCAATGACGAGACATTTATGAAAGAGAATGACTTTTAATCTAAAGCTTGTTCAACTCTTTTATACAGCTTTTACAGGAGACACGATGCTTGTGAAAACATCTAGAACGAAAACTGAAACTAAAACTAACTGCCTTGCTTCTCTCGGTCACATGCCCTCTGCTGGTCAGGCACAAGCAATCAATACATGCAAACATGCTATTAAGGCATCATAATCGAACAGGCAAATACCATCTCTATTTGCTGATATAATTACACCAGGAACCTGAACGAACACACTATCGGCATGCTAAAGCAACGGTTCCGCCACCTTGACCGCTCTGGAGGAGCCCAGCAATGCTCCCCTGATCGAGTCTCCCTTTTCATCGTTGTGTGCTGCATGCTGCACTACCTGGCCTTTCTGAGGGCCCAGCCATTGCCACCAGAGATTGCAGGTCCACCTCAGGAGGAGGAAGAGGGAGAGGAGGAGGAAGAGGCGGAGGAGGAGGATGAAGAGGAAGAGGAGCAGCAGCAATGGAGGAGGGAGCCACTCAATTTTGCTTCTGCAAGGGCCATTTGTGAACGCCTCATTAGACACCGCTTCCAATAAATGATACATCACATGGCGTTTGTGCAGCACAACCATATCATTACATCCAGGTCACAGCCCCTATCACCAGGCAAAGGTCAAATGAGAAACATCACAAAATGTGGATCGTTAAATGAATAATTTAATATCGAACACAACTCTCTGTTATGAAACACAACTATTCATAAACAAACACAACAATATATTTACAAACACATCAATTAATTAACACACACTACCCCCATTTCTAATAAAGTGTTCTTTACTCCCCTTTCTTCAATGATCTCCCTCCCCTTCACACTAGCCCCCTCCCAAACCTCCTGCTCCTCCATAATGTGGCCCCAGTGGTTGCAGCAAGGCTGGTGGAAGGCTGCTGAGTCTGGGAGCCAGAGACTTCAAATAGTGGTGGTGCCATTGACGGTCAGGAGGAGGTGGTTGGACCTTTTCTTATTGGAGATTGTCATTACCTGCACTTATGTGGTATGAACGCTACCTTCGACTTGTCAGCCCAAACCAGGATATAGTCCTCCACCCACTGTAGGCTGGTATGGATGGTTTCATTGTCAAAGGAGCGGCGAATGGAGCTGAACATTATCATCGATCATCCCCGGTCCTGATTGTACGATGGAGGTAAGATCACTGGTGAAGCAGCTGAAGATGGGTGGGGCGAGGAGGCTGCCCTGAGGCACTCCTGCAGAGATGTCCCGTGGCTGCAACAATTGGTCTCAAACATACATGACCATCTTCCTTGATGACAGGTATGACTTCAACGACTAGTGGCCTTTCTTCTGGACCCTCGTTTATTATGGCTCCTTGGTGCTATAATTATGAGGAAGCGTTTGAGAGGGAGATTAGACAGGAGAAAAGCTTTGAAGTACGACAGAGAAAAATGGCTCAGAGACTACTAAGCAACTGAAGGAAGCCTGTTTTGGAATCAATGAAAGGTTCTCCTCAGATGCACAGATGTTTTTGTGATGTTATCAGCAACATTTAAACCATCGGGGATACAAAACCAGAAGAAGCATAAAAAACATATGTTACACATTCATCATACAATGCATTCAATGCATGTCTGGTTTACAGTTTAAAGGTTAATATAACCAACAAGATATTGGGTTGGTGGCTATTTACTCCATTCGATCATAATATAAACATCTGCAAGTCAGACATTACTTATATTTAATAAATTGTTTCCATTTTAGTCAAGAATGATTTCTGCCCAATTTCTAAGCGCTCTTCAAGGTTTTAAACCTGTTTTGAGAATGTATTATCTTGGCTCTTTGCCATGTTGTTAAGGGTCCTCTGTTGGAAAGATAACTCGTCTAATGAGACGTAAGAGTAACGAATCAAAGAAAGTTAGAGCCTATAGTAGGGCTTTCAGACTTACACGTAGGATTACAAATTATGTCAATATTTCTTTATACATTTCTTCCAATTTCTCCGATATGACTGTCTGTTTCCATACAGACACCAGAAGGTTCAGCCACCCTAGGCCAAAGATTTCTTCATGACCAGAACAAGTACAGCTGTGTAATTGGACAACATGGCTAGGATCTTCCACCCTCCCTCTGCCAATTTCTGGACAGTACTGGAGAAGAACATGGGATGCAGATGCACTCTGCCTCTTCCATACCCATTTTCATGCCCATTGGATTTCCCATTGGAAATGATGGGTCACAGTGAATATATTTGCCAATATATGGATGGGCATATTGAAATGATATTCAAATGACAGAAATGTGTCATTCAATTTGCCTGTTCATCTCTGATCAGAAGAGATTGTGAGATTAGGGAGAAGTGGGATATGAGAAGGAGGATAACGTATGAGGATACCGACATCTTGTATTCTTTCAGCCCTGCCACTGGCCAAGTGCGCAGCCATGCCCCTGCAAGAATGGCCAGCACTGTCTCCACCAAGGGGTTGAGGTGAAGCTAGGAATGTGAGGTGTGCCTCATGTTTTGTAGTGATGGTTGGTAGGTGAGTGATTGGGGGCGGGGTGGGTCGTGCATTGAGCAGTGTATTAGGCTAGTTATGCAGTTGGTAGGAGATGGCTTTTGATGATGCATTCACTGACCTTGACCACTCATCTGAGGTCATGAAAATTTTTGGGCACTGGAGCCAGGTCCTGGGGGGTGATCCTGCTGACAGTGACCGCCTCAGCGATCTAGTCCCTCATCCTTCTTTCTGGAGGGCCACTACCCCCCTGTGGGTAGAAGACTTCTCTTTGAGTGTTCACCCCTTGTACAAAGCTCGAGTGCTGTATGAGAGACCCTGGGTGCCCTTTCCCTGGCCAGTTAAGCCATTTGTGTTAGTGCTTATACCATTTTAAATCAGCAGAAGGCAGCTCACCTTTAAGAGCTGCAGGCTGCCTTTAAGAGGAGCAAGCTAGCTTTAAGTAAATCTAGCCTCGCTCAAAAAACATGAACTTTGGTCCCCTGCTGAGCACACAGCCTGTCAACAGTGTGTTCAGCGCTAGGCTGTGAGCTGCAATCATGATAATTAGCAGGCAGCACAATATTGATATGTGGCCTGCGCTTTTAGAATGGGTGTGGGCATATCTTGTATAGCGCTGCCCGTGCCCCTTTTTTTGCATCTTCGAATTCCTAGACCATTGGCCCAGAATTTCCTCCGAGCTGCTCCCTCTTTCCACTGTAACTTCACTGGAAACTCCGTTTATGTGTGTAAAAGGGATTTCCATTGCAGTCCGGTGGCAGAGTGAGAGTAGCTCCAAGAAAACTCCAGCCCACTATTTTGCACTATTTTTAAGAACATAAGAACATAAGAAATAGGAGCAGGAGTAGGCCACTCGGCCCTTGAAGCCTGCTCTGCCATTCAATGAGATCATGGCTGATCTTCTACCTCAACTCCATTCACCGACCCTATCGCCATATCCCTTGAAGCCCTTATTAGTCAGAAATCTATTGACTTCTGTTTTGAATATACCCAATGACTGGGGTAGAGAATTCCAAAGATTCACCACCCTCTGTGTGAAGATATTTCTTCTCATCTCAGTCCTGAATGGCCTACCCTTTATCTTGAGGCTGTGGCCCCTGGTTGTAGACTCCCCAGCTAAGGGAAACATTCTCCCAGCATCCATCCTATCAAGCCCTGTAATAATTTTGTATGCTTCAATGAGATCCCCTCTCATTCTTCTGAATTCAAGAGAATACAGGCCTAGTTTACTCAATCTCTTCTCATACGACAGTCCCGCCATCCCAGAAATCAACCTCGTGAACCTTTGTTGCACTCCCTCTATGGCAAGTATATCCTTCCTTAGGTAAGGAGACCAAAATTGTACACAGTTTTTCTTTGGGAAAGGAAATTTTCAAGACGCTGGGCATTTATTTTTGGAGAGATTTGAATGGAAAATTCTCTTTGCATCCTCAGGAGTATTAACAATGCCTCTACACTGGAAATAATCCTCAACAAAGATTAATCAAAGCGTATTTAAAAATAAACTTATTTTCCTTGGAGCAGGAAATCTCTCCAGGTTCAAGAATTGTGTCTTTGGATTGGAAAATTGCAAATGTCACTCCGTCATTTAAAGGAGGCTGGGAAGAAGAAGCCAGGTAACTACAGTTCCAGTAGTTTAACATCAGTTGTGGGACCGTCACTGGAATTGATCAGCAGAGACTTAGTGACTGAGCACATGGACTAGCATGAGCTGATAAAAGTGAGTCAGCATGGATTTGTAACAATTTTTTTGCCTGACGAATGTAGTTAATTTTTTTGTCGAGGTCACTAGCATTGTGGATAGGGTAGTGTCAATAGTGGTTGGCTATATGGACTTCCAGAAGGCATTTAATAATGTTATACTAAAAATGAAAGCAAACTGAATTGGAAGTAACCTTGTGACATGAATTAGTAATTGGTTGGGAGGTAGGAGACAGAGAGTAGGGGTAAAGGAAATGTTCTCTGAGTGGTGGGATGTGAAAAATGGTGTTCCCCAGGAATCTGTACTGGGGCCTTAGCTTTTCACCATATACATAATTCAGTAACGTGTATTAAGGAATAGAGAGTTTTACATCCAAATTTGCAGATGACACCAAGTTAGGAGGCTCAGTAAATTGTTTAGGTGAGAGCTTGAAGTTACAAAGAGACACAGAAACAATAAGTAAGTAGGTAAATTTATGGCAGATGGAATTCAATGTGGGGAATTGCGAGGTCATCTACTTTGGATCTGGGAAAGACAAAACAGAATATTTTCTTAATGGTGAGAGAGTACAAGCTGTGGAGGAGCAAAATGATTTAGATATCTATGCACACAAATCTAAAAGCTAGTGCGCAGGTACAAGAAGTAATCAAAAAGTGTATTGCCCTTTATCTTAAGGGACTTGGAATGGAAAGTGAAGAAGTGATGTTTCAGTTATACAGGGCCTGGATCAAACCCTATCTGGAGTACTGCATTCAGTTTTGAACACCGCACCTCAGGAAAGATATAGAGAGCGAAATTCCCATTGTTAGTGCCTCCGGTGGGAGGCGCTAATGGGACGCAAATGGCTTCCTCCACCCGCCCCCCGCCCCGAGGCACTAATCGTGCCTCCCGTGAAATTCCGCGGGTGGTTAGTGGCAGCGCTACCAGATATTGCCCCGATCTGCTGCGCATGGAGATCATGACATAATCTCCAGGCGCAGTGCCCTGGTAGAGTCTGGGTAGAAAAATTCCCCCTCGCGCCCCGCAGCAGCGCCGGGCGATGTTACCGACTGCTGTAAGGGTTGCGAACAGTGAGGCCGGCCGCTCACAGGGCGCCATTTAAAGGCACAGTGGCCGGCCGGCATGGAAAAAAATCGTGTTTTTAAAAAAAAATTCTGAGCACCGATTGGTCAGCCCGGCACTCAGCGGGCTGATCGCGCGGCACTCCCGCATCCCAGTGCTGCAGCAGATTGCAAAAAAAATGCAGGGCTCGCAGCGAGGAGCCCTTCCCTTTAATTGAGGAAAGAGCCCCTGCAACGCGGTAGCGCCATGCATGGCCATGCGTGGCACTGCTGAGCTCATTGCCCCAGATTGGGACATTCCCCACCTCTTGCGTGCCAAGAGGCAAGTGGAGCATTTGATTTAGAGCTCCACTTCCTCCTTGGAGCAAAAAATGGGAATTTAACAAATGTTTGAAACATATTTGACTTAGCGCCCCAAATGGCCCTCTAGGGGAATTTCTTCCCCTATTGGCCTTGGAAGGGGTACAGTGCAAATTCACCAGAATGATACCAGGGCTTGAAGGGTTAAATTATGAGGACAGGTTGCATAAACATGGCTTGTATTCTATTGAGTTTAGAAGGTTGAGGGGTGAACTAACCAAGGCTATTAAAATGATAAAGGGCTTTGATAGGCTATATACAGAGAAACTCTTTACTCTGGTGGGGAATCCAGAAGAAGAGGGCATAATCGTAAAATTAAAGCTATGTTACTTAGGAGTGAAATCAGGAAGAAATTTTTCATGGAAATGGTGGTGGAAATCTGGAACTCTCTCCCCAAAAGGTTGTGGATCTCTGAGTCAACTGAAACGTTCAAGACTGAGATCTTATAGGTAAGGGTACTGTGGTGTCTGTAACCTGTTCCACCTTAAGAGAACTTAAGCCTGTTCCACCTTAAGAGATGTACTACTTTCTCTGGCTGCTGTATACGTAATACCGGTGGTGACCACCGGTATATAAGCACTGTGTAGTAATATTGTATTTAGTATAGTCCTGACCTCCAACCAGTAAAGACCTGTTGAACTTTAATCTTGTAGTCTGTGTTAGTAATTACAACTAGAACACACAGACTTAACAGTGGCGACGAGTCCGATTCTTACCCTGCGGCAGTTTATATCCACGGCGGCTTCGTCCACAGAACGGACGTTGAAGAGAGGCTTCCACCCTCATCACCCTTCTGGAAGACACGTCGCGCGGCAGACATCGAGAAACCAGAGTGCAGAAGACATCCTGAACTCGAAGCCTCCATCAGCAGCTGTCAGCTATCTTCTTTCTACCTCGGTGGTGGGTAAGCCGGGCAGCGACGCGACCAGAAAGTCGGCCGCGTTGGCTGTACGGACGGGGAGGGAAGACGGAGGAATAAGGGCGGTGAGATCGATCGCGACCGGAGATAAGGGCCGGGCCGCATTCGGGCCGAAAGGTGCAGCGCGGGGACATCGATCGCGGCTGGTGATAAGGGCCAGGCCGCATTTGGGCTAAAGGGGTGCAGCGTCTGGGGAAACTGAAGGCGCGAGAGCCGCGGTGAAACGGAGACAGCGTCGGGGGACGGGTGAAGACCGCCAAGCGCGGGAAAACCGCCATTTTGTAGGCGGAGGACGAAGACAAGAGCGGGAAGCCGCCATCTTGGATAAAAATTAAAATAAATTAAATTGCAACGATGCCTAAACATGGGAACATTAATACCTTTGATAGCGACATCGAAGATTGGGCCATGTATGTAGAACGCATACAAAATTATTGTAAAGCAAATAAAATCCCAGATGAAGAGAAAGCACTAACATTATTAAACTTAATGGGTGCGAAGACATATAGGCAATTGAAACACCTTTTATCACCAGATGAACCGACGGATAAGACGTTCGAGGAGATTGTTACTGTCCTGAAAAATCATCTAAACCCCACGCCGCTGATGCTAGCGGAACGATTTAAATTTTACAGCAGAAGGCAGCTGAAGGATGAAAGCAATGCTGAATATTTAATGGAATTGCGTAAGCTAGCAAAGTACTGTCAGTTTGGAACGAGACTGACAGAGGCACTACGAGATAAATTTGTGTGTGGTTTATTAAAAGAAGATACACAAAAGCGACTGCTCGAGGAGAATGAGCTGACGCTTGAGAAAGCGGTCACTATGGCAGCAGCACACGAAGCCGCAGCGAGAGGCACGGCAGTAATGCAGCTACGGTCACCGGAACTCAGTACAAATAAATTGGGTTTGAGTACTGTAAAATGTTATCGTTGTGGAAAGACAACGCACGATCAGAACCAGTGTTGGTTTAAAAACCAAGAATGCAGAACGTGTGGCAGGCTTGGCCACATAGCTAAAGTATGCCGGTCAGGAAAGAAGACCAGCAACAAAAAGTCACCGCAAGGAAAATACATAAAGGTACACAAGGTGACAAAGAACAGTTCGACCGAACAGAAGTCAGATTCAGACGCTAGCAGTAATGAACTGGGTAGCTTAAGAGTACACAACGTTGGTAAGGATGCAGATCTCCAGACAATTTGGGTCACCCTTCAGATAGCAGGAGTCCAAGTAAAGATGGAATTGAACACTGGATCGGCATTGACGGTCATGAATAAGAAAGATTACAAAAGGTTATTCCAACATATTCCCCTACGGGATACGGAGATTATATTGAAAACATACACGGGGCAAAGAGTGTACCCCATCGGAAAGATAGAGGTAAAAGTGGTCAACAAGGGCGAAGAAAGCCAAGTAATGGACTTATATGTGCTACCTGAAGGAGGTCCACCACTACTGGGACGGGAGTGGATTAGGAAAATGAATATGGACTGGCACTCCTTGAAGGCACTAACGGTAGATTCCGGGGAAACAGATGTCAAACCTAAACGATTGTCCAAAATATTGGATGATGCTAAAGAGGTGTTCCAGCAGGGACTGGGAACACTGAGAGGAATTACGGCAAACATCAAGATTGATGAACATGCACAACCAAAATTTTTTAAAGCCAGACCGGTACCCTATGCAATACGACCTACTGTAGAAGCGGAACTGGAAGCGCTAGAACGTTCAGGTGTACTGTCTAAGGTAGATTGGAGTGAGTGGGCTACGAAAATTGTTCCCGTTATGAAACGTCCTTCGAGCAACAAGCCAGGAGACCCAGGGAAGGTTCGCATCTGTGGAGATTTCAAAATCACCGTTAATCCGGTGCTTCACACGTTGCAGTATCCGCTTCCGCGGATTGAGGATATTTTTGCTTCGTTGTCTGGCGGGAAACACTTCACTAAGATAGACCTGGCGCAGGCGTACTTGCAGATGGAGGTTGAAGAAGAGTCACGCCAATACCTCACGATCAACATGCATCGAGGTTTGTACCGGTACAATAGGCTGGTTTTTGGAGTGGCATCGGCTCCAGCAATTTGGCAGAGGGCCATGGAGCAGGTATTACAGGGAATTCCAGGCACACAATGTTACCTGGACGATATTCTGATTACAGGTGATGGTGATGAAGAACACCTCGCAAACTTGGAACTGGTGCTCAACAGACTGAAAGAGTATGGACTTAGAGTTAATCGGCAGAAATGTGAGTTCTTCCAGAAGCGGATCTCGTACTGTGGTCATGTCATTGACCGGGAGGGGCTTCATAAGTCTCCTGACAAGATAGAGGCAGTTGTAAAGGCTCCCGCTCCGGATAATGTCTCTCAGTTGAGGTCGTTTCTAGGATTGATTAACTATTACCATAAATTTCTACCAAATCTATCCACGGTACTGCACCCGCTAAACACTCTTTCACAGAAGGGGGTACCATGGGAATGGAGCGAAAACTGTAAGAAGGCATTTCGCAAAAGCAAAGAATTGATCACCTCAGAGGAAGTGTTGGCTCACTTCAACCCGACACTGCCTATTCGGTTGGCTTGTGATGCTTCTCCATATGGTATTGGGGCAGTACTCTCACACAAGTTGCCAAATGGCACGGAAAGGCCAGTCGCGTTTGCATCCAGATCATTGACCTCCGCTGAGCGCAACTATGCGCAGATCGATAGGGAGGCTCTCAGCCTTGTATGGGGAGTGAAGAAGTTTAATCATTACCTGCAGGGCCAAAAATTCACACTTCTGACAGACCATCAGCCGTTGGTATCCATTTTTAACCCTAAGAAGGGTGTTTCAGTGATGACAGCACAGCGTCTCCAGAGATGGTCCTTTTTCCTAGGGGCACATCAATATCAAATAGAATTCAAAGGTACGAAGCAGCATGGCAATGCTGATGGGCTGTCGCGCCTGCCACTACCTGAAGAAGAAGAAACGACGAAAGTTGACCCTGTTGAGTTATTTCATTCGACCATCGAGTGTTTACCAGTCACCAATGCAAGTATTGAAAGAGAAACCAGGAACGACCCGACACTGTCCAGAGTCTACAAGGTGACAGTGAAAGGATGGCCAACACGTGGTGATCCTCTGTTACCGGCATTCTCGGCAAGTCGAGACCAGCTGTCCGTCTGCCATGGTACTTTGATGTACGGGACAAGAGTGATTATTCCTCCCAAGTTAAGGGAAAGAGTTCTAAAAGAACTGCATGAAGTTCATCTGGGGGGAGTTAAGATGAAAAGTCTTGCTAGGGCTTATGTATGGTGGCCGGCTATTGACCAACAGATAGAGGAGTTGACGAAAAGCTGCGCTGGGTGCCAAAAAGTGCAAAATGCACCTCCGATCGCACCACTACACCCATGGGAATGGCCTTCAGCCCCATGGCAACGCATACATATTGACTTTGCTGGTCCATTCATGGACTCCATGTTCCTAATTGCGGTGGACACACATTCCAAATGGCCAGAAGTGATCAAGATGAATACCACTACTTCAGAAAAGACAATTGCGGTGTTAAGAACAATATTCGCAAGGAACGGATTGCCAGAACAGATCTGTTCGGACAACGGACCACAGTTCATGTCGGAAGAATTCCAAAAATTCTTAAAGAAGAATGGGGTGAAACATTATACCTCTGCCCCATATCATCCGGCGACAAACGGGTTGGCCGAGAGATTTGTCCAAACATTCAAAAAGGCAATAAAGGCCATGAACGATGAACAGATTCCGTTACAGCACAAGTTGGACAATTTCCTAATGGCATATCGAAACGCCGCTCATGCAGTGACTAACCAAAGTCCTGCCATGATGTTTTATAACAGGAGGTTGCGGTCCAGGTTGGACTTGTTAAAACCAAATGTGCGGAGGGAAGTGGAAAACAAACAGTTCCGGCATATTAATAACAAGACCACTCGAAGTTTCGACGTAGGACAACCAGGTTGGCAAGGGGCTATGGAAACGAAAAATGGCAGTCCGGAACAATTTGGGCCAGACAAGGACCTTTGATGTACACAGTAGATATTGGTAACAATGTGATAAGGCGTCATGCGGATCAACTGGTAGAATCGAGAGCAAGGGTCGAACCCATGGTTGCGACAGAGACAACTGTGGAAGACGTTAATGAACCTGAAGCATCTACCTCGGCAGGGAATATACCTGATGATGATAACACCCAATGCATGGGAGACCAACTAGAGGAGTCACCTCAGCAACAGGAATCTGAGACCACTGAAAGGCGTTATCCAAACCGAATCAGAAGGCCTCCTGAGAGACTGAACCTTTGAACTGTTTATACCTGGTTATATATGTTATTATGTTATGTTAAATGGGGATATGACTGTTAAGCTAAAAAGGGAGGCTTGTGGTGTATGTAACCTGTTCCACCTTAAGAGAACTTAAGCCTGTTCCACCTTAAGAGATGTACTACTTTCTCTGGCTGCTGTCTACGTAATACCGGTGGTGACCACCGGTATATAAGCACTGTGTAGTAATATTGTATTTAGTATAGTCCTGACCTCCAACCAGTAAAGACCTGTTGAACTTTAATCTTGTAGTCTGTGTTAGTAATTACAACTAGAACACACAGACTTAACAGTATCAAGGATATGGCGCTAAGGTGGATAAATGAATGTGAGGTGTAGAGCAGCCATGATCTAACTTGTTGACAGAACAGGTTTGAGGCCTTCTCCTGTTTCTATCTTCTTATATTTCTACTCTGTTGATGTTACTTCGCTGGAAATGCGGCGGAAACCCTGTTTATTCCTGGTGAAGTTATGGCAGTGGAGTGAGAGCAGGCGCCAAAATATTCCAGGCAAAATTAACATGTATCATAAACAGAATATTCAGTGGGGAACTGTGAAATAATTTATTGAAATAGAATTCATTCTACCCACGATAAATGCATGGACAACTCACTCTTGAACAGCAAAAAGTCCTTTCAGTAATACAGTAACAGGGCAGTCAGAAAAGAGGTAAAAACCCTAAAAGAGGCCAACTGGCTTGAAACTGAGCATGAACACAAAATGGAAATATTCTGAATAATGATTTCCAACCAGTATTCACAAGAGAACACATGAGCTAATATCTTCTCTTGTGAATGCTTGGAGGAAGTCATTATTGAAGTTGATGGAAAAACATGGCGGTGTGTAAAACAGACACCCGATGCACCATTGCCTGTTTTGCGCTAGCAGCCAAGACAAAATTCATCCCCAAATATTTCAATATAATCTTGAGGATTATCTGTACAATAATAACCTTGCTAACACCAGTCAGAAGGGGAATATCCTGCCTGGCTAACTTCCTTGACTTCTTCAAGAAACTGACAACCCAAATGGACTGTGGGAAGCTCCACTACATGACATACTTAGACTCCCTGGGAATGGATAAGAAAATGGTTGAAGGACAGAAAACAATTTCCCGGATATTCCGATCCCTACGGGTGTGTACGCTCTGTGTACCCACCCGTAGGGACATCAGAAATGCCAGTTTCAGGCATGCACAGCGCATGTGCTGAAAAACGGCATATCTGATCTGTCAAGAATGCTCTTGACAGATCGGATGCCTGCCCTGGAGAAGGACCTCTGCGGGCGGATAGTTCCACTTTCTGGAGCCCCTCTGCCCGCAGAAACCCTGTGGAATTCTTATGCCTGGTAAAAGCAGGATACCAGGATAAGAGTTGAAAAAAAGTTAAATGAAAAATAAAAACATTTCAGTCATTTATCATTTAAAAATACTTTTAAAAAAGGTAAGTTTATTTTTAGCCCTGTGAAAAACTTTAATTATTTTTTCAAAAAATTAAATTTTTGTTTAAAATATTTAATTTATTGTAATTTCAAATAATTTTTAAAATGTGATTTAAAAAAATGTATTTAATGTTTTGATGTGCTTTTGGGGTGATCTCCATTCATATATTTGACAGGTCTATCTGTCAAGTGTATGAAGGGAGATTCCCTTCTTTGATTGGCTCCCCATGGCCCACGTGATCCCAGGGATGCTTGCAAACCACATGCGCCCCTGGGCTATGTAGGCCCTGCGCACTTGGAGTTCGAGAGGCCCAGCATCGGAACTATACACACCTTGGGAGCCCTCAGGTAAGTGCGTAGATTTTTTCCAGATCGGAGGCTTCCGCACGGGGGAAGCCTCTGATTGGAAAATACGGCCCATTGAATACTGAGTCCCCCCAGCTGGGCTAAGTTCTGACTGGGCTGCTCTCGGGCTCAGTGTTGGGAACAATACTGTTTCTAATTTACGTAAATGACCTGGATTCAGAAAATTAATGCAAAGTGTTCAAACTTGCAAATGATACCCAACTCGGAAGAGGCAGTAGAATAAGAGGAAACAGATCAGCAATTAGAGAATGAGATAGATAGAATATGCAAATTAACAGATAAATGGCAGAATATAATATGCAAAGTACTGGATGTAGGAAGAAAAGTAAGTGGCACATGCACCCCATGAAGGTGCTGAAATAGCAATCAGCAAAGCCAATCGAATGTTGAACTATAGAGCCAGAACTGCAGAACACATAATAAAAGGAAGTCACGATCAAACTGCTTGCTTTGGACAAATCGTATCTTAAACTCTGTGTCCAGAGAATAGCCATGAGGCTGATCCCTAATGTTAAAGTTCTGAGTTATGAGAAAAGACTGACGAAACTTGAGCTTTTCATCCTGGAAACGAGAGCGCTGATTTTAAGTTTTTAACATTTGGCAATGGGCAATGGCAGATTAGCTGCTTATTTTTACACCCTGCCCAGTGTTCCTTTCCATTGAAGTCTGAGAATGTGTAGATGTAAAGATAGTCAAGGAAATGGAAAAGGCAAACCCAGAACATTACTTTAAGCCAAATAACGAGAGGGGGACACTGGATCAAAATAGTAAAAGGTAAATTTAGAACTGATACCAAGAAATGGTTTTGCACAAGAATGATCAACATATGAAATAGACTTCCAGGATGAATAGTTGAGGTGCAAATACTGGAATCTTTTGGAAAAAGAAATAGTTACATTTATATACCATCTTCAAAACCTCAGGACATCCTTTACAGCCCATTAAGTTCTTTTGAAAGGTAGTCACTGTTGTTATGTCAGGAGACACGGCAGCTAATTTGTGCACAGCAAGGTCCCATAAACAGCAATGAGATAATAACCAGATAATCTGTTTTAGTGATGTTGGTCGAAAGATAAATATTGGCCAGGACATCAGGAAGAACCCCCCTGCTCTTCTTTGGAATCGTGCCATGGGATCTTTTACGTCCATCTGAGAGGGCAGGTGGGACCTTGGTTTACCGTCTCATCCAAAAGACGGCACCTCTGACAGTGCAGCACGCCCTCAGCACTGCCCTGAAGTTTCAGCCTGGATTATGTGCTCAGGTCTCTGGAGTTGGGGCTTGAACCCACAACCTTCGGGCTCAGAGGCAAGAGTGATACCACTGAGACACATTTGAGATCTAATGGGGGGACTTTAAGATCTTTCTGGGTGGTTGAACAAAGATTGTCAAATGACCTCCTTCATCCGTAACCATCTTGCAATCTTCTAGCATTGCCATTAGTTAGTATGGTTTCTTTTTGAGCAGAATAAATTCTCTATCCCATTGCTACCACTTAGTAGCCTTTACATACCATAATAGGATAGAAATTACAGATATTAGGAAATAAACACTTAGTGCATTCTAATGACATTCCTTTGTCCACTATTTGAATGCAAGCAATAATTCATTGATATTAAATGAGTTAGCGCCTCCACTAAGCATACAAAAGAATGCATGTGAATGCACTAAGTGTTTACTAATAGCGTAAACATGTCTATGCCAACGTTATTAAAGACTGACGCCTGCACCAATATCTACATGGTAAAAAATCTCTGAGATGACAGCTGTTAGGCAGTGGAAAGTACAGGATCGAATGGGGCAGGCCTGTACTGGGAGGTTGATTTCCTCTGGGCGTGCAGTGTTTGACATTTTTTGTTAAAATTATACATTAAAGTAGCCTTTAATTGTTTAAAATAAACATAATGATGACTATATTAGAAAGATTATTTTTTATGCAAATACCTAAAAGCAGTGTTTTGTGAGAAAATGAAACCCCTTGAAGTGCAAATCTATTGGATGGACTTACATCTGTACAGAGAGTGGGCCCCTGAAATGGCTAGCAATACAAAAAGGATTCTAGGGTATATTCAATAATCCTGCAATCCCCATGTTGTAGCCTATCTCTAACTCCCTTCAACCATCACCGTCCATTGGGATCACTGGGTCAGTGGATTTCTACTTCTACTTATCAATCACATAACCTATTTCATTATAAAATAGCACCTAAGAAAGGCGGGATTTGGGCATTCAGGTACAATCTATGACATGGCCCTTGATTGTATGTCCTGAGGTACCACATAGCTGTTAAATGACCAGACAATATATGGAACTGAGCCAAGGATATGGTTGAAAGCGGTGTGACATCAAACAGTAAAGATGACATCTAGAGCAACCCAAAACAGTCCATTGTGAGCGTATATCTGAATTCTAAATTTGGTCCAATTTGGATAATTTTGTTTTCTTGTTTTCAATTTTATCTTTACTTTTAAAACTTCTTTCACAACTTAGGGACACAAAGGCAAGGATTTTCCACTATGATGGTCCTATCTGGAATTTTCCTTTTATACACCAGGAACTCTGAAGCAGAAAATCCTGGCCAAGCTGTCACTGTGCATATATGCATGTTGACATCTATACTACCCATAGTTTTCTCTGTCTGGTGGCTGAGCATTTGCATCAACAGACAGGTATCAGTGCTTTTATTTTAACTCCCCACTTTTCTCCCTTCCTCTCCTGAAGATGCCTTGTCAGCACAGTGAGCGGGTCAGCAGATTATTTGAGCATGGGGACACCACAGCCAAGCCTAATCCTTTTCTCACCTAAGCCCAGAATTCGAAGGCTCCTCTGGGGCAGCAGGTGGATTTCTGCTAACGATCTGAGGCCAAAAAAAGAGTCTGCACCACCAGCATGTGCAGGCCTCAGTTAAATATTCAAATAATTTAAAACAGGTCCCACAGTGAATCTTCTGACGTTGGGTAAGGCTCTGCCCACAGTGTGTGCCTTTCTAGTATAAACTGGACACATGGAAGTCCTGGGACTTGGCCTGTTCTAACAGACTGCTTAAAAGGCAGTGGCAGTTTTTATTGCTGGTAAAAGTTATATTTCCATTTTTAATTATATTTTGTTGCATTTTGCTTCATGCATTTGCTGGGTAGTCCACCATTTTTACATTTTTGTTTTATTCCTTACAATACTTTCCTTCATTAATCTCTGTTGGTGCTAGAATTAAATAGCACCATACTAAATGTTGTGTATGTACCTTTAAGGGAAGAACTGGTTTTAGACTGCAGTACCGGCAGTGACCACCCCTGTATAAAAGGCCCTAGCAGGCTTCTGTATTTCAGTCTGACGTTGCCCTCCTGTTCAGACCTCATTCTCAGCATTGCTGGCTTTGCAGCTGCTTCAGTCAGCAGGAGGAGAAGGAGCAGCCAAACCAGGAGAGTGGAGAGTGGAAAGTGGTGGTCTCCTGACCAGGAAGAGGAGGAGAACGTAAGACCACCACCTCCACCTCCTCCACCATCATCACAGCAACTGAGGTGCCTGGAGAGAGAGGACAGAGGAGGAGAAGGAGAAAGGAGGCCAGCAACAACACCAACCAGGGGAGAGGCCTTTCCATTACTGCCTCCCCAAATTGGCCTCCACTTCAGGAGGGGGAGAGAGGGGAGAGAAACAACCAACAACCACCAACTGTTTGGAAGGGGGGAAGAACAACATAATCTTTTCAGAACATCTACAGGTGGGTGTTATTTGGTGCACTCTCCCAAAGACTTGGTATTTTAGGTGGGGGGAGAAAAGAAGAAAAAAGGGCCGGATCATCAAGGGGTGTGTGTGTGTGTGTGTGGCTCTTGTAAAACACTAGGCCACACACACCACTAATTAAGCACCCCTTCCTATTGCCTGACCTGGGATAGCTGGAACTGCCTAGGTGAACAGCCCAATTAATACATTGTTAAGACCTGGCGTGGGACTGAGCCTGGGGCATCTCCAGCTTTCCCAGGTGAAGACATCTTCTCCCCCTGCTAGAAGACCACCTTCAAAGACTTTAATTTTTCATCAGAGAGTGCACCCCTGCCGACACCCACCCACCCACCATCCTGAGTGGTGACCCTGCCTTTGCGGCCTCCCTCCTTCCCACACCACCCCCCCCTCTCTCTCTTTGTCTTTCTCTCTCTGCCTTTCTCTCAAAAGGCACCTCATCTATCTATATTTTAATTACCTATTGAGCAGGGGGGAGAAGGACACTCGCCCAATTCTAATCAATAGGGGGAGAGGTGTGCCTTCAATTTAAACAGCTCCCTCTGCTCAATAGAGGACCAAAAAATACCTGAGGCCACAATTAACACCTTCACGCCTGTGACTTGGGGAGAGTGTAGCCCTTTTTAGAAAACACCGCAGAATGGCGACTGCATCTTCGCCGGTGGCGGGGCCAGCCAGGACTTATGCGGGAGTGGCAGCCACAGCCACAGCTGCTCCCGCTGCTTCTGCTGCCCCGTCACCATTCAGATTGATAACAAAAAAGCTTGGGGTGAAGAGCTACACTCACCCCACTATGACCATTGAGGCCTGCGTTAAAGCCATGGCTGGGGTTGTCGGCCCCTCAGCCATCGTCGCGGCCTCAAAAATGTATGGGACGGCTGTGTTCTTCCTGAGGTCGGAGCGGGCGGCGTCCCTGGCCGTCGCCAAGGGGCTCACCATGGGCGGGACCTTCCTGCCGGGGGATCCTCTCGAGGCCACCGCGCAGAGAATTGTCATCTCAAACGTCCTGCCCTATGTCCCTGGTGAGCTCCTCCTCCCACATTTGCGCCAACTTGGGGAGGTGAGGTCGGGGATCACACCCATCCCGCTCGGCTTCCGGGAAGCCAGCCTTCATCACGTCTTCTCCTTCCGGCGCCAGCTGTTCGTCCAGCTGGCGCGGGAGGAGGACACCGATGGGGCGTTCATCGTCCACCACGAGGGGACCGCCTATCGCGTCTTCTGGACGTCGGACGGTGTGCGGTGCCACGCCTGCAAGGAGGTGGGGCACATCCGGAAAAACTGCCCCGCCTCCAAGGCTGCCGGATAATCTCGTGCGGCCGAGGCTGGCGCCGCCGCCGCTCCTCCCCCCGGATCTACCCGCGCGTCGGGAACGTCTGATGCGTGGTTGACGTCGGGGGCCGATGCCACCAAGGCCTCCGGTGGGGGGGAGGGAGCGCTTACGGCCGGAAAGAAGGCGCGGTGAAAAAATAAACACCTTAGGGCGGGTCCCCCCGTGGATGGCCAGCCCTTGCCCCTTGCGCCCCTTACACCAGCGCTCCTCGTGGAGTTAATCGGGGCAGACGTGAGTGGGAGGGGCCTCATGCCCGATCCTGTCGCTGCAACCGCCGCAGCGGTAACGCCAATACCTGCGGCCGGGCTCGGCCTGAGGAACCCGACAAACCTGCTCCGCCGGAGGGAGCAGAGGAGGAGGCCTCTGCAGACATGGAGGTCTCCCTCGCTCCCTCCGTGCTAAAAAGAAGGCGCGACCCCCTGGAAGAGGAGGAGGACTGGGAGGAGGAAGGTCCCTCCGAGCAGGCGGAGTCGTCGCCCGCCGCGGGTACTGCGCCCGCCACCCCCGCTGTAGTCATCACCAGCAATCGGCAGGGGTCGCCTGTCCCTCGGAAGGCTGAGGCAGATGTGTCTGTCCGGCACGTGCCTCCCGGGGATGGGGACGAGACCCTGCCCGTGGGGTGGGGTCGCGGAACAACCCGCGGCTATTGACATTTTATCGGTGCCGTTACCCCTCGCCGGGTCGGGCGGCCTGGGGTCTGGGTCGGGCGAGCTCGAGGAAAATGAGCTCGCCCAATGCGACCCGCACATCTCCCAGGGGCTGCTCGACCTGGTAGAGGGTTTAATTCAAAACACCCCATCCGCTGGGTCGGTGGTTGGTGGCGGGTGGGAGGATGGCTCCCTGGCTGCGTCTCTGGTGCTGGACGTACTGGAGGAGCTGGGAATTGTTCTCTCCCCGGTTTCTCTGGTCGTTCCGGCGTCTGGGGCAGAGGGGAGATCTGAACCGCCACCGTCTTCTGGCCCAGCACCCCTAGAGGAGCCCAGGGAGGAATCCTATGCAGCCGATCCTGGGGGTGGGATCCGGGCAGAGGCGGAGCTGGCTGGTGCGGCCGAGCCATTCGCTGCGCACTGCACGACGGACGGGTCGGCCGCTGGTGATGACCCCCTGGAGGAGGATGGGGACTCGGTGATGGGCACGGAGGACGATTCAGATTCCAGCGCCGACGAGGCGATGGAAGACCTCGTGCCCCATGCCGAGTCTCCCCTCATTCCCGTAAGGGAACTCCGGGATTTTATGGCCATGTGCCTGGGTTGGCGCAATAAGGTCCGGCTGGCCCTCGACAGGTGGTCAGAGCTGGCACTGCTCATCGTGTCCGTCCGCGCCGCAGTTAAGATCATGGGTGCGGATGAGGGTGTGAACCCGCTCGAGCTGCGTCGGCTCAGAACGTTCCTCACTGGGCTGCTGAGGAAGTGGCGGCTGACCAGCGGCTGCACTTCCTCCCCTCGTTAGGTGTAGGTAGAGGTTGCACTATGCTTCTGACATGAAGATAACCACAGCCAGCCTCAACATCAACGGCAGCAGGGAGGCGCGCCGCAGATTCAATAACTTCTCGGCCCTTTGGGACGGGAAGTATGCGGTGCGATTCCTGCAAGAAACCCACACCGTTCCGGGAGACGAAGCCACGTGGCTCCTGGAGTGGCAAGGAGGGGTCAGCATGAGTCACCTCTCCAACAATTCCACCGGGTGGCTATCTTGCTGGCCCCGCATTTTCAGCCGGAGATCTTGGGGGTCAAGGAGCACGTGCCGGGCCGCTTGCTCCAGGCCACTGTTCGCCTGGGGGGCGTGCCGCTCCATCTAGTGAAAGTGTACGCCCCTCAGACCAGTGTGCAGCAAGTGCGCTTCTTCGAAGAAGTGTCCGCTCATTTGGGCTCCGTCGACGTGAGCGAGTGCGTCATCCTTGGGGGGGATTTTAACTGCAACCTCGAGGCGAGGGACCGTTTGGGTCCCCCGCGAAGCCCGGCGGCAATGGAGAAGTTGAGGGACCTGGTCGGGTCCTTCGACTTGGTGGATGTCTGGCGAAATCTCCACCCCGACTCCAGCGCCTTCACTAGCGTGAGGTCTGGGGGAGGAAGGTCCAGAATCGACCGCCTCTACATTTCCCGGGCGTACGTCTCCTGCGTTCCGGCGGCTTCCATGTGGCCGGTGCCATGCATGGACCACCACCTGGTGTGGGTGGAGCTCGCTCCGCTGCGAGCGGGGGTGGGTCCACGTACTGGCATTTTAACAACCTGCTGCTGGAGGACACGCAGTTCCGGGATTCGTTTCGTCGGTTCTGGGCCGACTGGAGAAGGAAGCGGGGGGGCTTCCCCTCCTTGAGGCTATGGTGGGATGTGGGCAAGGCTCACATCCGTCTCTTCTGTCAGGAGTACGCGAAGGGGTCGACCAAGAAGCGGGAGGCCCGGTTCGGGTGGTTGGAGAAGGAGGTGCTCGACCTGGAGTTCCATCTCGGTCAGGTCGTCGAGGACCCGGTCCTGCAGAATGTGTACGAAGAGAAGAAGGGCGCGCTGAAGGTCCCGAGGCGCATACGTGAGGTCGCGGATCCAGCTCCTGCGGGACCTGGACCGTGGCTCCCCCTTCTTCTACTCGCTGGAAAAAAGACGGGGGGTCCTTAAGCAGCTCTTGGGGCTGCTGGCCGACGACGGATCTCTGATCTCGGATCCGGAGGGAATCAGCGTGGAGACCCGCACTTATTTTGGGGCTCTGTTCTCTCCGGATCCATGCAGCGAGGATGCGCGCAGAGTTTTGTGGGAGGACCTGCCGAAGGTCAGCCCGGAGGGCACCGAAAAATTGGACGCTCCACTAAGCCTGGCGGAGCTGACCGGCGTCCTCCGCCAGCTCTCTAGGGGAAAGTTCCCGGGGCTGGACGGGCTGACCGTGGAGTTCCACAGGACGTTCTGGGACATCTTGGGGGGCGACTACATGCGGGTCCTGGGGGAAAGTTTGGCGACCGGGGAGATGCCCCTCTCTTGGCGCAGGGCAGTCATTGTCCTGCTGCCTAAGAAGGGCAATCTCTGCCTCCTTAAGACTTGGCGCCCGGACTCCCTCCTCAGCACGGACTATAAAATCTTTGCCAGGGCCATGTCTGCTCGCCTTGGCACCTTGCTGGCCCACATGATCCACCCCGACCAGTCCTACACGGTCCCGGGCCGGACCATCCACGATAACATCCATCTGGTCCGGGACCTGGTTCACCACTCCCAGAGGGCTGGTCTGTCGGTCGCCTTCCTTTCCCTGGATCAGGAGAAGGCGTTCGACAGGGTGGATCACGAGTATCTCTTCGGGTCTCTGCTCGCATTCGGGTTCGGGACGCATTTCGTCACCTGGATCCGACTTCTGTACGCCGCCGCGGAGTGTCTGATTAAAGTTACCGGGTCCTTGACGGCGCCCCTTCGCTTCGGGAGGGGGGTGCGTCAGGGATGCCCCATGTCCGGTCAGTTATACGCTGTTTGCATGGAGCCATTCCTGCGCCTCTTGCGGAAGAGATTGACGGGACTGGCTCTGCAAGGGCCGGGCGTGGAGGTGGTCCTCTCGGCTTACGCCGATGACGTGCTCATCACGGTCACGGATCCCGCTGACTTGCGGAGGATGCGGGAATGCCAGCAGATTTACTCGGACGCATCCTCCGCCAAGATCAACTGGGAGAAATGTTCCAGACTCCTGGTGGGTCAGTGGCGGGTGGACTCCCTGCCGGAGGAGTTCAGGCCTTTTGCCTGGAGCACCACGCACCTCCTCTATTTGGGAGTCTACCTTAGCCCTGCCGAGGACGCCTGGCCGGCGAACTGGCAAGAGCTGGAGGCCAAAGTCACCGCTCGCCTAGGACGCTGGACAGGACTGCTCCGAGTGTTGTCCTACAGGTGTCGAGCGCTGGTCATAAACCAGCTGGTGGCCGCCATGCTGTGGTACCGGTTGGTCACTTTGATCCCTCCCCCTGCATTTGTCGCCAAGATGCAGAAGAAGCTCATCGACTTCTTCTGGGACCAAAGGAAGCACTGGGTCTCTGCCGCGGTTCTGTGTCTCCCGCTTAGGGAGGGCGGTCAGGCGCTGGTGTGCCTTCGCAGCCAGGCTGCGACTTTCCATCTTTAGATGCTGCAGAGATACCTGTACGTCGAGAATCCTCCGAGATGGTGTGTGCTGGCGACGTATTTCATCCGCCAGCTGCACGGCCTCAATTATGACACGCAGCTCCTGTTTGTGAAAGTGGGCTGCAGACGTGCCGGCCTGCGGGAGCTGCCAGTCTTCTACCAGGAACTGCTATGGGTTTGGAACTACGTCGCTTCCAGGTGGAGCTCTCCCCCGTCAGGAGCGGCGGCTCTCCTTCGGGAGCCGCTGCTCAGGAATCCTCATCTCCACGACCGCGGGTTCGGACGGCTGGCGGAGGGCAGGGCTGTGCCTGGCAAGGTGTCCAGAGTCGGGGACCTGCTCGATGGTGGAGGAGCGGGCTGGATGGCGCCGGAGGAGCTGGCGTGGTGCCTGTCCTGGGCCAACGTCCGGCTCGCGGTCGAAGCCATCGAATTGGTGAAAGTGGCACTGGGCTCCGACTCCACTAGGTGTATCGAGGCGGCTCA
This sequence comes from Somniosus microcephalus, assembly GCF_052327205.1. Classification (NCBI taxonomy): domain Eukaryota; kingdom Metazoa; phylum Chordata; class Chondrichthyes; order Squaliformes; family Somniosidae; genus Somniosus; species Somniosus microcephalus. The sequence goes on along the minus strand of NC_140993.1, from coordinate 228,054,346 downwards.
AGCACGTGGGGCAATCCCGTCCGAGCTTACCCCCGTTCGGACGGGATTCCTCATCGGCGCCCTGCCCCGATACTCCCCTCGGGAACCAGCGCCTCACAACTTGAGCCGTCTCGAGGAAATACCCTCCGTGCCTTTTCATTCCGCGCGGAGTGTTTTCCTGTACGGGCTGCTCCTGCACACTCTCCACTTTGCCATCTTCGTCTACCGTCCGGACACACCTTGGCATGGCGTCTTGCCGACCGGCTGAGGCGGAGGTCCCCAATGGAGGGCTCTCTATGCAGGAGTCCTCCCTTGTTCCATCGGGGACTTGGCCTGGAGGGTGTTGCACTGGGTGGTCCCGTGCACTAAGGTTTTAAGTAGGTTCACGGATTCCCAGGCCGCCTGCATTTTTTGGGGCCTGGAGGAGTCCGTGTTTCACGTTTAAATGGAGTGTGAGAGGTTGCAGCCCCTCTTTCACTACTTGAAGGGGCTGCTCCTCAATTTTTGGTTGCACTTCAGTCCCACGCACTTGATCTACGGTCACCCGGTGCGGAGGGGAGCGGGCGGGTTGGAGGACCTCCCTGTGGGCCTGCTCCTGGGCCTGGCTAAAAAAGCCATCAATTGGTCCAGGCAGCGGGTGGTCGAGGGGGTCGTCCAGCCAGATTGCCTGCCTCTCTTCCGCGGCCATGTTCGCGCCCGGGTGGCCCTGGTGATGGAGCACGCGGTGTCTGCCAATGCGCTTGAGTATTTCCGCGACCGGTGGGCGCCGCGGGGACTGGAGTGCATCATCAACCCGGAAAACCAAATTTTAATTTGATTTGCTTTGTTGAAATTTTGTTTACAGTCTAATTTGTTTTTTTTTGGTTCAAACAACAAGAGTGCCCTCCTGTTCAGACCACATTCTCAGCATTGCTGGCTTTGCAGCTGCCTCAGTCAGCAGGAGGAGAAGGAGAAGCCAAACCAGGAGAGTGGAGAGTGGAAAGTGGTGGTCTCCTGACCAGGAAGAGGAGGACAACGATAGGTCACCACCACCACCTCCACCATCATCATCACAATAACAGAGGTGCCTGGAGAGAGAGGACAGAGGAGGAGAAGGAGAAAGGAGGCCAGCAACATCATCAACCAGGGGAGAGGCCTTTCCTATCACTGCCTCCCCAAATTGGCCTCCAATTCAGGAGAGGGAGAGAGGGGTGAGAAACCACCATTAGCAGAAAACAACCAACTGTTTGGAAGGAGGGAAGGAGAACATCTCTCTGAACATCTACAGGTGGGTGTTATTTGGGGCACTCTCCCAAAGACTTTGTATTTTAGGTGGGGGGAGAAAAGAAGAAACAAGGCCGGATCGTCAAGGGGTGTCTGTGTGTGTGTGTGGCTCTTGTTAAAAACTAGGCCACACACACCACTAATAAGGAGCCCTTCTATTGCCAGACCTGGGACAGCTGGAGCTGCCTAGGTGAAGTCCAATTACATCGTTAAGACCTGGTGTGGGACTGAGCCTGGGGCATCTCCAGCTTTCCCAGGTGAAGACATCTTCTCCCCCTGCCAGAAGACCACCACCATCAAAGACTTTAAATTCTCATCGGAGAGTGCACCCCTGCCAACACCCACCCTCCCACCATCCTGAGTGGCAACCCTGCCCTTGCGGCCTCCCTCCTTCCCACACCCCCTCTCGCTCTCTCTTTGTCTCCCTCTGCCTATTTCCCTGAGGCACCTCAATTTCATCTCTTTTTATTAATTGCCTATTGAGCAGAGGGGAGAAGGCCCCTCTCCCAATTTCAATCAATAAGGGGAGAGGTGTGTCTTCATTTTAAACAGCTCCCTCTGCTCAATAGAGGACCAAAAAAATACCTGAGGCCATTAACACCTTCAGGCCTGTGACTTGGGGTGAGTGTAGCCCTTATAAAAACACCCCAGAATGGCGACTGCATCTTCGCTGGTGGCGGGGCCAGCCAAGACTTATGCGGGAGTGGCAGCCACAGCCACAGCCGCTCCCGCTGCTTCTGCTGCCCCGTCACCTTTTAAACTTATGACAAAAAAGCTTGGGGTGAAGAGCTACACTCACCCCACTATGACAATTGAGGCCTGCGTTAAAGCCATGGCTGGGGTTGTCGGCCCCTCAGCCATCGTCGCGGCCTCAAAAATGTACGGGAAGGCTGTGTTCTTCCTGGGGTCGGAGCAGGTGGTGTCCCTGGCCGTCGCCAAGGGGCTCACCGTGGGCGGGACCTTCCTGCTTGTGGATCCTCTCGAGGCCACCGCACAGAGGATCGTCATCTCGAACGTCCCGCCCTATGTTCCTGGTGAGCTCCTCCTCCCCCATTTATGCCAACTTGGGGAGGTGAGGTCAGGGATCACGCCCATCCCGTTCGGCTTCCGGGAAGTCAGCCTTCGCCACGTCTTCTCCTTCCGGCGCCAGCTGTTTATCCAGCTGGCGCGGGAGGAGGACACCGAAGGGGCGTTCGTCATCCACCACGAGGGGACCGCCTATCGCATCTTCTGGACGTCGGACGGTGTGCGGTGCCATGCCTGCAAGGAGGTGGGGCACATTCGGAAAAACTGCCCCGCCTCCAAGGCCACCAGATCATCTAGTGCGGCTGAGGCTGGCGCCGCAGCCGCTTCTCCCCTCAGATCTGCCCGCGCATCGGGAACCTCTGATGCGCGGTCGACGTCGGAGGCCGATGCCACCAAGGCCTCTGGCGGGGGGGAGGGAGCGCGTCCGGCCGGAAGGAAGGCGCAGCAAAAATCCAAACACCTTAGGGTGGGTCCCCCCGTGGAGGGCCGGCCCTTGCCCCTTAAGCCCCTTACACCCGCGCTCCTCGCGGAGTAAATCGGGGCGGATGGGAGTGGGAGGGGCCTCGTGCCCGAGCCTGTGGCCGCAACCGCCGTAGCGGAAACGCCAATACCTGCGGCCGGGCTCGGGCCCGAGGAACCCGAGGAACCTGCTCCGCCGGAGGGAGCAGACGAGGATGCCCCTGCAGACATGGAGGTCTCCCTCGCTCCCTCCACGCTGAAAAGAAGGCGTGACCCCCTGGAAGAGGAGGAGGACCGGGAGGAGGAAGGTCCCTCCGAGCAGGGGGAGTCGTCGCCCGCCATGGGTACTGGGCGCCCCCCCCCCCCGCTGTCATTAACATCGGCGATCGGCAGGGGTCGCCTGTCCCTCGGGAGGCTGAGGCAGATGTGTCTGTCCGGCACGTGCCTCCTGGGGATGGGGACGAGACCCTGCCCATGGGGGGGGGCGCGGGACAACCCGCGGAGGTGATTGACATTTTATCGGTGCCGTTACCCCTCGCCGGGTCGGGCGGCCTGGGGTCTGGGTCAGGCGAGCTCGAGGAAAATGAGTTCGCCCAATGCGACCCGGACATCTCTCAGGGGCTGCTCATCCCGGTGGAGGTTTTAATTGAAAACACCCCATCCGCTGCATCGGAGGTTGGTGCCGGGGAGGAGGATGGCCCCCTGGCTGCATCTCTGGTGCCGGACGGACTGGAGGAGCTGGGAATTGTTCTCTCCCCGGTTTCTCCGGTCGTTCTGGCATCTGAGGCGGGGGGGGGACTCCGAAACGCCGCCGTCTTCTGGCCCGGCATCCCTAGAGGAGCTCAGGGAGGAATCCTCTGCCACCGATCCTGGGGGTGGGATCCGGGCGGAGGCAGGGCCGGTTGGTGAGGCCGAGCCGTTCGCTGCGCACTGCGTGACGGATGGGTCGGCCGCTGGTGACGACCCCCTGGAGGAGGATGGGGACTCGGTGATGGGCACGGAGGAAGATTTGGACTCCACCGTCGATGAGGCGCTGGATGACCTCATGCCTCTCGCCGATTCTCTCCTCACTCCCGTAAGGGAACTCCGGGACTTTATGGCCACGTGCCAGGGTCGGCACAATAAGATCCGTCTGGCCCTCGACAGGTGGTCGGAGCTGGCGCTGCTCATCGTGTCCGTCCACGCCGCCGTTAAAATCAAGGGCGTGGACGAGGGCGTGGACCCGCTCGAGCTGCGTCGGCTCAGAGCGTTTCTCACTGGGCTGCTGAGGAAGTGGCGGCTGACCAGCGGCTGCGCTCCCTCCCCCCGTTAGGTGTAGGTAGAGGTTGCACTATGCTTCTGACATGAAGATAACCATAGCCAGCCTCAACATCAATGGCAGCAGGGAGGTGCGCCGCAGATTCAATAACTTCTCGGTCCTTCGGGACGAGAGGTATGCGGTGTGCTTCCTGCAAGAAACCCACACCATTCCGGGAGACGAAGCCACATGGCTCCTGGAGTGGCAAGGAGGGGTCAGCATGAGTCACCTCTCCAACAATTCCAGCAGGGTGGCTATATTGGTGGCCCCGCATTTTCAGCCGGAGATCTTGGGGGTCAAGAAGCACGTGCCGGGCTGCTTGCTCCAGGTCACTGTTCGCCTGGGGGGCGTGCCGCTCCATCTAGTGAATGTGTACGCCCCTCAGACCGGAGCGCAGCAAGTGCACTTCTTCGAAGAAGGGTCCGCCCTTTTGGGCTCCGTCGACGCGGGTGAGTGCGTCATCCTCGGGGGGGGGTTTAACTGCACCCTTGAGGCGAGGGACCGTTCGGGTCCCCCGCGAAGCCCGGCGGTGATGGAGAAGTTGAGGGACCTGGACGGGTCCTTCGACTTGGTGGACGTCTGGCGAAATCTCCACCCCGACTCCAGCGCCTTCACTAGTGTGAGGTCTGGGGGAGGAAGGTCCAGAATCGACCGCCTCTACATTTCCCGGGCATACGTCTCCTGCATTCCGGCGGCTTCCATGCGGCCGGTTATTTCCCCGTCCACCACCTGGTGTGGGCGGAGCTCGCTCCGCTGCGTGCGCGGTGGGGGTCCGCGTACTGGCAATTTAACAACCTGCTTCAGGAGAACGCGCGGTTCCGGGATTCGTTTCGTCGGTTCTGGGCCGACTGGTGAAGGAAGCGGGGAGGCTTCCCCTCCTTGAGGCTATGGTGGGACGTGGGCAAGGCTCACATCCATCTCTTCTGTCAGGAGTATGTGACGGGTTCGACCAAGAGGCGGGAGGCCCGGGTCGGGCAGTTGGAGAAGGAGCTGCTCGACCTGGAGTCCCGTCTCGGTCAGGTCCTCGAGGACCCGGCCCTGCGGAAGGTGTACGAAGAGAAGAAGGGCGCGCTGAAGGACCTGCAGCTCGTCGGGTCTCGAGGCGCGTACATGAGGTCGAGGATCCATCTCCTGCGGTACCTGGACCGCGGCTCCCCCTTTTTCTACTCGCTGTAAAAAAGACGGGGGGTCCGTAAGCAGCTCTTGGGGCTGCTGGCCGACGACGGAACTCTGGTCTCAGATCCGGAGGGAATCAGCGCGGAGACCCGTGCCTATTACGGGGCTCTGTTCTCGCCGGATCCGTCCAGTGAGGATGCGCGCAGAGTTTTGTGGGAGGACCTGCCGAAGGTCAGCCCGGAGGGCGCCGAGAAACTGGATGCTCCGCTAAGTCTGGCGGAGCTGACCGGCGCCCTCCGCCAGCTCTCCAGGGGAAAGTCCCCGGGGCTGGACGGGCTGACCGTGGAGTTCCACAGGGCGTTCTGGGATGTCTTGGGGGGCGATTATGCGCGGGTCCTGGGGGAAAGTTTGGCGACCGGGGAGATGCCCCTCTCTTGGCGCAGGGCGGTGATTGTCCTGCTGCCTAAGAAGAGTGATCGCCGCCTCCTTAAGAACTGGCGCCCGGTCTCCCTCCTCAGCATGGACTATAAAATCTTTGCCAGGGCCATGTCTGCTCGCCTTGGCACCATGCTGGCCCACATGATCCACCCCGACCAGTCCTACACGGGCCCGGGCCGGACCATCCACGATAACATCCATCTGGTCCAGGACCTGGTCCACCACTCCCAGAGGGCTGGTCTGTCGGTCGCCTTCCTTTCCCTGGATCAGGAGAATGCTTTCGACTGGGTGGATCACGAGTATCTCTTCGGGACTCTGCGCGCATTCGGGTTCGGGACGCATTTCGTCGCCCGGATCCGACTTCTGTACGCTGCCACTGAGTGTCTGATTAAAGTTAACGGGTCCTTGAAGGCGCCCCTTCACTTCGGGAGGGGGGTGCGTCAGGAATGCCCCATGTCCGGTCAGTTATATGCTATTTGCGTGGAGCCTTTCCTGCGCCTCTTGCGGAAGAGGTTGACGGGACTGGCTCTGCAAGGCCGGGCGTGGAGGTGGTCCTCTCGGCTTACGCCGATGACGTGCTCCTCATGGTCACGGATCCCGCTGACTGGCGGAGGATGCGGGAATGCCAGCAGATTTACTCGGACGCATCCTCCGCCAAGATCAACTGGGAGAAATGTTCCGGACTCCTGGTGGGTCAGTGGCGGGTGGACTCCCTACCAGAGGAGTTCAGGCCTTTCGCCTGGAGCACCACGCACCTCCTCTATTTGGGAGTCTACCTTAGCCTTGCCGAGGATGCCTGGCTGGCGAACTGGCAAGAGCTGGAGGCCAAAGTCACCGCTCGCCTAGGACGCTGGACAGGACTGCTGCGAGTGTTGTCCTACAGGGGACGAGCGCTGGTCATAAACCAGCTGGTGGCCGCCATGTTGTGGTACCGGTTGGCCACATTGATCCCTCCCCCTGCATTTGTTGCCAAGATGCAGAAGAAGCTCATCGACTTCTTCTGGGACAAAAGGAAGCACTGGGTCTCTGCCGCAGTTCTGTGTCTCCCGCTTAGGGAGGGCGGTCAGGCGCTGGTGTGCCTTCGCACCCAGGCTGCGACTTTCCGTCTTCAGACGCTGCAGAGATACCTGTACGTAGAGAATCCTCTGAGATGGTGTGTGCTGGCGACGTATTTCTTCCGCCAGCTGCACGGCCTCAATTACGACACGCAGCTCCTGTTTGTGAAAGTGGGCTGCAGGCGTGCCGGCCTGCGGGAGCTGCCTATCTTCTACAAGGAATTGCTATGGGTTTGGAACTACATCGCCTCCAGGTGGAGCTCTCCCCCGTCAGGAGCGGCGGCTCTCCTTCGGGAGCCGCTGCTCAGGAATCCACATCTCCACGACCGCGGGTTCGGGCGGCTGGTGGAGGGCAGGGCTGTGCCTGGCAAGGTGACCAGAGTCAGGGACCTGCTCGATGGCGGAGGAGCGGGCTGGATGGCACCGAAGGAGCTGGCGCGGCGCCTGTCCTGGGCTAACATCCGGCTCGCGGTCGAAGCTATCGAATCGGTGAAAGTGGCACTGGGCCCCGACTCCACTAGGTGTATTGAGGCGGCTCAAGCACGTGAGGCAATCCCGTCCGAGCTTACCCCAGTTTGGACGGAATTCCTCATCGGCGCCCGGCCCCGAAACTCCTCTCAGGAACCGGCGCTTCACAACTTTAGCCATCTCGAGGAAATACCCTCCGTGCCTTTTCATTCCGCGCGGAGGGGTTTCTTGTACGGGCTGCTCCTGCACACTCTCCACTTTGCCATCTTCGTCTGCCATCCGGACATGCCTTAGCGTGGTGTCTTGCCGACCGACAGAGGCGGAGGTCCCCACTGGAGGGCTCTCTATGCGGGAGTCCTCCCTTATTCCATCAGGGACTTTGCCTGGAGGGTGTTGCACGGAGCGGTCCCGTGCAATATGGTTTTTAGTAGGTTCACGGACTCCCAGGCCGCCTGCATTTTTTGCGTCCTGGGGGAGTCTGTGTTTCACGTTTATGTCGAGTGTGAGAGGTTGCAGCCCCTCTTTCACTACTTGAAGGGGCTGCTCCTTGATTTTTGTTTGCACTTCAGTCCCACGCTCTTGATCTACGGTCACCCGGTGCGGAGGGGAGCGGGCAGGTTGGAGGACCTCCTTGTAGGCCTACTCCTGCGCCTGGCTAAAAGAGCCATCAATTGGTCCAGGCAGCGGGTGGTCAAGGGGGTCGTCCGGCCGGATTGCCTGCCTCTCTTCCACAGCCATGTTCGCGCCCGGGTGGCCCTGGAGATGGAGCACGCGGTGTCCGCCGGCACGCTTGAGTATTTCTGCGACCGGTGGGCGCTGCGGGGACTGGAGTGCATCATCAACCCGGAAAACCAAATTTTAATTTGATTTGTTAAGTTTTAGTTGAACTTTTGTTAATTTACAGTCCAATTTGTTTTGGGTTTTTTTTGGGGGTCCAAACAAAAGAGTGCCCTCCTGTTCAGTAAAGTACCTGTTAAACTGTTCTCCCGAAGTCCATGTATTATTGAGGTGCGGACTTTACAGTGGCGATGTGTAAGTTTGAACTCACCTGCAGTGTGGCATCATCTCACGGGGATCTCGCCCTGAGAGGAGGTTTCTTGGAGGTCGTAGTCTGAGCAATGGACGTTAACCGCGGGCAACCGCCCAAAGAATTCATCGGTGTTCGGAGAATTGCGGGAGAGACTGTGGAGAGCTGTGCTTGGCTCCCCAGTTAAGGTGTTCCAGCAAATCATGCTGGTAGCAGGTAGTGCGCTGACCCTTCCGGACTGCGGCGGGCTCAATCTCGATCGAGCGGCTCTACAAAACGGGCCGCGCAGCGTCACCGGGAAAAGAAAACAAGAGAGAGAGAGGGTGGAGCGCACAGGGCGCGGTTGGTGCACAAGAACCGGGCAGCGGAGAGAAAATAAACGGGGGGGGGAAGGAAAGCGAGACGCGCCGAAGCCGCGGGTCACTGCCATTACCCCGTAGAATGCTAGGAGCAGCGCGGCAGCAAGGGGAAGAAGGAAAAGCGCGGGAGGCACCATTTTAGCCTGTTGGGGAAGAAGGAAAAGCGCGGGAGGCGCCATTTTATTCCATTGGGGAAGAAGAAAAAGCGCAGGAGGCGCCATTTTAAATCACCCACGATGCCGAAAAGTGGCAGTATCACTGCTTTCAACAATGAGGTAAAAGACTGGACCACGTATGTGGAAAGAATTGAAGTGTACTGCAAGGAAAAAGAGGTGGCCAATGGAAAGAGGGCATCGGTATTATTGAATTTGATGGGCATGAGTACGTACTACGTACGGCCTATTGCGGAATATAATTACCCCAGCTAAACCAATGGAGAAAAGCTTTGAGGAGATTGCTAATATCTTACAGGAACACCTAAACCCTACACCGCTGCTGATAGCAGAAAGATTCATGTTCCATCAAAGAAACCAGCACAAAGATGAGAGCAATGCTGACTATCTTACGGAACTACGCAAGTTATCGAAGCACTGCCAGTTCGGAGCAGGACTGGCAGACACTTTACGGGATAAGTTTGTCTGCGGGCTCCAGAGTGAAGGAACCCAGAAACGACTACTTTCAAAAAAGGACCTGATGCTAGAACAGGCTTTCAGCGTGGCAGTATCCTACAAAGCAGCAGCACGGGGAGCTGCGGAAATACAACAGAAACCACAAGAATACAGCACTAACAAAATGGCGTATGGAGCAGAAAAGTGCTATCGCTGCGGCAGAACAACCCATGAGCAGAAGGACTGCTGGTTTAAGGACAAAGTATGCAGGCAATGCGGAAAAATGGGACATATAGCAAGAGTCTGCAGGTCGGGAAAGAAAACCAACACGACAAGAACTACTAAGGAACAGTACAGGAAAGTAAAGAAATTGACAGAAAGTAGTTCGGAAGATCAGGAGAGTGATAAGGACTCCGGGAGCAGGAGACTAAGTTGTCTAAAGTTACACAACATGATCGCAAAGGAAGATCACCAAACCATTTGGGTCACCCTCATGATAGCAGGGTCCCCAGTAAGATGGAATTGGACACAGGATCAGCCCTAACTGTCATGAATCGACGAGACTATGAGCGGCTATTCTCACACATACCCTTAAAGGACACATCCATTGTATTGAAGACATACACGGGGCAAAATGTCTACCCCAGAGGAAAAATAAGGGTGCCAGTTAAATATAACGGCAAGGAAACACAGAAACTATATATGTATGTACTACGAGATGGAGGACCACCATTATTGGGGCGTGAATGGATCCGAAAAATACAATTGGATTAGCATTCCATTCTGGCGCTAACTGTGACTGACAAAAAAGATGATGACGTCGCACCTGGACGTCTGTCACAAATTCTATCTGACGCGGAAGAGGTGTTCCAACAAGGACTTCGGACTCTAAAAGGAGTAAAGGCAACCATAAAGATTGAGGATAACGCAAACCCAAAATTTTTCAAGTCCAGACCGGTGCCATACGCGATCCGCCCAGCCGTTGAAGCTGAACTGGAGAGTCTGGAGCGTTCAGGTGTGCTGTCCAAGGTGGACTGGAGTGAGTGGGCCACACCCATCGTTCCTGCAATGAAGAAAGCATTGAGCAGCACGCCTGGGGAGCCAAGGAAGGTTTGCATCTGTGGAGATTTAAAGGTGACTGTGAATCCAATCCTGCACACAGTACAGTATCCACTTCCGCGGATAGAAGATATTTTCACCTCCCTATCTGGAGGGAAATGTTTTGCAAAGATTGATCTGGCCCAAGTGTATCTACAAATGGAGGTGGAAGAAGCATCTAGAAAATACCTCACGATAAACACTCACAAAGGCCTTTACCTGTACAATCGACTGGTATTCGGGGTAGCATCGGCCCTGGATATTTGGCAGAGGGCAATGGAACAAGTCCTGCAAGGGATCCCGGGGACCCAGTGTTATTTGGACGACATCCTGGTTACGGGCAAAAATGACAATGTACACCTTGCCAACCTGGAGCAGGTGCTCATGAGATTACAGGAATATGGGCTATGAGCCAACCGCCCCAAATGCGAGTTCTTCAGGAGACAAATCTCGTATTGTGGCCACATGATTGATGAGGAAGGGTTGCATAAGTCGCCGGACAAGATTGAGGCTGTAGTCAAGGCTCCAGCACCGGAAAATGTGTCGCAACTGAGGTTGTTCCTCGGGTTGGTGAACTACTACCATAAGTTCTTGCCGAATTTATCTACAATTCTGCACCCACTGAACGCCCTGCTGCAAACTGGAGTGACATGGAAATGGAGTTGTGAGTGTAAGCGTGCCTTTCAGGAATGTAAATGCCTAATCACTTCAAAAGAAGCATTGGCCCACTACAACCCAACACTACCGATTCGGTTGGCATGTGATGCGTCACCCTACGGCATTGGAGCGGTACTTTCACACAAGTTCCGTGAAGGTTCGGAGAGGCCAATAGCCTTTGTGTCGCGCTCGCTAACCTCAGCCGATCGTAACTACGCCCAGATTGACAGGAAGGCCCTCAGTCTGGTGTGGGGGGTGAAGAAGTTCAATCACTATCTGCACGGGCAGAAATTCACCCTACTGACTGATCATCAGCCCCTGGTCTCCATTTTTAACACAAAGAAGGGCGTTCCAGTGATGACGGCGCAACGGCTGCAAAGATGGTCACTTTTTCTAGGGGCACATCAGTACGACATAGAGTACAAGGGTACGAAACAGCATGGAAACGCTGATGGGCTGTTGCGCCTACCGTTGCCTACGGTAGAAGAAACACCTGCAGTGGACCCTGTTGAGATATTCCATGCGACCATAGTCGAATGTTTGCCTGTTACAAACTCGAGTATAGAGAAGGAAACCCGAAATGACCCGACACTCTCTCGGGTCTACGATTTGACGGTGAAGGGATGGCCAGCATATGGCGACTCACTGTTGCCAGCATTCTCGCCAAGGAGAGAACAGCTGTCAGTGTGCCGGGGAACCTTGATGTGTGGATCCCGAGTGGTAATTCCACCCAAGTTGAGAGATAGAGTGCTCAATGAGCTTCATGAGTGTCATCTGGGAGGGGTAAAAATGAAGAGCCTAGCCAGGGCGTTTGTGTGATGGCCGGGAATCGATAAAGAAATCGAGGATATGACCAAGAGATACACAGGATGCCAGAAGGTCCAAAACGCTCCACCACAGGCCCCGCTACATCCATGGGAGTGGCCCTCATCTCCATGGCAATGGGTACACATTGATTTTGCTGGTCCATTTATGGACTCAATGTTTCTAATTGCTGTGGATGCCCATTCGAAATGGCCAGAGGTCATTAAAATGTCCTCCACCACCACGGAGAAAACTATTGCAGTCGTAAGGACCATCTTCGCCAGGAATGGGTTGCCAGAACAGATTTGCTCCGGCAATGGGCCACAGTTTGTGTCTGAGGATTTCCGGAGGTTCCTGAAGAATAATGGGGTGAAACATTACACATCTGCCCCATATCATCCAGCCACAAATGGATTGGCTGAGAGGTTTGTTCAGACCTTTAAAAAGTCCAGAAAGGCAATGTATAATGACGACATACCACTACAACACAAGGTGGATAGTTTCTTGTTTGCTTACCGGAATGCGACACATGCAGTAGCCAACCAAGCTCCAGCCGTACTGTTCTTCAACGGAAGGCTAAGATGTCGCCTGGATTTGCTCAAACCAAACATAAGACGAGATGTTGAGGATAAGCAATTCCAGCACATAAATGAGAAGCCAACCCGGAGCTTCAAGGTCGGGCAACCAGTCTTGGCCCGCGACTACCAAACAGAAAAATGGCAGCCAGGAACGATATGCACACAGCAGGGACCACTAATGTACACAGTGGACGTTGGAGAGAGCATTGTGAGGCGCCATGCTGACCAGATTACTGAATGGAGACAAAACTGGAACTACTATACAAAGTTACTTCACAGGCTTATATACCGGGGTGGTCACTGCTGGTACTGCAGTATACAGGGGCTGCAGAATATAGTTCCTTCTTCAAAGTACATACACTACAATTCCTCCCCTTTTAGCTAAACATTTGATTAATAATTAAATAACATATTTACGGTGGCATAGTGGTTAGCACTGTGGCACGGTGGCATAGTGGTTAGCACTGTTGCCTCACAGCGCCAGGGACCCGGGTTCAAATCCGGCCTCGGGTGACTGTCTGTGTGAAGTTTGCACATTCTCCTCGTGTTTGCGTGGGTTTCCTCCGGGTGCTCCGGTTTCTTCCCACAGTCCAAAGATGTGCGGGGTAGGTTGATTGTCTATGATAAATTGACCCTTAGTGTTAGGGGGATTAAATACGTGGGGTTACGGGGATAGGGTGGGATATGTAGGGGTTACGGGGATCGGGTGGGATATGTGTCAGTGCAGGCTCGATGGGCTGAAATGGCCTCTATCTGCACTGTGTGATTCTGTGAATTACAGTTGCTATATACATTAGCTGAAGTTAAGCAATTATAAATTCAGTCTTTGAGGAGGCTTCCTGATTCTGTCCGGATAACGCCTCTTTGGGGTATCAGGTTCTTCTGGCAAAGTTGATTTGGGATCAACGTCGTTGTTTGGTTCGTCTGCTTCCAATATCAGCAATTCTGAGGTAGATGCAATTGGTACTTCGGTTTCATCACCGGGTGTATCGGATCGTGGTGTGGATTTGACGTTTTCCAGTGACTCTAGAATCTGGTCAGCATGGCGTCTTACAATGCTCTCTCCAACGTCCACGGTATACATTTGAGGTCCTTGCCATGTGCAGATCGTTCCTGGCTGCCATTTCTCTGTGCGGTAGTCCCGGGCCAAAACTGGTTGACCTATCTTAAAACTCCTGGTTGGCCTTTCATTCATATTCTGAAACTGCCTGTTCTGCACATCTCTTCTGATGTTTGGCTTAACCAAATCCAAGCGGCATCTTAGTCTTCGATTGAAGAACATCATGGCTGGAGTTTGGTATGTGTCGCATTCCGGTAGGCAAACAAGAAGTTATCCACCTTGTGTTGTAGGGGTATGTCTTCATTACACATTGCCTTGATAGCCTTCTTGAATGTTTGAACGAACCTCTCAGCCAATCCATTGGTGGCTGGATGATATGGGGCGGATGTGTAATGCTTAACACCATTGTTCTTTAAGAACCTCCGGAACTCTTCAGACACAAACTGTGGTCCATTGTCGGAGCAAATCTGTTCAGGCAGCCCATTTCTGGTGAATATGGTTCGTAAGACTGTGGTGGTTGAGGACATTTTTATTACCTCTGGCCACTTTGAATGTGCATCCACCGCAATTAAAAACATCGAGTCCATAAATGGACCAGCAAAATCAAAAAGTGTACCCTTTGCCATGGAGATGAGGGCCACTCCCATGGATGTAGAGGGGCTTGTGGTGGGGCGTTTTGGACCTTCTGGCATCCTGTACAGCTCTTGGTCATCTCTTCAATTTCTCTATCGATTCCCGGCCACCACACAAACGCTCTGGCTAAGTTCTTCATTTTTACCCCTCCCAGATGACCCTCATGAAGCTCATTGAGCACTCTATCCTTCAATTTGGGTGGAATTACTACTCTGGATCCACACATCAAGGTTCCTCGGCACACTGACAGTTGTTCTCTTCTCAGCGAGAATGCTGGCAGCAGTGGTTCGCCATGTGCTGGCCATCCATTCACCGTTAAATCATAGACCCTGGAGAGTGTCGGGTCATTTCGTGTTTCCTTTTCTATGTTTGCATTCGTCACAGGTAGACATTCGACTATGGTCGAGTGGAATATCTCCACAGGATCCACTGCAGGTGCTTCTTCCACTGTCGGCAACGGTAGGCGCGACAATCCATCAGCATTCCCATGCTGTTTAGTTCCTTTGTACTCGATGTCATATTGGTGTGCCCCTAGGAAAAGGGACCACCTCTGTAGCCGTTGTGCTCTCATTATCGGGACGCCCTTCTTAGGGTTGAAAATGGAGACAAGAGGTTGATGATCCATTAGTAGAGTAAATTTCTGTCCGTGCAGGTAGTGATTGAACTTCTTCACCCCCCACACCAGGCTGAGGGCCTCTCTGTCAATCTGGGCATAGTTATGCTCGGCTGCAGTTAACGAGCGTGACACAAAAGCTATCGGCCTCTCTGAACCATCAAGGGATTTATGTGACAGTACCGCTCCAACGCCGTAGGGAGACGCATCACACGCCAGTCTTATCAGTAGTGATGGGTTGTAGTGAGCCAATACTTCTCTTGAAGTGATCAGGCCTTTACACTTCTGAAAGGCCCGCTTACATTCATCGCTCCATTTCCATGCTACTCCAGTTTGTAGCAGGGCGTTCAGTGGGTGCAGAATTCTGGACAAATTCGGCAAAAACTTATGGTAGTAATTCACCAATCCGAGGAATGACCTCAGTTGCGACACATTTTCAGGCGCTGGAGCCTTAACTACCACTTCAATTTTGTCAGGGGACTTATGTAACCCCTCTTCATCAATCACGTGGCCACAATACGATATTTGTTTCTTAAAAAACTCGCACTTGGGGCGATTGGCTCGTAGCCCATGTTCTCTTAGTCTAGTGAGCACCTGCTCTAGGTTGGCAAGGTGTTAACTGTCATTTTCACCTGTCACTAGGATGTCGTCCAAGTAACACTGAGTCCCCGGAATCCCTTGCAGGACTTGTTCCATCGCTCTTTGCCATACAGCCGGAGCTGATGCAACTCCGAATACCAGTCGACTATACTGGTAAAGAGCTTTGTGAGTGTTTATCCTGAGATATTTCCTGGAGGATTCTTCAACCTCCATCTGCAAATATGCTTGCGCTAGGTCAATTTTTGTAAAACGTTTCCCTCCAGATAGTGAGGCGAAAATATCTTCTATCCTCGGAAGAGGATACTGTACTGTGTGAAGGATTGGGTTCACAGTCACGTTGAAGTCCCCACAGATGCGAACCTTCCTTGGCTCCTCAGACTTATTGTTAAACGTTTTCTTCATGACAGGAACGATGGGTGTCGCCCACTCGCTCCAGTCTACCTTAGTTAGCACGCCTGCATTCTCCAGATTCTCCAGCTCTGCCTCGACGGCTGGGCGAATTGCATACGGTACCGGTCTTGCTTTGAAAAACTTGGGAATTGCATTCTCTTCTATTTTTGTCGAGGCGGTTGTGCCTTTAAGAGTTCCCAGTTCTTGTTGAAATACCTCTTTAGCGTTAGCCAAGATTTTTGACAATCGTCCAGGTGTGACGTCGTCATCCTTTTTACCAGCCACCGTCAGTGCCTGAATGGAGTGCCAGTCTAAACTTATCTTTCTGATCCATTCACGTCCCAATAACGGTGGTCCACCATCTTGCAGTATGTACAGATACAATTTCTGTATTTCCTTGCCGTTGTATTCGACAGGCACCCTTATTTTCCCTCTGGGGTATACTTTCTGCCCCGTCTATGTCTTCAAGACAATGGATGTGTCTTTCAAGGGTGTGTGTGAGAATAGCCGCTCGTAGTCTCGTCGATGCATGACAGTCAGGGCTGATCCTGTATCCAATTCCATTTTGACTTGGGACCCTGCTATTGTGAGGGTGACACAAATGGTTCAGTGATCCTCTTTTGTGATTACGTTGTGTAGTTTGAGACAGCTTATTCTCTTGTTCCCGGATTCACTATAGCTCTTCTGGTCTTCGGAACTACTGTCCGTCATCTTTTGTACTTTCCTGTGCTTTTCCTTAGTAGTCTTTTTGTTGTCGTTAGTCTTCTTCCCGGGCCTGCAAACTCGTGCAATGTGTCCCATCTTTCCGCATTGCCTGCATGTTTTGTCCTTGGACCAGCAGTCCTTCTGGTCATGGGTTGTTCTGCCGCAGCGATAACATTTTTCAAATCCCCGTGTCATTTTGTGGGTGTGTATTCCTGTGGCTTTTGCTGTATTTCTGCAGCTCCCCTTGCTGCTGCTTCGTACGATACTGCCACGCTGAAAGCCTTATCTAGCATCAGCTCTTTCTCTGAGAGTAACCTCTTCTGGGTTCCTTCACTCAGGAGTCCACAGACAAATTTGTCCCGCAGGGTATCTGCCAGTCCTGCTCCAAACTGGCAGTGCTTTGATAGCTTGCGTAGTTCCGTAAGGTAATCAGCATTGCTCTCATCTTTATGCTGATTTCTCTTGTGGAATTTAAATCTTTCTGCTATCAGCAGCGGTGTAGGATTTAGGTGTTCCTGTAGGATATCAACAATTTTGATAAAACTCTTCACCATCGGTTTGACTGGAGTGATCAGTTTCCGCAACAGGCCGTACGATCTTGCGCCCATTAAGTTTAGTGGTACCGATGCCTTTTTCTCATCGGCTACTTCATTTGCCTTGCAATATACTTCGACTCTTTCCACATACGTGGTCCAGTCTTCTGTTGCATTATCGAAGGCAGTGATATTGCCAGCCTTCGGCATCTTGGAGATCTAAGATGGCGCCTCCCGCACTTTGCCTTCTTCCCCGATTGAACAATATGGCGCCTCCCGCGCTTTGCCTTCTTCCCCGCTGGATTAAGATCGCGCCTCCCGCGCTTTCTGTCTTTTCCGCTGCTGCTAGCGCTGTTGCTGGCATTTTTATACCTTGATGGTGACGCCCTACGGTCTTTGCGCACTTCCCCCCCATGCTGCTGCCAACGCCGCTCTCCGCGGTCCCCGTGGCAAACTGCAGCTCCTCGCGGCTTTCTGCGCTTCTAATTTCTTTTATTTTAATTACTGTTCCCGTCGTCAGAGCAGACCCTATGGGACACTTTCCTCCCTCTTCTCGGGTCTGTACGCTGCCCGGCTTCATAGCACCGGCCGTGCCCTGTGTGCTCCACCCTCTCTCTCTCTCTCTCCTCTTCCCGACAATGCTGCTCGGCCCCATTGAAAAGCCACCCGATCGAGCTCTAGCCTGCCGCAGCCCAGGAAGGATCAGTGTACTACCTGCCACCAGCCCGATTAGCTGGAACACCATAGACTGGATAACCAAGCCCAGCTCTCGACAGCCTCTCCTGCAATCTTCGAATTCGATGAATCAGAGGGCCGTTGCCCACGGTCGACGCCCGTTTCTTGTTTTTTTTTTTTCTTTTTGGATTTCTTCCTTCTGGCCTCGACCTCCAGCAACTTCGCTTCAGGGATGGATCCCCGTGAGGTGGTGCAGAACTGTAGGTAAGTTCGGATCTGTTCGTCGCCAGTGTAACGTCCGTGTGTAATTGAGAAACGGACTGCAGGAGTTGGTTATAACAGGTGTTTACTGAATGGAGACAAAACTGGAACTACTATACAAAGTTACTACACAGGCTTATATACCGGGGTGGTCACTACTGGTACTGCAGTATACAGGGGCTGCAGAATATAGTTCCTTCTTCAAAGTACATACACTACAACAGGAACAAGCCAAACCCGTGCCACGAGAAGGTGCACCTGGTAATCAACCTGAAGTACAGATTGCGTCTACCTCAGAAGCAGTGGTATTGGAAGCTGACGAACCAACCAGTGACCATGAACCAGAATCAGCTTCGCCGCAAGAACAGGATACTCGAGAAAGGCGCTATCCAGTCAGGATCAGGAAGCCTCCTCAAAGACTGAACTTATAAATGATTATTCCAGTTGATGTATATAATGTCCAGAAAGTTGTAATTAGTTATTATTTAGTTGTTAAATGAATGTTATGTGCTGTTTATCACAGTTGGTAGCATTCTCGCCTCTGAGTCAGAAAGTGTGGGTTCAAGTCCCACTCCAGAGACTTTAGCACATAATCTAGGCTGACACTCCAGTGCAGCACTGAGGGTGTCACCTTTCAGATGAAACAATAAACTGAAGCCCTGTCTGCCCGCTAAGGTGGATGTAAACAATCTCATGGCACTATTCGAAGAGCAGGGGAATTCCCCCTGGTGTCCTGGCCAAAATTTATCCCTGAACCAGCATCATTAAAACAGGTTACCTGGTCATTATCTCATTGCTGTTTGTGGGATCTTGCTGTGCACAAAATTGGCTGCCGCATTTCCCTACAGTACTTCATTGGTTGAAAAGCACATTGGGGCATCTTGAGGTTGTGAAATGTGCTATATAAATTCAAGTTCTTTCTTCTTTTCTTTTAACATTATGCATTTCCATGATGCAGCCAGAATGCTTTAATTTTGCCTGCATTACTTGAAGAAGAAGACACAGACAGGGTGGTTGGCTCTTAGCAAAACTGGGCTGTTCTCTACCTCCATGGGTGCCGACCCCACTTAGACAGCCTGTAAAACTAGAGGACCACCTTGACCTGGATGCAGTTTACAATCCCTCTGGTGCTGTGGAGCTTTGGCACAATACTTGAAATGGTGCTTCCCACAGGCAGTTCCTACTTGGTATTGTGCATGGCTGTTGAATCCCATGAAAATGTGAGCAAAATTGAGGAGTACCTTCATCTTCCTCTTCTTCCTTGTTTGGAGCCATTTATGAGGATCTGAAGCCATTGCATTGACTGAGTCGACAACCTTCCTGCATGCAGCTTGCTCCTATATTTTTACTGGAGGGTCGCCTTCAGCCCCAAATAGAGCCACTTTCCTTTCCTTTGGTGGACCTCCTGCAGCAGGACCTCCAGCCCTTCAGCATAAAAAGGAGCACTGCTGCCCAGATGTCTCCATTTTACCATTGAAAATTTGATATGGCCAACCCTCTGAGCTGCCAGCTCAGCAAGCTTGCATTTTTGGCCAAAATCATCCCCATTTTATCCATTATTGAAAAATAGGACTCTAGTATCTGTGCAGGGTAATTTTCCAGCAGGATCCAACAGATCTACCAGACCCATAATTCCAACCAGACCCTCCATACCCACCAGGCCGACCAGACCCAGCAAACCCACCAGACCCACCAGAAGATTAGACCCACCAGAAGACCAGTCCCACCAGACCCACCAAACCCACCAGATCGACCAGACCCACCACCCCCATCAGCAGTCAGGATAGCAAATGTTGGTTGAGTTTTACCCTTCCTTGCTCAGGCTATTTGTCGCACCCTGCTATTGCTGTGGCTAAGACTAGCTAGTTCGGCATAGACCAGGGGTTGCCCTTGGCCTCTTTCTGCTGGCAGCAGTGTTTTATTTTTATTTTAAACTTACTTGAGGATCTTAGTTGGGCAAATGCAGTTCCTGAAGCAGTTCGGTGACTAATATGACATATTGGGCTCGATTTTGCCAGGCCCGAGGAGGCGGGATTGGAAGTGTGTGAGGTGGTAAAATTGCAGAAAATGGTGGGCAGCACTGATCCTGCCTCCATCCCGCCTCCGAGCAATTTTCCCACATTCGTGGTTTCAGACCCCATTTCAATCCTGCCTCTTGGAGGCGGTATGGGCGCTTAGGGCCCTTAACAACCACTTAATTGCCTCTATAACCCCATTTTGAGAGGTCTTTCTGATTTTAACATATTTCCCCCATCCTGCACGCCTCGTCTGGAACACGCCAGTTAATCCTGGCGGCCTCACAAGTGGATTGCTTACTAACCAGCTGCAGCTCCACCATTAAAAAGGAGTTTTCACCAATGATCACTTGCAGGTGGCAGAACTTTGTTGTCTCAGGTCTGGGGGAACTTTTAGCAGGCATACTCATTGCTGTGGAAGTTTGGAGCCTGACACTCATCTCCAGTGTGACCTGCTGGGAAACCCCACCTTGACTGAGCGCTTTCTCAACTGAGGCATATACCAGAAGCATGGCAACCATTTATTTCCTTTCCTCCTGGGCATCAGATTCAGACGAAGACCAGTCGAGGCAGCAGCAGAACCATGACAAACATCAGCACCAACAGCAGCAGCAACAACAGGAGCACCAAGCTACTGCACACCCACCTGAAGTTGCACAGGCCAGAAGGCGCCAGCGCGTGACCATATTGCTGCCCGGGATGCAAGGGACGCATTCAGGGTTGGCCAGATTTGCTTAGGATGCACGGTCAACTACTTTTGCCTCGCACCTTCTTACCAGACCATCGACAATGGACAAGATCCTGCAGATTCCTATCATTCTGACCACCATACTGACAATTGTAAATCACTCTAAGCCCTCAATGTGGAAGTCCCATTTGCGAAATGACACAGGCCACAACTTCAAAAGATTGCCATCAGAAATTTTTATCACAACAAGCAACTGATGGCATTTCTAAAATAAATGCAACATAACACCCAAGTGATTACCCTTGTGACTACTTGTGCATTATCTTCCTCTTACACGTGCTCCTACATGGTGCTTCCCCTGTAGCTTCAGCAGATGTGGAGGCCCCTTGCTTGCTTTCATGCTGCTCCTGTTGTAGGAATTATTAGCGGGGTTGGGGTTATTGTCTCTGGCCAGTCAGAAGCCTCTGAGCTGCTCCAGGGACCCCCGTGCCGTTTTGAATCGCTCCCCTATTCCTGGTTCTGACCACTGGACTTATTCGGTAGCGATGTAGACAGAAAGAACGTGACTCGTGGTTGGGTGCAAAACAGACCAGTATTTATTGAAACAAAAAGAAAGAAACAACTTAAAAATAATCGATACAGCACACTTATGCCTGGTACAGCACTTTTGCTTAACACAACACTGTTACTTCAATACAGCACTTTTAATACAGCACACTTGGTGTCCACTACAGCACTTTCCTGCTTAGTGCAACAGTGTTACTTAAATACAGCACTTTTAATACAGCACACATAGTGTCCACTATAGCACTTTTCTGCTTTGTGCAACACTGTTACTTAAATACAGCACTTTTAATACAACACACTTAGGCCTAGAAATTCACTTTGGGCCCGCCAGCTGGCGTGCGCCCAAAGGTTAGCGCTGAGCGCGGAGCCAGTTGCGACCGTCAGATATTCAGTTTTTGCGCCCCAAGTCAGAACCGGGCGCTATTCCAGGGTGTGCCCGCCCCCGCTTGGGGCGCTGAAACTGAATTTCAGCGCTCTAGGCGCCGCTGCGCCACCCGCTGCGGAGCGGCAGGCTGCGGTACTGCAGGCCTCCTCCTTCTCTTAAGGGGGAGGTGCCTGCAACGGGGAGATCGCCGCTGGATAGTGCCGGCAAATGAGCCTGGCACCACGGAGAAGTGCTGGGTTCGTGGAAAGCAGCCGGCAATGCCGCGGGGGGGGGTGGTGGAGGAGGCCGGGGAGGGAGGTGCGGGCAGGCGGTCGCCGAAAAAGCGGCCGGCCGCACCTCCACCTTAAAGCGCCCCACTAAGGCTACAGTACGGCCCTGTTTTCTGATCGCTGTTTGCGGCCGCTGCGGAAGAGGCGGCCGCAACTCAATATGGGGGTCGGGCCGGTAGCGGGGCGGTAGCGGGGCACTGCGCACACCGAAGACGTCATCGGTGCCGGCGCAGCGCTAACGGCTACCGCCGCCATTACCACTGCGCTGAATATCAGCGCAAACTCCTCTATTGGCACAGAAGCCCTCTTTGGGCGGTAACTGGCCGCAAAGCTGGCAGCGCCTTACTGAATTTCTAGGCCTTAGTGTCCACTACAGCACTTTTCTGCTTAGTGCAACACTGTTACTTAAATACAGCACTTTTAATACAGCACACTTTGGGGGAGAAATTGGGTGAGTAGCGCCACCTGTTAGTGCCTAAAGAGGCAGTCAGTGGCTGTAGCACCACTGGCTGCGCCTCCCACGATATTCAACAGGGGCGCTAATGGTGGCATTAGCCTTTTGCACTGCGCCGCCACCGATGATGTCATCGGTGTGTGCAGCGCCCCATTTGCGCCCTGATCGCGATATTTGGTAGCTGTAGCGCCGTTCGCTACCCGCGTCTGGTTCACAGGGTCTTGCTGCATCGGCAGAGGCGCAAGTTAAGGTGGAGATGTGGGGCGGCTGCTTTTTTGGCAGCCGCCTGCCAGCACCTCCGTCCCTGGCCTCCTGGCCCCCCCCCCGCAGCATTGCCGGCTGTTTCCCAAGAGCACGGCCCTTCTCCTTGGTGCCGGGCTCTTTTGCCGGCACTCGTGATCAGGGCTCGCGCTGCTGCAGGCCCCTCCCCCTTAACAGTGGGAGGAAGGCCTGCAGTACTGCAGTGTGCCGTGCCGCAGCATGTGGCACTGCGGCATGTAGCACTGCGAAATTCACTTTCAGCACCCTAAGAGGGACGCGGAGCACCTCGAGCCGTGCCCCGTCTCCCTCTAGGGGCACTTCAACTGAATTTGCAGTGATCGCTAATGCGGCGATCGCGGTGCAAATTCCAGTGGCCAGGCGAACTTTGCACCGCTTGGGCGCCTCAGGCCAATTTCTAGGTCTTCGTGTCCACTACAGCACTTTTCTGCTTAGTGCAACACTGTTACTTAAATAGGGGAGGAGAAAACAGACACAACGAGGGAAAATTGACTAAAATTACAGTTTTAACAAAATTCCCCTTAATTCCCACCCCTATACCTATTCTAAGTTGCCTTGTAATGGGCCAGAAAATGTATGCTCACCAGTGAAATGCCTGCTCCATGCCCTTGCAGTCTTAGATTCTTCACCACCCCAAAAATGGAAATACACCAGTGTTTAGAAGTAACTGCTGGTATTCCACTCCCTTGGGCGGGCTCCCGAGTTGTAGATGGGGCACGGAGGTGAGGCTGCAGAGAGAGAGAGAGATGGCTTCTTGAGAAGCTATCTTATACCCCTTTTGGGGCTGAAATCTTCCCGCCCAAATCTGGATGTATCTGGGCTGAACAAAAGGGATCCAAACTGTCCACATTGACTGTGATGGGGTTTGGATGAATTACCCATTTCCCTTATGATGGGTTTTTGAATGTATCCCCATTCATCGTGATGGGTTTGAATAGAGCTGTCTTGGTTTGAAAAAAACATGTCTATTTCCTTAATTGCTGAGTAAACAGCCCTTGGATGTTAGTGTAAACAATCTGATTGTCCTGTGGTCATGCCCAACCGCAATTGATTGGCAGTCTCAAGTGGTTAATCCTTTGTGTCAGCATTTTAGACTTTCTATAAACAAACATCGATTGTCCTGCAGGGAAACTCCCCGAACTGCCTTTGATTGACAGTTTAAATACTCCATTGCTTCAGGTCTGGTTTTTTTTCCCAAATCCTTTGTCAGCCATCTTTGATTTTCCCTTTTCATATGTACACAGGCTGTGTGGTGCCTTCTGCCACGAGGTCGGACAGCCATCTTTGATTATCCTTTTTCACAGACACACACAGGCTGCCTTTCAAGTCCTTTTTGTCAGCCCGTGCTTTGAACAGAGACTGTCATTTGTCTTCTGCCAGGAGGTCTGACGGCCATTTTGATCCCTGGATTTTTAAAGGTATATTCTACCCAGGTATTCTTTAATCAAAAATCAATCTTCGGAACTGTAGAAAATTTTGAAATTATTGCAAAATCTTACACTGTCGCAACCTCTTTGGCAGCCGTCCTCTAGGGTTGCGAACCTGTGAGGGCTCGGCAACAGTCTGCTGCTCCTGCGGCTTTGCAGCGGCTGAGATGCCGATCTCAGTTGGGTGAGGACTCTGGTGGGGCTCTGACCGAGGGCTTTGCAGTGGCATTTGTTGTGTGAGCACTTGGAGAGGAGCCCCCACTTCTTTGTTGTCTGCCACCAACATCCCTCTCATGGGTCAGCCCCACTTCAGAGCAAGCAAGTGACTTGACAGCACCTTGCTGCACTTCAGGGGGGCCATGAGGACCCATTTCTGCACTGGATGTCCTACTCCAGAGGATTTCCATGAAGGTCTGTTTTCTATGCTCAATAACTGACCATCGCTCCTCAAGAGATGCCAGACTATTCTAAACAATGACCATGTTTTCAACACTCTGGCAACTTAGCTCCTCCATGGCTGTAGCCATCCTTTCCACGGAGGTTGCCATCCTTTCCATGGTGATGCATTCTTGCGCCAATGCCTCAAAAAAGGCTCTGCTCATGTTCGCGATGGACTCCTCCATGCTCTCCACACACGCAGCGACCCTGGAGACAAAACCAGCCAGAGGCTCTTGCACCTTTTCCTGGAGTTCCAGCACTGCTCTCCTTCTGGATGGACCAGAGGCACAGGGTCGACATGCAGCTGAGCTGAGCTGGCAGAGTCCTGTGCCCTCCAACGAGGACTCTCCACTACTGTCCCTGTCTCCACCATCTGCTGATGCTCACTTGTGAGCTGTGATACACCAGGTGACAACACTACTTTATCTCGCGAAGGTCCCACCAAGGTGTGAGCATCTGCGCTGGTGCTGGGTGCACTGAATTCTGCTGAAGCTGCACACTCAGAGGTTGCCACTTTCTCTGAGGAGTCTTGTGGCTCAGGCTGTTCCTCCTGGACTGTGGGGACGGGGGCTCTCAATGGTCCTGTGGGGGAGTAAAGGGAAGAGTTAGAGATGTGAGGTCAAGGTTACATGCACAGTGAATAGTGCAGATCATCATAAGTCAATCTGTTAGAGCATCAGAAGCATTATCACTGAGGGTGGCCCTCCTCCTGTCCTCGCTCTTGCCCTCTTATTGTGGGCTCTCTTTTCCTGCAATGAGGGACACAAGTGGAGTTTGAGTGAGAATGAAGGAGTGTGTGTAGAGAATCCATAGCATAGATGCTTAGAAGGAGACAAAGGGCCCTCCCTGTGTGTTGTAAGTTGTTGTCGTTGCATCACAGTGAGAGGGAGTGTGAGGGTTGCATGGTCAAATAGTTAAGTGAATGTGACCATAGAGAGAGAGGGAATGGGTAAGGGTGCAGGGACGTAAATGTCAAGTGGGATGTGGAGGAGGGGTTGGCAAAGCAGAGTGCTGGTGAGGAGAGGCGATGGGGATGAGATTGAGGGTGATGGGAAAGTCATACTCACTTTTCCTTAGCGGAGAAGGTCATGAAGCCTCTTCCTGCACTGCAGCCAGGTTCTGTGGCTCATAGAGATGGAGTTGACCTCCTGGGCCACTTGCAGCCACACAGTTTTAGTCTGCTGAGGTGGCATTTTCTCCCTGAGGAAGGGAAGAGCACCTGCTTATTGGATCTTGCTCCCTCCACCAGAGATTGGAGGGAGGCCTCGTTGAAGTGTGGAGCACACTTTGGCCTACTGGTGGACATAGTGGATGAATGAAGGGCTTCCAACAATGGTCATACAATTTCCAGCCTCCAGAAGAAGCAAGGCTGCTTGCAGGCCATAAATCCAGCAGCATCGATGACATCATCGGAGGCGATTTTCTGTATGAAAAGACTCATTGGGCCAGGGGTTTACACACACTGGAAATCAAGTGCTCAATTAGGGGAAATCGTACTTTTTTTCCATTTCACATCAGACTCGGGGTCCTGACACAAAAACCACCTGACATGCCCCAGCCAGCATCCAATGGCAGAATTGAGCCCTTTAAGTCTGAAGCCCAGTGAGGGGGTAACTGAAACACAGTATGCATTCACTTTCCATGATGGTGTTGGTGTGGATTAGCATGGGAGAGGCCACTGTGTGAAAAAGAATCTAAATTCCCATCTCTATCAGTTGTACTTACAGAGCACTGGTCAGTACTGCCAACCTGTCATAAAAAACAAATCTCCAATGTAGCTATTGGCCTTTCAGC
Source organism: Somniosus microcephalus (assembly GCF_052327205.1). Taxonomy (NCBI): domain Eukaryota; kingdom Metazoa; phylum Chordata; class Chondrichthyes; order Squaliformes; family Somniosidae; genus Somniosus; species Somniosus microcephalus. The sequence goes on along the minus strand of NC_140993.1, from coordinate 228,028,328 downwards.
AGATCAATAACTCTTGAGCTGTCATCTTTCATTTTAATGAGCATCAAAACTTTACATATGAATGAAATTATCCTTCCCTTTCCCTTCAATACAATAAAACAATATATTGGATCTGTTATTTAAAGACCTGGAATATCCGAGACAATTTATTCTTATGTCAATAACTGCTGACACTTCTGAATCTCAAGGAGATCTCAATCTCTCATTTTGCTTTATTTGTTATTAAAGGGCAATTAATAGCAAACTGAGTGATGGGTAAACTCTTATGTGAGGTGTAAGAAATCATGAATTGGAAGAAATAACTTGAGACAAAAAAGTCTCTTCAGACTGGCGTTAGAATAATTGGATAGATGCTTAGAATTTGCTTATGTTCTTGGTTCCCTGCAGATGTTATAACATTCTGCACCGTGACGGTGACCTTGTTTCCAGACTAGCTGTCTGCTGTTTGTGTGCTAGAAAGGTTATTGACTGTATCTTTGATTTGTCCATATTATAATGCTAAGTTAGAATTCTGACTTTGTTTAACAAAGCTGATTTAAAATGCTTAAGTTAATTAAGTATAAGGAAATAGAACAGAAGATATCTTTGGGAATTTAATGATTCATGCCATAGTATAGTAGTCTGATGAACAGCGTGAACATAAATAACTGATAACAAGCAGCTACGAATATCTGAACCCGAGAATGGCCGAGGATGGCATGCTTGACTCCAAACTTGGGAGGATAAGCAGGGGAGAAATAGTAGGAAATAACAACAGAAAATGCTGGAAAAACTCAGCAGGCCAGGCAACATCCGTGGAGAGAAATTAGAGTCGACGTTTCTGGTCGAAACCCTTTTTCAAAACTGGAAAGGAAATGAAATAGATCGAAAGGAGGGCTGGGGAGAGAACAAAAGAAGTGATAGACATTAAGAGGTATTCAAAACGAGACGAGATGGTGATAGTCCTATCACCATCTCATCTCGTTTTGCTAGTCCTATCACCATCTCGTCTCGTCTTGAATACCTCTTAATGTCTATTCACTTCTTTTGTTCCCTCCCCAGCCCTCCTTTCGATCTATTTCATTTCCTTTCCAGTTTTGAAAAAGGGTTTCGACCAGAAACGTCGACTCTAATTTCTCTCCACGGATGTTGCCTGGCCTGCTGAGTTTTTCCAGCATTTTCTGTTGTTATTTTGGATTTCCAGCATCTGCAGTATTTTGCTATCGTACTAGTGTTTGGTTCACTGCCACACCTCTTCTAGGAATGCCTACCTTGAAGGTGTTCTGCTCTTCTCTTCGACGGGATCTCCGTTTGGCTCTTCAACCTTGTTCATCTTCATTACTTTCAGTTTCCCTTCTCGTGTTTGATCAGGTATCTGCCAAGACTCGGTTTCACAGCCACATCATTTTCCTTAGCAACTGTCTCCAGTTCCGACTTATTCCACGTGGATTCCAACTAAACTTCCACCCTTCGTGTTTTGGATCCACCCAGGATTACAAATATCTCCAAGATATTCATCGTTCCTCGAACTACTGCTCTCGCTGCATCCTGAGATCCACGCTCAACGCCATGCGGCGCCACATGAACACTCTCGACCTCTCTCTTCAGCAACACCGGCGCACTCTATCTCAAAGCTGTCCGGGTCCACAGTTCCATTTCATCCTTCGACTCATCCAACGCTTCAACAAAAAACTTTTTTTCTTCCTTTTCGATGTCAAGGATCGCAAGCTTCATCAACTCTTGGACACCAATGCCCCTCCGGAACCTTCTTCTCCTTCACTTTCCCCTGACACCCCTTCTCGCAATCTCACCCCCTGCTGCATTTTCACTATCCCCTCTGACCTTCCCCTCTCTGACCCCGAACGATCAGTCCTCAGCAAAGGCCTGAGCTTCATCCCCTTACGCCCCCACCTCAATGAATTTCGAGCTCGGCACGATGTTGAGCTCTTTTTCCGCCACTTTTATCTCTGTGCCCACTTCTCTGGCCAGGAGTCTTCCCCCCGCACGACTGACCCTTTCTCCCACTTTCAGAATTCCCGTTCTACCTGGACCCCTCCCCCTGGCCTCTTACCCTCTCTAGATCTTTTCATCGCTAACTGCCGCCGTGACATCGGCCGTCTCCATTTCTCTGCTCCCCTCACTCACTCCAACCTACCTCCCTCTGAACTTGCAGCACTCCATTTTCTTAGATCCAACCCTGACATTGTCATTAAACCTGCTGACAAGGGTGGTGCTGTTGTTGTTTGGCGTACTGACCTCTACCTAGCAGAAGCTGAACGCCAACTCTCCAACACCTCCTCCTACCTCCACCTGGACCATGACCCCACTACCGAACATCAAACCACCGTTTCCAAGACTGTCACTGACCTCATCTCCTCTGGAGATCTTCCCCCCGTGGCCACCAACCTCATAGTTCCCCAACCCCGCACAGCCCGCTTCTACCTCCTCCCCAAGATCCACAAACAGGACGGCCCTGGTAGACCGATTGTTTCAGCCTGTTCTTGCCCCATGGAACTTATCTCTTCCTATCTCAACACTATCTTTTCTCCCCTTGTCCAGTCTCTTCCCACCTACAACCGTGACTCTTCGGACGCCCTCCGCCACTTTAACAGTTTCCAGTTTCCTGGCCCCAACCGCTTCCTTTTCACCATGGACGTACAATCCCTCTACACCTCCATCCCCCACCAGGATGGCCTGAGGGTGCTTCGCTTCTTCCTTGAACAGAGGCCTGACTAGTCCCCATCCACCACTACCCTCCTCCGCCTGGCTGAACTTGTTCTTACATTCAACAACTTCTCCTTTAACTCTACTCATTTCCTCCAAATCAAAGGTGTTGCTATGGGGACCGGCATGGGTCCTAGCTATGCCTGCCTTTTCGTGGGATATGTGGAACACTCTTTGTTCCAGTCCTACTCAGGCCCCCTCGCTCACCTCTTTTTCCGATACATTGATGACTGTATCGGTGCCGTTTCCTGCTCTCGCCCCGAAATAGACAATTTCATTCACTTTGCCTCCAATTTCCACCCTTCCCTCACCTTCACATGGTCCATCTGTGACTCTTCCCTTCCCTTCCTCGACTTCTCCGTCTCCATCTCTGGGGATAGGTTATTGACCAATATTCACTACAAGCCCACTGACTCCCACAGCTACCTGGACTACACTTCCTCCCACCCCACCTCCTGTAAGGACTCTATTCCATTCTCCCAGTTTCTCCGTCTCCGCCGCATCTGCCCCGGCGAAGCCACCTTCCACACCAGTGCTTCTGACATGTCTTTCTTTTTCCTCAACCGAGGATTCCCCTCTACCGTGGTTGACACGGCCCTCGATCGTGTCCGTTCTATCTCCTGCACTTCTGCCCTCACCCCTGCCCTGCCCCTCCCTCCCAGAACCCCTTGTCCTCACTTTTCACCCCACCAGCCTCCACATTCAACGGATCCTTCTCCGCCATTTCCGCTACCTCCAAAGTGATCCCACCACCAAACGCACCTTCCCCTCACCCTCCCCTTTCAGCATTCCGTAGGAACCACTCCCTCCGAGACACCCTAGTCCACTCCTCGATCACCCCCAGCACCCCTTCCCCTTCGCCTGGCATCTTCCCGTGCAAGCGCAGGAGATGTAACACCTGCCCCTATACCTCCCCCATTCCCACTGTCCAGGGCCCCAAACACCCCTTCCAGGTGAAACAGCAATTTATCTGTACTTCTTGCAATCTAGTATACTGTATTCGCTGCTCACGATGCAGTCTCCTCTACATTGGGGAGACCAAACGCAGATTGGGTGACCGCTTTGCGGAACACCTCCGTTCAGTCCGAAAGGGTGACCCCGAGCTTCCGGTCGCCTGTCATTTTAATTCACCGCTCCATTCCCACTCGGACCTCACTGTCCTTGGCCTCTTGCATTGTTCCACGGAAGCTCAATGTAAACTCGAGGCACAGCACCTCATCTTCCGGTTTGGTACTTTGCAGCCTTCCGGACTCAATATCGAGTTCAACAATTTCAGATCATAACCTCGGCCCCTATTCCATTTTTACTTATATTTTTTTTTTCCCCACCCCTTTGTTTTGGGTTTTCCCTCCCCCCCCTTCCTCTTTTTTTTACATGGCAGCTGTCTCTCATTCTGCCAGTACATTTCACACCTAATCTGAGCTGTCTTTTGTCTCTTTACCAATCCTATCACCATCTCGTCTCGTTTTGAATACCTCTTAATGTCTATTCACTTCTTTTGTTCTCTCCCCAGACCTCCTTTCGATCTATTTCATTTCCTTTCCAGTTTTGAAAAAGGGTTTCGACCCGAAACGTTGACTCTAATTTCTCTCCATGGATGTTGCCTGGCCTGCTGAGTTTTTCCAGCATTTTCTGTTGTTATTTCGGATTTCCAGCATCTGCAGTATTTTGCTATCGAGAAATAATAGGAAATCGTTTGAAAGTGTAAACAGGAAAGACCTGTGAATGGAAGGGTTTTCAGCTGAAAGTTTAGACAAATAACTTGACATACCATTGGGCACCTTGGTTTAGGGAGAGTCCTTACAGGTTCAAGAGTCCTGCTCATAATCTACCCTAGGCCCACCCCGAAAAAGAGAAAAGAGATATCTAAACAACCTTTAACACAGACAGTGAAGGTATGAGCTGTTCACGCACGCCAGCCGTCTGTCCGATTGGGTCTGAAACCAGCTGCTTGTCACAGTCGTATGTCTACTATGTCTATCTTGATTGCATGTTGCACTTACCTTAAACTGCCACTCCCTAATAAAGCGACCTATGACTCCTAAGATCTTTTGGGTAATCTGTATGTGACCTGTGATCCAAATCGTAGAGGTAAGATTATGGCATAGTCCCCAGCTGGTTGTCACACTACAAACTAAACTGAATTATAAAGATTGCCTTACACCATGGGCTCATATTCCTAATATAAAAAGACTAGATTTAGCATTGTACGGCGTTAAACTGTTCGATTATTTTCTACGAATTCATTTCCTAACGTTGCTCTGCCAGTTTGGGGCCTTGCCTATTGTCAGCACATGACCGGAAATTAGTTTAAATGGTCAGAAAATCATGCCCTCAAATTTCAGAGTTTGTGGGATGGAAGTGGGCAAAGAAGTGTCAGATTTAGATAATTGCTCTTTTAACAAATTTGAAAGCAATAAAAGAAAGACTTGCATTTATATAACGCTTTTCACGACCATTGGATGTCTCAAATACTTTAAAGCCAATGAAGTACTTTTTGAAGTGTAGTCACTGTTGTAATGTAGGAAATGCAGCAGCTAATTTGTGCACAGCAAGCTCCCACAAACAGCAATGTGATAATGACCAGATAATCTATTTTAGTGATGTTGATTGAGGGATAAATATTGGCCAGAACACCGGGGATAACTCCCTGCTCTTCTTCAATATAGTGCAATGAGATCTTTTACATCCACCTGAGAGAGAAGACAGGGTTTCACCCCAAAGATGGCACCTCTGACACTGTAGCACTCCCTCAGAACTGCACTTGAGTGTCAGCCTAGATTTTTGTGCTCAAGTTTCTGGAGTGGGACTTGAACCCACAACCTTCTGACTCTGAGGTGAGAGTGCTACCACTTAGCCACAGCTGACACTGCGGTGTCAGAGAAATAACAAATAGAAATTGCCATTTTTTGTTTGTTTTCTAATTTCCTCTGTTCTCTGGGTTTCTTTCATAACCCCTCCTCTGCTGAAGGCAGCACCTTATGCTGAGGTTCAGTTCCATCAAGTAAACGTGATCATTCTTCATGCACCAGGTTGCACAGTTAGTATCAGGGACCCTTCACGGCTCAGATTGGGGTAGATCTATTGTCTGGGTGTAAAGTATCACTTGGGCACAGTGCAAGGAGGAAAATCCATCGGGAAGCATAGCAGGCCACTAATGAAGCCCACCTGATTATCCTTCCATTTTAGTTAATGGGAAGAAAAATCGGATAGACTCTGTAATGGGTGTGAAATCCTCCCCGTCCGATTTTCCTCTCTGCATTGCACCCAGATGTTATTTTACACCAGGCATGCAGACGTAAATCTACCCCATGGTTTTGCTTCTCCATACTTCTAACAGAGGCAATTATAAAAAGGGAATAGGCTGGCTGAATTTTATTTGCCTTGCTAGCCAGGAACATTGAGGCCATCGTCATTGGAAGGGGAAGAGGAATATTATCTGAAATGTATTTATAGTTTCAAGCACTATTTCATATTTGAAAGCATTGGATTTCTATAAATTAAAAAAAACTGATAAGGTTCTCATTATTAATCTATCCGCAAAATGAATTCTAAAATGATTAAACAATTAAAAAGAAACACAGTATTATCTTTGCATTGAAGCATAAAAAAGGTTAAAAATAATGAATGTAACAGTTAGATATAATGAAAGGTGATACTGGACAGTACAAGTACAGCAACCTTATTGGGTCTTTGTTCTGTTTTCTCCATTGTTCACTCAAACCTCAATACATAAACTCTTAGGGCTCGATTTTCATCGGGCCGTTGAGGCGGGATTGGAGGCGTGTGGGGGGGTTAAAATTGCAAAAACTGGCGGGCGGGCCCAACCCCGCCTCCATCCCGCCTCCAAGCAATTTTCATTAAATCGTGTCTACTGGTCCCGTCTCCGTCCCGCCTCCAAGAGGCGGGATAGGCCATTAAGGTCCTTAACAAGCAGTAAATTGCCTCTATAATGCCATTTTGATAGGCCTTGGTGATTTTAACCCTTTTCCGACGTGAAGCACACCTGTTCAAAAACACGACGGTGAAACCTGGCGGGAGCACAATTGGATTGCTAACTATTAGCTGCAGCTCCACCATTAAATAGGATTTTTGATCAGTCATCATTTGCAGGTGGCAGCACTTTGTTGTCTCAAGTCTGGGAGAACTTTTAGAATGCATAACCACAGCTGTGGAAGTTTGGAGCCTGACACCCATCTCCAGTGTGACCTCCTGGGAAACCCCTCTCGCCACCTTCACTGAGCGCTTTCTCAACTGAGGCATATACCAAGTAATCCTAAGCCCTCAATGTGGAAGTCCCATTCGCGAAATGACACATGCCACAACTACATCAGTCATCAGTAGCTGTAAAGTCTGTGGGTTATATGGTGAATTAATACACAGACTACAAGAGTAACTTTAACAGGACTTTACTATTCGAAGGTCAGGGCGAATCTGCCCAATAAATCCTTACACAGCACTTATATACCGGTGTGGTCACTCCCGGTATTACAGTATACAGCAGCCAAGACAAAGTAGTGCAACACCTAAAACAGTTCTCTTAAAGGTGGACGGTTACATACAATAGTTCTCTTAAAGGTAGAACGGTTACATACACTACAATCCTCCCTTTTTAGCTTACAACATACTTATTCCCCATTAAACATAACATATATCCAACTTCATGTAAAAACAGTTCACAGATGTAGTCTCTGCGGAAACAGTTCACAGATTCAGTCTCTGCGGGAAACAGTTCACAGATTCAGTCTCTGCGGAAAACAGTTCACAGATTCAGTCTCGGTGTAGTCAGTTCATGTTGCTGGAGTGACTCATCCAATAGTCCTTCACTGGACTTAACAGCTTGAACTTCCGTCACTTCTGAACCAGCATTGTTGACTTTTAAAAGCTTGAGTACCTTGGGAAGTTTTTTTACTTCCAAACTGATTTGGCTCCGTACGGAGAGACCACGTGCGTGACCTGGTAGAGGTGATAATGGTTCAGATGGTCATCACCTTCTGCTTTGTCTTTTCCTTTTCTGCTTCTTGGAGACTCTCTGGGCTCCACTGTCAGCTGCCAGCTGCATGCACCGTTCCTCCTTCTCGTCCTCCTTTTTCCGTAGTAGCGCCACCATCTCCCGATGTTCCTTAGGCTTTAGGTGATTCTTCATGGTTTCTGCACTTTGGGAGTTTTCATCACAAGCTGGGCAGAGCAGGTCATCGTAATATTCGGTGTCATCCAACAGGTCATGGTAATATTCGGTGTCGTCCTGAGCTAGGCCAGCGAGAGGATCTTCTATTTCCTCCATACCCAGCTGGACGTTAGCCAGCTTTTGTTCCAAATCCAAACATCTTTCCTGAAGAGACTTCTTCATGTGTTCAGTTTCATCCAGCTTTTTCTGGGCTTCCTGCAAGTCTTTTACTAATGACCTCATTCGTGATTTCAATACTTCAACTTCATTGGGAGATTGATTGATTGTATTATTCAATCCCTCTACTGGAGCAGCTGTTTCAGCATTCTGTTGTTCAACATTGACGTGAATCAGCGTACTTTTGGCATCCAAGGTTTGCTCTGCTGCCATCTTCTCAGTCTGTGTTGCAACCTCAGCTATTCCAATAACTTTTGGGAGCTCCAAATCCCTCTCCTTTGAAGATTTAGACTCATGTCCAAATTGTTCCCATTTCAGAGTCTTGTCCCTCAGCATATGAAGGAGTTGGCTGACTGTTGACTCTTCTGACCTCATCCGTTTCCCAGTAGCTGCAGGGCTGTTTATAACCTTGCCCTGGGGCTCCTTTGCTGTTTCTACTTCGCCATCATCCGCAGCCTCCACCATTCGAATTTCCACAAATGAATCGTCCGGTGATGCTGCACCCAACTTCAGTAGGAGCTCGGAATTCATGGCGACCAACTCAGCCTTTTCTGCCTGCAATCTGCTAACAAGCGCCTTCAGTTGCTGAACATCTTGCTCCACCAGATTAGAGCACGCACCTTCAGAAACCGAATCAGCTTTGATTCGTTTGGCCTCCTTGCGCAGACAGTTTGTGTGCTCCTGCTCCCTTTTCTCCCTCAGCTGTTTCTGTTGTCTTTCCAGATTCTCCCACTCTGTATCAAAGAACATTTTCATTGCTTTTATCTCTTGCTCGAGACGGCAACTCAATTGTTCTAATTGCTGTTGTAATTTGAAATGGAGTTGAGTTCGAGCCCGGTGTTCCTCAGACTTGTGCATGTCTGTAAACTGGACAGACTCAGAATTCTCTGCCAAACTATGTTGTTGTTGTTCAGTGGAATTCTGTTCTGAAACTTTGTTCTCCTTTGAAGCATCAGTATTTATGCACTCCTTCGTTTTTCCAACCTTAGTCAGCAAGTCCATTTTAGACTTGTCTTTCGCACCTGGGCTGGTCTTGTCGTCATCCGTTTCAGAGTCTGAGCTGATTGTCTTCACCGAGTTCTCACTCGTTATTGCTTTTAGGTAGTGCCATTCCATGTTTATTTCCCTGATCCACTCCCGTCCCAGAAGTGGTGGACCTCCCTCAGGTAGTACATATAAGTCCATTCCTTGGTGTTCTTTGCCCCTGTCTCTCACCTTGACTTGTATCTTTCCCATGGGGTATACTTTATGCCCCGTGTATGTCTGCAATACGATCTTGGTATCTCTCAAAGGTATATGTGAGAATAGCCGGTTGTAATCTCTTCGATTTATGACTGATAGGGCTGATCCTGTGTCCAATTCCATTTTCACTTGTACTCCGGCTACTTTTAGTGTGACCCAGATAGTTTGTAGGTCAGCTTCCTTACTCACATTGTAAATTCTCAGACTACCCAGTTCTTGGCCGTTCGGGTCTGAATCCGAATTCTGTTCATCTGAACTCTTCTCAGCCACCTTGTGTACCTTGCTGTACTTTTCCTGCGGTGACTTTTTTCTGTTGTTGGTCTTCTTTCCTGACCGGCATACTTTAGCTATGTGACCAAGCTTGCCACATTTTCTACATTCCTTGTTTTTAAACCAGCATTGGTTCTGGTCGTGTGTTGTCTTCCCACAACGATAACATTTTGTTGTACCCGAAGTCATTTGATCCACGCTGAGTACCGCTGCCTTCAGCTGCATTTCCGCAGTGCCTCTCGCGGCTGCTTCGTGTGATGCTGCAATAAGGACAGCCTTGTCAAGTGTAAGATCGTTCTCTTCGAGCAGTCGTTTTTGTGTTCCTTCCTTCGACAACCCGCACACGAACTTGTCTCTCAATGCCTCTGTCAGATTTTCCCCAAACTGGCAGTATTTCGCTAGTCTACGCAGTTCGACCAAGTATTCCGCGTTGCTTTCCTCTTTCCGTTGCGTTCTCGCATAAAATTTGAATCGTTCCGCCAACATCAGCGGTGTGGGGTTCAAATGGTCCTTCAGGACAGCAACAATATCAGCGAAAGTCTGATCCGCCGGTTTAGCTGGTGATAGAAGCTGCTTCAATAGCCCGTATGTCTTCGCCCCCATTGCGTTTAATAAGGTGAGAGCTTTATCATCATCTGCTATTTTATTGGCCTCACAATATATCTCGATGCGTTCTACGTACGTGGCCCAATCTTCCACCTCGGAATCGAAGTTGTTGATGTTACCATGCTTAGGCATCTTCACTATCTTTTTGAGAAACCACAACGAATTTGTTCGTTACTTTTTTTTTTCCAAAAATGGCGGTTTCCCGCGCTTGTCTTCTTCCCCGCCCACTTTCAAAATGGCGGTTTCCCGCTTCTGTCTTCTTCCCCGCCTACTGGCGGCTTCCCACGTTTCTTCCCCTGGCGGGAGGGGTAAGCTTTCCTTCGGGCGACGACCGCTGGCTTTCGGAGTTCGCAGCCTGCGCGCCGGCTTCAGTGCATTCCTTGTTCCCTTTTCTCGGCAGGGCAACCGGCGCTGGGGACAACCCGTTGACGGCGAACAGTTCCAGCCGCTGGCTGAATCTCCTCGGTCTCCCTCGCTCGGCTCTGTCTCTCCCGCTCGCTCGGGCTCTGTCTCTCCCTCAGCGGCTTCCAATCGCGCCTCCCAGCCCTCTCGCAGTCCGGTCCTTTCCTCCCCCGGCTGTGGCTGAGTTCTCCGCGGTTTCTTATTTTTATTTCTTCCCGCGCCTTACGATCCCGGTCGCAGCGCCTCGCGGCCTCGGTAGCTGCCCGGCCTTTCGCCGGTCGCGGTCGAGCTGTCTCTCGACGCTGTTGCGTCTCCCAGCCCGCTTGTAGCCCGGTCTCTCACACCGGCTGCGTTCCCGCTTGTATCCCGGTCTCTCACACCGGCTGCATTCCCGCTTGTACCGCGGCTTCCGTGCCCTACGCTGCCCCAGTCTCAGCGCCTCTGGGCCCGACTTCTGTCCGGCTCCTTTCCCCCGACCGTGGTCGAGTTCACCGCCCTTATCCTCCGTTTCTTTTTATTTTCCCCCTACTCACAGTCAACGTGGCCGACTTGCTTCTCTTGGCTGATCGGCTCACTCACCGCCGTGGCAGAAGGGACAATAACAGCCTGTTGCTGATGGAAGGCTTCGTGTCTGAATCCTTCCTTCTTCCTTGCTCTGCAGACTCGAGTCTTCTCTCAGCAGAACGACGAGGGCGGGTGCCTCTTCTCGACGCTCGTTAACTGCTTCGGGTGTGTCGCTGCCGCAGGGTAAGATCGAACCCGTCGCCACTGTAAAGTCTGTGGGTTATTTGGTGAATTAATACACAGACTACAAGAGTAACTTTACCAGGACTTTACTATTCGAAGGTCAGGGCGAATCTGCCCAATAAATCCTTACACAGCACTTATATACCGGTGTGGTCACTCCCGGTATTACAGTATACAGCAGCCAAGACAAAGTAGTGCAACACCTAAAACAGTTCTCTTAAAGGTGGACGGTTACATACAATAGTTCTCTTAAAGGTAGAACGGTTACATACACTACAGTAGCCATCAGATTTTTTATTTACAGTAATCATCTGATGGCTTTTTAACATAAAACATCAAATTTTACCCAAGTTTCGACCCTTGTGACTATTTGTGCAGTATCTTTCTCTTACGCATGCTCCTATGTGGTGTTTCCCCTGTGGCTTCAACAGATGTGGAGGCGCCTTGCTCACTTTCTTGCTGCTACTGTCTCGACACCTTTGGCGGGCGTCCTCTGGGGTTGTGAACCTGTGAGGGCTCGTCAACAGTCTGCTGCTCCTGTGGCTGTGCAGGGGTTGAGACGCCGATCTCAGATGGGTGTGGACTCTGGTGGGGCTCTGACCGAGGGCTCTGCAGTGGCATGGAAGTGTGAGCGCTTGGAGAGGAGCTCCCACTTACTTGATGTCTGCCACCAACTTCCCTCTCATGGGTCAGGTCCCCCTCAGCGCTTGCAAGTGGCTTGAGGGCAGCTTGCTGCACATCAGGGGGGCCATAGGGACCCATATCTGCACTGGCAGTCCTACTCAGAAGGACTTCCATGAAGGTCTGGTTTCTCTGTTCAATAGATGAGCATCGTTCCTCCAGAGATGTCATTCTATTCAAAACACTCACCATGTTTTCTGCAGCCTGGCAACTTATCACCTCCATGGAGGTTGCCATCCTTTCCATGGTGATGCGTTCATGCACCAATGACTCCACAAAGGCTCTGCTCATGTTCGCAATGGACTCCTCCATTCGCCCCACATTCGCAGCGACCCTGGAGACAAAACACGCCAGAGACTCCTGCATCTGTTCCTGGAGTTCCAGCACCGCTGATCTTATGGATGGACCCAGAGGCAGAGGGTCGACATGCAGCTGAGCTGAGCTGGCAGAGTCCTGCGCGCCCTCCGACTAGGACTCTCCACTGCTGTCCCTGTCTCCACAATCTGCTGATGCTCACTTGTGAGCTGTGATACACCAGGGGACAACACTATTCTATCTCGCGATGGTCCCACCGAGGTGTGAGTGTCTGCGCTGGTTCTGGGTGCGCTGAATTCTGCTGACGCTGCACCCTCAGAGGATGCAGCTTCCTCTGAGGAGTCTGGATGCTCAGGCTCTTCCTCCTGGCTAGTGGGGACGGGTGCTTGCGATGGTCCTGTGGGGGAGTAAAGGAAAGAGTCAGAGATGTGATGCCAAGGTTACATGCACATTGCATATTGCAGATGATCATAAGTCCATCTGTTAGAGCTTCAGAGTCATTATCAGCGACTCATGCAATGTCATTGAGAGAGATGGAAGACTATTCTGTCACCAGCTTGCTGTGATGCACCTGTCTGTCCATCCCGCACTTGCGCACCGTCTTCCACTCCCACGATCTCCAGGGCCGCATCATCCCAGGGGGTGAGGTGGGCTACTGAGGGTGGCCCTCCTCCTGTCCTTGCACTTTCTCTCTTATCCTGCAAGTGGAGGTTGAGTGAGAATGAAGGAGTGAGTGTAGAGATTCCACCGAGGTGGCAGTGTCTCTGCTGGTGCAGTGTGCGCTTAATTCTGCAGATGGAGTGCCCTTAAAGGTTGCAGCTTCCTCTGAGGAGTCTGGAAGCTCAGGCTCTTCCTCCTGGACAGTGGGGACGGGGGCTCTCGATGGTCCTGTGGGGAAGTAAAGGAAAGAGTTAGAGATGTGAGGTAAAGGTTGCATGCACATTGAATTGTGCAGATGATCATAAGTCAATCTGTTAGAGCATCAGAATCATTATCAGTCACTCATGCAATGTCAATGACAGAGATGCCAAACTATTCTGTCACCAGCTTGCTGAGATGCGCCTGCGTGGCCATACCCCACTTGGGAATCCTTCTCGATCCCGGCGATTTCCAGGGCCGCCTCCTCCGAAGTAGTGAGCTGGGCTACTGAGAGTGGCCCTCCTCCTGTCCTCGCTCTTTCCCTCTTATTGTGGGCTCTCTTTCCCTGCAATGAGGGACATAAGTGGAGTTTGAGTGAGAATGAAGGAGTGAGTGTAGAGAATCCATAGCATAGATGTTTAGAAGGAGAAAAAGGGCCCTCCCTGTGTGTTGTAAGTTGTTATCATTGCTTCACAGTGATAGGGAGTGTGAGGGCTGCAATGTCGAATAGTTAAGTGATTGTGACCATAGAGAGAGAGGGAATGGGTAAGGGTGCAGGGATGTCAGTGTCAAGTGGGATGTGGAGGAAGAGGTTGGCAAAGCAGAGTGCTGGTGAGGAGAGGCGATGGGGATGAGATTGAGGGTGATGAGAAAGTCATATTCACTTTTCTTGTGCGGAGAAGGTCATGAAACCTCTTCCTGCACTGCAGCCAGGTTCTGCAGCACATAAAGATGTCATTGACCTCCTGGGCCACTTGCAGCCACACAGCATTAGCCTTTTGTGGTAGCTTTTTTCTCCCTGAGGAAGGGAAGAGCACCTCCTTATTAGATCTTGCTCCCTGCACCAGAGCTTGGAGGGAGGGCTCATCAAAGCAAGGTGCACACTTTTGCTTGCTGGTGGACATGGTCGGTAAATGAAGTCTTTCATACAATGTCCAAAGCGTTTCCGGTCTCCAGAAGAAGCAAGGCTGCTTGCAGACCTTAAATCCAGCAGCACTGATGATGTCATTGGAGGCGACTTTCAGGATGGAAAGAATAATTGGGCCAGGGGTTCCCACACGCTGGAAATCAAGTGCCCAATTAGGGGAAAATCACACTTTTTTCCCACTTCACATGGGAGTCGGGGTCCTGACATGAAAACCACCTGACACGCCCCAGCCCGACCCCAATGGCAAAATCGAGCCCCATGTGTCCTATCTCACTGAGAATGTGAATACACAGGTATTTCAATCATTTCCATTCTTTTTAGTTTACTTACCCATTTAAGAGAAATATTCAGTTGCTCAATTGTGAGCAATGTTATCAAACCTCGAATACAAGTATTGCGTTACCGACCTTTTGTACCTTAGTGAAATAAAAAGCTTTTAATGCTATGTTGCCATTTGTATAATGTAGCCTTATATACATACATTAATTTCATATTTCCTGATCAGTGCAGTCAATTCGAAAACTGGTGTAGGAGGGTCAAGAGATGGAGGGAGATTTTTAATTTGAGGGTCATTATCATAAAATCGCCATGCTGCCAGTGCTAAATAAGCGAAGATTGTATAATGAACAGAACGTGGGAGTGCAGCTTTCAGCTATTTTCTCCAATTCCATCGTAGGCATTGAGTGATTTTTTGTTTGTTTAGATTCTTCATGAGTCGAAGCATATTCTGCATTCTTTATTCATGTAAGAGATGTGGGAGGTGATTTTCGCCTTCACAGCATGGGCTGCAAATTGGCAGATTTCAATGGAAATAAATATCGGGTGAGTTCTCTAACAGGCAGGCGATCTGCTCCGCCAGTTTAGAGCCAGAGCGGTGAATGGGAAAATGATCCCCATTGACTCTCCTGCACTCTGATTTTCCATCCAGACATTTCACAGCCCAATGAATTTAAATGTTTGTTTTTAAGGAGAGAAACCAATGAGCTAGCCCAGTTTTCACTTTTGGTGGCCCTGAATTGTGGGGAAAATAGGTAGTGCATATTAAGCGGTTTGATTTCCTCCAATAGCATGCTGCTAAATACATTCATTCCTTTGTGTGCTACATGACTGCATGAAAAGAGCACTGAAAGGAATTTTATAAGAATCTTTTAATCCATACAATACCGAAGAAAGTTAAACCAGTTGGTAATTTTGAAACAGAGACAACCAGTTACACAGGCAGCATACATGAAATTAAAAAATAACACAAACATTCATCGCGTCTTTAAAACTGGACCATATTTACTCATATACTTCATTTTTCACTCACAATTTGAGGTCAATACACTTATTGTTCAGATGTGAGAGTATTGTAAATCTGCAGCTATCTTATGTATTCTAACAGGAGCACATATTGTCAATTTTAGGTGCACAATTTCCTTTGTATCATCGGCCAAACTAGCTTGTGATTTGTATATGGACTTCTTTTGGCAAGGCGACATAAAGCTTAAACATTTCAATATTACAGAGAAATGGGTGTTGCCTGCTTTAGGGGGAGAACATATTACAGTTACTTTGAAAAGCTTGCCCTATAATAAAATATGCAATAATAAGGACAATTCTCTTTTTAATGAATGTGGCAGGTCAGAGGCTAGGCATTCTGTGGTGAGAGTCTCACCTCCTGATTCCCCAAAGCCTTTCCACCATTTACAAGACACAAGTCAGGAGTGTGATGGAATACTCTCCACTTGCCTGGATGCAGCTCCAACAACACTCAAGAAGCTCGACACCATCCAGGACAAAGCAGCCCGCTTGATTGGCAACCCATCCACCACCTTAAACATTCACTCCCTCCACCACCAGCGTACCGTGGCTGCAGTGTGTACAATCTACAAGATGCATTGTGGCAACTCATCAAGGCTTCTTCGGCAGCACCTCCCAAACCCGTGACCTCTTCCATCTAGAAGGACAAGGGCAGCAGGTGCATGGGAACACCACCACCTCCAAGTTCCCCTCCAAGTCACACACCATCCTGACTTGGAAGTATAGCATCGATCCTTCATCGTCGCTGGGTCAAAATCCTGGAACTCCCTACCTAACAGCACTGTGGGAGTACCTTCACCACACGGACTGCAGCGGTTCAAGAAGGCAGCTCACCACCACCTTCTTAAGGGCAATTAGGGATGGGCAATAAATGCTGGTCTTGCCAGCGATGCCCACATCCCATAAACAAATTTTAAAATTATTGTATCCCCTGTCTTCATAAAACTGCAACTGTTAGCCTATTATTGACCTTCGAACCTATTGTAGTCTAGGGCACAATGATAGACTGTTACTGCTCTAATGCACAGTCCTATGGGTTGATAGGAATTGAGTCTGTGTCTACAATTCCCCAGTCTCACTTGTACTACAGGGGAGCAGTGGAAATTACAGGTTGAGTCACTCATCAGCTGTTTTCATGTACCTCCTAGTTGCTTGTCACAAAGTGCCACTGAATGAGGGAGGGGATCAGTTCACCTATCTGCTCTCTCAACTGTAGAAAAGTGCATTCAATGGGAAAATCTGAACAAAGACAAGGGGAGAAAATGTAAAATAACAACAGAAAATGCTGGAAAAACTCAGCAGGCCAGGCAACATCCGTGGAGAGAAATTAGAGTCGACGTTTCATAGAATCACAGAATCACAGAAACCCCACAGCGCAGATAGAGGCCACTTCGGCCCATCGAGCCCGCACAGACACATATCCCACCCGATCCCCGTAACACCAACACATATCCCACCCTATCCCCGTAACCCCACGTATTTAATCCCCCTAACACTAAGGGTCAATTTATCATAGCCAATCAAAACTGGAAAGGAAATGAAATAGATCGAAGGCAGGGCTGCGATAGAACAAAAGAAGTAAAGAGACAGGTATTCAAAACCAGACGAGATGGTAATAGGACAAGTGGAGACAAAAGACGGCTCGGATTAGGTGTGAAGTGTACTGGCAGAAAGAGAGACGGCTGCCATGTGGGAGAGAGAAAAAAAAGGAAAGGGGGGGGAGGGAAAACCCAAAACAAAGGGGTGGAAAAAAAATATAAGTAAAAATGGAATAGGGGCCGAGGTTATGATCTGAAATTGTTGAACTCGATATTGAGTCCGGAAGGCTGCAAAGTGCCTAATCGGAAGATGAGGTGCTGTTCCTCGAGTTTACGTTGAGCTTCCGTGGAACAATGCAAGTGGCCAAGGACGGTGAGGTCTGAGTGGGAATGGAGCGGTGAATTAAAATGACAGGCGACCGGAAGCTCGGGGTCACCCTTATGGACTGAACGGAGGCGTTCTGCAAAGTGGTCACCCAATCTGCGTTTGGTCTCCCCAATGTAGAGGAAACTGCATCGTGAGCAGCAAATACATTATACTAGATTGCAAGAAGTACAAGTAAATCGCTGTTTCACCTGGATGGGGTGTTTGGGGCCTTGGACAGTGGGAAGGGGGGAGGTATAGGGGCAGGAGAAAATGTAAACTTGCTTACTGTTTATTGATAAGGTGACTAAATACAGTTTAACCTATTGAAATAGCACCTAGGCATTCCAACAGATTGGTTGGGACCACATTGTCTGGAGCTGTTTCCAGGCTGTTTTTAGCTTCAGAGAATCAGTTGGAGAGAGGATCATCATATTTTTTCTTACTCTTGATTATATTTTACTAAAGATTCATAACACATGCAGTCATTTTCTGCCTGAAATATGATTCATCAAGTCACAATCGCATAATGATACCTTTATTGTTTATTTCGCATTGGAAGTCAGATTGCCCTGTTGCTGCGCTTTGGTGTATTGGATCACCTGGGTGCAGTGCATCAAGAAAAATCCGAGTGGAAGCCTAAGGGTTGTACAAAATTGGGCCTTGTTACTCATTAGCATAATTCCAGTGAGCTGCAGATGCCAATCAGGTGCCCAGAGGCAGCTTGTTGATTGGCTCCTCTCCAATTTGAGCTGGTTGCAATGTCAGCAGCGGCTCTCAGGTAGGCTCTGGGACTGGGGTGGGGCGGAGGGAGGGAGAGGAGAATTGGAAGGAACAGGTGCAGGCCAGCAATGGCACTCCTGCTCCTCCTGGCTCCAATTGAAAGTAAATTAGGCCGCAGGAAGAAGAGGAAAATCTGAGTGGAACTCTGGGCTGACCAATTCCTGAGAACAGACCTTAAACTGACTTTAGGCCACTCATTAGCATATCCAAGGGGCCTAATGTCTGTTTAAGGTGGCCACCAGGAATGCCTGCATATCATCTGAGCCAAAATAACATTGGAGGTATTTCAGGCGTCTTTAGGGCACGGGAAATAGCCCCACGAAATTGGACTTTTTTGACCCTATTTTGCATCTGATAAGCAGGTCCATTTTCTCCCCCTTTCTGTTTTTGTTTCAGTCACTAAACAAATGATCCCATTCCAACATGGAAAACCCTCGCTGTTAAATGGAATATAAAATACAAGCTTTTTGTGATAAATATGGTGTTGACTACAAAACTGTCAATGAAAGCACTGCTCCACAGATTTTAGAACTGGAGAACTGTTGCCAACGAACCTAAGGAAAACCCTCAGTAAAATAAGTTTAGAATCAGAACATTGTGTGTTCCATTCCACTTAGGAGAAAGACAGTTTTGCATTGAAGGGTTAGCAAAGTCAGCAACCTGTTTTTTCAAAGAGCAGCTAATAGTGCTGAAGAAGTCTAAGTTGGAGCAACACCACATCCTGATTTCGATGTGAAATATGCACTTAAGGGAATGCTGCATTCTGAGAATGTTGCGTCCTTCAAATTAAATCTCTTCAAGCACAGCAACAATTGCCACAGGAGGGATTCAAAAAGAGTCCCAGAGGCATCTTACATAATATGTCGCAACCTTACATGAGGCCACTCGCTGACAGCCAGATGATGAAGAAAGTTGTGGCGAGTACTTTGGCAGTTACATTAAGAAAGACTGGATAATGAAGGGCATTCAGGCAGTGCTGCTGTCAGATTCAACTTACAGTTGTAGAATTGAGCTCATGGGAAATAACATCCAGGTACAAGTTCTCAGCAAGTTGAAAAGCAGAATTCAGTTTGGCAATCAATGAGTCCACACATATAAGTGTTTTTGTCCAGTTAGTTGTGCTGTCAGATATTTTTCTGAGTTGCTCTGTCCAAAAGAAAAAATGCTTTGTTACTTCTGTTATGTGATGAGACATGAGTAGAAAACATACTTAATATCATTTAGGAAGTTGTTTTTCAAAGCAACAAATCTCCTGGTTCAACCTTGTTAATCTTTCCATGGTTTCAGAAAAGGTTTCATTCTCTTTTTAAAGCAGAGAGCTGGTATCCCACTTTCCTTGGATGAGCACGGTGTCATACACTGAGAAGCATTTTGTGTCAACTTCTAAACTTATTCCAGTCATGCAGCTGGTGGTGAACACTTAATATCATGCATGCTGAAGCTCTCAGTCAGAGGTTTTTCAAGCCTCTCCTTCAGCAAGCAGACATTGGTGTTCAGATCTCTTCTTGCATAATCAAGTCCGAGGCTCAGCAGAGGCAATGTTCTTCAGTGGCTAGCTGCACTATTACCAGAAATCAAAGAGTTTTTAAATCTGTGTAATGTCTTCTGTACAAAACTGGTAAGTGGCAAATGTCCATTTCCTCTGTAATCTCACATACATCTGAACAAATTAAATCTGTCACTACAAGGAAGAAACAAGTGGCTCTCTTCACTGATGAGCTGCAATCATTCCTTTGGATCCAAAGGTACATTCACATTATAACTGTAGCCCTGGTGCAATGTGGTTTTACTTTGGATCAACCTTCAGTTATAGTGTGATTGCAGCCTGAATCTGGTGTAAAAGGCCAACTTGACACCAGAGTGAAGAGAAGTGAGATTCCCTGTAGGAGGTACTCTCACTCTTCTTTACTTCACAGTCAGATCCAGCCTCGACCCTCAACTTACGTTCTACTAATTTAGACTGAAGGCTGGAAATGAAAATCGGGAGAGATGTATACTGGGCGGCTGTATCGATATCGCCCAATTTACACGATCATCCAGTTAAAATTACCCTCTTAGTGTCAGTGCAAAGCCAAAATCGCTTTTTATCACCACTAAGCTTGTAGCGCTAATGCACCATAACGACGCAGTTATACTTCCACAGTTGTAAAGGAGCAGCACCACTCTGGGGTCAGATCCTTTCAGGGAAGCCAGATCAAATTCCTTGGGCCTGACACCTTGTGAATAGAATTTCAGTGCAATATAAAGCAAGATTTAGAAGCTGCTCAGGTTGTCTGCCTGCCCTTCTGGGCACACAATAAGCTCACTGCAGGGTCTCTGCAATCTTTTGAGAAAGAAAATGCTCTCAAAATGTTAAAAATGCAGCGCTGTAAGCACACATCTGCAGAGCTCTCTCCAGAGCAACTCTCCAACTGGCCCTAGTGCTCTGGGTTAGGAAAGGAAAAACTGGCCAAAAAGATTTCCCCTCTTGATTGCTGTCCTAAAACCTTTAATTGTCTCTTGAAGCCATTTATATTGTTTGCTTCATTTCTGCAACTCTGTTTTCCTTTGGTTGAAAAGTTCTACCTAACCTCCATCCTTATGTTTAACTATCGGATCCAACTTTGTCAGTTCTTTTACAATATTGAAAGCTTCAAGTAGGTCACATTGCACTCACCTATTTTCCTAACAAAACAAGCCCAGCTTTCTTAATCTTTCCTCATGCCTTAAATCTCAGGCACCCAAAAGCATACGAGTCAGGTCATTTGTCTGGTTGAGTCGTTCGCATGTGAGGGGGCTCTTCTCCTCTCTTCTCATTGAAAATTCTAAAGAACGAACACTAGGGCAGGTTAACAGATACACATTTGAACAGGCTGTGAGGACTTACAAGCCTAGAAAGGAGTTTGGGCCCATTTTCATTTGGGTGAGCAGCCAGTGCTCTAAGACATCAATGCTTGGCTGCCTGCCTTGCTGACAGTGGCCCTCAGTTAAGTCCCAGGAGGGTGTGGTTGGAGTGGGCTACGGAGGGGTGATTGTGGCTCCTGTGGAGTCAGGGGAGCACCCCTGCTTCTCCTGGATCCTCAGGATGGGTTTAAACATTTTTTTTAACTTACCTGGAGTTACTGGCTGCAAGCTCTGCTGAAAAATCCTGAAAGGGACAAGCCCGATGGCTGCCTTGTTCATCGCCGACTAATTTCTTGATGGGGTCCTTCAACAGGACATATTTAAGACCTAATGCCTATTTTAGACGTCTGCTTGGAAAGCCTAAAAAAAGGGCCCTACAAGTTAGTAGTGGGACCAACGCCTGTGCAGGCCATTGTAAGATGTTCTGATTGTCTGACAGTTTATGGAGTTCAGACCCGTGGAACAGACAACACAAAACCCAACGAATTTGTGAAACTTCTTTTACTTAAAAATCAGCAAGAAGTTACAAGCAATTACCAGAATACAAACTGTACTCAATTCATGTATTTATCACAAGCAAGCATCTAAAATCATTTACTTTAAGCTCAAATGATTATAAGCAAAACCACATACATGCTATTCACCAGATGAGTGGTCAATTCAACGATGACTAGACGTATGATTAACTTTAACTGGCAACTGACCAGGTCACCATCGAATGTCAGTGTCCAATAACACTTATACCCCAAAACTTGGCAACTGGCCCCAGCATTCATGTCCCAAACTGTGTGATTAACGTTGTTTTTCTCTCTCTCTCTCTCTTTCTATCTGTTTTGACGCTTAGTTAACCAAGGCCAGATATTCAAGGGTTGGAGAGAGTCGTTGTTTTTCACATCTGCAGGATTGTTGACTCGTGGTTCTCACAGAATTTTCAAGATCGTGGCCTAGAAATTCAGTGCCCTTAGCGCCGATTTTGCGGCGCTAGAGGGCCTAGCGCTGCAATTGGCGCCGGCGCCTAAATTGCCTGGGGCCCTTCCGCCGCGGTAGACCGGTAGCGCTGCGCCGGCACCGATGACGTCATCGGTGTGCGCAGCGTCCCGGTTGCCATGGTAACCCGCCCGAACTGGGAAATTGACTTGCGGCCGCCTCGCCCGTGGCAGCCGCAAGCAACGTTCTGGCAGAGGTGCCTTGCACAAGTTTGCGCCGGCGCATTAAAGGCCCCGCGGCGGCCGGCCGCTTTCCCGACGCCCGCCTGGCCGCAGCTCCCTCCCCGGACTTCCCCCCCCCACCCCCCCCGGAACAGAAGCAAGCCCGGCACTTGTCCGAGGTGCCGGGCTCATTTTTAATAAGATTATCGCGGGCCGCGGCCAGGTGCAGGCAGGTCCTCCTTAAGGGAAGGAGGAGGCCTGCACTTCCCGAACCTGCCGCACCGCAGCGGGCGCCGCAGCGCCGGAATTGCGCCGAAATTCAGCGCATAACGCCAGTTTTCAGGCGCTAACAGCTTTCAGCAGCGCCGGCAGCCGTTTGGGCGCAGAAGTAGTGAATTTTTGGCCCGACCAGCGCGACTTAGCTCCGGCACTAACTTCCGGCGCTAAAGCCGTTGCTGCGCCAAAACCCAATTTCTAGGCCCTTATCTTTTGAAGGAAAAGTACCAGCACATCACTTATTTTACAAATGTTTTTAGCCAAGCAGTCTCTTGCCCTCAAAGCTTGTCAGTACATTTGGTCACTTTTAGATTCAGTCAAATGGAGATTCAGTCAAGTTTACCATGACAGTCTTGCAATATCCCACTGCTAATTAGGCATGCTTTGCACTCATTTTATGCTTGAAAAGTGGGCACAACAGATCCCAATTTCTATCCCACAGTATCAGGTCTACAACCAAACTACACATAATCTGTAAAAACAAATACTGATGATCTATTTAAGAAAAGCACTTTGTGCACGGTATATAATACAAATTAAACCTGATTTGATGCTTATGAAAATTTGTTGATATTTTCTTTTTATAGTATGTATTACATGTATGTTATTGTTAAACAGAAGTAAGTGGAATTGGTTTACTGATGAGTTTGAGAGAGGAGCTCTCAAACAACTCACTGCTCAGGTTTGAAGCTCTTGACAAATAGCAGTGACTTTTCATGGGCCAGCTGATTGAAGAAATAATCCCGAAACAAAAATCCAGAGATGTCGAGGGTAACATTGGGCCAATATGACTGAGTTTTTTTTATAGCATTTGTAAGAAAAACTTTTTAAAAAAAACACAGATTGCCCAGAGTTTGGACAACAAATAACACAAATTTTGAATGATTTTGTTTAGCATGTATAAATCTCACAAGAACTGGCTCCAGGTAGCCCACTGGGAAGATGTGTTCGTATGTCAATGTGGTTTACTACAGCATGGTGCAATGATGGTTCACACCTGTTATTGCACACCGTAAGAGCTTGATCTCAGACGCTGTCAGCATGTGCCGGGAGGAGGCCACAGAGTGAAGGAGGGAAGCAAAATAGGGTGAATCTTGCAGAGCGGTTCTCATACTCCTCCTATTGGTCAGTAGTAGAAAAGCATTTGCAAAGAGTTAGAAGTAGGTCACCACCCTGCCCTTGTGCCTGAGGGCATAAAGTGCATTTGATAGCAGGAACTAGGTGAGCAGGAGTCAGACAATCGTGAGTTATAGAATTTGCCAGCTCCCTATTCACTTCATGCAATATGCAAGATTCCTGCCCTTGGTTGCTACACCTGCCCCGGTGGTGTTCTACTTCAGACATAATGGGAGCGATTTTCCCATTGGAGGTGGGTTGAAGGCGGGCTTCGATTTGGGTGGGTTCCAAACTCGCCTCCACTGTCAGGTGGGAAAAATTTGCGATTTTCCCGTAATTGGCCAGTTACTTTCAGAGGTGTGGGTCCCCCTGGGTCAATTAGTCTTTTGGGACTGAAACTCGCCCCTGCTGACGTCAATTATCCAGCTTCATTTAAGGGCTGCTTGCTGCCTTGGCTCATTCCACTGGTTTTTGGTCGATGCTGCACCACCTCCAAACTTTTATCTCCTTGAAGAATGGCCAGCTCCAAGGCAAGGGCCTCCCTGAGGTTCTCGGATGAGGCACTGGGTATGCTGGTTGAGGGGGTGAGAGCTAGCAGGGAAGTGCTCTTCCCCTCATTTGGGAGGAAGAGGCCTCCCAAAGAAACCAAGGGGGAGAAATTTGGTTGCTTTGCGCCTCCCATTAGCGCCTAAGAGGGCGCTAATGGGGGGCGCAAAGCAACTTGCGCCCGGGCGCAGTGCCGCCAATGCCTCCCGCGAAATTCAGTGGGAGGTTAGCGACAGCGGTAACTGTTAGCGCCTTGCAGTGCTACGCTGCCGGCGATGATGTCATTACCGTGCGCAGCACCCCGCTCGTGCCCCAGCCGTGATATTCAGTAGTGCCCCCTGACTTATTGCCGGATGCTACGTTCGACGGGGTCAGGGGGGGCCTACCTGCGGCCGAGGCAGCGCTAATTAAAGGCGAGTTGCCGGGCGACCATTTTTGTTGCTGGCCGCCTGCCGGCACTGTAGGATTCTCAAAATTAACAGATCCCCCAAAACGAAAGGATAACCCTATTAAAATGACTTTGGACACTTGCTAAAAACTTCAGGAGTGATAAAAAGGGCATGTTAGGCCTAACAAGGAGATTCAAGGTCAGAAACAGACTTGGCATTTTAAAAGGACATGTTCAGGCATGTTTGGGAAAAGGCTGTCACAGAATTTGGGATCTACCTCTCCAGTAGACAGTTTGATTATTCAAGATAGTCAAACTGTCTGGGGGAACTGTAAACGTCACTCAGCCCCATCAAGAAATTTACATGCTAACAATAGACCCACGGAAGTACAGCCTCACAGAACCCATTCATAATCACGCGTAATACAAATCGCTTCGCCAACCTACAAAGAATCTCAGGCCCCACAGGAAACTCAAAGCACTGAGGACATTTCACTACAAATAAATAAGAGCACAACAGCTCAGGAAACCATCCCAAAACTACTTCTCACATTTTTAAACTACTTCAACAACTCAGGAAACCATCCCGAAACCGCATAAACAATTTACACAACTCAATGTTAATGAGCCCGTCAAATTCTAAAAATAAACCTACACTGCTTTGGTGCGCAGATTAGCAAGTCTTGATTAGTATAATTGGAGGCCTGTTCCAGAAGTAAGGTGTGTTCAAAGGAGTTCAAACAGCAACAGTTGACGAAGTTCAACCACAAGGAGAACCATCATCAAGTAACATCAAGACCAAGGAGCAAGCATCTCGAAGCAGTTCTCTCTCTCTCTCTCTCTCTCTCTCGAAGAAGCAACACACCATTGGACACCTCGCGGCACCAAGGGCCCCACGAAACAACCAATTGAATATTACCCTCAGCCAACCAGGTAATATTGGGCCACCGTGACCAACGGAAAACCAACTTGGAAGAAACCGAAGATTCACAAGTCTTTTCCACACTACAAACTATCCTGACTTACCCCTGGGTAAGATTTTATTCAAAAGACTCTAGGCCCTATTTCTAACCAAAGAAAATTGGGTACTCACCTGATAGATCCAATACACAGCCTAACGCATCAGCGGACTCGCGAAGACTGACCAGATATGCAGGTGAAGTCCTCTACCGCATCCGGGGTATGGCAGGCCCCAACCGACACATCTAGCAAACCCCGAAATCGCGAACCAGCTCAACTGTCAAGGAGTCATTTTGGTGAGCATTATCCCTGGTCCTTTCAGAGCCTAACTTAGCAAATAAGGTGGGATTGGGAGGGGTGAGATATTTGCCCAGTGTAATTTTTCCCTCGTGTATGTCGAAGTGTTTCCCCATTTTATTAGAGTGTTATTATTGTGTTGTATTTTCTTTCTCAAATAAAAATCAAAGTTCTTGCACCAAAAGCCAGTTGTCTGCTGCACTTTTATCACAACCCCCAAATAAGTCCAAGGTCTAGAACCAAGGGAGTGGGAGCGATTCAAACCGCTCATAAGCCAGAAGTGAAGCTGACCCCACACACCACCCCCTACATAATGGCGACCATGGCAGAAGCTTGACAAAAGGGATGTGATACAGTGGACACTGTTTTTGAGGAGAGAACTATGATGGAAGAGAGGATTTTCTCTTATGTGTTCAAGAAAGTAAATATATCAAAAAAATGGGTGCTCAGTCTGTTGCGCACTGAGTAGCCAAGTGGACTGAGAACAAGGACCATAAGAAAGCTATGGAGAAAGCCATCTGGTTGGTATGCTCCCAGCGACAGATCCAGCCTTTAGACAAATGCGTCGAGGCACTGACAGAAGAGCTGCGGGAATCAGCTCAAATGTCTCACGCAAGGGCTCTAGCAGGGGAAAAAATATTGGCAGAACTATTCACCCAAAATCAGGAAAAAATGCAGATAGTAGAGAAACATAGGAACAGACAGGAATACTTTCGGTGTCAGGTCACCGAAGCAAAAAGTAATGAACTAGTGTTACGGGAAGAGATCACCTGCCGTGCCAAGCAAGTAAGAGAACAGGAGGAGAGGTTGAGATACGTACAGGCAGCTTACAAGATAGCAAGCACTAGGGGGTTTGAGGCAGGAGATCACAGCCCCTGTCAGAAGCAGATCGATAGTTTGAACCTTGCTCTGTCCAGGGCAAAAGGCATGGTGTGCTTAATAAGCCCAGGTGCGGCCCAGGTGGACCTGGAAGTAGAAGGGGAAACTGTTCAGACGCCACCTGTGGCGCCGGGGAACAACCAGGTTTGGCAACAGGAGGGATGGACAATTTGTGAGGCCGGCAGGGAGTTCACACCACCACCACCTGTGGTGCTGGGTTTTAACTCAGTTTGGCAGCAGGGAGGGGTGGGCGAACCAATGCAGGAAAGGTCGGAGCTGGGGCCGATGTGCCCAGTCCGGCAGCAAAAGTTTGGCCCGCCTGGCGGTGGTGGGGGTCAAGGACACCTTGAAAGCCAATTCTTGGCTCCCCAGGGCACCCAACAGCTTAGGGCTATGATAAGCCACCTGAATAAACTTACCCAAAAGGGTGACCCCTTGGTCCACTTCATGGAAGTGAAACAGGCAGCCGGCATCAACGAATACGATGACTCCGAGATGGCAAAATGCTCCTCTTCTCCCTGGATGGCAAATTGTACCAGTCCCTCTCTGTGGAGAGCAAGAAAGGGCAGGGCGGACACGCTGCTATCCGGAAGTTCTGAAGGCCATGGGTATGAACGATGGTAGTCCTTTCCCCCGGGTGGAGAGGACGACATGGCTAGCAGGGGAGACCCCACAGGCTTTCGCAGACCAACTGTGGCCTGTGTACAGGAGTGCCTGTAAGAACACCCACCAAAAGGAAAGGTACATGAAATGAACCCTAGCCAGAATAAGAAAGAATGGCACCAGGAAGGGAGTAACCCTTCCGATACGAAGCGTAACTGCTTCGGGTGTGGGAAGAATGGGCATTGGAGAAGGGACTGTAGGAATCCGTGGAAGGATAACATAGGAAAGAACTCCCGAGCTCCTGCCCTAAGAAACAAAACACCGACCTCCCACCCCGCACATTAGACTCAGTCGTAGCTGCGATCTGAGCTTTATTAAATGGCCCAGGGAAGGTAGCCGCTGCCACTGGTGCTTTAACCGCATCTGCCCCACACAACCCAGACCTATGACTAGAACCAGCGCAGCCTGTCTACCTGTGTCCCCTTGAAATATGTGCCCAGGAAGAAACCTCCTGTAATATGGGGGAATACCAGCGGTGCCAGCTTACGGAGGCCAGGTTAAACGAGCAGGCCTTACGGGAGGAGAACGCAAGATTAACAACGAGAGCTGACGGTTTGGAGGGTCAGCTAAGGGACATAAAAATAGCTCATAAGGTAGCTAGAAGTAGTGGTTATGAAGACACTGATCATGGTCCCTGCGAAGAAAGGATTAAAAAATTGACCCAAGCCTTGTCTGAGGCCAGAGGCATAGTCTGTTCAATGGCACCAGGGGAAACCCGGGTGGAGTGGGACGAGGAGGGTCAGGAAGCAAAGGATAAGGTTAAGGATAGAGATCCTCAGCCAGCAGCTGTGGCAGACTCACAGACCGCACCGGTGGGGGCAGTGGCTTGTGTCACTGGAGGGGCCATCCCACCAATTATTTGGGACTCGGACACACCCCCAGTAGCCGGAGCCCTAAGAAGGTCTCCTCACATACCACAGCCTAAACTACCATGGTCACCAGTGTACCAGTTTAAGCGGTTTAGCCCCGGAGGGGACACAACCCGAAAAGGAATGCCCAAGGTCAGAGATCAGTCTAGAGATAAGGATCCCCAGCCTGCAGCATCCAATGGTGAAGGACTCTGTAAGGGGTTTTCCTTGAGAGATGTCCCTGAGGTTTCTCTCTCTAGAGGCCTCTCTCTCTTGCACAGTAAAACCTTGAGTGGTTCGACCCACTCGCCCCTTAGATTCTATACTCTGGTCTTTGGGGCAGGAACTACAATGTAGAGAAAACTCCTGTAGACCAAGTTTGATGAAACAAAATGAAATTTTATTGCATAAGGAAAAATATCAAATCAAATGCAAGCAGGTAAGAGAGTACATGGGAGGGAAAAACACAAAAACACATCATAACGACACAGTACTAACTAAGGCAAATACAGGCATCTTATACTCTACAAAGGTCATCATGAAATAAGGAAACACACGGAACATCGAGGGACAACAACTCATGTTAATTGTACCCTTAAATCCACCCCCTTATTAAACCTATCTAGATCTGATTGTGAAGGGCCAGAAACATGCTCACCAATCCCACTAGGAAGTGCAAGGTTTTGAAATCAAGTCCGTGTTTTGATCCCTTCAGGCGCTCCGTCTCCTCATGGATCGTGGAACCCCTGCGAGCTGCGCCACACCTCTCTCCTGATGTGGGGGTCGGGGTGGCTGGATACTGGCGGGCCTGGATTTCGGCGGGGTCGAGGATCGTCGGCTCGACCCTGGTCAGAGGAGCCTTGGGAAGGCTCCCATCGCTTCTTCAGTTTGTTTTTATCTCTTCTCCCAAGCCGGGGTGGCTGGAAGGTTTCTTCTCTTGGTGTTTTATTTTTTTTGTTTCTTCTCCCAAGTTGGGTCGATGGCCTCTCGTTCCGGCAACGGCCCGGGGATGGTCGATGATCTCCCATTGTGTTTCCCCGGGGCGGGACGCCGGCTTCGAAACGGCCTTCTTGATGTTGGCTTGGTTCTCCTTCCTCCTCCAATGGTGGAGAGGAGTTTGCTGATCTTCTCCCGAAGCGACTCCTCTTCACCCACCAGTTCACTCTCCGAAGCTGTGTCTGTGTTCAAGCTTGCCCACACTGCCAAAAAGTCTTCCAGATATACCTTTCTTCAAGAAGCTTCTGTCTCCCACCTAAAATCAGGTTAGTCTTTCTTTAACTTTTGGCGGGCTGGGAGCACAGCGAGGTAGTTATTATATTTTAAAATATTTTAAACGGCCGGTAAAGGCCCATCTCTGGTCTGGAATGAACTTCATTATTTTTAATGTCCTGCTGATCTCGTTATCTAGTCCTGGGTGCTGTTCTCATGAATATGAAATTGTTCCCTTTTGTCTGGGTCAACATTTAGATGGCCTCTGTCTCCAGGCCGATCTTGACTGGATCTGGATCTAATCCATATGTATATGTGGGGGTCTGGTTTCGTTCTCTCAGAAACAGTTTCCAGAACTTACTGTGGGTTGAATCCACAAAGCTGTCTGAGGTTGCGCAGGAACCATTTTAAAGTGTCCCAATAAGCTGGTCACATGGTATGGCGGCCATTTTGTATGCCCCTTTTTCTGGGCTTCATTTAAAACAGTCTTTAAAATCACGGCCTCTTCTGCCATTTGACCTTTATTAATACAAAGTCCAATTTTGCAAATCCTACACTCCCCCCTGATGATACTGTAACTTGCTTGAAGTATCATAATTCTGGGTGAGCAAAATTTTCTGACTTTCCACAATCTAACCATCCCCAGTATTTACCAATCTATGACCCCACGACACATGCATTTCCCATTTCAGAAAAATCTAGTGTACATTAAGCATCTCTAGATGGCAATACCTTGGAGGTAAAATCTAACAACTTACTTCCAGGCGTGGAGGGGGTCCTTATACCCCTACATCACCTAGTGTATACACATTACTTTCTAATAATAACATCACATCTAATAAGACTTCAATCATAAAATAAAGTACACACACAAAAAATTAAAATGCACATGAATACATGTCAAAAATAATACAGAGGAGGGAGGGAAAACTTTAACTTTATACAAATCAGCAAAATCTAAATGGGTGTCTCTTCTTCTACCCACACATAATGCTCCCTCCATTCCCCTCTATTCTCATACTGTTGCGAATGTTTGACCTTTTTACAGTGTACAAACAGCAAGTAAACTACAATGACAACCTGGCACACTACAAGAATGTGGGAGGCTATCCTAATCCAGGAAGGGACTTCTATATTAGTGAACAGGTCCCACCACGGTGGGGTCACTATATCCAATATGTCTGCCCCTATATCTAAAGTCTTCTGCTCTAGTGTGCAGAAGTGTTTCTGTGAAACAACAACGGCTTTTAATATCTTGGTGAGGTGTTCAGGGAGAGGGGGAATGATATATCCAAAATGTGCAATGAATCGCTAAAGATCGGTGAAATTCTCTTTACCAGTGATGTGAACAGTGGAAGGTTCAGGAATGGGGACAATTCGCTCTTGGGCCACTTGAACTTCTGCCCTGGGCTTGAAACAGAAGCTGCTGTCACTAACCGGACACCAACCATGCTGTCCATGCTGGTAGTGGGGCACTGCAGTGGTGACACAGTATGTTCCACCTCCTATATGTGCCACCTGCGGGGGCACATGGCCTTGTGCCATTGCTTCCATGGTGCAATTTATAGGCTTCGCGCCAACAGTTCTGAACCCGCACTGTGGTTTTGAATGGGCATTCAAGTGCTGGGGACACAGGATGATGTGTGCTCCCTGGCTCCGGCACCCCGAGAGGTCGGTACCCATCATTGCATGCTCCCATCGAATGACGTAAGGTGGGACCCCTGTGTAGCAAATGTGCGCACCCCCCTGAATGACTGCAATGTTCTCCACCCTGTATACCGGGGCGGGTTTTGCGGTCTTTCCCATCACCGGCATTCTTACCACTATACCCATAATGGTGTGATTAGACCGTCCACAGTCCACTGGGACTGGGTAGGCCTCTGAAGCTAGTCTGAGCTGGCACGGACTCAATGTATTCTCAAAAGGGTGGAGGGCTGCAAGGTGCTTGTTGCTGATCCAGGAGGGGACTAAACCTTGCTTTAAATCCTCCAGATTACTGCGGCCCTCACCCAGTAACCACGCCCCGTATAGCACACAAGCTTCGTTCTGCGCAGCCTGATCGGATGCATTCTGATCCTCCCTGATGAGAGCATTTACCATTCTGGCGTGTTTCTCCAGCTCAGCTATTATCTCTTTTAAGTGTAGTGTCATGGCCTGGTCTTCGTGTAACTCAGAACCCACTACCTTATTCTCATCAGTCAGTAACATTCTTAACTGTGTTTTTAAACCATTAATCTGGCTTTGCAGCTCCACATCATCCAGTGTGTTGATGATGGAAGTTCCTGTATTAAAAGCTGTGAAAATATAATTTACTGCACCCCTTCTTTGCCTCCCTATTTTGTCCAAGACCTCCTGTGGTGTGGTGTACAATTCGGCTCTGTTGACATCGGCAAAGTCGAATTCGTAAAACTGTTTAAACATGTTTGTTAACAGGACCTGGTATAATTGCTCCATTTCCCAGGGGCACCATTCTGGCAATCGTACCTCGGTGTGGTTTAAAATCACCGAAGCCACCACGTAGTGGACCCCTTGGTACAGTACCTGACCTGTGGGTACCAATACCAATCCGTTCCCGGGTCCCTTTGTCGTGGTGGGGCACCCTTCCTTGAGGGCTTTAGCTGCTGGAACTGTGGGCAGGGGCTTGCGGGGTCGGGTGATGAGCTCCGTGGCATTTACTGGGATCTGAGAGTATCGGACTCCACACGCCCGTGTGCTGACGTCCCACCTCATTCCTTGTCCAGCATCCTGCCACTGTCTTTGGAAAAAGATGGAGACGCCTGTGAGGCAAGCGCGTTCTGAACCTCACATACAGATGTAGATCCGCTCATCTGGTTCCCACCATTTGTCCCAACAGACACTCAACCCCCCGAGAGTTCCCATTATTGTCCAATGGGTGTTATTACCCAATCTCTCCCATTCCACAGTGGAATTCTTCATGGTGCTGCTCAACTTGCGCAGCCACCACCAATGGTCCAAAGGTACATGTCCATTGTAAACAAGGCTAATCTTCTTGCCCACGGTGACGCTGATCCTGGGTGCAATGATCCGCACCCTGGGGCACATCAGAGACGTGGGAGAAGAAACAAAAAAATAATACCCCAAGAGAAGAAACCTTCCAGCCACCCCGGTTGGAAGGAGAAGAGATAAAAACAAACTGAAGAAGCGATGGGAGCCAGCCCAAGGTTCCTCTGACCAGGGTCGAGCCGATGATCCTCAACCCCGTCGACATCCAGGCCCGCCGGTGTCCAGCCGCCCCCGACCCCACCTCAGGAGAGAGGTGTGGCACAGCTCGCACGGGCTCCACGATCCACGTGGAGACGGAAAGCCTGAAAGGATCAAACACAGACTGGTTCAAAACCTTGCACTTCCTAGTAGGATTGGTGAGCATGTTTCTGGCCCTTCACAATCAGATGTAGATAGGTTTAATAAGGGGCTGGTTTTAAGCGTACAATTAACATGAGTTGTTGTCCCTCGATGTTCCGTGTGTTTCCTTATTTCATGATGATCTTTGTAGAGTATAAGATGCCTGTATTTGCCTTAGTTAGTACTGTGTCGTTATCATTTGTTTGCGTGTTTTTCCCTCCCATGTACTCTCTTATCTGCTTGCATTTGATTTGATAATTTTCCTTATGCAATAAAATTTCATTTTGTTTCATCAAACTTGGTCTACAAGAGTTTTCTCGACATTGTAGTTCCTGCCCCAAAGTCCAGAGTATAGAATCTAAGGGGCGAGTGGGTCAAATCCCTCAAGGTTTTACTGTGCAAGCCAGAGAGGCCTCTAGAGAGAGAAACCTCAGTGAAATCTCTCAAGGAAAACCCCTTCCAAGTATTGTGTCAAGTTAGACCCCAGCCACCCTGGCCACCTTCCCTCATGGAAATAAATAGCGAGCTCCTCCACACCCGGTTCGCCACCGCCAGCAGTAAAGATTGGTGCTCTCTTTCCCGAGCACCCATAGATGTGGGAGTCCTCCACGTCACCTCCATCACCGATGCTCACCCCTACCAGGGCGAGCAGGAGCAGAAATTTTCCCATGCCAATTTCCTCTCTGTAGGGACACTCAAAACAGACAGCCATGTCCAGAGAACGTTCTCTGGCTTGACAAGTGATCGAGTCTCGAAAATTTAAACTTATCATAACTAATTTAACAATTGTAAACATAAAACTATCAAAACAATAAAACACACCTAAATATTCAACAGAGAAGCTATGTACATCTGCCGCCCGTCTCCGGATGGCCAGGCTAATTCCTGTTTGGCCTCTGTCTTCTGCGGCTTCTGGGCAGCTTGTATGCCTGGGCGTAAGGTGGCCTGTACTGCAGGACCCGGAGAGTCTTTCTTAAAACAACTGGGGGTTTCCCTGAATCCCAGATGATCGGGGGATTGTCCCCTCCTGTACTACAGCACACTACCCCCTTCGGTGTGGCTGCTGAGTCCCTGTCCTGTCCTGTTGGTTCCTCGCAGCCTGAGGATGCAGGCTGGGACCCCTCTCATTCTCCTTGCCCACCGCTACCTCTCCTGTGAGTTGTGGGATTTGCAAAATTGGACTTTGTATTAATAAAGGTCAAATGGCAGAGAGGCCATGATTTTTAAAGACTGTTTTAAAAGAAGCCCAGGAAAAGGAGCATGCAAAATGGCCACCATGCCATGCGACCAGCTTATTGGGACACTTTAAAATGGTTCCTGTGCAACCTCAGACAGCTTTGTGGATTCAACCCACAGTAAGTTCTGGAAGCCGTTTCTGAGAGAACGAAACCAGACCCACACGTATACATATGGATTAGATCCAGATCCAGTCAAGATCGGCCTGGAGACAGAGGCCATCTAAATGTTGACCCAGACAAAAGGGGACAATTTCATATTCATGAGAACAGCACCCAGGACTAGATAACGAGATCAGCAGGACATTAAAAACAATGAAGGTCATTCCAGACCAGAGATGGGCCTTTACCGGCCGTTTAAAATATTTTAATATATAATAACTACCCCGCTGTGCTCCCAGCCCGCCAAAAGTTACACAACGACTAACCTGATTTTGGGTGGGAGATGGAAGCTTCTGGAAGAAAGGTATATCTGGAAGACTTTTCGGCAGTGGGGGCAAGCTTGAACACAGACACAGCTTCGGAGAGAGAACTGGTGGGTGAAGAGGAGTCGCTTCGGGAGATGATCAGCAAACTCTTCTCCACCATTGGAGGAGGAAGAAGAACCAAGCCAACATCAAGAAGGCCGTTTCGAAGCCGGCGTCCCGCCCCGGGGAAACACATCAGGAGATCATCGACCATCCCCGGGCCATTGCCGAAACGAGAGGTCATCGACCCAACTTGGGAGAAGAAACAAAAAAAATAAAACCCCAAGAGAAGAAACCTTCCAACCACCCCGGCTCGGGAGAAGAGATAAAAACAAACTGAAGAAGCGATGGGAGCCTTCCCAAGGCTCCTCTGACCAGGGTCGAGCTGACGATCCTCGACCCCACCGACATCCAGGCCCGCCGGTGTCCAGCCGCCCCGAACCCCACCTCAGGAGAGAGGTGTGGCACAGCTCGCAGGGGTTCCACGATCCACGAGGAGACGGAGCACCTGAAGGGATCAAAACACGGACTTGATTTCATAACCTTGCACTTCCTAGTGGGATTGGTGAGCATGTTTCTGGCCCTTCACAATCAGATCTAGATAGGTTTAATAAGGGGGTGGATTTAAGGGTACAATTAACATGAGTTGTTGTCCCTCGATGTTCCGTGTGTTTCCTTATTTCATGATGATCTTTGTAGAGTATAAGATGCCTGTATTTGCCTTAGTTAGTACTGTGTCGTTATGATGTGTTTTTGTGTTTTTCCCTCCCATGTACTCTCTTATCTGCTTGCATTTGATTTGATATTTTTCCTTATGCAATAAAATTTTATTTGGTTTCATCAAACTTGGTCTACAAGAGTTTTCTCTACATTGTAGTTCCTGCCCCAAAGTCCAGAGTATAGAATCTAAGGGGCGAGTCGGTTGAACCACTCAAGGTTTTACTGTGTAAGAGAGAGAGGCCTCTAGAGAGAGAAACCTCAGGGACATCTCTCAAGGAAAACCCCTTACAGAAAATGGCGACCACGGCAGGACTCTGGCAGCAGGATTGCAATGTAGTAGATCCAAGTTTGAATGGTCGGAATGCAATGGATGAGAGGATAGCGGATTATGGCCTAGAAATTCAGTGGGTTGCGCCAGCTGCTAATGCCAGAAAAGGGCTATATTTCCGTCGCTAGAAACTTAGCGCCTGAACGCAGTCCGATCTGCCCAAATTCAGTTGACAGTTAGCTCCGGCGCAAAGTGTTTGCGCCCGCTCAGGTGCGCGCGCAGCTTATGACGTCATATCGTCGCGCAACGCTGTTTGTGCGCCCCAAACCGGAAATTCAGTGGCGCCCGCCCAATGTGGGCGTGGCGCTGCTAAGAACTGTGAGGTGGAACGCAAAAGAGGCCCTGTGGGCCTCGGGGAGCACAAATTAAAGGGCACTTACACTGACCTATAAAGCCCAGCCATTTTGCTGCAATGACTTTACAGCTTTGGATTTCTGGACAGAGACCAAGGGACAGAGGTTTCTGATTTGGGACAACATAGGAGAGGTATTTTTGGCTTCTGGCCAGTGCTTTGACATTTGATTCATTGTGATTTATCTGTTCTCAACTTTATTATGGGGGCTGTATGGGGGGCCAACCCTCAGTTGCAGCATTATGTGCGAAGGGCTCGCAGATGCTGTGAGAGAGGGCCAGCCATGCCTAGACGCAGAGGGGCCATCAGGCGTCGGCAACGTAGGCCTTACCCACTCAGGCAATACCGGCAGCAGGTGTCCTATCTCACCATGACTGCGGCGCATTGTGTGAAGAGGCTGCTCTTCAGAAGGGAGGTGGTTGCAGAGATCTGCCAGCTGCTTCACACAGATCTGCGTCCACAGCTGATGTGCAGGACGTCTCTCTCGGTGGAAGTGAAGGTCACGGTGGCTCTGAACTTTTATGCAAGCGGCTCCTTCCAAGCCGCTGCTGCGGACATAGCAAACATCTCCCAGTTCGCCGTGCATCGCTGCATCCGGCAGGTCACCGATGCACTTTACGCGAGGAGACACCAATTCATCTCCTTCCCCATGACCCGACAGAGGCAGGAGCAGCGTGCAGTCGGATTTGGCAGGATCGCGGGCTTCCCCATGGTGCAGGGCGCCATTGACTGCACGCATGTGGCTATGCGGGCACCTATCCACAATGCCGAGGATTACCGCAACCGGAAGGGCTACCATTCCCTAAATGTACAGCTGGTGTGTGACCACAGGCAGCGCATCCTAGCTGTCAATGCCCGCTTCCCAGGAAGCAGCCACGATGCATTTATCCTGCGCCAGACTACTGTGGCTGACATGTTCGAGGCACAGCCTCCACCAAGGGGATGGCTTATCGGGGACAAGGGCTACCCTTTGTATACATGGCTCATGACCCCGCTCCACGCGCCCAGGACCCCAGCGGAGGAGGCATACAACAAAAGCCATCAAGCCACAAGGAACATCATCGAGCAAACGATAGGCATCCTCAAGCAACAGTTCCGCTGCCTGGATCGTTCCGGAGGATCTCTTCAGTATTCGCCGGATAGAGTCTCCCAGTTCGTCATCGTGTGCTGCATGCTGCACAACCTGGCTATCCGCAGGACTCAGGCACTGCCACCTGGCATTGCACCACCACCTCAGGAGGACGAGCAGGAGGAGGAGGAGGAGGAGGAGGAGGAGGAGGACCAGCCCAGGAGGGAGCGACAAGTGCCAAGGGCCGTCCGCCGGGGGCTTATTGATCGACACTTCTAGGCCCCCTGTCAGGGAATGGCCTGTGGCAATGAACGCACCTGAGGCAGCCGCTCCGCAAGCCCTCAGCCGGTTAACGCAACAACCACTTCAAACATGACACCTGGACATGCTGAATAAATCAAAAGCTTTATTTCACAAACTCAGGGCCCTTCCCACATGAAACAGAAAAACAGACAAGACCCCCAAAAAACAGTCAAAAACATCTGTCACTCCCAAAACCTGGGGAGGACTAACAAAACTTGCCCATCCAAAAGGCCTTCAACAGCGGCCTTACAAAAATAAGCCCCCCCCCCACAACAGAGACACCCCCATGAGAACAAAAAATGCCTTGATCCTCGGCCTTAACAAAATAATGCCCCCCACAACACAAGGCCCCCAATATAAAAGAGACCGCTCTCACCACACTCTAATGGGTGTGCCGAGAGGGCGAGTCCTTAGACAGGCTTCTCCGGCCCCTGGCCGACCTGCTGCTGCACCTCAACCTGGGCCCTGCGGGTGTGGCGAGGCTGGGGGAAGGCTCATGAGGGCCACAAAGCGTGTCGGCAGATGCCCTTGGGGGTCGGCCTAGACGAGGCCTGGCCCGGGAGGGGCCGCCTGCTGACTGCTGCAGCTGTGGCTGGGCAGCATCAGTCTTAGCAGCAGCTCATCGCACCTTGGCTGGGGGAGTGGCAGTGCCGGCAGCACCATTGGGGGCAAGCTGGCTGATGGCAGGTGCACGCTGCTCGCCAGAGACACTGGCACTCGGCCGGGCTGGCAGTGTAGCAAGCGCAGCAATCTGGGGGAGGCCAGACCGCTGTGCTGCAGCAGGGCGGCGGGTGCCATGGCGATGCCTCCGTGCCACAGCGAGTGTGGCAGAAGTGAGTGCCCGAACTGCCCTGGTATGTGCCCGCATCAGCTCTGCCAGTGTGTGGACGGCACCACTCATCTCGCGAGTCGCGTCCTGTGCTGCCGCCAGTTGCTGCACACCCGCGTCCTGCGCTGCCGCCAGTTGCTGCACACCCGCGTCCTGCGCTGCCGCGAGTTGCTGTACACCCCTGTCGTGCACTGCGGCCAGTTGCTGGACACCCCTGTCATGCGCTGC
The DNA here is from genome assembly GCF_052327205.1 of Somniosus microcephalus. NCBI lineage: Eukaryota > Metazoa > Chordata > Chondrichthyes > Squaliformes > Somniosidae > Somniosus > Somniosus microcephalus. The sequence goes on along the minus strand of NC_140993.1, from coordinate 227,990,138 downwards.
CGTGAGTTGTTCGAACCCCCTGGCCTGTGATTCCCTGAAAGCCACCACACTCTGAGCCAGGGACTCAATGGCGTGAGGCATCTGTTCGACCACCCCCATGAACTCTTGGTGGCGCCGCTCAGACGCCGCCGACATCTCATCGAGGACGCGCAGCTCCTGGGCGAGGACCGTGTCCGGACTGGAGGGCGGACTCTCCCTCCGGGGAGAAGGCCGCCGAGCTGGCCGACCCTTCCCGCGTGCGTCGACCCCACTTGGGCCAGGTTGTGCCCTCCCCTCCAACACCTCCCCCCTCTGGGCAGAAGGCCGGCGTGCTGCCGGAGCCTTCCCGCGTGCGTCCACCCTACTGGGACCAGCTTCGGCCCTCCCCTCCAACACCTCCCCCTGGCTCTCCTGCAGGCCAGACGTCTCCCCTCCATTGCCATCCCCTGGCGCGGAGGAGGGCTCCCCCGATGTCCCGCCTTCCTCCTGGTCCTCGACGTCCTCCTCCTCCAAGGGCCTGGCTCTCTGCGCTTCAGGGACCACCTCCTCCTCATCAGCTGAAAGCAGGAAGGCACAAGAGTAGCTTTAGAGTGAGGACAGGCCGTCAGCGAGGGAGGCCTGAGTGGTGCATTATGCGCATTTGTCGGTCAGTGGGAAAGGATGTAGATCTGAAGCGCGAGGGCAACGAGAGAGGTGCAACTGGTCATGTCCTTACCAGTGGGTACCAGTACAGGGCCCGCCTCGCCGATCGCGACAGGGCCAGTCACCCGGCCACGCATGAGTCGTGCCACGCTCTCCTCCAGATCAGTGAGCGCCTGGTACTCGGGACGGCCTCCACCAGTGACAGCCTGGCTCCTTACATTGCTCGCCAGCTTGGCCTGCAAGAGAAAGGACGGCCTCTAAGTACAGTGTGGTGCCCTGTCGCTATGTGCACTGCCTCCCATGGTGGAATAGCTTGGCCAGTGTGGTGCCCTGTTGCTGGGTGCACTGCCTCCCATGGTGGAATAGCTTGGCCAGTGTGGTGCCCTGTCGCTGTGTGCACTGCCTCCCATGGTGGAATAGCTTGGCCAGTGTGGTGCTCTGTTGCTGGGTGCACTGCCTCCCATGGTGGAATAGCTTGGCCAGTGTGGTGCCCTGTTGCTGGGTGCACTGCCCCCCATGGTGGAATAGCTTGGCCAGTGTGGTGCCCTGTTGCTGGGTGCACCGCCTCCCATGGTGGAATAGCTTGGCCAGTGTGGTGCCCTGTTGCTGGGTGCACTGCCTCCCATGGTGGAATAGCTTGGCCAGTGTGTTAAGTGCAGAAAGTGCTATTGATGAACATGCAAGTGCCATTGCTGCGGGAGGAGGGCTGCCCATTAGGCCTTTGAGGTCCCTTTGCCCATAATGTGAGGTGCACATGCAAGGATGAGGGGGACACTGGAAAGGGTACTCACCTTCACCATCCGAGTGAGGTCGTTGAACTTCTTGCGGCATTGGTCCGCACTCCTGGGGACATCACAGGTGGATGACACCCTGCGGGCGATTTTGCCCCAGGCTCTCCTGTACTGGCTCCTGGGAGCCTTCCTGCCACTGTCCAGGCACAGGATCTCTCTTCTCTTCTCCACACCATGAATGAGCACACTGAGAGCATGCTCTGAGAAGCGCTGCGCTCGCTCACGGGCCCTCTCCATTGCTCCAGGCGCTATTTTGGCACACCAGTAGTGCTGAGGCCTAGCTGCAGTGCTCCAGTATGCAGGGCGTGGCAGCAGTCAAAGTTGACCCTTCCCCCTTTAAGAGCTGGCCGGCGTCAGGGTGTCTGCTGTCAATGAAAACATGACCGCACCTGCGCTGCGCCCGGCTTCGGCGTTATTAGGCCGCATCGCCGGCTTAGCGCCGGAACACAGCATTTCAACGCCAGTTTCAGCGCTCGGCCAAACTTAGGGCCAACTCTACTGAATTTCGGCGATGTGGCCTACACTTTCCGGCGGGCGCTAACTTTAGCGAGCGCCCGACTTTAGCGCCCCAAATAACAACAGAAAATGCTGGAAAAACTCAGCAGGTCAGGCAACATCCGTGGAGAGAAATTTGAGTTGACGTTTCGGGTTGGACCCTTCTTCAAAACTGGAAAGAAAAGAAACTAGATCGGAGGCAGGGCCCCAAAAGTGTCCAGACTGAATTTCTAGGCCTATGTCTTTGGCAAGGTAAATCTCGCTAAACAGTGGATTTCCGATCTCTTACTGGATGGGCGTCCGGTGGACGCAGCCATCAGGTGGACAGAGAGCAAAGTGCATAAGAAGTCAGTGGAGAAGGCAGTGTGACTGATGTGTTACAAGAAGCAGGTCCAGATCTTGGACCGGGTCGTTGCAGCACAGGCAGCCAGGATCACAACCCAGGCAGCAGAGATGGAGGAAAAGGCCATGGGAGGGGAAAAACTCATCACAGCGCTTTACGCGCTGAATCAGGAACGCCAAGTGGTAGCTAGTCAACATCAGGCTAGGATAGAGTACCTGGAGTGCCAGGTTACTGAGGCAAAGATTAATGAAACGAGGATACGGGAGAAAAATGCCCGCCTTGCACAACAGCTAAGAGCGCAGGAGGAGAGAGTAGTCGAGGTTAAGGCGGCTTACAAGCTAGCCCTCGAGCACGGGTTTGAGAGCACAGACCACGGCCCCTGCCAAAAGACCATAGAGGACGTAAGAACGGCCCTGGCTAAGGCAAAAGGCATGGTGTGTCTCGTCAGCCCGAAAGCCAATCACATGGACTTTTTAAAGGAATCAAAACAGCCGATTCCAGCTGAGGTAATTGTGGTACCAGCCACCGAGCCCTCAGCACCGCCAAGCTATAGTGAGACTTGGCCGGAAAAGGAGGGGGTAGTGAAAGAGGAGGTAGCCGAGGTGGAGTGTGAGGAAGAACCACTGGTCGCAAAGCCGGGACCGGCACCAATGTGTCCCGCTCGGCACCAGAGGATCGGTCCCAACACTGCCGATGGCAGTATCGGACCCCACCAGATCCAGCTCGTGGTGCCCTACGCTGGCCCACAATTAAGGTCCATGGTGAGCCACCTCACATGACTCACAGTAAAAGGAGATCCCTCGCTTCATTTCAGGGAGATAGAGGAAACAGCAGCCATTAATGACTGTGATGATCAGGAACTGGTGAAACTGTTGCTTTTCTCCCTGGATTGCACAATCCTTCAGTGCCTCTCAGAGGATAGTAAGAGGGGACGGAAAGGGTATGCGGATCTCTGGGAGGAAGTCTTAGAAGTAATGGGAGTGGACGACGGCAGTCCGTTCGACCGTGTGGAAGGGACCGTGCAGCTATCTGGAGAACCCCCACGGGTTTTCGCAGAAAGGCTGTGGCCGGTGTATCGACGCAGCTGTCCGGGTATGCCTGAACGGGCTCAAATGAGCGACGAACAGTGGGTTCATTGGCTCCGTTGCTTGGTTACCAAAAGTTTGCCGGAGATACGGGCCCGAGCCAGATCTTGGTTTGATCCCCAAGGTCCCGGCGTCACGGAGGAGACGGTACTCCATCAGCTAAATGTAGCATACAAGAATTGTAGAGGTCAGGAAATACCTCCCGAGAAAGGAAAGGTGCATGAGGCAAAACCCGCAGCCCCAAGCAAGAAGGAGTGGCGTCAGGAGTGGAATCGCCCTGTCCAAGCCAAGCTCAATTGCTACGGGTGTGGGAAGGATGGACATTGGCGCAAGGACTGTAGAAATCCGTGGAAGAATAGTAAAGGGATATTTCCCGCAGCCCAAGCCCAAGCTCAGACCGCCACCCCAGCAACAGCCCAAACCCAAGCCGTAGCTCCTGCCCCAGCACAAGGAGCTGGTGCAGTTATGGATCCCGCTGCGATTGAATCAATCATAGAGACAATGCGGTCTCTGATGATTTTGCAAGGGAAAATAGTCGTCACCACTGGTCTTGTTGCTCCCGAGACTCCGACCGTTGTACCCAAGTGACTAGAGTCGGCGCAGCCCGTCTGCCTGTGTGCGCTGCGATATGATGTATGGAGATGACCCCTCGTGGAAATTGGAGGTGGAGGAGGTGAAGGGAACCTATCTGTTGGATACGGGAGCATCGTGCACCATAATCCACGCAGATAACCCCACCGCCTCGCCTCTGTCCACCGGGGTCCCATACCTTCTGTCGGGCTTCACGGGCGAAGAACAGGCTGGCGCACATTCCCTCCCCCTCTCCATTCGTTTAGGACCACTCCGCACCACGTGGAAGTGTACCCTAATGAAGTAGGAGGTGGGAGGTGGAACGGGAGTCCTGGGGTCTGATTTCTTGGTGGCCCACGGGATCCACGTGGACCTGAGAAATCATTGTCTCTGGGGAGCGGGTACGAGTGTGAAGGAGATAGAGAGTGTTAAGGAAAACCCTACGAAGGCGCGGGTTGGCCGGCGAGAAGTAAAATTCGTGGGTCTAACCCTATGCGCTGGCGAGAGAGCCATAGACCAGGAGGATAGACCGGAATCGGTGGAAAATCCACTGGTCTATGCCACTCGCACAGTAGAGGTGTCCCGACGCAACAAGTGGTTTCGCAAGAAGCGGTGCAAACTGTTTAAACCAGGTGCGAGAACATACGCCCAGCTCCACCCGATCGTCACAAACGCGACGAGGATCCCTCTCATCTTTCTCCTGGTTCCTGCAACAAATCAAACAATATAGCCAGGCTCCCGAGAGATTCTGGCTTAGGTGATGGCATGATCGGGTCTTTCGACCTTGATCCAAAACAATACACACACTGGGCAGATTTAAAACTACTTAAACTCTAATCCCCTTAATATATTTACACACCTTAAACTTAAACCTAAACTTATGTACAGCGCCGCCCGTCCCGGGTCGGCTTGCCTAATCCCTGATTGGACTGCAGCTTGCCACCCCCTGTGGCGGGGCTGCAGTGACCTGTGGCTCGGGTTCCCCGCAGCCTTTTGCTGTTAATCGGGTCTGTGTTTTTTCATGGATTTCTGAAGTCGGCGTTTACTGGGAGCGGGGGAATCGGGCCAAGGTTTTACTGGCTGAGGCGTACGAGTCGACCTGCGAAAAGGTACTTTGGGCGTGGCTCCCTTAGTGAGTGGACCGTCGGGTGGGACCTTAGCTCTCACTGCCCGTGGCTCTTCCACGACTGTGGGCTTCGGCTCCCTTCCATCAGGCTCCGCCCTTTGGGATTCGGGCAGGCTCCCTTGGTGAGTGGACCTTCGGGTGGGACTTTAGCTGTCACAGCCCATGGCTCTTCCACGACTGTGGGCTTCGGCTCCCTCCCCTCAGGCTCCGCCCCTTCGGGAATTGGACCTGTGGCAGACGGCTCCTCCTCACCTGTCCCTACAGGTGGAGAATCTCTGCCCCCAATTTCTACCTCCCCCACACTCGAGTCGAGGGCGGGATCTCCGTCCTCCGACTCCACCTCCTCCAGAATCATGTTGAGGGCGGGACCTTGTTGTTCGGGCCCCTCCTCGTCCGAGTCCCAGGCCATCGGAGAAAGCTCCCCCCAGGTGGGCGGGACTGCTTCTCCTTCCAAGCAGGCTACAACGCCAGCTTGTGTGGTCTGTGACTCATCGCCCGCCTCAGGCTGAAGATCTTTATCCTCAGACCTGGCTTCTGTTGCTGATGCTCTTGCACCCGGTTTAAACAGTTTGCACTGGTTGATGTGAAACCATTTAGTGCGCCGGGGCAACTTCACTGCATATACCATGGGGCTGGCTTTGTCTACAATGCTGTAGGGCCCCATGTACAGTGGTTCTAAACTCCCTACTCGGGCATAGTTTCTCACCATGACCTGATCTCCAACTTCCCACTCTATTGTTTTTCGGGGTTCAAGCAGCAATCGGTTGCCCTGATGCTGCCTCCCCATGTTCCCAGCCGCTTGCCCATAGATCTGTTTCAGGTGCTCAAAAAGATTCCGGGCAAACTTGTCCCGATTCACCTCTTGGAGCTGCCCCTCAGTGAGCACCGGGGCTAGTACATGGGCGGGGGTTCGCATGACTCTTCCAGTCATTAATTTGTGCGGGGAGTACCCCGTACTTTTAGACTGGCCAGCCCGGATCCCCATGAGGACTAGAGGCAAGGCCTCCGCCCATTTCTGGGGCGAGTCCCTCGTCTCCTTCCTCAGCTTCTCCTTTAAGGTGCGGTTCATGCGCTCCACAATCCCAGATGACTGCTGATTGTGGGCCACGTGCCACTTCCCTTCAATGCCTAAGAGCATGAGTGTGTCCTGCATCACTTGGCCAGTGAAATGAGACCCTTGGTCAGACTCCACAAATCGTGGTAGTCCCCACCGCGAGAACACCTCCCGGACCAAGACCCTGGCAGTACTAAGTGCCGTGGCTGTTCGGCATGGGAAGGCTTCCACCCACTTGGTGAACACATCCACCAGGACAAGGCAGTACTTATAGCCTCCCTGGGCGGTGGGCAGGGGCCCGATGTACTCGACCTGTATCGACTGCCATGGTCCCTCTACTCTCCTGATGTGCCCCATGGGCACCTTCCTTTTCTGGGGGTCTGGGTTGTTTGCAGCGCACACTAGGCAATTGGCGCAGAACTCGCGGACATCGTCCCGAAGTCCCAGCCACCACCCCGCCTGTTCCACCCATTGCCAGGTGACCTCAGGCCCGGGGTGTCCTGCTCCTGGACCATCATGGGCCAGTTGAAGGAATTCCCTCCGGTGCTGCTGTGGCACAACCCTCTGTTCCTTCCGGAACAGCATGCCTTCCTTGATGGAGAGGGCTGCTGTACCGTATGGACCCTCTACTTCCTTGCCCTCAGTGATGGCCTTGAGGACTGTTTTTAGGGCGGGATCTAGGGTTTGGACGGTCCTGAGGTCTGGGGGCAGTGTTACCCCTGTGGTACCCTGAGTCCCATCCCTGCCTCAGGTCACTGCCACGGGTTTGGACCCATAGGGATCCCAAAAGGTACCGGTGCGGTCACCCTCCCTGGCTAGCGTATCCGCTTGCTGATTACCCTCGCCGCGGGGTTCCGTGGAGGAATGGGCCTTTACCTTGTGGATAAAGACTTCCCCTTTCTCTCCCACCGCAGCTAAGATCTTTTCTAACAGGGGCTTCACGGTTAACGGTCACCTGTCCGCAGAGGGATATCCGCAGCGGGACCAGATGGCCAGGTACTCCGTACATGAGTTGCATGTGAACATGCTGTCCGAGCAAATCGTATATGGGGTGGGGAAGATCTCGGGGTGTGTAACGACGTACATTACCGCGGCCAGTTCAGCCTGCTGTGCGCTCATGTTGCTGGGGAGCTTAATCGCCAGGGCAATGTTTGCCGTGGGGTCATAAACTCCACACCCCGTGAGACGCTCGCCAGCGGATACTGTGCTGGAACTGTCTACGTAGATCTCGCGGCCCGTGGGATGTATCCCGGCCCGTAAACCTACGTCCACCTCCCATACCCCTTCTACGGAACACCGATGGGCTGTTCCAGGATATACCATGTTGGCCGCGAGCTTGGGCTCACAGAGACCCTTCACCTTCAGCTCCATCTGTGAAAGGAGGAGGGTCCAGCACGCAATGCGTGCACTGCTTACTGTCAAATCCTTAATCCTTCCATCTAGAAGCATTCGGGTAGGTGTGTGATGGGTGAGGAGAGTGATGGGAGAGGTGCCTGTGAAGATCAGAGACCTTTCCACAGCCCAATGTGTGGCCAGGAGATGCCGCTCGCAATTGGAAAAGCTCCTTTCCACATCAGTGAGCACCCTGGAGGAATAGACCACTGGCCTCAGTTTGCCGTATCGCTCTTGAAGCAGTACAGTGCTCAAGCTATCCCCGCTAGCCGCTACCTCCAGGAAAAACTCCTCTCCCCCACCTATGGCCCCCAGCGCTGGCGCGGTCTGCAAGTCTCTCTTGAGTTTCTCAAATGCTGCCTGGCAACCCTCATCCCAGGACCACTCCACTCCCTTGTGTAAGAGTCAGAGCAGCGGGGCTGCTGTGGCTGCATAGTCCTCAATAAAGCCTCTGCAGTACCCGGTCAGTCCCAGAAAGGACCTCACACCAGTTACGGTGTTGGGGATCGGTAGATTTCGCATCGATTCCCGCCTGGCCTTATCTATGGCTCTCTCACCGGCGCGGATGGTCAGACCCAGGAACTTTACTTCCTGCTGGTCGATCCGTGCCTTCTTTGGGTTTACTTTGAAACCCGTTCTTCCTAACAGCTCCAATAACTCGGCCAATAGTGGGCCATGCTCCTCTCTTGAGTCTGTGAACAGGAGCAGGTCGTCCACAAACTGCACTAGCTGATTGGGCTGGCTGAACTCTTTTAAACTCCCTGCCATGCATTGATGGAAAATGCTGGGGCTGTTGTGGAAACCCTGTGGCAAGCAGTTCCAGGTGTACTGTTGCCCTTTAAACGTAAAGGCAAACTTGTACTAATCCTCCCTCCTTAAAGGGATGGACCAAAACCCATTAGAAATATCCAGCACCGTGAACGTGGTCGCGGAGGCTGGAATACTTCCTATCAGGTCGGCAACTGCTGCTACTGTTGGCGCGCAGGCTGGGATGTTGCTATTGGGGACTCTGTAGTCCACCGTGGCTCTCCAGGAATCGTTCGGCTTCCTCACCGGCCATAACGGAGAGTTCACATGAGTGACTATCGGTCTCAACACGCCCTGCTGCACCAGTGAAGATATTGCTGTCTCCATGTCGGGCTCCGCTTCCCAGGGGAAGTTGTACTGTTTTTGGGGTCGGTCCATGGGCTCCCCGTCTACGCTGACCTCAAACCCGGTGACCCTCCCGCAATCGTGCTTGTGAGTGGCAAACGTCATCAGGTGGTTGCACACGAATGCCTGCAAATCTTGTGGGACGCCCGTGATCATGAGCTCGAGGTCGTAGCCCTCTTTTGGCTTCACGGTACACAGGGTCCCTCTTTCTCCTTCCCCTGGGAGGACGACTACCTTGCCTGGCTCACCCATACCTGCTCCCCAAAGACAATGGTTTCTTAGGTCCACGAGGATCCCGTGTTCGACCAAGAAATCGGACCCGAGGATCCCTTTCCCATTCTCCACCTCCCACTTCATCAGTATACACCTCCACTTGGTGCGGAGTGGTCCTAAATGAATGGAGAGGGGAATGGACTGTGTGCCAGCCTGTTCCTTGCCTGTGAATCCCGACAGAATATATGGAACCCCGGTGGACAGAGGCGAGGTGGCGGGGTTATCTGTGTGGATCACGGTGCACGATACCCCCGTATCCAACAAATAGGTCCCTTTTACCTCCTGCACTTCCATCTCCACGAGGGGTCGCCTCCATATATCATATCGCAGCGCACACAAGTAAATGGGCTGCACCGGCTCTAGTCATTTGGGCACAGCGGTCGGGGTTTTGGGCACGACAAGACCAGTGGTGACGACTATTTTCCCCTGTGAAATCATCAGAGACCGCATTGTCTCTAAAATTGATTCAATCTCAGCGGGATCCATAACTGCACCAGCTCCTCATGCTGGGGCAGGAGCTACGGCTTGGGTTTGGGCTGGTGCTGGGACGGCGGTCTGGGCTTGGGCTTGGGCTGTGGGCAATCTCCCTTTACTATCCTTTCACGGATTTCTGCAGTCCTTGCGCCAAAGTCCATCCTTCCCGCACCCGTAGCAATTGAGCTTGGCTTGGAGAGGGCGATTCCCCTCCTGACGCCACTCCTTCTTGCTTGGGGCTGTGGGTTTTGCCTCATGCACCTTTCCTTTCTGGGGAGGTATTTCCTGACCTCTACAATTCTTGTATGCTACATTTAGCTGACAGAGTACCGTTTCCTCCGTGACGCCGGGACCTTGGGGAACAAACCAAGATCTGGCTAGGGCCCGTATCTCTGGCAAGCTGTTGGTAACCAAGCAACGGAGCCAATGAATCCGCTGTTCGTCGCTCATTACAGCCCATTAAGGCATGCCCGGACAGCTGCGTCGATACACCAGCCACAGCCTTCCTGCGAAAACCCATGGGGGTTCTCCAGATAGCTGCACGGTCCCTTCCACATGGTCGAACGGACTACCGTCGTCCACTCCCATTACTTCTAAAACTTCCTCCCTGAGATCCGCATACCCTTTCCGTCCCCTCTTACTATCCTCTGAGAGGCACTGAAGGATTGTGTAGTCCAGGGAGAAAAGCAGCAGTTTCACCTGTTCCTGATCATCACAGTCATTAATGGCTGCTGTTTCCTCTATCTCCCTGAAATGAATCGAGGGATCTCCCTTTACTGTGAGTCATGTGAGGTGGCTCACCATGGACCTTAATTGCGGGCCAGCGTAGGGCACCACGAGCTGGTTCTGGTGGGATCTGATACCACCATCGGCAGCGTTGGGACTGAACCTCTGGTGCCGAGCGGGACACATTGGTGCCGGTCCCGGCTTTGCTACCAGTGGTTCTTCCTCACACTCCACCTCAGCTACCTCCTCTTTCACTACCCCCTCCTTTTCCGGCCAAGACTCACTATAGCTCTGCGGTGCTGAGGGCTCGGTGGATGGTACCACAATTACCTCAGCTGGAATCGGCTGTTTTAATTCCTTTAAAAAGCCCATGTGACTAGCTTTCGGGCTGACGAGACACACCATGCCTTTTGCCTTTACCAGGGCCGTTCTTAGGTCCTCTATGGTCTTTTGGCAGGGGCCGTGGTCTGTGCTCTCAAACCCGTGCTCGAGGGCTAGCTTGTAAGCTGCCATAACCTCCACTATTCTCTCCTCCTGCGCTCTTAACTGTTGTGCGAGGCGGGCGTTTTTCTCCCATATCCTCGTTTTATTAATCTTTGCCTCAGTAACCTGGCACTCCAGGTACTCTATCCTAGCCTGATGTTGACTAGCTACCACTTGGCATTCCTGATTCAGCGCATGAAGCGCTGTGATGAGTCTTTCCCCTCCCATGGCCTTTTCCTCTATCTCTGCTGCCTGGGTTGTGATCTTGGCTGCCTGTGCTGCAATGACCTGGTCCAAGACCTGGACCTGCTACTTGTAACACATCAGCCACACTGCCTTCTCCACTGACTTCTTATGCTCTTTGCTCTCTGTCCACCTGATGGCTGCGTCCACCGGATGGCCATCCAGCAAGAGATCGGAAATCCACTGTTTCGTGAGATTTACCTTGCCAAAGACATAATCCGCTATTCTCTCATCCATTGCATTTCGACCATTCAAACTTGGATCTACTACATTGCAATCCTGCTGCCAGGGTCCTGCCGTGGTCGCCATTTTCTGTAAGGGGTTTTCCTTGAGAGATTTCCCTGAGGTTTCTCTCTCTAGAGGCCTCTCTCTCTTGCACAGTAAAACCTTGAGTGGTTCGACCCACTCGCCCCTTAGATTCTATACGCTGGACTTTGGGGCAGGAACTACAATGTAGAGAAAACTCTTGTAGACCAAGTTTGATGAAACAAAATGAAATTTTATTGCATAAGGAAAATTATCAAATCAAATGCAAGCAGATAAGAGAGTACATGGGAGGGAAAAACACGCAAACAAATCATAACGACACAGTACTAACTAAGGCAAATACAGGCATCTTATACTCTACAAAGATCATCATGATATAAGGAAACACACAGAACATCGAGGGACAACTCATGTTAATTGTACCCTTAAATCCAGCCCCTTATTAAACCTATCTAGATCTGATTGTGAAGGGCCAGAAACATGCTCACCAATCTTACTAGGAAGTGCAAGGTTTTGAACCAGTCTGTGTTTGATCCTTTCAGGCTTTCCGTCTCCACGTGGATCGTGGAGCCCCTGCGAGCTGCGCCACTCCTCTCTCCTGAGGTGGGGGTCAGGGGCGGCTGGACACCGGCAGGCCTGGATGTCAGCGGGGCCAAGGATCATCGGCTCGACCCTGGTCAGAGGAGCCTTGGGCTGGCTCCCATCGCTTCTTCAGTTTGTTTTTATCTCTTCTTCTTCCAACTGGGGTGGCTGGAAGGTTTCTTCTCTTGGGGTTTTATTTTTATTGTTTCTTCTCCCAAGTTGGGTCGATGGCCTCTCGTTCCGGCAACGGCCCGGGGATGGTTGATGATCTCCTGATGTGTTACCCCGGGGCGGGACGCCGGCTTCGAGACACCTTCTTGATGTTGGCTTGGTCTTTCTTCCTCCTCCGAGTGCCTGCTTCTTCTTTTGAGTGTCCGGATTCAAGCTTTTTCCAACTGCCGAAAAGTCTTCCAGATATACCTTTCTTCCAGAAACTTCCATCTCCCACCCAAAATCAGGTTAGTCTTTGTTTAACTTTTGGCGGGCTGGGAGCACAGCGGGGTAGTTATTATATTTTAAAATGTTTTAAACGGCCGGTGAAGGCCCATCTCTGGTCTGGAATGACCTTCATTGTTTTTAATGTCCTGCTGATCTCGTTATCTAGTCCTGGGTGCTGTTCTCATGAATATGAAATTGTCCCCTTTTGTCAGGGTCAACATTTAGATGACCTCTGTCTCCAGGCCGATCTTGACTGGATCTGCATCTAATCCATATGTATACGTGTGGGTCTGGTTTCGTTCTCTCAGAAACGGCTTCCAGAACTTACTGTGGGTTGAATCCACAAAGCTGTCTGCGGTTGCACAGGAACCATTTTAAAGCTGGTCACATGGTATGGTGGCCATTTTGTATGCCCCTTTTTCTGGGCTTCTTTTAAAACAGTTTTTAAAATCATGGCCTCTTCTGCCATTTGACCCTTATTAATACAAAGTCCAATTTTGCGAATCCTACATACTCCAGCCAGACCTGGTTCACCTGGTACAGGTCATTGCTACAAGGTTCAGTGACAGTGAGGGGAAACGTGTGTGCCTCACATGTAAAGGACAGATTCCCCTGGATAGGTGGTGTTGGCTCAGGACGCTGAGCAGGGACATAGGGGACCATACAGCCGACTGGGAAACAACACCCACTGGACGATCACAGGTGTAATGATATCAGCAAATAGTGATGGTATTTGCCTGTTTGATTATGATGCCTTACCAGCATATTTGCCTGATTGATTACTTATGCCTGACCAGCAGAGGGCATGTGACAGAGACAAGGAGTTGAGTTTTGGTTTCGTTTAAAGATGGATCTCTAGCATGGTGTCTCCTGTAATGCTGTGAAAAAGAGTTGAACAAACTTTAGATTAAAAGACATTCCCTTTCATAAATGTCTCATCATTGAACCCACAAAGAAATCAATACATGGTGTCGGAAGTGATTGAAAGAGATGAAGAGGAAAAATCTGAAGTTAAATCAGCTCTCCACATATTAGCAAGCCAAAAGAGAACATCGTTACTTACCATTAGAAAAGAGCTAACAAAGTGAAAAAATGGTAGGATTACACCCACCGACGAAGCTTCAGTTGACAGGTAATGTGGCTGAAAATTGGAGGCGGTTCAAACAACGTTTGGAGTTGTATTTATCAGCAATCGGAGCTGACGACAAAAGTGATAAAATGCAAGCGTCAGTGTTCTTACATGTCGTGGGTGATGAAGCGCTGGAGGTGTATAATAACTTTACATTCGCTGCTGATGGAGACAAAATGAAGCTAGATAAAATAATGGAACAGTTTGAGGCCGACTGCATACCGAAACGTAACGTGATGTTTGAGAGGCACAGATTTCTTACATGTGTACAGAAAACGGGTGAGACTATTGATCAGTATGTGACTGAACTGAGAAACCGAAGCAAAACATGTGAATTTGCGGGACTGACAGACTCGCTGATAAAAGACAGACTGGTGTGTGGTATTCCAGATAATGGTCTAAGGGAAAGACTGCTAAGAGAGCAAAATCTAGACCTGGGAAAAGCCATAGCACTGTGTAGGGCTACAGAGACTGTGAAGTCGCAGGCAAAGGAACTGTTCAGTGACAGTAGCTGCAACGTGGATGCAGTGAGAATGAACGGACACAAACTGTTTAACAAAAAGAGCGCCAATGTGAAAAAAGAGGCGTGGCCAGCGAACAAAAATGAAAGGGACAATCGAAAGTCATGTAGTCGATGCGGTACACAGCATCCACCAAAAAAGTGTCCAGCATGTGGTGAAACATGCAATAGTTGCAACAAAAACAACCATTATGCCCATTGCTGTAAGAACCAAGCGCAACAAAGCAAGGTCCATGCAGTAGATGAAAGCGAGATAGAGGAGTTCTATGTAAATGTTGTGTCTGAAAACAAAGAAGAAAAATGAGACTGGATGTTGACACTAAAAGTGAATGACATACACATTCCATTTAAATTGGATACTGGAGCACAAGTTAATGTGATATCAGAGACTGATTTTAAGAAAATTAGACCCAGACCAAAGATACATGGAATCAAAGTGAAAGTGACAGGATACTCAGGTACTGAGATACCAGTGAAAGGAAGATGCATTGTCAAAGCAACACACAAGGACAGAGAGCACACGCTAGCATTAATCGTGGTGCCAAAGGATGTGCAGGCCATACTAGGTTTAAAAGCCTGTGAGAGACTGAACCTGGTAAAGAGAGTCCTCGTTGTGGAAAGCGAAGGAGAGACAGTCTATGATGAACTCATAAAAGAGTACAACGACCTATTTAAGGGTCTAGGCTGCCTGCCAGGAGAACACACGATCAGAGTAGATAAAAGTATACCAACGATCATACATCCATGCAGAAAATTTCCGTTTGCTCTTCAAAAGCAACTGAAGGCAGATTTGGACAGGATGGAAAGCCTGAATGTGATTCAGAAGATAGATGAGCCAACTGAGTGGGTGAGTTCACTCGTCGTTGTGGACAAAAAGAATGGAAAGCTCAGAATTTGCCTGGATCCAAGAGATCTAAACAGAGCAATAAAGAGAGAGCACTTCAAGCTTCCTACACGTGAGGAAATCATGTCACAGTTTGCAAATGCAAAGTGTTTCAGCAAGTTAGATGCATCATCAGGATTTTGGCAGATGAAATTGGACGAGGCAAGTTCAAGACTGTGCATGTTCAACAGTCCATTTGGCAGATACAGATTCCTAAGGTTACCATTTGGCATTGCCTCAGCTCCTGAAGTGTATCACAAAACTATCCATATGGTCTATGAGCACCTGGAGGGAGTTGATACATCAATGGATGACATCATAGTATGGGGAACCACGAGAACTGAGCATGATGAGAGACTGAAAAAAGTGCTGGAAGCAACAAGGAAAACAAACCTGAAGCTGAATAAAGAGAAATGCCAGCTCGGGGTGACAGAACTGACATTCGTGGGAGATATCCTTAGCAGTGAGGGCATCAGACCAGATCCCAGAAAGGTGTCCGCCATTGAGAATATGCCAAAGCCACAATGCAAAAAGGACGTGCAGAGGTTTAATGGAATGATCAACTACATGGGTAAATTCATATCCAACCTCTCTGAAAAGATGGCGCCACTGAGATGACTAACTGAAAAGAACATAGAATGGGAATGGAATCATGAGCATGAGAAGTCATGGAGCGATCTCAAGAAACTGCTCACAGAGGAACGAGTTCTGAGGTTTTATGACCCAGCGAGACCCATCAAGACATCATCAGATGCATCACAGAGTGGGCTCGGTGCCGTTCTTCTGCAACAATATGACTACTGGCAACCTATTGCATATGCATCACGCTCAATGACAGACGCGGAGACGCGATATGCTCAAATAGAAAAGGAGCTGCTCAGCATCACATACGCCTGTGAAAGATTTCACCAGTTTGTGGCAGGACAAGCAATCAGTGTAGAGACTGACCATAAGCCCTTGATTGCATTGTTCCAAAATCCAGTAAATAGCTGTCCGCTTAGTATACAAAGAATGATGATCAGGCTGCAACGCTATACACTGAATGATGCGTACACACTGGGTAAGCTGAAGTATACAGCAGACACGTTGTCCAGAGCTGTTGACCCAAGTGAGCCCGCAAACACCAAAATGGATGAAAAAGTGAACGCCTACGTGGACATGATCACAAGTCCACTGCCCATAGCAGATGCAAAAATGGAACTCATAAAGACTGAGACAAACAAAGATGAAACAATGAGACGACTGAGGAAAAGCATCTTGGATGGATGGCCCAACATGAAGCAAGACTGCTCACCTGACATGGCAGAGTACTGGAACTGCAGGGCGGAACTATCAGTGGTCGAAGACATCATCTACAAAGGAAGTAAAATAGTTATCCCAAAGAGTCTGAGAAAAGAGATGCTAAAAAGGATCCATGCAGGACATCTGGGAATCGAAAAGTGTAAGGAAAGAGCACGAGAGGTGATGTACTGGCCACGAATCAACCAAGATGTGACAAATGAGGTGTCAAACTGCACAATATGCCTGAAATATCGAGCAAGCAATCCGGTAGAACCACTAAAGCCACACCCAGCGCCAGACAGACCTTACAGAAGGTAGGCGCTGACCTATTCGTATGTCAAGGGAAGGACTATCTTGTAGTCACAGACTATTACTCCCTGTATCCAGATGTGTGTAGACTGTACACCACCACTGCAGATGCTGTGATAACATGTATGAAAGCCATATTCTCCAGACATGGCGGGGCAAGCGAGGTCTTCACAGACAATGGACCCCAGTTTTACAATGCAAGTTTCCGACACTTTGCCAAAGAGTGGGACTTTGTCCACACAACGTCAAGTCCTCACTTTCCACAGTCCAATGGACTGGTGGAAAAATCGGTCCAGACAGTGAAAAGACTGATGTACAAGGCAAAAGACAGTGGAACTGACTTCTACCAGAGCATGCTTGTATACCGCACAACGCCGCTCGAGTGTGGTATGTCACCAGCCCAACTCCTTATGGGACGTCGGCTAAGGTCAAACCTACCCATCCCGGAGAACCTCCTGAAAACAAAAGAGGGGGAGAAAGTGAGGAAGTTCAAAGAACAACAGAAAGAAAAGCAAAAGTACTACTATGACAGAGGAACACAAAACCTACCTGAACTCTACACTGGTGACCAAGTAAGGTTCAAAGACAAAACAAACATATGGACTCAGAAGGGAACTGTCCTGAGTGAAGTTCAACCAAGATCATACACCATTCAGACAGATGAGGGTGCTGTTCTCAGAAGAAATCGTTGGGATCTTCTCATGGGACCAGACACAGCAGGTCAAAAGACTGATACTGTTGAACAACCTGATCACACAGCAGGTCAAATGACTGATACTGTTGAACAACCTGATCACACAGCTGAGAAACCATCATCGGAGGCAACAACTCAGATTCAAGGACAATCAATCAGAAAATCCTCAAGACATGTGAAGCCTCCTGAGAGACTCATTGAGCAAGTTTAAGGACTCTTGTTATAGAAGGAAGTAATGTTATCTTATTCTTTCTTCAAGTTCTAGGTATTTACATATTTCATGTGAACACACAAAACAAGGTTAAAAAACCTTGATCATGATAATGATAATATAATTTCATTAAGTGTTACAGTTAAAATGCAGAGTAATACAAAGAAAACATGTTGTTAGATAAAAGTAAAATACTTTTGTTTTAAGAAAGGGAGATGTAATGATATCAGCAAATAGTGATGGTATTTGCCTGTTTGATTATGATGCCTTACCAGCATATTTGCCTGATTGATTACTTATGCCTGACCAGCAGAGGGCGTGTGACAGAGACAAGGAGTTGAGTTTTGGTTTCATTTTAAGATGGATCTCTAGCATGGTGTCTCCTGTAATGCTGTGAAAAAGAGTTGAACAAACTTTAGATTAAAAGACATTCTCTTTCATAAATGTCTCATCATTGAACCCACAAAGAAATCAAAACAACAGGGACCCAAAGGGGAGTGAGTGTATGTTGGGATAAGTGGTGGCAGTTGGAACAGGGAATCTACATCTGCATGTGGGGATCAGAGAGCGCCTACCCCACAGGTATATCCATCATCTTCTCCAGACAATGGCAAGATGCCGGGAAGGGGATGGGTGGGATTCTAGCCTGCAAGCGTGCACGGTCCCACATTCCTCAATCCCAGTCAACGCCACTGAACTCGTAGCACGCACCCGAAGGCCCCTGTCCATGACCCCGGCATCACGGGCAGTAATAGAGAGGTGTCCTACCACCACCAAGGGACCAGGGAATGGGTTAGTGCTAGTGCCGACTGAAAAGGTACTATACCAGGGAGTACACCATGCAATAGCTTCGGTGATCCTAAACATTACCGAAGTACACTTACCTGAATGGTGCCCTAAGGCGACAGAACAGTTGTACCAGGCCCTACTAAAGGAAATGTTTAGGAAATTTTATGAATTTGACTTTGCCAATGTAGACAAAGCAAAGCTGTAAACTTTACATGCTGAGCATACTATGGGCGCGGGGAGACAAAGAAGGGGAACCTGGAATGATATTTTCACCACTTATAATACAGGATCCTCTGTAATAAATAGCCTGGATGACATAGAGCTACAAACACAGATAAATGGCTTAAAAACCCAATTATGAAAGATCCTAACAGAGGAGAACACAGTGGTAGGCTCAGAGCTACACGATGACCGAGCTATGACGGTCCATTTAAAAGAAATCATTGCTGAACTAGAGAGGCACGCTAAAACAGTAAATGCACTCATACGGGAGGACAGGAATGCTTCAGATTAGGCTGCACAGAATGAGGTGTGTGTGCTATATGGAGCATGGTTGCTGGGCGAGGGCTGTAGCAACCTGGAGGATTTAAAACAAGGTTTAGTCCCCTCCTGGATTAGCAACAAGCACCTTGCAGCCCTCCACCTGTTTATTAATTCGCTGAGCCCATGTCAGCTCCGTCTGGCCTCTGAAGCCTACCCTGTCCCAGTAGATTGTGGACGTTCCAATCACACTATCATGGGGATAGTAGTGAGGTTGCCGGTCATGGGTGGGACAGCCCGACCCGCACCGGTATACAGGGTGGAGAACATTGGAATCATTCAAGGGGATGCACCCGTCCGTTTCGCAGCGATCCCACCTTATGTCATAAAGTGGGAGCATGCTATGACAGGTACAGACCTCTCCGGGTGCCGGAGCCGGGGTGCGCACATAATACTGTGTCCCCAGCATTGAATGCCTATTCTAAACCACAGTGCGGGTTTAAAGCTGTTGGCGCACAACCTATAAACTGTACCATGGAGGTAATGGCACAGGACCAAGTTCCCCCACAGGTAGCATTCATAGGAGGTGGGACATTGAAATAAAGAATAGATTTGCCTTTCTAATCTAAGCTTTATTAACTTAAAAATCCTGTAGCACATCTTCAACACCCAGTCCCAACTAAAGGCTGGAAAGAACTGAATTTAAGATGGCCACCACAAATCACATGACATCAACTACCAATGAGATTACAGCATATATCCCAAGGCAGGAAACAAACAACCAATCACAATACTTCTTACTAAACATAAAGAATAATCACCACATTCACCCCTCCTTTTAAAATATACTCCAACCTAAATAACCTTTACAATTTATAATTAATTATTTACAACTAAAACTATGCACAGACAAAATAAAACTATTCAACATGACACAATACTAAGTGAGCAACAACAAATAGTAACATTGCACATAAGTATTAAGTATCTCTCAACTAAAACAATATAATATAATATTTCAACAATTTTAAAACATTACTATCAATTTAAAAGTCCATTTTCAATCGGTCGACCGGATATCTTGTTCGTGTCGACCTTCTTAACCTTGGTGAAATTCCTTGCCCTCCCACACCAGGAGACACAGAAGTACCTTCTGCAGGAAGGCTATCCATATCCCGATTTTCAACGGTTTCTGGATTAGAAATCCCATCAGGAGGTAAACTGGGACGGTCATGAACATCCATCGAGGGCTGACTAATAAAAGTATAATTATCTGCAGTCGGATTGGAAATATTCGTAGTATCTGTAACAGCATCCACATTATCTGAATCATGACTATTGTTAATATCCTCAGAAGAGGGCTGGCCATCACAAGGAGCCAAGTCTTTAATTGAAACGGTGCTTTCCTTCCCATCTTGGAATCAAATATGAGCATATTGGGAATTTGCCTCCAACAGCTCCACCTCCTCCACTAAAGGATCATATTTTGACAATCTAACATGGCGTCGAAGCAACACAGGTCCCTACATAGTAAGCCATGAAGGTACCGAATATCCCATAGTGGATCTCCGCGGATAGTTAAAGAGCCTTTCATGGGGGGTCACATTAGTAGCCGTTGAAAGCAATGATCTAATGGAATGCAGGGCATCAGGCAGTACCATTTCCCACTGTGTATTCTTAAGGTTCCGGGATGTCAAAGCCAACATAACTACCTTCCAGATCACCCCATTGTATCGTTTGCACTGTCCATTACCCTGGGGATTATACGGGCTTGTAGAAATTCCCTGACTCTGAAGGTATTCCTTCAACTGGGAAGACATAAAAGAACTTCCCTGATCCAAATGGATATATGCAGGCACCCCAAAGATGACAAAAAGTTGAGTCAGACATTTGATAACTGTAGCAGCTGATACATCTGCGCAAGGAAAAGCAAAAGGGAACCTTGAAAACTCATCCACAACAGTAAATATATATCGGTTTTGAGTAGTTGAAGGAAGAGGCCCCTTAAAATCGACGCTCAAACGTTCAAAAGGAGAAGTAGCCTTTATAAGATGAGCTCGTTGAGGCTTAAAGAAATTTGGTTTACACCGAGCACAGATAGAACATGATGAAGTCATCCGCTTGACGTCTTCAACTGAAAAGGGCAAATTCTTACTGCGTACGAAGTGTATCATCCTCGTAACCCTAGGATGGCATAAGGCATTGTGAAGATTAATAAGTGTATCTCCGTGAATCACAGAACAATAAGCCCTCGACAGCGCATCAGCAGCAACATTATCCTTCCCCGGACGATAAACTATATCAAAATGGTAACATGCCAACTCAATCCTCCACCTCATTATTTTATCATTCTTAATCTTTACAAAATGTTTGACATCAAACATAAAGGACACAGGCTTTTGATCAGTTACCAACGTAAAATGTCGCCCCGATAAATAATGTCTCCATTTACGCAGTGCTTCTACTATTGCATACGCCTCTTTCTCTATTGAAGAATGCCTTTTTTCACTATTGTTCAAGGTACGTGAGAAAAAGGCCACAGGTCTTCCATTTTGGTTCAGAGTAGCCCCAATTGCAAAATCAGAAGCGTCCATCTCAATCACAAAAGGAACCTGCTCATCAATAGAATGCACAACTGCTCCAAGGATATCCTTTTTAAAATTATCAAAACACGTCCTGGCCTCCCATGATAGAGGATATGTCGTAACCCAAATAAGAGGCCGGATCTTCTGTGAAAAATTTGCAATCCAATTAGAATAGTAAGAAAACAGTCCAACAACTCGTTGCAAAGCCTTAGAATTAGTAGGACAAGGTAAATCAATCAATGGTCGCAGACGTTCTGGGTCTGGTTTAATCTTGTTTCCCGAGATAATGTACCCCAGTAGATTTACCTCAGTGGTCGAAAAGGTACACTTCTCTTTATTGAATGTTAAACCAACTTTTTCCGCAGCTTGAAGAAATCTTTCTAAATTAGAATCATGTTCCACCCTTGATTTGCCACACACCGTGATGTCATCTAAATATGAAAAGGTGTCAGAGAGAGAGTTATCACTTATAAAAGCATCCATTGCCCGTTGAAAACAAGCAACACCATTAGTAACACCAAATGGTATTCAGCAAAACTGATACAGCTTTCCACCAGCCTCAAAGGCCGTATATGGTTGATCCTTCTTAACAATAGGAATCTGATGATAAGCACTCTTTAGGTCAATAGTGCTAAAAACCTTATACTGAGATACTTTATTGATAAGCTCATCAATCTTAGGCAAAGGGTACGCATCTAATTGAGTATACCTATTAATAGTTTGGGAATAGTCTATCACCATTCGTTTCTTATGTCTCTCGTTAGTCGTGACAACTACCTATGCCCGCCAAGGCGAACAACTAGGTTCAATGATTCCTTCCAATAAGAGATGTTGAACTTCAGAATTAATAAATTCTCTATCCTGACTGCTATACCTTCTTGACTTGGTAGCAATTGGCTTACAATCCGGCATCAAATTGGAAAAAAGTGATAATGGAGAAATGGATAAAGAGGTTAATCCACAAATAGATAAAGGTGGCTTAGTCCCTCCAAATGAAAGACTAAGAGACTCGTGTAACTGAAGCACATCATGACCAATCAAAATATCCGCACAGAGATTAGGCAAAACAGATAGGCGTATATCAGTATACGTATTACCTAGAAGAATCAATTTCACAAGGCAACAACCAGCTACTTGTGACGTGAGAGTCGTCTGAGCCATACACACCTGATAGGAAACAGGCAAAATTTTCAAATGCTTCTCCTTTGCAAACTGAAGACTTATAAAACTCTCGGTACTGCCCGTATCTATAAGGGCCTTCACTTCCAACCCATTAACTTGGGCCGTAACTATAGCTTTGTTTAGGCCATGAGCAAATGCAGCAGAAATTGATGCAATAAACGTCCTATCTAAAGGCTGAATAGTCACAGAGGAGATAATTGAACCTGATGATTTACACACACGTGCGTAATGACCTCTCTTGCCGCATTTACTACACACAGCCTCCCGAGCAGAACACTTCAGACGAGGGTGCCGGACGTTCCCACAAAAATAACACTTCTGAATCCTAGAGGCAACAGCCGCTGAAGTAGAAACTGTTTCAGAATCTAGTAAACCACTCCTATTAAATCCACATAATTCCTTTTCATCCGGAACTGCCGAAACCACAGTCACAGGCCGATTAAAAAGAGCATAAGAATCCGAACTTCTCTGAGCCACATCCAATGTAGAAGCTTGCTCAAAAGCACTCTTAAGATCCAAAGTCTTATTTTCTAACAACCGCTGACGAATTGATCTAGACAATAATCCATTAATAAAAGCATCCCGTACCGATTCTTCCTTTTATTCTTCAGCCGTCATGGCCTTATAATTACAGTTAACACTAAGGCACCGAAGTGCTTGTAAATAAGTATCCAAAGATTCTCCCACCTGCTGCCTATGGGCAGATAGAAGGTGACGTGCAAATACCTCATTCTTTGGTTTAACAAAAAAAATTTCCAATGTAGAAATAGCCACTTCGTAAGTTTTACAGTCCAAAATATACTTATACACATCCGGAGCAATGTAGTTGATCAGCATATTCAGCTTATTTAGAGACTCTTGATCCAACACGCCCAAAAGGTTTTTAAATGTACAATACCAGTGTTTCCATTTATCATCCACTCCTGCAGAATTAGGGTCAGCATTGAATCGTTCTGGTTGAAGATATCGCTCCATTCTGACATTAAGTTAATAAATTGAAATAAAGAATAGATTTGCCTTTCTAATCTAGGCTTTATTAACTTAAAAATCCTGTAGCACATCTTCAACACCCAGTCCCAACTAAAGGCTGGAAAGAACTGAATTTAAGATGGCCACCACAA
The DNA here is from genome assembly GCF_052327205.1 of Somniosus microcephalus. Classification (NCBI taxonomy): domain Eukaryota; kingdom Metazoa; phylum Chordata; class Chondrichthyes; order Squaliformes; family Somniosidae; genus Somniosus; species Somniosus microcephalus. The sequence goes on along the minus strand of NC_140993.1, from coordinate 227,966,839 downwards.
ATCACATGACATCAACTACCAATGAGATTACAGCATATATCCTAAGGCAGGAAACAAACAACCAATCACAATACTTCTTACTAAACATAAAGAATAATCACCACAGACATACTGTGTCACCACAGCATGGACAGCACATCTGGTGTCCAGTAAGTGACAGCAGTTTCTGCTTTAAACCTGAGGCAGAAGTTCAAGTGGCCCAGGAACGGTTTGTGCCCATTCCTGAACCCTCCACTGCTCACCTCTCTGTAACTGAAAACATCACCAACCTGCAAAACTACGTCACACATTTCGGCTATGAAATTCCCCCTCTACCCGAACATCTTACCGCCCTACTAAAAGCAGTTGTTATGTCACAAAAACATTTCTACACACTAGAACAGAAGACAGTCAAGATAGGGGCCAAGATCTTGGATATCGTAGTCCCACCCTGGTGGGATATTTTGAAAATATAGAGGTCCCTTCTTGGATCAGAATGGCTTCCCACATTTTAATAGTCTGCCAGCTCGGTATAGTTTTCTACTTACTATGCACAAGTGCAAGGTGAGGGACAGAATGCGCCGATCCCAACATAAGAAAGCATGGGACAAGCATCAAAATAAAGTCTATGACCAAGTGTGAGATGAGCCCTAATCGTTATTAAAAATAAAGTTTTGTGACCATGTATTTTTCTTTTCTATGTATATACCATGTATTTTCTTCTTCCAAGTGGTGCAGGAGTGTTGGACCCCTTCCGTGCTTGGATATTAATGTAGCCGAATTTTATGTATCTGGACACTACACCTAAAGGGGAATATGTGTTTTGGGGTTTTAGATAGGTAAGATACAGGGATCAGAAATTTTGCTCACCCACTATGATACTCCAACGAGTAAAGTCTCGCAGTGGGGACTGTAGGATTCTCAAAATTAACAGATCCCCCAAAATGAAAGGATAAACCTATTAAAATGACGTTGGACACTTGCTAAAAACTTCAGGAGTGATAAAAAGGGCATGTAGTGCCTAACAAGGAGATTCAAGGTCAGAAACAGACTTGGCATTTTAAAAGGACATGTTCAGGCATGTTTGGGAAAAGGCTGTCACAGAATTTGGAAACTACCTCTGCAGTAGACAGTTTGAGTATTCGAGATGGTCAAACTGTCTGGGAGAACTGTAAATGTCACTCAGCCGCCATCACAAAATTTAAATGCTAACAATAGACCCACGGAAGAATAGCCTCACAGAACCCATCCAAAATCATGCATAATACAAATCGCTTCGCCAACCTACAAAGAATCTCAGGCCCCACAGGAAACTCAAAGCACTGAGGACATTTCACTGCAATTAAATAAGAGCTCAACAGCTCAGGAAACCACCCCGAAACCGCTTAAACAATTTACACAACTCAATGTTAACGAGCCTGCCAAAATCTAACAATAAACCTGAACTGATTTGGCGCGCAGATTAGCAGGCCTCGATTAGTATAATTGGAGGCCTGTTCCAGAAGTAAGGTGTGTTCAAAGGAGTTCAAACAGCAACAGTTCACGAAGTTCAACCACAAGGAGAGCCATCATCGAGTAACATCAAGACCAAGGAGCAAGCATCTCGAAGCAGTTCTCTCTCTCTCGAAGAAGAAGAAGAAGAAGTAACACACCATCAGACACCTCGCGGCACCAAGGGCCCCACGAAACAACCAACCAAATATTACCCTCAGCCAACCGGGTAATATTGGGCCACCGCAACCAACAGAAAACCAACTTGGAAGAAACCGAAGATTTGCCAGTCTTTTCCACTCTACAAACAATCCTGACTTACCCCTGGGTTAGATTTTATTCAAAAGACTCTAGGCCCTATTTCTAACCAAAGAAAATTGGGTACTCACCTGATAGATCCAATACACAGCCTAACGCATCAGCGGACTCGCGAAGACTGACCAGATACGCAGGTGAAATCCTCTACCGCGTCTGGGGTACGGCAGGCCCCAACCGACACATCTGCTGAACCCCAAAATCACGAATGAGCTCAACTGTCAAGGAGTCATTTTGGTGAGCATTATCCCTGGTCCTTTCAGAGCCTAACTTAGCTAGTAAGGTGGGATTGGGAGGGGTGAGATATTTGTCGACTGTAATTTTTCCCTCGTGTATGTCAAAGTGTTTCCCCATTTTATTAGAGTGTTATTGTGTTGTATTTTCTTTCTCAAATAAAAATCAAAGTTCTTGCACCAAAAGCCAGTTGTCTGCTGCATTTTTATCACAACCCCCAAATAAGTCCAAGGTCTAGAACCAAGGGAGTGAGAGCAATTCAAACTGCTCATAAGTCAGAAGTGAAGCTGACCCCACACACCACCCCCTACTGCACCTGCCTCCATTACCGTCCCTGGCCTTCTGTGCAGTCCCCCCCCCCCTGCGGAGTGCCGACTGCGCTCCATGAGCCCGGCACTTCTCTTGAGTGCCGGGCTCTTTTGCCGGCACTCTGATCCCTGGTGATCCAGCTGGGCCCCAGGTCGTGTTGTGAATGGCCGCTCCCCTTCTTAAAAGGGAGGGGCCTTGCCCAATGTAGCACTGCGATATTCCCTCGCAGCGCCCCAATAGGATTCAGGGCGCTTCCAGTAGTACCTCGCTTCCCTCTTGCGGCACTACTGATGAATTTTGGTCGCGGGGTCTCTAATTTTTTGGGGTGCTACTCAATTTTTCCCCCCAAGGCTTTGTGGGTCCAGCTGGCAAGGGATATAACCTCCAGATCTGAGTGCAGATTAGATGATTGTTTCTGTTTATTAATGAAATGCCATCCCTGTATGAATGTATTAAAACTAGGTGATGGCAAACTATTGGCGTGATGGCATCTGTTATTTTGGCTTAGGCAGCTCCACATTGCGGACTCCGCGACACTTGCGTGGTCAGGTTGGTGGTCAGAGTGAACGGAGACCAGAGAGTCATGTCCATTGTTTATCATGTGTTAGGAAGGAGCCAAGCACATGTGCCACAATGGGCAACCTATGCAAATCTGTCCAGGATGAGTGCATCCCTTGCATCATGGGCAGCCATGTGCTTGCGTGTTGCTGCTGCTGCTTGTCGATACGCCGCCGCTCGGTCCTCCTCCTCCGCCTCCTCCTCATCTGAGGAGGCTATGAACTGAGCCACTTGCTTATCAGGAAGCTGCAAGCCATGACGCTGTGCCATTTTGTGCAGTGCACAGCAGACCACAACAATTCTGGAGACACTGGCTTCTGAATACTGCAGGACTCCACCTTATCTACCAAGGCATCGGGATCACATCTTCAGCAAGCCAATGGTTTGCTCGATGATGGACCTGGTTGAAATGTGGCTGGCATCTTAGCACTCCTCAGACTAGTTAGCTGGCCTCCTGATCGGCGCCATTAGCCACTTCTTCAGGGGGTAGCTCTTGTCACCAAGGAGCCATCGTTAAGTTGGTTTGGTGGATTGAAGAGCAGAGGAACACTAGAGTTCTGCAGGATGAATGAGTCATGGCAACTACCACAGAACTTGGCGCAAACAAGCAAAATCTCCTTCTTGTGGTTACATACCAGCTGTACATTGAGGGACTGGAAGCCCTTGCAGTTGACAATGATAGCTGGGTTTTGATCGGGTGCCCTAAGGACCACATGTGTGCAGTCTACGATGCCCTGCACCATTGGCAAGCCTGCCATATTTGCAAAACCAACTGCACGCGCGGTTACACTTGCTTGAGCCCTTGAGAAGTTGATGTAATTGTGCGCCTTTGTGAAAAGGGCATCAGTAACCTGCGCAATGCAACTGTGGGCGGCCGACTGGGAGATACCGCTGATGTCTGCTGATGATCCCTGGAAGGAGCCTGAAGCAAAAAAGTTGAGTGCGGTGGTGACTTTGACAGCCACTGATAAGGGGTGTCCACCCGCTCCTCTGGGCTCCAGGTGTTGGTGCAGCAGTGTGCCGATGTCTCCGACAACCTGTCGCGAAAGTCTCAACCTCTGTTGGCACTGCTGCTTAGTCATGTTGAGGTAGATCAACATCTATCTGTAAACCCTGAGAGGGGGCTATCTCCTGCGGCGACGTACTTCCATGCACTGGCGCCTTCTGCCCTGTGCACCATCAGGTGGGTGAGCAGGAGGTTGATGCTCCTGCTGCTGTTGCTGCTGAGCTGCCTGGTTCTGCTGCTGCCATGGCTGCTCCTCATCCAAATCTGAGGTCCATGGTGAAAGGAAATAAATGGTCCCCATGCTGCTGGCAGATACCTCCATTGGGGAAGTGCTCAGTCGAAGCGGGGAGAGGGTCTTCCAAGGAGGTTCCACAGTTCAGAGATAGGAGCTGCAGCACCTCTGACTTCGGTAGGCCTGCTAAAAGTGCTGAAAGACCTGTGCAACAAAAGTTCTGCCACCTGCAACTGCTCCCTGATGAAAGCTCCATTTTAATGGTGGAGCTGCAGCTGCGAGGAGGCCACCCACTTGTCAACCCGCCAGGATTAGCTGCCGTGGTTTAGGAGGGTCGTGCAACACACACACAATGTGGCAAAATAACAAAGGCCTGTCAAAATAGGATTATAGAGGCCCTTAACGACTATTTAAGGGCCTTAACTACCTCTCCCAACTAATGGAGTCGTGACCAAATTGCACCCATCAAACCTGCCTCCGGCAAAATTGCACGGACATGCGCTGGATGCGGGTTCCAAACCCGCCCTCACTTTTTGCGATTTTGCCAACTCTCCCGCCTCCAAACCCGTCTCCTTGGGGCTGGGAAAATCACCCCCAATGTTTGAGAGCTTTGTTAGAGAGCCAAATGTTATTCAACTCTGCGCATAATGAGGGAGCCCACAATTTCCCCATTTCCCACCCAATGCTAAGCTTGTTCATTTAAAATAGGTGTTAAAGGTCACCAAAGTTAGTGCCATTACAAAATAAGAGGTTGCTTTCAATGCTCCGTCTGCTATAACAGGATCTCAATCAAGGGGATGTAGAAAAGCAGAGAAGGCATGTCAGGGAGATGAGAGCCACCAGACTTGGACTACTCACACTCGCCATTATGCCATCAACCATATTTACAGTCCAAGGCACAGTTACCAGGCAATGATGGAGGAGAACTAGCTGTGCAAGCTTAGGCTTTTTGACCATTAATAATTACAACATTTTAAAATTATTGATCAATGGTAGAACTGGGAAGGCTGACAAGGAGAACATTGAAAATGTCCAGCCTCAGGTGATAAAAGGATGGGTTAAGATTTCATTGATAGAGGGGGAGAGGTGGGGTGGAGATGAGTGATGTTGTGCAGGTGATAGAATTTGGTCTTCATGATAGATTGAACATAGGGAGAAAGCTGAGTTTTGGGTTGAGCAATATTCCAAGGTTCTGGACCTTCTGTCTGAGCCTGCGTTGCCAGCTGGGGAAGGAGATAGAGCCAAGGCCAGAGGTGCATAGGTTTTATGGGAACTGGAGATGATGTCATTCAGCTGGATGTCAAATAGGGAAGTAGAGATGGGATCAATGGAGGAGGTGGGGAAGATAGAGCTGAGTGTCTGCAGCACATGTGAAAACTGATCTTGTACTTCCAGATAACATCAACAGTATGTAAATTGATGAAAAGGAGACCAAGGAAGGAAATATGGGCTACATCAGAGGTGAATATTTAGAGATGGGAGGAGAAACAATTTAGGGCAATGTAATGCCTACAGTGTGACAGGTAGTAACCAGGAGAGAGCAGTACCATGGAGGTGGATCGTGGTGGAGAAATGGCTGAGGGATGCAAAGTGGTTAACAGTGTTGAAGACAGCAGAAAGGTCAAGGAGGAAAGCAGGGACAGTGAGCCACAGTTGCCACTCATGACTTTGACCTGTGCTATAGGGGGCTATATGTGGGGAGGAGCTAAACATGATTAAAATCACGAAGGAGATGGTACTCGGTAAGATAATGGGACTTAAGGCGGATAAATCCCCTGGACCTGATGGCTTACATCCTAGGGTCTTGAGAGAAGTAACGGTAGGGATTGTGGATGCATTGGTGGTAATTTTCCAAAACTCCCTGGATTCAGGAAAGGTCCCAGCAGATTGGAAAACTGCTAATGTGACGCCCTTATTTAAAAAGGGAGGTAGACAAAAGGCTGGAAACTATAGACCAGTTAGCCTTACATCTGTGGTTGGTAAAATGTTGGAGTCCATTATTAAGGACACAATAGCAGGACATTTGGATAAGCATAATTTAATCGGACAGAGTCAGCATGGTTTTATGAAGGGGAAGTCATGTTTGACAAATTTGCTCGAATTCTTTGAGGATGTAACAAACAGGGTGGATAAAGGGGAACCAGTGGATGTGGTGTATTTGGACTTCCAAAAGGCATTTGATAAGGTGCCACACAAAAGATTACTGCACAAGATAAAAAATCACGGGATTGGGGGTAATTTACTGGCATGGGTGGAAGATTGGCTATCTAACAGAAAACAGAGAGTTGGGATAAATGGTTCATTCTCGGGTTGGCAATCAGTAACTAGTGGTGTTCCACAGGGGTCAGTGCTGGGACCCCAACTCTTTACAATCTATACTAACGATTTGGAGGAGGTGCAGTATATTCAAGTTTGCCAACGATACAAAGATGGGAAGCAAAGCAGTGAGTGAGGAGGACATAAAAAACCCGCAAAAGGACATAGACAGGCTAAGTGAGTGGGCAGAAATTTGGCAGATGGAATATAATGTTGGAAAATGTGAGGTTATGCACTTCGGCAGAAAAAATCAAAGAGCAAGTTATTATCTAAATGGAGAGAAACTGCAAAGTGCTACAGTACAAAGGGATCTGGGGGCCCTGGTGCATGAAACACAGAAGGTTAGTATGCAGGTACAGCAGGTGATCAGGAAGGCCAATGGAATCTTGGCTTTTATTGCAAGGGGGATGGAGTATAAAAGCAGGGAAGTCTTGCTTCAGTTATACAGGGTACTGGTGAGGCCACACCTGGAATACTGCGTACAGTTTTGGTTTCCATATTTAAGAAAAGATATACTTGCTCTTGAGGCCGTTCAGAGGAGTTTCACTCGGTTGATTCCGGAGATGAGGGGGTTGACTTATGAGGAAAGGTTGAGTAGGTTGGGCCTCTACTCATTGGAATTCAGAAGAATGAGAGGCGATCTTATCGAAACATATAAGATTGTGAGGGGGCTTGATCGGGTGGATGCAGGGAGGATGTTTCCACTGATGGGTGAGACTAGATCTAGGGGGCATAACCTTAGAATAAGGGGCTGCCATTTCAAAACTGAGATGAGGAGTAACTTCTTCACTCAGAGGGTAGTAAATCTATGGAATTTGCTACCTCAGAGAGCTGTGGAAGCTGCGACATTAAATAAATTTAAAATGGAGATAGACAGTTTCCTAGCTGATAAGGGAATTAGGGGTTACGGGGAGCGGGCAGGGAAGTGGACGTGAGTCTAGGTTCAGATCAGCCATGATCCTATTGAATGGTGGAGCAGGCCCGAGGGGCCGTATGGCCTACTCCTGCTCCTACTTCTTATGTTTTGATGCTGTGGGCGGCATGGAAGCCTTCATTGAAGGGCTTTGGACAAGGATCTTGTCCATTCCTTCCTGTTGAAATTATTTCACAGTTGTTTTTATCAACCATTGGATAAATTGAATGACACAATTCCCAATCTTCCTCACTTGACCAAATACTGAGCACTAGAGGGAGTGGAGGCATCAGTTTTCATATATGATTGCTGTTTGAATACCAAGGGTACTATCTGCGCACTGCTTAAATAAACAAAATGGTTGATGTGTAAATTACACAAGTCAGCCTGACCTCATATAACAAACCAGCCACCCAAAGTCACAATTGGGCTATATCCAATTGGGTCAATGAGAAGATTTTAAAATCTGAGCTTGCATCTAGAAGACACCCCATAGATATTGGTGTAATTATAATGTGTTACAGCAAGTAGAACTGATCACTCAATGCACAGGTTCTTGGGGAGGAGTGACCTGTACCAAGGGGACGGTCTACACCTGAACTGTGAGGGAGCCGATGTCCTCGGGGTAATATTTTCTAGGACGGTTCGGGAGGATTTAAACTAATTTGGCAGGGGGATGGGAACCTAGGTAGTGGAAAAGAGGGAAGTCATATGAAGTCAGAAATAGATGGTAGAAAGGTGAGAAGCAATAAGCAAAGGAGAGAAACACAAAGGGCCAAACTAATTCATAATGAGAGTGTGAAAAAAGCAAGCCTGAAGGCTTTGTATCTTAATGCTAGAAGCATTAGGAACAAGGTGGATGAATTAGTTGTGGAAATAGAGGTAAACAAGTATGATTTGATTGGGATTACAGAAACGTGGCTGCAGGGTGGGCAAGGCTGGGAACTTAACATCCAGGGATATACAATATTTAGGAAGGATCGGCAAAAAGGTAGGGGAGGTGGGGTAGCATTGCTGGTAAAGGAGGGGATTAATGCAATGGAAAGGAAGGATATTAACTCGGATGAAACGGAATCTGTATGGGTAGAAATGAGAAATAGCAAGGGGAGAAAAACGTTAGTGGGTGTGATATATAGGCCTCCAAATAGTAATATGGAGGTGAGGGAAGGCATAAAAAGGGAAATTAGAGAAGCGTGCGATAAGAGCACAGCTGTCATCATGGGTGACTTTAATTTACATATTGATTGGACTACCCAAATTAGTAAAAATTCTGAGGAGGAGGAATTCCTGGAATGTTTTCGGGACGGTTATCTGGACCAATATGTCGAGGAGCCGACTCGAGATCAGGCCATTTTAGACTGGGTATTGTGCAATGAGAAGGGACTTATCACCAATCTTCTTGTACGAGGCCCCTTGGGTCAGAGCGATCATAATATGATCGAGCTCTCAGTCGAGATGGAGAGTGAGGAAATTGAATCAGAGACTAAGGTCCAGAACTTAAATAAAGGGAATTACGAGGGTATGAGACGGGAATTGGGTAAGATTGATTGGGTGGTGTTTCTGGGGGGATTGACAGTGGATAGACAATGGCAAGCATTCAAAGATAGAATGGAAGAATTCCAGAACATGTTTATACCGGTTTGGCATAAAAATAAACCTAAAAAGGTGACTCAACCGTGGATAACGAGGGAAATTAGGGACAGCATAAAATCAAAAAAAAGGGCATATCAACTGGCAAAAAAAAGCACCAGACCGGAAGATTGGGGGCAGTACAGGATACAGCAGAAGAGGACAAAGGGATTAATCAGGAAGGGGAAAATAGAATACGAAAGTAAACTTGCAGCAAAAATAAAGACAGACTGCAAAAGCTTTTATCGGTATATCAGGAGGAAAAGACTGGTAAAATCCCAAGTCGGTCCCCTGCAGTCCGATTCGGGAGAATATATAATGGAGAATAAGGAAATGGCAGACCAATTAAACTCATACTTTGGTTCTGTATTCACAAAGGAGGACACAAATAACCTCCCAGGAATATCGGCAAACATAGGGACTAATGAGAGGGAGGAGCTGACAGAAATTAGTATCTCTAGGGATATGGTGTTGGGTAAGTTGAGGGGACTGAAGGCCGACAAATCCCCGGGGCCTGATAAACTACATCCTAGGGTACTTAAGGAGGTGGCCCTGGAGATAGCAGATGCTCTAAGGATCATCTTCCGGAACTCCATTGACTCGGGAACAGTACCCGTGGATTGGAGGGTAGCTAATGTTACCCCAATATTTAAAAAGGGGGGTAGAGAGAAAGCAGGGAATTATAGACCAGTAAGCCTTACATCGGTTGTGGGCAAAATGCTAGAGTCCATTATTAAGGATAAAATAGCGGAGCACTTGACAAATGGGGAAAGGATTGGACAGAGTCAACATGGATTTACAAAGGGTAAATCGTGTTTGACTAATCTGCTGGAATTTTTTGAGGAAGTAACTGGTAAAATAGATGGGGGAGAGCCAGTGGATGTGGTGTACCTTGACTTCCAGAAAGCCTTCGATAAGGTTCCACACAAAAGATTGTCATGCAAAATTAAGGCTCATGGGATTGGGGGCAAAGTATTAACGTGGATAGAGAACTGGCTGGCGGATAGAAAACAGAGAGTTGGAATAAACGGCTCGTTTTCAGAGTGGCAGGCAGTGACCAGCGGGGTGCCGCAAGGATCTGTCCTGGGACCCCAGCTGTTCACAATATATATAAATGATCTGGATCAGGGAATTGGATGCAATATTTCCAAATTCGCTGACGACACTAAACTAGGAGGAGGGGTGGGCTCTGATGAGGATGTCAGGAGGCTACAGTGCGATTTGGACAGGTTGGGGGAATGGGCGGATACGTGGCAGATGCACTATAATGTGGATAAATGCGAGGTTATCCACTTTGGGGGTAAAAACAGGAGGGTAGATTATTATCTAAATGGCAATAGATTGGGAGATGGGGAAGTGCAGAGGGACCTGGGTGTTCTTGTGCACCAGTCACTGAAGGAGAGCATGCAGGTGCAACAGGCGATTAAGAAGGCAAATGGTATGTTGGCCTTCATATCAAGGGGGTTCGAGTATAGGAATAGGGATACCTTACTACAGCTGTACAAGGTGCTGGTGAGACCGCATCTGGAGTATTGTGTACAGTTTTGGTCGCCCCATCTGCGGAAGGATGTTCTTGCCATGGAAAGAGTGCAACGGCGATTCACCAGGCTGATACCTGGAATGGCGGGAATGACCTACGAAGAGAGATTAAATAGTTTGGGCTTGTACTCACTGGAGTTTAGAAGATTGAGAGGGGATCTCATCGAAACATATAAAATTATGGCAGGCCTGGACAGGCTGAATTCAGAGAGAATGTTTCCAATGGCCAGGGAGCACAGAACCAGGGGCCACAGTCTAAAAATAGCGGGCAAATCATTTAAAACAGAGATGAGGAAGAATTTCTTCACTCAAAGAGTGGTGAGCCTGTGGAATTCCCTGCCACAGAGGGCTGTGAAGGCTAATTCAATAAATATTTTCAAGAGAGAATTGGATATATTTCTGAAGGCTAAGGGGATTAAGGGTTACGGAGAAAAGGCGGGGACGGGGTACTGAACTGGTAAGATCAGCTATGATCTCAGACGAGGATCAGCCATGATCTCATTGAATGGCGGAGCAGGCTCGAAGGGCCGAATGGCCTACTCCTGTTCCTATCTCTATGTTACTATGTTAAATCTAGACAGTTGGTTTTGCAAGCCATATATTGTATTATTTATGCAAGGAAAGTGCTGATAGATTAAAAAAAGACTTTTTACATGACTCGCTACATGAAAGACTTGTGTAAATCAGTTCTTAAAAGTTTTATGTGGGGACGCCCTTCTGAAGAGACAGAGTCGTATCCAATGCAGTGCAGTAATGGGGCCGGATGCAAATCATCATCATGTCACATTGCTATGAAATCTTTTGCTACCACATGAGACACTGTCTGACAGGACACAGAGCCACTTTTATCGGATACAGTTACTGCTGCTATTCCCATGCTTACTTGTTCCAACAGCCTGGCAGACTACTGGGTGGAGCAGAGGCATAAATATTGTATGAGGTTACCGTCTGGATGGCAAACTGTTTCATTTCTTCTGTGGTAAGATATTTTCTTGTTTAACCCTCGACGATGATCAAGAACAATTGAAAGAACAAACACTGATGGAAAAATATAGGCTAATCAGAACGATAGCCCTACCACAGTTAGATGGGCCCAGAAATTCATCTCTCCCCGGTTGAGTACGCATGGGGTACTCACCCGTAGGCCGAATGGAAGTGACGGTTTCCTGCATGCACTGCGCATGCGCGGAAAACCGGCACTTCCGATCCTCTGAACAAAGAGGTTCAGAGGTCGAACGCGCGCACAGGGGAGGCTGCGCGTGCGCTTTGAACTTAGTTTTTTTTTACAGGTTTTCCCGGGAGGGTAAGCCTGCAGGATTTACACATTTAAAAAGCAGGCGTAAGGCCTGCTTTTTACAAGGTAAGTGGTCAATTAATTAAAATTAAAACATTTTTTCCACAGGCTTATTATTTTTAAATACTTTAAAGCAAGGTAAGTTTATTTTTAGCCCTGTTATAATATAAAATTATTTTTTTCAAAAATTTAAATTATTGTTTAAAATAGTTATTTAATGTAATTTATAGTTTATTTAAAAAGTGTGATTTAAAAAAAAAAATATTTGAAGGTTTACTGCTATTTTGGGCCTGTAGTATTTATAAGTTTTGACAGGTCTACCTGTCAATCTTATGAATGGGCTTTTCCCTCCTCCGATTGGCTGCCCATGGCTCACGTGATCCCAGGGGACGCATTGCACTAAATACGCCCCTGGGTCACGCAAGCACAGCACGCCGGCAGCTGGGCCAGGCCCCGGAGTGGAATTCCACGGGGCCCTACAGCTCAACTGCCGGCGCGCAAGGTAAGTGCAGGTCAGGGGCTTGCACCCGCGGGAAGCCCCCGACCCGAATTTCTGGGCCCATTCCGAAGCACAAATACAAGAGTGAATGGTGTGCATACTGTTGTCCATTGCCTGTTGCCGTTAATTAATATGACAGTCTTCAGGGGAAATGGTTCCACAAACTAAATATGCTTATAAACATACCATGCACTAAGCAAATCAAAACTCAACAAGGCATCCTTGCACACATCATCACAATGAATGTGATGTCGGAGGCCCAATTTTCTGAGGTCCTGCCGACAGCATAGAGCTTGGCTGGCGACCCTTGCAGGCTTCAGGATTGCAGGTGCCTGACGTTCTCATGGGCGACATGGAGCTAAACCATGACCCTGCTGTGCTACCAGCATGGACAAGCATCATTTAACTATTTTAAAACAGGTCCTGCACTGAATCTTACATCTTAGTCCGCGGCTCTGTGCACAGCATGCTCCTTACCCAGTAGGCGCTTGGGGGTCCTGGCAATTGAACTGCTCAGGCAATCTACGTAAGGGAGATGGTTCACTGACTGCTTGCATTGGGTAATTGTGGGTGAGCTACTAATGATTTTTGGTCCCTAATGATACATGATCATTCAAACATATGAAATTGACAGGCAAGAAAAAACAAGTTGCTCCATCAAGCCTGCCCCACAATCATGATGTCCAAAGCATCAGGACTAAACATTTGTTAATGGAACGGCTATTAAATAGAGTCACCATTTTACACGTTAACTTTGCTCTAAAGCCTTTGCCCTCTCTTTACTGATGATTCCGCAGACCCATGCTGACAAAAAGCAGGAGTCTGAGAATCAGGCTAGAATTGTGTAGTTCCATCTGTGAAGGCATTCCAATCCTGCTTCATAGGATTCCACAGAGCATTATAGATGATACACAAGTGGCAACCTGGGCCCCCACAAAAATGCCATCTTATTCATGAAACACAAGGGGTACCATCCATCAATGTGTAGGTGGTCAGTGACCTTTAACAAAACTGATGGTGGACGTAAAAGATTCCATGGCACTATTCGAAGAAGAGCAGGGGAGTTCTCCCAGTGCCCTGGCCAACATTTACCCCTCAGCCAATGATTAAAAAGAGATATTCTGGTCATTTATTTCATTATTATTTATAGGACCTTGCTGTGCGCAATTTGGCAGCCGCGATTCCTACATTAAAGCAGTGACTATACTTCAAAAGTACTTAATTGGATGTAAAGTGTAACGTCCGTGTATAATAAGATACAGACTGCAGCAGAAACGGTACAACAGGTGTTTACTCAACGTGGCTCACAGTTGAACTGACTGTACAGATTACTACTCAGTGCTATATACAGGTGTCGTCACTGCCGGTACTACAGTATACATGAGCTGTAAAAAGTAGTTCCCCCCTTAAAGGTAAATACATTACAATTCCTCCCCATTTAGATTAACAGTACCATAACACTCATTTAACAATTAAATATCAAACTAATTACAATGAACACTTTTAACATGCAACATTAGCTGAAAATAGTCTATTTATATATTCAGTCTTTGGGGAGGCCTCCTGATCCTTTCTGGATAGTGCCTTTCCCGAGTGTCTTGCCCTTGGTGCGAAGGCGATTCTGGCCCCCTGTCGTCGGTTGGTTCATCAGCTTCCGATGCTACTGTTTCTGGGGTAGATGCAACCTGTACGTCGGGTTCATCACCAGGTACGTATGGGCGAGGCATGGGGTTGACTTATTCCTGTGACTCTAGGATCTGGTCAGCATGGCGTCTCACGATGCTCTCCCCAACGCCCACTGTGTACATTAGTGGGCCCTGCCGTGTGCATATCGTTCCTGGCTGCCATTTTTCTGTTCGGTAGTCGCGGGCCAAGACTGGTTGCCCTACATTGAAGCTCCATGTTGGCTTCTCATGGATGTGCTGGAATAGCTTACTCTCAACATCTCTTCGTACGTTTGGTCTGAGCAAATCCAGGTGTCATCTTAACCTTCGGTTAAAGAACATCATGGCTGGGGCCTGGTTGGTGACTGCATGTGTCGCATTCCGGTAGGCGAACAGGAAATTGTCCACCTTGTGCTGCAGCGGAATATTGTCATTGTACATGGCCTTTATTGCCTTCTTAAAGGTTTGTGCGAACCTCTCAGCCAATCCATTTGTGGCTGGATGATACGGGGCGGATGTGTAATGCCTTACCCCATTCTTTTTCAAGAACCTCCGGAACTCTTCGGACACAAACTGTGGTCCGTTGTCGGAGCAAATCTGTTCTGGCAAGCCATTCCTGGCAAAAATGGTCCGTAGGACTGCAATAGTTTTCTCCGTGGTGGTGGATGACATTTTGATGACCTCAGGCCATTTCGAATGCGCATCCATGGCTATTAAAAACTTTGAGTCCATGAATGGACCAGCAAAATCAATATGCACCTGTTGCCATGGAGATGAGCGCCACTCCCATGGGTGTAGAGGGGCCTGTGGTGGTGCATTTTGGACTTTCTGGCATCCTGAGCAGCTCTTGGTCAGGTCCTCGATTTGTTTATCGATTCCCGGCCACCACACATAAGCCCTGGCTAGGCTTTCATTTTTAACCCTCCCAGATGACCCTCATGAAGCTCATGGAGCACTCTATCCCTTAACTTGGGTGGAATTACCACTCGGGATCCACACATCAAGGTCCCCCAGCACACTGACAGCTGTTCTCTCCTTGTCGAGAATGCTGGCAACAGTGAGTCGCCATGTGCTGGCCATCCATTCACCGTCAAATCATATACCCGAGACAGTGTTGGGTCATTTCGGGTTTCCTTTTCGATACAAGCGTTAGTTACCAGTAGGTATTCAACTATAGTCGAATGGAATATTTCGACAGGTTCCACTGCTTGTGCTTCCTCCGCAGCAGGCAGTGGCAGGCGTGATAGCCCAGCAGCATTTCCATGCTGTTTCGTGCCCTTATATTCAATCTCATAGTGGTGCGCCCCTAGAAAAAGTGACCAATTCACAATTCACAATTCAAATCGCTTTATTGGCATGATAAGGTACATCTTATGTTGCCAAAGCATCAAGATACATTTATGGTTGAACACATAAACGCGGTTCTATTCATACAGTGTATAAACAGGTATATCCCTGAGTTTATAAATATACATTCGCCTTGTTTATATATATTCTTGTCTTAGTTTACTGGTTGTCCCTCTGTTCATGGCAAGCTGTAACATAGTGTGCCGCCAGTGTTACACAGCTTCTCTCCTCCCCCAGTAGGAATGGGAGTTTTTGGTTGTCATTCAGATTTCTGAATTCAGGGCATATTTGTGAGAATTTTTGGTAGAAATTCTCCCTGATGCCCTGATATTTTCCACAGGCTGTGAGGAAGTGCATCTCTGTCTCAACTACTCCCTGACTGCAATGAGAGCATATCCTGTCTTCTCTTGGCAGCCTGGTCTGCCTGTGTCTGCCTTTTTCGATCGCTAGGCTATGTTCGCTAAGTCTGTACCTTGTCAAGGTTCTTCTCAGTTTGTTATCCTTTACCATGGTCAGGTAATCAGCTATGTTGTATTGTCTGTATCTTTGTAGTCGTTGTGCAGTCATCACTGGAACGCCCTTCTTCGGATTAAAAATAGAGACAAGAGGCTGGTGATCAGTGAGCAAGGTGAATTTCTGCCCGTGCAGATAGTTATTGAACTTTTTCACTCCCCACACTAGGCTGAGGGCCTCCCTGTCAATCTGGGCGTAGTTACGCTCGGCTGAGGTTAGTGGTCATGACGCAAAGGCTATTGGCCTCTCTGAGCCGTCCGAGAATTTGTGCGACAGCACCGCTCCAATGCCGTAGGGTGACGCATCATATGCCAACCGAATTGGTAATGCTGGGTTGTAATGGGCCAATACCTCTTTTGATGTGATTCGTGTTTTGCTCTTCTGGAAAGCTCGTCTACATTCGTCACTCCACTTCCATGGCACCCCAGTTTGCAGTAGGGTGTTCAGTGGGTGTAGTATTGTAGACAAATTTGGCAAGAACTTATGGTAGTAGTTTACCAGCCCGAGGAACGACCTCAGTTGTGACACATTTTCCGGTGCTGGAGCCTTGACTACTGCCTCAATCTTCTCTGGGGACTTATGTAACCCCTCTTTATTGATAACGTGGCCACAATACGAGATCTGTTTTCTAAAAGACTCGCATTTGGGGTGGTTAGCTCGGAGCCCATATTCCTGCAATCTAGTGAGCACCTGCTCCAGGTAGGCAAGGTGATCACTGTCATTTTCGACCGTGACCAGGATGTCGTCCAAATAACACTGGGCCCCTGGGATCCCTTGCAGGACTTGTTCCATTGCCCTCTGCCACATAGCCGGAGCTGATGCTACTCCGAAAACCAGCCGGTTGTATTTGTGGTGTATGTAACCGTTCCACCTTTAAGAGAACCGTTCCACCTTTAAGAGAACTATTTTAAGAGTTGCACTACTTTATCTTGGCTGCTGTATGCTGTAATACCGGTGGTGACCACACCGGTATATAAGTGCTGTGTAATGATTTATTGGGCAGTTCAGCCCAGACCTTCGACTAGTAAAGACCTGTTCAAATTTACTCTTGTGGTCTGTGTAGTAATTCTCACTATAACACACAGACTTAACAGTGGCGACGAGTACGATCTTACCCTGCGGCAGAGATACATCCAAGGCAGTTTAACGGGCGTCGAGAAGAGGCATCCGCCCTCATCATTCTGCTGAGAAAAGACTCGGGTCTGCAGAGCAAAGGAAGAATTCTGACACGAAGCCTTCCATCAGCAACAGGCATTGATCATCCCTTCTATCACGGTGGTGGGTAAGCCGATCAGCGACGAGCAGCAAGTCGGCCACGTTGGCTGTGAAGTAGGGGAGGGAAAAACGGAGGATATAAGGGCGGAGAACTCGACCACGGCCGGGGAAAAGAGCCGGACAGAAGTCGGGGCCAGAGGCGCTGAGACTGGGGCAGCGTAAGGCACGGGAGCCGCGGTGAATGCAAATGCAGCCGGTGCGAAAGACCGGGCTGCAAGCGGGCTGGGAGACGCAACAGCATCGAGAGAGAGCTCGACCGCGACCGGTGAAAAAGGCCGGGCAGCTACCGAGGCCGCGAGGCGCAGCGACCGGGACAGCGTAAGGCGCGGGAGAAAATAAAAAAAACGCAGAGAACTCAGCCGCAGCCGCAAGAGGGGCTGGGAGCCACAATTCGAGAACCGCTGGGGAGGGCGAACGCAGCAATACGGCAATCGCCATTACAGCCAGCGGGGGAGAAAGGCAAATGTGGGAAGCCGCCATTTTCGTAGGCGGGGGAAGAAGACAAGCGCGGGAAACCGCCATTTTGAATAAAAAATAAAAGAAAAATTTCTTTTTGCCTCTCAAGAAGTTTGCGAGGATGCCTAAGCGTGGTAACATCAACGATTTCGATTCCGATGTTGAAGATTGGGCCACGTATGTAGAACGCATAGAGATTTATCGTAAGGCAAATAAAATATCAAATAAAGATAAAGCACTAACCTTAGTAAACTCAATGGGTGCGAAGACATACGGGCTATTGAAGCATCTTCTATCACCAGCTAAACCGGCGGATCAGACTTTCGCTAATATTGTTGCTGTCCTGAGAAAGCATTTGAACCCCACACCGCTGATGTTAGCAGAACGATTTAAATTTTATGCGAGAACGCAACGGAAAGAGGAAAGCAATGCGGAGTATTTAATTGAACTGCGTAAGCTAGCGAAATACTGTCAGTTTGGGGAAAGACTGACAGAGGCACTGAGAGACAAATTCGTGTGTGGATTGTCGAAAGAAGGAACACAAAAGCGGCAACTTGAAGAGAATGATCTTACACTTGATAAGGCTGTCACTATTGCAGCATCGCACGAAGCCGCAGCGAGAGGCACTGCGGAAATGCAGCTGAAGGCAGCGGTACTCAGCGTAGATCAAATGGCTTTGGGTACAACGAAATGTTATCATTGTGGGAAGACAACACACGATCAGAACCAATGCTGGTTTAAAAACCAGGAATGTAGAAAATGTGGCAAGCTTGGTCACATAGCTAAAGTATGCCGGTCAGGAAAGAAGACCAGCAACAAAAAGTCACCACAGGAAAAGTGCAGAAAGGTACATAAGGTGGCTGAGAAGAGTTCGGATGAACAGAATTCGGATTCAGACTCCAACAGCAAGGAACTGGGTAGTCTGAGAATTCACAATGTGAGTAAGGAAGCTGACCGACAAACTATCTGGGTCACACTGCAGATAGCAGGAGTCCAAGTGAAGATGGAATTGGACACCGGATCGGCGTTGACGGTCATGAATAAGCAAGATTACAAAAGGTTATTCACACATATTCCCCTACGGGATACGGAGATAGTATTGCAGACATACACGGGGCAAAAAGTATACCCCATCGGAAAGATAAAAGTCAAGGTGATACACAAGGGCAAAGAACACCAAGGAATGGACATATATGTACTACCTGAGGGAGGTCCACCACTTCTGGGATGGGAGTGGATCAGGAAAATAAATATGGACTGGCACTCCCGATTGTCCAGAATATGGGATGAGGGCATATGCAGCAGTGACAGTGACAAAGCAGAGAGTGAGAACTCGGTGAAGACAATCAGCTCAGACTCTGGAACTGATGATGGTAAGACCAGCCCATGTGCAAAAGACAAGTCTAAAATGGACTTGCAGACTAATGATGGAAAAACGAAGGAGTGCATAAATGCTTCAGAAGAGAACAAAGTATCCGAACAGAATTCCACTGAACAACAACAACATAGTTTGACAGAGAATTCTGAGTCTGTCCAGTCTACAGACATGCACATTTCTGAGGAACACCGGGCTCGAACTCAACTCAATTTCAAACTACAACAGCAATTAGAACAAATGATTCGCCGTTTTGAGCAAGAGATGAATGCAAAGAAAAAGTTCTTTGACACAGAGTTGGATAATCTGGGAAGACAGCAGAAGCAGCTGATTGAGAAAATGGATCAGGAACACACAAACCGTCTGCGCGATGAGGCCAAACGAATCAAAGCTGAGCAAGAAAGGGAATATGTCAAATTCATCGATCAGTTGAAAGCTAAGAAGAAAGAGCACCCTTTTGTGAGCAGTGTCAGCAGTAATAAGCC
This sequence comes from Somniosus microcephalus, assembly GCF_052327205.1. Lineage (NCBI taxonomy): Eukaryota > Metazoa > Chordata > Chondrichthyes > Squaliformes > Somniosidae > Somniosus > Somniosus microcephalus. The sequence goes on along the minus strand of NC_140993.1, from coordinate 227,947,410 downwards.
ACTCAGGGAATTGGTGGCAGAGGCAAAAGCTGAAGTGATGGAGGAAATAGAAGACAATAGAGAAGAAGCAGAAGATGATGACTCATCTGAACCATTATCACCCCTACCAGGTCACGCACATGGTCCCTCCGAACTGAGCCAAATCAGTCTGGAAGTAGAAAAACTTCCCAAGGTACTCGAGCCTTTAGAAGTCAGCAATGCTGGTTCTGAAGTTACGAAAGTTCAAGCTGTTAAGTCCAGTGAAGGACTATTAGATGAGTCACCCCAGCAACGAGAACCTACTACACCACCGAAAACTACTACACCACCGAGGCGTTATCCGGACCGAGTCAGGAGACCTCCTCAGAGACTGAATCTGTGAACTGTTTTTACATGAAGTTGTGTATATATGTTAGTATGTTATGTTTAATGGGGAATATATACTGTTAAGCTAAAAAGGGAGGATTGTGGTGTATGTAACCGTTCCACCTTTAAGAGAACCGTTCCACCTTTAAGAGAACTATTTTAAGAGTTGCACTACTTTATCTTGGCTGCTGTATACTGTAATACGGTGGTGACCACACCGGTATATAAGTGCTGTGTAATGATTTATTGGGCAGTTCAGCCCGGACCTTCGACTAGTAAAGACCTGTTAAAATTTACTCTTGTGGTCTGTGTAGTAATTCTCACTATAACACACAGACTTAACAGTATTGGTAGAGACCTTTATGGGTGTTGATTATGAGGTATTTTTTTGATGCTTCTTCTACCTCCATTTGCAGATACGCCTGGGCCAGATCAATCTTAGTGAAGCATTTCCCTCCAGATAGCGAGGCGAAAATATCTTCAATCCGCGGAAGTGGATATTGTACGGTGTGAAGGACCGGGTCCACTGTTACCTTAAAGTCCCCACAGATGCGAACCTTCCTTGCTTCCCCAGGTGTGCTGCTCAATGACTTTTTCATCACAGGGATGATGGGTGTAGCCCACTCGCTCCAGTCTACCTTGGACAGTACACCTGAACGCTCCAGACTCTCCAGCTCTGCTTCGATGGCTGGGCGGATCGCATAAGGTACCGGTCTGGCCTTAAAAAATTTTGGGCTTGCGTTTTCTTCAATTTTAATTGTCGCTGTCATGCCTTTTAGTGTTCCGAGTCCTTGCTGGAACATTTCTTTCACGTCAGTTAGGATCTTTGATAGTCGCCCAGGTGTGACATCGTCATCCTTTTTGTCAGCCACATTCAGTGCCTGTATGGAATGCCAATCCAGTTGCATTTTCCGGATCCATTCACGTCCCAGTAATGGTGGGCCTCCATCTTGCAATACATACAGGTCTAGTTTTGGTGTTTCTTTACCATTATATATAACGGTCACCCTTATTTTTCCTTTGGGGTAGATTTTTTTGCCCCGTGTACGTCTTCAAAATAATTTTTGTGTCTCTCAAGGGTATGTGTGAGAATAGCCGCTCATAGTCCCGTCGGTTTATGACTGTTAGGGCTGATCCTGTGTCCAATTCCATCTTTACCTGGACTCCTGCTATCTTGAGAGTGACCCAAATGGTTCGGTGATCCTCCGTTGTGATCACATTATGTAGTTTCAGACAACTCAGTTCCCTGCTTTCGGAGTCGTTATCACTCTTTTGTTCGTCTGAACTATTCTCCGTCATCTTATGTACCTTCTTGTGCTTTCCTTTGGTAGTTTTCTTATTGCTGGTTTTCTTTCCCGACCTGCAGACTCGTGCTATGTGTCCTACTTTTCCACACTGTCTGCACACTTTGTCTTTGAACCAGCAATCATTCTAGTTGTGTGTTGTTCTGCCGCAGCGATAGCACTTCTCTGTTCCATATGACATTTCGTTTGTGCCATATTCTTGCGGTCTCTGTTGTATCTCTGCAGCGCCCCGTGCTGCTGCTTCATATGATACCGCAATGCTGAAAGCCTTTTCCAGCGTAAGGTCCTTTTCAGATAAAAGCCGTTTCTGGGTTCCTTTACTTTGAAGCCCACACACAAACTTGTCCCTTAAGGTATCTGCCAGTCCCGCTCCAAACTGGCAGTGTTTCGATAGTTTGCGCAGTTCTGTTAAATAATCAGCATTGCTTTCATCCTTATGCTGGTTCCGTTTGTGAAACTTGAATCTTTCTGCTATCAGCAGCGGTGTGGGGTTTAAATGTTCCTTTAGTATCGTTACTATGTCTTCAAAACTCTTTTCCATTGGCTTCGTTGGGGTTACTAGATTTCGTAATAAACCATACGTCTTTGCACCCATTAAATTTAACAATACCGACGGTTTCTTGTCATCTGACACCTCATTTGCCTTGCAGTACACCTCTATTCGTTCAACATATGTAGTCCAATTTTTGACTTCAAAGTCAAATGCGGTGATACTGCCACTCTTCGGCATTTTGGGTGTGGTTTAAAATGGTTTCCCCCAATGGCTTAAAATGGCGTCTCCCGCGCTTTCCTTCCTCCCACGCTCCCCGCGGTTCTCGTGGCAATGGCGGCGCCCTGTGGGTTTCTGCGTGTCTCTCTCCCTCTCTCCGACGCTGCTTGGCCCCTGAACACCGGCTGCGCCCTGTGCGGTCTGCCCTCTCTCTCTCTCTCCCCCGTCGACGCTGCTCAGCCCTTTTGCTGTGCCGCTCGGTCGGGCTCTAGCCTGCCGCTGTCCGGGAAGGGTCTGCACACTACCTGTTGCCAGCCCGTTTCGCTGGATCACCTCGACTGGAAAGCCAAGCCTGGCTCTCGACAGCCTCCCCCGCAATTCTCAAGTCTCTGCTGGATGACTGGGCAGTTGTCCGTGGTCGACACCCGAGTCTCTGGCCTTGACCTCCAATCCACTGATCTCCAGGAACGAATCCCCAGGAGGTGATGCAGAGTTGCAGGTAGGTTCGATCCTGCATCGTCGCCAATGTTACGTCCATGTATAATAAGATACAGACTGCAGCAGAAACAGTACAACAGGTTTTTACTCAACGTGGCTCACAGTTGAACTGACTGTACAGATTATTACTCAATGCCATATACAGGTGTGGTCACTGCCGGTACTACAGTATACATGAGCTGTAAAAAGTAGTTCCCCTCTTCAAGGTAAATACATTACATAAAACATTTTGGGACATCGTGAAAGGTGTTATATAAATACAAGTCTTTTTTTTCTTTTTCTTTCTTTAGTACATCTAGGCTAACCTGGTGGATGCATACAATTGCAGAGTTATGGAAGAGTGTATTGTAAGTGGGGAGAACACAGGAGTTAAGGTTTTGGGTTTGGGTGGCGATTTTAACCCAACTAGCTAAGCAGAAACCTGACGGGGCGGGCAGTTAAAATCACCCTGGCTCTGTACGAAAGCCGCCATGATCGCTACATCTGCAATTTTAACCCGCTCTCCTGAGCAGGCAACAGGGACACATGCCCAGAGCCAACAGGGTCCTTCTTTACATATGTATGTTGCGGCTTGATGACATCATTGAGAGCCGACTGTAATTTTATCTCAGGCCTGAGCGGGGAATCCACTTGGAGTTAAAATCGGGACAAAATATTTTGATGAAGGGTCCTCACTTGAAAGGTTGGAGGTAACTTTCACTTTCACTGCCCGTGTGGTAATCCAGCAGAGCAGATTGCCTGCCTATTGTGGAAGCTGCATGATTTTTAACTCATTGATTTCAAACTCGGGCAGGCTCCACAATGGGCGGGCGATCTACTCCGCCGATTACTGCTCAGCTGGTGATGGTGAAAATTACACCTGTTGACTCCTCTTTTCCCACCACAGATGCTGATTGACCTGCTGTGTTTTTGCTGCATCTTCTCTTTGTTTCAGATTTTCAACAGCTGCAGTTTTTTTTTGCTTTTTTTGTGCATTATAAATGTTTTATTGTTGGCAATGTGGAGAAAAGTGTGTAGATTTAGTTGATGCATTGAGTTAATCATACTGTTCTGATATAAGCTCTATGTTGGTACCTGTTTTTCGCTGTAGTAAATGTGTTTCCTCCCAACATACTCGGATTAGTGTTCCATATGACCTCGCCCAAAATGTACATAGGAATCTAACCATGCTCTGACGGGGAAGAACTCTCAGATGCAATCTGTGGATCCTTCTGCAAGACATAGACATTATAACTGTCTTTAACTCGTACAATTACTATACTTTTTCAAATGTTGATGTTTTGGTTGTTATATTGCTGAGCTATGAATCGATGGAAATTGAGTGAGAAGGCGGCAGAGATAGATTTGGAAAGGGAAAATCCGTTCATTCCAATTTTCTGCTGGCTTGATTGAAAGTGCATAGAACTTATCCCTATATACCCTAAAATGACAAGATTCCTATGACAGATAGGACCAGAGAAATCTATAGATGCAGATACATAGGGCTTTAAAAGTGAGGGTGCTGGTAGGTAAAAAGATAATGAACTGCAAATGAAAATCTGAGTTTTATACATTATAAAAAACAAGGACGTGATATTGAATTTGTACTAGGCATTGGTTGGGCCACAATTGGAGACATTCTGGGAAGAATCTTACAACTACAAAATGGGTATCGTGAAGATTCACTAGGATTGTACCAGGAATGAAAGGTTAAAGTTAGGAAGAAAGGTGCAAACAATTGGAGCGTATTCATTGGAACAGAGAGGGTTAATGGGATCTATAGAGGTTTTTAAAGTTATGAAAGTTTTGTGAGGGTAAATAATGAAAGATTGATCTCACTGGTTGGTGAATTGGAACAAGGGGACATAGACTCTGGATTTCCACTTAAAGATTAAAGGGGGAATTTAGAAATTATTTTTACATGAATGATTATTACGAACATGAAAAACCTCAACCACAAGTGGCAACTGAGGCAGAAGCTATAGCGTCATTTAAAAAGGGGTTGGATATGTATTTGCAAAGGAAGAATATAAAAGGATCAGAGGAACAGACAGGGAAATGGGCAGCCGCGATTCCTACATTACAACAGTGGCTATACTTCAAAAGTACATAATTGGATGTAAAGCACATTGGGACATCGTGAAAGGTGTTACATAAATACAAGTCTTTTTTTTCTTTTTCTTTCTTTAGTACATCTAGGCTGAACTGGTGGGATGCATGCAATTGCAGAGTTATGGAAGAATGTATTGTAAGTGGGGAGAACACAGGAGTAAATGTTTTGGGTTTGGGGGGCAATTTTATCTCAACTCGCTCAGCAGAAACATGGCGAGGCAGGCAGTTAAAATCGCCCTGGCTCTTCCCTGTACGAAAGCCACCATAATCGCAACATCTGCAATTTTAACCCGCTCTCCTGAGCAGGCAGCAGGGACACATGCCCGGAGCCAACAGGATGCTTCTTTACATATGTATGTCGCGGCTTGATGACATCATTGAGAGCCGACTGTAATTTTAACTCAGGCCTGAGCGGGGAATCCATCTGGAGTTAAAATCGGGACAAAATATTTTGATGAAGGGTCCTCACTTGAAAGGTTGGAGATAACTTTCACTGTCACTGCCTGTGTGGTAATCCAGCAGAGCAGATTGCCGGCCTGTTGTGGAAGCTGCATGATTTTTAACTCTTTGATTTCAACCTCGGGCAGGCTCCACAATGGGCGGGCGATCCACTCCGCCGATTACTGCTCAGCTGGTGATGGTGAAAATTACACCTGTTGAATCCTCTTTTCCCACCACAGATGCTGATTGACCTGCTGTGTTTTTGCTGCATCTTCTCTTTGTTTCAGATTTTCAACAGCTGCAGTTTTTTTTTGCTTTTTTTGTGCATTATAAATGTTTTATTGTTGGCAATGTGGAGAAAAGTGTGTAGATTTAGTTGATGCATTGAGTTGATCATACTGTTCTGCTATAAGCTCTATGTTGGTACCTGTTTTTCGCTGTAGTAAATGTGTTTCCTCCCAACATACTCGGATTAGTGTTCCATATGACCTCGCCTAAAATGAACATAGGAATCTAACCATGCGCTGATGGGGAAGAACTCTCAGATGCAATCTGTGGACCCTACTGCAAGACATAGACATTATGGGCATGATTTTGTCAATGGGGAGCTTTTGGAGGCGGGACACCCACTTTATGGGTTGTAGTCCTGCTTCCATTGACTTGTGGCCAACCCACGCTACTTTCCCTTGAATGACCTTGTTAAACCCACCGAGCGGGCTCAGCAGGCCAATTAAGGGACACCTGGTTACTGGTGACGTCAGCGATTGACATTTCAACTGTCAAGAGCTTTTGACAGATGAAAAATCAACGTTTCACAGCTCTGTGCAACACAGGTCGGGTACCCGCCTCCTGGGACATTGGCACAGAGGCGGGCTGGGGGTGGGATGAGTTCCTGCCCCCCGATTCTGCAATTTTCCCACCACTCCCACCTCCAAAGCCGCCTCCAAAGCCGCCTCCTCGGGGCTATAACTGTCTTTACCTCGTACAATTACAATACTTTTTCAAATGTTGATGTTTTGGTTTTTATATTGCTGAGCTATGAATGGATGGAAATTGGGTGAGAAGGCGGCAGAGATAGATTTGGAAAGGGAAAATCCGTTCATTCCAAATTTCTGCTGGCTTGATTGAAAGTGCATAGAACTTATCCCTATATACCCTAAATGACAAGATCCCTATGACGGATAGGACCAGAGAAAGCTATAGATGCAAACACATAGGGCTTTAAAAGTGAGAGTGCTGGTCGGTAAAAAGATAATGAACTGCAAATGAAAATCTGAGTTTTATACATTGTAAAAAAAACAAGGATCTGATATTGAATTTGTAATACACATTGGTTGGGCCACAATTGGAGACATTCTGGAAAGAATCTTACAACTATGAAATGGGTATCGTGAAGATTCACTAGAATTGTACCAGGAATGAAAGGTTACTGTTAGGAAGAAAGGTGCAAACAATTGGAGCTTATTCATTGGAACAGAGAGGGTTAATGGGATCTATAGAAGTTTTTACAGTTATGAAAGTTTTGTGAGGGTAAATAATGAAAGATTGATTTCACTGGTTGGTGAATTGGTAACAACGGGGCATAGACTCAGGATTTCCACTTAAAGATTAAAGGGGGACTTTAGAAATTATTTTTACATGAAGGATTATTACGAACATGAAAAACTTCAACCGCAAGTGGCAACTGAGGCAGAAACTATAGCGTCATATAAAAAGGAATTGGATATGTATTTGCAAAGGAAGAATATTAAAGGATCAGAGAAACAGTCAGGGAAATGGGATTAGAATAGATGAGGTAGATTTTCAACTTGCCACCTGGGTGTAAATCTGGCACTGACATCAGTTGCCTGTTATAGAAACAGTCTGATGTTCATTTCCAGTGATGCATTGAGCCGTATTATCTCCTTCTGTGTTGCAATTTTGTGATTTTTGATTTTCATCCCAACTTTAAATCAACAAATGTCCTTTCACCCTCCCAAACAAGGAGAGCAAGCTTGAGTGACAAGCAGGCAACGCTTAGTTTTTACTTCATGACCTTGTAAATGTGCCTGTTTATTTTAAATATTAATTTAAAAATAGGAAGTAATATGAATCCGACTAGATACCAAAACAATTAGTGAATTATTTGTCTTTGCCAATGATCATTAAAGCAATAGTAACCCATATGTTCAACTAAAAAATAAAATACATCATTCTATGTGTGAACATTATGTTCATCCCACTGGCTCATTGGTACTTTGAATGAAAATTTAAATGTTCATGTTTCTGTTTCTTGCGTTGAAAACACTTGCCATTACCTTTAAAAAAACATGAACAGCAGGATTTTATTTCTTAATTAATTTAAAGCAAATTGTCAAATAATTAGATTCAATAACAGATCCACAAGTAATTTACATTGTTGAAAGATGGTTGTTTAATGTACACCTTCAATCGTTTCTGAAAATTATCCCAAGATATTTTGCTTCCCTGTGTTAAGTCTTGCTCAGTTACTTACTGGGTTTTTGTTTTGTTGAAAAATCATGTTAAAGGGCCAAACCTGATTTTCAGTGCAACAGCAAGGTTGATAAAAGCAGGAGAGGAGACTATGTAAATCAGGAAGTACTGATTAAGTGGTGTCAAGCTTGAGTTTTGCAAGTCTGTGTTTAAAAAGTGCAATAAAATGGACCCATTCAACTACTGGCCCATTAGGCTAACATTAATAACATGTAAGGTAATGAAGCTTCATGTGACAAGAGTACACATCGGGCATTCAGCGATGGACTTCAGCTTGCCTGATTTGGGGCACACGTGTTTTCCTGTCCATTCATTTTACTGGACGGAAACTCACATGGGCCACTGACCTCTGTCCCAATATCATAGAATCATAAAGTAGTACAGCACAGAAGGAGGCCATTTGGCCCATCGAGTCTGCACCGGCTCTTTTGAAGAGCAATTCAGTTAGTCCCACTCCCCCACTCTTTTTTCTCCTTCAAGTATTTATCCAATTCCCTTTTGAAGGCTATTATTGAATCTGTATCCATCACCCTATCAGGCAGTGCTTTCCAAATCCTAACCACTCGTTGCGTAAAAAAGTTTATCCTCTTGTCGTCTCTGGTTCTTTTGCCAATCACCTTAAATCTGTGCCCTCTGGTTATCGACCCTTCAGCCATTGGAAACAGTTTCTCTTTATTTACTCTATCTAAACTGTTCACGATATTAAACACCTCTATCAAATCTCCTCTTAGCATTCTATGCTCAAAGGAGAGCAACCCCAGCTTCTCCAGTCTATTCACGTAATTGTGATCTCCCATCCCTGGAACCATTCTAGTTAATCCCTTCTGTACAAGTCATTAATGTATATCAAAAACAACAGTGGTCCTAGTACTAAACCCTGGGGAACTCCACTGTATACCTTCCTCCAGTCCGGAAAACGGTCCACCTGAGAGGGCAGAAGCAACCTCAGTTTAATGTTTCATCTGAAAGATGGTACCTCTGATAGGGCAGCACTCCCTCAGCACTGCACTGGAGTGTCAGCCTAAATTTTGTGATCAAGTCCATGGAGTTGGATTTGATCCCACAACCTTCTGGCTCAGAGGTGAGATAGCGACCAGTGAGCCACAGCTGACACCAAAGTAGCCAAGTTTGCTGATGATACAAAATAGGAAGAAAGAGAATACAGCAAAGAATTTGCAAAAACTTTCAGAGAGGTTTTCCTGCTGGGTGTCAAAGTTAGTGACCAGGGAGTAATCCTTTAAGAGTGGCAAAAAGATCAGGTAAAATATGGCAGCGGTAAGTATGAATGCTATTTGGAGGTTTTTTTTGACATTTCCAACATTGAGTGTAAATATTAACAACAAAAAAGTAAGCATTTGACTGGTTAGGCCTATAAGACCTCCAATTGGGGATAGGTCATGAACAATTTATGCATTTTCCTACTGGCTGAAATGCTAATGACCAGAGCTGGAGTTACGTTAACAGCATGGTAGCAAGTACAGTATCAGGAAATAATGATTCATAGCCTTTTGGAAAATGAATCAAGTGCCTCTTTTAGGCTACCCTCCGAGTATATTACCAGTGGCAGTGATAGTAGCTCAACATTGCTGACTTTGTTCAAGAATAACCACAGAACACGCAAACATCCACAGGGAGCAAGTCTATCAGGAGAGGGGCGGCTATTGTTCAATCAGGGAGGAGCAGTGCCTTACGAAGGTGAGACCTCCCACAGGAATGGCTGGGGCTGAGTTGTGCAATCTGATACATCAAGCTGCAGGGGCAATCAGCCATTTGTATAGAATTTCTTGTGGCAGTTGAGCTTGAGTGGGTGCGAGTATTTGTGACATCATCTTCCATGTCACAGAAAGTCTCCAGGCATCCACGAGAACATCACATAAATGGATCAATACTCTGACCACTGCTGTGTTAAAGACCACACACACACACACACACACAAGTACATTAAATTCAGCATCAGGTTGACTGGCAGCATTGGCTTTTTTAAAAACAGCTGGGTTTCCGAAAGTGCAGAGACTTGTGGCCTCATTTATGCAGTAACCATTAATCTTATGGTATAATAGAATAAGAAGGACTACTATTCCAACAGTGTCCAAAAGCTATATGACCACCAGCTAAACATTACCACAAGAATAGCGCCGACCTGTATGGCTGCTGTTTTACGAGCTCCTCCCCAACTGGTATTTTAATGTATTAATGTATTTAATGTATTTAATGTTGTATTTAATATATCGTACTGTTAGTTTTTAGTATTCTACTGCTTAGTATTTAGCTTTCCAGTTTTAGTATTAGTAGTTTCGTTGTTTTTTTAAAAATACTCTACTGTTTAACTGCTGCCGGGCCGCAGCCTCGCCGCTCACCCCACCCCCGCTGGACAGGACCCGCTCCCGGGCCCCAGCCTAGTCGCTCCCCACCCCCGCTGGTCAGGTCCCGCTCCCGGGCCCCAGCCTAGCCGCTCCCCACCCCCGCTGGTCAGGTCCCGCTCCCGGGCCCCAGCCTAGCCGCTCCCCACCCCCGCTGGTCAGGTCCCGCTCCCGGGCCCCAGCCTAGTCGCTCCCCGCCCCCGCTGATCAGGTCCCGCTCCCGGGCCCCAGCCTAGCGCTCCCCGCCCCCACTGGTCAGGTCCCGCTCCCGGGCCCTAGCCTAGTCGCTCCCCGCCCCCGCTGGTCATGTCCAGCTCCCGGGCCCAGCCTTGCCGCTCTCTGCCCACACCCACCGCTGGTCAGGTCCCGCTCCCGGGCCCCAGCCTCGCCGCTCTCCGCCCGCACCCGCCGCTGGTCAGGTCCCACTCCCGGGCCCCAGCCTCACCGCTCCCCTCGCCCCCACTGGTCAGGTCCTGCTCCCGGGCCCCAGCCTCGCCGCTCACCCCACCTCTGCTGGTCAGGTCCCGCTCCCGGGCCCCAGCCTAGCCGCTCCCCACCCCCGCTGGTCAGGTCCCGCTCCCGGGCCCCAGCCTAGTCGCTCCCTGCCCCCGCTGGTCATGTCCAGCTCCCGGGCCCAGCCTCGCCGCTCTCCGCCCGCACCCCCCGCTGGTCAGGTCCCGCTCCCGGGCCCCAGCCTCACCGCTCCCCTCACCCCCACTGGTCAGGTCCTGCTCCCGGACCCCAGCCTCGCTGCTCACCCCACCCCTGCTGGTCAGGTCCCGCTCCCGGGCCCCAGCCTAGTCGCTCCCCGCCCCCGCTGGTCAGGTCCCGCTCCCAGGCCCCAGCCTAGCCGCTCCCCGCCCCCGCTGGTCAGGTCCCGCTCCCGGGCCCCAGCCTAGCCGCTCCCCGCCCCCCGCCCCCGCTGGTCAGTTCCTGCTCCCGGGCCCCAGCCTAGCCACTCCCCCCCGACCCCGCTGGTCAGTTACCGCTCCTGGGCCCCAGCCTCGCCAACCTCCGCCCGCTCCCCCCGCCGGCCAGAACCCACTCCAGGGCCCAGGCCTCGCCGCTGCCCCTGCCCTCCCCAATGGTCAGGACTTGCTCCAGGGCCCCAGCCTAGCCGCTCCCCGCCCCCGCTGGTCAGGACCCGCTCCCGGGCCCCAGCCTAGCCGCTCCCCGCCCTTGCTGGTCATGTACCCCTCCCGGGCCCCAGCCTAGCCGCTCTCCCCCGACCCCGCTGGTTAGTTACCGCTCACGGGCCCCAGCCTAGCCGCTCCCCCTGCCCCCGCTGGTCAGGTCCCGCTCCCGGGCCCCAGCCTCGCCGCTCTCCGCCCGCTCCCCCCGCCGGCCAGAACCCACTCCAGGGCCCAGGCCTCGCCGCTGCCCCTGCCCTCCCCAATGGCCAGGTCTTGCTCCAGGGCCCCAGCCTAGCCGCTCCCCGCCCCCGCTGGTCAGGACCCGCTCCCGGGCCCCAGCCTAGCCGCTCCCCGCCCTTGCTGGTCATGTACCCCTCCCGGGCCCCAGCCTAGCCGCTCTCCCCCGACCCCGCTGGTTAGTTACCGCTCACGGGCCCCAGCCTAGCCGCTCCCCCTGCCCCCGCTGGTCAGGTCCCGCTCCCGGGCCCCAGCCTCGCCGCTCTCCGCCCGCTCCCCCCGCCGGCTAGAACCCACTCCAGGGCCCAGGCCTCGCCGCTGCCCCTGCCCTCCCCAATGGTCAGCACTTGCTCCAGGGCCCCAGCCTTGCCGCACGCCCACGCCACCCCCAACTAGCCAGGACCCACTCCCGGGCTCCTTCCTCGTCCTCTCGCTCCTCGCTGCTCCTCTTCTAGATCCCGCAGCAAGGTCTCTCTCCTCCCCTCATCAAACCCAGTATGGCATCAACGAGCATAGCCGCTGTTTCACGAGCTCATCCCCAACTTTCCTCTTTATTTATTATTTTATTGTTATTATTAAAAACTTTTATATATAATGTTTCTTCGCTTATCCGCTACGACCGTCAATCACTTCTGGACATAAGATCGTCCGGGGATATAGGACCTACCCTCGATTTTTCGAACTGGGATTCTGCTGCTACTACCATCTACCCTCCCACCAGCTTACCTGACTTCATTCCTGTGATCAGGAAGCGAAGACGACGCAAGCGGAACAGACGAGCAGGTGCATTAGTGAAGCTGAGGCGATGTGAACACCGCCCCCCCCCTTCCGAGTATTCTCCTGGCGAATGTGCAGTCACTGGTCAATAAGCTGGATGAACTCAGGGGGAGGCTCACCTTCCAGCGAGACATTTAGAACTGCAACGTCTTGATTTTCACTGAGACTTGGCTTGATTCATTGATACCGGCTTCGGCCATTCAACCAGAGGGATTCAACATTCACCGGCTAGACCGAGCAAAGGACTCGGGGAAGAATAGAGGGGGTGGAGTATGTTTCATGATCAACAATTCTTGGTGGTCTGGCATGGAACTACTTACATCTTCTTTTTCACCTGAGCTCGAACACCTGATGATCAAATGCCGACCCTTCTACCTCCCGAGAGAGTTCTCATCCGCGATCATTACAGCGGTGTATATTCCACCACAGGCCGATGCAAACAGGGTACTAAACGAGCTGTATGGGACCATTAGCAGGCTTGAAACTTCCCATCCAGAGGCTGCATTCATCGTGGCTGGCAACTTCAACAAAGCCAATCTGAAGAAAGTACTGCCTAAGTACCATCAGCATATCACCTGCCCAACGCGAGCCAAGAACACACTAGATCACGTTTACACTCCATTCCGGGATGGATACAAGGCCCTCCCCCGCCCTCCCTTCGGCAAATCAGATCACGACTCCATCCTGCTGCTACCCACCTATAGGCAGAAACTGAAACAGGAAAAGCCTGTGATGAGATCTCTACAACGCTGGTCGGATCAATCAGGCGCTATGTTACAAGACTGTTTTGATTCCACTGACTGGGATATGTTCCGAAATGCCTCGGACAATTACATCAACATATATATAGATTCAGTCATTAGTTTCATAAACAAGTGCATAGACGACGTTGTTCCGAGGATTGTTGTACGAACATTTCCCAACCAGAAACCATGGGTAAATGGCGATATCCGTGCTATGCTAAAAGCATGGCCCATCGCATTCAACTCTGGGGACATGGATGAGTACAAGAAATCAAGGTACGACCTCAGAAAAACCATCAAAAATGCAAAAAGACAATACACAGACAAAGTGGAGTCACACTATCATAGCTCAGATTCGCGAAGGATGTGGAGTGGACTACAATCTATTACAGACTACAAAGGGAAACCCAGCTGTGTCATGCCCAGCAATGCCTCTCTCCCGGATGAGCTTAACGCTTTTTACGCCCGGTTTGAGGCCAAAAACAACTAGCCTGTTACAAGGGCGCCCGCGGCTCAGGACGACCGGGTCTTCTCAATCTCCATGGCTGACGTGAGCAAGACTTTTAAGAGAGTGAACACCCACAAAGCACCCAGTCCAGGTGGAATCCCTGGGAGTGTCCTTAGAGCATGCGCTGACCAGCTGGCAGCCATGTTTACGGATATATTCAACCGTTCACTGTGCCAGTCTGTAGTCCCCACCCGCTTCAAGATGACATCGGTTATTCCAGTCCCCAAAAAAACAAAAGTAACCTGTTTAAACGACTACCACCCCATAGCACTCACTGCTGTTATCATGAAGTGCTTTGAGAGGCTGGTCAAAACCCACATCAGCTCGTTACTACCTGACACACTGGACCCACTCCAATTTGCCTACCACCCAAACAGATCTAGGGATGATGCCATCGCCACTGTACTGCACACTGCCTTATCACACCTGGATAAGAGGAACACCTATGTGAGAATGTTGTTCATTGATTATAGTTCAGCATTCAATACCATTATCCCCTCCAGGCTTGTCAACAAGCTCAGTGAGATAGGACTAAACACCTCCCTATGCAACTGGATCCTGGACTTCCTGTCGGGCAGACCCCAGGTGGTGAAAATAGGCAGTAACGCCTCCTCCACACTGATCCTGAACACGAGAGCTCCATAGGGTTGTGTGCTCAGCCCCCTTCTCTACTCCCTGTTTACTCACGATTGCGTGGCTACGCACAACTCCAACTCCATCATCAAGTTTGCTGATGACACTACCGTTGTAGGCCTGATCACAGAATGCGACGAAACAGGCTACAGGGAGGAGGTAAGAGCCCTAGGAGAATGGTGCAAGTACAACAACCTCTCCCTCAACATCAGCAAAACAAAGGAGATGAATGTGGACTACTGGAAGCGGCAGGGGGAGGGACACACCCCAATCTACATCGAAGGGGCTGAGGTGGAGAGGGTCAGCAGCTTCAAATTCTTGGGTGTATTCATTACGGAGGACTTAATGTGGTCCCATCACATCGACGTCGTAACCAAGAAGGCATGCCAATGCCTGTTCTTCCTCAGGAGACTGAAGAAATTTGGAATGGCCCCCCAGATTCTCACCAACTTCTACTGGTGCACCATCGAGAGTATCCTGTCTGGCTACATCACTACCTGGTATGGCAACTGCACTGCCATAGACTGCAAGGCTCTACAGATGGTGGTGAAAGCTGCACAACACACTATAGGAATTAAACTACCTGCTGTGCAGGATATCTACCCCGAGAGGTGCCGGAGGAAGGCCCTGAGAATCATTAAAGACGCGAGCCACCCCAGCCACAACCTCTTTGCCCTGCTCCCGTCCGGTAAGAGATACCAAAGCATACAGTCTCGTACCAGCAGGTTTTGAAACAGCTTCTACCCCAGGCCATAAGACTCATGAACGAATAATTTATTATTATTTATTACTGTTGTTTTATTTATTATTACTGTATTTCTATTCGTATTTTTATCATTGTTATGCCATATTTATTCCAATGTTGGGAGGACTCGTAAAAGTCAACATTTCATTGTGCAGTACACACGTCTGCTGCATATATGACAAATAAAATTGAATTGAATTGAGATAGGTACAGATGAAGCAGGCCACCTTCCATCCATCCAGAAAACCCTGCAGTCCTCCCATCACAGGATCCATCTGCTTTTCGGTTCTGGGGCCACAAGTCCTTGGGACTGACAATGTGACAGCACTAGGATGCATTCGCTGGTGACCACTGGTGCTGATCTCAGCGTCATTGGGAGGTCACTGTATTTTCATGGGGCCTGTGGGTGCCGTGCAACTAGGACCACAACTTGGAAACCCAATTGTCCCAAGAGGCTGTGATCCTGACAGATTATGCTCCACTTTGGCAGAAGGATGCTGGATCACCCTCCGGAAACCATATGTTAGCAGCCGATCGGTCCTTTTTGGTCCTTTCACCTGTAACAAATCTGAGGGTCCAGACCTGGTCTCCCAAGTGGTCTGCACATGTGCCATTGAAGAGGTTGGTATACCTCTTCCTTCCAGGCTACAGGGACACCTCAACCCTGCCCCTGCATTCGCTGTGTCAGTGGTCTTGTGAGGGGTGGCCTGAGGTCCCACAGGCATTCCCAGTGCAAGCCAGGACCCAATGGCCCTGAATTTGCAGTCGGGGGCTTCCCGCAGGCAGATGCGTCCGACCAGCAGAAACCTACGAACTTACCTGATGATCCCGGAGGTTTGGACACTTGTGCTCCTGGGCCTCTAGGTGTAGGCCTGCATAGAGGCCCACGTATCCCAGGGGTGCATGCAGTTCACAAGCGCCCCTGGGATCACGTGGGCCGGCCCAACCAATGAAAGAAAGGGATCCCCATTCATACTTATAGGGATTCCGTATGTATAGAAACCCCATAAGTATGAATGGGAATATCCCAAAAAATACACGTACACCTCAAATAAAAAATAAAAAAATCACATATTTAAAATTAATTAAAATGGTTTTTAATATTTAAAACAAAAATTTAATTTTTTGAAAAATAAATTTACATGTTTAAATGGGCTAAAAATAAACTTACCTTATTGCACAGGTTTTTAAATGTATAATTTTTTTAAATCTATTTTCTCTTCTTTAAAAGTCTTACGCTGGTAAAAGCAGGCCTTACACCTACTTTTGCCAGGCGTAAGAATTTCACGACCATTCGCTGGGCAGAAATTGGGCAAATAGCCCAACTCTCCACCCACGGAGGCCCCTTTCCCGAGGATGCGTGCCATCTGTCAATAAGATTCTTGACAGATCGCAAGTTCCAGGTTTTAGCACATGCCTAATGCCGGAATTTGCGCGGCCCCTATGGGCTCGTACACACCTCATATGCACCCGCAAATTATAGCCCAAGTTTCTGGCTCCCAGCCTTTGCACTGCAATTTTGCTGGAGTTGCTGTGGGAGTGAGCCGGAACATCTGAAGAATTTAAGCTTAAACTGTATTTTTTCCCACCACCACCCTATATGGAATTCCATTCTGAAAATTGTGTACTCTTTCTTTGAAAAGTACCTCCTGACATCAGTCCTAACTTTGCCTTTTATTAGTTTGAGCCAGTTATCCTGATATCATTTGCAATGTTGTGTTGGATCTAGATTTTACATACTCTTTACTATTTTACACACCTTATATGGTCACCTCTCAATTATCTCCATTCAAGGATGAAAAGCCAAAAATGCTGCCGATTTTCCTCATAATGCATGTCAATGTATACTTGCCAGCAAACATGCATGATTGTAAGACAGCCAAACATCCTCAAGTTCTTTGAACGAGAAGGAAAGATGGATTTATACTGGCCGTTGTGTGATGCTACTATGGCTTATGCAACCTTTGCATCACCCTTACAAAGTGACAGATTCAATCATGCACAAGTGCAAACAAGGTGCTCACTGAGGGTTACTCAAGCAACACTGGATTGTACATGGGGCACCTTACAGTATGCTACAAAATAGAGAGTGTATGCTTAATGCTATATAACATTGCAATGGATAGAGGCTTTGTCACGGACTTAGAATAAGCCACTCGGTCGAATGCTGCCTGGGTGTCAAGATCATCTACTCTCACCTCTCCTCTGCCTATTATTCAGCTGTTACATCCATGTCTGGATTGTGGCTATGATGAGGTCTGGAGCTGAGTGCTTCTGACAGAACCAAATGCTACTATTGATGATTCTTTCCATCACTTTACTGATGATTGGTAGGAGGCTGATAGGATGACAATTGGCCTGGTCAGAATTAGTTTTTGAGTTTTGGCTTTGGACATCGCTACGGGGTACGGCAGGATAGTAGTTCTGTTACTGGACTAGTAATCCAGAGGCCTGGACGAATAATTCAAATCCCACCACTGCAGCTAGGGAATTTAAATTCAGTTAATTAAAGATATATATCATTAATGGTGACCTTGAACCTACCAGATTGTCCTAAAAACCTATCCGGTTCACTAATGTCCTTTAGGGAAGGAAATCTGCTGCCTTACCGGGTCTGACCTATATGTGACTCCAGACCCACTGTAATGTGGTTGACTCTTAACTGCCCTCTGAAATGGCCTAGCATCCACTCAGTTGTCCACTGCACAGACTGCAGAAGTTCAGGAATGCGGCTCACCACCACCTTCTCAAGGGCAACTAGGGATGGGCAATAAATGCTGGCCTTGGTGGTCAGATGCTCGCTTGTTGGAGATAGTCATTGCCTGGCACTTTGTGGCGCAAATGTTACCTGCCACTTATCAGCCCAAGCCTGAATGTCGTCCAGGTCTTGCTGCATGCGGGCATGGACTGCTTCAATATCTGAGGAGTTGCGAATGGCCTGAACACTATGCAGTCATCAGTGAACATCCCCACTTCTGACCTTATGATGGAGGGAAGGTCATAGAGTCATAGAGTAATACAGCACGGATAGAGGCCCTTCGGCCCATCGTGTCCATGCCGGCCATCAAGCCCTGTCTAATCTAATCCCATATTCCAGCATTTGGCCCGTAGCCTTGTATGCTATGGCATTTCAAATGCTCATCCAAATGCTTCTTAAATGTTGTGAGGGTTTCTGCCTCCACAACCCTTTCAGGCAGTGAGTTCCAGACTCCAACCACCCTCTGGGTGAAAAAGTTCTTTCTCAAATCCCCTCTAAACCTCCCGCCCTTTACCTTGAATCTATGCCCCCTAGTTATTGACCCCTCTACTAAGGGGAAAAGCTCCTCAGCATCCATCCTATCTATGCCCCTCACAATTTTGTACACCTCAATCATGTCCCCCCTCAGCCTCCTCTGCTCCAAGGAAAACAAACCCAATCTGCCCAGTCTCTCTTCATAGCTGAAGCGCTCCAGCCCTGGTAACATCCTGGTGAACCTCCTCTGCACCCTCTCTAACGCGATCACATCTTTCCTGTAGTGTGGCGACCAGAACTGCACACAGTATTCCAGCTGTGGCCTAACCAGTGTTTTATACAGCTCCATCATAACCTCCTTGCTCTTATATTCAATGCCTCGGCTAATGAAGGCAAGTATCCCATATGCCTTTTTTACCACCTTATCCACCTGTTCCGCCGCCTTCAGGGATCTGTGTACCTGCACACCCAGATCCCTCTGACCCTCCGTCTTGCCTAGGGTCTTTCCCTTCATTGTGTATTCCCTTGCCTTGTTAGACCCCCCAAAGTGCATCACCTCGCACTTTTCCGGGTTAAATTCCATTTGCCACTGTTCCGCCCATCTGACCAACCCATCTATATCGTTCTGCAGACTGAGGCTACCCTCCTCGCTATTTACCACCCTACCAATTTTAGTATCATCCGCGAATTTACTGATCATACCCTTTACATTCATATCCAAGTCATTAATGTAGACCACAAACAGCAAGGGACCCAGCACCGATCCCTGTGGTACCCCACTGGCCACAGGTTTCCAGTCACAAAAACAACCTTCGACCATCACCCTCTGCCTTCTGCCACTAAGCCAGTTTTGTATCCAATGTGCCAAGGCACCCTGGATTCCATGGGCTCTTACCTTCTTGACCAGTCTCCTGTGCGGGACTTTATCGAAGGCCTTACTGAAATCCATGTATACCACATCCACTGCGTTACCCTCATCCACACACCTAGTCACCCCCTCAAAAAATTCAATCAAATTAGTCAGACATGATCTTCCCTTGACAAAGCCATGTTGACTATCCCTGATTAATCCTTGCCTCTCCAAGTGGAGACAAATTTTGTCCCTCAGGATTTTTTCCAGTAATTTTCCTACCACTGATGTTAGGCTCACTGGCCTGTAGTTCCCCGGTTTTTCCCTACTACCCTTCTTGAATAATGGTACTACATTAGCGGCTCTCCAGTCCTCTGGCACATCCCCTGTGGCCATTGATGAAGCAGCTGAAGATGGTTGGGCCTAGGACACTGCCCTGAGGAACTCCTGCAGCGATGTCCAGGGGCTGTCTTCAGGATGTCTCAAAAGTGGTTGAAGGACAGGGAGCTGACAGTTCATCCAGGGAGCTCACTAGGAAGTCATAACCCAAAGAGTGGGAAAGGCAATTTGAGGGGATGGGGCCGTTGAGTGTCCAGCAGATGGCCTGCAGGTTGTGAAAAAGCGTTTGGGGCCATTTTCTGAGCGTCTTCCAGCTGTCCCTTGAAGGACCATTGGTTAGGCTGCTCAGCGCCTGGAACCAATGGGCGGATTATGCGTGGCGCATGCTACATCCTTTGGAGCTTTGAAAATTGCATTGGCGTGCTACAACCAGCACAGGACCCCAATTGAAATATTTTAATAAGGTTTCTGTCTGCTTCGGGTGAGAGTAATAGCCGCCTATTTCAAGGCCTGCTCGAATATTGAGTAGGGCTGGCCTCGGATGGCCATTGGGAGGGACCTTTTTTGTTCAATTTTCAACTGCCTGCTGACCTGCTTTCCAGTGTGAACGGGGTGGGCAGTAGCTGAAAATCACCTCAATCTGTTTGAATTCAAAGTGCTCATTTAAAACATCTGTAATTTTGTTATTAATATTTGTTCACGGGATGTGGGCGCCGCTGGCTAGGACAGCATTTATTGCCCATCCCTAATTGCCCTTGGGAAGGTGGTGGTGGTGAGCCGCCTTCTCGAACCTTAATAAAATAATATAAAGCAGTAAGGTTTGTGGCAGCAATTTACTGTGTCATTCAAAGATTGCAGAGGAGGGATAACCACTGATTTAAAAGAGTCTTTCAACAGTTTACCAAACGTAGCAGAATCCTTTGCATTTAAATTAGTGTCTACCTGGTGCTGCAATATCATGGACTGTTCCACTCTGTCAATTGAGGGAGATCATGTGAATTCCTGAAGAGGTATCGGCATGTGTGTGGGAAAACAATCAAGATCATCTGTTGAGGAATGGAAGAGATAATTAACTGCAGAGATAAATAAATCTATTTTCTTGTTACTTTCTTGTTACTTTCTTTATTTTGCTTTGCCCCGTTTTTTGGATGTGTTGAATTCCCCTATCAACAGAGCGCATGGAACATTATTCCCAAGCAGCCTTGGGATCAAAGTGTCATCAAATCCATGAAGATAGTGGATAATGAGCGCCAGTGGTAACCAGAATTACAGAATGAATGTTAACAAATTGCACCTGAAGGTAAATTACGCTTTGAAGAAATAGTTTCAGCAACAACTTAGATGCAGAACACACAATTTTCAGTACAGTTAGTCAGTGCTGAGTCCCAATAACTATTGGGAACTTAATTGTGAGCTGCAATCACTACCATATTATTGAAGTTCAAAAGATTCTCTGGTCTTTCTTAGGATTCATGAGCCTCAGATCTCACATTAGGTCTACTGTCCCTGGCATATTTATTAGCTTATTTGTTGCTAGGCTATTCAGACCCTCAAAGTTAATTATTTAGACTATAAAAGAGCCCGTTGAATAATTTTGCAGCTAAAGAATTGCATGTCAAGCAATTATTAAAGATTCTGAGATGCAATTATCACTACAATGGTGACAATATAAAATTATATATGTGTAAAAAGATTCATAGAATCATACAGCACAGATTGAGGCCCATATCATGCCTGTGCCAGCTCTTTGAAAAAGCTATCCAATTTGTCCCACTCCCCTGCTCTTTCCCCATATCCCTGCAAATTTTTCCTTTTCAAGTATTAATCAAATTCACTTTTGAAAGTTACTATTGAATCTGTTTCCACCACCCTTTCCAGCAGCACATTCTAGATCATAACTCGATTTATAAGTCATTTTCGCAAAGTGCTAACAGTTACACTAAGTGCTAGTTGGGGTTAATTCACAATTCATTGTTATTACAATTCCATGCAAGATAAATAAGAGATGATTCTGGGATCTCACAATATATTGAGTCAGATTTTGTACAAATCTGGTTCAATATATTTTGTATTGTATGCTGCTTTCTAAATATATTGGCCGTTGAGCTGCGGGCCCCTGTGGAGTTGCGATCCTGGGCCTCCTCCAACTGCTGGCACGCAGTGCTTGCGTATCCCAGGGGCGCAGTTAGTTGGATGCGTCCCCTGGGATCACGTGGGCCATGGAGAGCCAATGGTAACAGGGAATGCTTCATTCATAAGTTTGTAGGATTCGCAAAATTGAACATTGTCCTATAAGTATCTATTGGCAGAAAAGGCCTTAATTTTAAAGACTTTTAAAAGAAGCCCAGGGAAAGGGGCACACAAAATGGCCACCAGACCCCATGACCAGCTTTTTGGGACATTTTAAAATGGTTCCTGCAGTCCACAGACAGCTTTTGTGGATTCAGCCCACAGTAAGTTCTGGAATGCAATTTCGGAGAATGCGAAACCAGACAGAACCCCATACATATAGATTGGATGCAGATCCAATCAGATCAGCCTGTAGATAAAGGCCATCAAAATGTTTACCCAGACAAAGGGAAACAGCTTCAAGTTCAAAGGGGGTCATCAAGACCCATTAAAGACAATACAAGGTCATTCCAGACCAGAGATGGCAGTTACCGGCCATCCCGAAAATACTTTAAACACAATGACTACCCCTCTGTGCTACAAGCCCGCCAAAAATTAAACAAAGACTAACCTTGACATGGCAGGAGATAAGGGCCTCCATGAGAAGTATAACTGGAGACCTGGGGTAGCCATTATGGAGAGAGCATTGTAGAGATCATTTTCGAGAGATCGTTCGGGGGTCCGAAGAAGGTGCAGTTCGGTTAGGAGTTCGGGCTCGGTAGAGAGGCCGTTCAGACTCGGAAGAAGAAGACGATTCGGTAGACGATTGGGATCGGAGACGTTTTGAAGACTCAGAGTAGCCATTGGTGGTTCAGGTTGAGTCAGCGTCCAGACCCGGGGTAGCTATCGGGAGATCATCGACAAACCCCGGGCCATTGACGAGACGAGAAGACGACGACCCTCCAAGAGGAAACCTTATGAATATGGCCAAACAGATGGGCTCTCTCCACGCCGACGTCCAGGCCTGCTAACATCCAGCCTGTCCGTGTCCATTACCTCGAGGGAGAAAAGAGTGTGTCGCAGCCCGCTGCGTTCCGCTGACCACGTGGAGACAGGACGCCTGAGAGGACCAAAACGCAGACTTCAAAAACCTCTATTTTCTAACTGGGACTGGTGAGCATGTTTCTGGCCCCTCATAATTTAATCTAGCTAGGTTTAGGGGGTGGGTATTTTAGGGGATAATTAACAATGAGTTGTTGTCCCTCGATGTTCCGTGTGTTTCTCTATTTCATGGTGAACCTTGTAAAGTATAATATGCCTGTGGATATATTGGTTAGTGCTGTATTATGATTTGTTTTTCCCTCCCATGTACCTTATTGGCTTACATTCAATTTTTCTTTATGCAATAAAATTTCACTTCGTTTCATTAAACTTGGTCTACAGAGTATTCTCTGCATTGTAGTTCCTGCCTCCAAGTCCAGTGTACAGAACCTAAGGGGCAAGTGGGTTGAACCACTCAGTAAATTACTGTGCAAAAGAGAGTGGTCTCACCAGAGAGAGAGACCTAGCAAAAAAACCCTTACAGAAAATGGTGACCGCAGCAGGACATTGGCAGCAGGATTGCAATGTATTAGACCCAGGTTTAAATGGACGAAATGTTATGGATGAGAGGATAGCGGATTATGTTTTTGGTAAGGTAAATCTCACTAAGCAGTGGATTTCCGATCTCTTACTGGATGGGCGTCCGGTAGATGCAGCCGTCAGGTGGACAGAGAGTAAAGAACATAAAAAGTCAGTAGAGAAGGCAGTGTGGCTGATGTGCTACAAAAGACAAGTCCAGATTTTGGACAGAGTCGTTGCAGCGCAGGCAGCCAAGATCAAAACCCAGGCATCAGAAATGGAGGAAAAGGCCATGGTTGGGGAAACGCTGATCGCAACGCCTCACGCGCTGAATCAGGAATGCCAAACTGTAGCCAGCCAACATCAGGCTAAAGTAGAGTACCTGGAATGCCAGGTTACTGAGGCAAAGATTCATGAAGCGAGAGTACGGGAGAAAAGCGCCCGCCTCGCACAACAGCTAAGTGCGCAGGAGGAGAAAGTAGTGGAGGTTAAGGCAGCTTACATGCTGGCCACCGAGCAGGGGTTTGAAAGTGCAGACCACGGCCCCTGCCAAAAGGCGATAGAAGACCTAAGAATGGCTCTGGCTAAGGCAAAAGGCATGCTGTGCCTAGTAAGCCCAAAGGCAGGTCACATAGATTTCCTAAAGGAATCCACAAGACTGATTCCATGTGAAGCAGTTGTGGTGCCAGCCACTGAATCCTCAGCACTGCCGAGCTATAATGAGGTTTGGCCCGAAGGGGGGTGGTAGAAGAGGAGGAAGCCGAGGTAGAACAGGAGGAAGAACAACCCCTGGCAGTGAAGCTGGAGCCGGCACCAATGTGTTCTGCTCAGCACCAGAGGTACGGTCTTGCCACCGCAAATGGCAATGACGGACCCCTCCAGAACCATCTCGTGCTGTCCCACAGTGCCCAACAACTCAGAGCAATGGTGAGCCACCTCCCAAAACTCTCCGAGAAGGGAGATCCCTCAGTCCATTTCAGGGAGATAGAGCAGACAGCCGCCATCAATGACTGCAATGGTCCAGAACAGGCTAAGATGTTGCTATTCTCCCTGGATAGCTCAATCCTTCAGTGCCTCTAAGAGGGGGCAGAGAGGGTATGAGGAATTCCGGGACGAGGTCCTGGAGGTTATGGGAGTGGACGGCGACAGCCTGTTCCTCCGTGTGGAAGGGACTATGCAGCTAACTGGAGAGCCCCCACGGGTTTTCGCAGAAAGGCTGTGGCCAGTGTATCGGCGCAGCTGTCCGGGCATGCCTGAACGGGCCACAATGAACGATGTCCAGCGGGTTCATTGGCTCCGCTGCCTGGTTGCCAACAGCTTACCGCAGATACAGACCCAAGCCAAATCTTGGTTTGACCCCCAAGGTCCCGGTACCACAGAGGAGACAGTGCTCCGACAGCTCACCATTGCGTATAAGAATTGCAGGGGTCAGGAGGCACCTCCCTCTAAGGGAAAAGTGCATGAGGCAAAACCCGCAGCCCCAAGTAAAAAGCAGTGGCATCAGGAGGGGAATCGCCCTTCCCAGGCCAAGCTCAATTGCTACGGGTGTGGGAAGGATGGACATTGGCGCAGGGACTGTAAAAATCCGTGGAAGGACAATAAGGGAAAATCTCCCGCAGCCTAAGCCCAAGCCCAGACCGCCGCCCCAGCACGAGTCCAGGTCCAACCCGCAGCCCCTGTCCCAGAAAAAGGAGCCGGTGCTGCTATAGATCCCGCTGCGATAGAATCAATTTTAGAAACAATGCGGTCTCTTATGATCTCACAGGGGAAGATAGCAGTCGCCACCGGTCCAGTCGTTCCCGCAGCCCCGACTGCTTCACCCCAATGACTGGAGCCCGCGCAGCCCATTTACCTGTGTTCATTGCGATATGATTTATGGAGGCGACCCCTCATAGTGATGGAGGTAGAGAAGGTAAAAGGGACCTATCTATTGGATACGGGGGCATCGTGCACCGTGATCCACACAGCTAACCCTACCACCTCACCTCTATCCACCAGGGTTCCATATATTCTGTTGGGCTTCTCGGGCAAAGAACAGGCTGGCGCATTCTCCATCCCCCTCTCCATTCATTTAGGACCACTCCGCACCACGTGGAAGTATATACTGATGAAGTGGGAGGTTGAGGGTGGAAAAGGAATCCTTGGGTCCGATTTCTTAGTAGAACACGGGATCCTCGTGGATCTTAGAAATCACTGTCTCTGGGGAGCAAGTACGGGTAAGAAAGGCGAGGTAGTCATCATCCCAGGGAAGGAAGGGAAAGGGACCCTATGTACCGTGAAGCCAAAAGAGGGCTACGACCTCGAGCTCATGGTCGCCAGCGTCCCACAAGATCTGCAGGCATTCGTGTCAGACCACCTGACTACGTTTGCCACTCACAAACATGATTGCGGGAGGGTCACTGGGTTTGAGGTCAGAGTAGACGGGGAGCCCATGGCCCGACCCCAAAAACAGTACAACTTCCCCAGGGAAGCGGAGCCCGACATGGAGACAGCAATGTCTTCACTGGTGCAGCAGGGTGTGTTGAGGCCGATAGCCACCCACGTAAACTCTCGTTTGTGGCCGGTGAAGAAGCCGAACAATTCCTGGTGAGCCACGGTGGACTACAGAGTCTTCAACAGTAACATCCCAGCCTGCGCGCCGACGGTAGCAGCAGTTGCCGACCTGATAGGGAGTATCCCAGCATCCGCGACCACGTTCACAGTGCTGGATATTTCCAACGGGTATTGGTCCATCCCTTTAAGGAGGGAGGATCAGTACAAGTTTGCCTTTACTTTTAAAGGGCAACAGTACACCTGGAACTGCTTGCCACAGGGTTTCCATAACAGCCCCAGCATTTTCCATCAATGTATGGCAGGGAGCTTAAAAGAGTTCAGCCAGCCCAATCAGCTAGTGCAGTATGTGGACGACCTGCTCCTGTTCACAGATTCCAGAGAGGAGCACGGCCACTATTGGCTGAGCTATTGGAGCTGTTAAGCAGAAAGGGTTTCAAGGTAAACCCAAAGAAGGCACGGGTCGGCCAGCAGGAAGTAAAATTCCTGGGTCTGACCATCCACGCTGGAGAGAGAGCCATAGACAAGGCTAGACGGGAATCGGTGCAAGACCCACCGGTCCCCACCACCGTAGCCCAGAAATGGGAAGTAGGAGGTCATGTCATGGTGAGAAACTACGCCTGAGTGGGGAGTTTAGAACCACTGTACATGGGGCCCTACAGTATTGTAGATAAAGCCAGCCCCATGGTATACGCAGTGAAGTTGCCCTGGCGCACTAAATGGTTTCACATAAACCAGTGCAAACTATTTAAGCTGGGTGCAAAAGACCCAACAACTGAGGCTAGGTCTGAGGGTAAAAACCCTCAGCCTGAGGCGTGCAAAAAGTCACAGACCACACAGGCTGGCGCCGCAGCCTGCTTGAGGGGAGGAGCTATCCCGCTTACCTGGGCGGTTTCCCCATTGGCCTGTGACTCAGACGGGGAAGAGCCTGAAGACCAAGGCCCTCCCCCTGACCCGAGCACAGTTAGGGGGGAGCCCGAACAGCTAGGCCCCGCCCCTGACATGATTCTGGAGGAGTTGGAGTCAGAGGACAGAGGTCCCGCCCTCGGCTCAAGCTTAGGGGAGGTAGAACTTGGGGGCGGAGATTCTCCACCTGTAGGGACAGGTAGGGAGGAGTCGTCTGCCACAGACCCAAATCCCAAAGGGGCAGAGTCTGAGGGAAGGGAGCCGAAGCCAACAGTTGTGGAGAAGCCACGGGCTGTGAGGGCTAAAGTCCCAACCAAAGGTCCACTCGCAAAGGGAGCCTCGCCCGAAGTAACCCCTCGCAGGTCGTCTCGGACGCCTTAGCCAATAAAACTCTGGCCAGATTCCCCTTACTTCAGCAGACACCGACTTGGGAAATCCCTAGAATGACGCAGTCCCCAATTGGCAGCAAAAGGCTGCAGGGGACTCAAGCTACAGGTCAGTGCGGCCCCGCCGCAGGGAGCGGTGAGCTGCAGTACGAACAGGGATTAGGCAGGCCGCCCGGGGACGGGCGACGCTGTACATAAATTTAGTTAAGTTTAAGTTTGGTTAAGTATAAGGTGTGTAAATTTTTAAGGTGATGGGTGTTATAAGAAGTAGTTTTGGAATCTGCCCAGAATGTGTGTTTGTTTTGGATCGAGGTCGAAAGACCCAATCATGCCTTCACCTAGGCCAGAATCTCTCGGGAGCCTGGCTGTATCGTTTAATCTGTTGCAGGAACCAAAGGCACCATGGAGAGGATTCTCATCATGTTCGTGGTGATCGGGTGTAGCTTGGCCTATCAGGGCTACACCAAGGACTCCATTGTGTGTGGATGCTCCGGGGACACAGCCCCCATCGCGACTGATGGGACAGGTGAACGGGACGTTGAGGAAACAGCCACCTACTTCCACGAAGGGAGGTGGCCAGGATGGCTGGGGTCGAACTCTACGGAATACTCCAGCCAGTCCGGGTTTGCATACGGAGAGACTTCTCTAATGTGTCCCAGGGTGAGGATCATTGCGCCCAGAGTCAGCATAACCGTCGGAAGGAAGATTTGTTTACTATGCAACGGACATGTTCCTTTGGACAGATGATGGTGGCTTTGGAAGCTGATTAAGACCATGAAAAACTCCACGGTCGAGTGGGAGCGACTGGGTAACAGTACCCATCAGACTATTACGGGGACTCATGGGGGATTGAGTGTCTGTTGGGACAAATGGTGGGAACTAGATGAGGGGATTTACATCTGCATGTGGGGTTCAGAACGCGTCTGCCCCACAGGCATCTCCATCTTTTTCCAGAGACAGTGGCAGGATGCTGGGAAAGGGATGAGGTGGGACGTCAGCACGCGGGCGTGTGGAGTCCCATACTCTCCGATCCCGGCGAATGCCACTGAGCTAATCACCCGCCCCCCGCAAGCCCCTGCCCATGATTCCGGTAGCCAAAGCCCGCAAGGAAGGGTGCCCCGCCACTACCAAGGGACCCGGGAACGGACTGGTATTGGTACCCACAGGTCAGGTGCTGTACCAAGGGGTGCACTACGCGGTAGCCTCGGTGATTTTAAACCTCACCGAGGTGCGATTGCCAGAGTGGTGCCCCAAGGAAACGAAGCAATTTTACCAGGTCCTGTTAACAAATATGTTCAGACAAATTTATGAGTTCGACTTTACCGATGTCGAAAGAGCCGGATTGTACACCACACCACATGAGGTCTTGGACAGGGTAGGGAGACAAAGAAGGGGTACAGTTAATGATATTTTTATCGCCTTTAACACAGGGACTTCCGTCATCAACACTCTGGATGACGCAGAGCTGCAGACCCAGATCAATGGTTTAAAAGCGCGGTTAAGAAAGATACTGACAGACGAGAATAAAGTAGTGGGTTCTGAGTTACATGAGGACCAGGCCATGACCCTACACTTAAAAGAAATCATAGCTGAGCTGGAGAAACACGCTAAAACGGTAAATGCTCTCATCAGAGAGGATCGGAATGCATCAGATCAGGCTGCGCAGAACGAATCATGCGTGCTGTACGGGGCGTGGTTACTGGGCGAGGGCCGTAGTAATCTGGAGGATTTAAAACAAGGTTTGGTCCCCTCCTGGATCAGCAATAAGCACCTCGCAGCCCTCCACCCTTTTGAGAATGCATTAATTAAGTGCCAGCTCAGACTTGCTTCAGAGGCCTACCCAGCCCCAGTGGACTGTGGGCAGTCTAATCACACCATTATGGGTATAGTGGTAAAAATGCCGGTTATGGGAAAGACAGCTAAACCCGCCCTGGTATACAGGGTGGAGAACATTGGAGTCATTCAAGGGGGTGCACACATTCACTACACAGCGGCCCCACCTTACGTCATTCGATGGGAGCATGCAATGATGGGTACCGACCTCTCGGGGTGCCGGAGCCGGGGAGCACACATCATCCTGTGTCCCCAGCACTTGAATGCCTATTCGAAACCACAGTGCAGGTTCAGAACTGCTGGCCCGAAGCATATAAATTGCACCATGGAGGCAATGGCACAAAGCCATGTGCCCCCGCAGATGGCATATATAAGAGGTGGGACATACTGTGTCACCACTGCAGCGCCCCACTACCAACATGGACAGCACGGCTGGTGTCCGGTCAGTGACAGCAGTTTCTGCTTCAAACCCAAGGCAGAAGTTCAAGTGGCCCAAGAGCGAATTGGTGCAATCTTTATTATTTTTATTGAAGTTTATTATGTGTGTTGTTATTAATAAAAGATAATATGTATCAACCAGGTGATGTAGGGGTATTAGGCCCCCCTCCACGCCTGGAAATATGTGTGTCAGATTTTAACCCCAATGTACTGCCATCTATAGATGCTTAATGTACACTGTGGGTTTTCTGAAATGGGAAATGCATGTGTCGTGGGGTCATAGATAGGTAAATACAGGGGATGGTTTGATTATGGAGAGTCAGAAAATTTTGCTCACCCAGAATTATGATACTTCAAGCAAGTTATAGTATCATCAGGATGAATGTAGGATTCGCAAAATTGAACATTGTCCTATAAGTGTCTATTGGCAGAAAAGGCCTTAATTTTAAAGACTGTTTTAAAAGAAGCCCAGGAAAAGGGGCACACAAAATGGCCACCAGACCCCATGACCAGCTTTTTGGGACATTTTAAAATGGTTCCTGCAGTCCACAGACAGCTTTTGTGGATTCAGCCCACAGTAAGTTCTGGAATGCAATTTCAGAGAATGCAAAACCAGACAGAACCCCATACATATAGATTGGATGCAGATCCAATCAGATCGGTCTGTAGATAAAGGCCATCAAAATGTTTACCCAGACAAAGGGAAACAGCTTCAAGTTCAAAGGGGGTCATCAGGACCCATTAAAGGCAATACAAGATCATTCCAGACCAGAGATGGCAGTTACCGGCCATCCCAAAAATACTTTAAACACAATGACTACCCCTCTGTGCTACAAGCCCGCCAAAAATTAAACAAAGACTAACCTTGATATGATGGGAGATAAGGGCCTCCATTAGAAGTATAACTGGAGACCTGGGGTAGCCATTATGGAGAGAGCATTGTAGAGATCATTTTCGAGAGATCGTTCGGGGGTCCGAAGAAGGTGCAGTTCGGTTAGGAGTTCGGGTTCGGTAGAGAGGCCGTTCAGACTCGGAAGAAGAAGATGATTCGGTAGATGATTGGGATCGGAGACGTTTTGAAGACTCAGCGTAGCCATTGGTGGTTCAGGTTGAGTCAGCGTCCAGACCCGGGGTAGCTATCAGGAGATCATTGACAAACCCCGGGCCATTGACGAGACGAGAAGACGACGACCCTCCAAGAGGAAACCTTATGAATATGGCCAAACAGATGGGCTCTCTCCACGCCGACGTCCAGGCCTGCTAACATCCAGCCTGTCCGTGTCCATTACCTCGAGGGAGAAAAGAGTGTGTCGCAGCCCGCTGCGTTCTGCTGACAACGTGGAGACAGGACGCCTGAGAGGACCAAAATGCAGACTTCAAAAACCTTTATTTTCTAACTGGGACTGGTGAGCATGTTTCTGGCCCCTCATAGTCTAATCTAGCTAGATTTAGGGGGTGGGCATTTTAGGGGATAATTAACAATGAGTTGTTGTCCCTCGATGTTCCGTGTGTTTCCCTATTTCATGGTGATCCTTGTAAAGTATAATATGCCTGTGGATATATTGGTTAGTACTGTATTATGATTTGTTTTTCCCTCCCATGTACCTTATTGGCTTACAATGAATTTTTCTTTATGCAATAAAATTTCACTTCGTTTCATTAAACTTGATCTACAGAGTATTCTCTGCATTGTAGTTCCTGCCTCAACGTCCAGTGTACAGAACCTAAGGGGCGAGTGGGTCGAACCACTCGGTAAATTACTGTGCAAAAGAGAGAGGTCTCACCAGAGAGAGAGACCTAGCAAAAAAACCCTTACAAGTTTGACAGGAACCTATAAATACTATAAGCCCCAAAACATCACTTAAACCTCAAATAAATTTAAATAAAACATCACATTTTTAAAATAAACTATAAATTACATGAAATAACTTTTAAACAATAATTTACATTTTTGAAAAAATTAATTACATTTTCTAACAGGGCTAAAAATAAACTTACCTTTCTTTAAAGTATTTAAAAATAATAAACCTGTGGAAAAAATGTTTTAATTTAAATTAATTCACCACTTACCTTGTAAAAAGCAGGCCTTGCGACTGCTTTTTACATGTCTAACTTCTGGACACTTACCCTCCCGGGAAAACCTGCAATAAAAACATAAGTTCGATGCGCACGCGCTGCCTCTCCTGTGTATGCATTCGACCTCTGAACCCCTTCTTTCAGTGGAACAGAAGTGCCGGTTTCCCGCGCATGCGCACTGCATGCACGAAACCGACACTTCCATTGGGCTTACTGGTGAGTACCCAGTGTGTACTCACCCGTGGAGACCCGAATTTCTGGGCCATTGCGTGCCAACACATTTTTGAGTCTATGCAAATAAGATATTTCAGCTCCGATACCAATTCCATTAAAAAAAATAAGTGTTAAAGTCTTCTTCTCCTGTGTCAATCATTAATCTGCTTAGCAGTGAAGTAAATGACAAATTAGACTATAGCATGGAGGCTGATTTTAATTATGTCATTCTCTTTTCACTGGTTTCAGAATGACTGAGAGCTATCAGCAGTACATATAGTCTGGAAAAAGAGACATTCCTTAGGATTTTGAGACATCACTTTAGATTTTATTGAGTGGTTTGACATGTACTGTTTTTGTAGATTTAGATTTAATAAGCAAATAGTTTATGATCTATATGATGAGTTAAAAGAGGATTTAAAGTATCAGCTAACATTAGTTTTGCCCTAGTAGTATTTGTTTTCACTGCGATGTATGTGAAACCAAGTACAATTAAATATCTTTTGGTGGTTGGGGGGGTGGGGAGGGTGGGGGGAAGTCAATCCTGCAACTATATTGCTACAAGGCCATCTTTCTGTTTTCTTTGGTGTTTGGTCTGGAGTAGCTGGACTAGACAGATACTGGGTTCATTTTTTAATCTTTTCCCATTCCTTGGGCCATCAACTCTGGACTAGAACAGAGAAGTTGTTACACATTTTATGCTACTTAAAACAGGTGGAAATTGAAACTTCAGAAAATAAAACGCAACTTTGCACCGTCTGAAAAAACACAGGCCCTCAAATTCCTCGGACTTTCTGCCGTAACCTGCTTTTTTGACCAAGCTTTTGGTTATCTGCCCTACTATCTCCTTATGTAGCTTGGTGTCAAATTTTGTTTGACAACGCTCCAGTGAAGTGCCTTGGGACGTTTTACTATGTTAAAGGCACTATATAAATACTAGTTGTTGTTGTCGTCGTAACTTCGCCAAAAGTGCAGCAGAAACCCTGCTTGTGTTGTGCATACTCTGAGTTTGGGTGTATCGTGAACCAGAGG
Source organism: Somniosus microcephalus (assembly GCF_052327205.1). Taxonomy (NCBI): domain Eukaryota; kingdom Metazoa; phylum Chordata; class Chondrichthyes; order Squaliformes; family Somniosidae; genus Somniosus; species Somniosus microcephalus. The sequence continues at coordinate 227,914,809 of NC_140993.1, read as the reverse complement.
TAGCAAAACGATTCAGCTCCTTTAGTCTATCATAGTGCCCTAATTCCACCCTTAGAAGAGCCAGTGTTACGCCAATGTGAACTGTTATGTTGGGATCATGCCCAGGGGTGCCCTCCTGATCTGACCCCAACAGAGTTTGCAAGGTCGACTGACGGACATCTCATTTGCGTGGGACAGGTGGACTCAAGCGTTACTTTTCAGTGTCAGCCGTGGTTCAGTGTGTAGCACTCTCACCTCTGAATCAGAAGGTTGTGGGTTCAAGTCCCACTCCAAAGACTTGAGCACAAAAATCTAGGCAGACCCTCCCAGTGGAGTGTTGAGAGGGTGCTGCACTGTCGGAGGCCTGTCCTTCAGATGAGATGTTAAACCTGCTCTCTCAGGTGGACGTAAAAGATCCTATAGCACTATTTCAAAGAAGCGCAGGGGAGGTATCCCCAGTGTCCTGGCCAATATTTTTTTATTTTTTTTATTTGTTTATGGGATCTGGGCATTACTGGCAAGGCCAGCATTTATTGCCCATCTTTGTTGCCCTTGAGAAGGTGGTAGTGAGCCACCTTCTTGAACTGCTGCAGTCCGTGTGGTGAAGGTACTCCCACAGTACTGTTAGGTAGGGAGTTCCAGGATTTTGACCCAGCAATGACGAAGGATCAGCGATATACTTCTAAGTCGGGATGGTGTGTGACTTGGAGGGGAACTTGGAGATGGTGGTGTTCCCATGGGCCTGTTGCCCTTGTCCTTCTAGGTGGAAGAGGTCGCAGGTTTGGGAGATGCTGCTGAAGAAGCCTTGGCGAGTTGCTGCAGTGCATCTTGTAGATGGTACACACTGTAGCCACGGTACGCTGGTGGAGGCAGTGAATGTTTAAGGTGGTGGATGGGGTGCCAATCAAGCGGGCTGCTTTGCCCTGGATGATGTTGAGCTTCTTGAGTGTTGTTGGAGCTGCACTCATCCAGGCAAGTGGAGAGAATTCCATCACACTCCTCACTTGTGCCTTGTAGATGGTGGAAAGGCTTTTGGGGAGTCAGGAAGTGGGACACTCGCCGCAGAGTACCTAGCCTCTGAACTGCTCTTGTTGCCACAGTATTTATGTAGCTGGTCCAGTTAAGTTTCTGATTAATGGTGACCCCCAGGATGTTGGTAGTGGGGGATTCGGTGATGGTAATGCCACTGAATGTCAAGGGGAGGTGGTTAGACTCTCGCTTGTTGGAGATAGTCATTGCCTGGCACTTCTGTGGCGTGAATGTTACCTGCCACTTATCAGCCCAAGCCTGAACATCGTCCAGGTCTTGTTGCATGCGGGCATGGGCTGCTTAATTATCTGAGGAGTTGTGAATGGCGCTGAACACTGTGCAGTCATCAGCGAACCTCCCCATTTCTGACCTTATGTTGGAGGGAAGTTCATTGATGAAGCAGCTGAAGATGGTTGGGCCTAGGACACTGCACTGAGGAACTCCTGCAGCGATGTCCTGGGGCTGTGATGATTGACCTTCAACCACCACAGCCATCTTCCTTTGTGCTAGGTATAACTCCAGCCAGTGGAGAGTTTTCCCCCTGATTCCGATTGACTTCAGTTTTACTAGGGCTCCTTGATGCCACACTCAGTCAAATGCTGCCTTGATGTCAAGGGCAGTCACTCTCACCTCACCTCTGGAATTCAGCTCCTTTGTCCATGTTTGGACCAAGGCTGTAATGAGGTCGGGAGCCGAGTGGTCTTGGCGGAACCCAAACTGGGCATCAGTGAGCAAGTTATTGGTGAGAAAGTGCCGCTTGATAGCACTGTTGATGACACCTTCCATCACTTTGCTGATGATTGAGAGTAGACTGATGGGGCGGTAATTGGCCGGATTGGATTTGTCCTGCTTTTTGTGGACAGGACATACCTGGGCAGTTTTCCACATTGTCGGATAGATGCCAGTGTTGTAACTGTACTGGAAGAGCTTGGCTAGAGGCGTGGCTAGTTCTGGAGCACAAGTCTTGTTGTCAGGGCCCATAGCCTTTGCTGTACCCAGTGCACTCAGCCGTTTCTTGATATCATGTGGAGTGAATCGAATTGGCTGAAGACTGGTTTCTGTGATGGTGGGGACCTCAGGAGGAGGCCGATATGGATCATCCACTCGGCACTTCTGGCTAAAGATGGTTACAAACGGTTCAGCCTTGTCTTTTGCACTCACGTGCTGGGCTCCACCATCATTGAGGATGGAGATATTCATGGAGCCTCCTCCTCCCGTTATTTGTTTAATCATCCACCACCATTCACGACTGGATGTGGCAGGACTGCAGAGCTTTGATCTGATCCATTGATTGTGGGATCGCTTAGCCCTGTCTATAGCATGCTGCTTCCGCTATTTAGCATGCATGTAGTCCTGTGTTGCAGCTTCCCCAGGTTGACACCGCATTTTTAGGTACGCCTGGTGCTGCTCCTGGCATGCTCTTCTACACTCCTTGTTGAATCAGGGTTGGTCCCCTGGCTTGGTGGTAATGGTAGAGTGAGGGTATATGCCGGGCCATGAGATTACAGATTGTGATGGAATACAATTCTGCTGCTGATGATGGCCCACAGCACCTCATGATGCACAGTTTTGAGCTGCTAGATCTGTTCTGAATCCATCCCATTTAGCACGGTGGTAGTGCCACACAACACGATGGAGGGTGTCCTCAGTGTGAAGACGGGACTTTGTCTCCACAATGATCTGGTGGTCACTGCTACCAATACTGTCATGGACAGATGCATCTGTGACAGGTAGATTGGTGAGGACGAGGTCAAGTAGGTTTTTCTCTCGTGTTGGTTCTCTCACCACCTGTTGCAGGCCCAGACTGGCAGTTATGTCCTTCAGGACTCGGCCAGCTCGGTCACTAGTGGTGCTACCGAACCACTCTTGGTGAAGGACATTGAAATCCCCCACCCAGAGTACATTCTGTGCCTTTGCTACTCTCAATGCTTCTTCCAAGTGGTGTTCAGCATGGAGGAGTACTGATTCATCAGCTGAGGGAGGGCGGTAGGTGGTAATCAGCAGGATGTTTCCTTGCTCATGCTTGACCTGAAGCCATGAGATTTCATGGGGTCCGGAGTCAATGTTGAGGACTCCCAGGGCCACTCCTTCCCGACTGTATACCACGGTGCCACCACCCCTGGTGGGTCTGTCCTGCCGGTGGGACAGGACATACCCAGGGATGGTGATGGAGGACTTTGGGACATTGGCTGAAAGGTATGATTCTGTGAGTCTGACTATGTCAGGCTATTGCTTGACTAGTCTGTGGGACAGCTTTCCCAATTTTGGCTCAAGTCCCCAGATGTTGGTGAGGAGGACTTTGCAGGGTCGACTGGGCTGGGTGTGCCATTGCCGTGCCCATAGTCGATGCCGAGGTCGATGCCGGGTGGTCCGTCCGGTTTCATTCTTATTATTTTGTTTTGTAGTGGTTAGTTACAACTGAGTGACTTGCTAGGCCATTTCAGAGGGCAGTTAAGAGTCAACCACATTACTGTGGGTCTGGAGTCACATATAGGCCAGACCAGGTAAGGACGGCAGATTTACTTCCTTAAAGGACATTAGTGAACCAGATGGATTTGTACGACAATCAACCGTCAATTATCCATCAACCAACATAACAAAAACAGATTCTCTGGTCATTATCACGTTGCTGTTTGTGGGACCTTGCTGTGCCCAAAATTGGCTGCTGTGTTTCCTACATTACAACAGTGACTCTACTTCAAAAATACTTCATTGACTGTAAAGCGCTTTGGGACGTCCGATGGTCATGAAAGGCACTGTATAGATGCAAGTACTTTATTTCTTTCTTTGGGTGCAACCTTAAATTCTGGAACCTGTCCACCCAGTGTGGGTAAGGTTGCCCAGCACAATTACATCTTCCGCCCCTTGAGCATTCAGGCCAATCTCAAAAAAATTAAATAAAAATTCTGATGATATTCACGGATCGATTTGCCTTTTGCCTGGGCTGGACATGACACCTCCTTTCACTCAGCATATTGGAACCTAACTGAAAATTAGGTGGGAACTTCCGGCTCCAGGAATCCCCACTCCCGGCTCTGACCCCCCCATACAATAATTGTCCTTTTAAGTGGTGGGTGGAAGTTCCACTCCTAATAAGTCATTGAGGAAACTCCTTGAAACAGCAGAAACTCAACGTAACCAGTTGCCCACCATTTTCCTGCAGGTTCTGCTGATCTTCTGCTGGAGTTAAGGCAGGAGACCAGTGGAATCCCCACAGAATTTCAGTGCCACAATGACTGAGAACTGAGTTGGAGCTAAACCAAACATATTTCACAAAGAAGCCATGCACTGGTAGGGAGAAAAAACTTTAATCCAATGATCCTCTGGTCGCAGAGTTGGAAGAGCAGTGGAATGGAACTTGTAATGTATATACCTTTAAGGGGGGAGCTATGTTTTACAGCTCATGTATACTGCAGTACCGGCAGTGACCACACCTGTATATAGCAATGAGTAGTAATCTGTACAGATCAGTTGCAGTGTGAGCCACGTTGAGTAAACACCTGTTGTACCGTTCTCCGCAGTCTGTGTCGTATTATACACGGACGCAACATTGGCGACGAGGCAGGTTTGAACCTACCTGCAACTCTGCATCACCTCCCGGGGATTCATTCCTGGAGATCAGTGGATTGGAGGTCAAGGCCAGAGACTTGGGCGTCGACCATGGGCAACCGCCCAGTCATCCAGCAGAAACTCGAGAATTGCAGGGGAGGCTGTCGAGAGCCAGGCTTGGCTTTCCAGTCGAGGTGGTCCAGCGAAACAGGCTGGCAACAGGTAGTGCGCAGACCCTTCCCGGACAGCGGTGGGCTAGAGCCCGACCGAGCGGCACAGCAAAGGGCCGAGCAGCGTCGACGGGGGAGAGAGAGAGAGGGCAGAGCGCACAGGGCGCAGCCGGTGTTCAGGGGCCGAGAAGCGTTGGAGAGAGGGGGAGAGAGAGCTGCGCAGAAACCCGCGAGGTGCCGCCATTGCCGTGAGGACCGCCGAGAGCGGCGTTGGCAGCAGCGCAGGAGAAGCGCGCAAAACCTACAGGGCGCCGCCATTGCCATGAGAACCGCCGGGAGCGGCGTTGGCAGCAGCCGGGGAGGAAGGAAAGCGTGGGAGACGCCATTTTAAGCCTTTGGGAGACGCCATTTTAAACCACACCAAAAATGCCGAAGAGTGGCAGTATCACTGCATTTGACAATGAAGTCGAAGATTGGACTACATATGTCAAACGAATAGAGGTGTACTGCAAGGCAAATGAGGTGTCAGATGACAAGAAAGCGTCGGTATTGTTAAATTTAATGGGTGCAAAGACGTATGGTTTATTACAAAATCTAGTAACCCCAACAAAGCCAAAGGAAAAGAGTTTTGAAGACATAGTAATGATACTAAAGGAACATTTAAATCCCACACCGCTGCTGATAGCAGAAAGATTCAAGTTTCACAAACGGAACCAGCATAAGGATGAAAGCAATGCTGATTATTTAACAGAACTGCGCAAACTATCGAAACACTGCCAGTTTGGAGCGGGACTGGCAGATACCTTAAGGGACAAGTTTGTGTGTGGGCTTCAAAGTGAAGGAACCCAGAAACGGCTTTTAACTGAAAAAGACCTTACGCTGGAAAAGGCTTTCAGCATTGCGGTATCATATGAAGCAGCAGCACGGGGCACTGCAGAGATACAACAGAGACCGCAAGAATATGGCACAAACAAAATGTCATATGGAACAGAGAAGTGCTATCGCTGCGGCAGAACAACACACGACCGGAATGATTGCTGGTTCAAAGACAAAGTGTGCAGACAGTGTGAAAAAGTAGGACACACAGCACGAGTCTGCAGGTCGGGAAAGAAAACCAGCAATAAGAAACCTACCAAAGGTAAGTACAAGAAGGTACATAAGATGACGGAGAATAGTTCAGATGAACAAAAGAGTGATAATGACTCCGAAAGCAGGGAACTGAGTTGTCTGAAACTACATAATGTGATCACAACGGAGGATCACCGAACCTTTTGGGTCACTCTCAAGTTAGCAGGAGTCCAGGTAAAGATGAAATTGAACACAGGATCAGCCCTAACAGTCATAAACCAACGGGACTACTAGCGGCTATTCTCACACATACCCTTGAGAGACACAAAAATTATTTTGAAGACGTACATGGGGCAAAAAGTCTACCCCAAAGGAAAAATAAGGGTCACCGTTATATATAATGGTAAGGAAACACCAAAACTAGACCTGTATGTATTGCAAGATGGAGGACCACCATTACTGGGACGTGAATGGATCCGGAAAATACAACTGGATTGGCATTCCATACAGGCACTGACTGTGGCTGACAAAAAGGATGACGACGTCACACCTGGGCGACTGTCAAAGATCCTAACTGACGCGAAAGAAGTGTTCCAGCAAGGACTCGGAACACTAAAAGGCATGACAGCGACGATTAAAATTGAAGAAAACGCAAACCCAAAATTCTTAAAGGCCAGACTGGTACCTTATGCGATCCGCCCAGCTGTCGAAGCAGAGCTGGAGAGTCTGAAACGTTCAGGTGTACTGTCCAAGGTAGACTGGAGCGAGTGGGCTACACCCATCGTCCCTGTGATGAAAAAGTCATCGAGCAGCACGCCTGGGGAACCAAGGAAGGTTCGCATCTGTGGGGACTTTAAGGTAACAGTGAATCCAGTCAGTCACACCGTACAATATTCACTTCCGCGGATTGAAGATATTTTCGCCTCGCTATCTGGAGGGAAACGCTTCACTAAGATTGATCTGGCCCAGGCGTATCTGCAAATGGAGGTAGAAGAAGCATCAAAAAAATACCTCACAATCAACACCCATAAAGGTCTCTACCAATACAACCGGCTGGTATTCGGGGTAGCATCAGCTCCGGCTATGTGGCAGAGGGCAATGGAACAAGTCCTGCAAGGGATCCCAGGGACCCCGTGCTATTTGGACGACACCCTGGTCACGGGCGAAAATGACAGTGATCACCTTGCCAACCTGGAGCGGGTGCTCACTAGATTGCAGGAATATGGGCTCCGAGCTAACCGCCCCAAAAGCGAGTTTTTTAGAAAACAGATCTCGTATTGTGGCCACGTTATCGATAAAGAGGGGTTACATAAGTCCCCAGAGAAGATTGAGGCAATAGTCAAGGCTCCAGCACCGGAAAATATGTCACAACTGAGTTCGTTCCTCGGGCTGGTAAACTACTACCATAAGCTCTTGCCAAATTTGTCTACAATACTACACCCACTGAACACCCTACTGCAAACTGGGGTGCCATGGAAGTGGAGTGACGAATGTAGACGAGCTTTCCAGAAGAGCAAAACACTAATCACATCGAAAGGGGTATTGGCCCATTACAACCCGGCATTACCAATTCGGTTGGCATGTGATGCGTCACCCTACGGCATTGAAGCGGTGCTGTCGCACAAATTCTCGGACAGCTCAGAGAGGCCAATAGCCTTCGCGTCACGATCACTAACCTCAGCCGAGCGTATCTACGCCCAGATTGACAGGGAGGCCCACAGCCTAGTGTGGGGAGTGAAAAAGTTCGATAACTATCTGCACGGGCAGAAATTCACCTTGCTCACTGATCACCAGCCTCTTGTCTCCATTTTTAATCCGAAGAAGGGCGTTCCGGTGATGACTGCGCAATGACTACAAAGATGGTCACTTTTTCTAGGGGCGCACCACTATGAGATTGAATATAAGGGCACGAAACAGCATGGAAATGCTGATGGGCTATCATACCTGCCATTGCCTACTGCGGAGGAAGCACCAGCAGTGGATCCTGTCGAAATATTCCATTCGACTATAGTTGAATACCTACCGGTAACTAACGCTTGTATCGAAAAGGAAACCCGAAATGACCCGACACTGTGTCGGGTATATGATTTGATGGTGAAGGGATGGCCAGCACATGGCGACTCACTGTTGCCAGCATTCTCGAAAAGAAGAGAACAGCTGTCAGTGTGCCGGGGGACGTTGATGTGTGGATCCCGAGTGGTAATTCCACCCAAGTTAAGGGATAGAGTGCTCCATGAGCTTCATGCGGGTCATCTGGGAGGGGTAAAAATGAAAAGCCTAGCCAGGGCTGATGTGTGGTGGCCGGGAATCGATAAACAAATCGAGGACCTGACCAAGAGCTGCTCAGGATGCCAGAAAGTCCAAAATGCACCACCACAGGCCCCTCTACACCCATGGGAGTGGCACTCATCTCCATGGCAACAGGTGCATATTGATTTTGCTGGTCCATTCATGGACTCAATGTTTTTAATAGCCGTGGATGCGCACTCGAAATGGCCTGAGGTCATCAAAATGTCATCCACCACCACGGAGAAAACTATTGCAGTCCTACGGACCATTTTTGCCAGGAATGGCTTGCCAGAACAGATTTGCTCCGACAACGGACCACAGTTTGTGTCCGAAGAGTTCCGGAGGTTCTTGAAAAAGAATGGGGTAAGGCATTACACATCCGCCCCGTATCATCCAGCCACAAATGGATTGGCTGAGAGGTTCGTACAAACCTTTAAGAAGGCAATAAAGGCTATGTACAATGACAACATTCCGCTGCAGCACAAGGTGGACAATTTCCTGTTCGCCTACCAGAATGCGACACATGCAGTCACCAACCAGGCCCCAGCCATGATGTTCTTTAACTGAAGGTTAATATCTCGCCTGGATTTGCTCAGACCAAAAGTACGAAGAGATGTTGAGAGTAAGCAATTCCAGCACATCCATGAGAAGCCAACAAGGAGCTTCAATGTAGGGCAACCAGTTTTGGCCCGCGACTACCGAACAGAAAAATGGCAGCCAGGAATGATATGCACACGGCAGGGCCCACTAATGTACACAGTGGACATTGGGGAGAGCATCGTGAGATGCCATGCTGACCAGATCCTAGAGTCACAGGAACAAGTCAACCCCATGCCTCGCCCATACGTACCTGGTGATGAACCCGACGTACAGGTTGCATCTACCCCAGAAACAGTAGCATCGGAAGCTGATGAACCAACTGACGGCAGGGGGCCAGAATCGCCTCCGCACCAAGAGCAAGACACTCGGGAAAGGCGCTATCCAGAAAGGATCAGGAAGCCTCCCCAAAGACTGAATATATAAATAGACTATTTTCAGCTAATGTTGCATGTTAAAAGTGTTAATTGTAATTAGTTTGATATTTAATTGTTAAATGAGTGTTATGGTACTGTTAATCTAAAAGGGGAGGAATTGTAATGTATATACCTTTAAGGGGGGAACTATGTTTTACAGCTCATGTATACTGCAGTACCGGCAGTGACCACACCTGTATGTAGCACTGAGTAGTAATCTGTACAGATCAGTTGCAGTGTGAATCACGTTGAGTAAACACCTGTTGTACCGTTCTCCGCAGTCTGTGTCTTATTATACACGGACGCAACAGAACTACCTGCATTAGAATGTTTAAATACAAGAATAGCAGCTCCCAAAGTACATATAACAGAATCTGTGCTGTACATGTGAGGGTGCATCATAGGGATTTGTGCTCCCAGCACAGCGCTTCATGTGCTGGGGGCGGGGGTGGACATATCAGAAAGTTGAGCTCAGAGATCAGTACGCCCTGCAATATTTTGCATCCATTAAAATTAATGCATGGAAGATCTAGCACATCCACTAGTCTGTAGGCCTAAATTCCCTATAGATGCTTCCAATGCACCAAGTTGTGTACCGGGAATAAAATTACTTTCAATTACTCCAATGATATGCTTTAGATTAGATATGTGTGATTTTACCCTAGAGTCACTGCTCAGATTTTATTTTATTAGCTATATCCTCCAACCAACAGAAATACAAGGAGAGGAGTGAGCATTACAAGGGAATAAGGCCAAAAATAACTTCTCAAACATCAGGGAACTTACCTGTCAGGGGAAAAGCTGACAAGACTTCTTTGATACAGCAGTCTGAAGCCTGGAAAACATGTAAAGATGTAACACACACTGGAGCTGCTGCTTTTTGGTTGAGTAGCTATCCACATATAGGTCACCAGACAGTCACCCATAGTTTCCAAAAGATACTCAGCAAACAACGAGCCTGCAAGTTGACGACTGACTTGAGCTTTGCATGGACTACGAAGATCAGATGCCGAACAGAATAATTTCAATATCACACAAACCTTCAATAGTTTGTTTCTGTGATGAAAAGGCATGTTGGGATTATTTGTCTCTTTTGGAAAACCTACAAAACAAGTTTCATTTCGGTTTCCAAAAGTGATTGGCTTCAATGGAACAATACCTGACTGCACTGGATGCCAAGTACAGGCACATGGCACACTGACCAACAGCTAGGTTGCCACATACTGTTTTTTTCAAACAGCTGCTACTCTGGAACTTGTGGGGTAAATTCACAACTTAAATAATGTTGGTCCACTAATGGTGTCAGTATGTTTGAAGGAAAGGGACACTCATTTGAAAACTTTGATCCCATTAAAAATGAACAGTACTTTATTATTAATAAGGATCAAAAATTTGTAATTGCTTCATTCCCTTCTCCACAGTTATGAAGTTTATGAACTGTCAGCTGTCATCTTAATAAGCAGGGACGAGAAGAATTAAAATAATTCCCTCTGAGTAAGACACTAAATGGTACGTCAAACACACTTCACAGATTTGATAAAAGTGACAACACCACTAAGGCTCCTTAGAAAATATTTCCAAATTAAATGTCAACCTTTTCATTGTTATTCACTTAAAGGACAAGAATAGCAACTTACTGTGTATCCAAATCAGGTTTAATTCAGCTTGAAGACAAGTCTGTCTTGTTAGCATTTCATTCAATTAAACACAAGTTGTGGTGTGTGTGTTTAAGCAAACAATTGTGGGCTGTAAAAATCTTTTGAGAAAAAGATCCTTAGACATACTTCCAGTTGCATATTGTGTCGAATTGTACATCCACTCCCGATTGTATAGGGCACTAGGACCATGGGGAGTGGATGGTGGCAGCTCTCTGGCCTCCAAATAAATAGCCACAGTTGTCTTTGATTAAGCAAACAGGCAAGAGGGTTATATAAACTAAATAATTCAGACTAAGGGTGGACTGTCAGGATGGAGAGATGTAGGTCCCATGGCAAAGTTTTGAGTATGCGTATTTTGTTTGGTGAATCTAACAGTATAAGTGCACAGGAGCACTGAACTGCCTTCGGGCGACTGGATTGAATCGGTTTTGAGAACACGAAGGGATGATACAAGTGTTAGCCATCCTGAGACAAGGGGCATTTGATCACAATATGTGTCTACAGTATTGTAGAGACAAACATGGCTGAATCATAAAACAAAAATATAAGTGTCAGAACCAGCCAGTTCAGTATTACCAATGAAAGACAATTTACACTTTAGTTATGAATAATATACAAACTGTGACTGAACAATTTTGGAAATATTTTCTGCCAAGTTGTTTGTAAGGAGAACGTTGGCAAGGTCACACCAGAGAGTTAATACTTTACATAAAAAGCAAAAATGTTGCTGGAAATCTGAAACAAAAACTGAAAATGCTGGAAACACACCAACATCTGTGAAGAGAACAGGCAAGTTAATATCTCAGGCACAATCCTACATCATAACTGGAAAATATTAAAGACAAACAGAATTTATGAAATGAAAAAAACATATATATTATATTATATATAGTGAGAGAATTCCAGAATATTGATCCAGTGATGATGAAGGAATGGTGATCTATGTGCAACGTAGGATGGTGTGTGAATTCGAGTGGAACTTGGAGTAAATTATTTTCCCACAATATTGCTGCTCTTTTCCTTCTCGGTGGTAGAGGTTACAGGAGAGAAAAATGCTGTAAAAGTAAGATTGGTGAGTTGGTGCACTGCATCCTGTAAATCAAATATAACGTCGCCACAGTGATGGAGGGCTGAATATTAAGACCAGCGGCAGGGCACCGATTAAGTAAATTGCTTTGTACTGGATGGTGTTGAACTTCTTGAGTGCTGTTGTGGTTGCACCCACCCAGGAGTGTAGTGAGTAATCCATCACCCTCCAAACTTGAGCCTTATAGGTGATGGATGTGCTCTGAGGGGGTCAAAAGGTTGCAGAGCACTCAGTTTCTGCCCGGGTCTTGTATCTATGGTGTTGATATGACTGGTCCAGTTAAGCTTCTGGTCAATGATGGCCAGCTTGACAATGCTGGTGCCATTGAAGGTTAGTTGGAGTTGGTTAGGCCTTTTCTTGTTGGAGATGGTCATTACCTGACACCTCTATGGTGCAAATGTTACTTGCCATTTGTCACCCCAAGCCTGGAAGTTACCCAGGTTCTGCTGTGACTGGCATGAGTTGACGGGAGTTGTGAATGGAGCTGAACACTGAAATGATCAGCAAACAGCTCACTCCTGACCCTATGGTGGAGAAAAGGTAATTGATGAAGCAGCTGAAGATAGTTTTGTCAAGTATCTTTCCCTGTGGAACTCCTGCGATTATGTCCTGGGGCTATGATAACTGCTGTAAGATTTGCAAAATTTCTGCATCTCCCCGAAGGTTATTATCAATAAAAAGGACCCTGCATGGACATTTTAAAATTAAAAAGACTACCCAAGATGGCGCCCGTGCCTCGTGGCAGAAAGCCTGTGGGATTCCAAAATGGAGTCTGCAGTGCAGACAGCTTGGGAGAAATCAAAACTAAGGCTGCAGGCTTTCTGTGAAGAGAAACTTTGTGTTTTGGAATGAGACAGGATTTTGAATTATGTATTAGACTGAATTGGAGACAGATCTAAATTCAGTGAGGCCTATAGTTAAAGCCATCAAACAGTCTGCATACATAATCGGAAACAGATTAAACACAGCCATCGAGGCTGGACAAGCCCATCAAAGAACTTTCAGGACAATACAAGTCAATTATCGGGCCGGTAGATGCGATTACATGCCATCTAAAAACCGTCAGTATAGATTGTTACCATTGTTTAAACTAGCCCGCCAAGTTTAAGACAAAGAACTAACCTGATTTGGCGCGAAGATAAGGGTTTTCAAAAGGGTATAACTGAAGGCCCCGGGTAGCAATCGGCCACTGCTGTGACTGCTGGCTTGCTTGCTCCCTGCTCTGCCCCCCCCACCCCGCCGCTGTTCTCCTGCGCTTGGCCCTCGCTCTTGGGAGGGGAACGAAACCCAAGTCCGTAGCCATCCAGGACGCCCAGGCCGCAGAAGGGGGCAAGGTGAGGTTGAGCAGGTAGTTCAGGACTTGTATAGTAGTCTTGTAAGATGAGGAAGAAGATGACAATAATTCGATACGGGCAGAGCAGGGCAGCAAAAAACGTATTGATTAATTAAACCAAGCGCCTAGTTATAAGCTGACGCTTGGGGAAGAAAGCATCGGACCTGCGAGGGAGCAGTGAGGTGAGGTATAAAACCGGCTGATTCAGCGAGGCCCGACCAGAGCATCGGACCTGCGAGGGAGCAGTGAGGCGCACCAATTCAGCAGCAGGGGAGAGAGGTAAAAAGTAATCCAAGTGTGACATCACCAGGAAGCAGGTAAGTGATTGGTTGGTGAGTATTTCATTCTCCTTTTCATTACAAGCTTAAATTCTGTGGTTTATATTTTCTAGGGTCTCTGTGGTGTAGTGGGGACAGTTGGTAAATAAGCGCCCTAGAGTATATCTTTAACTGGTGGTATTGAATTGATTTAAATTAATTAAAGGGGGTAAGTCATGCCAGGAGAGCCCAGCCCCGTGTTATGCTCCTCTTGCTCTATGTGGGAATTCAGGGATGCTGCCAGTGTCCCTGATGACCACGTGTGCCAGAAATGCATCCAGCTGCAGCTACTAACGGGCCGTATTGAGGCGCTGGACCTGCGGATGAATGGGTTGTGGAGCATTCACGATGGTGAGAGGGTTGTGGATTACATGTTTGATGAGTTGCTCATGCTGCAGGTTAGGGCTGCACAGGCAGAAGGGAAATGGGTGACCTCCTGGCGGAGCAATAGAAGCAGGCAGGTAGTGCAGGGGACCCCTGTGGCCATCCCCCTTTCAAACAGGTATACCAATTTGGATACTGTTGAGGGGGATGACTCACCAGGGGAAGGAAGCAGCAGCCAACTTCCTGGCACCAGGGATGCTTCTGCTGCTCAGGAAGGGAGGAAAAAGAGTGGGAGAGCAATAGTGGTAGGGGATTCTATCATAAGGGGAACAAATAGATGGTTCTGTGGCCGTAGACGTGACTCCAGGATGGTTTGTTGCCTCCCTGGTGCCAGGGTCAAGGATGTCACTGAATGGCTGCAGGGCATTCTGAAGGGGGAGGGTGAACAGGCAGAGGTCGTGGTTCACATTGGGACCAACGACATAGGTAGGAAGAGGGATGAGGTCCTGCAGCAAGAATTTAGGGAGCTAGGTAGCAGATTAAAGAGTAGGACCTCAAAGGTTGTAATCTCTGGATTACTCTCGGTGCCACATGCTAGTGAGTATAGGAATAGGAGGATAGAACAGATGAATGTGTGGCTAAAGAGTTGGTGCAGGAGAGAGGGCTTTAGTTTCCTGGACCACTGGGCCTGCTTCTGGGGAAGGTGGGACTTGTACAAATCGGACGGGTTGCACCTGAACCACAGCGGGACAAATATCCTTGCGGGGAGGTTTGCTAGTACTGTTTGGGGGGGATTAAACTAAAATGGCAGGGGGTTGGGAACCTGAGCAGGGAGACAGAGGAAAGGAAAACAGGGATAAAAGCAAAAGATAGGAAGGAGAAAAACAAATGTGGCAGTCAGAGAAATCAACGGTTTGAATCAAACGTGGCCACAGTAAATAATAATTCTAATAGGTCTAAGAGCGTTAACAAAACAAGCCTGAAGGCTCTGTGTCTTAATGCGAGGAGCATTTGTAATAAGGTGGATGAATTGGCTGCACAAATAGAGGTAAACAAATATGATTTGGTTGGGATTACGGAAACGTGGCTCAAGGATGGCCAAGACTGGGAACTCAACATCCAGGAGTATTCGATATTCAGGAAAGATAGGCAAAAAGGAAAGGGAGGTGGGGTAGCATTACTGGTTAAAGAAGGGATTAATACAATTGTAATGAAGGATATTAGCTCTGATGATGCGGGATCTGTATGCGTAGAATTGAGAAATACTAAGGGGAAAAAAACATTAGTGGGAGTGGTATATAGACCTCCAAACAGTAAGGCGGAGGTTGGGTATGGCATTAAAAGGGAAATTAAAGAAGCGTGCAATAAGGGCACTGCAGTCATCATGGGTGACTTTAATCTACATATAGATTGGGCCAACCAAATTAGTAACAATACTGTGGAGGAGGAATTCCTGGAGTGTTTACGGGATGGTTTCCTGGACCAATATGTTGCGGAACCAACCAGAGTTCAGGCCATCTTAGACTGGGTATTATGTAACAAGTAAGGATTAATTAGCAATCTTGTTGTACGAGGCCCCTTGGGTCGGAGCGACCATAATATGATCGAATTCTTCATTAAGATGGAGAATGAAGTAGTTGACTCAGAGACAAGGGTCCTCAATTTAAATAAAGGAAACTATGATGGTCTGATGAGCGAGTTGGGTAGGATTGATTGGGGAATGTCACTCAAAGGGTTGACGGTGGATAGGCAATGGCAAACATTCAAAGACCGAATGGATGAGCTACAGAATTTGTTCATCCCAGTTTGGCATAAAAATAAAACAAAAACGGTGACTCAACCGTGGCTAACAAGGAAAATTAGGGATAGCATAAGATCCAAGGAGAGGACATATAAATTGGCCAGAAAAAGCAAATATCCTGAGGATTGGGAGCAGTTTAGGAGTCAACAAAGGAGGACAAAGGGATTAATTAAGAAAGGGAAAATAGAATATGAGAGTAAGCTAACTTGAAACAAAAAAACTGACTGTAAAAGCTTTTATAGATATGTGAAGTGAAAGAGATTGGTGAAGTCAAGCGTAGGTCCCTTGCAGTCAGAATCAGGGGAATTTATAATGGGAAACAAGGAAATGGCAGACCAACTAAATACATACTTTGGCTCTGTCTTCACAAAGGAGGACACAAATAACCTCCCAGAGATGCCGGGGAACATATGGTCTGGTGAAAGGGAGGAACTGAAAGAAATCAGTATTTGTAGGGAAATGGTGTTAGGAAAATTGATGGGACTGAAGGCAGATAAATCCCCAGGGCCTGATGGTCTACGTCCCAGGGTACTTAAGGAAGTGGCCCTAGAGATAGTAGATGCATTGCTGGTCATCTTCCAGAACTCGATAGACTCTGGAACAGTACCCATGGATTGGAGGGTAGCTAATGTTACCCCACTATTCAAAAAAGTTGGTAGAGAAAAAGTGGGGAATTATAGACCGGTAAGCCTGACATCGGTAGTGGGGAAAATGCGAGAATCTATTATAAAAGATGTCATAGCAGAGCACTTGGAAAGCAGTGACAGGATCGGACAAAGTCAACATGGATTTACAAAAGGTAAATCATGCTTGACTAATCTACTGGAATTTTTTGAGGATGTAACTGGTAAAATAGATAAGGGAGAACCAGTGGATGTGGTGTATTTGGACTTTCAGAAAGCTTTCGATAAGGTCCCACATAAGAGATTAGCGTGCAAAATTAAGGCACATGGGATTGGGGGCAAGGTATTGACTTGGATAGAGAACTGGTTGGCGGACAGAAAGCAAAGAGTTGGAATAAATGGGTCATTGTCCGAGTGGCAGGCAGTGACTAGTGGAGTACCGCAAGGATCGGTCCTAGGACCCCAGCTTTTCACAATATATATTAATGATCTGGACGAGGGAATTGGATGTAATATCTCCAAATTTGCAGACGACACAAAGCTGGGTGGGCGTGTGTACTGTGAGGAGGATGTCGTGAAACTCCAATACGATTTGGACAGGTTGGGTGATTGGGCAGAAACATGGCAAATGCACTATAATGTGGATAAATGTGAGGTTATCCACTTTGATGGCAAAAGCAGGAAGGCAGATTATTATTTGAATGGCAATAGATTGGGAGAAGGGGAAGTGCAAAGAGATCTGGGTGTTATTGTGCACCAGTCGCTGAAAGTAAGCATGCAGGTGCAGCAGGCGGTTAAGAAGGCAAATGGTATGTTGGCCTTCGTAGCAAGAGGGTTCGAGTACTGGATCAAGGATGTCTTGCTGCAGTTGTACAGGGCCTTGGTGAGGCCGCACCTTGAGTATTGTGTGCAGTTTTGGTCGCCTTACCTGAGGAAGGACGTTCTTGCCATGGAGGGAGTGCAGCGAAGATTCACCAGGCTGATACCTGGGATGACAGGAATGACATATGAGGAGAGATTGTGTCGATTGGGCTTATACTCACTGGAGTTTAGAAGATTGAGAGGGGATCGCATCGAAACCTATAAAATTCTGTCAGGCCTGTGTTATGTTCATTAATAACTAGACATTCTTATTATGAACACAGCTAGCTTCTAGCTAGTCATTTATTCAGTACACGTTCTCTAGGTACAGTATCTGTAGAGATGCAGCATGTGTGCTCCTGTATGCAGGCTGCCATCTTGACTGTTGACTCATGGGTAATGTAGTCTTAAACACATACAGTTGGGTAGTGTAGTCTTAATACATACAGCTATATACAGCTCTACGGCTCCACCTAGTGTCCACTATAGAATGACATATTATTGATCATTACATCCCCCCTTTCTTTGAGGTTTAACAAAATCAATATCAATCAACTTTCAAGAAAACAATAAAGATAATATCAGTAACACTTTTGTTCGTGCTCTATACACATAAACATTTTCAAAACAGTCAACACATTTTCAAAGCTTTACATTGTACTCAAAGATTAAGTCTATCAGGCTCTTTTACTTCACGTGTGGAATTTCTCAACACGGGTAAGTCTGATGTGTCTTCATGAGATTGTTCTGGCGGTGAATGACAAGATGCAGTTGTGGCATTGTCATCAATCTGCTCTTGTATAGATCGAGGTCTCCTTGCGATCTTTGCTTGGAGAGGGTTTCAGTGTTTCCTTCACTCTTCATGCCATAACTCTCAATGTAGTCAATGCACTCTTGAAAAACTGCTGGCAGCTGGATCACATCATACAGCATAGTCCACTCAGCAGCCTCGGCTAATGGAACACCAAAGACTGGCCTGAGGAAAGAAGGAGTATCCAACGGAACTGCTTCCTGCTCTGGTGCAGGCTTCTTCTTTTTCTTTTTCTCTTTCCACTGCTTAACAACATCTGCTGCGGTTATATCTTTGGACTTTTTCTCCTTGTGTGTTTCCTCTTTGTGCTTTTCTTCCTTTGGCTTCTCTTTGACCTTAAAGTCTTTTTCTTTCTTCTTGGAGAAACTAGGCTTTTTGAAGACATGGATACCCTTTGGCCTTTTCATCCTTGATGGGCTCTCTGCTTCATCACCTGAGTCATCTGGTCTGCTTATGGCACAGTTTATATGGTAGACTCTCTTGACCAGTTCTAAGTCTTCACAAGCTTTGTCACCTAGTATCGAATCAAGTCTTTCAGCCACAACAGAAAACATGAGATGATGCACTTTGTCTTTGACTGTCACTTTGAGTCTGCATACACCTGAGCTATCTATTTTCTGTCCATTATAGCTCTTCAGTAGTACTGACTTTTTCTGTATTTTGGGCTTTTCTTTCATATTTTTTATGTCACTCATACTGATTAAGTTTGCTTTTGCCCCAGTGTCCAGTTTCAATGTAACTAATGCTCCATTTATCTGCAGTGGGATCATCCATTTGTCCACTTTTACTGCATTGACTTTATGTTCAGCATTGTCCATTTCTGAGGGCTGCACATTTTCTGTATCTTTTTTGATATCGTCACATGACACCATTCCTACAAAAAATGTCTCACTTAAATCAGTGTCCTCAATCACATTAACTTGTTGCCCTTTCATTGTTTTTACTTTTGAAAAGCATTGTTTGGCAAAGTGATTCTTTCCATTACACTTTGTGCACATTTTTCCAAACGCTGGGCATTGTCTTAACTGGTGTTTGTAACCACAGCGTTTACAATTAAAAATGTCATCCTCCGATTGCTTTTCATTTCTGTTCTGCCCACGTTTCTTCCCCTTGTAGGACACAGCACCGACAACAGCATTATCACTCATTACAATCACATCATTATTGATTTCACTGAAAGTCTGCGCGTGCTTTCGAGCTAGCTCGCTGGCTTGGCATATTTTCACCGCATTTTCCAAATTTAGTTCGGTTTCTCTCAACAGACGTTCCCTGACTTTTTTATCATGAATACCAAACACAATCTGGCCACGAATCATGGATGATTTCAGCTCAGAGAAATTACATGTCTGTGCTTTCAGTTTCAGATCAGTTATAAAGCTATCAAAAGTCTCATTATGTTGCTGTGTCCGAGAACAGAAGATGTATCTTTCATACATCCCATTCTTTTTGGGAGAGCAATGTGCATCAAATTCTTTTAGCACATCTTCTAATTTTCCTCTGTTCTCCACTGGATTAAATACAAATGTATTAAATGCCTCTATCGCCTGTGGGCCTGCAACCATAAGCAGCAATGCTATCTTCCTTGCGTCTGGCTTCGTACCGAATCCGATGGCTGCAATGTAGAGTTCGAATTGTTGTTTAAAAATCCGCCAATTGTAGTCGACATTTCCCTCGAGATTCAAACGCTCTGGTGGCCTCAAATTCTCCATGTCGCTTTTCACAATTTTCAGCAGATCTTCACCACCCTGGTACCATGTTATGTTCATTAATAACTAGACATTCTTATTATGAACACAGCTAGCTTCTAGCTAGTCATTTATTCAGTACACGTTCTCTAGGTACAGTATCTGTAGAGATGCAGCATGTGTGCTCCTGTGTGCAGGCTGCCATCTTGACTGTTGCCTTGTGGGTAACCTAGTGCCTCATGGGTAATGTAGTCTTAAACACATACAGCTGGGTAGTGTAGTCTTAATACATACAGCTATATACAGCTCTATGGCTCCACCTAGTGTCCACTATAGAATGACATGTTATTGATCATTACAGCCTGGACAGACTAGATGCAGGAAAGATGTTTCTGATGGCCGGGGAGTCCAGAACCAGGGGTCATAGTCTAAGGATAAGGGGTAAGCCATTTAGGACTGAAATGAGGAGGAATTTCTTCACCCAGAGAGTGGTGAACCTGTGGAATTCTCTACCACAGAGGGCGGTGGAGGCCAGTTCATTAAATATATTCAAGAAAGAGTCGGATATATTTCTTAAGGCTAAAGGGATCAAGGGATATGGGGAGAAGGCAGGGACAGGGTACTGAATTTGGATGATCAGCCATGGTCTCATTGACTGGCGGAGCAGACTCGAAGGGCCGAATGGCCGACTCCTGCTCCTATCTTCTATGTTTCTATGTTTCTATGTAAAGTCCTTAAGGACGGTGAAGACAAGCATCTTGTTGAACACTGCAAATAAAGGCAGGCGTCCACGCCATGACGGATATGCTGGCATTCAATGCCTGGCTAGTAAAATCTGAGCAGTAAAAACTGCTAATCGTCTCATCGACGTAACGTTACCGCCGACGACCGTCCGAGGGAGATGAAGAGGAGAACCCATCGGGTCGAGACGACGACGATAACGGAGGCGAAGAAGGTGTGCCGCAGCAGCAGCTCCAGCACCGCGCTCCTGAAGACCATGTGGCGACGGGGCACCTAAGAGGACAGAGAGCTAAACCTCAAAACCTGCATTTCCTTTTCAGCAGTTGGCTTTGATTTTGAATTGGTGAGCATGAATTCTGGCCCCTCATAGCTTAATCTAGTTAGTTATAGTGGTGGGATAAGGATAAGGGGATTGTTAAGATAGTTGTTTTTCCTCGATGTGCCGTGTGTTCCCCATTCCCTGCATAAGTGTAGTTATTTGTATTTGCCTGTAAATTTATATTAGTAACTTCTTTCAAGACTGTATCCATTTTCCTGTTCAATAAAATCTTGGTTTTGCTTACATCCAAACCACCTGTCTACTTGAGTTTTCTGTATCGCTGCCTGTACCTAAGTCCGGTGTCTCGAACCCAGGGGCGTGGGAATGATTTGAACCACTCACAAACAGTCAGGGGCATAACTGACTGGGCGCACGTGCCACCCCCTACAGAAATGGCGGCCACGGCAGGTCACTGGCATCAGGGTTGCGATATGGTAGACAATGGTTCAGATGAGCAAACCGTTATGGAGGAAAGGATTTCTGATTATGTGTTTAGCAAGGTGAATATCACTAAGAAGTGGATCACTACTCTGTTATAGGCTGGGCATCCGGTAGATGCAGCAGCCAAGTGGACAGAGGGAAAGGAACACAAAAAGTCCTTAGAGAAGGCAGTCTGACTGATGTGCTTTAAAAAGCAGATCCAGCTTCTGGACAGGCTCGTTGCCACACAGGCAAATGAGTTAAGGGAGTCAGCCCTGGAAATCCAGGATAAGGCTCTCGCAGGGGAAAAGTTGTTAGTAGCTTTGCAGGCTTTGAACCAAGAAACAGTGCATCTAGTGAGAGAACACATGGCCCAGTTGGAATACCTACGGAGCCAAGTCACCGAGGCCAAGGGAAATGAGTCAAGGTTGCGGGAGAAAAACACCTGCATGGCAAGGCAGGTTAGGGAACAGGAAGAGAAAGTGCACGATGTAAAAGTCGCTTACAAGCTAGCTAATGAACAGGGGTTTGAGGAGGCAGAACACGGCCCCTGCCAAGAGAGGATAGAAAATCTGAGCCGGGCCCTCCCAAAGGCAAAAGGCATGGTATGCCTCATAAGTCCAAAAGCAGGCCAGGCAGATTTTATGGGGAACGAGGGGAGAACAGTTCCAATGTCACCGGTAGTGCCTAGGGATGACCCGGTTGAGAGAGAGGAGACCTCACGACCACCACCCATAGCGCCAAGTTTCAGCAAGGTTTGGCAGCAAGGTGGGGTGGAACCCAGAGTGGAGCCAGAGGTGGAGGCGGAGGTAGAGCAACCCCCGCCCGAAAAGTCGGAACCGGAATCGATGTGCCCAGCACGGCATCGGAGGTTTCGCCCACCCGCCAATGGCGAAGATGAGGGACCCCTCCAAAACCAGTTCGTATTACCCTTTAACACCCAACAGCTTAAGGTTATGGTCAACCATATCACGAAGCTTTCTGCCAAGGGAGACCCCTCGATCCACTTCAGGGAAAGAGAGCAGACTGTCAGCGTCAACGACTGCGATGATGCTGAGAAGGCCAAGATGCTGCTATTCTCCCTGGAGAGTAATCTCCTCCAATCCCTCTCTGAAGAGTGTAAGAGGGGACAGAGCGGGTACGAGGAGCTTAGAGACGTGGTTCTGGAGGCCATGGGGATGGATGAGGGAAGTCCTTTCTCCCACGTGGAGAAGATGGTACAGCTCTCAGGGGAGGCCCCGCAGGCTTTTGCGGACTGGTTGTGGCCGGTGTACCGGAAAGCCTGCCCGGGGACGCGGGACCGGGGATTCCTGAACGGGGATTCTCTGACGCTTTGGCTCCGTTGTCTAGTGGCGAACAGCTTGCCACAGATCCGGGCCAAGGCAGAACCCTGGTTCGACCCCAAAGATCCCCAAACCACAGAGATCACGGTAATTAGGCAGCTCACTCTGGCCTATAAAAACGGTAGGATAACAAGGGAAAGCATCCCATAGCCCCAGCCCAAAAGGTGGGGGTAGGGACCCCTTCCGCAGAGGTCGAGTCGCTTTTGGACGCCATGAGGTCCTTACTGACTGGCCAGGGGAGAGTAGCAGCCACCACCGGTGCTCTGACCCCGTCAGCCCCATCCAACCCACAACCGTGACTAGAGCCGGCGCAGCCTCTGTATCTGTGTTCGCTCCGATATGATGAGTGGAGGAGACCCATGTTGGAGTTGGAGGTGGAAAAGGTAGCGGGGACCTATCTGTTGGACACGGGGGCATCGCGCACCGTTATCTACTCAGCTAACCCCACCACCTCACCTCTCTCCAGCGGGGTCCCATACAGTCTATCAGGGTTCACGGGTAAGGACCAGGCTGGCTCGGTCTCCATCCCGCTCGTCATTCGGATAGGACCGCTCCGCTCCAAGTGGACGTGTGTCCTGATGAATTGGGAAGTGAAGGGTGGAAGAGGGGTCCTGGGGGCCGACTTTATCGTAGGTCATGGGATCCTGGTGGATTTGAGGAATCGCTGCTTCTGGGGGGCAGGAATAGTAAAGAACGGTGAGATCGTAGTCATCCCAGGTAAGGAAGGGAAGGGGACCCTCTGCACCATGAAGCCCAAAGAGCATTATAACCTCAGGTTCATGGTCAGCAACACTCCACCAGAGTTCCAGGCATTTGTGCAGGCCCACCTGGCCACATTTGCCACGCACAAACACAAAGCAGAGCCGGACATGGAGGCAGCCATGTCTTCGTTAGTACGGCAGGGAGTTCTGAGGCCGATAGCTACCCATGTAAACACTCCGTTGTGGCTGGTTAGAAAACCGGACAATTCCTGGAGGGCCATGGTGGACTATTGGGTGCTCAATAGTAACATCCCAGCCTGTGCACCTACAGTGGCAGCAGTTGCCGACCTGATAGGGAGTATTCCAGCATCCGCGACCACTTTCACGGTGCTGGAAATTTCCAATGGCTTTTGGTCCAACCCTGTAAGGAGGGAGGATCAGTACAAATTTGCCTTTATGTTTAAAGGGCAACAGTACACGTGGAACTGCTTGCCTCAGGGCTTCCATAATAGCCCCAGCATCTTCCATCAGTGCATGGCAGACAGTTTGAAGGACTTTAGTCAGCCTGGACAGTTGGTACAATATGTGGATGACCTGCTCCTGTTCACTGATTCGAGAGAGGAGCATGGCCCACTATTGGCTGAACTACTGGAGCTGTTAGGACAGAAGGGTTTCAAAGTGAATCCCAAGAAGGCGCAGATTGGCCAGCAGGAGGTGAAATTCCTCGGTCTGACAGTGCGCGCCGGAGAAAGGGCCGGAGGTAAGACCGTCCTGTTGAGAATGGAGAAAAGACAGCTCCTAGAATGTCCGTCCGGGGCAGCGGGCGAGCCTTCAGCGCAGGTTTTAAAACAAGCCGCTGGTTATATCAACCAGTGCAAGCTGTTTCAGCCTGAAAAGAGAAAACAGCCAGTTGGGAAAAGGTCTGAGGATAAAGATCCTCAGCCTGCAGCAGGAGCGAGTTCACAGACTGCACAGGCAGGTGCTGTGGCTTGTTTGAAGGGAGGGACCATCACGCCCATTGGTTGGGACACTCCCCCACTCTTCTGGGATCCAGACAAGGGGGAGGGACCTGAGGGCGAAAACCCCACCCCTAACCCAGGTGGAGAGAGGGAGGGACCTGAGGTCGAAAACCCCGCACCGGACCCAGCCATGGGACCTTGGGGCGGAGACTCTCAGCTCGCAGCAGGCTGTGAAAAGTTACCTGCCCCCAGCCTGGGTTCGGGAGGGGTCAAGCCCGGGGGAGCAGCGGCTCGGGGAAAAGGCCCAGCGGCCAAGACAGCCCCACCCGCCAAAGCCCCCAGAAGGTCCCCGCGGACGCCCCAGCCGAGAAAGCCATGGTCACCAGCCTTCCAGTTCCCAAGGGCCACCCCTCGAGCCAGGGAGAGGTCCAAGGACAGAGGTCCTCAGCCAGCAGTCTCGGGCTGTGAGGGACCAACAGTGAAGTACGGTGCGGTCACGCCGGGGGTAGCGGCGAGCCGCAGTCCAACCAGGAATCAGCCTGGCTGCCTGGAGGCGGGCGGCGGTTGTGCATAGTTATAGTTTTAAGTAAGGTGTAATTATTTAGCTTAAGTCTGGGTGTTTATAATTTAGGTTAAATAAGGTGATGGGTAGTTTATGTAAGTAGTCTGTTAAGAGTGTATATTTGGGGTCGAGGTCGTGGGTTCCGACCATGCCTCACCAAGCCAGAGAATCGCTTGGGGACCTGGCTGCATGTCTTTACATCTTTTTGCAGGAAGACTTTTCGGGATGGAATGGATCGTGATCCTATTCGCCCTGATCGGGATGAGTGCGGAGAGGAGGGGTGACGTCTAGGACTCCCACATCTACGGGTGTTCGGGAGACACAGCGCCCCTGGCGATCGATGGGAGCGGCGAATGGGATGCGGAGGAGACCGCCGTCTACTTCCACGAGGGAAGGTGGCCAGGATGGTTGGGGTCCAATTCGTCTCAATACTTCAGCCAAACCGGATTCACGTACGGGGAAGCCTCCCTCCTGTGCCCCCGGGTACGAGTCGTTACCACGAGTGTCAACATCACCGTTGGAAAGCGAATATGTTTAACGTGTAAAGGAGGCATTCCACTGGATAGGTGGTGGTGGCTCATGAAGTTGAGCAAGGACATGAGAAACCCCGAAGTCGAGTGGGAGCGGTTGGGAAACAACACCCATCGGACAATTACCGGGACTCATGGAGGACTAAGCGTGTGTTGGGACAAATGATGGGAACCGGACCAAGGGATTTATATCTGTATGTGGGGGTCAGAGACGGTCTGCCCCGCGGGCATATCCATTGTTTTCCACCGGCAGTGGCAAGGCGCCAGGAAGGGGATAAGGTGGGATACCAGCCTGAAGGTGTGTGCGGTCCCATACACCTAGATCCCAGTCAATGCCACTGAGCTTGTGCCCCGCCGACGGTGCAGGCGGTGAGGTTATCCAAGGAAGGTTGTCCCACCGCCACCAAGGGACCAGGGAATGGGTTGGTATTAGTACCCACCGATCAGGTGCTGTACCAGGGGGTACAGTACGCGGTAGCCTCCGTGATTTTAAATCTCACCAAGGTACATTTACCAGCGTGGTGCCATAAGAAACAGAGCAGTTAGACCAGGCCCTATTAAAGGACATGTTCAAGAAGTTTTACGAGTTCGATTTTGCCCACGTGGACAAGACCGAACTCTACACCACACACCGAGAATTTTTGGTTTACCCAGGGAGACAAAGAAGAGGTGTATGGAATGATGTTTTTACTGCATTTATTACTGGGTCCTCTGTCATCAACAGCTTTGATGACATAGAGCTGCAGACCCAGATAAACGGTTTAAAAACACAGTTAAAGAAGATATTACTGGATGAGAACAAGGTAGTGGGCTCGGAATTGCATGAGGACCAGGCCATGACGGTCCATTTAAAAGAGATCCTAGCCGAGTTGGAAAAGCACGCAAAGCCGGTAAATGCTCTCATAAGGGGGGACAGAAATGCTTCTGACCAGGCTGCGCAGAATGAGGTGTGCGTGTTATAAGGGGCGTGGTTACTGGGCGAGGGCCGCAGTAACCTGGAGGATTTAAAACAAGGTTTGGTCCCCTCCTGGCTTAGCAACAAGCACCTCGCAGCCCTCCACCCTTTTGAGAATGCATTGAGCCCGTGCTAACTCCGGCTAGCCTCCGAAGCCTATCCAGTCCCCGTGGATTGTGGATGGTCCAACCACACAATCATGGGAGTTGTAGTTAGGATGCCGGTCATGGGTAGGACAGCCCGACCCACGCCGGTATACAGGGTTGAGAATATTGGGGTCATTCGAGGGGGTGCACACATTCGTTTCACAGCGGTCCCGCCTTATGTCATTAAGTGGGAGCACGCTATGACAGGTACTGACCTCTCAGGGTGCCGGAGCCGGGGAGCACACATAATCCTGTGTCCCCAGCACTTGAATGCCTTTTCAACACCGCAGTGTGGGTTCAGAGCTGCTGACGCGAAGCCTATAAATTGTACCATGGAAGCAATGGCACAAGGCCATGTTCCCCCGCAGGTAGCATATATAGGGGGTGGGACATATTGTGTCACCACCGGCGCGTCCCACTACCAGCACGGACAGCATAGCTGGGGTCCGGTTAGTGACAGCAGTTTCTGTTTTAAACCCGAGGCAGAAGTTCAAGTGGCCCAGGAACGAATTGTCCCCATTCCTGAACGCTCCACTGTTCACCTCACTGTGAAGGAGAATTTTACGAATTTGCAGGAGTACGTAGCGCACTTTGGCTACGAAATTCCCCCTCTCCCTGAAAATTTGACCAAAATTCTAAAAGCCGGTATAGTTTCACAGAAACATTTTTACACTCTCGAGCAGAAAACAGTAGAGATAGAGACTAAGATATTAGATATTGTGACTCCACCCTGGTGGAACCTTTTCAATAATATAGACGTCCCTTCGTGGATCAGACTGGCTTCCCACATTCTCTTGGTTTGCCAGTTAGGGATAGTGCTGTATTTAGTTTGCATTCAGTGTAAGGGAAAATGTCGGTGGTCAGAATTCCGAAACCAGAGCTTTTGGAAAGAACATTATGTAAAGGTGGAGGAACATATGCCGGTTTAAGTCTTTTTCCCTGTATTTCAACGAAAGAATTGTTGTTTCTTTGTGTTTGTTTTTTTTTAATTAAAGCTTTTCTTTTGTTGTTTGTGTTGCGACACGGTTTAATAAAGATATGTGTACCAATTGGTGCAGGTTTGTTAGACCCCGTCCATGCTTAGGTGTATGTGTAAAGTCTGCAATTTTACTCTCTGTATGCTGATGTACACTACATTTTCGCGGAATGGGAAGTGCATGTGTCATGGGTATATTAGATAGATAATTACAGGGGAAGGTTGACTATGAAGGATCAAAATTTTTTTGCTCACTTTAAAAGATGATACTTCGAGCAACTTTTAGTATCACAGGGGGGACTGTAAGATTTGCAAAATTTCTGCATCTCCCCAAAGGTTATTATCAATAAAAAGGAACCTGCATGGACATTTTAAAATTGAAAAGGGTACCCAAGATGGCGTCCATGCCTCGTGGCAGAAAGCCTGTGGGATTCCAAAATGGATTCTGCAATGCAGACAGCTTGGGAGAAATCGAAACTAAGGCTGCAGGCTTTCTGTGAAGAGAAACTTTGTGTTTTGGAATGAGACAGGATTTTGAATTATGTATTAGACCGAATTGGAGACAGATCTAAATTCAGTGAGGCCTATAGTTAAAGCCATCAAACAGTCTGCATACATAATCGGAAACAGATTAAACACAGCCATCGAGGCTGGACAAGCCCATCAAAGAACTTTCAGGACAATAAAAGTCAATTATCAGGCCAGTAGATGCGATTACCGGCCATCTAAAAACCGTCAGTATAGATTGCTACCATTGTTTAAACTAACCCGCCAAGTTTAAGACAAAGAACTAACCTGATTTGGCGCAAAGATAAGGGTTTTCAAAAGGGTATAACTGAAGGCCCCGGGTGGCAATCGGCCCCTGCTGCGACTGCTGGCTTGCTTGCTCCCTGCTCTGCCCCCCCCCGCCTCCCCCCCCCGCTGTTCTCCTGCGCTTCGCCCTCGCTCTTGGGAGGGGAACAAACCCCAAGTCCGTAGCCATCCAGGGCGCCCAGGCCGCAGAAGGGGGCAAGGCGAGGTTGAGCAGGTATTTCAGGACTTGTATAGTAGTCTTGTAAGATGAGGAAGAAGATGATAATAATTCGATACGGGCAGAGCAGGGCAGCGAAAAATGTATCGATTAATTAAACCAAGCACCTAATTATAAGCTGACGCTTGGGGAAGAAAGTCCTTAAGGACGGTGAAGACAAGCATCTTGTTGAACACTGCAAATAAAGGCAGGTGTCCACGCCATGATGAATATGCTGGCGTTCAATGCCTGGCTAGTAAAATCTGAGCAGTAAAAACTGCTAATCGTCTCATCGATGTAACGTTACCGCTGACAACCGTTCGAGGGAGAAGAAGAGGAGAACCCATCGGGATGAGACGACGATGACAGCGGAGGAGAAGGTGTGTCACAGCAGCAGCTCCAGCACCGCGCTCCTGAAGACCACGTGGCAACGGGGCACCTAAGAGGACAGAGAGCTAAACCTCAAAACCTGCATTTCCTTTTCAACAGTTGGCTTTGATTTTGAATTGGTGAGCATGAATTCTGGCCCCTGATAGCTTAATCTAGTTAGGTATAGGGGTGGGATAAGGATAAGGGGATTGTTAAGATAGTTGTTTTCCCTCGATGTGCCGTGTGTTCCCCATTCCCTGCATAAGTGTAGTTATTTGTATTTGCCTGTAAATTTATATTAGTAACTTCTTTCAAGACTGTATCCATTTTTCCTGTTCAATAAAATCTTGGTCTTGCTTACATCCAAACCACCTGTCTACTTGAGTTTTCTGTATCGCTGCCTGTACCTAAGTCCGGTGTCTAGAACCCAGGGGCGTGGGAGCGATTCGAACCGCTCACAGTCAGGGGCATAACTGACTGGGCACACGCGCCACACCCGCCACCCCCTACACTGGCCTCTGACAAACATCACCATTGACCTCAGTTTTATCTAGGGCTCTTTAAAGCCATATTTGGTTGAATGCTGTCTTGGCGTCGAAAGTAGCTACTCTCACCTCTGGCATTCAGCTCTTGCACTCATAAAATCATAGATTGGTACAGCACAGATAGAGGCCATTTGGCCCATTGAGTCTGCGCCAGCTCTTTCAAAGAGCAATCCAGTTAGTCCCGCTCCCCCACTCTTTCCCTATATTCCTGAAATTCTTTCTCCTTCAAGTATTTATCCAATTCCCTTTTGAATCCATGGCTGAATTAAGGCAGTGATGAGGTCTGGAGCTGAGTGCATCTGATGAAACCCTGAACTGAGTGTCAATAAGCAGATTATTGTTGAGTAGGTATCACTTGATGGCTTCTTCCATCACTTTACTGATAATCGGGAGGATGGCTGGCTTAGGTTTGTCCTGTTTTTGTGGATAGAAATGTAGAGTAAATTCCAAAGTCACAGCTGTACTGGAACATCTTGGCTAGATGAACAACTAGCTCTGGTGCAAAGGACTTCAACAATACAGCTGGGATGTTGTCAAGCCCCATATCCTTTGCTGTGTCCAGTGCAATCAACTGTTTTTTAATATCAGATGAAGTACAGCGAATTGGCTGGACGCTGATATCTATGAGGGGGAGGACCTCAGGAGGAGGCCAAGTAGAACATCCACTTGGCACTTTTGCTAAATACATTTGCAAGGCTTTAGCCTTGTGTCTTGTTCTCATGCTGGTCTCCACTACAGTTCAGGTTGAGGTGGTTCATGGAGCCTGCAGTTCCTATTAGTTCCTTGGTTGTCTTCCATCATTCGCAACTGTAGCATAGCTATAGCGCTTTGTTCTGCTCCTTTGTTGTGGGAATGTTCAACTTTGTCTGCAGCATGCTGTTTTTAGTGTTTAGTATGCAGGTAGCCCTTCACTAGGTTTCTACCTAATTCTAAGACATGTCTGGTGCTGCTCCACTCATGCTCTTTTACACTTTGTATTGAACCAAGTTTGGTCTCATGGTGATCAAGGACTGAGGGATATGCCAGCCCATGATCCAACAGGCTGTGGTGGTATACAATTCTACTGCAGCTGTTGGCCCACAGAATATCATGGATGCCCAGTTTTGGACTGCTAGATCTGTCCCCCTTAGCACAATAGCAGTGCCATGCTACACAATGGAAGGTGTCCACACAGTGGAGATGAGACATTGGGGTTGATTTTCCTGGAGCAGTCAGGCAGGGTTTCAGGCGTGTGGGGGGGGAAAATCCCGAAATCGGGGGTCCCACCACCATCCCGCCCAAAACCCGCCTCCACGTAAGTTTCAGGGGAGGCGGGTACCCGCCCCGCACTGGGACCCACTGACCTGAGGCGGGAAGGGATTAGTGCCAATTAACTGCTTGTTAACAGGTAGTAAACAGGCAGTTTTTAGCATAATCCCTATTTTGAGGGTTGTCGCGTGGGATTCCCGACGGCTCCAAACCACGCCAGGTTGGAGCAGGTGGGCCGTCGGGTTGAAGGACTTGGAGGGGTCGCGATGTTGGTGTTCAGGTGAGTGATGGGTGCATGAGTGCAAAGGTAAGTGTGTTTGGTGTGCCTAAAGTGTGTAAAGAAGTTTAAATTACCTTTACTTACCTTAACAGCCTTTCTTCCTCTAGGTTTCGGGAGTCCATCACTCAGCCGGCACTGAAAGCAAAATGGCTGCGAGCTGTCAAAAGTGACAGCCTTCAGCTCTCATTGCCAGTGGGACTTCTAACTGAGTCTGTGTAGAAGGACTCAGGTTAGAAGTCAGACTGTCAGTATTTGACAGCTTCAAACAGCTGTGAAACATTGATATTTCATCTGCCAAGACCTCTTGACAGATGAAATTTCAGTCTGTAACGTCACCTGTTACAGGGTGGCCCTTAATTGGCCTGCTGAGCCCGTTGGGCGGGCTCAACAAGGTCAATCAAGGGAAAATCGCGTGGATTGGCCGAACGTCGATGTAGGCGGGACTAAAACCCGAAAGTTGTAGTCCTGCCTCCTTCCCGACAGCTTTTTGAAAATCTACCCCATTGTGTTCACAAGGATTGTGCCATTGTGCCTTCCACCAATGCTATCGTGAAAACCACCAGCATAGTGTTCAAACAGGTGATTCACTCTCAAGGTGCCAACCCGCCTTCCCCACCATAGAAATGCTAACACACCCATCCCATATGGCTAGTATCTCTTGCTGTAAAGAAAGTAGGATCTACAGCTAAGGGCTGAAGTTATTAAAGCCAATATTATAGAAACATAAAAACATAGAAGATAGGAGCAGGCGTAGGCCATCCGGCCCCTCGAGCATGTTCCGCCATTTAATGAGATCATGGCTGATCATCCAAATTCAGTACCCTGCCCCTGCTTTCTCCCCATATCCCTTGATCCCTTTAGCATTAAGAAATATATCTAACTCGTTCTTGAATATATTTAATGAATTTGCCTCAACTGCCTTCTGTGGTAGAGAATTCCACAGGTTCACCACTCTCTGGGTGAAGAAATTCCTCCTCATCTCAGTTCTAAATGGCTTACATCCTTATCCTTAGACTGTGACCCCTGGTTCTAGACTCCCCCACCATCGGGAACATCCTTCCTGCATCTAGCCTGTCTACTCCTGTTAAAATTTTATAAGTTTCAATGAGATCCCCTCTCATTTTTCTAAACTCTAGCGAATATAAGCCTAATCGACCCAATCTCTCCTCATATGTCATTCCTGTCATCCCAGGTATCAGTCTGGTGAATCTTCGCTGCACTCTCTCCATGGCAAGATCATCCTTCCTCAGATAAGGTGACCAAAACTGCACACAATACTCAAGGTGTGGTCTCACCAAGGCCTTGTACAACTGCAGCAAGACATCCTTGCTCCTGTACTTGAATCCTCTTGCTATGAAGGCCAACAAACCATTTGGCTTCTTAACCACCTGCTGCACCTGCATGCTTACCTTCAGCGACTGATGCACAAGGACACCCAGGTCTCATTGCACTTCCCCTTTTCCCAATCTATTGCCGTTCAGATAATAATCTGTCTTCCTGTTTTTGCCACCGAAGTGGATAACCTTTAACCTTGCATTTATCCACATTATGCTGCATTTGCTATGCATCTGCCCAATCACCCAACCTGTCCAAATCATACTAGAGTTTCTCTGCATCCTCCTCACAGCACACATGCCCACCCAGCTTTGTGTTGTCTGCAAACTTGGAGATATTACATCTAGTTCCCTCGTCTAGATCATTTACATATATTGTGAATACCTGGGGTCCTAGCACCGATCCCAGCGGTACCCCACTAGTCACTGCCTGCTACTCGGAAAAAGACTCGTTTATTCCAACTCTTTGCTTCCTGTCTGCCAACCAGTTATCTAGCCAAGACAGTATCTTACCCCCAATCCCGTGTGATTTAACTTTGCACGCTAATCTCTTATGCGGGACCTTATCGAAAGCCTTCTGAAAGTCCAAATATACCACATCTACTGGTGCTCCCTCATCTATTCTACCAGTTACATCCTCAAAAAATTCCAGTAGATTAGTCAAGCATGATTTACCTTTTGTAAATCCATGTTGACTTTGTCCAATCCTGTCACTGTTTTCCAATTGCTCTGCTATTACATCTTTTATAATGGGCTCTAGCATTTTCCCCACTATCGATGTCAGAGTTACCGGTCTATAATTCACCATTTTCTCTCTACCTCCTTTTTTAAATAGTCCGGTTACATTAGCTATCCTCCAATCCATGGGAACTGTTCCAGAGTCTATAGAATTTTGGAAGATGACCAGCAATACATCTACTATTTCTAGGGCCACTTCCTTAATACCCTAGGATGTATATTATCAGGCCCTGGGGATTTATCGGCCTTCAATGCCGTCAATTTCCCTAACAGCATCACTCTACAAATGCAGATTTCATCCAATTCCTCCCTCTCATTAGACCCTATGGCCTAGAAATTCAGTGGCCTGCGCCACCAGTTTGCGCCCAAAGAGGGCACTCAGAGGCTTTTGCGCCACTGGCCACACCTACCGCGATATTTAGCAGGGCGCTAATGGTGGCGTTAGCCTGTAGCGCTGCGCCGCCACCGATGACGTCATCGGTGTGCGCAGCGCCCCGCTATCGCCCCGATGGCCATATTTGGTCGCGCCCACCTCCTCAGCGCCGGCCGCATATAGCGACCGGTACACAGGGGCCTACCTGTGGCGGTAGTGGCGCTAGTTAAGGTGGAGCTTTATCGGCGCCCGCCTGCCCGCACCTCCGTCCCCGGCCTCCTACACCCCTCCCCCGCGGCATTGCCGGCTGTTTCCCGAGAGCCCGGCACTTCTCCTTGGTGCCGGGTTCATTTGCCGGCACTCGCGAGCGGGGATCGCGCTGTTGCAGGCACCTCCCCCTTAACAGTGGAAGGCCTGCAGTACCGCAGCGTGCCGTGCCGCAGCGTGTGGCGCTGCAGCCCTTAGTGCGCCGATATTCAGTTTCAGCGCCCCAAGCGGGGCGCGGGAAGCCTCGTTTAGCGGCCCGCTTCCATTTGGGGCGCAGAAACTGAATATCTGGATGGCACAAGTGGCTCCACACGCAGTGGTAATTCCGGCGCCCAGGCGAGCTTGGCGCCCCAAACTGAATTTTTAGCCCACAGTTCCCTGACATCTCTGGGAGATTATTTATGTCCTCCTTCGTGAAGACAGAACCAAAGTATGTATTTAATGGGTCTGCCATTTCTTTGTTCCCCATTCTAAATTCCCCTGATTCTGACTGCAAGGGACCTATGCTTGACTTCACCAATCTTTTTCTCTTCACATATCTATAGAAGCTTTTACAGTCAGTTTTTATGTTCCTCGCAAGCTTACTCTCATACTCTATTTTCCCCCTCTTAATTAATCCCTTTATCCTCCTTTGCTGAATCCTAAACTGCTCCCAATCCTCAGGTTTGCTGCTTTTTCTGGCCAAATTATATGTCCTCTCCTTGGATCTTATGCTATCCCTATTTTCCCTTGTTAGCCACGGTTGAGTCACCTTTTTAAAAAAAAATTATGCCAAACAGAGATGAACAAATTCTGTCGTTCATCCATGCAATCTTTAAATGTTTGCCATTCCCTAGCCACTGTCAACCCTTTAAGTAATATTCCCCAATTCATCCTAGCCAAGTCGTGCCTCACACCATCATAGTTTCCTTTATTTAAATTCAGGACCCTAGTCTCTGAGTCAATTACTTCACTCTCCATTTTAATGAAGAATTCTATCATATTATGATCGCTCCTCCCCAAGGGGCCTCACACAACAAGATTGCTAATGAATCCTTTCTCATTACATAATACCCAGTCTAAGGTGGCCTGATCTCTAGTTGGTTCCTCGACATATTGGTCCAGGAAACCATCCCATATAGACTCTAGGAATTCCTCCTCCACAGTATTGTTACTAATTTGGTTAGCCCAATCTATATGTAGATTAAAGTCACCCATGATAACTGCTGTGCCCTTATTGCACGCATCTCTAATTTCCCATTTAATGCCATCCCCAACCTCAGCCTTACTGTTTGGGGGTCTGTATACAACTCCCACTAACGTTTTCTGCCCCTTGATATTTCTCAGCTCTGCCCATACAGATTCCACATCATCAGAGCTAATATCCTTCCTTACTATTGTGTTAATCTCCTCTTTAACCAGCAATGCTACGCCACCTCCTTTTCCTTTTTTCCTGTCCTTCCTCAATATTGAATAGCCCTGGATGTTGAATTCCCTGTCTTGGTCACGCTGGAGCCATGTCTCCGTAATCCCAATTATATCATATCCGTTTACATCTATTTGCGCAGCCAATTCATCCACCTTATTATGAATGCTCCTTGCATTAGGACACAAAGCCTTCAGGCTTGATTTTTTAACACTCTTTGCCCTTTTAGAATTATTATTTACTGTGG
The DNA here is from genome assembly GCF_052327205.1 of Somniosus microcephalus. NCBI lineage: Eukaryota > Metazoa > Chordata > Chondrichthyes > Squaliformes > Somniosidae > Somniosus > Somniosus microcephalus. Next base: position 227,879,745 of record NC_140993.1, on the reverse strand, counting down.
CCCTGTTTGATTTACACCCTTTATTTCTCTGCCTTCCACTTTTGCTTTTCTCCTTCCTGTCTTTTGTTTCTATCCTTGCTTCCCTTTCCTCTGTCTCCCTACACAGGTTCCCAACCCTCTGCCATTTTAGTTTATCTGCCACAAGGTTGCAAACTGCCTAGAAAAAAGATACTGTGCTATTCCTCAAGCTTGTGTTGAGCTTCAATTGAACAGTGTAGAAGGCCAAAGACGCCAGAGATTTGTGGGACAGAGAATTGAAATGGCAAGCAACAGGAAGCTTGGGTCGCACTTGCAGAAAGAACAGTGTTCAACAAAGTGATCAGCTGATCTGCAATTCATTTCCACAAATTTTAGAAGAGTCCACACCACAAGCAGCGGATACAACATGCTAGGTTGAAGGGAGCACATGTAAATTACTGTCTCTCTTGGAAGGAGCATTTGAGGCCCTGGACTGTGCTATGAGAAGAGGTGAATGGGCAGGTGTTACATCTCCTGCCCTTGGACTGGAATGTGGCAGGAGAAAGGCAGCAGGCGATGGAGGTGGTGGAAAAGTGAACCATGGTGTTGCGGGGGGGCAACAATACCTTTGGAAAGCAGAGAGGCAAGGTGATGGGGTTCTGTTGGAGGTGGCAGAAATGATGGATGATAATTTGGCAAATGCAGAGGGTGGTGAATGGAAGCTGAGGACAAGGTAGGCCTTGTCATGGTTGTGTGAAAAGGGATAGGAGAGGAGGGGGAGAAAGCAGGAGCATAGGAAATAAGATGGATTCTGGTGGAGGGGAATCTCCTGGTACCATTTCCTCTCCATTGCCTCAGGCATTTATACATTGGCCCAGAAATTCGGGTTGGGGGCATCCCGCGGGTGTAAGCCCCCGATCTGCACTTACATTGCGCGCCGGCTGTTGAGCTGTGGCCCCCCGTGGAATTCCGATCCGGGGCCTGGTCCAGCTGCCGGCGCGCAGTGTTTGCGTATCTCAGGGGCGCAGTTAGTTCGATGTGTCCCCATGGATCACGTGGGCCATGGGGAGCCAATCGGAGCAGGGAATGCTCCATTCATAAGTCTGACAGGAAGTGCTGTCAAGACTTATAAATACTACAGCCCCAAAACAACGCTGAATCTTCAAATAAATTTAAAATAAATCACATTTTTAAATAAATTATAAATTACATGAAATAACTATTTTAAACAATAATTTAATTTTTGAAAAAAATAATTTTATTTTCTAACGGGGCTAAAAATAAACTTAACTTGCTTTAAAGTATTTAAAAATAATAAACTTTTGGAAAAAATGTTTTAACTTTAATTAATTCACCACTTACCTTGTAAAAAGCAGGTCTTACGCCTGCTTTTTAAATTTCTAACTTCTGCAGGCTTGCCTTCCCGGGAAAACCTGTAAAAAAAAACGAAGTTCGATGCGCACGCGCAGCCTCTCCTGCACACGCGTTCGACCTCTGAACCTCTTCGTTCAGAGGAACGGAAGTGCTTGTTTCCCGCGCATGCGCAGTGCATGCAGGAAACCGGCACTTCCATTGGGCCTACGGGTGAGTACACCGTGCATACTCACCAGTGGAGACCCAAATTTCTGGGCCATTATCTTTATCTCTTAAATGTCTTTAATTTATTTTATTACGCTACTTCCTAAGTCTCATGTTAACATCACTTCAGCCATTTAGTCATCTCCTGTTTTCCTTTAAATACTCACAGGTCATTCTACTTCATCTCTCGTGCGTGTGTATGTGTGTGTGTGTGTGTGTGTGTGTAGTTGTGATTTCTTCTAACTTCCCTTTGTTCTGTACCTTCTTAAATGCTGTTCATCTATAATTTTTCCCAAGTGTGATCAAGGGTTACATCTGAAATATTAGACTCAATTTTAATTCCCCCGGCGGGCAAACAAGGATTAGGTGAGGGGGTTTAAATCCTAAAAATCGAGATCCCACCTCTAAGCCACTACATTCCCGGCTGCCATAATATTTGCGGCGGTGGGCGAGGCTCCGGCTAAAAGCAGGCGAGGACCTACTTAAGATTCAAAAGTTGCAGCCCAATGATGTTACGGACACAACAATGTAATTTTAACACGGGGCAGTCCTGCGCTGTCTGTTGCCTGGCAGCAGGAACATGGTGGGATGAGCCGACTGCCCAGTAGAGGCCGTGGTAAGTTTTAAAACTTTCTGGGGGTGAAATTCGATAAGGCCCGAAAACGAGTGGGGGCACAGCAGCACGAGATTTGCTCTCACCCATTTAGCTCAGGCAGCGCATTAATTTATTGCTGCCTGCTAATTTGAATGATCTTAGCGCACAGCCCAGTGACGATTGCCCTGCTTTAGGCTGTGCACTCAGCAGCAGGCCCAATGTCCTGTCGCTATAGTGATGCTGCATTTTCTTAAAGCAAGGCTGTCAGTTTTCAAAGCAGTCTCAGGCCCTTAAAGGTGAACTGCCTTCTGAAAAAACAATGAAAAATCATTCAAAAATAGTCCATCTCAGGCCCTTAAAGGTGAACTGCATTCTCCAAAAAAAAAATTAAAAGGGGGAGAAATTCGGTATCGCCCCGTTTGGGGCACAATTATCACCTCTGACTGCAAACTTGTCTTTTATCGCCCCTGGAGATGATTGGAGCACTAAATCAGGTGCTACACACCTCTCTTAAGGTGCTAACGCTGAGGAGTGAGGCGTTACCTCAGAGCACTGGCGAAACTCATGTGATGTCAGTCAGCAATGGAACACAGACACATTGGTGCCAGCCTGTTCTTAAAGGGAGGGTCGAGCTTGCTCTCCATCCACACCCTGCTTATTGCAGCCTTGAATCTCGGCCTGGAGGGACCTGTACATCAATTCTGCTGGAAAGGTTAATGGCGAGGCCCAGGGAAAGAGCTCAGAGTGCAGCCCCCATAGTCTCTTCTAAATCGATGCCAGGAAGGTCAAATCAAAATGAACCTGCAAAGTGCTGCTCAGCACCCAAAACTCCTTAACACAGCGTTGAATCTCTCCAGAAGTTTCTCTCTCTCTCAGAACGCATGGTGCAAAAATGTTACCGACAAAAAAAGGCAGGAAGCGGCCACCTTTAAATAGCCTTCCCCCAGTCTCTTCCCGACTCCAAAACATTCCCCTCAACCTGCCATTGCTAGCGGCAGGCGGAACAGAAGGTGGCACCACTACCGGGGCATTGCATGCTCAACTGACGTCACGATCTGCAGGCACAGGGGATCGTGGTGGTAGTGTTTAGCGCTGCCTCAAAATGTCTGGTCAATTTCATCGCCGCGCCCGGGCGCTAGTTGCTTTGCGCCATCTTAAGACACGAACGGGAGGCACAAAGCACCTGAATTTTTCCCCCAAAATCTTTACAAACTAGGCAGCCTTCAGCTCTTAAAGTTGAACTGCCTTCTGCATGTAAAAAATGGCTATCGTGCTTCAGGACAAACACAATGGCTCAACAGGTCAGACAGAGGGTACCCAGGGTCTCAATGCAGCACTCCAGCATCATACAAGGATTCAACACTGGAAGAGAAGTCCTCTACCCACAGGGGGCCAGGAGGCCATCACTGCCAGCAGTGTCGCCCTCAAGACCTGGCTCCAATGCCCAAAGAAGTTTCATGACCTCAGATGATTAGTGAAGGTCAGTGAATGCATCTTCAAAAGCCATCTCCTACCAACTGCACTACTAGCCTCAGACACTGCTAAATGCACTTCTCCCCCACCCCCCCCCGCAATCACTCACCTACCAACAATCCATACCAAACAAGAGACACACCTCGCATTCCTAGCTTCACCTCACCCCCTTGGAGGAGACGTTGCTGGCACATCCTTGGCAGGGGCATGGCTGAGCCCTTGGCCAGCAGTAGGGCTGAAAGAATACAAAATGCTGGTAACCTCATACATTACCCTTCTTCTCACATCCCACTTCCCCCTCATCCCACAGATGTACAAACTAGACATGGTGTAAGCATGCACCTCTTGCTTTCCCGCCCTCCCCTCACCACAACTCCACCCTTGTGCCTTCTTCACTTCAGACACCCAAGAAAGGCAGGCTGCCCAGCCAAAGGTTGACCAAGAAGAGGAGAGTGACGAATCTCAGCCCCAGCCCTCGAGGTCGTTCTGCAAGGCCATCTGCAGTGGCCCCCACTGAAAGTCAGCAGCCTTCCACCAGCCATGCTGTAGCCACTGGGATAGCACTACGTAGGAGCACTAGGATAGGCAAAGGCAGATGCAAGACATTTATTAAGGGAATGCACAAGGGTGATTAGTTGATTTTTTGATGTAATATTGGATGCATATTGTGGTAAACCACTGTTATACCTGCCTGTGTGTGTGTTTGTATTCATGCCTCGGCTGACTCCTCCCACGAGTCCAGGTATAAAGGTGACTGCTCCACAGTCCCTCTGTATTCTGGACTGGTCGACCACTCGAGGCACACCTTCATTCTCGTGTTAATAAAAGCCTGTTAGTTACTCGCTTAACCTCAGTCTTTTGAGTAATTGATAGCGCATCAATTTTATTAACAAGATTTTTTATAATGGAGAAGATCCTCACACCAGCATGCCTGGACTTAGACCATCGGGAGGCGGACGCATCCACCAAGTTTGCTCACTGGCTTAAGTGCTTTGAAAGATTCCTGATCGCCTCCGCTGCAACGGTCAAATCGGATGAGGACAAACTGGATGTCCTGACCTCCAAAGTGAACCACCGAGCGTACTCGGTCATCCAGGACGCGACTTCGTACATGGCTGCTCTCAAGCTCCTCAAGGACCAGTACACGCACCCGGTGAATGAGGTGTACGCCAGGCACCTCCTGGGGAGTCGTAAACAACAACCTGGGGAATCGACCGAGGAATACCTGCAGTCACTGTCTGTGCTTGGCCGGGCCTGTGGTTGTAAGGATGTAAAGGCCGCCGTGTACACAGAGGAACTTATCCGGGACGCTTTTGTAGTGGGCCACAGGTCCAATTACACCCGACAGCGACTGTTGGAGCAGAGTGACCTCGACCTCAACAAGGCCTCTGAACTCGCACTATCATTGGACGCAGCCTACCGGGGCATGGATGCCTACTCCTCTGCACCGTGGACGCCACGGGGAACAACAGCCTGGGACACGGTAGGACCGTCTCATAGCGCCGTGCCACCCCAGCCACATCCCAGCAACTGCCCAACTACCGCAGCAGTGTCCCAAGGCCAGAAATGCTGCTTCTGTGGCCAGGCCAAACACCCCAGAGCGCGCTGCCCGGCGAAAAATGCGATCTGCTCGGGCTGCGGGAAGAAGGGACACTACGCCAGCGCCTGCAGGGCCAAAGCCACCCCGAACCCCAGCAGCGCCACGTGTGGGCCGTGCGGGCCGCCATCTTGGGCCTCCCCAGCCATGTGCGAACCACCAGAACAGCAGCCATTTTGGACGCCTCCAGCCACATGGGGATCATGGACGCCACCATCTTGGATGCCAGCCGGGACGCAGCAGGCCCCCAACACCGCCTCATCTGATACCCGCAGCGACACACCGACCCCTACGCTGGCCTCCGTTACGCTGGACCAAGCGAGACCGCACCAACTGGCCCGGTCCACAATGGACATTAAGGTAAATGGTCACGAAACAACCTGCCTTTTTGACTCAGGGAGCACGGAGAGCTTCATCCACCCCGACACGGTGCGGCGTTGCTCTCTCCCAGTCCTGCCTGCGCATCAGCGGATTTCTATGGCCTCCGAGTCCCAGTCGGTGGACATTGGCGGCTACTGCGTGGTGACACTCTTAGTAGACGGGACTGTGTACGATAATTTTAAACTTCTGGTCCTGCCCCACCTCTGCGGTGCCGTTCTACTGGGGTTAGATTTTCAGTGCCACCTTAAAAGTGTTACGATGGCGTACGGTGGACCCCTCCCCCCACTCACAGTCCGCAGCCAGCAGCTTCCAAATTGCCCGCCGCACACCAGGTGCAACCTCTCCACACTCAGAGTCACCCCCCCCTCACTGTTTGCTAACCTCACCCCCGACTGTAAGCCCATTGCCGGAAAGAGCAGGCGATACAGTGCCGGGGACAGGGTTTTCATTAAAACCGAAGTGGAGCAGCTCCTGAAGGAGGGGATTATTGAGGGCAGCACCAGCCCCTGGCGAGCCCAGGTTGTGGTCATTAAGACCGGCGAGAAGCAGCGCCTGGTCATCGACTACAGCCAGACAATAAATCGCTACACCCTGCTGGACGCTTACCCACTCCCCCGCATAGCTGATATGGTCAACCAGATCACGCAGTACCGCGTCTTCTCGACCATTGACCTGAAATCAGCGTACCACCAGCTCCCTATCCGCCCTGAGGACCGCCAGTATACTGCCTTTGAGGCAAACGGCTGCCTCTATCACTTCACAGAATCACAGAATCACAGAATCTACAGTGCAGATAGAGGCCATTTCGGCCCATCGAGCCTGCACCGACACATATCCCACCCTATCCCCGTAACCCCACGTATTTAATCCCCTAACACTAAGGGTCAATTTATCATAGCCAAATCAATCTAACCTGCACATCTTTGGACTGTGGGAGGAAACCGGAGCACCCGGAGGAAACCCACGCAGACACAGGGAGAATGTGCAAACTCCACACAGACAGTCGCCCGAGGCCAGATTTGAACCCGGGTCCCTGGCGCTGTGAGGCAACAGTGCTAACCACTATGCCACCGTGCCCCCCCTTCCTTAGGGTTCCCTTTGGCGTCACCAACAGGGTCTCCGTCTTCCAAAGGGAGATGGACCGGATGGTCGATCAAAATGCGTTGCAGGCCACTTTCCCATACCTGGACAATGTGACCATCTGCGGCCATGACTTGCAGGACCATAACGCAAACCTCGAAAAATTCCTCTGCACCGCCCAACTCCTGAACCTGACGTATAACAAGGAGAAGTGCATATTCCGCACAACCCGCCTCACCATCCTTGGCTGTGTTGTGGAACACGGAGTCATCGGTCCCGACCCCGACCGGATGCGCCCCCTTATGGAACTCCCACTGCCCCACTGCCTCAAGGCCCTGAAGAGGTGCCTAGGGTTTTTCTCCTATTACGCCCAGTGGGTCCCCTACTATGCGGACAAGGCCCGTCCGCTGATCAAGTCCACCTCTTTTCCCTTGACGGCAGAGGCCCGCTTAGCCTTCCACCGTATCAAGGAAGACATTGCCAAAGCCACCATGCACGCAGTGGACGTATCCATCCCCTTCCAGGTAGAAAGCGACGCGTCCGACTTTGCCCTGGCCGCTACCCTTAATCAGGCGGGGAGACCCATGGCCTTCTTTTCACGAACCCTCCAGGGCCCGGAGACCAGACACTCCGCTGTTGAGAAGGAGGCCCAGGCTATTGTGGAGGCTGTGCGTCATTGGAGGCACTACCTGGCCGGAAAACGATTTACCCTGCTCACTGACCAGCGTTCAGTTGCTTTTATGTTTAACAACAAGCAGAGGGGCAAAATCAAAAATGACAAGATCTTGAGGTGGAGAATCAAACTTTCCACCTACAATTACGAGATCTTGTACCGGCCCGGGAAGCTCAATGAACCCCCGGATGCTCTATCACGTGACACCTGCGCCAGCACGCAGATCGATAGACTGCGGGCCCTCCACAATGACCTCTGCCACCCGGGGGTCACCAGGTTCTTCCACTTCATCAAGGCCCGCAACCTGCCTTACTCCATTGAGGAGGTCAGGACCATGACCAGGAACTGCCAAGTCTGCGCTGAGTGCAAACCGCACTTTTATAGACCAGACAGGGCTAACCTGATAAAAGCCACTCGCCCCTTTGAGCGCCTGAGCGTTGATTTTAAAGGGCCTCTCCCCTCCTCCGACCGCAATGTGTACTTCCTCAACATTATTGATGAGTACTCCCGTTTCCCGTTCGCCATCCCCTGCCCGGGCATGACCAGTGCCACGGTCATTAAATGTCTGAACGACCTCTTCACCCTGTTCGGTTTCCCCAGCTATATCCATAGCGACCGGGGCTCATCGGTTATGAGCGACGAACTCCATCAGTACCTGCTCGCTAGGGGTATTGCCACAAGCAGGACCACCAGTTACAACCCCCGGGGGAACGGACAGGTAGAAAGAGAGAATGCGACAGTTTGGAAGGCCGCCCTGCTAGCCTTAAAGTCTAGGGGCCTTCCGACCTCCCGCTGGCAGGATGTGCTCCCCGATGCGCTCCACTCTATTCGGTCACTGCTCTGCACTGCCACTAACGCCACCCCTCATGAGAAAATGTTTGTCTTCCCAAGGAAGTCCACATCGGGGACATCGCTACTGCCATGGCTGATGTCCCCAGGGCCGGTCCTACTGAGAAGACACGTGAGGACCCATAAAACGGACCCCCTGGTTGAGAGGGTCGACCTCCTCCATGCCAACCCCCAGTATGCTTACATTGCGTACCCGGACGGGCGGGAGGACACAGTCTCCATACGAGACCTCGCACCCTCGGGGGCCCCAGTAACCCACTACCCACTACCACCCCCCCCCGCGATCCAATATCCAACCCCAGCAGACGGCACGCCTGGGCCCCGCGACCCGCTCGACACCCACGAGGACTACACACCAGTGCCCCAGCCTACGCGGGACTCGACGCCGGAAGCTTCACTACCCCTGCCGTCGCCACGTCGATCACAGCAGCAGACAAGACCTCCGGAGAGACTCCAATACACAAACTTTTAATACACTTCACCCCGCCGGACTCATTTTTAAACAAGGGGTGAATGTGGTAAACCACTGTTATACCTGCCTGTGTGTGTGTTTGTATTCCACTGTGTACATGTCTGTACATGCCTCGGCTGACTCCTCCCACGAGTCCAGGTATAAAGGTGACTGCTCCACAGTCCCTCTGTATTCTGGACTGGTCAACCACTCGAGGCACACCTTCATTCTCTTGTTAATAAAAGCCTGTTAGTTACTTGCTTAACCTCAGTCTTTTGAGTAATTGATAGTGCATCACATATATGGATAAAGTTGGATTGGAATGCTTGCTTTGTGGTGGCTTTTATTTCAACATTGTGGCCAAGAGGACGCTGTGATGGTCAGCAACAGAGGGAAGGTAAGGAGTGGGACAAATGTTGAAAGGGGAATTGGGGCTGTGGTTACTGGCACCGCAGGTGGATGATTCGATTCTGGATATCCAGCCCACAAAGGGGCTGCCTGAGTTGCATCCTTCCTTCCTCTTCCTCCTCTTCTGCTTCCTCCTCTCTGCTTCCTCCTTTCTGCTTCCTCTTCTGCTCATTCCTCTTCCCTCTTGCCCCTTTGCTGCCTCTGATTCATCTCTATCTGATGTTGCAGCCCAAGGGGTTTGCAACTAGAGCTCCCAGGATTGGGAGAAAGTGGTCTTTCAGAGGCCTTCCTTTAACATGCAAAGCCTTGCAAGCGTCCCATTGGGTACTTTAAAATCCTGGCACACTCTAACAACTTTTTAAATGTATTGCACCAAGCCACTACTCCAATAAAATTTAAAATAACACTCCAAAATCTGAAATCGAAACTTACCTGAAAGAAACTTACCTAATGCAGCGAGTGGTGATGACCTGGAATTCGCTGCCGACGGAAGTGGTGGAAGCGGAGACACTCAATGTTTTCAAGGGGAGACTGGATAGGCACTTGAGGGAAATAAATTTGCAGGGCTATGGGGATAGAGCGGGGGAATGGGACTGGCTGGATTGCTCTACAGAGAGCCGGCACAGACTCGATGGTCTGATTGGCCTCCTGCTGTGCCATTATGACTCTATGACATATGACTCTATGGCCTAGAAATTCAGTTGTTAGCGCCAGCCGCTAGCGCCTTAGGAGGAGGAGAAGTGGGGCGTGAAGCAGCTAGCGCCCAGGCGCGGCGCGAACTGCGCCTCTCACGAACTTCTGTCAAGATTTAGCGGTGGCGCAAAACCACAGCGCCTGCCCAGCTGCGCGCGCAGATCCTGGCGTCATTTGATGGTGCAACGCCCTTGGTGCGCCCCGAACCGGAACTTCAGTGGCGCCCCCCTTCTGTGCACCTGGCGCCCCCAGTGACTGGTTGATTGGAACAGTTCCCAGTTGCTGTGGGGCGCGGGGGGCGCTATTTAAAGGGGACTCTTCCTGCATTCTTTGTGGCAGTCATTTTGTTCCACTCCTTCTGTGTGAGAGAGAGAGATTTGGAGAGAGACAAAGGGAGAGAGCTTTCTGCTTTGACTCAGCGCTCGCACAGGTACTTCTGGCTTCAGGCCAGAGCTTTGCACTTGGATTTAACTTTCAGTGCCATAGCCTTGAGTCGCCACATATAATGGGGGCTGCAATGGGTGGAAACGTTGGGATTCTGCATTGCATTCAAGGGGCTCAGAGACGCCGAGAGAGAGTGCCAGTCATGGCCAGACGGAGAAGGGCCAACAGGCGTCGGCACAGGAGGCCTTACGCACCCAGGGTCTACCGCCAGCAGTTCTCATATCTCAACATGCCGGAGGAGCAGTGTGTTTAGAGGCTGCGATTCAGAAGGGAGGTGGTCACTGAGATCTGCCACCTGCTTCAGAGCGATCTGCAGCCACAGCTGAGGAGCAGGACGTCTCTGTCAGTGGCAGTGAAGGTGACAGTGGCTCTCAACATCTATGCCACCGGCTCCTTCCAATCCGCTACTGGGGACATTGCCAATATCTCCCAGTTCACGGTACATTGCTGCATCCGCCAGGTGACGAATGCCCTCTTCAGAAGGAGACATCAGTTCATCTCCTTCCCCATGACCCCAGACAAGCAGCAAGAGTGTGCAATGGGATTTGCAAGAATAGCGGGCTTCCCCATGGTCCAGGGCGCCATTGACTACACGCATGTGGCTTTGCGGGCAACTCTACAGAATGCCGAGGATTACCGCAACCGGAAGGGATACCATTCGCTCAACGTCCAGTTGGTATGTGACCACAGGCAGCTCATACTAGCTGTCAATGCCCGCTTTCCAGGCAGCAGCCACGATGCCTTCATCCTGCGCCAGACTTCTGGGCAGACATTTTTGAAGCCCCGGCTCACCCAGGAGGCTGGCTTGTCGGGGACAAGGGCTATCCTTTGTGTACCTGGCTGATGACCCCGCTCCGTGTGCCCAGCACCCCTGCTGAAGAATGATACAATGACAACCATCAAGCGACCAGGAACATCATTGAGCACACAATCGGCGTGCTCAAGCAACGGTTCCGCTGTCTGGACCATTTCGGGGGAGCCCTTCAGTACTTGCCTGAGCGAGTCTCCCATTTCCTTGTAGTGTGCTACATGCTGCACAACCTAGCTATCCTCAGGACTCAGCCACTGCCACCAGACATTGGAGGACCACCAGAGGAGGAGGAGGAGGAGGAGGAGGAAGAGGAGAAGGAGGAGGAGCACCAAGACGGGAGGGAGGCACAAAGTGCAAGGGGCGTCCGTCGGTGGATTATTGCAAGTCGGTTCAAGGCCCCCTCTCAGGGAATGGCTTGTGACATTGAAAGAACATGAATGGAGCCGCTCCGCAAACCCTCAGCCGGTAAAGGCAACAAATAGTTCAAAGTGCAAACATGGACAATCTGAATAAAGACAATTTTTTATTTTACAAACTCTGTGCCCTTCCCGCATGACAAACAAATACAGAGAAACCCCCCAAAAAACAGTCAGACACATAACTGGCTCTCGCAACCTGGAGAAAATGAAAAAAAACAGTTAAACAAAAATGACCATGATCCTCGGCCTTCATATAAAAAATAAACACAACATTGTTGGCCTTCATATATAAAAAAACATTTTGCCACAACTTCTACTTTTTCGCCTGCGAGGGTGATCCGCCTCGTTTGCGCGATTTGCCCCTTCCCGCCCTGCAGCTCCTCCTCAATGGGACCCCAGTGGCTGCAGCAATGCTGGGGGAAGGCTGCTGAGGGTCAGATGGTGAGTCAGCAGATGCCTTTGGGGGACGGCCTGGACCAGCTCTGGGCCTGGAGGGCCCGGCTGCTGACTGCTCCAACTCTGCTTGGGTGGCAGCAGTCTGTCCTATGGGTGCTGGCAGCTGCAGTGGAGGAGTAACAATGTTAGCAGCAGGAATGCTGCCAATCTGACAGAGCACAGGCACTCCCTGGTCGGCCGATACACTGGCACTCGCACGGGCCAGCACTGAAGCATGCGCAGCAATCTGCTGAAGCACAGACTGCTGGGCTGCTGCAGCGCGGCAAAGGCCCCGGCGATTCCTGGCCAATCCAGCGAGGATGGCAACAGTTAGTGCCCGTGTGGCCCTGATCTGTGTCTGCATCAGACCAGCCAGTGAATGCATGGCATGACTAAGCACTTGGCTGGAAGCCGCCTGTGCTGCCCCGAAGTCCTGCAGACTCCTGGCCTTTGCTGCCCCAAAGTCCTGCAGACTCCTGGCTTGTGCTGCCCCGAAGTCCTGCAGACTCCTGGCCTGTGCTGCCCCGAATTCCTGAAGACTCCTTGCCAGTGACTCTATGGAGTCAGGCATCCTTGCCACTGCAGCCATGAGCTCAATGTGCCTGCGCTCAGCCTGGGCACCCATTTCACCAAGGAGCCGCACCTCCTCTGCGCTCACCATAACAGGACTGGAGGCCACACTCACCCTCCAGGAAGAAGGCCGCCGAGCTTCCCCACCCCTCCCGCGTTGCTGCAGCCCGCTGGGCCCCGGAGCTTCACCGTCATCAGACCCTTCCCTCCTGCTCTCCTCCAGGGAAGACGTGTCCCCATCATGGCCATGGGCTTCCTCGGCTGAGGGTGGCACTGATGGGCTGGCTTCTTCTTCCTCCTCCTCAAATTCTGAATCAGCTGCAGTGCCAGCTTGAGGGCCCGCCTCCTCACCTGGCGATTCATCATCTGAAAGCAGGGAGGCACAGGAGATGCTTTAGAGTGAGGACAGGGCGGCAGCGAGGGAGGCATGAGTGCTGCAATGCACTGCATTGGTTCGAGAGTGGCAAAGAATGCTGGTGTGAGGCACAAGTGGAAAGAGAGAGGTCAAAAAGGTGATGAACTTACCATTGCTGTCCAGAACGGGGTCAGCATCTCCAGTGGCGACGGGGCCAATCAGCCGGCCTCCCATTATCCACTCCACTCGCTGCTCCAGGTCGCTCAGGTCTTTAAGGTCAGGACGGCCTCCCCCGGTCCGTCGCTGCTGCCTCCGATTGTGGGCCAGCTTGCCCTGTAAGAGAAAGGATGGCCTGAGTGCAGTGTCAACCCCTGATCTTGCCTGCACTGTCTCCCATGGTGGAATAGCCCTGACAGTGTCAAGCCCTGATCTTGCCTGCACTGTCTCCCATGGTGGAATAGCCCTGACAGTGTCAAGCCCTGATCTTGCCTGCACTGTCTCCCATTGGTGGAATAGCCCTGACAGTGTCAAGCCCTAATCTTGCCTGTACTCTCTCCCATGGTAGAATAGCCCTGACAGTGTCAAGGCCTGATCTTGCCTGCACTGTCTCCCATGGTCAAATAGCCCTGACAGTGTCAAGCCCTCATCTTGCCTGCACTGTCTCCCATGGTCGAATAGCCCTGACAACATGTAACGTGGTGAATGTGCATGTGATTTTCATGAGAGTCCCATAGCTGTTGTATGAGGGCTGGGCATTGGGGCTTTCAGGACCCTTTGGCCGTAAAGTGAGGTGCCCATGCAGGGATGAAGAGGATACTGGAAAGGGTACTCAACCTCACAACCCGAGTGAGGTCGTTGAAATTTTTTCTGCACTGCGTGGGTGTCGTGGGGACCAAGCTGTTGGAGGTCACTCTGTTCGCCACCTCCCTCCAGGCTTTTCTGTACTCACTGGGCAGCGGCCTCCTGCCACTGTCAGTGAAGAGGACAGGTCGCCTGCGCTCCACTGTGCCAACCAGAACCTTCAGAGCACCCTCATTAAGCGCTGTGCTCACTCCCTGGCCTTCTCCATAGTCGTGGGCGTAGCGTTCTTGAAGCAGCTCTATTTAGGCCTAGATTCAGGACTGCAGTGTGCAGGGCGTGGGTGCAATTCAAATCGACCCTCCCCCTTTAAGAGCTGACCGGTGCCAGCGTGTCTGCCTTCAATCAATAACTTGCTGCACCTGCGCTGCGCCCGCCCTCGGTGGTAGCGCCTCGGCTCGCCGGCTTAGCACCTTATGATAGTCGTGCACCGCTTGCTTTGGCACAGCAGCAACCTCTTGGGGCGATGCAACTCAATTTCGGCGAAGGTGGTGCTAAGTTGCGCTGGCCGCTAAATTTAGCGAACGCCCGGCTGTAGCGCCCCAAACGTGGCGATACTGAATTTCTAGGCCTATGACTCTATGTGAGAGTGCCTTTAAGAAGCGATGACAGCATCTCTGTACAACTGCTGCATGCATGTTCTTCCGTGCGTGGTTACGAGAGGGCTGTATGGAAAGCGGTGACGTCCAAAATCGCAGTTGTGCATCAATTCAGGCATTGCATGCCGACTGATGTCACAATCTGCATATTTACATGGGAGAGGCGAACACAGGCAATGGCAATGCTGCCGTCCTCTCCATAATGGTGACCGCCGTGATGCGGGTGGAAACGAGGCGGCCGCCATTTTGTCAACAAAACCGGCCTTAACGGCTGGCGCTAGAACCTCAAATTTTGCGGCCTATCTCTCTTTGGACTCCTTGTGGGCCTTGAGTAGTAGGATTGCTCCCCCAAAGCCCCTCAAGGAGTCCTTGGGCATCCTCATTCCCTTTCCCCCCGCCCTCCGCATCGCAAAGGAATCCCAGCACATGCAGACCTCTGAGCGGATCGCGAAGAAGGATTACCCAGCCTTCCTGATTCTTGTGCTGATGTTCAGGGAATCCCCAGCCCTCTGATTTCCAGGGATCCTTTCCATGGGTGCCTGGCTGCGGACTCCTGTGGGCAAATTGCCGCTCCCACTCTCCGGCCAGGTGGTGAATCTGGCTGGGAGTCGGACCGGAGTCCAGGAAGTTTTATTTAAATGAGGCCCTGCTGTTAAGGGTGACAGGTCCTCCATGTCCCCTACCTCTTTGAGTGCACCGCCCCATACCAAGCTCCCATGCACCGTTCCCACCACATCCCCCACCCCCCTGTAAAAATCAAGGCCATTAACACAGATGCTGACTGATTTGCTGCTAGACTTTAACTATCGTTGCTGTATTTTAGGTGGCGTGAAGCCAGCTATGTGTCTTTAGCAGTCTTTTATCCTGGTACTAGGAATAGCAACAATCACAGTTATGTAACTGGGGGAGATGAAATGTTCTCAATATGGTGACAACCCTTTAGGCAGATACAAAAGTGTATTAAGTGGTTATTATGATTTAGTTGTCAGCAACATGGTTCGTTGAAACCCATTTAATAAAATGGTAGATTTCAGCTTAATCTCATTCATTGGACTGACTGTAGTACTGAGATTATAACCTGCTGAACTAACAGTTCTTCAACTCAAGCTCAAACAGCTTGAAAATTACTTACACATGTAAAAGTGAATTCACCACCCACAAGGCTGTCAAAAACGTAGAAGTACAGGTTATGTTAAATAAAAAGATTATGGCCTGCAATGTCCTCATTGAATTACGCTAATGTTGCACCTGCTGGTGTCCTGCAGGGGGAGTTGCACGAGGGTTTCCTGGGTCTGCTCATTTGCATGCCCATTCGTGCAATGGTGTAAAACAGGTGTAAGCAGATGAACTACCTGGGAATTTGTGTGCAGCCTTTAGAAAGACTGTTCAACATGTATTCTTCAACAGCAGACTGGGAGACAAACAGGGGAGAGGGCTTGGGTCTTCCACTTCACATTTATTCATTTAATTGATTATCTCATCAATATTTCTAACCGTACTGGTACAGAATAATGAACACTTCCAGAACAGAACTCTATGGAACACCACAACCCAAATCCAACCTGTCTGGAAAACTGCCTTTAACTCCTAGTGGGTCAATTTTGACTTGGGTGAGCACCCAGTGGTGTGTCTCCGCCTGTTTCCCATACCCATGGCAAAAAGGCGGCCACAATTTTGAGGCGCTAGCCTCATTAATATTGGGTCTGTGGAGCACCAAATAGGCATCCCGATGTAACTTCTTTGATCCGATATCGAGCCGCCCCGGCCAATAGCAAAGTCAGTGCGGGGGTGGGGGGGCGGGCGGGGGGAACAGGTGGTCTCGATCGCAGAGTGTGGGGGCCCTGGTTCAGCAGCGGCCCAGACTATTTTTGTGGGGCCTGCCCAGAGGAGCAGGACTGGTCCTCCAAGCACCCAGAAAACTAAGTCCAAACTTACCTTGGTTGGGCCTCTACGGTTCCATCGCCCATGGAACTGATCGGAGTGTGCCAATTTAAAAGGACAGTCGGGATCCTAGGGCCTCGCTTGCATATTAAAAGGGGCCCAACCACCTGCTTCTAATTATTTTATCTTCATCTAGATATTTAGTAATTTCATTTTTAATTCAATGTTCCAAAATTTTCCCTAAAACAGATGTTAAAATTATCCGGCTTAGCTCTGTCTTCCCTTTTGAAAATGGGTATTACATTCGACACGCCAGTCCTCCGGCACACATCTACTCTTAAGAGAACCCCGAAATATAACTCTGAGGACCTCTGCTATTTCTTCCCCCAATTTCCCTCAGGATTCTTTGATGGGTAGATGACGAAGGAAAGAAACACAAAGACAGAATTTTTCTTTTTGTTATTGTTGTGGCCTTGTGTGTTGGCAATGTTTTATATCCAACAGAAAAAAGTCTCCAGGGAGGACACAGATTGTCAAAGCTACACTTGGTATTAATGATAAGTAGGTAGCAGTACATAATGCTGTATCCAAATTCCTGTCCTGGATGTATGTTTGATGTAACTGCTTAAATTTGCATCCTTGCTTTCAAATCCCTCCATGGCCTCGCCCCTTCCTATCTCTGTAATCTCCTCCAGCCCCACAACCCTCCGAGATATCTGCGCTCCTCTAACTCTGGCCTCTTGTCCATCCACAATTTAATTGCTCCACCATTGGTGGCCATGCCTTCAGCTGCCAAGGCCCTAAACTCTGGAATTCCCTGCCTAAACCACCCCCTTTTCGGGCCAAGCCTCACTATAGCTCAGCGGCGCTGAGGGTTCAGTGGCTGGTGCCGCAACTACTTCGCATGGAATCGGATGTTTGGATTCCTGCAAAAAGACTTGCTTTTGGGCTTACGAGGCATACCATGCCTTTTGCCTAAACCAGGGCCGTTCTCAGGTCCTCTATGGTCTTTTGGCAGGGGCATGGTCTGCGCTTTCAAACCCATGTTCGAGATCCATGCTTGTAAGCTGCCTTAACTTCCACTACTCTCTCCTCCTGTGCTCTTAGCTGTTGTGCGAGGCGGGCGTTTTTCTCCCGTATTCTCGCTTCATGTAGCTTTGCCTCAGTAACCTGGTGTTCCAGATACTCTATTCTAGCCTGATGTTGGCTGGCTACAACTTGGCGCTCCTGATTCAGCGCGTGAAGCGCTGTGATGAGTTTTTCCCCACCCATGGCCTTTTCCTCTATCTCTGCTTCCTGTGCAGTGATCTTGGCTGCCTCTGCTGCAACGACTCTGTCCAAAATCTGGACTTGTTTCTTGTAGCACATTAGCCACACTGCCTTTTCCACTGACTTCTTATGCTCTTTCCTCTCTGTCCACCTGGTGGCTGTGTCTACCGGACGCCCATCCAGTAAGAGATCGGAAATCCACTGCTTAGTGAGATTTACCTTGCCAAAGATATAATCTGCTATCCTCTCATCCATTGCATTTCGACCATTCAAGCCTGGGTCTAATACATTGCAATCCTGCTGCCAGTGTCCTGCCGCGGTCGCCATTTTCTGTAAGGCGTTTTCTCTCTCCGAGGTCGCAGAGGTTTCTCTTGCCAGAGGCCTCTCTCTCTCTTTTGCACAGTAAAACCTTGAGTGGTTCGACCCACTCACCTCTTAGGTTCTAGACACTGGGTTAAGAGCAGGAACTACAATGCAGAGAATACTCTTACAGACCAAGATTAATGAAACGAAATGAAATTTTATTGCATAAGGAAAAACAAATCAAATGCAAGCAAATAAGAGGGTACATGGGAGGGAAAAACAAATCATAACAATACAGTACTAGCTAAAATAGATACAGGCATATTATACTTTACAAAAGTCATCATGAAATGGGAAAACACACGGAACATTGAGGGACAGCAACTCATGTTAATTATACCCAAAATACCCACCCCCTTAAACCTATCTAGATCCAATTATGAAGGCATAAACATGCTCACCAATCCAGCTAGGAATTGTAAGGTTTTGAAACAGGTCTGCGTTTTAATCCTTTCAGGCATCCTGTCTCCTCGTGGTCAGCGCTGTGGGTTGTGAGCTGTGACACGCCTTCTCTTCCTCGAGGTGAAGGTCATGGACAGGCTGGATCTCAGTGGGCCTGGGTGTCAATATGAAGGAAGCTCAACTGTTTGACCACTTTCAAGAGGTCTCTTCTAGCCAGTTACCATTTTCACATAGATTTTCTCTGTAGGGCTGCTGCCCTCTTGTCTCGTCAACGGCCCGGGGTTGGTCGACGATCTCCCGATGGTTACCCCGGGGCGGGACGCAGGCTCGAATTGCCTTCTTGATGGCTGCTTCGTCTTCTTCAACGGTTAATCGCTGATCTCTCTGCTGATGGCTAATCGCTGCTGATGGCTACGATGGCCCCGATGGCTACCCCGGGTTCCCCAATTATACTTCTCAGATGAGGCCTTTTATCTCCCGCCAAATCAAGGTTAGTCTTTGTTTAACTTTTGGCGGGCTTGTTGCACAGCGGGGTAGTTATTATATTTAAACTGCTTTTGGGATGGCCGGTGATGGCCATCTCTGGTCTGGAATGTCCTGCATTGTTTTGAATGTCTTCTTAATGTCTTTAATGGGTCTTTGATGCTCCCCTTATGAATAAGAAACTGTTTCCCTTTATCTCGGTAAACATTTAGATGGCCTTTATCTACAGGCCGAACTGACTGGATCTGCATCCAATCTTTATGTATGTTTTAATGTCTGGTTTTGTTTTCTCAGAAACGGCTTCCAGAACTTACTGTGGGTTGAATCCACAAAGGCTGTCTGGGGACTGCAGGAACCATTTTAAAGTGTCCAGAAAGCTAGTCACGGGGTCTGGCGGCCATTTTATGTGTCCCTTTTCTGGGCTTCTTTTAAAACAGTCTTTTAAATGCAAAGGCCTCTTCTGCCATAGGACTCTTATAGTACAATATTAATTTTGCAGATCTTACAATGGTCATTGGGGCAAGCACTCTCCCGTGCCTCTACAGTTACGGGTGCCCTTCCCCAACTATGGAAATGACCCCGTCCCCATGATTTGACATCCAGAGATCTCGCTCCACTGCACATCTGGAGCTGGGACCTTGGAATTGTGGCTCCTTAGTGCCTGTTATTGGCCATGTCAGCTGACAAATGCTTAACATGTTTATATGACATGTCTTTAACCACATGAAATAATGCATTTTTAGGAGCGTGTTACATCAAAATATGTTACATTTTTAATCCAAACTGGGAAGTCAAACTCAGAACACTATTTCAAGCCAGACTCTAACAGTTTCCCTCTCCCGACTCTGTTTCTATTTTCTATTGGCCTTGGGCCAACTCACCAGCACAGGCATCAATGTGGCATTATAAAAATGACTTCTTTCTCCAATTGTTACTGCAATACAGTTTTCCATGGGTTTAAAATCTTACACCTTATTCTAACACCATTAGAAACGACTAAGAACCACCAAAATCAATACCAAGATTCTATTTTTCATTAGTCACATTGAAACTAGTTTTTAAGCTAATGCTTTACTTAAACTTTAATATACCATCCTAAAGGTAGCGCTTTATTATTGTTTTATCATTTACAGGGTTAGAACATTGATCCTCAACTCAATCAATCCCACCTCCTATCATCCCGTGCCCACATCAAGTAGAGTGATACATGGAATAGTGAGCCAATCACGTCTCTCTCCGTGCTACACATTCTGAGGGAATTGTTGCCAAGCTGCAGAGGAATGAGCTAAGGAAAGTGGTAGACCTAATAATATTTTTACTTAGTCCTTCGGTGTTAACTTTTGAAAAATCATCGCAATTTCCTTTAAAATCATTTTGTTAATGTTAGGCCTTGAAATTACACTGTGAGATATGAATGCCTAAGGTGCTCATTTGAAATTCCTGCCCCTGCAATTTTAGCAGAGGTGTTAACCCATTTACTTTAAACAAGTCACTGCCTTGGGGCTTGAGATACTTCACTTTAATCAATACTCCTGGATTGGAGCCACTTTTGGAAACTATCCAATATCTTCGGGCACATTGACTGGCTAGGGCAGAAACAGAGCCAGGGTGACAAGCCTGTGGTTGGGATAAAAGTTCCTAGTCCCATCTAGCTCTTTGAAAATCAGGTCATAAGCTACATCTGTTTTTGCTCTAATGTTTCCTATTTAGACATTGAGTGAAGAAAATCTAGGAACTGCAGGCAAGGCCCGCATTACTGTTGTTGCAAACAGGGAGAAAGAGACAGCATAGAAAAAGTGGGACAGAAGTATGACTGCAGAGAACATGTGGAAGAAAAGAGACTGCAGAGCAAGAGTAGAAGGAATGACTCTATGGAATCAGTGAGGGAGAGTGGCTATGGGGGACGGATGGGGAGAGCCCACAGCACTCCACCCCCGTCCCCCTCACCCCCGCCCTGCCCACCAACCCCGTGCCCAAGACTAGGTCTAAACAGGGCAGAATGTTAGTGGATCCAGGTTCTGATCCATATTTCAAGCCATCCAGGGAATAAATCGAACTTATATCCCCTCTAGCCCCGGGAATTTCGCGGCCACTGTGTATGATGTTGTTGGGGAACTGATTTACATGATGGAATACCTACTCACTCTTAACTGAAGCTGCCAGATGGTAATTGGTTTGAGCAAATCTAAATTAACTCAAACTCTTAAACATGCTGTAAGTAACGCTGTCACTCATTGTAGGTTTAAAATACTTTGGATGTGTGACAAAGGAATGCGCATCATCTGGATGTGATCCTGGATAACCTCAAATTCCCAAATCTGAGGCCTTTCTCAATGAAACTTTTAAAGATGAACCACCATCTATGTGTAAGAAAATTGTAGAAGATGAGATTTTCTTTTCATGGTTGGTTTGACAGTCTGATGATAGAGCATGGGCAGAGGAAACTATTAAGGCATAGGTCTCACACAATCGATGGCTAGTTGCTAACAGCAAAAATGCCCAGAAAATTTGTGCTGGTTGTCAAGGGAAAAGCCCAGAATCTCCCCATGACCATGAGGTTTGCTTCAGCAACTGTTGTTCAGCCAGGTGATGGTCAACTCTGTTTGAACTTTGCAAGCAAGGCACAGAGCTCCAGGCAGCAGCAGTATAGTCTGTGGTAATACATTTTATAGATAACAGGAAACAGCACTTATCAACAGTAACGATATGAATCAGGCAGTACTGACCAGCTGAGTGTCCATGGATCAGTCTTACCGCTGGTTATATTACTGGTTAATGAACCCGATGCCGAAATTGCAGAGTGTTTAAGTCTGTGGATGGCATCAATTTGTTTCGGAGAGCATGAAGCGCCATGGAGCTGGTTACAACGTAACTGTATTGGTACTATCAATAATTTTCCTACCTAGTTACTGCTAGGCAGAACTCCAGCAGTGTCACAGGAACCTGTCCTCACAATCCAACCTTCTAAAAGAGCACCAGACCTTTGTTGTTTGTTCAGGTGGAGCATGTGCTGGACAGAGCTTAGCATGTGAGGGAAAATTAGTTTATTAAACTTCAAATATAAAAACAGCAGGTTAGTAAAGAAATTATATGAAAGCTACACTTGTAATACTCAATGGTACTAGCACCTCTTTTGGAAGTTAATTTTGTAACTGCTGAAAAATGCACTATGGATATGATTGAATCAATACCAGTGACATAAGCAAGTCAAACAGCTAGCCAATAAAAAAAAACATTCTTAATAAATATTACCCCACCTTCACCACCTGGATCAGAGCGGTAGAAGTACAAACATAAATCCAACATTTAAAACTTCAACTGAATAACAAGCATGGGTCAGAATAGATAGTACAGTGGTAGAGTAGGTAGAAAAGAGCAAAATTAAAGTTAAACCAAAAAATAGGACAGGTAATAGTTGGGGGAAATGGGCTAGTTAAATGAGCAAAGGTTAAGTACTTAATTTGTTTTACTTTCATGTAAGGTTGTGCTTTTGGTGATTGATAGTTTTGGATTAATAATACAATGAAAAAGGTATTCCTGTATGAGCTAAACACAAAACCAGTCAATTCATGAAGCTGAGTGTTTTGCTGAACCCACTGGTAGTTTAAGAGTTAAGAAATGTAAAATATCCCATTTTAAAAGAAGATAATAGAACATAATTTTATGACACCCACTATGCACCATGTGTACATTTTGGGTCTTTCTAACAGATAGTAAGCAAGAAAGAAATATTGGAAAGTAGTTAAAGAACAATAAGGTTAGATATTCTACTGGGACTGAGTTGACATCATGCGGTAGACAACCTGACCTCACAGGTTTTGGGAGGTCAGCTCATTTAAATAATGTCAATACGAAGCCTGACCCAAGCATAGGCAATGTACTTGATTTGTGGGCAGAATATACAGAGAACTGATATTTCTTAACAGACCTTTGGGAAGATTTAGAGTTGTAGCCACTTAAAGGTCACATATGGGGTAAATCATTGTTTGATCCTCTCTAAAAGCTGAAAATAATTTTTAAATATTTATAAGCCTTTCGAAAGACTGTATGAAAGGAAAGAAGTGCCAGCCAAAAAGCAAGGGAAGGCAAACCCAGTGTAGAGACATAAACCAGTCCATGGGTAGATGGTGGAACAGCACAGCACCTATTTGATGGCCAGTGAATGGACACAATGTTACGTGAGGTGAGTGAAAAGAGGGTTGCCTGTTTGGAACTCGAAGGACAACGCCCCACAAGATGTCTGGCAGGAGTCAAACAATTTTTACTTTTCAGAACAAAATTCAACAAAAGTTTCCAATAATGTCATACACTTTAACTGCAACTATTTCTTATCACCGTGTTTACCCTTTGTACTTGCTATAGCTCATAATCTACAACTTCTAAGAGAATCTCCTTGAGTAAAGCAAGGTTGAGAGGTTAATAGCTGAGAAGATTCCTCCAGCGTCTTTGAGGACTGAGTTTACTCTCATCTCAGTGAAGCTGCTGTACGTGAGGTAACTGCTTCTGGTTGCCATTCTATTGCATTGTCAAGGAGTGCCAGGCCTAGCTCTGAAGTTCTCTCAAGTGCTGGCCTTGAAGAAGTAGACATACTGTCACTATCATAAGACAGCAACATCTGTTATCATGTCTTCCAGGCCACTGGTTCAGAGCACAGGCTAAGATTTGCACTACCTTTAACTTTGCAATGAGAGAGTACAGAGTTTAAGGAATGTGACTGGCAACAACATTTTGTATCACCCATATGTCCATATGCACATGTTTCCTACATTACAAACGGTGACTTCACTTCAAAAGTACTTCATTTTCTGTAAAGCACTTTGGGATGTCCTGAGGTCATGAAAGGCACTATATCAATGCAAGTCTTTCTTTCTTTCTTTCTTGCATGATATTGTTATCAGACTTAAACACCTCTCCTTCAAGACTAGCAAAACTCATTGTCACAGGTAATGTGAGTTCTCACAGTGGTTTGGATATAACATGGTGGATTATTTTTTCCAGCGAATCCCTGCCAATAGATCAGTGATCCTTTTACCCAGATAATGATAGCAAAGGACCTGAGAGGTAAGGAAGTGAGTCATGCCTGTATCATTTCAACAGGATGTGCTTTCACTGACCTTAGCGAACCTTGTGAAGTCATTAAACCTCTTCCTGCTCTTTGTGACAGATCTTGGGTGTTGTGGAGGTTGCACTGCCTCTGCCATTTCCCTCTGTAAAGTCTGCGCCATGCTTATATGGAGCATCCTGCCTTCTGTCTTTAGGAGTCCTTTTCTTTAGAACTTTATTTCTGCAAGTAGGACATCAACCTATAGATCGTTAAATCTGGGAGCCCTTCTTGCTCGTAACCAGCCTCCCCCGCTAAGGCGTCTCCTTCTTACACTGTTCCCCTGCTTCACTACCAAAAAGATAGTGCCTCTTTCATCAGCTGTAGTATGTTAAACTGAATTTCCCTCTTTCTCAGCATTAGTAAACCAATAGGCAGTGGTTTTACTACTATATACCCAACCCACAGTAACTACCAAGGACCACCTCAGGAGGTTACCAGTAGTATCATGTGGTGAGCGGAAGTCCTGCCTCGGCAATAGCCCACCAATGACAAGAGAATCCAGTACCCAGCCTCGTACCTTGGCAATCATAAATGCTTATGGATTAACTGACACGTAAAGGATACAAGTGAAAGGCAAGGGTATTCATTCCCTGTCATCTGTATGACAAAAAGTGACCCATGGGAAATTATGGGACTGGCGAGTGTGAGTAAGTTTATTCAGCGAGTGGGGATAATTGATTGATAGATATTTAAACCTTTCTTAGTGTAACATTGATGGCAAATTACTGTTTGCAGTTTATTGGATTTACACAAAAAAAAATCAAGATTATCCAACATCTGATCCATTCCATCTATTGTACCTGCCAAACCCTTAGGGAATAGAAAAACATTAAGGGTAGTGGAAACAAAATGTTCCTCTTAAATACTAGTAAAACCACTCCTGCTCCTGGGAAATGGGCAGATATTACAGATAATTTTCTTGTGTAAAACATAGATTATATGCGATATTAACCCTATTCGCGCAACAGAAACCTGGCGGGTGGGCAGTTAAAATTGCCCTGACACTTACCTGTCCGAAAGCCACCTGTAAAGTCCACACCTCAATAATACACGGACTTCGGGAGAACAGTTTAACAGGTACTTTACTGAACAAGTGGCAGCTTGAAACTGAAACTACAAAAGCCTGCTAGGGCCTTTTATACAGGGGTGGTCACTGCCGGTACTGCAGTCTAAGACCAGTTATTCCCTTAAAGCTACATACACAACAATTCCTCCCCTTTTAGATAAACAGTACATAACATTCATTTAACAACTAAATAATAACTAATTACAATTACAATTTTCTCAGTAATATATACATCAACTGAAATAGTCATTTATAAGTTCAGTCTTTGAGGAGGCTTCCTGATCCGGACTGGATAGCGCCTTTCTCGAGTATCCTGTTCTGGCGGTGGAGTCAATTCTGGCTCATTGTCATTGGTTGGTTCGTCAGCTTCTAATACCCCTGCTTCTGAGGTAAACGCAATCTGTACTTCGGGCTCATTACCAGGTGCACATGCTTGTGGTACAGGTTTGGCTTGTTCCTGTGACTCTAGAATCTGGTCAGCATGGTGTCTCACGATGCTCTCTCCAACGTCCACTGTGTACATTCGTGGCCCCTACTGTGTGCATATCGTGCCTGGCTGCCATTTTTCTGTTCGGTAGTCGTGGGCCAAGACAGGTTGCCCTATCTTGAAGCTCCTGGTTGGCTTCTCATTTATGTGCTGGAACTGCTTATCCTCAACATCTCGTCTTATGTTTGGTTTGAGCAAATCCAAGCGACATCTTAGTCTCCGGTTGAAAAACAGTACGGCTGGAGTTTGGTCGGTTACTGCATGTGTCGCATTCCGGTAAGCAAACAGGAAGTTAGCCACCTTGTGTTGCAGTGCTTTGTCATCATTATACATTGCCTTTATGGCCTTTTTAAAGGTCTGAACAAACCTCTCAGCCAATCCATTTGTGGCTGGATGATATGGGGCAGATGTGTAATGTTTCACCCCATTATTCTTCAGGAACCTACGGAAATCCTCAGACACAAACTGTGGGCCATTGTCGGAACAAATCTGATCTGGCAACCCATTCCTGGCGAAGATGGTCCTTAGGACTGCAATAGTTTTCTCCGTGGTGGTGGAGGACATTTTAATGACCTCTGGCCATTTCGAATGGGCGTCCACAGCGATTAGAAACATTGAGTCCATAAATGGACCAGCAAAATCAATGTGTACCCGTTGCCATGGAGATGAGGGCCACTCCCATGGATGTAGCGGGGCCTGTGGTGGAGCGTTTTGGACCTTCTGGCATCCTGTGCATCTCTTGGTCATATCCTCGATTTCTTTATCGATTCCCGGCCACCACACAAACGCCCTGGCTAGGCTCTTCATTTTTACCCCTCCCAGATGACCCTCGTGAAGCTCATTGAGTACTCTATCTCTCAACTTGGGTGGAATTACCACTCGGGATCCACACATCAATGTTCCCCGGCACACTGACAACTGATCCCTCCTTGGCGAGAATGCTGGCAACAGTGAGTCGCCATTTGCTGGCCATCCCTTCACCGTCAAATCATAGACCCGAGAGAGTGTCGGGTCATTTCGGGTTTCCTTCTCAATACTTGCATTTGTAACAGGCAAACATTCGACTATGGTCGCATGGAATATCTCCAGCGGGTCCACTGCAGGTGCTTCTTCCGCCGTAGGCAACGGTAGGCGCGACAGCCCATCAGTGTTTCCATGTTGTTTCGTACCTTTGTACTCTATGTCATACTGATGTGCCCCTAGAATAAGTGACCATCTTTGCAGCCGTTGCACCGTCATCACCGGAACGCCCTTCTTTGGGTTAAAAATTGAGACCAGGGGTTGATGATCAGTCAGTAGGGTGAATTTCTGCTTGTGCAGATAGCGATTGAACTTCTTCATCCCCCACACCAGGCTGAGGGCCTCCCTGTCAATCTGGGCGTAGTTACGATCGGCTGAGGTTAGCGAGCGCGATGCAAAGGCTATTGGCCTCTCTGAACCGTCACGGAATTTGTGTGACAGCACCGCTCCAATGCCGTAAGGTGACACATCACATGCCAACCGAATCGGTAGTGTTGGGTTGTAGTAGGCCAATACTTCTTTTGAAGTGATTTGGCATTTACATTCCTGAAAGGCACGTTTACACTCATCACTCCATTTCCATGTTACACCAGTTTGAAGGAGAGCGTTCAGTGGGTGCAGAATTGTACATAAATTCGGCAAGAACTTATGGTAGTAGTTCACCAACCCGAGGAACGACCTCAGTTGCGACACCTTTTCTGGTGCTGGAGTCTTGACTACAGCCTCAATCTTGTCCGGCGACTTATGCAACCCTTCCTCATCAATTGTGGTGGTAAATTGTGAGGAGGAAAGCCTCAGGCTACAGGATGATATAAATGGGTTGGTCAGATGGGCGGAAAAGTGGCAAATGGAATTTAACCCTGAAAAGTGCGAGGTGATGCATTTTGGACGGACAAATAAGGCAAGGGAATACACAATGAGTGGTAGGACCCTAGGAAGTACAGAGGGTCAGAGGGACCTTGGTGTACATGTACATAGATCCCTGAAGGCAGCGGAACAGGTAGATAAGGTGGTTAAAAAGGCATATGGGATACTTGCCTTCATTAGCCGAGGCATAGAATATAAGAGCAGGGAGGTTATGATGGAGCTGTACAAAACGCTGGTGAGGCCACAGCTGGAGTACTGTGTGCAGTTCTGGTCGCCTCACTATAGGAAGGATGTGATTGCTTTGGAGAGGGTGCAGAGAAGATTCACCAGGATGTTACCTGGGATGGAGCGCCTCAGCTATGAAGAGAGGCTGGACAGGCTGGGGTTGTTTTCCTTGGAGCAAAGAAGGCTGAGGGGGGACCTGATTGATGTGTACAAAATGATGAGGGGCATAGATAGGGTAGACAAAGAGGAACTTTTCCCCTTAGTAGGGGGGTCAATAACAAGGGGGCATAGATTCAGGGTAAGGGGCAGGAGATTTAGAGGGGATTTGAGGAGGAACTTTTTCACCCAGAGGGTGGTTGGAATGTGGAACTCAATGCCTGAAAGGGTGGTAGAGGCAGGAACCCTCACAACATTCAAGAAGCATTTGGATGAGCACTTGAAATGCCATTGCATACAAGGCTATGGACCAAATGCTGGAAAATGGGATTAGACTGGACAGGGATGGATGGGCGGCGCAGACACAATGGGCCGAAGGGCCTCTTTCTGTGCTGTAAAACTCTATGACTCTATGACTCTATAATCATGTGGCCACAATACGAGATTTGTCTCCTGAAGAACTCGCATTTGGGACGGTTGGCTCGTAGCCCATATTCCTGCAATCTAGTGAGCACCTGTTCCAGGTTGGCAAGGTGTTCATTGTCATTTTCGCCCGTTACCAGGATGTCGTCCAAATAACACTAGGTCCCCGGGATCCCTTGCAGAACTTGTTCCATTGCCCTCTGCCACATAGCCGGGGCCGATGCTACCCCAAATACCAGTCGATTGTACTGGTAAAGGCCTTTGTGAGTGTTTATCGTGAAGTATTTCCTAGATGCTCATCCACCTCCATTTGTAGATACGCTTGAGCCAGGTCAATCTTTGTAAAACGTTTCCCTCCAGATAGTGAGGTGAAAATATCTTCTATCCACGGAAGCGGATACTGTACTGTGTGCAGGACTGGGTTCACAGTCACCTTGAAGTCCCCACAGATACGAACCTTCCTTGGCTCCCCAGGCGTGCTGCTCAGTGCTTTCTTCATTACAGGAATGATGGGTGTGGCCCACTCGCTCCAGTCCACCTTAGACAGCAGCCCCGAACGCTCCAGACTCTCCAGTTCAGCTTCCACAGCTGGGTGTATCGTGTATGGCACCGGTCTGGCCTTGAAAAATTTTGGGGTTGCGTTATCCTCAATCTTTATGGTTGCCTTTACTCCTTTTAGAGTCCCAAGTCTTTGTTGGAACACCTCTTCCGCGTCAGATAGAATTTGTGACAGACGTCCAGGTGCGATGTCATCTTTTTTGTCAGTCACAGTTAGTGCCAGAATGGAATGCCAATCCAATTGTAGTCTTCGGATCCATTCACGTCCCAATAATGGTGGTCCTCCATCTCGTAGTATATACATGTATAGTTTCTGTGTTTCCTTTCCGTTATATTCAACTGGCACCATTATTTTTCCTCTGGGGTAGACCTTTTGCCCGTGTATGTCTTCAATACAATGGACGTGTCCTTTAAGGGTATGTGTGAGAATAGCCGCTCATAGTCTCGTCGATTCATGACAGTTAGGGCTGATCCTGTGTCCAATTCCATCTTCACTGGGGACCCTGCTATCATGAGGGTGACCCAAATGGTTCGGTGATCTTCTTTTGTGATCACGTTGTGTAACTTTAAACAACTTAGTCGCCTGCTCCCGGAGTCCTTATCACACTCCTGATCTTCTGAACTACTATCGGTCAGTTTCTTTACTTTCCTGTACTGTTCCTTAGTAGTTCTTGTCATGTTGGTCTTCTTTCCCGACCTGCACACTCTTGCTATATGTCCCATTTTCCCGCATTGCCTTCATATTTTATCTTTAAACCAGCAGTCCTTCTGCTCATGGGTTGTTCTGCCACAGCGATAGCACTTTTTGGCTCCATACGCCATTTCGTTAGCGCTGTATTCTTGTGGTTTCTGTTGTATTTCCGCAGCTCCCCGTGCTGCTGCTTCGTCGGATACTGCCACGCTGAAAGCCTGTTCTAGCGTCAGGTCCTTTTTTGAAAGTAGTCGTTTCTGGGTTCCTTCACTCTGGAGCCTGCAGACAAACTTATCCCGTAAGGTGTCTGCCAGTCCTGCTCCGAACTGGCAGTGCTTCGATAACTTGCGTAGTTCCGTAAGATAGTCAGCATTGCTCTCAACTTTGTGCTGGTTTCTTTTATGGAACGTGAATCTTTCTACTATCAGCAGTGGTGTAGGGCTTAGATGTTCCTGTAAGATATGAACAATCTCCTCAAAACTTTTCTCCATTGGTTTAGCTGGGGTAATTAAATTCCGCAATAGGCCGTACGTACTCGCACCCATCAGATTTAATAATACCGATGCCCTATTTCCATCAGCCACCTCATTTGCCTTGCAGTACACTTCAATTCTTTACACATACGTGGTCCAGTCTTCTACCTCATTGTCGAAAGCAGTGATACTGCCACTTTTCGGCATTTGGGCGATTTAAAATGGCGCCTCCCGCGCTTTTGCTTCTTCCCCAATGGAATAAAATGGCGCCTCCTGCGCTTTTGCTTCTTCCCCAACGGGATAAAATGGCTCCTCCCGCGCTTTTGCTTCTTCCCCTTACTGCCACGCTGCTCCTAGCGTTCTACGGGGTAATGGCAGCGACCCGCAGCTTCGGCGCGTCTCGCTTTCCTTCCCCCCCATTTAGTTTCTCCCCGCTGTCCTGTTCTCGAGCACCGACCGCGCCCTGTGCGCTCCACCCTCTCTCTCTTGTTTTCTTTTCCCAGCGACGCTGCACGGCCCGATTTGTAGAGCCGCTCAATCGAGCTTGAGCCCGCCGCAGTCCGGAAGGGTCAGCGCGCTACCTGCTACCAGCACGATTCGCTGGAACCACAGTCTCTCCCGCAATTCTCCAAACACCGATGGATTCTTTGGGCGGTTGCCCTCAGTCGACGCCCGTTGCTCAGAGTACGACCTTCCAGGACCTTCCTTTCAGGCGAAATCCCCGTGAGATGATGCCACACTGCAGGTGAGTTTGAACTTACTCGTCGCCACTGTAAAGTCCGCGCCTCAATAATACACGGACTTTGGGAGAACAGTTTAACAGGTACTTTACTGAACAAGAGGCAGCTTGAAACTGAAACTACAGAAGCCTGCTAGGGCCTTTTATACAGGGGTGGTCACTGCCGGTACTGCAGTCTAAGACCAGTTATTCCCTTAAAGGTACATACACACCACCAAGATCACAACATCTGCAATTTTAACCCACTCTCCTGAGCAGGCAGCAAGGGCAGATGCCCGGAGCCAACAGGATCCTCCTTTACACATGCATGCTGCGGCCCAATGACATCATTGAGATCTGACTGCAATTTTAAATTAGGCCTGAGCGGGGAAGCCACCTGGAGTTAAAATTGGGGCCATATATGTATGTAATCTTTGTGTGAGGGTAGGAAGATGAAGGATTGATGAATGAGCAATGTTTCCTTTGGGTTCAACTTCAACTGACACTGGAAAAGGAGCAACTTTTCCTTTGATTGCACTTGACATAAAAGGATCACATGGTTATAATGCCTAGAGGAAACTTAGCTGGGGAGGATCACATGGTTGTCATGGAGCCCATCTGATTTTCTGTCTAAATTAACAGTTGGAATATCGAGCAGGCTCCATTACAGCCAAGTGAACCTCCACACCTGATGTTCCTGATTGCCCTGTACCCAGGTGATCATTCGACTAAGCACAGTGAGAGGAAAATGTGACCTGAGGGCCTCGATTTTAACTGAGCCGTGGAGGCAGACTTGGAGGCGTGCAGGGGGTTAAAATCGCAAAAACTGGCGGTCGGGACCCCCCCGCCTGGTTCCCGACTCTGAGCCATTTTTACTCAGGCGTGTCTGATGGTCCCGAATCCGTCCCGCATCCAACAGGCGGACTAGTCTTTAAGGCCCTTAATCACCACTAAATGGCCTCTATAATGCCATTTTAACAGTCCCTTGCACTTTTAACCCTTTTCCCACGTAAAACACGCCTAGTGGGAATCACGACTGTGAAACCTGACGGGAGCACTATTGGCTTGCTGACTATCAGCTGCAGGTCAACCATTAAAAAGGAGATTTGATCAGCCACCATTTGCAGCTGGCAGGATTTTTTGTCTCAGGCCTGGGGCAACTTTTACCAGGCTTAACCACACCTGTGGAAGGTTGGAGCCTCACACACATCTCCAGTGTGAACCATTTTTTTCCTTCCATTCTGGGCATTAGAGGAGCTCGAGCACCAGGCGCGGCAGCAGCAGAACCAGGAACAACAGCAGCAGGTGGACACTCCTGACCAGTGGCCATCAAAGTCACCACTGCACTCAACTTTTTTGCCTCAGGCTCATTCCAGGGATCATCAGCAGACATCAGCGGCATTTCCCAGGCAGCCGCACACAATTGCATCACGCAGGTAACCGATGCCCTCTTTGCCCTCGCGCACAATCACATCCATTTCACCAAGGATCGCGCAAGTGTGACGGCGCGAGCGGTTGGATTAGCTCATCTGGCAGACTTTCCAAGGGTGCAGGGCGTTGTTGACTGCACACATGTGGCCCTTAGGGCACCCCATCACAATTTTTGTCAACCGCAAGGGTTTCCACTCCCTTAACGTTCAGCTGGTGTGTGACCACAAGAAGGAGATTTTGCATGTTTGTGCCATGTACCCTGGCAGTTGCCATGACTCCTTCATACTGCACCAGTCTAGTGTGCCTCCGCTATTCAGGCCGCCAGACCAACTTCACAGATGGCTACTTGGAGACAAGGGCTATCCCCTGAGGACTTGCCTAATGACGCCATTGAGGAGGCCAGCCAACGAAGCTGAGGAACACTACAACTCCAGCCACATTTCCACCAGATCCATTATCGAGCATACCATCGGTTTGCTGAAGATGAGCTTCAGATGCTTGGATAGATCTGGTGGAGCCCTGCAGTACTCAGCAGCCAGGGTCTCCAGAATCGTTGTGGTTTGCTGTGCACTTCACAACATGGCACAGCGTCATGGCTTGCAGATTCCTGAGGACCAAGTGGGTCCTCACATATCCTCCTCAGATAATGATGAGGAGGAGGAAGAGGAGGAGGAGGAGGAGGAGGGCGCAAACGACCATTCTGGAGAGGACCAACAATCAGCAGCAGCATTACGCCAGAACATTGCTGCCCGGGATGCAAGGAACGCACTCATCCTGACCAGAATTGCTTAGCCTAGTCAATTAAGCACTTTTGCCTTGCAGCTTCTTACCTGAGCATCGACAATGGCCAAGACACTGCGGATTCCTAGCTATTTGTCCAGCATACTGACAATTGCAAGTAATCCTAAGCCCTCAATGTGAAAGTCCCATTCGCAAAATGACACACGCCACACATACAGCAGTAGCCATCAGACTTTTTATTGACAGAATTCATCTGATGGCTTTTTTTAACAATACATAAAATTTCACCCAAGTGACTACCCTTGTGACTACTTGTGCTTTATTTTCTCCTTACGCGTGCTCGTACATCATGGTTCCCCTGTGGCTTCAGCAGATTTAAAGGCTCCTTGCTCACTTTCCTGCTGCTCCTGTCTCGACATCATTGGCGGGCGTCCTCTGGGGTGGCGAGCCTGTGAGGGCTCGTCAACAGTCTGCTGCTCCTGCGGCTGTGCAGGGGTTGAGACGTCTATCTCACTTGGGTGTGGACTCCGGTGGGGCTCTGACCGAGGGCTCTGCAGTGGCATGGAAGTGTGAGCGCCTGGAGAGGAACCCCCACTTCCTTGAGGACCCATAACTAAGACCGCCTATTTCCACCTCCATAACATTGCCTGTCTCCGCCCTTGCCTCAGCTCATCCGCTGCTGAAACCCTCATCCATGCCTTTGTTACCTCTAGACTTGCCTATTCCAATGCACACCTGGCTAGCCTCCCACGTTCTACCCTACATAAACTTGATGTCATCCAAAAGTCAGCTGCCCATGTCTTAACTCGCACCAAGTCCCATTCATCCATCACCACTGTGCTCGCTGACCCACATTGGCTCCTGGTTAAACAACACCTCGATTTTAAAATTCTCATCCTTGTTTTCAAATCACTCCATGGCCTCACCCTCCCTATTTCTGTTATCTCCTCCAGCCCCACAAAACACAGAGATATCTGTGCTCCTGCAATTCTGCCCACTTGAGCATCCCTGATTATAATCGCTCAACGATTGGTGGCCATGCCTTCTGTTACCTCGGCCCTAAGCTATGGAATTCCCAGCCTAAACCTCTCCGCCTCTCTACCTCTCTTTCATAATAACATAAGAACATAAGAAATAGGAGCAAGAGTAGGCCATACAGCCCCTCGAGCCTGCTCCACCATTCAATAAGATCATGGCTGATCATTGACCTCAACTCCACTTTCCTGCCCGATCTCCATATCCCTTGATTCCCCTAGAGTCCAAAAATCTATCGATCTCAGCCTTGAATATACTCAAAGACCCAGCATCCACAGTCCTCTGGGGCAGAGAATTCCAACGATTCACAAATCTCTGAGTGAATAAATTCCTCTCATCTTGGTCTTAAATGGCCTACCCCTTATCCTGAGACTACGCTTATTTTTACCCAAATCGTTACACTGCTCTATTGCCTTGACCTTTCTCTTTAGATTTCTAAATTTCCCCTCACCTGACCCCTACCCCCACTCCTTTTTTTTACTTTAAAGCCCTATCTACAGCCCTAGTTATTCAATTTGCCAGGACGCTGGTCCCAGCCCGGTTTAAGTGGAGCTCGTCCCGACAGAAGAGCTCCCTCTTTTCCCAGTACTGGTGTCAGTGCCCCATGAATTGAAACCCCTTTTTCCCACACCACACTTTGAGCCACGCATTTAACTCTCTGATCTGCTTGACCCTATGCCAAATTGCACTTGGCTCAGGTATTAATCCAGAGATTATTGCCCTTGAGGTTCTGCTTATTAATTTAGACTCTAACTCCCCAAACTCCCTCAGCAGAACCTCATTCTTAGTTCTACCTATGTCGTTGGTTTCTACATGGACCTCGGCAACTGGATCATCCCCCTTCCACTCCAAGTCCTTCTCCAGCCACGAGGACATATCCTTAACTCTGGCACCGGGCAGGTAACACAGCCTTCGGGACTCTCTTTCGCGGCTGTAGAGGACAGTATTTATCCCCCTGACTATACTGTCCCCTACTACTACCAAATTCCTTCCTTCTCCTCCCACTTGGATGGCCCGCTGTACCACGGTGCCATGGTCAGTTTGCCCATCCTCCTTTTCTTCATCCATACAGGTAGCAAGTACCTCGTACCTGTTGAACAAGGTCCAGGGCTGAGGCTCCTCCATCACTACATCCTGGGTTCCCATACCTGCCTGACTCGCACTCCTGTCCCTGACCATTGATGAGCTCTAAAGTACTACTTAACCTCAAGGGTGTGACTGTCTACTGGAACAAAGTGTCCAGGTAACTCACCCCCTCCCTGATGCATCGCAATGCCTGCAACTCGCACTCCAGCTCAACAAATCTGAGCCGAAGTTCCTCGCGTTGCAGACAGTTACCTCAGATGTGGTTGCTCGGGGTCGCAATGCTCTCCACAGACTCCCACATGCTACAGATATGACACACCACCTGCCCTGCCCTGCCATCTCTAACCTTGTTATATTTATTAATTTGTTAGTTAAAGTTTATATTCGATCAATATTTTATTTTTAATGAACATAAGAAGTAGAAGCAGGAGTAGGCCATATGGCCCCTCGGGCCTGCTCCGCCATTCAATAGGATCGTGGCTGATCTGAATTTAGACTCGAGTCCACTTCCCTGCCCTCTCCCTGTAACCCCTTATTCCCTTATCAGCTAGGAAACTGTCAATCTCTGTTTTTAAATTTATTTAATGTCGCAGCTTCCACAGCTCTCTGAGGTAGCAAATTCCATAGATTTACTACCATCTGAGTGAAGAAGTTTCTCAGTTTTGAAAGGGCAGCCTCTTATTCTAAGATTATGCCCCCTAGTTCTAGTCTCACCCATCAGTGGAAACATCCTCACCGCATCCACCCGATCAAGCCCCCTCACAATCTTAAATGTTTCGATAAGATCGCCTCTCATTCTTCTGAATTCCAATGAGTAGAGGCCTAACCTACTCAACCTTTCCTCATAAGTCAACCCCCTCATCTCCGAAATCAACCGAGTGAACCTTCTCTGAACTGCCTCGAGAGCAAGTATATATTTTCTTAAATATGGAAACCAAAACTGTACGCAGTATTCCAGGTGTGGCCTCACCAGTACCCTGTATAACTGCAGCAAGACTTCCCTGCTTTTATACTCCATCCCCCTTGCAATAAAAGCCAAGATTCCATTGGCCTTCCTGATCACCTGCTGTACCTGCATACTAACCTTCTGTGTTTCATGCACCAGGACCCCCAGATCCCTTTGTACTGTAGCACTTTGCAGTTACTCTCCATTTAGATAATAACTTGCTCTTTCATTTTTTCTGCTAAAGTGCATAACCTCACACTTTCCAACATTATATTCCATCTGCCAAATTTTTGCCCACTCACTTAACCTGTCTATGTCCTTTTGCAGGTTTTTAATGTCCTCCTCACTCACTGCTTTCCCTCCCATCTTTGTATTATCGGCAAACTTGGAAACATTGCACTCGGTCTCTTCCTCCAAATCGTTAATATAGATTGTAAAGAGTTGGGGTCCCAGCACTGACCCCTGCGGAACACCACTAGTTACTGATTGCCAACCCAAGAATGAACCATTTATCCCAACTCTCTGTTTTCTGTTAGATAGCCAATCTTCCACCCATGCCAGTGTATTGCCCCCAATCCCGTGATTTTTTATCTCGTGCAGTAATCTTTTGTGTGGCACCTTGTCAAATGCCTTTTGGAAGTCCAAATACACCACATCCACTGGTTCCACTTTATCCACCCCGTTTGTTACGTCCTCAAAGAATTCGAGCAAATTTGTCAAACATGACTTCCCCTTCGTAAAACCATGCTCACTCTGTCCGATTAAATTATGCTTATCCAACTGTCCTGTTACTGCTTCCTTAATAATGGACTCCAACATTTTACCAACCACAGATGTTAGGCTAACTGGTCTATAGTTTCCAGCCTTTTGTCTGTCTCCCTTTTTAAATAAGGGCATTACATTAGCAGTTTTCCAATCTGCTGGGACCTTTCCTGAATCCAGGGAGTTTTGGAAAATTACCACCAATGCATCCACAATCCCTACCGTTACTTCTCTCAAGACCCTAGGATGTAAGCCATCAGGTCCAGGGGATTTATCTGCCTTTAGTCCCATTATTTTACCGAGTACCACCTCCTTAGTGATTTTAATCGTGTTTAGCTCTTCCCCCCCTTTAGCCCCCTGTTTGTCCAGTGTTGGTATATTTTTAGTGTCCTCTACTGCAAAGACTGATACAAAATATTTGTTCAGTGTTTTTGCCATCTCCATGTTCCCCACCACTAATTACCTGGTCTCGTCCTCTAAGGGACCAACATTCACTTTAGCCACCCTTTTTCTTTTTATATAATTGTAGAAACTCTTGCTATCTGTTTTTATATTTTTTGCTAGTTTACTTTCATAATCTATCTTCCCTTTCTTAATTAATCTTTTAGTTATTCTTTGCTGGCTTTTAAATGCTTCCCAATCTTCTATCCTCCCACTAGGTTTGGCTACTTTATATGCCCTTGTTTTCAGTCGAATACTATCCTTTATTACTTTACTAAGCCACGGATGGCTGTGTTTTCTTTTACTCCCCTTTTTCCTCAGTGGAATATATTTATCTTGAAAGATGTGAAATATCTCCTTGAATGTAGACCACTGCTCTTGTACCGTCTTACACTTTAATCTATTTTCCCAGTCCACTTTAGTCAACTCTGCTCTTATACCTTCATAGTCTCCTTTATTTAAGCTTAGTACGCTGGTTTGAAATCCAACTCTCTCACCCTCCAACTGAATTCGGAATTCAACCATGTTATGGTCACTCATTCCAAGGGGATCCTTTAGTAGGACATTTTTTATTAATCCTGTCTCATTACACAGGACCAGATCTAAGATTGCCTGCCCCCTGGTTGGTTCAGTTACATACTGCTCAAGGAACCCGTCCCTAATGCACTCTATGAACTCTTCCTCAAGGCTGCCCTGCCCAATTTGATTTGTCCAGTCAATATGAAAGTTAAAATCCCCCATGATTATAGCTGTTCCCTATTTCCTGATTTATACTCCGACCAACAGAGTTGCAACTGTTAGGAGGCCTATAGACTACACCCACTAGTGACTTTTTCCCCTTATTATTCCTTATCTCCTCCCAAACTGTTTCACTATCCTGATCCTTTGACCCAATATCATTTCTCACTGTTGCAGTGATTCCATCGTTTATTAACATAGCCACACCACCTCCCTTTCCTTCCTGTCTGTCCTTCCTAATTGTCAAATACCCCTGGATGTTTAGTTCCCAGTCATGGTCACCTTGCAGCCATGTTTCTGTAATGGCCACCAGATCATACTCATGTGTAGTTATTTGTACCGTCAACTCATCTATTTTGTTACGAATGCTGCGTGCATTCAGATAAAGAACTTTTAAATATATTTTGTGACAATTTATTCCTGCTTTTACCCCCTTTACTACTCTACCTTTATCTTTATACATTCTGTCCCTTCCTGACACTCTCTGGTTTTTAATTCCCCCACTGCTACCTTGCTCTATTGCCTTCTCCGCTGACATTTTTATTTTTCGCTCTCTTGAAACCTCCCCCCCCCACGAATTAGTTTAAAGCCATCTCTACAGCCCTAGTTATTCAATTCACCAGGATTCTAGTCCCAGCACTGGCCAAGTGAAGTCCGTCCCAACGGAACAGCTCTCTCCTGTCCCAGTACTGGTGCCAGTGTCCCAATAAGCAAAACCCATTTCTCCCACACCAGTCTTTGAGCCACGCATTTAACTCTCTGATTTTATTTACCCTAGCCAAATTTGCTCATGGC
The DNA here is from genome assembly GCF_052327205.1 of Somniosus microcephalus. Lineage (NCBI taxonomy): Eukaryota > Metazoa > Chordata > Chondrichthyes > Squaliformes > Somniosidae > Somniosus > Somniosus microcephalus. The sequence goes on along the minus strand of NC_140993.1, from coordinate 227,841,357 downwards.
TCAGGTAGTAATCCAGAGATTATTACCCTTGTGGTTCTGCTTTTTAATTTGTCCCCTAGCTGCTCATACTCCCTCAGCAGAACCTCTTTCCTTGTCCGATCTATGTCATTTGTACCAACATGGACCATGACAACTGGATTCTCCCCCTCCCACTCCAAGTTTCTCTCCAGCCCAGAAGAGATGTCCTTAACCCTGGCACTGGGCAGGCAACACAGCCTTCGGGACTCTCGCTCTTGGCTGCAAAGAACCCTATCCATCCCCCTAATGATACTATCCCCTATCACTACAACATTTCTTTTTCCTCCCCCCACTTGAATGGCCCCTCATTCCACGGTGCTGTGGCCAGGTTGCTCATCCTCCCTGCAGTCCCTGTTCCTGTCCTCACAGGGAGTAAGAGCCTCGAACCTGTTGGACAAGAGCAAGGGCTGCGGCTCCTCCAGCACTACCTCCTGGATCCCCGTACCTGCCTCACTCATAGTCACACCCTCCTGTCCCTGACCACGGAATACATCTGAATTAGTTAATCTAACTGGTGTGACTACTTCCTGGAACACAGAGTTTAGGTAACTCTCCCCCTCCCTGATGTGTCTCAGTGTTTGAAGCTCGGACTCCAGCTCATCAACACGGAGCTGGAGTTCCTCGAGCAGCCAACACTTACTGCAAATGTGATCACCGTGAACATCAATGGTGTCCACCAGCTCCCACATATTGCAGCAGTAACACATCACCTGCTCTGCCATTCTATGTAATTAATTAAATTTATTATAATTATTTTTAAATACCTTCTGCCCCGATTCTAGTTGATGAATATCACACCTCTACTTAATTGAACTTACCAATTTATAAAGGTTTAAAAGGGAAGGAAAAGTACTCACCAACCAGCCAATCACCTACCAGCTTGGCTGTGATGTCACTTTTGAATTCTGACCTCCCTTTGGAATGTTGCCTGTGGAGCCTGTTTAGGCTGCCTCGCCTCGCTGCTCTGACTCGACACCCGCTGCTGCTCCCGGCTGCCTCGACTGGGCCTCGCCTCGCTGCTCCGCCTCCGCGATGTCTGTTAATCCTGTGACCAAACTCTCAAAAGGCAATCTCTGCTGCTAGCGCTCCATTTGATTATTTTATCTAGTTTAAGATATTAATTTAATAAGCACTAGCAAGTTACAGTTTCTCAGCTCTTAGTTAACTCTCTTTTCTCCTTTAAGACGCTCCTTAAAACCTACCTCTTTGACCAACCTTTTGGTCATCTGCCCTAATTTCTCCTTATGTGACTCGGTGTCAAATTTTTTGTCTTATAATCATCCTGTGCAGCGCCTTGGGACGTTTTACTACGTTAAAGGCGCCATATAAATACGAGTTGTTGTTGAATCTGAGTGAGATTTGGCTTCTGTATTACTTGTATTTCCATACTGAATTTGCACTGCTGTTGGTATAAATTCAACAGGAGAACGCTACAGTGGCATAAAGGGAACTTGTTTTACTGCCACATTAAGCTGTTCCAGGACGCAGCATTTTTTAATGTAATGCTTAATCTAGCCAGTAATTTATTTATCGCAATTATTCTTCTGCTGAGAGCTTTTATTTCAGCTCATAGATTTTCCAAAGCTGTTACTGCTTTTGAATGATACAAGTAGCTTTTTTTGCCGATCATCCTGCATTGGCTGGAGGCACATTGTGCATGAAGTTCGCGTCTGGGGATCAATGAGATATTGTTTAACTTCATATATTTGCCTGGGTTAATTGTTGAAGCTGCAGAACTCACGTTGCAATATCTGGAATTGGCACAGCAGTCCAAAAGGAAGATTAACATGAAATACAAACAAAGCTAATACTGAAACATCTCGATACAACTTTGTCCTGTTTAATTGCCTTTGAGATTGTGTTAGTGGTCTGTTAATTGAGGTTCAAACCTAAGCCACTCATTTACTGTTCAGGCTGAGACTCAGCATTCAGCATGACTGTAGGTCTGGATTCTGCCGTTGTTGGCATTAATGGCTTTTGGGCAGCAAATCAGAGCATGGACTAGCCTGGCACATCAACTGTACTGCTGGCTGTAAATTAAGCCATCCAATAAATATAAATTACAACAGTATAATACAAATTACTCAATTTAAACATCTGGAAGTGAACCACTGCCACTTATGCATCAATCTGGTACTGTTAACTACGGCACTAAGCACTTATAAAAAGAGAAATTGAAGTCTTGTTTTCAGAGGAGCTAAATTGGACTTCATTGTGAAAGAGGTGGAAAATCATATTTAGAAAAAAAAATCCACCTAATTTCCTCGGGATAAGGCTGGATGATTGGCTCTTCTAATGAGCATCATCCTCATGAATATATTATAGTAGAAAAGTGTTTAACATTTCAACAATGCTAAGAAAAGACTGAAGACAAAATGTTAAGCAGGTAATCCTATGAAGCAAAGGGGGAAGAAGTGGTCTCGTCCTATAGACAGCATCTCCCGAACCCGCAACCTCTTCCACCTAGAAGGACAAGGGCAGCAGGCACATGGGAACACCACAACCTGCAAGTTCCCCTCCATGTCACACACCATCCTAGCTTGGAGATATATCGCCACTCCTTCATTGTCGCTGGATCAAAATCCTGGAACTCCCTCCCTAACAGCGCTGTGCGAGCACCTTCACCACACGGACTGCAGTGGTTCAAGAAGGTGGCTTACCACCACCTTCTCAAGGGCAATTAGGGATAGGCTTGCCAGTGATGCTTACATCCTGTGAATGAATAAAAAAAATTCTGTTCTTTTCAGAGTGCATTGTTCTACAGCTGTACCTCAATATGCAGTTGTTTCTGTAAAAAGTAACCTGTGCCCACTGTGCATTTTCTGAATTCTCCATTACTGCCATTGCTTTTGTTAATTGTCTCAAACTTCAATGAAGCTTTCTCATTGACCATATTTGTTTGGTCTGAATTCATTTGGGGCCAGCAGTGCACTCACAGCATAAGTCTTTGGGAGTGCCATGGAGGGGGAGGAAAGTTGGGCTGAACTAAGAATCTTTGGGTCCCAGCAGAGCCTGCCAGTCCTTTAGGGCCTGTTTGGAGCAGAACCTCAGCCTGCCCCAAACATGGCCTATGATGTCAGAAGGCATGGCTCTGTCCTTCCTCCCACCTAGCGCTCCGGCTTCTGGGATAAACCCAGCACAAAGGGTCTTCGGCACAGCAACCTGACCCAGAAGTCTCTGGAAATTGTTTTGCCTGATCAGCCATTTTATAGGCAGTTCATTTTTTCTGATGTTCTTTCGTGGGGTGAAGGGGGGAAATGAAGCTGGTGGTCCCCCCAAATATACCGTACCCTTGCCATGTAAATGACGTGGCCTCAACCTTACTCCAGGTAAAACGTCAGGGTCAGGAATGGAGGTCACCGGCACCCACTCTGCCACACTACAGTGGGCCCACGGATTTTCAGGGTCAGTTTCTTTTTTCAATCTATCCTAATATTCCAGGAATCTAGACCTACAGGCAAGTTTATTCTTATTCTTCAGAGTGACAGGGCCTCACACCAGGATGGAAGCCATTGAGCTGTTATTTCTGACCACCCTTAAGCACTGCAGCAGTGTATGACCTATCTCCTCGGTTTGGAGTAAGAATCAAGGGGGCATTCTGCCCAACATTAACCAACAAATTTAAAATCTGCCTGGGTTCAGCTGAGGCCATGTTGGGCATTTGCAAAAAGCGCACCACTCGAGGGGCGTAGTACTGGAGGGATGGCGACTGTCCTTCAAGGCGAGTCGCCCTCTTTAGGAAAAGAGGGAGCAAAATTGGAAGTAGAAACAGCATGTTGCTTAATTCCACTTGCTACTGCTTAGTTCCAGGGAACTGTGACCTTGAAAGTATGCTGTGTGGTGTTAGCGTATAAATGCTTAACACATTCATAGACAATGGCCCCGAAATTCCACGAGCTACAATCCTGGCCCAATCATGCCAGCAGATGTCCCCATTACTGTGGGGGTCAAGGGAAGTTTACATAATTTGCATGGGGCTGGCGAGTGCCCATGTCATTGTCCCAAAGGCCTTAAAGTCTGGCATGAATTGCCTGCTTTAGGATGCTGCTGGATTTTCATCCCTCACCGTTCCCCCCCCCCCCCACCCCCCCCAAGAAAACATTTTTCAAAGCTGCCAGAAGCCACTTTTGTAAGGAGGGGGGCCACAATTAATCAGTAAACAAAAGTGCCCTGCAATATTTGAGTATCTGGACTGCAATCTCAGCCATGACCCCTATCCCTTTGCCTCGCCTCGCCTCACTCAGCGTACCTGTAAGACCAAGGTTGTGGGAAGTCTCAGCGTAAGAGGTCTCTGCCCTTGGCTCCATCTATGTTCCCTTTGATGTGGGTGCCCCTGTAAGGATTGAACGGATGTTCCAACCCATACAAGGCCCTGCACATAATGGTGCTGCAGGCTGGGACCTGGCATATCTGGGTCCTAGCCTGTTGTCTGGCCCTTCTGCCATATTCCTGCCAGTGTTGTGGCAGGTGTGCACCAGAGAGGCCTTGAAATTTCATATCAATTTCTTTATCTTCTATTTTAATGGAGGCACGAACCCATTTACTTTAAACATGGTATTGCCTCCATTAAACGGCTAACCTTTGCACAGTGTAGTTTCAAGGAATTTATGTAATAAATGCCCTTTAATGTTTACATTACTGGCAGCTCCTGGATTGCCTTCTGTACTAAAAATGCTAAACCACACGACTTACTGCACTGAGGTGTGTTCACTAGCAGGTCTGCCTCTTAGGCCAAGTCAGTAGCTGTTTTCTGGCTTTGAGTCCTGGCGTGGCGATTCTGCAGTCAGCTGCCAGTGAAGGGAGTGAAAAACAAGCAGGGAGAGCAATTCCTCCAATAGAAGCAGGGAAATAAGTGATTTATTTTCCTGAATGACATTGTGGGAATACTTATCATTGGAAGCAGTACCCTCCTCTCCCACTCAGTAATTGTTCTCTTTGAAGCTGATCATCATTGTTTTTAGAACTGTTCTGATTTTTAACCTAGCCTCTGAATGCAAACCTATGGAGGTGAAGTTGGTCTTCAGCCATAGCGCAAAACAAACGAAAGCAAATCGAAGAAATCCACTGAAGAAAGAAAACCGGGCGTGGTGTAAAATGGGCTGCCGATTCACTATTGCCCGCTTTGTGCCACCGTCAAAAACCAATTTAATGCCCTATCTCCATAAGAAAGGTTTGGAAAGATCACCCACTGCTGCAGAAATAATACCCAGGCTATTTTAACTCCTGGGCTTCATTAACATTCCGCCAGCCCACTTCCCGCCTGGTTGGGAAATCGGTGGGACGTGGAGGCAAATCGCACGGCCCAGAAACCGCACACCGACACAAGGTAGATGTCGAGATCGGGTTCCGGGGGCTGCTCGCGGGGGATTGGCGTTCATGAGGGGGGAGTCCGTGGCAGGGAAGGCCAAAGCTTTTGTTGGGGTGCCCAGAGGAGCAATCTTGCTTCTCCTGGCCCCACAAAGGAAAGTAAAACGCGCTCTTTTTCGCTTCCTCTGGGGCTGATCCTCTTCGGTTCAGGATTGGCTCGCCTGAATTAAAATTGCAGTCAGGTCCCGATGATGTCATTGAGACCTGGCAAGTATATGTAAAGAAAGATCCCGCCAGTTTTGGGCAGGTGGCCTTGCCACCTGCTCTGGAGATCAGGTTAACATCACAGACATCGGGATACTGGTAACTGTAAGTAACGGGGTAATTTAACTGCCAATCCGCATAGGGTTAAAATTGTCACAAGTTTTCATTACTTAATATGAGCAAAGGGAAAAAATATCTCCAATGGATGCAGGCAGAAATTATGATTTCTATTTTATTCAAAAACATTCTTATATTGCTGATTAAAATAGATTTAACACACAGACAATGCACAACTCTGAACAAGGGATTTATATCATGTACACAGTACCACACAGTAGCAGCAGTGTGTCAGCAGTGCTGCTGTTGACTTGAATTAACAGTAGAGGTGACAACCCATGTACACCAGACATCACTCTACCCACACAAGACACCAGGCCAAGAACCTAAAACTGCCACTACACAACACAGTCACAGCATAAATAAAACTTCTAATAACACAACCGACAGCACAGAAACCCACATGTCGTCAACATGAACTCTACTTCCATTTCAACTGTACTGCAATCTTTAAAAATAAAGTTGTATTGAAAATTTATATCCACTATTTAATCTCCTGTGATGTTTCCCACAGTAAGTCATTGAATCATATTTGTCTCTGATATCTTCATGTTGCTGCTTCTTTCTCTCTCTCTTCTTTTGCTTCTGTCACTCTTTTTCTCTTCTCCGCTGCTTCTTTTCCTTAATTTCTTTTTTACTTTTCTCTCTGTCCTCTTCTGCTTTCCTCTCATTTTTTCTTCTTTCCTTTTGGGTGGGAGGTGGTAGGTGGTGTGGCAGGGAAAGAAGCCTCCAATGGCTGGAAGCTGCTTTTCGGGTAGGGGTGGCAGGGGAAATATGGCCCTCATCAGTTCCTTTCCCATTCACTTCCCCAGTCATACATGTTTCTCCCCACCCATTGCGCCCCTTTACCCCTCCTCAACCCGCTACCTGTTCCCTTTCCAACCACATCCTTACTCCTATCACATGCAACAACAAAACAACTTGCATTTATATAGCGCCTTTAACATAGTAAAATGATCCAAGACACTTCACAGGAGTATTAGCAACATAAAATTTGATACTGAGCCACATAAGGTGATATTAGGACAGATGGCCAAAAGCTTGGTCAAAGAGGTAGGCTTTAAGGAGCGTCTTAAAGGAAGAGAGAGGGAGAGAGGCAGAGAGGTTTAGGGAGGTAATTCCAAAGCTTAGGGCCTTGACAACTGAAAGCGCGGCCGCCAGTGGTGGAGCGATGAAAATCGGGGATACACAAGTGGCCAGATTTGGAGGAGCGCAGAGGTCTTAGAGGGTTGTCGGGTTGAAGGAGTTACACAGAAACATAGAAGATAGGAGCAGGAGTAGGCCATTCGGCCCCTCGAGCCTGCTCCGCCATTCAATGAGATCATGGCTGATCATCCAAATTCAGTACCCCGTTGCTGCCTTCTCTCCATATCCCTTGATCCCTTTAGCCTTAAGAAATATATCCAACACCTTCTTGAATATATTTAATGAATTGGCCTCTACTGTGTTCTTTGGCAGAGAAGTCCACAGGTTCACCACTCTCTGGGTGAAGAAATTCCTCCTCATCTCTGTCCTAAATGGAGTACCCCTTATCCTTAGACTGTGACCTCTGGTTCTGGGCTCCCCGACTATTGGGAACATCCTTCCAGCATCTAGTCTGTCTAGTCCTGTTAGAATTTTATAAGTTTTGAACAGATCCCCTCTCATTCTTCTAAACTCCAGCGAGTACAAGCCCAATCGACCCAATCTCTCCTCATACGTAATTCCTGCCATCCCAGGTATCAGTCTGGTGAATCTTCGCTGCACTGCTTCCATGGCAAGAACATCCTTCCTCAGATAAGGTGACCAAAACTGCACACAATACTCAAGATGTGGCCTCACCAAGGCCCTGTACAACTGCAGCAAGACATCCTTGTTCCTGTACTCAAACCCTCTCGCTACAAAGGCCAACATATCATTTGCCTTCTTAACCGCCTGCTGCACCTGCATGCTTACTTTCAGCGACTGGTGCAAAAGGACGCCCAGGTCTCATTGCACTTCCCCTTCTCCCACTCTATTGCCATTTAGATAATAATCTGCCTTCCTGTTTTTGACACCAAAGTGGATAACCTCGCATTTATCCACATTATATTGCATCTGCCATGCTTCTGCCCAATCACCCAGCCTGCCCAAATCATACTGGAGTTTCTCGGAATCCTCCTCACAGTACACACGCCCACCCAGCTTTGTGTCGTCTGCAAACTGGGAGATATTACATCTAGTTCCCTCATCTAGATCATATATATATATTGTGAATAGCTGGGGCACTAGCGCCGATTCCTGTGGTACCCCACTAGTCACTGCCTGCCACTCAGAAAAAGACCTGTTTATTCCAACTCTTTGCTTCCTGTCTGCCAACCAGCTTTCTATCCAAGTCAGTACCTTACCTCCAAACCCATGTGCTTTAACTTTGCATGCTAATCTCTTATGTGGGACCTTATCGAAAGCCTTCTAAAATTCCAAATACATCACATCCACTGGTTCTCCCTCATCTATTCTAACAGTTACATCCTCAAAAAATTCCAGTAGATTAGTCAAGCACGATTTACCTTTTGTAAATCCATGTTGACTTTGTCCGATCCGGTCACTTTTTTCCAAGTGCTCTGCTATTACATCCTTTATAATGGACTCTAGCATTTTCCCCACTACCAATATCTGTAATTCCCCATTTTCTCTCTACCACCCTTTTTAAACAGTGGGGTAACACTAGCAACCTGCCAATCCATGGGTAGTGTTCCAGAGTCTATCAAACTTTGGAAGATGACCAGCAATGTATCTACTATTTCTAGGGCTACTTCCTTAATTACCCTAGGATGTAGATTATCAGGCCCTGGGGATTTATCGGCCTTCAATCCCATCAATTTCTCTAACACCATTTCCCTACAAATACTGATTTCTATCATTTCCTCCATTTCATTAGACCCTATGTTCCCCGACATCTTTGGGAGGTTATTTGTGTCCTCCTTTGTGAAGACAGAACCAAAGTACGTATTTAATTGGTCTGCCATTTCTTTGTTCCCCATTATAAATTCCCCTGATTCTGACTGCAAGGGACCTATGCTTGACTTCACCAATCTTTTTCTCTTCACATATCTATAAAAGCTTTTACAGTCAGTTTTTATGTTCCCTGCAAGCTTACTCTCATACTCTATTTTCCCCCTCTTAATTAATCCCTTTGTCCTCCTTTGTTGGATCCTAAACTCCTCCCAATCCTCAGGTTTACTGCTTTTTCTGGCCAATTTATATGTCCTCTCCTTGGATCTTATGCTGTCCCTAATTTCCCTTGTTAGCCATGGTTGAGTCACCTTTTTTGTTTTATTTTTATGCCAAACTGGGAGTTACAGAAATAGGGAGGATCGAGGCCATGGAGCTATTTGAAAACAAGGATGAGACTTTTAAATTTGAGGCATTGCCAGACCGGGAGCCAATGTAGGTCAGTGAGCACTGGCATGATGGGTGAACAGGACTTGATGCGAGTTAGGACACGGGCAGCAGAGTTTTGGATGAGCTCAAGTTTATGGAGGGTGGAAAATTGGATGCCAGCCAGGAGTGCATTGGAACAGTCAAGTCCAGAGGTAACAAAGGCATGGATGAGGGCTTCAGCAGCAGATGAGCTGAGGCAGGGGCGGAGTGGAGTGATGTTACAATCTAACAGGGAACAGTCCACGTGAATAATTTTGCCTTGTTCAGTCAGCTGATGAAAGTTGGTAGTGTCATGTGGGGGGTAAGGGGTTTGTGCAATGCCATGTGCTTGAGTGGGCACAGATTTCTGATGAAAGGTCATCGACCTGAAACGTTAACTCTGTTTCTCTCTTCACAGATGGTGCCTGACCTGCTGAGTTTCTCCAGCATTTTCTGTTTTTATTTCAGATTTCCAGCATCTGCAGTATTTTCTTTTTGTACCTGAATTAGCCTTTCAGGACCACAATGGTCCTCTCCACCAGAGCCTGGAGGCATGATTGTAATACTCCTCTGCTGCATCACAGTTCACACGGAATGATATCATCAGCCATGGCAGCTTCCCGCATGCTGCGTATGGACGTGCAGTATCTGTTGCTGGGCGTTACAGACAATCAGGACATTCAGCGAGTGGCACCCCTTCCTGTTGATGTATGGGACAGGGTTCTAAGTTGGCAGCTTCAGCGCCACATGTGTGCCGTCGATGCCACCTCCATCCGAGGGAAACCAGTGAGCCTGGAGAAGTGAATGGCCCTGTCTTTCTGCGCCACTTGTGACATGTTATCACTGATGTAGTCAGGTGGCCTCGGATAAGGGCATCTGTCCCTTGGTGAATTCAGGCCCTTACAGCTCCCTGGCTGATATTGCACAGATGCCCCGTGACTGACTGCAAGGATCCAAAATCGTAAAAATTCAGGGCCGTAGTGACCTTCCTCTCTACCAACAACGCTTTGCGAGATGTGCAGTGTGAAGTCTTCCTACACAGATGACCAATGGCTTTTTGTGTGAAGCGCAGCCTCTTGGTGCACAGCTCCTCCGGGAGAAAACAGTACGACATGTGCACGCTCTGAGGAGGGGTAATCGCAAGTGGGCTGATGTCTTCTGCCATGTTGTTTCACTTTCAGAGCCTCTTGCCTCCTCCTGGCCATTATTATGCAGAACAGGGGTATGCCCGTTGGGAAGGTCATTCCAGCTTCTAGACTGGGGGAGGAAACGGGCTGTGAACCATTTCGGGTGCACTGACACTGCCAACACTTTGCAGCTCTCAATGAGAAAAGTTCAAACCAGGATCGCAAAGAAAATGGTTCTCAAACTCCAGAAATTAAACTAAAAAGTTTGGGTACTCTTCCAAGGCGCAAACTCCTCGGTTACATCGATATCAGGTGAATTTGGCCTGTGGTGCACCTAAATATATGGACGTAAATCTCGGCCAGCGCAGGACTGGCGAAAATGCAGGAAAGTTGTGTGAGCTGCTCTTTTGCGTGGTGGAGCAGCTATGTTAATAAGCGACAGAGAGTTTCGGCAGACATGGCGAGGAAGTGGCGTGAAAAATCGAGGAAACTTGTGCATCATCATGTTTCAAACCCCATAAGTCAGTTCGGCACAAGTTTTCCGCTAAAATTGTCACTATGACGCTCTAACTCCGTAGTTACGCCAAAAATGATCGTTCCGGGCCAGTGTTTTACTGGCACGTTCTATGGTGATTTACAGAATCTCAGTTCATAGCCTTACATTTCAACGACTGGCCTTCCCCCAATCTTTCGCTCTCACTCGCCCTTTCCAGCTCTTGAACTTGCGAAAATGATAAGGGTTTTCCTTTTTTGTCAGCTTCTGTTTACCATCTTACCTCGTAAATCAGAGCCTTCCATTGCCGCTTTTTGCCTCCCTCACAGACTCGAATACCTCACCACAAACTTTCACTGGACCTCTTCCAGCTCCCAGCCTTTCACATAGGGTGGAGGGCGTTCGCATTAGGGCGTCTTTCATTTAATGTCATGTGCAATTGAAAGGGATTTTTGTTCACATCAACAATGGACTACAATTTAAAGAACAGGATAATACACGTTGACAGCAAAGTGGGGGTAATGGGAAAATGCATTTTATCAGGAAGATAGTCCTGTGGTGATACAAAGTAGTATTACATTATACAGGCGTCTCAGATTTAAGAATTCTTATACTCTATCTACATTTCTGCCAATCGATCTTGAAAGTAGTTTGTGCGAAAACGATCAGCGGGTATATAATTCTTCCTCATATTTGACATGCTATACAATGAGATATTGAGAATCACAATCCATTCAAGAGGATTATAAAGCAGTAATGATTTCATTTGTATTTGTATATTGAAATATATGAGCAACAAATTTAACCTGACGCACGAGGTGTAGCGAATACTGTATAGAAAGTTAGAGAATATATTGAAAGGAACCCCATAATATATAAGTCCATTATGCACATTTTATGGAATAAAAATCATATTCAACAGTTCCCTCTGTGCTTTTTTTAGTTATATGACAGATGTGATGGAATTTGATGAAGATTCAGAGTGTAAGTGCCAGAATGTGCTTATACGGAACCTTTGGTATTGGCACCGCCAACGTTTGTGGGATCAGAGGGAGGTCTAATAATTTAAATAACTCTGCCCCGCTAGCAGTGAATCTCAGGCACCCGCCTCAAGAGATGGCAAAATATGGCAAGTAACAGAGGATCTGGGAAAGTATCTAAATGTGGCCGATCAGCCCCCTTCATAACAGGACCAAAATGTACCTATTTTGGGGGGGGGGGGGGATCAAGACCCCACAACAGGTTTAAGCTCTTGACTTTCTCTACACAGACTGTAGTCCAGTGGTTTATTCTACAATTCTCTTGCACCTGAACCTACCAGGAATCTCCTGCACATAGCTGTTATACTTGAAATAGTGGGATTGTTAATAATGAACTTGTGAAACATTGGACAGTTTTGCATTTATCCTCATTACTTGAGCACAACAGGGCATGGCACCAAGGCAAATTGAAGGAAGAAAGCACAGGTTGTTGAGTGTGGGTATCACTAAGGCACCCAGAAATGTAACTCATGTCATTTGGAGGGAGGTGGTACTGGCTCTGAGTACAGCCTCTCAGGAGTACAGAATGGTGCTCCAAAAAGTTCACCAGTCTCACCAGAGCTGATAGGGTTACATATTGGGCATTCTTTCCTTTTCTTCCTTCCTCACCTTGGGCGGCAGCAATTCTTTCACCTTCTTAAAGCAACACTTCTACAACAACTCTTCATACTGCACCCTGGTTAAGAGCGGCTCTAACTTGACATCTTGCACTGTAGCTACTCAGCTCCCCTATTAGAAATTACTTACATGCACAACCCTTAAACTCCTTCCTTTACATTAACAGCCTCATACTCTTAACATATCTTACTTTACCTCTACCATGTCACTTGGCATATGCACCTCAGCTGCTAGCCTTGTCCTCTTGCACTCTATCTTCTAGCAGGACAAATTGACACACAATGCAAACCAGCAGACGGGGCATCCTCACCTATTAGAACATGGGAACAGGAATCATGTCTGATCTGTACCTCAACTCCATTTACCTGCCTTTGTTCCATATCGCTTGATACCCTTACCTACCAAAAATCTATCGATCTCAGTCTTGAACTTTTAAATTGAACCAGCATATACAACCTTTTGTGAAAAAGTGCTTCCAGATTTCAGTCCTGAATAGCCTAACTCTAATTTTAAAATTATACCATCTTGTTCTGGATTAATTCACTAAAAGAAATAGTTTCTCTGTATCTACCCAATCAAAACCCTTTATCATTTTGAGCACCTTGTTCAGATCATTATTCATCCTTCTAAACTCAAGGCAACACAATTTAAGTGTATCCAACCTGGAGTCATAATTTAACCCTTTTAGCTCTAGTATCATTCTAGGGAACCTGCACCATAACGACTCCACCCTGCTCCATCTGCCTCTGCCACAAGCCATTCCAACTCAGCACCTGCGGCACTTGCTTCCTCTCTGCCAGGCACCAGCTGAAAGACTTTCACCCGAAGGGGAATTAGATAGTGGTAGTGTGGATTTGACACCGGGAGCATGAGAGAACTGGAGGAGTGGGGAGTGACTGGGGAGTCACCTTCCCATGGGATTCTAGGGAGAAGCCTACCAATGGCTTTGGGGTCATGGGACCTAGAACTCATGCGTATTCACCTGAAATGAAGGACGTTCGAGGAACAGAACATCCACGGGCAGGCTGTGTCAGTCTCCAGGGATTAGCAGCAACGTTTAGGTGTGACTTTGAGCATACAGAAGCTTTATATTCATTGCATACACCAATGTAGTGTATAGCAACTGCATTGGAATTAACAGCAGATCCTTAGTTTGACCAGGGACCAATTGGCACATCCACCTCCATGGAACACAGACTATAGCTCTCGAGGCAATAGAGGACAGAATGGAGCACAGCATTCATCGGAGCTTCCAAATATTTGCCAGTAGTTTGAGCTTGTGCGAAGCAGTGAGAAACACGTCCAGGTGTGTAGGCATAATGACAAAGCAGTTTTACAGACTTTTTACAGTTTCCCAGCTTCCTGTATTGAATGTGCTCAGACTCTTCTGTGTCAGGAGCCTGTATCAGTTACTGCACCTGACAAATCTCTGTTTGACTTACCCAGGTTTAAAGTGTGTGAGGGAACTCAGGAGAAACATTTTAAAGGCACACAGTGGGCAAAAATGGTTTCCACTCAATTTCCTGCCAAAAAAACTCAATTCCTATGCCGGTTATACGCCACTAATGCATTGAAAACAGTAAGGAAATTCACCTCCAATGACTGAGTTGCTATGGTTACAGGTAGCAATCGGTGGTGCTAAGAACTGTATGAACTTTGACTGTTAGTGACTTTCATGGGAAATGAGATCAAGCTGGGTTTATCTGCTATATGTGGAATAAAACTCATATCCCACATGTATATAGTTACATCTATTTATCTAGACTTATTATTGACTATGTATGTGCAGTACAAATAACTCCCAGAATGATACAGTAGCAGTGAATCTCTGTGGGGTTCTTCCGCTCCTCTGCCGTAACCCTTATGGAAGAGCCACAGGAACCCAGAAAAATGGCATAAACAGTGATTACGCCGTTTTCCCGGAGTTTCCGCAGCTCTTCTGCTGGCGTCACAGAGATCGAGGGGGAAAAAATTTGCGGAAATTTGACTTGCTTTGTTCATTTGGTCCAATAATCTTAATGTGCTGTTTCGGAATGAATCAGGAAGCGGGATTTCAAGAATCATGAGCCACATTGCCAAGAATCCACAGCTGGTAAAAGGTGTTACAGACAGTGCAGATTTGTTCAGTGTGGGCTGTATGAATGCACCGCTCTTTCTTTCCACTGAGAAATATAAAGGCACCAGTAGCATGTTAATTTTCACAGCACGTGCGGGGAAAATGTTTATATCCTCCTGCGGAAACCTCAAATCATCTCACTTTGTAAAACTATATGAGCTGTATTTCTGATGATACAAGCAAGATTTTCAGAGTGAAAGAAATTTAAATTACTAATTTTCCCAAATCTGCCAATTCAGATACTGATCACAATGTTGAGGATAGATCATTCAGTAAGTCCTTTCTTTTTTCTGCGCAGTTGTAAAGAGACCAATATATTACAGAACTCTGCACACTTTATCCTATCCAATTATTGTGTAGGAAAGTTCTTGTGCTTCCCATGATGTATTACAACAACTCAATACGCTTAATACTTCGATGAAGCAGTTAGATTCAAAGGTGCAAAACTAAAAGCAATTGGAAAAAAATCATTCTGCACCGTGGAACCGGTCAATACTGTCGTCCTGCTTCATTAATCCATCAAACCTCCACAGTGGTACTGAACAGTAATAGTGAAAGAGAAGACTGTTATTTCTTAACAGCACAGTTTTCAGACATATACTGGTGAACAAAATTATCCTGTTGATATAAAGAAAATGTTATCAATACTGTTCAGTCACATAACGTGGAGAATATTGAATATCTGACATTGATTACACAACGCAATCATATCCAGGGTTTCAGATGTAGTTAAAGTTTATAAACACTGTCTGATCCTAGTACAAAGATTGCAGTCTTAAAATCAATGTCTTTTTTTTTATACCTGCTCAGGATGTGTGTATCGCTGGCAAGACCAGCATTTATTGCCACCCTGTAATTGCCCTCGAGAAGGTGGTGGAGAGCTGCCTTCTTGAATACAACTGAGTAGCTTGCTAGGCCATTTCAGAGGGCAGTTAAGAGTCAATCACATTGCTGTGGGTCTGGAATCATATATAGGCCAGATTGGGTAATGACAGCAGATTTCAGTCCCTAAATGACATTAGTGCACCAGATGAGTTTTTATGATAATCCGGTAGTTTTTAATTCCAGATTTATTAAATTGAATTTAAATTCTCCAGCTGCCATGGTGGGATTATGAACTCACGTCTCCAGATCATTAGTTCAGGCTTCTGGGTTACTAGTCCAGTAACATAACCACTATGCTACCATACCCCTAATATATATTTAAAAAACAACAACAACTTGTATTTATATAGCGCCTTTAATGTAGTAAAACATCCCAAGGTGCTTCACAGGAGTATTAAAAGACAAAACATTTGACACCAAGCCACATAAGGAGAAATTAGGGCAGGTGACCAAAACCTTGGTCAAAGAGGTAGGTTTTAAGGAGTATCTTAAAGGAGGAAAGAGAGGTAGAGAGGCAGAGGGGTTTAGGCAGGGAATTCTAGAGCTTAGGATCTAGGCAACAGAAGGCACAGCCACCAATGGTTGAGCGATTATAATTAGGGATGCTCAAGAGGGCCGAATTAGAGGAGCGCAGATATCTCGGGGGTTGTGGGGCTGAAGGAGATTACAGAGATAGGAAGGGGTGAGGCCATGGAGGAATTTGAAAACAAGGATGAGAATTTTGAAATCGAGTTGCTGCTTAACCGGGAGCCAATGTAAGTCAGCGAGCACAGGGGTGATGGGTGAATGGGACTTAGGACAGTGTGAGTTAGGACACAGGCAACCGAGTTTTGGAACCTCAAGTCTACGTAGATATAAACGTATATACAGTAGAATGTATATATAAATTCTTGCCCTTTTAGACTGTAAATTGTAGACAGCAATGGCCAGACAGCCCATATAACTGTTGTGTGATTTATTAGGATTAGTGATTATGATATAATCCTTGACAGTTTATGAAGTGATGATCATGTTGCACTCCGACCTTTGAGTCAGAAAGTCATAGGTTCGAAGCTTACTCCAGGACTTGAGCATGCTATCTAGGCTGACACTTCAGTACAGTACTGAGGGAGTATGGCAATTAGGTAGTGCTGTCTTTAAGGTGAGAAGTTACACTGAGGTCCCGTCATCCAGTTCATATAAATGTAAAAGATCCCATGGCCATATTTGAGAGGAGCTGAGCGTTCACTCAGTGTCCTGGTCAACACAACCAAAACAGAAAAACTGGTCCTTTATTTCATTATAACAACAGAAAATGCTGGAAAAACTCAGCAGGTCAGGCAACATCCATGGAGAGAAATCTGAGTTGACGTTTCGGGTTGAAACCCTTTTTCAAAACTGGAAAGAAAAGAAAATAGATCGAAGGCAGGGCTGCGATCGAACAAAAGAAGTAAAAGAGACAATAAAAGGTATTAGAAACCAGACGAGATGGTAATGGGCTGGTGGAGACAAAAGGCAGCTGAGATTAGGTGTGAAGTGTACTGGCAGGTAAGAGACAGCTGCCAGGTGGGAGAGAGAACCGCTTTGCGGAACACCTCTGTTCAGTCCGTAAGGGTGACCCCGAGCTTCCGGTCGCCTGTCATTTTAATTCACCGCTCCATTCCCACTCGGACCTCACCATCCTTGGCCTCTTGTATTGTTCCACGGAAGCTCAACGTAAACTCGAGGAACAGCACATCATCTTCCGATTAGGCACTTTGCAGCCTTCCGGACTCAATATCAAGTTCAACAATTTCAGATCATAACCTCGGCCCCTATTACTTTTTTACTTATAATTTTTTCCACCCCTTTGTTTTGGGTCTTCCTTTCCCCCCCCCCCCCCTTTCCTTTTGTTTCTCTCTCCCACCTGGCAGCTGTCTCTTACCTGCCAGTACACTTCACACCTAATCTCAGCTGCCTTTTGTCTCCACCAGCCCATTACCATCTCGTCTGGTTTCGAATACCTTTTATTGTCTCTTTTACTTCTTTTGTTCGATCGCAGCCCTGCCTTCGATCTATTTTCTTTTCTTTCCAGTTTTGAAAAAGGGTTTTGACCTGAAACGTCAACTCAAATTTTTCTCCACGGATGTTGGCTGACCTGCTGAGTTTTTCCAGCATTTTCTGTTGTTATTCCTTTATTTCATTGTTGCTTGTGTGGCCTTGCTGTGCGGGTCTGGGTTGCTTCATAACAACAATGATTGCACTTCCAAAGTAACTCATTGGCTGTGAAGCATTTCGGGACAGCCTGAGGACATGAAAGGTGCTGTATAAAGGCAAGTTTGTTCTTTCTTTCTACTACTTGCATATTTGGAAATAAATGTTTTGGTCTGCATATTTTATAATGCTTCACAGGTAGGACCAAACCCAAAAGTTAGATCTGGTCTATTTTCAGTTATTTGATGACGTCGCACACTTGAACAGTTGACAATAGTTCATGACGCATGTTTGAACGGGATGTGTGTGATGACCTTCATAATGAAAGGCGAACCAAATCAAGAAGTCATTGTCCATATGCAAAACAGCACCCGGACCAGCTGAGAAATTAATGACACTGCCACCAGCTTCTGTGTCTAAAACTGTAATTAAGCTTGACTGACATATCTCAGCTTACATTAGAAACAACCCTATGTCTTCTCAACCATATTTAGACAGGGTATACAGAAGAAGTTAACATGATGTGCGAGTGGAACTTCATTTCCACTGAGGCCTGACTGCAAGGATTCTAAAAATGTCAAAGTTTTCTTCTCAAAAACCTGAGTGGGTTCTGCCTCACCAAGGCATGATTGGACTGCTGAAGTTAGGGAAGCACAGTGTATATCATAAGCCGACAAAAACAAGGTGTAATACTTTTATGTTGCGTATAATAAAACTAATTCATATTAATAACCCAAGTTCCAGGAAAATCTTATTCATTTATCAGGAATTCATAATCAAATTCTAGGAAGATTGTTTTTTAATACAACTTTTAGTTTTATTAACAGCATTTGTAAAATGTAAGGACTTTCTGTTGTTACTTTTAACATTCTGCATCTGGGTTTCATCATATTAATATAGCAGAGGTCACCCAGCATATTATACTGTGTAATTTGAACTGTAACTATGATCATATGATGAAATAAGAAATTCAATGCTTTCTGTGTATCAGGGAGTTTGACTGAGCGCTAATATAGAGACATGCAGTGCCTGAAATACCCAATAATATGATCACTATTTACCATTATGAGGCGTGCTTGTGTTTTTTTAAATTATACTTAGCTACTAATGATAAATTGGCTTAAATTAAAGGGATATTTATTGAAAAACAATTTCCTCTCAAAGTAATGGTCAGTTCATAAACTGCAGTGGCTATCCTCAACAACAGTAATGCAAGGGAACATTAACAATCAATATAATATGGTGAGCATGCCAGTGGGTTTGCAACACTGATTTATCCAGCATTGATATTGCTGTCCAAATAATCAAGTTATGAATAAATACAAGGCTTGTGTGCATCAGGGGAGGGGGTGTTACCAAGACAACAAATGTTTTGAAACAAAGGGAACCTGCTGAATCAACGCCTGATGTGTTTATCTTTGTAAATAAGAACCGTTGAATATGATCTGGTGCATAAGTGCCCAAAGTGAGAATTATACATCAGAGCCAGAAATCTTTAATCTTTAAAATGCTTGTGTAAAAGTTGTGAATGACTAGCTTTTAAAAATTCATTCTTGGGATGTGTGCGTTGCTGGCAAGGCCGGCATTTATTGCTCGTTCCTAGTTGCTCTTGAGAAGGTGGTGGTGGGCCTTCTTCTTGAGCCACAGCAGTCCGTGTGGTCATTGCCTGGCACTTCCATGGCACAAATATTATTTGCCACTTACTGGCCCAAGCCTGAATGTTTTCCAGGTCTTGCTATATTTGGGCGTGGACTTCTTCATTGTCTGAGGAATTGAAAATAGAACTGAACACTGCAATCATCAGTGAACATCCCCACTTCTAACATTATGACCTTGATGATGGAGAGAAGGGAATTGATGAAGCACCTGAAAATGGTTGGGCCTAGGACACTGCCCTAAGGAACTCCTGTAAATATGAACCTCTGAATAAGATCTGGTGGATAAGTCACACAGCAATGTCATGGGGCTGAGATAATTGGCCTCCAACAGTTACCTTCCTTTGTGCTAGGTGACGTAAGAAAACTACTAGGCACTTGGTCTAAGCATTAAACAAAGCTTTAATCAACTGTTTTTCAACATGGATATAGTCATCTGGGATGTTATGATTAAGGTTATCCACCAGGTGGTGCTGTAGCTAGTGCTGCCACTAGTTAAGGTCGGAGGGTTGCTTCCTGTCAAGGTCAGCAAAGGTGGAATGCCAGGATGCAGGATGCAGGCCTGTATGTTTGCTATGCAGTTGTTAATACAGTATACAGACTAATTCTAATATCTCGCCTCTTCGAGTTCTTGCTTCACTACATGGATTTATCACATTTGGTGACGAGGATGGGATATTAGAATTAGTCTGTATGAAACCCTCTGCTCCTACCAATGTGGCTGAGTTAAAAGCTTACCTGGGACTGCTGAACTATTATAACAGGTTTTTACCAAACTTGTCAACAGTGTTAGCACCGCTTCACACACTACTGCACAAGGAGACACAGTGGCAGTGGGGAGAGGAGCAGGGGGTTTCATTTGGACAGTCCAAGAAACTGATGCTGTCGTCGGATGTGGTGGTTCACTACAATGCAGAGCAAGACATCATTCTCTCTTGTGACGCTTCACCTTACGGGGTGGGGGCAGTTCTTTCACACCGCATGGAAGATGGAACTGAAAGACCAATGGGGTTTATGTCCCGAACTCTAACACCAGCGGAAAAAAACTATTCCCAGTTAGGTAAAGAGGGGTTAGCAGTAATGTTTGGGTTACAGAGGTTCCACAAGTACATATATGGCAGGAAGTTCACCATATGCACCGATCATAAACCTCTTATCTCTCTTTTCAATGAAATGAAAGCAGTTCCACAGATGGTGTCACCCCAGATCCAGAGGTGGGCAGTGACGTTGAGGGCATATGAGTATGTCATCATCTACAAGGCGGGCAAGTACCATGGGAACGCAGATGCCTTGAGCCGTCTTCCACTGCCAGGCACACCTATCCTTGCAGCTCCAGAAGACAGAGTTTTGATGTTGGAGGCACTTGTGACTGCAGAGCAAGTAAGAACATGGAAAGGTAAAGATCCAGTACTTTCTAGAGTTCAAGAATATGTGATGAGGGGATGGCCACAACATCCGGAAGGGACTGACTTCACACCCTACAGTGTCAGGAAAACAGAGCTGAGTGTGCAGGATGGTTGCGTGTTGTGGGGAGCACGAGTGGTTATTCCACAGCCAGCACGACAGTCTATCCTAGAGCAACTACATCAGTGTCATCCTGGGGTCTTGCGTATGAAAGCCTTGGCTAGGAGTTACTTGTGGTGGCCAAAGCTAGATGTGGAGATAGAAAATCTAGTCAAGACATGCAGCACTTGTCAGGTACACAGGAAGGCACCAGCAGCGGCTCCTCTCCACCCCTGGGAGTGGCCGGATAAACCATGGAGAAGATTGCACTTAGATTATGCGGGTCCATTCATGGGGAAGATGTTCCTCATAATCATTGATGCACATTCCAAATGGATGGATGCTTATCCTGTTAATTCTGTTTCCTCCACTACAACTATAGACTGCCTGCATCAGAGCTTCAGTAATCAAGGGCTACCGGAGATCGTGGTAAGTGACAATGCCACTTGTTTTGTGAGTACAGAGATAAAAGAGTTCATGAGAAAAAATGGCATAGTGCAGTTGACCTCAGCTCCATATCATCCGTCCTCAAATGGACTTGCTGAGAGAGCCGTAGAAACATTTAAAGAGATGATGAAAAAAAGTGCAGAAGGGAGTTTAGCAGCCAAAGTTTCACGGGTTCTGTTCAGCTACAGAATAACACCTCAATCCACCACAGGACTCTCTCCTGCTGAGATGTTATTAGGTCATAGACTATGCTCCACTCTTGACCTTGTCCACCCAGACCTAAAAAGGAAAATGGAAAACAGACAAAACAAGCAAAAAGAGAACCATGACAAAAGAACAAGGAGCCGAAGTTTTGGAGAAGGAGATGTGGTCCTTACCAGGAATTTCAGTTATGGACCAAAGTGGATTCCTGGCTTCATAGACTCAATGACAGGTCCAGTATCATAAAAGGTCATGTTGGGAGATGATTGGGTAGTACGCAGACATGTAGATCAGATACTTACCAGACAAGGAGAAATTGAAATTGATGTTCCAGATGCAATGGCTGAGGACAGGGTTGCCCCCAGTTATCCAAGTGCATCTGTGGTGCCACCACCAGGGACAGCGACAATTCCACAGGAACCGATTCGTCAAGAGGAAACCATCATTGCAGAGTCAGATACTCTGAGCACTGCTCAGGAGCAGCTGGTGGCTTCACCACAAACAAGCAGGGACTTTACTGTTAGTTGTTCACAAAGGACTCGCAAGCCACCAGAGAGATTGATACTGACCTGCTAGATTCATCAAGTATGGAACATAGTGAATGGAGACTTCTTATGTGACCCTTAGGGATGGTTGGTTGTTAAGAAATTCATACTGAAATCTTAAGGGGGAGGAATATAGTAGTCTGGGATGTTATGATTAAGGTTATCCGCCAGGTGGTGCTGTAGCTAGTGCTGCCACTAGTTAAGGTCAGAGGGTTGCTTCCTGTCAAGGTCAGCAAGGGTGGAATGCCAGGATGCAGGATGCAGGCCTGTATGTTTGCTACGCAGTTGTTAATAAATTATACAGACTAATTCTAATATCTCGCCTCTTCGAGTTCTTGCTTCACTACATGGATTTATCACAATGGAGATCTAGTTGTGTCTTTCACTAGTTCCTGTTAAAGAATGTCCTGAGCAAGCTGGGCCCATTCCCGAGTATTTATATTCTCCCTGGACAGCACCACCAGCAGGCCATCCAGTATTATTTCATAAGTCATTTCCACATGAATGACAAGATTCATGTCACTAGGTATAATAGCCACTAGAGAGGTTTCCCCATAATCCCCATTAACTTAGGTTTTACTGGGGCTCTTTGGTGCCACAGTCTGTCAAATGCTGCCTTGATGTTAAGGGCAGTCACTCTCACCTCACTTAAGGAATTCAGTTCTTTTGTCCATATTTGGACCAAGGCTGAAATGATTTCTGGAGCTAAGTGGTCCTGATGGAACCCAAAGTGAGCATCTTTGAGCAGGTTATTGTTGAGCAAGTGTGGCTTCATAGCACTGTTGATGATGCCTTCCATCACTGCTGGTGATTTAGAGTAGGCTGATAGGACAGTAATTGGCCAGGTTAAATTTGTCCTGCTTTTTTGTGGACAGGACATATCTGGGCAATTTTCCACTTTGCCGGGTAGATGCCAGTGTTGTAGCTGTACTGGAACAGCTTAGCTAGAGGCATGGCTACTTCTGGAGCACAAGTCTTCAGTACTACAGCCCGGGATGTCAGGACCCATAGCCTGTGCTGTGTTTAGTGCACTCAGCTGTTTCTTGATATGATGTGGAGTGAATCGAATTGGCTGAAGACTGGCAAAAGTGATGGTGGGTGTAATGATATCAGCAAATAGAGATGGTATTTGCCTGTTCGATTATGATGCCTTAATAGCATGATTGCATGTATTGATTACTTATGCCTGACCAGCAGAGGTCATGTGACCGAGACAAGCAAGGCAGTTCAGTTTAGTTTCAGTTTTGTTCTAGATGCATCACAGCATCGTGTCTCCTGTAAAAGCTGTATAAAAGAGTTGAACAAAGCATTAGATTAAAAGGCATTCTCTTTCATAAATGTCTCATCATTGAACCCACAAAGAAATCAATACATGGTGTCAGAAGTGGCTGAAAGAGATGAAGAGAAAAAATCTGCAGTTAAATCAGCTCTCCACAGATTAGCAAGCCAAAAGAGAACATCGTTACTTACCATTAGAGAATAGCTAACGAAGTGAAAAATGGAAGGTTTACTCCCACCGGCGATGCTTCAGTTGACAGGTAATGTGGCTGAAAATTGGAGGAGGTTCAAACAACATGTGGGGTTGTATTTATCAGCAATCGGAGCTGACGAGAAAAGTAATAAACAGAAATCGTCACTGTTCTTACATGTCGTGGGTGATGAAGCGCTGGAGGTGTATAATAACTTCACATTCGCTGCTAATGGAGACAAAATGAAGCTAGATAAAATAATGGAACAGTTTGAGGCCTACTGCATACCTAAACGTAACGTGACGTTTGAGAGGCACAGATTTTTCACATGTGTACAGAAAACGGGTGAGACTATTGATCAGTATGTGACTGAACTGAGAAACAGAAGCAAATCGTGTAAATTTGGGGGACTGACAGACTCGCTGATAAAAGACAGACTGGTGTGTGGTGTTCCGAATAATGGTCTAAGGGAAAGACTGCTAAGAGAGCAAGATCTAGACCTGGGAAAAGCCATAGCACTGTGTAGGGCTACAGAGACTGTGAAGTTGCAGACAAAGGAGCTGTTCAGTGACAATAGCTGCAACGTGGATGCAGTGAGTAAGAACGGACACAAACCGTTTAACAAAAAGAGCGCCAATGTGAAAAAAGAGGCGTGGCCAGCGAACGAAAATGAAAGGGACAATCGAAAGTCATGTAGTCGATGCGGTACACAGCATCCACCAAGAAAGTGTCCAGCATATGGTAAAACATGCAATAGTTGCAACAAAAACAACCATTATGCCCGTTGCTGTAAGAACCAAATGCAACAAAGCAAGGTCCATGCAGTAGATGAAAGCGAGATAGAGGAGTTCAATGTAGATGTTGTGTCTGAAATCAAAGAAGAAGAAAGAGACTGGATGTTGACACTAAAAGTGAATGACATACACATTCCATTTAAATTGGATACTGGAGCACAAGTTAATGTGATATCAGAGACTGATTTTAAGAAAATTAGACCCAGACCAAAGATACATGGAATCAAAGTGAAAGTGACAGGATACACAGGTACTGATATACCAGTGAAAGGAAGATGCATTGTCAAAGTAACACACAAGGACAGACAGCACACGCTAGCATTAATTGTGGTGCCAAAAGATGTGCAAGCCATACTAGGTTTAAAAGCCTGTGAGAGACTGAACCTGGTAAAGAGAGTCCTCGTTGTGGAAAGTGAAGGAGAGACAGTCTATGATGAACTGAATGTTGCGTACACACCGGGTAAGCTGATGTATACAGCAGACACGTTGTCCAGAGCTGTTGACCCAGGAGAGCCCGCAAACACAGTGAAAAGACTGAAGCACAAGGCAAAAGACAGTGGAACTGACTTCTACCAAAGCATGCTTGAATACCGCACAACGCCGCTCGAGTGTGGTATGTCACCAGCCCAACTCCTTATGGGACGTCGGCTAAGGTCAAACCTACCCATCCCGGAGAACCTCCTGAAAGCAAAAGAGGGGGAGAAAGTGAGGAAGTTCAAAGAACAACAGAAAGAAAAGCAAAAGTACTACTATGACAGAGGAACACAAAACCTACCTGAACGCCACGCTGGTGACCAAGTAAGGTTCAAAGACAAAACAAACACATGGACTCGGAAGGGAACTGTCCTGAGTGAAGTTCAACCAAGATCATACACCATTCAGACAGATGAGGGTGCTGTTCTGAGAAGAAATCGTTGAGATCTTCTCATGGGACCAGCCACAGCAGGTCAAGAGACTGATACTATTGAACAACCTGATCACACAGCTAAGAACCAATCATCTGAGGCAACAACTCAGATTCAAGGACAATCAATCAGAAAATCCTCAAGACACGTGAAGCCTCCTGAGAGACTCATTGAGCAAATTTAAGGACTATTGTTATAGAAGGAAGTAATGTTATCTTATTCTTTCTTCAAGTTCTAGTGTATTGACATATTTCATGTGAACACACAAAGCAAGGTTAAAAAACCTTGATCATGATAATGATAATGTAAGTTCATTAAGTGTTACAGTTAAAATGCAGATTAATACAAAGAAAATATGTTGTTAGTTAAAAGTAAAATACTTTTGTTTTAAGGAAAGGAGATGTAATGATATCAGCAAATAGAGATGGTATTTGCCTGTTCGATTATGATGCCTTAATAGCATGATTGCATGTATTGATTACTTATGCCTGACCAGCAGAGGTCATGTGACCAAGACAAGCAAGGCAGTTCAGTTTAGTTTCGGTTTCGTTCTAGATGCATCACAGCATCGTGTCTCCTGTAAAAGCTGTATAAAAGAGTTGAACAAAGCTTTAGATTAAAAGACATTCTCTTTCATAAATGTCTCATCATTGAACCCACAAAGAAATCAATACAGTGGGGACCTCAGGAGGAGGTCGAGTTGGATCATCCACTCAGCACTTCTGGCTGTAGATGGTTGCAAATGTTTCAGCTTTGTCTTTTGCACTTACATACTGAGCTCCACCTTCACTAGCGATTGGAGTGTTCAGGAAGTCTCCTCATAACATAAGAACATAAGAAGTAGGAGCAGGAGCAGGCCATACGGCCCCTCGGGTCTGCTCCGCCATTCAATAGGATCATGGCTGATCCGAACCTAGACTCATGTCCACTTTCCTGCACGCTCCCCGCAACCCCTAATTCCCTTATCTGCTAGGAAACTGTCTATCTCTGTTTTAAATTTATTTAATGTTGCAGCTTCCACAGCTCTCTGAGGTAGCAAATTCCATAGATTTACTACCCTCTGAGTGAAGAAGTTTCTCCTCATCTCAGTTTTGAAAGGGCAGCCCCTTATTCTAAGATTATGCCCCCTAGTTTTAGTCTCACCCATCAGTGGAAACATCCTCACCGCATCCACCCGATCAAGCCCCCTCACAATCTTATGTTTCGATAAGATCGCCTCTCATTCTTCTGAATTCCAATGAGTAGAGGCCCAACCTACTCAACCTTTCCTCATAAGTCAACCCCCTCATCTCCGGAATCAACCGAGTGAACCTCCTCTGAACTGCCTCGAGAGCATGGATACCCTTTCTTAAATATGGAAACCAAAACTGTACGCAGTATTCCAGGTGTGGCCTCACCAGTATCCTGTATAACTGCAGCAAGACTTCCCTGCTTTTATACTCCAACCCCCTTGCATTAAAAGCCAAGATTCCATCGGCCTTCCTGATCACCTGCTGTACCTGCATACTAACCTTCTGTGTTTCATGCACCAGGACCCCCAGATCCCTTTGTACCGTAGCACTTTGCAGTTTCTTTCCCCCTCCCTTCAGTTGCTTCATTGTCCACCACCATTCATGACTGGATGTGGCAGGATTGCAGAGCTTTGATCTGATCCATTGGTTGTGGGATTGCTTAACTCTATTAATGCCATGTTGCTGCCATTATTTAACATATATGTAGTCTTGTGTTGTAGCTTTCCCAAGTTGGCACCTCATTTTTAGGTACGCCTGGTGCTGCTCCTGGCATACTCTTCTACAGTCCTCATTGGTCCCCTGGCTTGATGATAATGGTAGAGTGAGGGATATGCCAGGCCATGAGGTCACAGATTGTGGTGGAATACAATTCTGCTGCTGCTGATGGCCCACAGTGCCTCATGGGTGCCCAGATTTGAGCTGCTAGTTCTTTTCTTAATCAATTCCGCTTAGCACTGTGGTAGTACCACACAACATGGTGGAGAACCTCTGATAGCATTGCACTGAAGCATCTGCCTAAGTTCAGGTCTCTGAAGTGGGTATTTAACCCATAACCATGTCACTCAAAGGAGACAGAACAATACTATGTAGTTGCATTCAGGGTCAATTAACGGTTATGGCTCCAAACCATTTCTATTGTTCAATGAATTGGCAATTTGAGGGCATAAATTAAGGCTCGTATTTTGTTTCTATACTCACCTCATTATCACCTCCTCTTGCCTTGTATCATCACTTTGTCATTTAATCACTCCTGTCCTCCACAGACCTCTCCCTTTTGTTCTTTTTCTGGCTCGTTTTACCTGGCTGTGTTCTTCTTAGGCAGGTTCTTCTTACTTACTTACGTTCTTCTTACTTACGTAAAAGCTGTTCACCTTTTGTTCTAATGAACGTTTATTGACCTGAAACATTGGCCCAGAATCTGCGGTGCTTAATAACAGTGAATGAACAGCGTTCGCCGTTATTACCCGTTTGAAACTTCAGGATGTAGCACACGCGCATCATAATGTGGAAATCCTGAAGTTGTTGTCAGTCATTCACTGCTCCGACATTGGCTGCACTGTGCCCCCCCACACCCACCACAGCCGGCAATCAGTGAAATCTTTCATATCATGGAAACTGACGAAAACCTTGGCTCTTCCCAATAATCACACTTAAATATCCCATTAAAAGTTAGATCCTTTTGGATTAGGTGTAACTGGGGTTTTAACAGTGTATTGACTGGTAAACAAAGGTTATGGGCCTGAAAAAATGTTGTGGAGTGTTACATTTATCTGTTTTAATAAAAATTACATTTTTAAGAAACTTTAAAAAAATATATTTTTTAGTAGTTAGTTCATCTTTATTTCAGGTTAGCCTTTTCCCCATGTGAGAACCACAATGTTTGTTTTGCTGGCTCTAACATTTTTTATAAAGTTAAAATCAAAAGAGCTTACTCACTTCCTGGTTCGCTGTTCGTGAGAATTCTGCATTGTGATTGGCTGCTTAGACAGCCTGTTGACGTCACAGCAACTCACGTTAAGAATTCCCCATTAACTTGCGTTGATTTCAACTGCACGTCAGAAAAGTCGCACTTCTCACCACAGAGAACGCAAGATCTTTGTACGAAGTTTATTTCGCAGCCAGCGGCGAATGCCTTTGCTTCACCGCTGACTGCAAATTCCAGGCCATTAACACTGGTTCTCTCTCCACACTTACTGCCTGACTTGCTGAGTGCTTGCAGCATTTTATTTTGCTGTAATTTATTATCTCATGAGGAGGCAGAAAAGGCACATACCAGATCATAGCAAACATAAGGTCTATTTATGACAGTGGTTATTGATGCACCGCCCAAGAAAATATCTAGTATATGAAGCCAATAACGTGACACTCCCTTAACTGTAATCTTATGGACCATTTCGTGCTGTTCAGTTGCATTGTCCCAGCCCAAAAATTCTACCTTTTCTTGAGGCAGAGGTTGTAGAATTTGGGGCAGTTCCTGGAACTGTCAGGCTTCTGTCCCACTCATAAAGCAAATCCAGATCGGGGCAGGTGCATATGTTTCTTCTATGTCCACCCCCTATGTCCCTACAGTAGTTTGGTGGCATTTTTAGGGACATTCCCGAACTACCCCTGAAATTTCACCAGATGAGCCACTGCTAGGCCCAGCAGCACCTATGTCTAAGGAGAACAGGCGTAGGTGCAGTTCTGTGCCACATCTCACCCCCACAATGTCAATTTCAAGTGGAAATTGGTTCCAGGGAAATCATCTAATCTGTGAATAGGTGCTTGGTACTGTTGGATCTGAAAAGAAGCCTGCAATTTGCCTTCTGTCTTTAGCCATGGCAGGCCTTGTGGATTCTCCTCTCGGACTGGCACCGTGCTTCTCTGAGATTTGCTCTTCTTGCTGGGTGGATGCCAGTGTTGTACTGTTTCAGTCATGGATGGTTGTCCACATATGATAAGGGACTTCAATTATGTAGAGAGACCAGAGAAGCTGGGATTGATTTGCTTAGAGCAGAGAAGGTTAAGGGCAGATTTAATAGAGGTGTTCAAAATTATGAGGGGTCTTATTAGAGTAGATAGAGAGAAACTGTTTCCACTGGCAGCAGGATTGGTAACCAGAGGACACAGATTTAAGGTAAATGAGATAAAGGAGAGGAGGAGAAATATTTTTTACGCTGTGAGTTGTTATGACCTGGAATGCACTGCCTGAAAGGTTGGTAGAAGCAGCTTCAATAGTCATTTTCAAAAGTGAATTGGATATATACTGGAAAAGGAAAATTTAGCAGGGCTATGACAAAAGAATCAGGGAGTGGGACTAATTGGGCTGAAAGCCCTCCTTCTATGCTATAAGATTCTATGACCCTGTTCCCAGGATTTGGGTCATGGTGACATCAAATCATTGGACTAAATTCCACCCCTATTTCCATGAATATTTATTTGAGCTCCTTTTATGATATCCTAAATAGCACCACAGCCATGCATTATTACTGAAATCAATACTATTAAATACTAATGCTGCAGTAAACATGCTGATTGCTGTGCATATTTCTAAGAATGTCATTACAGATAGTTTTTCTCTTTAGACCAAATAAGTTGAATAAGAGTTACTTGTCTCTTCTTTGTTAACACACTCTCTAGTATACACAATGGCCCAGAAGATATTGCGGGCAGCAGTGAACAAGCACGCCAACCATTCATTGCACTTTCAATTACATTTTTACCGCACCATCTGGGCCAAGATCACACTGTGCATTTTCTACAAAATAAGGTGCATTGTAACAAATATACAACAGAGTGGTCAATTATAATGCCCCTGTCATAATGGTGCAGATGGAGTCAATAACTTGTTAAACAGCCATTTAGCATGCAGCAGTCCAATTCAGTTGTGCTGCAATTTTGTGGGCCACTAATGAAATCCAGAGAACTCACAAAACTGATAGTTATTACGCGAGGGGACCAGAGAAATGTGAACTTTAAGGTGGGGAGGCCAACCCATGTATTATCAGAGGGCACCTCAGCCACGTGCATATGGGACTTTGGTTATGCAGCAGTAAACCACAAACAGTAGCATAAAAAAAATTAGTGCCATTGTCACTTATACTGTTATTGGTAGAGCAGTGCTGATGTTGCTCCTTGACTGCAGGAGCTGGCACAGTCCTTCAGTGGCATACCTGGTGTGTTTCGTCTCCCATAAAAGTACTCCTCGATGAAGTAGATGTAAACATGCTGTCTGTGGGGGTAGTTTTGCTGCCGTAAATTACAGCTGGCTGGAAAATACCACAGAACAACTCCCTTTTCAGAGTTTGATTGAAGTTGCTTCTACAGGAAGTGTGTGAATGGAGAATATACGAAAATGACGGAGAGAAAAAGACCAACTGGTCCATCTAACCTATCCTATACAGGTGCGATGCCTTTGCATCATGATACAGAAACTCACTACCCACCTGGAACCCAGGTCAATTAGGGAATACATTTAGGGAAAATTTAGGTGATCAAAACTAGTCCTCATTGAGAATTGGTGTTCCTTCTCCTCTTATGGCCTTTTACTTCCCTGATCCTCTTCTGCACCACATCTTCCTCCCCTTTATCTTCTTCCAATACATCCAGCATACTGACACCTGAGCTGGAATTTTTTGGGGTCTGTGCGGGTGTAATCGGAGGCAGGTCGGGTGGGAAATTTGAAATAAGTTTGCAGCGGGTCAGGAACTCGCCTTCATCACGCCCCCAAGCGCCTTTCCCTCAGGCGTGTTTGCTGGTGCAGCAGCGACCCGAACGGCTGAGGTGGGTGACCTAATTCAAATCATTAACACTTTGTTGTGAGATTCTTAAGAGCCTTTTTCAGCCTACCTTTCAAATTTCCCTGGCTGTCCACGGGATTCACGCAGCTCAGGAACCATGTCTGTCAGCCTGAGGCAGGAGTTGAGTGGCCATTGCTCCCGCTGATTAGATGACAGCATGAAATAACTACCAAAGCTCCCATCTCACAGCTGGTCACTTTCCTCAGGCAGAAACTGTTGCTGGCTGCATTCCCAGCACACATTTAGCTTTCTACAGGCTGCAAGTGTTTGCAGCAAAGTTGCCATCCAGTCTCACCTCATTGGTACAACCTATCACACCATTGACAGATTGCTTCTCTCATCTCTACTTGACCTGCCAGCTATTCCATCAGCAATGTGAAGCACATTTTGAGCATGCCTATTCTCTGCCCTGTGACACATCTGGTGGAAACGTGGCTTTCATTGTCACTCTCCTGTGCCTGAGTACTTGGTCTTCTCAAGGGTGTTATGAGCCACATCTTCAGTGGATAGCCCTTGTCTCATAAGAACATAAGAACATAAGAAAAAGGAGCAGGAGTAGGCCATTTGGCCCCTCGAGCGGGCTCCACTATTCAATAAGATCATGGCTAATCTGGTCTTGACCTCAACTCCACTATCCTGCCCGTTCCCCATAAGCCTCAACTCCTTTATCGTTCAAAAATCTTTCTATCTCCACATTAAATATATTCAACGACCCAGCCTCCACAGCTCTCTGGGGTAGAGAATTCCAAAGATTTACGACCCTCTGAGAGAAAAAATTCCTCCTCATCTCTGTTTTAAATGGGCGACCCCTTATTCTGAAACTATGCCCCCTAGTTCTAGATACTACCACGAGGGGAAACATCCTCTCTGCATCTACCCTGTCAAGCCCCCTCAAAATCTCATACATTTCAATAAGATCACCTCTCATTCTTCTAAACTCCAATGAGTATAGGCCCAACCTGCTCAACCTTTCTTCATAAGACAACCCCTTCATCTCAGGAATCAACCTAGTGAACCTTCTCTGAACTGCCTCCAATGCAAATATAACCCTCCTTAAATAGGGAGACCAAAACTGTAAGCAGTACTCCAAGTGTGGTCTCACCAATGCCCTGTACAGTTGTAGCAAGACTTCCCTACTTTTATACTCCATCCCCCTTGCAATAAAAGCCAACATTCCATTTACCTTCCTAATTACTTGCTGTACCTGCATGCTAACTTTTTGTGTTTCATGTACAAGGACCCCAGATCCCTCTGTAATGCAGCATTTTGTAGTCTCTCTCCATTTAAATAATAATTTGCTTTTTAATTTTTCCTACCAAAGTGGATAACCTCACATTTTCCCACGTTATACTCCATCTGCCAATTTTTTGCCCACTCACTTTACCTATCTATATCCCTTTACAGATTCTTTGTGTACTCTTCACAACTTGCTTTCCCACCTACCTTTGTATCATTAGCAAATTTGGCTACATTACACTCAGTCCCTTCATCTAAGTCATTAATATAGATGTAAACAGCTGAGGCCCCAGCACTGATCCCTGTTGCACCCCACTTGTTACAGTTTCCCAACTGAAAATTACCCATTTATCCCGACTCTCTGTTTCCTGTTAGTTAGCCAATCCTCTATTCATGCTAATATATTACCCCCAACCCCATGAGCTCTTATCTTGTGCAGTAACCTTTGATGTGGCACCTTATCGAATGCCTTCTGGAAATCCAAATTCACTACATCTACTGGTTCCCCTTTATCCACGCTGCTCATTTCATTCTCAAAGAATTCTGGCAAATTTGTCAAACATGATTTCCCTTTCATAAAACCATGCTGATTCTGCTTGAGTGTATCATGATTTTCTAAATGTCCTGCTAGTACTTCCTTATTAATGGACTCCAGCATTTTCCCAATGACAGATGTTAGACCAACTAGTCTATAGTTTCCTGCTTTCTGTCTCCCTCCTTTCTTGAATAGGGGTGTTACATTTGCAGTTTTCCAATCTTCTGTGTCCTTTCAAGAATCCAGGGAATTTTGGTAGATTACAGCCAATGCATCCACTATCTCTGCAGCCATTCCTTTTAAGACCCTAGGATGCAGGCCATCAGGTCCAGGGGACTTGTCCACCTTTAGCCCCATAAGTTTGCCTAGTGATTGTTTTAAGTTCCCCCCTCCCTATAACCCCTTGGTTGTCTATTATTATTGGGGTGCTTTTAATGTCTTCTACTGTGAAGACCGATATAAAATATTTGTTCAAAATCTCTGCCATTTCCCTGTTTCCCATTATTAATTCCCCAGTCTCATCCTCTGAGGGACCAATGTTTACTTTAGTTAATCTCTTCCTTTTTATATACCTGTAGACCTGTAGAAGCTCTTACTGTCTGTTTTTATATTTCTTGCTAGTTTACTCTCATAATCTCACATCTCTCTCTTTATTGTCTTTTTAATTGTCCTTTGCAGGTTTCTAAAAAATTCCCAATCCTCTGGCCTACCACTAATCTTTGCAACATTGTATGCCTTTGTTTTCAATTTGATACTATCCTTAACTCCCTTAGTTAGCCACGGATGGGTCATTCTTCTTTTAGAGTCTTTCTTTCTCACTGGAATATATCTTTGCTGAGAGTTATGAACTATCTCCTTAAATGTCTGCCACTGTTTATCTACCGTTTTACACTTTAATCTATTTTCCCAGTCCACTTTAGCCAACTCTGTCTTCATGCCTTTGTATTTGCCTTTATTTATGTTCAGGACACTAGTTTGAGGCCCAAGTTTCTCACCCTCAAACTGTATTTGAAACTCCAACATGCTATGATCACTCTTCCCTAGAAGATCCTTTACTATGATATCATTAATTAATCCCACCTCATTACACATTACCAGATCTGCTCCCTGGTCGGTTTCACAATGTATTGTTCTAAGAAACCATCCTGAATACACTCTATGAACTCTTCCTCAAGGCTATCTTTGCCAATTTGATTTGTCCAATCTACATGAAGATTAAAATTGCCCATTATTATTGCAGTAGCTTTCTTACAAGCCTTCATTATTTCTTGATTTATACTCTAAGCAGCCAGCTGGAAAGTCTGCTTGGAGGAGCAAAGAGCTGAGGGAGGGTGAACTGGCGAAGGCCAAAAGAGTCATGGAAGCTGCCAGGGAATATATACTCACTCACCTTGGTCCTCAGAATCAGACCACAATGAGCTCCAACACCAGCAGAGCCAGGCACACCAGCAGCACCAACAACAACACCACCAACCTTCTCCTCAACCACCTGATGCTGCACAGGACAGAGGGAATCAGTGCAGGGCTGCACCGCGCTGGAGGCAATACCCCGAAAACAGGGTATACAGGCAGAGGATGTGCTTCCTCAACATGACTGAACACCAGTGTCAAAGGAGGCTCAGGCTTTCGCGCTAGGTCATCGCAGACATTTGCACATTGCTCAAGCAAGACCTGCAGCCCAGAGGAGTGGGTGGACATGCCTTACCAGTGGCTGTCAAAGTCACCAGCACCCTCATCTTCTCCACCTCAGGCTCCTTCCAGGGATCTGCAGCATACATTTGTGGCATCTCGCAGTTGGCTGCCCATAGATGCCTCACACAGGTCACCAATGCCCTCTTTGACAAGACAGCCAATTTGAAGCCAGTGTTACTGATTGGCCTTTTGACTTTGTCACTCTGGCTGGCTTCCCACAGGTGCAGGGTGTCATCGATTGCACACATGTGGCCATCAGGACACCCCATCATAACCCAGGATTCTTTGTCAACTGCAAGGGCTTCCACGGAGTGGAATCAATGTGCAGCTGGTCTGCAACCATAGGAAGATCATCATGCATGTCTGTGCCAAAATCCTTGGCAGCTGCCATGTCTCTTTCATCTTTCGCCAGTCCACCCTCCCTTAACACTTCGTTCCTCCAAACAGACCTTCCAGCTGGCTGCTTGGAGACAAGGGCTATCCACAGAAGACGTGGCTCATGATACCCTTGAGGAGGCCAAGTATTGAGGCCCAAGAGAGATATAGGGCCAGAAATTTGGGTTGGAGGCTTCCCGCGGGCGCAAGCCCCCGACCTGCACTTACATAGCGCGCCTGCCATTGTGCTGTGGGCCCGTGTGGGATTCCAATCCTGGGCCTCCTCCAGCTGCCGGTGCGCAGTGCTCGCGTATCCCAGCGGCGAAGTTAGTTCGCAGCGTCCCCTGGGATCACGTGGGCCATGGCGAGCCAATCAGAGCAGGGAATCTCCATTCATAGATTTGACAGGAAGACCTGTCAAATCTATGAATAGAGATTGGCCCCAAAACCTAAGTCAAACTTAAAATATATATTTTTTTAAATCACATATTTAAAAGAACTATAACTTACATAAATTAACTATTTTAAACAAAAATTTAAATCTTTGAAAAAATTAACTAAAGTTTTTAACGGGGCTAAAAATAAACTTACCTTTCTTTAAAGTATTTTAAAATGATAAACCTGTGGAAAAAATGTTTTAATTTTACTTAATTAACCTCTTACCTTGTTAAAAGCAGGCCTTGCACCTGCTTTTTTCACATGCAGCTGCTAGGGACTTACCCGCACGGAGAAACCTGTAAAAAAATCGGAAGTTCCAGGTCTACGTGCTGCCTCTCCGGCGCACATGTTTGACCTCTGAACCCCTTCCTTCAAGGGAACGGAAGTTCCGGTTTCCAGCGCATGCATGGTGCATGCGCGAAACCGACACTTCCATTGGCCTTACGGGTGAGGACGCAGCGTGTACTCACCCGTGGGGACCCGAATTTCTGGCCCATAGGAGCAAGGCACTGAGTGCACTGCCTCTTCAGAGGAGGAGGAGCAGGAGGAGGAGGAGAAGGAGGATGAGGAGGAGCAGGAGATAGGCGAATCTGTGGTCTAGATCCAACCAGCACCTGAGCACATTGCTGCCCAGGAGGCTAGGGATGGCCTCATCATGGCCAGATTTACTTAACTTTATGCAGTACACCCATATGGCTGCCACATGCTGTGCCAGGTTGGCACCACCCCACAGCAACACCATAAAGCTTCCTACAGTGACCAAGCCATTCCTTTCACACTGACCATCATTGCTGAAGGTACCATTCTCTCCAACTCACTAAGGCACTTCCAAAGGTTCATGTAAATTTGTCCAAGACCGGAAAGTGGTGAAAATAAAGTTTTTTATTATTGACATTACAATAACGGAAACTTGACATTAACATTGAATAAATCACCCAAGTGGCTACCCTTGTGAACCTACATGTGTGTCATCTTTCTCTTCCATGTGCTTCTATGAGATGCTACCCCTATGGTTTCAGCAGAGGTAGAGGCAGCCTGCTCACTTCCCTGCTGCGACTGCTTAGACTCTCTTGCCGGATGCCTCTGGGTTTTGGAGCCTGTGAGGGCCCCATCAAAATCTGCTCCTCCTGCGACTGTGCAGGGGCAGACTCAGCCATCGCTGTCCGAGGAGGCATCTAGAGCTCTGACTGAGGGGGTGGCAATGGGCGAGAAGTATAAGCACTTTGAGAGGAGCCCACACTTCCATGTTCCCTCTCACCCTCATCCCTCTCATGGGCCACCTGCACGTCCCTGCTAGCAAGGTGCTGGAGAGCACCTTGCTGCACATCAGTGGGCCATGACATCCCTCTTACACAGGAGGTCTATGAACCTCAGCCATCTATGCTCCATAGATAGCCATCTATTCTCCATAGACAGCCATCTAGCTCCATGCAGGTGGCCATCCTATCCATCGAAGAGCCTACAGTCGCCATTGTCTATGGTGGTGCACATGTTGGAGATGGACTCTTCAATTCTATGAACATTTGCAGACATCGTGGTCGCAAAACCTGTCAGAGCCCCCTGCACTTATCCTGCACCTCCAGAATCGCCCTCTTTCTGGATGTCCCCCGAGGCTCAGTGTCTGCATGCAGCTGAGCAGAACTGTGAGCGTCCTGTGCCCTCCGGTGAGGAGTCTCTCCTGTTGTTCTTGTCTCCACTATCTGCTCTTGCTCACTTGTGACTTGTGACAGACCCATCAACAACACTACTCTGTCTTGCGTGGCACCCACTGAGGTGTGTGTATCTGCGCTGGAGCTGGGTGCGCTTATGTCTGGTGATGCTGCGCCCGCAGAGGCTGGGGGATCCTCTGTGGAGTCATCTTACTCTTCCTCCTGGCCAGTTGTGGGGTGGGGTGGGGGGGTGCTCTTGATGGACCTGAGGGAGAGTAAAGAGATGAGTTAGATATGTCATATGAAGAATGGGTACAGATACCATTATGCAAATGATCACCATTCAGTGGCTGATGACATCAGTCCCCATATGAGTGACTGATATATGCCATGTAGCTGTATGAGATGTAATTCTGTCATCAGGTTGCTGAGATGTCCCCCTCTCTCCGCCTCCCACCTCCAGCTGCTCGGCAACTCCTGATACTTCCAATGCAGCTTCCTCTGCTGTTATGAGGGTGGCAAATGATGGAGGCCCACCTCCAGTTCTAACCCTCTCCCTGTTATTGTGGGCTCTCTTTTCCTGCAAGGAGGGAAAGAAGAGAAGGTTGAGTTAGAGTGATGTAATGAGTGTAAGGAATGGATGGGTTACATCTTTAGAGGGTGACTATGATTGAGTGGGGTGGCAATGTCAAGTGATCTCCTTGTGTGTTGTTAGTAGGTATGATTGCATTAGGATGAGGGTGAGTGTGAGGGGTGGTTAGTAAGATGGGGATGTGATAATGTAGATAGAGAGAGAGGGATGGGTGGATGTGCAAGGTATGTTGGTGTGAGTAATGATATGCAGGAGTAGGGCTGGGAAGGCAGAGTGATGGGGATGTGATGACAGGCACAGCAGGATGAAGTTGAGTGTGGCTTTATACTCACCTTTCCTGATCTAATGAGATTATTGAAACATTTCCGGCACTGCAACCAGGTCCTCCTGAATACATCCCTGTTGTTGACCTCCTCTGCAATTTGGATCCAGGCTCTTTTTTTCTCCTGGGGAGGCCTCTTCCACCCATTAGAAGGGAAGAGGACCTCCCTGCATGCTCTCACTCCCTCCACAAGCATATGGAGGGAGTCACCGGAGAACCTGGGTGCAGCCCTCTGCCTCTGTGCAATCATGTCTCCAAGTGTTTGGAGCAATCAAAGCCTCCAATGCAGTGACTGCACACTCCTAGATGAACCTTCAAATGCAATTTGGCCATGGCTCCTTTAAATGTCCCGGTTGTAAACGCATCATGGATGATGTCATCAGACCAGCACCATTTAATTGGGCCGGGTAATGCGCCGGGTGGGCTTAATATGCCCCGTTCTCGCAAAGTCAATTTCTGCAGTGCGATGGAAGCAACAAACGGGTCGCGACCTGCCACACCGACCGCCCGCACCCTACCCGCCCAGGTACAGGAAATTCCGGCCCTGGTTCTACATCCATGCTGCAATATGCGCTCAAATGATTCATTACCTATTTCTTGCTGCTCTGCTCCATATCTCTGTTGGCTCCCTTCACTGATTAAACCCCAACATTTATACAGATATCAACAACACAAGATGTAATTGCAGTCATGCCTGTGTCTGAATTGCTTCTTAACAAGCTCCAAACAAGCAAAATGATAAACATGAAAGCTGGATCTGTGTGTTGATCTGTATGTTAGACTCATTGACACACTGAGGATTGTGGCCACCAGTTAATGATCATTATATTAACACTAATGCAACATAGTGCACAATTAAAATATCTGCTAGCTCCAATGCAGCGAGCAATTTTACCCTTTTTTGGTGTCTTACAACTGGTTCTGCAGGACTTTCAAACCATCCTAACAGCATTGCCATGTTGAGGTGAATAAAAGCTGTCAGGATATCAAGTTTCCTGATCAGATGTGTCAGGAGAGAGGAACCATTCACCACACCAACATACCATCTTGTGAAAGGCTTTAACCAGATTTTCATGCAATGTGGCATTTGCGCTTGCTAAAGGGACATCCCTCCAGGCAATCTTCCATTGAAACCCATTAAGAGCTATATCAATGTATAGGATGTACATCTCTCAAAGATGTGCTGTAGGGTCCCTTCAGGGCCTCAAAATTCCATCTATTTCAGTTGAATTTCTTAAATTCAGCTGTATAAATTCTTTTAATTAAAGCAAAGGATAGGACAACAATAGTTTTCAATCATAAAATAATAAAACTAGATAGTAACCGTTGAATAATTGCTAACCAAAATTTACTTCATAGGGTAAAACTCTGAAGTTTGCTTCCAACAGAGCTCGAGAAACTGTGGACAGCCGCAGCTCTTAAAGGGTTGCTGCTGATATTTAAAGGGGATGTGTTTTTCTTGTTCATTCCTGTGGAAGTTGCTAACCATGAAGTTTTGCTTCATTAAAGTACAGCTGGCTGGAAAATACCACAGAACACTTCCCTTTTCGGAGTTTGATTGAAGTTGCTTCTGCAGGAAGTGTGGGAAAGGAGAACATACCAACGTACGAAAATGTCAAATAGGAAAATACCAACTGATTCATCTAGCCTATTCAATACAGTCAGGATGCCTTATGCATTATAATACAGACACTCCCTACCCACACAGAGCCATGTACTCTCCTGGGAGAAGCAAGAAAACCCTAGCCAATTAGAGAAAAAAATAGGAAAAATTCTTCTTCAATCCCTTTAGGTGATTGAAACTAGTCCAGGAGATTGCATTGACCCTGATTTATATTACAGGATATCTACTTCTTATGTGAAGTGATCTCCGAACCAGCCATAAATAGGTCCAGTCCAAGCAGATCCAGATCCTTCTGCCAAGGGGCACTCAGCCAAATCTTAATCCATCGCAGCAGATTACCAATAATTCTACAAGACTCCTGCTTGTGGAGTACCATCTTGTGAGGTGCCTTATCAAAGGCTTTCTGAAAGTTCAGATGACAATGCTTCATTCACTAATTTAGCAACTTCTTCAAAAAATTTGGTCAACTTACTAAAATACCCCTTGTTGTAAGAGGCCCCTTGGGTCGGAGCGATCATAATATGATCAAATTCTTCATTAAGATGGAGAATGAAGTAGTTGACTTGGAGACTAGGGTCCTCAATTTAAATAAAGGAAACTATGATGGTCTGAGGAGCGAGTTGGGTAGGATTGATTGGGGAATGGCACTCAAAGGGTTGACGGTGGATAGGCAATGGCAAACATTCAAAGACCGAATGGATGAACTACAGAATTTGTTCATCCCAGTTTGGCATAAAAATAAAACAAAAAAGGTGACCCAACCGTGGCTAACAAGGGAAATTAGGGATAGCATAAGGTCCAAGGAGAGGGCATATAAATTGGCCAGAAAAAGCAATAATCCTGAGGATTGGGAGCAGTTTAGGATTCAACAAAGGAGGACAAAGGGATTAATTAAGAAAGGGAAAATAGAATATGAGAGTAAGCTTGCAGAGAACATAAAAACTGACTGTAAAAGCTTTTATAGCTATGTGAAGAGAAAAAGATTGGTGAAGTGAAGCATAGGTCCCTTGCAGTCAGAATCGGGGAATTTATAATGGGGAACAAAGAAATGGCAGACCAACTAAATACATATTTTGGTTCTGTCTTCACAAAGGAGGACACAAATAACCTCCCAGAGATGCCGGGGAACATAGGGTCTGATTAAAGGGTGGAACTGAAAGAAATCAGTATTTGTAGGGAAATGGTGTTAGGAAAATTGATGGGACTGAAGGCCGATAAATCCCCAGGGCCTGATAATCTACATCCCAGGGTACTTAAGGAAGTGGCCCTAGAAATAGTAGATGCATTGCTGGTCATCTTCCAGAACTCGATACACTCTGGAATGGTACCCATGGATTGGCGGGTAGCTAATGTTACCCTACTATTCAAAAAAGGTGGTAGAGAAAAGGCAGGGAATTATAGACCGGTAAGCTTGACATCGGTAGTGGGGAAAATGCTAGATTCCGTTATAAAAGATGTAATAGCAGAGCACTTGGAAAGCAGTGACTGGATCAGACAAAGTCAACATGGATTTACAAAAGGTAAATCATGCTTGACTAATCTACTGGAATTTTTTGAGGATGTAACTGGTAAAATAGATAACGGAGAACCAGTGGATGTGATGCATTTGGACTTTCAGAAGGCTTTCGATAAGGTCCCGCATAAGAGATTATCGTGCAAAATTAAGGCACATGGGATTGGGGGCAAGGTATTGACTTGGATAGAGAACTGGTTGGCGGACAGAAAGCAAAGAGTTGGAATAAATGGGTCGTTTTCCGAGTGGCAGGCAGTGACTAGTGGGGTACCGCAAGGATCGGTCCTAGGACCCCAGCTGTTCACAATATATATTAATGATCTGGACGAGGGAATTGGATGTAATATCTCCAAATTTGCAGATGACACAAAGCTGGGGGGGAGGGTATGCTGTGAGGAGGATGTCGTGAAACTCCAGCACGATTTGGACAGGTTGGGTGATTGGGCAGAAACATGGCAAATGCACTATAATGTGGATAAATGTGAGGTTATCCACTTTGGTGGCAAAAATAGGAAGGCAGATTATTATTTGAATGGTAATAGATTGGGAGAAGGGGAAGTGCAAAGAGACCTGGGTGTTCTTGTACACCAGTCGCTGAAGGTAAGCATGCAGGTGCAGCAGGCGGTTAAGAAGGCAAATGGTATGTTGGCCTTCGTAGCAAGAGGGTTCGAGTACAAGAACAAGGATGTCTTGCTGCAGTTGTACAGGGCCTTGGTGAGACCACACCTTGAGTATTGTGTGCAGGTTTGGTCGCCTTACCTGAGGAAGGACGTTCTTGCCATGGAAGGAGTGCAGCGAAGATTCACCAGGCTGATACCTGGGATAGCAGGAATGACGTATGAGGAGAGATTGTGTCGATTGGGCTTATACTCACTGGAGTTTAGAAGATTGAGAGGGGATCTCATCGAAACCTATAAAATTCTGTCAGGCCTGGGCAGACTAGATGCAAGAAGGATGTTTCTGATGGCCAGGGAGTCCAGAACCAGGGGTCATAGTCTAAGGATAAGGAGTAAGCCATTTAGGACTGAGATGAGGAGGAATTTCTTCACCTAGAGAGTGGTGAACCTGTGGAATTCTCTGCCACAGAGGGCGGTGGAGGCCAGTTCATTAAGTATATTCAAGAAAGAGTTGGATATATTTCTTAAGGCTAAAGGGATCAAGGGATATGGGGAGAAGGCAGGGACCGGGTACTGAATTTGGATGATCAGCCATGATCTCATTGAATGGCGGATCAGGCTCAAAGTGCCGAATGGCCTACTCCTGCTCCTATCTTCCATGTATCTATGTAACTTTTCTTGAAGCCATGTTGCGTGGTCCTGCTGACACCTTCTCTATTCAAGTGGTCATCTTCTATGATACCTTGACCATCTAACCTAGTACTGAAATATAACTAATGGGCCTATAACTACCCAGTTCTGCTTATGACTTTTTTATTAGCATCCTTCCAGTCTGAGGGATCAGTCCTAGACTCCAGCAAATTGATGAAGATATGGACAAGGGGCTCATGTATCACCTGTCCCATTTCTTTAAGGACCCTTGGGTGGATGTCATCTAAACAGGCAGCCTGATATATTTTCTGTCTAAGATGGCATTCTCATCTATTTTAATATTAACAATTTTACTATTGACAGCACATGTTGTTGCTACTCATTCAGCAGCGCTTTCAAGAGCAAAGACTGATGTAAAGTATTCATTTAATATCTCTGCCATACTCTAAAAATCTCTTCTCATTTGTCCTAGAGAATTTTTCAATGGCCCTATGCAGCCGTTGATGGTCCTCTGGCTCCAATATAGCTTAACACAGTAATTGCTTGTGCAATTGTCCACTATTCCCTTTTCCATTAACAATTTAGCTGATCTAATAGCAGCTTTTGTTTTCTTTAATTGCACACGGTACTTGTAATTGTTTTCTTGGGAATCAACTACTTTTAATTAATTTTTTTAAAGTCTTATTTGCCTTGGTACATGACCAGTCAACCTCCTTGGCTTATTCTTGCCATACCCACTTCTTTTGACTTTAAGGATGTACATGACTTCTACGTGTTCTAATGTGAGATGTTCTGATGTTCTTTCAGTTCTGATGAAAGGTCTTCGACCTGAAACGTTATTTCTGTTTCTTTCTCCACGGATGCTGCCTGACCTGCTGAGTATTTCCATCATTTTCTGTTTTTTTTTCTAATATGAGATGTGTTCACTTCCTTGGGGCTGAAAATTCCAGTCACCAGTGAGGGGTGGAGGGGGTGGGGTGGGGGTCAGTGGGGAGGGGGAAGTGGGGAGGGAGGTAAATCTGATGTAATTCCAGCAAGGGCTGCAAATTGGGGTGAACAGATCTCATGGTCAACAGATGGCATGGTCAACAGATGGCATGGTTAACAGATGGCATGGTCAACAGATGGCATGGTCAACAGATGGCATGTTTCTGCGATTCAATGCTTTAAAAATACCCTAACCTTGAAGTTATTTAACAACCTAAAAAATTTGTTTTTCCAAACTTTAATCCAGGTATTCCAGGTCTCGAAAAAAAAATCACAGTATCAGTCACCGCCTGCTACTTTTTCTGCCTGTGCTGTTGCATTATCACAAGGCCATTAACCGTTAACTCTGTTTCTCTCTTCACAGATGCTGCCTGACCTGCTGAGTATTTTGGCAGCATTTTCTGCTTTGATTTCCGATTTCCAGCATCCACAGTATTTTGCTTTTGTTTTGCTTTTTAAGTAAACACTCAGCACAATTCTGTAGGATTTTCCCAGTATTTTCTCTTTTTTTCTT
Organism: Somniosus microcephalus; assembly: GCF_052327205.1. Classification (NCBI taxonomy): domain Eukaryota; kingdom Metazoa; phylum Chordata; class Chondrichthyes; order Squaliformes; family Somniosidae; genus Somniosus; species Somniosus microcephalus. Next base: position 227,797,764 of record NC_140993.1, on the reverse strand, counting down.
CAGTGTACATTTGGAATAGGTGTAAAGGAATCACTATGGGTTACCAGCCCAAAAATGTCCATTCTGTGCTGTATTATTGAACCTATGAGTGCTTTCAGAACTTCAACAGTGAGCCACATTTTGCATCGTTGTCTAGCAGCTGCTATTGCCAAGAGATATTACTCACCCTTTAGCCATTATAACTAGCTTTGAGCTCTTAAATACCAGCTGAGTGGCGATAACAATTTGGACAGCTTGTTGAGGGCCGTTTTGCAACCATGGGCACAGGGAAATCACAGAACTGGCAGACCCGGCACTGTACCATTTTCCACTCAGCTATAATTCTGTGGTTTGCTGCAGTTAATGTGCTGGTGGCTTTGCCCATTTTGTGCCTTAATCTCATTGGGCTGGAATTTGCGGTGGATATTAGCGGCGAACTAACAGCGTTCGCCGTTATTTTCCCATTGAAACTGACCGCAACTTCAGGATGTTGCGCATGCGCATCTAAACATGGAAATCCTGAAGTTGTGGTCAGTCATTGACTGCACCAACACTGGCTGCTCTGTGGACTTCCCCTCACCCCTGATCCCAACCGCATCCCCCCACCCCCGCCGCGCCACCCCCGCCATATCCGGCAACCAGTGAAATCAGTGATACTGAAGAAAACTTAGTCTTTTCCACGGTAATATTAATGTTAAACACCTCATTAAATGTTACGCCTTGTTGGGTTAGGTGTAACTGGGGTTTTAACAGCGTATTGACTGCTAAGCAAAAATTATGGCCCAGAAAAATTAATTTTAATTTTGTGGAGTTTCAGATTTCTCCATAAAATTTTAACTTTTAAGAAACTTAAAAAAAAACTTTTTTTATATAAGTTTGTTCATGATATTTCAGGTTCTACCGTTTCCCCATGTGAGAGCCCCAATCTCAATTTCGGTCTCAGTAACTGTTTTAAAAAGTCCGAAAATAAGCAGCTTCTCAATTCCTGGTTCCCTGTCTGTGAGAATTCTGTCGTGTCATTAGCTGCTTAGACAGCTTGTTGACATCACAACAGATCGTACTAGCGAATCCCCATTATAGAGCGCTGCAATCACTTGAATGTTGAAAAAGGCAAACTTCTCACCACAGAGATCATGAGATTGTGAGCTCTCTGTGGCCAGCTTTCTTCGAGGCCAGCAGCGAACGCCTTTGCTTCACTGCTAACTGCAATTCCGGGCCATTAAGGCTGAAGATTTGATCCAAAAGTACCTAAATGAACACCCTGCACAATTCTGTTGGATTTTCCCAGTGTATTCTCTTTTTTTCCTTCAGTGCCCATTTGGAATACGTGCAAAGGAATCACTATGGGTGAAGCAGCTCTCGAAGTGGCACAGGCTATGCATTTTTTATAGCAATTCTGTCCTCTTTTAATTTGACATATTTTCTATGCAGTAGATCTTTATCTCCACAATCTGGATGATAATCTGGCAGGGCAGGTCAACCATCATTTATAGAACCTACCCGATTTTCATTCCATTGAGTTAAATGTCATGAATATTAGGTGGGTTTGATAATGGGCAGGCGATCTATTCTGCCATATCATTGCCCAGACAGTGAAGGCAAAAATCTACCCCTCATATTCCTGTAATTTGATAAGAACATAAGAACATATGAATAAGGAGTAGGCCATATGGCCCCTCGAGCCTGCTCCACCATTCAATAAGATCATTGCTGATCTTCGACCAACTCCACTTTCCCACCCGATCCCCATATCCCTTGATTCCCCATGAGTCAAAAAATCTATCTATCTCAGCCTTGAATGTGCTCAATGACTCAGCATCCACAGCCCTTTGGGATACAGAATTCCAAAGATTCACAACCCTTTGAGTGAAGAAATTCCTCCTCATCTCAGTCTTAAAAGGACGACCCCTTATCCTGAGGCTATGCCCCTTGTTCTAGAATCTCCAGCCAGGGGAAACAATGACCCAGAAATTCGGGTCGGGGGCTTCCCGCGGGTGCGAGCCCCCAGCCTGCACTTACCTTGCGCGCCGGCCGTTGAGCTGTGGGCCCCCATGGAATTCCGATCCGGGGCCTGCTCCAGCTGCCGGCGCGCAGTACATGTGTATCCCAGGGGCGCAGTTAGTTTGATGCATCACCTGGGATCACGTGGGCCATGAGGAGCCAATCGGAGCAGGGAATGCTCCATTCATAAGTCTGACAGGAAGAACTGTCAAAAGTTATAAATACTACAGCCCCAAAACAACACTAAGGCCCAGAAATTCAGTTGGTAGCGCCAGCGAGTAGCGCCTAAAGAGCCCGAGAATTGGGGCGTTACCCAATGTTCGGGCGGGCGCAATGAAGATAGCGACACCTCCCATATTGACTATACATTTAACGCCTGCGCTAAGTGTTAGCGCGCGCCCGCGTGCGCAGGCAGATCATGACGTCATTTCAGTGTGCAACGCCTTTTAGGTGCCCCTGACCGGATATTCGGTGGCACCCAGAACCTTTGCACCTAGCGCTATTAGTGACAGTTCGATGGAATGTTACCAGGCCCTTCTCGGAGTCGGGGGGCGCTATTTAAAGGGGACAGCTCTAGTATAAAATCTGCAGCCACTTGGCCTGTTCATTGTGATCGTTGCTGGAGAGAGTTGGTGAGCTACTGTGGAGCAGATTTTTTTGAATTTAGCCTTAGAATACTTGGGACCTTCAAACATGTCCAGAGCAGTTGGAGCGCTACATCTAACAGCGTTTTGACCGACTGGCATCGGAATGGGAGCTGCTTTGGAGGGCCACGTCCTCATGGCCGGACACTGTGAAGGGGCAGAGAGATGGCGGGAGAGAGGGCCGGGATTGGCAAGAAGGAGGAGGGGCAATGGAGGTCGGCCAAGCCGAGGGTACGCTTCGAGGGTATTCAGGCAGCAGGTGTCATACCTTGACATGTCGGAGGAGCAGTGTGTTCGAAGGCTCCGATTCGGTAAGGAGGTTGTATCTGAGCTGTGCCACCTGCTTGCTGAGGATCTGCAGCCATGTCTACGGTGCAGAACCTCTCTGTCGGTGGCCGTTAAAGTGACTGTTGCCCTCAATTTCTATGCCAGCGGATCCTTTCAGTCAGCCACTGGGGACATTGCGAATATCTCTCAGTTTGCAGTCCATTGTTGCATCCGGCAAGTGACAGCTGCCCTTTATAGAAGAAGGCGTCAATTCATCACCTTCCCTCTGATCCTGGAGAAGCAGGCGGAGCGCGCGCAGGGCTTCTCTGCCATTGTGGACTTCCCCATGGTGCAGGGGGCGATTGATTGCACACACGTGGCTTTGCGGGCACCATTACTGAATGCTGAGGACTTCCGCAACCGCAAGGGGTTCCACTCCCTTAATGTGCAGCTGGTCTGTGACCACCGCCAAATGATCATGGCAGTCAACGCCCAATTCCCAGGGAGCAGCCACAATGCCTTCATCCTGCATCAGACCTCAGTTTGTGACCTTTTTGAGGGGCCGGCTCGCCCATGAGGCTGGCTTCTTGGGGACAAGGGCTATCCTCTCTGCCCATGGCTCATGAAACCACTCCGTTTGGCCGCCACCCCAGCAGAAGAGCTGTACAACAGCAGCCATCAGGCGACCAGGAACATTGTCGAGCACACTATTGGTGTGCTCAACCAGCGCTTCTGCTGTCTAGATCATTCGGGGGAGCCCTGCAGTACTCGCCGGAGCAAGTGGGCCACATCGTCGTCGTCTGCTGCATGCTCCACAAGTTGGCGATTCGACGCACCCAGCTAATGCCAGCTGTCCCTCAAGGTCCAGCAGAGCAGGCAGACAAGGAGGAGGAGGAGGAGGACGAGCAGGCGGAGGAGGAGGAGGAGGAGGAGCATGCGGATGAGGAGGAGGAGGAGGAGGAGGAGGAAGATGGGAGGGCTCCTGAAAGTGGAAGGGCCATCCGTCAGAGGCTCATCAGGACTCAGTTCGAGGCCCCTCTGGTGGAATGATGGGTGTCATTCGTTCTGCGCACTTCGAATCTTTCAAAGCCTCTGAAGGCCAGCATGACTATAAATAATAACGTGTAACATTGCAAATTAAAACTTTTCTTTATTGTCAAACAAGTCCTTCCTTCCAGCATAACAACGTCATGTCAACAGAAACCAAAACTAACAAAATAACAGTTAACTCTTCGGCAAAGCCGCAAAACTAAACAAACCATTTCAAACAATCACAACAGGTGAGGAAGTCCTTGAATTTGGCCAAAGAAACGTCTCAGCACCTCCCTCTACTGCTGGCCCCTTGATGGAGAACAACTTCTCTTTCGCGGTCGGCCCCTTCCCTCCCTGCTGCTCCTGCGTAATTGAACCCCAGTGGCGGGGTCAAGGCTGGGGGACACCTGCTGACTGTGTGGAAGCGCAGAAACCCCTGAGGGACGGCTTGGACGACCTCTGGTCTTGGAGGGTGTGGACGCAGGCTGCTTGATCTGAGCATGGCTGGAAGCAGTGTGCCCTGCAGGTGGTGGCAGCTGCACTGCAGACGTACCAGCGGTGGCATGAGCAATGGTCATCTGCCGAGAGAGGACACCTGCACCATGGTCGGACGACACACTGGCTCTCTGAGGGGACCGGTTCGGCTCATCCGCCACAATCGACTGCTCCACTGATTCCTGGCCTTGTATGGTACTGGAAGGGCCCGGGGTGATCCTAGCTGATGCAGATAGGGTGGCTGCAGTGAGAGTTCGCGTTGCCTCAATCTGGGTGTGGACGAGGCCAGCAAGTGACTGCGTGGCAGCAGTGAGGACCTGTGTGGCAGGTGCCAATGCTTCGGAGAAGCCCTGGACAGTTCTTTCCATTGCTTCGGACAAGGCCGGAGCAGTCCGTTCCACTGTCTCGGACAAGCCCTGGACAGACCTTTCCAGGGATTGTCCGAAGCTCTGACCAGTCCTTTCCATAGCAGCCTCAAAGCCCTGGACAGTCCTCTCCATTGCTGCCCTGAAGCCCTGGACAGTCCTCTCCATTGCTGCCCCGAAGCCCTGGACAGTCCTCTCCATTGCTGCTCCAAAGTCCAACACACTCTTTGCCAGTGTTTCTATCGACTGAGGCATCCTACCCACTGCAGCCATCAGCTCAGTGTGCCTGAGCCGGGCCTGGGTGCTCATTTCAGCCAGGCTACGCACCTCCTCTGCACTCTGTGCAGCAGTCATCACTCCCTGCCTTGCCCTCCGGGGAGCCGGTGGCCGAACTTGCCTACCCCCCTCGCGTTGCTGCATGCCGCTTGTTCCGGCAACTGGCTCATCATCAGAGCACCCCCCCCCTCCCCTCCAGGGAACTACTATCCTCAGTCTGCAGATGTGTAGGCTCCCCTGAGGTTGGAACGGATGCTCCGGCTTCCTCCTGATCCTCGCCTCCGGAGGCACTGGCACTGGCAGCTTCAGGGCGCAGATCCCGAGTTGGTGATGCAGCATCTGAAAGCAGGGAGGTGGAAGAGTGGCTTTAGCAAAAGGACAGGTTGGCGGCAAGGCATGCCAGATTGCAGCAAGGCTCTGACATGGCTGCACACTGAGAAAGCATGCTGGTGGGGGGACCAAGTGGAAGGAGACAGCTGAAAAAGGTGAGAGCCTTACCCTCGCTGTCGACAATGGGGTCGGCAGTTGCAGTGGTAACAGGACCACTCAGACGTCCTCCAAGAATGTGGTGCACTCTCTCCTTGAGATCCGTGAGCGTGACCACTTGTGGAGGTCCGCCACCGGTTCGACGCTGGTCCTTGCGGATCGTCGCCAGCTTAGACTGCAGGGGAAAGAAGGGGAAGTTCTGTTACATGATGCCTTGAGAGATCATCTCATGCCCCCCATGGTGCAAGAGCCCTTACATGATGCCTTGAGAGATCATCTCATGCCCCCCATGGTACAACAGCCCTTACATGATGCCTTGAGAGATCATCTCATGCCCCCCATGGTGCAACAGCCCTTACATGATGCCTTGAGAGATCATCTCATGCCCCCCATGGTGCAAGAGCCCTTACATGATGCCTTGAGAGATCATCTCATGCCCTCCCATGGTGCAAGAGCCCTTACATGATGCCTTGAGTCAAATGTCCATGTGTGTGCCCAGAAAGGGCCATGGGTGCTTGCTGCCAGATGGCCATTGGGGCATCATGGCAACAGGGTGCGCGAAGTCAGGTGCAGATGGAGGGAATCAGAAGTTTGCATAAACAACACTCACCCTAACGACTCGAGTGAGGTCGTTGAATTTCTTCCTGCACTGAACAGGGCTCCTGGTCGCCATGCTGCTGGAGTTGACCCTCTGAGAAACATCCCTCCAAGCTCGGCGGTACTCCTTTTGATTCGGCCTCCTGCCATTGTCAGGATACAGAACATCTCGACGGCGCTCCACTGCGGACACCAACTGGTCCAGAGCCTCAGTGCTGAAGCGCTCTGCTCTCTGTCTCACCTTATCCATCCTGAGCAAGTTTTTGTGCCAGAGAAGGGCGAGCGCCGATTCTGAGGCCTACAGGGCGATGAGTGTGGAAGCTGAGGCTGACTGACCCACCCCTTTAAGAGCCGGCCGGCGCCTGGAAGTCTCGTGGTTATCGGTAATTGAGATCACCTGCGCTGCGCCCGTCCGCGCCGATATTGGGTAGCGTCGGAAGTTTTGTGCCTTAGGAGGCCCGTGCAACGTCTGAATTTGCGCCTCAATCCCCTTTGGGGGGCGATGCAACCCAATATCGCACCAGGCGGCGATAAGTTTTGTCTGGCTATAAACTTTGCGCAGCACCAGTTCTAACGCCTCAAGCGGGGCTATACCCAATTTCTAGGCTTACACGAAATAACTATTTTAAACAATAATTTAAATTTTTGAAAAAAATAATTTTATTTTCAACGGGGCTAAAAATAAACTTACATTGCTTAAAAGTATTTAAAAATAATAAACCTGTGGAAAAAATGTTTTAATTTTAATTAATTCACCACTTACCTTGTAAAAAACAGGCCTTACGCCTGCTTTTTACATTTCTAACTTCTGCAGGCTTACCTTCCCGGGAAAACCTGTAAAAAAAAACGAAGTTCGATGCGCACGCGCAGCCTCTCCCGTGCACGCGTTCGACCTCTGAACCCCTGCTTTCAGGGGAACGGAAGTGCCGGTTTCCCGCGCATGTGCAGTGCATGCAGAAAACCAGCACTTCCATTGGGCCTACGGGTGAGTACCCCGTGCGTACTCACCCGTGGAGACCCGAATTTCTGGGCCATTCTTTCAGCATCTATTCTGTCAATCCCCCTACATCCTGTGAATGAATTTTTAAAAATCTTATACATTTCAATAATATCACCTCTCCTTCCTCTAAACTCCAGAGTATAGGCCCACTCTACTCAATCTCTCCTCATAGGACAATCCTCTCATCCCAGGAATCAATCTAGTGAATCTTCATTGCACCGCCTCTAAGGAAAGTATATCCTTCCTTAGATAAGGAGACCAAAACTGTGCACAATACTCCAGGTGTGGTCTCACCAAAGCCCTGTACAATTGTAGCAAGAATTCTTTACTCTTGTATTCCAACCCCCTTGCCAACATGCCATTTGCCTTCCAAATTGATTGTTAACTCTCTGTGTTTCCTGTACGAGGACACCTAAATCTCTCTGAACATCAACACCAACCAATGGCTTCTCACCATTTAAAAAATATTCTATTTTCTATTCTTCCTACCAAAGTGAATAACCTCACATTTCCCAACATTATACTTCATCTGCCATCTTATTGCCCACTCACGTAAATCTATATTCCTTTGCAGGCTCTTTTTGTCCTCCTCGCAGCTTACTTTCCCACCTAGCTTTTTATCATCAGCAATACACTCAGTCCCTTCATCTAAGTCATTAATATATGCCTAGAAATTGGGTATAGCCCTGCTTGAGGCGCTAGAACTGGCGGTGCGCAAAGTTTATAGCCAGACGAAACTTATCGCTGCCTGGCGAGATATTGGGTTGCATCGCCCCCAAAGGGGATTGAGGCGCGAATTCAGCCGTTGCACGGTGCTCCTAAGGCGCAAAAGTTCAGGCGCTACTCAATATCGACGCGGACGGGCGCAGCGCAGGTGACCTCAATTACGGGAAACCACGAGACTTCCAGGCGCCAGCCAGCTCTTAAAGGGGTGGGTCAGTCAGCCTGAGCTGCCACACCCAACGTCCTGTAGGCCTCAGAATCGGCGCTCGCCCTTCTCTGGCATTAGAAACTTGGTGAGCATGGAGAAGGTTAGACAGAGAGCAGAGCGCTTCAGCACTGAGGCTCTGGACCAGTTGGTGGCTGCAGTTGAGCGCCGTCGAGATGTCCTGTATCCGGACAATGGCAAGAGGCCGAATCAGAAGGCTTACCGACGATCTTGGAGGGAGGTTGCTGTGAGGGTCAACTCCAGCAGCATGGCGACCAGGACCCCTGTTCAGTGCAGGAAGAAATTCAACGACCTCACACGGATCGTTAGGGTGAGTGATGGTTTAGCAAACTTCTGATTCCCTCCATCTGCAGCTGACTTCGGGCACCCTGTTGCCATGATGTCCCAATGGCCATCTGTTAGCAAGCACCCATGGCCCTTTCTGGGCACACACATGGACAGATGTCTCAAGGCCTCATGTAAGGGCTCTTTCACCATGGGGGGCATGCGATGATGTCTCAAGGCCTCATGTAAGGGCTCATTCACCATGGGGGGTATGCGATGATGTCTCAAGGCCTCATGTAAGGGCTCTTTCAACATGGGGGGCATGCGATGATGTCTCAAGGCCTCATGTAAGGGCTCTTTCACCATGGGGGGCATGCGATGATGTCTCAAGGCCTCATGTAAGGGCTCATTCACCATGGGGGGCATGCGATGATGTCTCAAGGCCTCATGTAAGGGCTCTTTCACCATGGGGGGCATGCGATGATGTCTCAAGGCCTCATGTAAGGGCTCTTTCACCATGGGGGGCATGCGATGATCTCTCAAGGTCTCATGTAACACAACTTCCCCTTCTTTCCTCTCCAGGCCAAGCTGGCGGACAGGCGAAGGGACCACTTTCAAACCGGTGGCGGGCCTCCACAAGTGGTCCCTCTCACGGATCTGGAGGAGAGAGTGCACCAGATTCTTGGAGGACGTCTGTCTGGTTTGTGACCACTGCATCTGCCGACCCCATTTCCGACAGCGAGGGTAAGACTCTCACCTTTTTCACCTGTTGCCTTCCACTTGGTCCCCCCGGCCAGCATGCATCCTCAGTGTGCAGCCATGTCAGAGCCTTGCCGCAATCTGGCATACCTTTCCGCAAACCTGTCCTTTTGCTAAAGCCACTCTTCCACCTCCCTGCTTTCAGATGAATCAGCACCAACTCGGGCTCAATGCACTGAAGCTGCCAGTGCCAGTGCCACCGGAGGCGAGGAGCAGGAGGAATCCGGACCAGCTCTTGCAGAATCCGGGGAGCGGACACATCTACAGACTGGGGATAGTAGTCCCCTGGAGGGGAGGTGGGGGGGCTCTGAGGATGAACCAGTTGCCGGAACAAGCGGCATGCAGCAATGCAAGGGGGGTAGGCAAGTTCGGCCACCGTCTCCCCGGAGGGCAAGGCAGGTAGTTATGACTGCTGCTCAGAGTGCAGAGGAGGCGTGTCGCCTGGGTGAAATGAGCAAACAGGCCCGGCTCAGACACACGGAGCTGATGGCTGCAGTGGAGAAGATGCCTCAGTCAATAGATACATTGGCTAAAAGTATGTTGGACTTCGGGGCAACAATGGAGAGGACTCTCCAGGGCTTTGGGGCAACAATGGACAGGACTCTCCAGGGCTTTGGGGCAACAATGGACAGGTCTATCCAGGGCTTTGGGGCAACAATGGACAGCTCTATCCAGGGCTTCGGGCCAACAATGGAGAGGACTATCCAGGGCTTCGGGCCAACAATGGAGAGGACTGTCCAGGGCTTTGAGGCCGCTATGGAAAGGACTGTTCAGGGCTTCGGACAATCCCTGGAAAGGTCTGTCCAGGGCTTGTCCGAGGCAGTGGAGCGGTCGGCACCTGCCCTGTCCGAAGCAATGGAAAGAACTGTCCAGGGCTTCTCCGAAGCACTGGCACCTGGCACACAGGTCCTCACTGTTGCCACGCAGTCACTTGCCGGCTCCGTCCACACCCAAATTGAGGCAACGCGATCTCTCACTGCAGCCACCCTCTCTGCATCAGTTAGGATCACCCCGGGCCCTTCCAGTCCCATACAAGGCCAGGAATCAGTGGAGCATGCGATTGTGGCGGATGAGCCGAGCCGCTCCCCTCAGATAGCCAGTGTGTCGTCCGACCATGGTGCAGGTGTCCTCTCTCGGCAGGAGACCATTGCACATGCCAGCGCTGGGACGTCTGCAGTGCAGCTGCCACCACCTGCAGGGCACACTGCTTCCAGCCATGGTCACATCAAGCATCCTGCGTCCGCACCCTCCAAGCCCAGAGGTCGGCCAGGCCGTCCCTCAGGGGCTTCTGTGCTTCCACACAGTCAGCAGGCGTCCCCCAGCTTTGAGCCCGCCACTGGGGTCCAATTACGTAGGAGCAGCAGGGAGGGAAGGGGCCGGCGCGAAAGAGAAGTATTTCTCCCTCAAGGGGCCAGTTGTAGAGGGAGGTGCTAAGACGTTTCTTTGTCCAAATTCAAGGACACCCTCACCTGTTGTAATATTTGCAGAAGTTTTGTTGAGTTTTGCGGCTTTGCCGAAGAGTTAACTGTTATTTTGTTAGTTATGGTTTCTGTTAACATGACGTTGTTTTGCTGTAATGAAAGACTTTTGTGACAATAAACAGAAGTTTCAATGTTGCATGGTGCACGTGACTACTTTCAGTGATGCTGGCATTCAGAGGCCGTCAAACATCCAAAGTGCGCAGGAGTTAAGACTCTCATCATTCCACCAGAGGGGTCTCGAAACGAGTCCTGATGAGCCTCTGACGTATGGCCCTTCCACTTTCAGGAGCCCTTCCATCTTCCTCCTCCTCCTCCTCCTCCTCCGCCTGCTCTTCCTCCTCCTCCTCATCCTCCTCCGCCTGCTCTTCGTCCTCCTCCTCCTCCTCCTCCTCCTCCTCCTCCTCCTCCACCTGCTCTTCCTCCTCCTCCTCCGCCTCCTCCTCCTCCGCCTGCTCTTCCTCCTCCTCCTCCTCATCCTCCTCCTCCGCCTGCTCTTCGTCCTCCTCCTCCTCCTCCTCCTCCTCCGCCTGCTCTTCCTCCTCCTCCTCCTCCGCCTGCTCTTCCTCCTCCTCCTCCTCCTCCTCCTCCTCCGCCTGCTCTTCCTCCTCCTCCTCCTCCTCATCCTCCTCCTCCGCCTGCTCTTCCTCCTCCTCCTCCTCCTCCGCCTGCTCTTCCTCCTCCTCCTCCTCCTCATCCTCCTCCTCCTCCGCCTGCTCTGCTGGTCATTGAGGGACAGCTGGAATTGGCTGGGTGTGTCGAATCGCCAAGTTGTGGAGCATGCAGCAGACGACGACGATGTGTCCCACTTGCTCCGGCGAGTACTGCAGGGATCCCTCCGAATGTTCCAGACATTGGAAACGCTTTTTGAGAACACCAATAGTGTGCTGTTCACTGTGCCTGGTCGCCTGATGGCCGCTGTTGATCAGCTCTTCTGCTGGGGTGTCGGCCACACGGAGTGTTGTCATCAGCCATGGGCAGAGAGGATAGCCCTTGTCCCCAGTAAGCCAGCCTCGTGTTCGAGCCAGCCCCTCAAAAAGGTAACAAACTGAGGTCAACCGCAGGATAAAGGCATCGTGGCTGCACCCTGGGAAATGCGCGTTGACTGCCATGATGATTTGGCGGTGGTCACAGACCAGCTGCACGTTGAGGGAGTGGAACCCCTTGCGGTTGCGGAAGTCCGAAGGATGCTGGCATGGCGCCCTCAAAGCCACGTGTGTGCTGTCAGTCGCCCCCTGCACCATGGGGAAGTCCGCAATAGAAGCGATACCCTGCGCGCGCTCCGCCTGCTTGTGCAGGGTCAGAGGGAAGGTGATGAATTGACGCCTTCGCCTATAAAGGGCATCTGTAACTTGCCGGATGCAACAGTGGACTGCAACCTGAGCGATAGTCACAATGTCCCCAATGGCTGAGTGAAAGGATCCGTTGGTATAAAAATTGAGGCCATCAGTCAGTTTAGCGAACACGGACAGAGAGGTCCTGCACCGTTCACGCGGCTGCAGATCCTCAGCAAGCAGGTGGCACAGATCAGTGACAATGTCCCTCCCAATTCGGAGCCTTCGCAAACACTGCTCCTCCGACGTGTCAAGGCTTGACACCTGCTGCCTAAAGGCCCTCGCAGCATACCGTCGGATTGGCCGACCTCCATTGACCCTCCTCCTTCTGGCCAATCCCGGCCCTCTCTCCCGCCGTCTCTCTGCCCCTTCACAGTGTTCGGCCATGAGGCCGTCGCCCTCCAAAGCAGCTCCCATTCCGATGCCAGTTGGTCAAAAGGCTGTTAGGTGTAGTGCTCCAACTGCTCCGGACAGGTTTGAAGGTCCCAAGTATTCTAAAGCTAAATTCCCAAAACTCTGCTCCACAGTAGCTCCCCAACTCTCTCCAGCAATGATCGCAATGAGCAGGCCAAGTGGCTGAAGCTTCTGCACTAGAGCTGCCCCCTTTAAATAGCGCCCCCCTACTCCGAGAAGGGCCTGCTAGCGCTCCCTCGAACTGTCACTAATAGCCCTAGGCGTTAAGGCTCCAGGCGCCACCCAATATGTGCTCAGGCGCTCCTAAAAGGCGTTGCACACTGAAATGACATCATGATCTGCTTGCGCTCGCGAGCGCGTGCAAACACTTAGTGCAGGCGTTAAATGTATAGTCAATATGTGAGTTGTCGCTATCTTCATAGCGACCGCCCCAACATAGGGTATCGCCCCAATTCTAGGTCTCTTTAGGCGCTCAACGCCGGCGCTACCAACCGAATTTCTAGGCCATAGATTGTAAATGCTGAGGCCCCAGCACTGATCCTTGTGGCACCCCAATAGTTACAGCCTGCCAAACTGAAAATGACCCGTTTATCCCTACTCTCTTTTTTCTGTCCGTTAACCAATTCTCTATCCATGCTTAATATATTTCCCCCAACCCCAGGAGCCCTTATCGTGCCTACCTTTTCTGTGGCACCTTATCAAATGCCTTTTGGTAATCCACTGGTTCCCCTTTATCTACCCTGCTAGTTACATCCTCAAAAAACTCTAATACATTTTTCAAACATGATTTCACTTTCATAAAACCATCTGACTCTGCCAAATCATATTACAGGAAACTTTGTGATATCCGGCACTGACGGGACTGAGCTGTTGCCGATCTATCAAAATTGCCGGACATACCAGCGTTAATGTTGAAGCATACGGAGGTTTTCATCTCCGTATCTGACAACAAACACTGTTGCTTAGCAACAGCTTCTAAACAGTTGGCCTGTACCTTGGAAGCATCTCAGTAGCTTAGCAACAGCTTCAGAGAGACTTTACAGAGCCTGACTGTTGGAAAAAAAAGCCACGAGAAGAAAAAAAACCTAACAAAACGGCTCCTGATTTCTGCCGGTAGATCGAGGTTTCCGGACATACAACATCCGGATAAACCAAAGTCTCCTGTATGATTTTCTAAGTGCCCTGTTACCACTTCCTTAATAATGGATTCCAGCATTTCCCCAACAACTGATGTCAGGCTAACTGGCCTGTAGTTCTCTGTTTTCTCTCTCTATCTTCTCTTGAATAGCGAGGTTACATTTGCTACCTTCCAATCCGCTGCGACCATTCTAGAATCTAGGGAATTTTGGAAGATCAAAACCAATACATCCACTGTCTCTCCAGCCACCTCTTTTAGAACTCTAAGATGTAGGCCATTGGGTCCAGGGGATTTGTCAGCTTTTAGTCCCTTTAGATTCTCTAGTACTTTTTCTCTACTGATATTAATTACATTACGTTCCTCACCCTCATTAGCCCCTTGGTTCCCCATTATTTTTGGTATGCTTTTTGTGTCTTCTCCTGTGAAGACAGAAACAAAATATTTGTTTAAGGTCTCTGCCATTTCCTTGTTCCACAATATAATTTTTCCTGACTCAGCCTCTAAGGGACCAATGTTTACTTTTGCTACTCTCTTCCTTTTTACATACTTGTAGAAGCTCTTACAATCTACATTTATATTTCTTGCTAGTTTACACTCATATACTATTTTTCCCTTTTTAGCAATTTTTTGGTCATCCTTTGTTGGTTTCTAAAGCTCTTCCAATCCTCAGGCTTACTACTATTCTTTGCAACATTATAAGCCTCTTCTTTTAATCTAATACTATCCTTAACTTCTTTAGTTAGCCATGGATGGATCACTTTTCCCATGGAGTTTTTATTTCTCAATGGAATGTATATACTTTGAGAATTTTTGAATATTTCTTTAAATGGTTTACCACTGTTTATCTACCGTCATACCTTTTAATCTAATTTCCTCACCTACCTTCAATAATTGACTTTATTTAAGTTTAAGACCCGAGGGCTAGAAATTCAGTGCATTTGCGCCTCTCGTTCGCGCCCCCAGCGGGCATAAATGGGACGCAAACAGCTTTTCGCCCGGGCACAGCGCCACTAATGACTCCTGCTAAATTCAGCGGGAGTTCAGCAGCAGCAGTAACTGGTCATGCCCCATTCCACTACTTAGGTGATGATGTCATCACCGTGCGCAGTGCCCCGTTTTCACCCCTCCTGTAAAATTCGCCCACGTCCCCTGAATCTGCGCCGGGCGATGACAGCGACTGATTCAGGGAGCGGGAACGGAGCGGCAGGAGGCTTGCAGAACGCTAACTAAAAGGGAGGTGGCGGGCAGGGAAAGAAAACATTCAACTTACTTCTCGCAGCCTGTTGCATCTTTGATCGCGTGGTCCATGCCGCGACCTGGCAGCCCGGCACCCCTCTTGAGTTCTGGGTTGCAGGCATGGCACCCCACTCCCCAGGGCTCGAGATAGGGCCCCGCAGAGTTGTGGGCTTGGGCCCTCCCCTTTAATGAGGGAAAGAGCCCTTCCATGCAGCAGCACTACGTGGCCAAGTGCATAGCGCTGCAGAATTCACTGCCCTGATATTCGGGGCTAGTGCTCTAAGAAGGAAGTGGAACACTTGAATTAATGTTCCACCTCCCTCTTGGGGCACTAATACTAAAGTTAGCAATCGCTGGTGCTATTTTTCACCGGGCATTTAATTTAGCGCCCAGACGATGTTAACGACCCAAAATACAATGGAATTTACCCCCCTCCAGACTACCTTTGCCAATTTGATTTGCTCAGTCTATATGAAGATTAAAGTCCCCCACAATATTGCATTACTTTTGTTAAAAGCTCCTATTATTTCTTGATTAATACTCTGTACAATGGTATAGCTACTGTTAGGGGGCCTATAAAGAACTCCCACCAGTGTTTTCTGCCCCTTGTTATTCCTTATCTCCACCCATACTGATTCTACTCCCTGATCTTCCGAGCCAAGATCCTTTTTCTCGACTGTCCTTATGTCATCCTTTATTATCAGGGCTACCTCTCATCCTTTTCAATTCTGTCTGTCTTATCCAAACGCCGAGTACACTTGTAAGGTTCACAAAATTTTGGCAGCCCCCGAAGGTTATTTGATTAAAGAAAACCTGGTTGGAATGTACTTTAAAAACCCAGGACATCAAAGATGGCTGCAGTCGGCCCCGTGGCAAAAGAGAAGGACAGCCTGTATGAATATGAAAGGAGGATCTCCCAGCACTGGCTGACGAAAGGATTGAAAAAAAACCCAGCTTCTGAGTAATTAAGTACTTGAAGCTGTCAATCAACTGCAGTTAGGAAGTTTCAAGTTGGAACAAAGGACTCTGTTTACACAAGCCCTCAGCAGTGTTGACTCAAGGACTTAAATGGTTGCTGTCAATCAAGTTGCGGTTGGGCTGTAACCACAGGACAAAGGATTGTTTACACTAGCACTCAAGTACTGTTTACCTAGCACTCAAGGAACCAGCGGGACATTTCAAACTGGGACAGCTCCATTCACAAACCAGTTAAATGAATGGGAAATGCATTATAGCTGCATTCAAACCCATTACGGTCAATGGGGCCGGATCGGTCCCTTCTGTGTAACCCAGATACGTCCAGATTTGGGCACAAAGATAAGGGCTCCCAATGGAATATAAAGGTAGACCCTCAGGAAGCCATTCACTCTCTACTGCCTCACCTCCGGTGCCTTGCCTTCAAGAGGATCGTCACAGCCCGCCCAAAGAAGTGGAATACCCGCAGTTACTTTTGGATTACTGGGGTATCTCTACTTTGGGCGGTGAAAATCCAAGGCAGACCACAGGGCACGGAGCAGGCGTTTCAACATCGTAGACTGGTGAGCATAAACTTTCTGGCCTATTACAAGGTAACCTAGATAGGTATAAGGGGTGGGAACTAAAGGGGAATTTTGTTAAATTGTCATTTTAGTCAATTTTCCCTCGATGTGTCCGTCTTTTCTCCTCCCCGTTAAGTAAAAGTGTGCTGTATTCATAATTATTTTCACTGAACAGCAATTTATTCTTTATTTCAATAAAACATTGGTTTTCTTTGCACCAAACCACTGGTCTCGTTTTGTCTATATCGCTACTGAAATAAGTCCAGCAGTCAGAACTGTAATGTATGTACCTTTAAGGGGAGAACTACTTTTTACAGCTCCTGTATACTGTAGTACCAGCAGTGACCACACACGTATATAAACACTGAGTAGGGATCTGTACAGATGGTTCTAGAGTAACCCTCATCCAGTAAACACCTGTTGATTGTTTCCTGCAGTCTCGTGTCTAATTATTGAAGGACACAACATCAAGATACACGGATCTAACATTGGCGACGAGAAGATTCAAACCTACCTGTAACTCTGCATCACCTCCCAGGGATTCGCTCCTGGAGAACAATGGAAGAAGGCCGAGTCCACAAGCACGGGCGTCGACCACGGGAAACCCCCCAGTCATCCAGCGGAGATTTGAGCATCGCAGGGGAGGCTGTCGAGAGCCGGGCTTGGTTCTCCAGTCACGGTGGTCCAGTGAAACGGGCTGGCAACAGGTACTGCGCAGACCCTTCCCAGACAGCAGTGGCTAGAGCCAACCGATGGCACAGAAAAAGGCCGAGCAGCGTCGATGGGGGAGAGAGAGAGGGTAGAGCGCACAGGGCGCAGCCGGTGTTCAGGACCGAGCGGCGTCAACGGATGAGAGAGAGAGAGCAGAGCGCAGCCGGTGTTCAAGGGCCAAGCAGCGTCAACGGGGGAGAGAGGCGCGCAGGAAAACGTGCAGAGCGCAGCCAGTGTTCAAGGGCCGAGCTGCGTCAGCGGGGAAGAAAGAAAAGTGCGGGAGATGCCATTTTGAGCCTCAGCGGGGAAGAAGGGAGAGCGCGGGAGATGCCATTTTGAGCCAGTCTAACCACACCCAGGGATGCCGAAGGGTGGCAGTGTCACAGCGTTCGACAATGAAGTCGAAGATTGGACGACATATGTCAAACGCATAGAAGTATTCTGCAAGGTGACTGAAGTGCCAGATGACAGGAAAGCGCTGGTATTGTTGAACTCAATGGGTGCAAAAACGTATGGCTTACTGCAAAACCTAGTAACCCCAGAGAAGCCAGTGGAAAAGGATTTTGATAACATAGTGTCAATCCTACAGGACCACTTAAACCCCACACCGCTGCTGATAGCAGAAAGATTTAAGTTTCACAAAAGGAACCAGCATAAAGATGAAAGTAATGCTGAGTATTTAACGGAACTGCGCAAGCTATCGAAACACTGCCAGTTTGGAACGGGACTAGCAGATACTTTAAGGGACAAGTTTGTGTGTGGGTTTCAAAGTGAAGGAACCCAGAAACGGCTTTTATTTGAAAAGGATCTTACGCATGGCAGTATCACATGAAGCAGCAGCACGAGGCGTGGCAGAGATACAACGGAGACCACAAGAATATGGCACAAATGAAATGTCATACGGAACAGTGAAGTGCTATCGCTGCGGCAGAACAACACACAACCATAATGATTGCTGGTTCAAGGACAAAGTGTGCAGACAGTGTGGAAAAGTAGGACACATAGCAAGAGTCTGCAGGTCGGGAAAGAAAACCAGCAGCAAGAAATCTCCACAGGAGAAGTGCAAGAAGGTACATAAGGTGACGGAGAGTAGTTCAGACGAACAGAAAAGTGATACAGACTCCGGAAGCAAGGAGCTGGGTTGTCTGAAACTACATAATGTGATCAAAACGGAGGATCACCAAACTATCTGGGTCACGCTCAAGATAGCAGGAGTCCAAGTGAAAATGGAATTGGACACAGGATCAGCTCTGACAGTCATAAACCGAAGGGACTACAAGCGGCTATTCTCACATATACCCTTGAGAGATACAAAGATTGTCTTGAAGACGTACACAGGGCAAAAAGTCTACCCCAAAGGAAAAATAAGGGTGAACGTTATATATAACGGCAAGGAAACACCAAAAATGGACCTATATGTATTGCCAGATGGAGGACCACCACTACTAGGACGTGAATGGATCCGAAAGATACAGCTAGATTGGCATTCCATACAAGCACTGACTGTAGATGCCAAAAAGGATGACGACGTCACACCTGGACGACTGTCAAAAATGCTAACTGACGCACAAGAAGTGTTCCAGCAGGGACTCGGAACACTAAAAGGCATAACAGCAATGATCAAAATAGAGGAAAATGCAAGCCCAAAGTTTTTTAAGGCCAGACCGGTACCTTATGCGATCCGCCCAGCCGTCGAAGCAGAGCTGGAAGGTTTGGAACGTTCAGGAGTACTATCCAAAGTGGACTGGAGCGAGTGGGCTACACCCATCGTTCCTGTAATGAAGAGGTCGTTGAGTAATATGCCTGGGGAACCAAAGAAGGTTCGCATTTGTGGGGACTTTAAGGTGACAGTGAACCCAGTCCTTCACACTGTACAATATCCGCTTCCATGGATTGAAGATATTTTTGCCTCGCTATCTGGAGGGAAACGCTTCACCAAGATTGATCTGGCCCAGGCGTACCTGCAAATGGAGGTAGAAGAAGCCTCGAAACAGTACCTCACGATCAACACTCATAAAGGTCTCTACCAATACAACCGGCTGGTGTTCGGGGTAGCATCAGCTCCGGCTATTTGGCAAAGGGCAATGGATCAAGTCCTGCCAGGGATTCCAGGGACCCAGTGTTATTTGGACGACATCCTGGTCACGGGTGAAAATTACAGTGATCACCTCGCCAATCTGGAGCAGGTGCTCACTGGATTGAAGGAATATGGGCTCCGAGCTAATCGCCACAAATGCGAGTTTTTCCAGAAGCAGATCTTGTATTGTGGCCATGTTATTGATAAAGAGGGGTTACATAAGTCACCTGAAAAGGTTGAGGCAGTAGTCAAGGCTCCAGCACCTGAAAATGTGTCACAACTGAGGTCGTTCCTCGGGCTGGTGAACTACTACCATAAGTTCTTGCCGAATTTGTGTACAGTACTACACACACTGAACACCCTACTGCAAACGGGGGTACCATGGAAGTGGAATGACGAATGTAAACGAGCTTTCCAGAAGTGCAAAAATTGATCACATCAAAAGAGGTGTTGGCTCATTTCAACCCAGCACTACCAATTTGGTTGGCGTGTGATGCATCACCCTATGGCATTGGAGCGGTGCTGTTGCACAAATTCCCGGCCGGCTCGGAGAGGCCAGTAGCCTTTGCGTCTCGGTCACTAACCTCAGCCGAGCGTAACTATGCCCAGGTTGACAGGGAGGCCCTCAGCCTAGTGTGGGGAGTGAAAAAGTTCAACAAGTATCTGCACGGGCAGATGTTCACCTTGCTGACTGACCACCAACCACTTGTCTCCATCTTTAATCCAAAGAAGGGCGTTCCGGTGATGACTGCGCAACGGCTACAAAGGGGCGCACCAATATGAAATCGAGTATAAGGGCAGGAAACAGCATGGAAACGCTGATGGGCTATCACGCCTGCCACTGCCTACTGCGGAGGAAGCACCAGCAATGGATTCTGTCGAATATATTTCATTTGACCATAATTAAACGCTTGCCTGTAACTAACGCTGGTATAGAGAAGGAGACCCGAAATGACCCGACACTGTCTCGGGTATATGATTTGACGGTGAAGGGATGGCCAGCACATGGCGACTCACTGTTGCCAGCATTCTCATCCAGAAGAGAACAGCTGTCAGTATGCCAGGGGACCTTGATGTGTGGATCCCGAGTGGTAATTCCACCCAAGTTAAGGGAGAGAGTGCTCAATGAGCTTCACGAAGGTGATCTGGGAGGGTTGAAAATGAAAAGCCTTGCTAGGGCTTATGTGTGGTGGCCGGGGATTGATCAGCAAATCGAGGACCTGACAAAGAGCTGCTCAGGATGCCAGAAGGTCCAAAATGCACCACCACATGCCCCTCTACACCCATGGGAGTGGCCCTCATCTCCATGGCAACGGGTGCATATTGATTTTGCTGGTCCATTCATGGACTCAATGTTTTTAATAGCCGTGGATGCGCACTCGAAATGGCCTGAGGTGATCAAAATGTCCTCCACCACCACGGAGAAAACTATTGCAGTCCTACGGACCATTTTTGCCAGGAACGGCTTGCCAAAGCAGATTTGCTCTGATAACGGAACACAGTTTGTTTCAGAAGAGTTTCGAAGATTTATGAAAAGGAATGGGGTAAGGCATTACACATCCGTCCCGTATCATCCAGCCACAAATGGATTGGCTGAGAGGTTCGTACAAACCTTTAAAAAAGCAGTAAGGGCCATATGCGATGATGACATTCCACTGCAGCATAAGGTGGACAATTTCCTGTTAGCCTACAGAAATGCGACACATGCAGTCACCAACCAGACCCCGGCCATGATGTTCTTTAACCGAAGGTTGAGATCTCGTCTGGATTTGCTCAGACCAAATGTACGAAGAGATGTTGAGAATAAGCAATTCCAGCACATCAATGAGAAGCCGACAGGGAGCTTCAATGTAGGGCAACCAGTCTTGGCCCACGACTACCGAACAGAGAAATGGCAACCAGGAACGATATGCACACGGCAGGGGCCACTAATGTACACAGTGGATGTTGGGGAGAACATTGTGAGACGCCATGTTGACCAGATCCTAGAGTCACAGGAACGAGCCAACCCCATGTCTCGCCCATACGTACCTGGTGATGAACCCGACGTACAGGTAACATCTACCCCAGAAACAGTAGCATCGGAAGCGGATGAACCAACCGACGACAGGGGGCCAGAATCGCCTCTGCACCAAGAGCAAGACACTCGGGAAAGGCACTATCCAGAAAGGATCAGGAAGCCTCCCCAAAGACTGAATTTATAAATAGACTATTTTCAGTTGATGTTGCATGTTAAAAGTGTTAATTGTAATTAGTTGGTATTTAATTGTTAAATGAGTGTTATGGTACTGTTAATCTAAAAGGGGAGGAATTGTAATGTATGTACCTTTAAGGGGAGAACTACTTTTTACAGCTCCTGTATACTGTAGTACCAGCAGTGACCACACCTGTATATAAACCGTGAGTAGGGATCTGTACAGTTAGTTCTAGAGTAACCCTCATCCAGTAAACACCTGTTCATTGTTCCCTGCAGTCTCTTGTCTAATTATTGAAGGACACAACATCAAGATACACGGATCTAGCAAGAACCAAAGGGGAAGCGATTCGAATGGCATGGGGCTGGAACAGCTCAGACACACGGCTGAGTGACCAGGCAAAAACCCCAAACCAAACCCCCCCCCCCTTACACACTGGAATATGTAGTTCCCAACCTTGGTCCCCTGGCCACCATGTCTATGTAATGTCTATTAGATCAAACCCATTTATCTCTTTTTGTGCCACTAATTCTTCTATCTTGTTACAAAAGCTTCGTGCATTCAGACAAAGAGCCTTTAATTTTATCATTTTGGCATCATTCCCTGCTTTCACCTTATTCGCAGAAGGACATTTAAGACGTTCACTTCTGCTGGTCAGATCAGAAAAGAAAGAAAGACTTGCATTTATATAGCGCCTTTCATGACCACCGGATGTCTCAAAGCGCTTTACAGCCAATGAAGTACTTTTGAAGTAGAGTCACTGTTGAATTGTGGGAAATGCGGCAGCCAATTTGTGCACGGTAAGCTCCCACAAGTAGCAGCCAAAAGGGTGAGACTCATTTATATGTGTCTATCTTATCCCGATGGAAAAGATGTGTAATAGGAGCACACATCCCAGAAATATGTAAGGAAGATGTCGGCTGGAATTTTCTCCAGGTAGTGGGGTTGGATGGCCGGGTTTCCCACAGGCCCTGCTGACTTTAATGGTTGGGCCTTATTTGCATGTGAAGATGCTCGCCTAAAGCCAGCCAGATTGAGAGGCTGGCTGGCTGTGGGCGGGTAGGCCTGCAGATGTGGAGAGGGAGTGAGGGGCCGGCCCGAGGGAAGGATCTCGGGGTGGGGAAGGGTCAGGAATCGGCATTGGAGGGTCGGGGATCGCAGGGGGGGATTGTGAATCGGAAGTGGAGGATTGGGGGATTGCGGGGTGGGGTCGGGAATCAGCAATGGAGGATCAGGATCACGGGGGGGCATCGGGAATCAGCGATGGAGGATCGGGGATCATGGAGAGGGTGTCGGGAATCGGAAATGGAGGATTGGGGATCACGGTGGGGCGATCGGGGGATCAACGGGGGGTGGGGGTTGGCCAGAGCATCGGCGTGGGAGGGCACCGGCCAGGGATCGGCGGGTGGGCGGTTGGAGGATTGGCAGGGGGTGGGTCGGCTAGGGATCGGCGAGGGGGGTGGAGGTTGGATGATCGGCAAGGGGGGTGGAGGTTGGAGGATCGGCGGGGGGCGGGGGAGGCGACCAGAGATCGGCAGGCTCTGGTATCGGCGGGGTGGAGAGATGATCTGTGCCGGATACTGGAGGATTGTGGCCAGCCTCAGCATCATCGGTGGGGTGCGGGGGTCTGGCCTCATGGTGGCAATTGGAGGGCCTAGTGGGGGGTGATCGGAAGCCTCGTGAGGGGATATCTGATCGGGGGGGATGGGTACGGTTGGGACCCTGGATCCAAGAGGTAGGTGTAAAGCCACTTATATCCTGTATCCAGCAGTACCCACCTTGGTTTAAATGCCAGGTTTCACGAATTGTGTGAAACACATCCCCAGGCAGTTGAATTCAAAATGGATGTGGGAAAAGAGGCTTCCAGTCTCATGATAATATTTACATTGACGTCCCGCCCCCTGGGAGCAGGTTGGTCGCCCATTCCCCCGCCCCGCCCCTGCCCCGCCACCGTTAAAACTGGAAGTAGGTGGGTTGGAGATGGGATCAGGGCGGGAATCCCATTTTTAACAATTTAACTGCCCCCATGCTCCAAACCCACCCATTCCTTTAGGGCAAAATTCCAGCCTTAGACATCATAAAGTAGATGGATGAATCAACAGACCGGATCAACTCACTTAGTAATATTTTACAAAAGGAACAGTAATATTGCAAATTTTCTTCAAACAAGGCTATTAAAAAGCAATGTTGCAATGCTCCAACTCATTAGAAAATTCTAGAAAAACTTTATAATGCAAAGCATTTGATTAAGTTAGATGCATTCTCAAATTTATAAAAATGAACCTGAATGAAACACGAGTTGTTATAATCTGATTTCAGACTCCTGGAGGAAGCACAACGTTCAAAACATGCTTTCTAAGTTAAAAGGTATACACTTTCAATAGTTCTTATGACTTCCCTTTGGCATTGTTTCTGCTCTGGAAGTGTATCACAATACCATCCATATGATATATGAGTAAAATAATGGTTTTGACACATCAATGGATAAATGATGGTGTGGGGTTTGACAAAAGAGGAATGTGACATTAGTCTTTGGAAATTATTTGAAGTGACTAAAAGAGCCAATTTGAAACGCAATAAAGATAAATGTTAATCTGGAGTCACTGAGCTGACATTTGTTGATGATATCATCACTAATAAAGGCATTAAGCCTGACAACATGAAAGCCTCAGCTATCAAGCACATAGCATGTCCACATTGTAATAAAGATGTGCCTCAACACCTAGGCATGATCTATTATCCAGATCAAGTCATTGCAAATCTCTCAGGAATAGCATCACCACTGAGAAAACTATTCAGAAAGATTACTGAATGGAGCTGGAATCATGAACACAAAGAAAACATGGGAAAACTTAAAGGGGATGCTTATGCAGAGCCAGTTTTGAAATTTTATAGGTTCTGAAAGATCAATAAAAATTTCAGCTGACGCAACGGAGCTGGGATTAGGGACCATGTCGCTGCAAAAAAATATGATGATCAGTGGCAATCGATCACTTCGCATTACCTTTCCTTTTGAAGGGTGCAATCAGTTTGTACACAGACATAGATTAGCATTGAAATGGACCACAAGTTTATAATTGACACAACTTTGAATGTTAGTTCTTTGTAAATGCAAACATTGATGTTCAGGCTACAGAGATACAACCTGTAGACATCATATATACCAGGCAAATGTATGTGCATTGCTAATGCGCTATCAAGAACAATGAACTGGAATGGGAAAGGCCATGAAGAAGCAAATGATGATAATTAAGCTTACATGGTTATTCTGACCAAATCAGTACCTAACCAGATGTGACTCAGTGGGTAGCACTCTCTAGATGGGAGGGGCTTGGAGTGAGCAGATGCTGCTGGGTGCTTGATTACTGCACGGAATTGAAGTGAGTTTGTAAAAAGTTGGTGTAGTTTGTTTTCTTCAGGTTTTAGTGCCTTTTTGGTCCTTAAACAGCAGCCAAATGGCTGCTGAGGGGCCCGGCACTCCAGGCCCCTTAGAGGACAATGTTCCCAAGATGAATTTAATCAGGGGAGAAAATGTTGGGGGAAGGGAGAAAAAAAGACCTAAAGATTTGGGCCAGGACCCCAGGAAGTTTGGAAAAGAAAACACGATAGTGGCTCAAAGTGAGGATAAGGAGATACGAGCTTGGGATATTATCCAGGCGGTACGTGAGGACTGCGGCGAGGGAAGTTGCTTTGCTGGCTGACCAAAGCCGAATGTTGGGTTTGAGGTGATGGTCAGTGGCCGAGAGGAGGTGGAAAGACTTTTACTGAGTATGAAGGTTAGAGATAAGTTTGTGGAGGTAACTCTGCTATATTCTGAAGAGGTGGTTGTCTCATTCTTAAACCTGGCAGTTTATATTGAGGAGAATGTGCTGATAAAAATATTGGAGTCGTGGGACATTAAAATTTGCTCGGCAATAAAGAGGAGATACTATCCAGGAGCGCGGGTAGCAGATGGAACCCATTATGTAAAGGTACGATTCACAGAGGGGATGAAGTCATTGCCATATAGCATGAAATTTGACACTTTCGAGTACTGCATGATAACCAGATGAAGGTTTGTTATTATTGTCTTGGACATGACCATCTTGTAAGAAGATTTGTACTGTTATAACTGCGGTGAGTCTGGAAACATCGCTCGGAGCTACAAGGCATCACAAAGGTCGCACCCACTGTAAGTGTGTGGCAGAAGGAAGCCCCTTGAGTGACGAGGAGATGGGAGATGGGAGAAGGAGAAGGAGAAGGAGCAGGAGGTGTGAGTGGAGCGGCTGGAGGAGCAGAGCAGACGAAGGGCACAGTTGATGAATGGAAGGAGAAAAGAGCGCAGGAAGAAGCAGAAAATTGCAGAGAAGAGAACAGGATGGAAATGGTGGAAAACACACCAAGTGGAGGAAAAGGACAAAGACAGCAGTGGGCAGCACGGGTCGAGGGCAGAGTTGTGCCATACTCTCCCTAAATAATCTGGTGTCCGCGGGGGGAGAGGAGGCAGGAGTGGGCTGCGGTGTAAGTGTAAGTACTCCAAAGAAAGATGGGGAGTCGGACATCTCAGGGAGCAGGAGGTGGCAAGACAAGGAGAGGGTGCAAGAGGCAAGAGCCTTAAAGGGGCAGCTTGATGGAAGTGGGGAGACAAAGACGCCAGAAGGGAGCAAGATAGGTACAGATGTGTCATTGACCCAGAGAGCAAAGGAATGGGGAGAAAGGGTCAGCGGTGGAGATGAGGCCGAAGGGAGCGGCACTGTTGGAGAAATTGTGATAGCAGGAAGACTCTCTAAGGAAGATTATGTATCTGATGGGGAGCAGGGACGGGAGGTTACAGAAGAACTCGAGAGTGAGGAGTCAGAAGGGGACAGAGATATGGAAGTGGGGGGTGGGGTGGCATCGTGTGGAAAGGGAAATGTTAGTGAGGGGCAGAAGGAGGGAGAAGGGGCAACTCTTCGGCCCAAAACTAATGTAAGAAAGTGGCTGAAACTGTAGGGAAGGTTCAAACAGGAGGTGAAAAAGAGCCGGAGGCTGCAGGAGAAAGCAACAGCTGCCCGAAAAGTTGGGAAGGAGCATGAGAGAAGGGAAGGGCCGGAGCTTAAATGATGGGGGGATTATCAGGCACACTTCCCTTATTCGGAGCCATGATTACAGATCAATGTTTAAAGTGCAATAGGTTATAGGAAACAAATTAAACTTCAGGTTTTGATGTTAATATGTGGTGGAGGAATGGCTGTGCAGAGCAGCGGAATGGATTTGTATGATACAATGGAATGATCACGATGTTGTAAATGTTTTTAATGTTTAATAAATAATAACATTCTTTTTAAAAAGTGGGTAGCACTCCCGCCTCTGAGTCAGAAGATTGTGGGTTCAAGTCCTGCTCCAGAGACTTGAGCGCAAAAATCTAGGCTGACACTCCAGTGCAGTACCGAGGGAGTGCTGCACTGTCAGAGATGTCGTCTTTCGGATGAGATATTAAACCGAGACCCCGTCTGCTCTCTCAGGTGGACGTAAAAGATCCCGTGGCACTATTCTGAAGAAAAGCAGGGGAGTTATCCCCGGTGTCCTGGCCAATATTTATCCCTCAATCAGCATAACAAAAACAGAATATCTGGTCATTATCACATTGATGTTTGTGGAAGCTTGCTGTTTGCAAATTGGTGGCCGCATTTTCTACTTTACAACAGTGACTACACTTCAAAAACTAAAATTATTCAGAACTGAAACAGAAAGGAATTAGATCTCTCAGATCCCCAAAGAATCAGTAATGGAGACATAACCAGAGGTAAAATAAACTAGGTCCAAAATTCTGCAGGAGGTTTTTTAGGAACGGTTCCAGGATTAATGCTATTTTCATATTTTGGGTGGGTGCCTGTGCTAGTTACAGCGCCAATGGAGTACCTGCCTTCGGCAATGCTCGGGTGAAAACAACAACTTGTATTTACAACTTTAAATGGAGGAAAGTACAATAGGTTGTGGGAGACAAATTAAACTTCAGGTTTTGATGTTAATATGTGATGGAGGAATGGCTGTGCATTCTATTTAGAATGATATGTTTCCACTGTTTGCATAACATCATAATGTGCCCAACCCTAAATCAGCTGGTATTTTTGTCAAGTGGAAAGAGATGAGGTGGGTGGGGGGGGCGGAATTCAGTTGGTTAGCGCAGGTTGTGAGGGAGAGAGACGTCTGGAGAGATTTAACGATGTCCTCGGAGTTATGGCCCTCAGCGCTGTAGTGTATGTAACTGTTCTACCTTTAAGAGAACTATTGTATGTAACCGTCCACCTTTAAGAGAACTATTTTAGGTGTGGCACTACTTTATCTTGGCTGCTGTATACTGTAATACCGACGGTGACCACACCGGTATATAAGTGCTGTGTCAGGATTTATTGGGCAGATTCGCCCTGACCTTCGAATAGTAAAGTCCTGTTAAAGTTACTCTTGTAGTCTGTGTATTAATTCGCCATAATACCTACAGACTTTACAGTGGCGACGAGTTCGATCTTACCCTGCGGCAACAATACTTCCGAAGCAGTTAATGAGCGTCGAGAAGAGGCACCCGCCCTCGTCGTTCTGCTGAGAGAAAACTCGAGTCTGCAGAGCAAGGAAGAAGGAAGAATTCAGACACGAAGCCTTCCATCAGCAACAGGCACTGATTGTCCCTTCTGCCACGGTGGTGAGTGAGCCGATCAGCACGAGAAGCAAGTCGGCCACGGTGACTGTGAGTAAAGGGAAAATAAAAAAATAAACGGAGGATAAGGGCGGTGAACTCGACCACGGTCGGGGGAAAGGAGCCGGACAGAAGTCGGGCCCAGAGGCGCTGAGACTGGGGCAGCGTGGAGCACGGAAGCCGTGGTACAAGCGGGCTGGGAGACGCAACGGCGTCGTGAGACAGCTAGACCGCGACCGGCGAAAAAGGCCGGGCAGCGACCGAGGCCACGAAGCGCTGCGACCGGGATCATAAGGCGCGGGAAGATATAAAAATAAATAAACCGCGGTGAACTCAGCCGCAGCCGGGGAGGAAAGCACCGGACTGCGAGAGGGCTGGGAGGCGCGATTGGAGTGAAAAAGGCCGGGCAGCGACCGAGGCCACGAAACGCTGCGACCGGGATCGTAAGGCGCGGGAAGATATAAAAATATATAAATCGCGGAGAACTCAGCCGCAGCCGGGGAGGAAAGCACCGGACTGCGAGAGGGCTGGGAGGCGCGATTGGAAGCCACTGAGGGAGAGACAGAGCCCGAGCGAGCGGGAGAGACAGAGCCCGAGCGAGGGAGACTGAGTGAGATCCAGCCCAGCGGCTGAAACGGTTCGCCGTCAACGGGTTGTACCCAGCGCCGGTTGCCCTGCCGAGAAAAGGGAACAAGGAACGCACTGAAGCCGACGCGCAGGCTGCGAACCCCGAAAGCCAGCGGTCGTCGCCCGAGGGAAAAGCTTACCCCTCCCGCCAGGGGAAGAAACGCGGGAAGCTGCCAGTAGGCGGGGAAGAAGACAGAAGTGGGAAACCGCCATTTTGAAAGTGGGCGGGGAAAGAAGACAAGCGCGGGAAACCGCCATTTTGAAAAAAAAGAAAGTTAAAGAAATATTTCGTTGTTGTTTCTCAGGAAGAGGGTGAAGATGCCTAAGCGTAGTAACATCAACGGTTTCGATTCCGAGGTGGAAGATTGGGCCACGTATGTAGAACGCATCGAGATATATTGTAAGGTCAATAAGATAGCAAATTATGAGAAAGCTCTAACCTTACTAAACTCAATGGGTGCGAAGACATACGGGTTATTGAAGCATCTTCTATCACCAGCTAAACTGGCGGATCAGTCTTTCGCTTATATTGTTGCTGTCCTGAAGGATCATTTGAACCCCGCACCGCTGATGTTAGCAGAACGATCTAAATTTTATGTGAGAACGCAACTAAAAGAGGAAAGCAACGCAGAGTACCTGGTTGAACTGCGTAGACTAGCAAAATACTGCCAGTTTGGGGTAAATCTGTCAGAGGCACTGAGAGACAAGTTCGTGTGCGGAATGTCGAAGGAAGGAATACAAAAACGACTGCTCGAAGAGAACAATCTTACACTTGAGAAGGCTGTCCTTATTGCAGCATCGCACGAAGCCACAGCAAGAGGCACGGCGGAAATGCAGCGGAAGACAGCGGTACTCAGTATGGATCAAATGACTTCGGGTACAACGAAATGTTATCGTTGTGGGAAGACAACACACGATCAGAACCAATGCTGGTTTAAAAACCAGGAGTGTAGGAAATGTGGCAAGCCTGGTCACATAGCTAAAGTATGCCGGTCAGGAAAGAAGACCAGCAATAATAAGTCACCGCAGAAGAAGTACAGAAAGGTACATAAGGTGACTGGGAAGAGTACAGATGAACAGAATTCGGATTCAGACTCCAACAGCAAGGAACTGGGTAGTCTGAGGATTCACAATGTGAGTAAAGAAGCTGACCGACAAACTATCTGGGTCACACTACAGATTGCAAAAGTCCAAGTGAAAATGGAAGTGGACACCGGATCGGCGTTGACGGTCATGAATAAGCAAGATTACAAAAAGTTGTTCAAACATATTCCCCTACGGGATACGGAGATAGTATTGCAGACATACACGGGGCAAAGAGTATACCCCATCGGAAAGATAAAAGTCAAGGTGAGACACAAGGGCAAAGATCACCGAGGAATGGACATGTATGTGCTACCCGAGGGAGGTCCACCACTTCTGGGACGGGAGTGGATCAGGAAAATAAAGATAGACTGGCACTCACTAAACACAATGACGGTAGATTCCGGAAAGGAAGATGTCAAACCTGAACGGTTGTCCAGAATATTGGATGAAGCTAAAGAGGTATTTCAGCAAGGACTGGGAACACTGAGAGGAATTAAGGCAAAAATCAAGATTGCAGAACATGCAAGCCCAAAATTTTCAAAGCCAAACCTTACGCGATACGACCTGCTGTGGAGGCAGAACTGGAAGAGCTTGAACGTTCAGTGGTACTGTCTAAGGTGGACTGGAGTGAGTGGGCCACGCCCATTGTTCCCGTCATGAAGTCTTCATCAAGTAACAAGCCAGGGGGACCGGGAAAGGTCCGCATCTGCGGAGACTTCAAGATCACAGTTAATCCGGTGCTTCACACGGTACAATACCCGCTTCCGCGGATTGAGGATATCTTTGCTTCATTGTCTGGCGGGAAACACTTCACCAAGATAGACCTGGCACAAGCATACTTACAAATGGAAGTCGAGAAAGAGTCGCGCCAGTATCTCACAATCAACACACACAGAGGCTTGTATCGTTATAATAGACTGGTTTTTGGAGTAGCTTCGGCTCCAGCAATTTGGCAGAGGGCCATGGAGCAGGTCTTACAGGGGATTCCAAGCACTCAGTGTTACTTGGACGATATCCTGATTACAGGAGAGGACGAGGAGGAACACCTCGCAAATTTGAAACTGGTGCTCATCAGGTTGAAGGAATATGGCCTTCGAGTTAATCGCCAGAAATGTGAGTTCTTCCAGAAACGGATCTCGTACTGCGGTCATGTCATTGACCAAGAGGGGCTGCACAAGTCACCTGACAAGATAGAAGCTGTCGTGAAGGCCCCCGCTCCGGAAAATGTATCACAGTTGAGATCGTTTCTGGGGTTGATTAATTATTACCACAAGTTTCTGCAAAATCTATCCACGGTGCTGCATCCGCTGAATGCTCTGTTGCGGAAAGAAGTACCATGGAAGTGGAGCGAGGACTGTAAGAAGGCCTTTCACAGAAGCAAGGCGTTGATTACCTCTGAGGAAGTGTTGGCTCATTTCAACCCAACGTTACCTCTTCGTCTAGCTTGTGATGCTTCCCCTGATGGAATTGGAGCAGTACTTTCACACAAGTTACCAAATGGCTCGGAAAGGCCAGTCGCACTTGCGTCCCGATCATTGACCTCCGCTGAGCGAAATTATGCTCAGATAGATAGGGAGGCCCTCAGCCTTGTGTGGGGAGTAAAGAAATTCAATCATTACCTGCAGGGCAAGAAGTTCACATTACTGACAGACCACCAGCCGTTGGTGTCCATATTCAACCCTAACAAGGCTGTTTCCACTATGACAGCGCAAAGGCTACAGAGGTGGTCCATGTTACTTGGGGCACACCAATATGACATCGAATACAAAAGGTCCAAACAGCATGGAAAATGCTGATGGGTTATCGCGCCTACCGTTGCCAGTAGTAGAAGAGGCGGCTACAGTGGACCCGGTAGAGATGTTCCACTCATCCATAGTGGAATGTCTACCAGTAACAAATTCGATGATCGAAAATGAAACAAGAAATGATCCGACTCTCTCACGAGTCTACGATTTAACGGTGGAGGGATGGCCAGCACATGGCGAACCAACGCTGCCCGCATTTTCGCAAAGAAAAGAACAGCTGTCAGTGTGCCGAGGAACCTTGATGTGTGGATCTAGAGTGGTGATTCCACCCAAACTTCAGCATAAGGTGCTAAAGGAGCTTCACGAGGGGCATCTGGGTGGAGTGAAAATGAAGAACCTAGCAAGAGCGTTTGTGTGGTGGCCAGGTATTGATGGAAACATCGAAGAAATAACCAAGAGCTGTCTAGGATGCCAGAAGGTCCAAAACGCGCCACCACAAGCTCCTCTGCGTCCATGGGAGTGGCCCTCATCTCCTTGGCAAAGGGTACACGTCGACTTTGCTGGTCCATTTATGGACTCAATGTTTCTAATTGCGGTGGATGCACACTCCAAGTGGCCGGAGGTAATAAAGATGTCCTCCACCACCACGGAAAAAACCATCACAGTATTACGGACCATATTGCTAGGAATGGCCTGCCGGAACAGATCTGTTCTGATAATGGACCGCAATTTGTGTCCGAAGAATTCAGGAAGTTCTTAAAAAGGAATGGGGTCAATCTCTACACGTCAGCCCCATACCATCCCGCCACCAATGGATTAGCTGAAAGGTTTGTCCAGACCTTCAAGAAGGCCATAAAGGCCATGGGTAATGAAGACATCAACCTACAACTTAAGGTAGATAACTTCTTGTTGGCGTACAGGAATGCAACACATGCGGTCACAAACCAAACTCCCGCCATGATGTTTTTCAATAGAAGACTAAGATGCCGGCTGGATTTGATTAAGCCAAACGTCAGAAGGGACGTAGGGAACCGGCAATTTCAGGGCATGAATGAAAGGCCAACTAGATCCTTTCAGATAGGTCAACAAGTTTTGGCCCGGGACTACCGTACCGAGAAATGGCAGCCTGGAACTATTGGGAAAAGGCTAGGGCCGCTGATGTATACCGTGGACATTGGTGAAAGCATAATAAGGCGACATGTTGACCAGATCATAGGGTCATCCACAAAGGACCAACCTACTCCACAACCTTACACGGCTAATGTTGAAACAGAGATACCCAGAGCACCTACCTCCGATCTGGTAATACTGGAATCAGATGAACCTGACACTGTCCTTCAAGCCGAATCAACCTTGCCAGAAGAACCTACTACCCCGCCGAAAACTACTACACCACCGAGGCATTATCCGGACAGAGTCAGGAAGCCTCCAGAGAGACTGAATCTGTGAACTGTTTTGCATAAGTTGTATATATGTTATGATGTTATGTTAATGGGGAATAAGTATGTTGTAAGCTAAAAAGGGAGGATTGTAGTGTATGTAACTGTTCTACCTTTAAGAGAACTATTGTATGTAACCGTCCACCTTTAAGAGAACTATTTTAGGTGTGGCACTACTTTATCTTGGCTGCTGTATACTGTAATACCGACGGTGACCACACCGGTATATAAGTGCTGTGTCAGGATTTATTGGGCAGATTCGCCCTGACCTTCGAATAGTAAAGTCCTGTTAAAGTTACTCTTGTAGTCTGTGTATTAATTCGCCATAATACCTACAGACTTTACAAGCGCCACTTTTGAGGTTCCTAAGCGCCGAGCTCTTTCCCTGGGCCTATCCATTAGTGCTTCCAACACAATTGTTTTAGAGGTCTCTCCAGGCTGAAGTTCAAGGCTGCAATGAGCAGGG
Organism: Somniosus microcephalus; assembly: GCF_052327205.1. Lineage (NCBI taxonomy): Eukaryota > Metazoa > Chordata > Chondrichthyes > Squaliformes > Somniosidae > Somniosus > Somniosus microcephalus. Next base: position 227,764,514 of record NC_140993.1, on the reverse strand, counting down.
AGTGGCTGGCCAACAAGATGGCCCCTCCCCTTTAAGAGCTGGACGGCGCCAGTCTGTCTGACTTCCATGGTAAATGACATCACCTGAGCTTCGGTAGCGTTTTGAGATAACACCTCGCTCCCTGACGTTTGTGCCTTAAGAGAGGTGTGAAGTGCCTGATTTAGCGCTCAAATCAACTCCAGGGGCGATAGAGGTGAATTTTGCAGTCGGTGGCGATAATTAGCGCCGGGCACTAAACTTTGCGCCTGGCCAATATTAGTGCCCCAAAATGGGCGATACCCAATTTTTCCCCCTGGATCTCTATGTTATTGTGCCCTACCTCAGATTCATAATGAGAGTGTGAAAAAAGCAAGCCTGAAGGCTTTGTATCTTAATGCTAGAAGCATTAGGAACAAGGTGGATGAATTAGTTGTGGAAATAGAGGTAAACAAGTATGATTTGATTGGGATTACAGAAACGTGGCTGCAGGGTGGGCAAGGCTGGGAACTTAACATCCAGGGATATACAATATTTAGGAAGGATCGGCAAAAAGGTAGGGGAGGTGGGGTAGCATTGCTGGTAAAGGAGGGGATTAATGCAATGGAAAGGAAGGATATTAACTCGGATGAAACGGAATCTGTATGGGTAGAAATGAGAAATAGCAAGGGGAGGAAAACGTTAGTGGGTGTGATATATAGGCCTCCAAATAGTAATATGGAGGTGAGGGAAGGCATAAAAAGGGAAATTAGAGAAGCGTGCGATAAGAGCACAGCTGTCATCATGGGTGACTTTAATTTACATATTGATTGGACTACCCAAATTAGTAAAAATTCTGAGGAGGAGGAATTCCTGGAATGTTTTCGGGACGGTTATCTGGACCAATATGTCGAGGAGCCGACTCGAGATCAGGCCATTTTAGACTGGGTATTGTGCAATGAGAAGGGACTTATCAGCAATCTTCTTGTACGAGGCCCCTTGGGTCAGAGCGATCATAATATGATCGAGCTCTCAGTCGAGATGGAGAGTGAGGAAATTGAATCAGAGACTAAGGTCCAGAATTTAAATAAAGGGAATTACGAGGGTATGAGACGGGAATTGGGTAAGATTGATTGGGTGGTGTTTCTGGGGGGATTGACAGTGGATAGACAATGGCAAGCATTCAAAGATAGAATGGAAGAATTCCAGAACATGTTTATACCGGTTTGGCATAAAAATAAACCTAAAAAGGTGACTCAACCGTGGATAACGAGGGAAATTAGGGACAGCATAAAATCAAAAAAAAGGGCATATCAACTGGCAAAAAAAAGCACCAGACCGGAAGATTGGGGGCAGTACAGGATACAGCAAAAGAGGACAAAGGGATTAATCAGGAAGGGGAAAATAGAATACGAAAGTAAACTTGCAGCAAACATAAAGACAGACTGCAAAAGCTTTTATCGGTATATCAGGAGGAAAAGACTGGTAAAATCCCAAGTCGGTCCCTTGCAGTCCGATTCGGGAGAATATATAATGGAGAATAAGGAAATGGCAGACCAATTAAACTCATACTTTGGTTCTGTATTCACAAAGGAGGACACAAATAACCTCCCAGGAATATCGGCAAACATAGGGACTAATGAGAGGGAGGAGCTGACAGAAATTAGTATCTCTAGGGATATGGTGTTGGGTAAGTTGAGGGGACTGAAGGCCGACAAATCCCCGGGGCCTGATAAACTACATCCTAGGGTACTTAAGGAGGTGGCCCTGGAGATAGCAGATGCTCTAAGGATCATCTTCCGGAACTCCATTGACTCGGGAACAGTACCCGTGGATTGGAGGGTAGCTAATGTTACCCCAATATTTAAAAAGGGGGGTAGAGAGAAAGCAGGGAATTATAGACCAGTAAGCCTTACATCGGTTGTGGGCAAAATGCTAGAGTCCATTATTAAGGATAAAATAGCGGAGCACTTGACAAATGGGGAAAGGATCGGACAGAGTCAACATGGATTTACAAAGGGTAAATCGTGTTTGACTAATCTGCTGGAATTTTTTGAGGAGGTAACTGGTAGAATAGATGGGGGAGAGCCAGTGGATGTGGTGTACCTTGACTTCCAGAAAGCCTTCGATAAGGTTCCACACAAAAGATTATCATGCAAAATTAAGGCTCATGGGATTGGGGGCAAAGTATTAACGTGGATAGAGAACTGGCTGGCAGATAGAAAACAGAGAGTTGGAATAAACGGCTCGTTTTCGGAGTGGCAGGCAGTGACCAGCGGGGTGCCGCAAGGATCTGTCCTGGGACCCCAGCTGTTCACAATATATATAAATGATCTGGATCAGGGAATTGGATGCAATATTTCCAAATTCGCTGACGACACTAAACTAGGAGGAGGGGTGGGCTCTGATGAGGATGTCAGGAGGCTACAGTGCGATTTGGACAGGTTGGGGGAATGGGCGGATACGTGGCAGATGCACTATAATGTGGATAAATGCGAGGTTATCCACTTTGGGGGTAAAAACAGGAGGGTAGATTATTATCTAAATGGCAATAGATTGGGAGATGGGGAAGTGCAGAGGGACCTGGGTGTTCTTGTGCACCAGTCACTGAAGGAGAGCATGCAGGTGCAACAGGCGATTAAGAAGGCAAATGGTATGTTGGCCTTCATATCAAGGGGGTTCGAGTATAGGAATAGGGATACCTTACTACAGCTGTACAAGGTGCTGGTGAGACCGCATCTGGAGTATTGTGTACAGTTTTGGTCGCCCCATCTGCGGAAGGATGTTCTTGCCATGGAAAGAGTGCAACGGCGATTCACCAGGCTGATACCTGGAATGGCGGGAATGACCTACGAAGAGAGATTAAATAGTTTGGGCTTGTACTCACTGGAGTTTAGAAGATTGAGAGGGGATCTCATCGAAACATATAAAATTATGGCAGGCCTGGACAGGCTGAATTCAGAGAGAATGTTTCCAATGGCCGGGGAGCACAGAACCAGGGGCCACAGTCTAAAAATAGCGGGCAAATCATTTAAAACAGAGATGAGGAAGAATTTCTTCACTCAAAGAGTGGTGAGCCTGTGGAATTCCCTGCCACAGAGGGCTGTGAAGGCTAATTCAATAAATATTTTCAAGAGAGAATTGGATATATTTCTGAAGGCTAAGGGGATTAAGGGTTACGGAGAAAAGGCGGGGACGGGGTACTGAACTGGTAAGATCAGCTATGATCTCAGACGAAGATCAGCCATGATCTCATTGAATGGCGGAGCAGGCTCGAAGGGCCGAATGGCCTACTCCTGTTCCTATCTCTATGTATCTATGTATTCCATCCCACCTGGCCAGGTAACATGAGCTTTGCATCGCTGGGCATCTGGAATTTGAGGGCCAGTGTTTCTCCAGACATTCAAAGTATTGGAATTGTCTGTTTTAAGACTACTGAGAAAATTGGTGTCATGTGGAGCGGATCAGGTGCTGGGCCTGATCCGCTCAGCTTCACCTGGCATAGATATGGCCTAGAAACCAGCCACCAACAAAAAGGTTTAAATTCATGTGTAGCCTGGAGGAGCACTCCTTAGGCCACTGCCAGTGCTGGATGCAAATGGTCCCCCTCACTCACTCCTCCACCCTCCCACCACTGCTGGTGGAGCAGGTTCCCCCAAATTTGCTCATGTTGAAGGGTGAGCTGCTGTCGCCTGTTGCATTTTATGGGCATCTCACCCAAATTATTTAGATCCGTCAAAAGGCCCAATTCCTACCCCATTTACTCTATCTTTTTGAAGGACAAATTGGCACATAATGCAAATCACAGGAAAGGCACCAGAGCGGACTTGCCCAACTTTAAGCCTCCTTTGAGGAGAAGGGCATGGAGCTCATGTGGAGGTACTCGGCTCTAGCTAGGGGAGATGGCGAGGTTGGCAACATCCTGCCTGCTCCAGGTTATTGACTTTGCACCTACACTGTCACCTTAGCATCCCAGCGAAACACAACACAGCCACAACATTCCACCCCCTTCTCCATCTCCTTATTCCCACAGGTTTAATGCTCTCTCATTCTTAGCTTCTACCCTCCTTTCCTGCAGACCCACCACAGCAACAAGCAGCATAGTAGGAGGAAGATGATGCTGTTGGTGAAGCGTATGATGGTGATGAGGATGATGAGGGCCAAGCCACCCAGACATCACAGCTGCAGGGCACTGCCTTCACTCAGGACTGCAGCACATGGTGTCACAGGCATGGTGGGATGAATGGCCTCCTTCTGTGCTGTATGATTGTATGATTCGAATGCCAGGCCTCCAAATGTTCCCCTCACAGCACTACATGATTGGAACGTGAGAGACGACACCAAGCTGCCCAAGAGCAAGTGCCTCTTCAGTCCCCTGACCCTTCTGTACAACAAAAGGAGCCAAACATTTTTTGTGACCTAGGTCCTCAGGCAGCACTTAGAGGGAGCACTGGAACAGTTAATAAAAAGACTGTGTAGGCACCCAGGAGAAATGCAGCATTAGCAAAGAGTAGGGCGATTGAGTCCAATTTGCAATGATAGCAAAATGGTAGAACTAAGGGAGGACTGAATTACAAAGGATGAAGGCATCATGGCACCTTCAGCTGTTGACATGCAGTTCTTGACATTGAGGAAGTAGAGGTCCTTCCTGCTGATGGAGCTGAGGGGCTGTTCTGGGGCATCCTCAAAAAGTATGGGTACCCAAAATTGTACCCTGGACCTTGGGGAAGTCTTGGGGAAACTGTGTGGCTGTTACTCTCTGCTGCCTTGCTGTAATTCCAAAGGTTATAAATTGGGCTGCTCTCATGTAAAGGGTATTGATGGTCTGATGAATGCATGCCTGTACTGCTGAAGGGATAATTACAGTCCTAGCCCTTTTGGGCTATTCCAGATCAGGCGTATTCCCCAGGCGTTCACCCTCAACTTAAGTTAGAGATAGCCGAATTCCATAAGACGCTTAAATGGGTCTAAAGGTTCAGGCTATCTCTCCCTAAAGGAAAGGAATGACTAAAGATGTTACCATCCTCTGGATAGTACTTTTAATAAGTTGAACTAGACAGTAACCTTCTGGATATTATGAGGGTCCGGAATACCTCCCAGAATTCTGCAACTCCTTACAAAAGAGTGTACAGAATTTGTGGGTTTGCGAGTCTATACAGAATTACTCTTTGAGACAGTTCTAAAAATATATAGTTTTATTTAAGAGCTGACTTTCAGTTAACATCTGTTGAATCAGTTGCAACATTAACAATTCAAAATACAATGAGCTTACATTTCTTATTTCTCAGAGATCCTTATTCTTAAATCTTTACTTCGTTACATTTCTTATTTCTTGGAGATCCTTATTCTCAAATCTTTACTTCGTTACATTTCTTATTTCTTACTTATTTCTAAATCCAGAACATCCACCAAAATCAATCTGACTTCCTGAGACTCATAGTTAAAGACTTATAGAGATGCCTCTGGAAAGTTGAGAAACGCCCTGCCCATTCAGCGTGTTCTGTCTGTCTGTTTGAAAAGCTCTGTCTTTATACTTTTTTGCAATGGTTTTTACTCTTTGAAGTCTCTGGTGATGTAAGCTAATTGTCTTATTCATTCTCTCTTTTGAATGCTTCTATTCTTTACCCTCATTTCAGCTGTTGCTCTTCGACTTCTGTCTCTTGTTTAGGTGTTTCAAATATGTATCATAAAATAGCTACTATCGATTTATCTCCTTGATGTAATTCTTATTATGAGACGTTGTGTCTCCATGGTTTTCCACGTTCAACACAAAAACAATACAATTGCTTGGTGTCATCTATTTAATGTCATATCTTCAAAGTCTTGTTGGTATGGTTTTTACTATGTTTACATTAAAGACACTTCAACTGAATGTTTCATGCATTTCTAGCTATCTCAATTGGTTGCATATTTAATCTTATGGTTCCTGTTTTCCAAGTTTAACATAAAACTATTTGACCAGCAGATGTTTCTTTTACTCGATGTCGTGTTTTCAAATGCACTTGCCTCTTTTAATGTTTGTGTTTCTTTTTCATGTGTTAGCTCTTCACACTTAAACTGGGTCTTCTCATTGTGTTACCTCCAAATTCTAGACTCGTCGGAAGCAAGTCTTTGCTTTTCAATAGGGTCTTAGTTTCTTGGTCAATATCTCGTTCCCATTTCAAAACCTGTTTACAACTTTATTATCAACTGATCTTTATCTCAGAAGCCTGTATTCTGTTTACGGCCTTGTCTGCTGAGACTTGTCTTTTAAACCCAAGGGGGGAAAAATTCAGTATCGCCCCGTTTGGGGCGCCATTAGCAGCCGTGCGCAAAGTTTGGCGCCTGGCGCTAATTATCGCCTCCGACGGCAAACTTGGCTTTCATCGCCCCTGGAGGTGATTGGAGCGCTAAATCAGATGCTTCACACCTGTCTTAAGGTGCAAAGGCCGAGGAGCGAGGCGCTACCTCAGAGCGCTGGCGAAGCTCATGTGATGTCAGTCAGCAATGGAACACAGACACACTGGCTCCGGCCAATTCTTAAAGGGGAGTTCTGACGAAAGGTTATCGACCTGAAACGTTAAATCTGTTTCTCTCTTCACAGATGCTGCTTGACCTGCTGAGTTTCTCCAGCATTTTTCTGTTTTTATCTTAAAGGGGAGGGTCGATCTTGCTCTCCATCCACATCTTGCTCATTGCAACCTTGAACCTCGGCCTGGAGAGAGCTGTACATCAAATCTGCTGGAAAGAACAATGGAGAGACCCAGAGAAAGAGCTCAGGGTGCAGCGCCCACAGTCTCTTCTAAATAGATACAAGGAAGGGCAAATCAAAATGAACCTGCAAAGTGCTGCTCAGTATGCAAAACTCCTTCACACAGTGTTGAATCTCTCCAGAAGTCTCTCTCTCTCTCTCTCAGAATGCGTGGTGCAAAAATGTCACCTACAAAGAAAAGCAGGAAGCGGTCGCCTTTACATAGCGCTCCCCCAGTTCCTTCCTGACTGCAAAACGCTCCCCTCAACCTGTCGTTGCTAGTGGCAGGCGGTAAAGCAGGGGGCGCCACTCAATATCCGGTCCGGGGTGCTACCAGGGCATTGCGCACTCGACTGACGTCATGATCTGCCGGTGCAGGAGATCGTGGCGGTAGTGTTTAGCGCCACCGCAAAAAGTCTGCTTAATTTCGCGAGCAGCGCAAACATCGCCGCGCCCGGGCACTAGTTGCTTTGCGCCCCATTAGTGCCCTCTTAAGGCGCTAACGGGAGGTGCAAACAACTGAATTTTCCCCCCAATATGTCTTTTATTAATAATATTAGAAATCTGTTCATGGTATCGTGTATTTCTCTGAATCATGGCTATTCCTTCACACTGCTCCCTGGCTGATGTTACAGAGATTCTCTGTGGCTATCTGAAATGATCCTGCACCATGGAAGTTGAGAGCAGTGGTCACCATCATAGCCACTGAGAGAACAGTGCAGGTAGATGAGCGTGGCTTGAGGTCTTCATGCAGCAAGTCACAGAGACGCCCTATTGCCTCTCTGCTGAAGCACCCTCTACGTAGGCACAGAAAGAAAGGTTCTCATAGGACCTGCCTGTACATTTCTTTACGTGAATGGCAGGTAATACATTGTGGGCTGAATCCTCCTTAAATGGTGCTGGACTTTACTTAGCTCAATCCTGTGCTGCTCCTCCTTCTCTTCCATGATAATGACATACACTGGACAGCCCATAGAAAATGCCATACTTACTCCTGAGCAGCCCTAACTGTGGTATGAGGAGGGGGCTCTGAAAGTCTGTCAGTGGGCTGGCTCTGTGAGAAGCAGTTAGAAGCAAAGAAAGGTATGACTGATGATAAATCCAAAAAAATTGGCTTTAAAAGGTGCTTATCCAGAATCTTCAGGGTCACAAAATCCTAATTTCCACCTTGACCGGGTGATCCTGGCAGCTGCTGCAGCTCAGATATCTCAGATTAATTTACTCAGTGTGCGCTAGCATTGCAAACCTAGGGAACTCGCAGCTGTTGCACCATTGACCTGCACTCTGACATATGCAAATGAAGCCAGTGAAACTCAGTGAGTACATAGAAACATAGAAGATAGGAGCAGGAGTAGGCCATTCAGCCTCTCGCGCCTGCTCCGCCATTTAATGAGATCATGGCTGATCATCCAAATTCAGTACCCTGTCCCTGCTTTCTCCCCATATTCCTTGATCCCTTTAGCCTTAAGAAATATATCTAACTCCTTCTTAAATATAGTTAATGAATTGGCCTCAACTGCCTTCTGTGGTAGAGAATTCCACAGGTTCACCACTCTCTGGGTGAAGAAATTCCTCCTCATCTCTGTCCTAAATGGCTTACCCCTTATCCTTAGACTGTGACCCCTGGTTCTGGAGTCCCCTGCCATCGGGAACATCCTTCCTGCATCTAGTCTGTCTAGTCCTGTTAGAATGTTATAAGTTTCAATGAGATCCCCTCTCATTCTTCTAAACTCTAGCGAATATAAGCCCAATCGAGCCAATCTCTACTCATACGTCATTCCTGCCATCCCAGGTATCAGTCTGGTGAATCTTCGCTGCACTCTCTCCATGCAAGAACATCCTTCCTCAGATAAGGCGACCAAAACTGCACACAATACTCAAGGTGTGGTCTCACCAAGGCCCTGTACAACTGCAGCAAGACATCCTTGCTCCTGTACTCGAATCCTCTCGCTACGAAGACCAACATACCATTTGCCTTCTTAACTGTCTGCTGCACCTGCATGCTTACCTTCAGCGACTGGTGCACAAGGAGACCCAGGTCTCGTTGCACTTCCCCTTCTCCCAATCTATTGCCATTCAAATAATAATCTGCCTTCCTGTTTTTGCCACCAAAGTGGATAACCTCACATTTATCCACATTATACTGCACCTGCCATGCATCTGCCCAATCACCAAACCTGTCCAAATCGTACTGGAGTTTCTCTGCATCCTCCTCACAGCACACACACCCACCCAACTTTGTGACGTCTGCAAACTTGGAGATATTACATCTAGTTCCCTCATCTAGATCATTAATATATATTGTGAATAGCTGGGGCCCTAGCACCGATCCCTGTGGTACCCGACTAGTCACTGCCTGCCACTCAGAAAAAGACCCGTTTATTCCAACTCTTTGCTTCCTGTCTGCCAACCAGTTTTCTATCCAAGTCAGTACCTTACCTCCAATCCCATGTGCTTTAACTTTGCACGCTAATCTCTTATGTGAGATCTTATCGAAAGCCTTCTAAATTTCCAAATACACCACATCCACTGGTTCTCCCTCATCTATTCTACCAGTTACATCCTCAAAAAATTCCAGTAGATTAGTCAAGCATGATTTACCTTTTGTAAATCCATGTTGACTTTGTCCGATCCTGTCACTGTTTTCCAAGTGCTCTGCTGTTACATCTTTTATAATGGATCTAGCATTTTCCCCACTACCGATGTCAGACTCACCGGTCTATAATTCCCCATTTTCTCTCTACCACCTTTTTTAAGTAGTGGGGTTACATTAGCTACCCTTCAATCCATGGGAACTGTGCCAGAGTCTATAGAATTTTGGAATCTGACCAGCAATGCATCTATTACTTCTAGGGCCACTTCCTTAAGTACCCTTGGGTGTAGATTATCAGGCCCTGGGGATTTATCAGCCTTCAATCCCATCAATTTCCCTAACACCATTTCTCTACAAATACTGATTTAATTCAATTCCTCCCTCTCATTAGACTCTATGTTCCCCGACATCTCTGGGGGGTTATTTGTGTCCTCCTTTGTGAAGACAGAACCAAAGTATGTATTTAATTGGTCAGCCATTTCTTTGTTCCCCATTATAAATTCCCCTGATTCTGACTGCAAGGGACCTATGCTTGACTTCACCAATCTGTTTTTCTTCACATATCTATAGAAGCTTTTACAGTCAGTTTTTATGTTCCCTGAAAGCTTACTCTCCTGCTCTATTTTCCCTCTCTTAATTAATCCTTTTGTCCTCCTTTGCTGAATCCTTCACTGCTCCCAATCCTCAGATTTGCTGCTTTTTCTGGCCAATTTATATGTCCTCTCCTTGGATCTTATGCTATCCCTAATCTCCCTTGTTACCCACGGTTGGGTCACCTTTTTTGTTTTATTTTTATGCCAGACAGGGATGAACAAATTCTGTAGTTCATCCATGTGATCTTTAAATGTTTGCCATTGCCTATCCACCGTCAACCCTTTAAGTATCATTCCCCAATCCATCCTAGCCAACTCGCGCCTCATACCATCATAGTTTCCTTTATTTAAATTCAGGACCCTAGTCTCTGAGTCAACTTCTTCACTCTCCATCTTAATGAAGAATTCTATCATATTATGATCGCTCCTCCCCAAGTTGTCTCACACAACAAGATTACTAATCAATCCTTTCTCATTACATAATACCCAGTCTAAGATGGCCTGATCTCTAGTTGGTTCCTTGACATATTGGTCCAGGAAATCTTCCCGTATACACTCTATGAATTCATCCTCCATAGTATTGTTACTAAATTGGTTAGCCCAATCTATGTGTCAATTAAAGTCACCCATGATAACTGCTGTGCCCTTATTGCACACGTAGATTGTAAGAAAGTTCAAAAAGTTCAAGGAAACTCAGGTTTTTAATGGTGGATATCAGACAGAAATGGCATCCACCCCATTGTCTTGCCTATTAAAAAAAATCCTGTGCCATTTAGGCAGTGCAAATTTTCTAACAACAATGAGGAAATTCCCCTCCCCCATCTACTTTGGACACCAATGAGTGCCACTCAGGAGCCTGGCTAAAGAATTGGTAAAGCTGATTAAATGTAAATGTGTTGGTTGGCACAGGTGGCTTCCCCGCTCAGGCCTGAGATAAAATGACAGTCAGTTCTCAATGATGTCATCGGGCCGCAACATGCATGTGGAAAGAAGGACCCTGTTGGCTCTGGGCATGTGTCCTTGCTGCCTGCTCAGGGGAGTGGGTTAAAATTGCCGATGTTACGATCATGGTGGCTTTCAGACAGGTAAGAGCCAGAGCGAACGTAACTCTCCACCCGCCAGGTTTCTGCTGAGCGAGTCGGGTTAATATTGCTCTCCCCACCCCCCACCCCCCAATTTTTGAACTCAAACCTCCGACTATACATAAATAAACCAAGTATTAGCGGTCAATAATAAACTCAGACTATAATATTGAGTTTATACTAAGGAGCGAGCTCATCTGCATTAACCATTCTATAAAATGCTGGGACTCCTAGTGCTGCTATTTCCAACAGGTTTACACCAGCCAGTGGCTTCCAAGCACTGGCAGCAACATGAAAAAAACCAGGTGTTCATAAACGCAGTTATTTGGAAGTTAGAATCACAAGTTAACTTCTGCCTATGGACTTTCCTTTTTGGCTGCCAAAGGTTCGTACGGGCCAGTGAAAAGAAACTCGTATCACTGGATGGCAAAAGGTGGGGCAGAATGTCCAGGTTGCTCATGATTAGAAAAAATGTTGAACAGCGCCATCAGTGGCAACTGCCTGTGCTGCTGCTTTGGACAAGATGTTAAACTGAGGCCCCGTCTTCTCTCTCGGGTGGACGTAAAAGGCCTCATGGCAATATTTCAAAGATAAGCAGGGGAGTTATCCCCAGTGTCCTGGCCAATATTTATCCCTTAATCAACATCGCTAAAACAGATTATCTGGTCATCATCACATTGCTGTTTGTGGGAGCTTACTGTGCGCAAATTGGCTGCCGCGTTTTCTACATTACAACAGTGACTGCACTCCAAAAAGTACTTCATTGGCTGTAAAGCGCTTTGGGATGTCCGGTGGTCATGAACTGCGCTATATAAATGTAAGTCTTTCTTCTTTCTTTCTGTTCCTGCCCTGCTACCTTTGGGAAAAAGTATTCTTCACATCACTCTCCATGCCTGCAGAGGTTGTAAGGTCTCCTGGTTCAATTTACAGTGCTGGTGCTGAAGTCAGGGCTACACTATGTACATTACTGTAAGATAAATGCAGCATAAAAGATGCATTCCAACCCATTAAGAGCTGGTACCTTAAGGACAGAATTGGAGAAGATTGAAGGGCAAAAATATGTTTGCACACAATTTCATTGCAAAACAAACTCTGAAAAATATGACACTTGAAAAAAACCTGCAATTATTATAAATTCTGCTTTGAAGTTACAATAAGAAAGAGATTTTGGCCTGGATGTTAGGCCAGAGGCATGTTCCCTGCCGGGGGCGGGGGGTGGGCTGGTGGGTAGGTGTGGGGACTATTTTGAGGTCAGGCAACCTGTAAGAATGGGTTTCCTGATTGACAGGCTGGAGGCCTGTTGGCGGGGAAGCCTGCAGCACAAGGCCGCAGCCAAGATGGGCTGGGAGCAAGTAGGTCCAGTGGGGGTGGTGGGGCAGAAGAGATCGGGGGGGGTGGGGGATTCCGATCGCGCAGGGGGGTTACGATCATGCGGGTGGTGGTGTCCAATGGTGGTCGGGGGGGGGTCCGATGGTGGGGGATGAGCATAGAAATCACTGGGGGGTGGGGTCCGATCATAGGAAGGGGTCCGATGGTGGTCAGGGGGAGCAGATCAATCACTGGGGAGAGGGGGTTTACTGGGTAGCTTGTTGGGCCTGGAGGAAACGCTCCTGCTCCTCCTGGCCCACAAGCAGTGCTGGAATGGCACTTACCTCATGGATTCACCCCTTCTCACCTCCTTTTATATGTCGGGTTTCTCAAGGCCTGGAAAGTCCAGCTGACATGATAGAATGACTGTTCAATTGAAGGCATGCAGCCTCATTATAATATTTAAATGACCAACTTGCCTCCTCTGAGCGGATTGGTCATCCACCCCTCATCCCGTCTCTGTTAAAACCGGAAGTGGGTGGGTTGGAGGCGACTTGGGTTCATATGTCAGATTTTTTGAATTTTAACTCTGACCCGACCCCAACCCACCCATATTTGGGAGTTAAGATTCAGCCCTTAATGTTTGTCAGATAAGACTCTCAGCATCTCTTTATACTGGGCCTATAATCCAAGCTGTCAATCATATTTTGGCAATCTAGTTTGTTTTATTGCAAGGGGGATGGAGTATAAAAGCAGGGAAGTCTTGCTTCAGTTATACAGGGTACTGGTGAGGCCACACCTGGAATACTGCGTACAGTTTTGGTTTCCATATTTAAGAAAAGATATACTTGCTCTCAAGGCAGTTCAGAGAAGGTTCACTCGGTTGATTCCGGAGATGAGTGGGTTGACTTATGAGGAAAGGTTGAGTAGGTTGGGCCTCTACTCATTGGAATTCAGAAGAATGAGAGGCGATCTTATCGAAACATATAAGATTGTGAGGGGGCTTGATCGGGTGGATGCGGGGAGGATGTTTCCACTGATGGGTGAGACTAGAACTAGGGGGCATATTCTTAGAATAAGGGGCTGCCATTTCAAAACTGAGATGAGGAGAAACTTCTTCACTCAGAAGGTAGTAAGTCTATGGAATTTGCTACCTCAGAGAGCTGTGGAAGCTGTAATATTAAATAAATTTAAAACGGAGATAGACAGTTTCCTAACTGATAAGGGAATTACGTGTTACAGGGAGCGGGCAGGGAAGTGGACGTGAGTCTAGGTTCGGATCAGCCATTATCCTATTGAATGGCGGAGCAGGCCCGAGGGGCCGTATGGCCTACTCCTGCTCCTACTTCTTATGTTCTTATGTTCTTATGACTTTTTCAAATTGGGCCCTCCCTCTCTGTTTGAGAACTACCCCACACTTGGGGTTGGATTTTACCAACCTTGGCAGATCCATGGTGGGCAACGCTGGTGGTGGGTTCTGGCCTCACTGCCGGCTCCAGCCCACTATCCAAAATGAGTTTCCCCTGCTTGGGCTTGTTAAGCCCGCCCAGCGTGTTTGCTGACCAATTGAAGGTAGCGGGTCTGATGATGTTATTTGATGGCGCATCATCAGCCGTTTTTCTTAAAGGAACCATATGTAAATTTAGTTTAACAGTTGTGCTGTCAGTGTTCTACAACATTGAAGTGCTGCAAACACTGACAAGCATTGCAGAGAGGTGCACAGCTGCACCCAGGCTCTCCCCTGATTTCCATGTCTGCTCAATATTGACAGGCCCGACATTTGGGAAAGGCGCATGGTGGCGGGTTGACAGCGGGTCCAGACCCGCTGTCAAAAAAAACACCTTCCCACCCGACCTGCCACGGATCGCGCCCGCTGGCCCCCCCAAAAACTCCCCCCTTAGTTTCTGAGAAAACAACAGGATTTTTTTCTACATTGAGGGAGGATTTACTCTAATCCCTAATTGTAGCAAAGTGAGAAGTGCATCCTTTATACTCGTCCTTGTGATTTTGATACACAGAGCAAATGAAAGACATTTGTAATACTGAATCATGCAGAAGGCAATGATGAGAAAATAAAGTGTATTGCGGCAATTTTGCAAGGCTCCACTTCGAGCATGAAGCCTCAATGAGCTGCCACGTGTGTCGGAGATAGGGCTGAATCACTGCAGAGTCAATTCTACCACTCTCACTCCCATATAGTGAGGCTCTGTGCTGGGACCAGAACCTCACAACATAAGAACATAAGAACATAAGAAATAGGAGCAGGAGTAGGCCAATCGGCCCCTCGAGCCTGCTCCGCCATTCAATAAGATCATGGCTGATCTGATCCTAACTGCCAATCTACTATCACAGAACCATCTCCTCAATCTAACAGAATTAGACACACGGAATAGGAGCAGGATCAGGCTACACGGCCCCTGGGCCCGCTCTGCTACCCACAGGGCCATGACCGATCCGAACCTAGACTCATGTCCAAATTCCTGCCCACTCCCCTTAACCCTTTATTCCCTTTACTTCTAGGAAACTGTCTATTTCTGTTTTAACTTTATGTAATGATGTAGCTTCTACAGCTTTTTGGGGCAGCATATTCCATGGACCTACCACCCTCTGAGTGAAGTAGTTTCTCCTCATCTCAGTTTTGAAAGAGCAGCCCCTTATTCTAAGACTATGCCCCCTAGTTCTAGTTTCACCCATCATCGGGAACATCCTCCCGCATCCACCCGATCCAACCTCTTCACAATCTTATATGTTTCAATAAGATCGCCTCTCATTCTTCTGAACTCCAATGAGTAGAGTCCCAATCTACTCAACCTCTCCTCATATGTCCATCCCCTCATCCCCGGGATTAACCGAGTGAACCTTCTTTGTACTGACTCGAGAGCAAGTATGTCTTTTCTTAAGTATGGACACCAAAACTGTATGGAGTATTCCAGGTGCAGTCTCACCAATACCTTGTACAACTGAAGCAATACCTCCCTATTTTTATATTCTATCCCCCTAGCAATGAAAGCCAACATTCCATTGGCCTTCTTAATCACTTGCTGCACCTGCATACTAACCTTTTGAGTTTCGTGCACCAGGACCCCCAGGTCCCTTTGTACTTCAGTACTTTCCAGTTTCTTACCATTAAGATAATAACTTGCTCTACGATTTTTCCTGCCAAAGTGCATAACCTCACACTTTCCAGTATTGTATTCCATCTGCCAAATCTCTGCCCACTTACTTAGCCTGTCTATGTCCCCTTGCAGGTTTTTTATGTCCTCCTCACTCACTACTTTCCCTCCCATCTTAGTATCATCTGCAAACTTTGATATGTTACACTCGGTCCCCTCCTCCAAATCGTTAATATAGATTGTAAAGAGTTGGGGACCCAGCACTGACCCCTGTGGAACACCACTAGTTACTGATTGCCAGTCCGAGAATGAACCATTTATCCCAACTCTCTGCCTTCTGTTAGATAGCCAATCCTCTATCCATGCCAGAATATTACCCCCAATCCCGTGATTTTTTATCTTAAGCAATAATCTTTTGTGTGGCACCTTGTCAAATGCCTTTTGGAAGTCTAAATACACTACATCCACTGGTTCCCCTTTATCCACCCTATATGTTACTTCCTCAAAGAACTCCAGCAAATTTGTCAAACATGACTTCCCCTTCATAAAACCATGCTGACTTTGTCCTATTAAATTATGATTATCCAAGTGTCCTGTTACTGTCTCCTTAATAATGGACTCCAATATTTTACCTACCACAGATGTTAGGCTAACCGGTCTATAGTTTCCAGCCTTCTGTCTACTGCCCTTTTTAAACCTTACCCCCGCGCCCCCAACCCATCATGTAATGGGTCTTTTCTGCATTTTGTGGTGTTTTGTAGTGGGCGTTTTCACTGTTAGGCTTAAGAGTCTGTTCCCTTACATCTCCTTATTCAAGGTGTCATCTTTGGCTCAGTTGCAGCACTCTCATTTCTGAGTCAGAGTGTTGTGGGTTCAAGCCTCACTCCAGGCCTTGAGCACTTAATCTTAAATGTCACTCCAGTGCTGTGCTGTCTTGCAGATAAGATGCTAAACTGAGATCCTCTCTGGTGGATGTAAAAGATCCTATAGTACTGACCAAAGATGAGCAAAGATGTCCTAGCTGACATTTATCCTTCAACCGCCATCAATAAAACACATTGGAGGTGAAATTGGGTGCCTTTGCACCTCCCATTAGTGCCCGGGTCTAACGGGACACAAATGTCTTTGCGACCGGGCACGGCGCTGACATCAACTCCCGTCTTGTTTTGCGGCAGCGCTACGGTTTTGCGCCCCGATCTCCATTTCCCAGAGATTGTGACATCATCGCCGTGCGCATCGCCCCGGTAGCGCCCCGGACACAAAATTGACTTCCGCCCCTTGCAGCAGCGTCGGCCGAAAACACGGACAGCTGCAGGAGGTGTGCATCAGGCTGCTGGTCGCTTCGGGGACGATAATTAAAGGCGAGATGGCCAAGGTAAGTCAAAAAAAACATACCTTACCTGTTCTAGTTTTTTTCGCGGGTTCCTGCCCACGATTGATCAGCCCGGCACTCTGCTTGAATGCCAGGCTGACCACGCGGGATCGCAGCTGCCTTGGTGGTCCAGGTAGGTAATTTTTCTATTGCAGACCCTGCAGCGATGGCCCTTCCCTTTAAGGGAGGGAAGGAGCCTTTGAATGCAGCAGCGCTGCACGGCCCAGTGTGCAACGCTGCTGAAGTCTCCGCCCCGCCTGCTGACGATTGCGCTCCAAGAAAATTAGCGCCCCGAACAAGGCAACAGTGAATTTCTCCCCTATTATCTGCTTATTTATCTCATTGCTGTTTGTGGGACCTTGCTGCCTACAAATTAGCTGCTGTGCTACCATATTACAAAAGGTGACTACACTTCAAAGCAACTTCACCAGCTGTGAAGCACTTCGGGATGTCCTGAGGTTGTGAAAGATGCCGTATAAATGCAAACATTTTCTTTAACTGTATAAGAGCAAAGCCTAGCATCTATTTTCATGACAAGACTTTAGGGTTATTGGGCAAAACCAACCTCACAGAGTCAATTCCTAATTTCCAACTCTGAAACCTTATCTGATTACACACTTTAGAACAGAATAGGGTCATTTTAACTTTTGGCCGATTTTGTAAAATGGACGATATCGATTCAGTTGCCCGTTATATAGCTCTCCCGATTTTCATTCCCATTGAATCAATAGAAATAGAAATCGGGAGAGCTGTATAATGTGCGGCTGAATGGATATCGCCCGTTTTACACTATCGGCCAATGACAAAATTACCCCCAGTGGATCTGGACCGTAAGGGGGAAAAATTCGGTTGCTTTGCGCCTCCCGAACAGGGCACAAAGCAACTAGTGCGCGGGCGCGGCACCGCAAACACCTCCCGCAAAATTCAGCGGGAGTTTAGCGGCAGCGTTAACCGTTAGCACCCCGCGGTGTGGTGCCGCCAGCGATGATGTCATTGCCGTGCACAGCACCCCGCTCGCGCCCCGGCCGCGATCTTTGGTATCGCCCCCTGACTTACCACCAGACGCTATGTCCGACGGGGTCAGGAGGGCCTACCTGCGGCCAGGGCGGCGCTAATTAAAGGCAAGGTGCCGGTCGGCAATTTTTGTTGCTGGCCGCCTGCCAGCACCTGCCCCCCGTTGCCGTCCCCGGCCTTCTCAGCAGCCCCCCCGTGTAGTGCCGTCTGCGCTCCGTGAGCCCGACACTTCGCTTGAGTGCTGTGCTCTTTTGCCGGCAATCCGATCCCTGGTGGCCCAGCTGGGCCCCTGGTCATGCTGCACTAGGCCCCTCCCCTTTAAGAAGGGGAGGAAGGCCTGCAGTACTGCGGCACGTAGCGCTGCGATATTCCCTCACAGCGCCCCAAGAGGGAGACGGGGCGCTTCCAGTAGCACCCCGCTTTCCTCTTGGGGAGCTACGGATGAATTTCCGCCGCGGGGGTGCTAATTTTTTCAGGGCGCTAAAAGTAGCGTCCCGGCGAAGTTAGCGCCCCAAAGGGGGCGTGACTCAATTTTTCCCCCTAATTTTTTTGTTCAATTACCACAAGTTTGTGAGCACTGCTGCGTTGAGGAGGTTTACCATGGATTATAACAAATTAATTCAAAAACCTCACAAAATGTACGCTAAGCCATCTGTAAAGTGTTTTAATTTGTGCCAAATGATGTACAATGTTATATTGGTGTATGTTAGCACAGTGGCATCTTTGATTATTACTCATTCTGAAGTTACTATATGGTCATAAGACATAATTAGCAGCGACATTAATCATCGGCATTTATTTGCACACCCCAAGCTCAAGAGCGCCTTTAGTCCCAGTACCATAAATGATGTACAATGGAACTGAACCACATTAGAAGTGAATGCAGTAATCCATCAAGGTCATTCATAATAAGTAATTAATGCTTATTATTTCAACTAAGCTAATATGGGGCACAAAATGGTTCCACAACCCTTCATGAAACTACAGTAAGTATTATAAAGTGAATCATTTTCATCCCATCCACTTCTGTTGTCTTTGCAATCAGAAAAATAATGCTTAGTTCTATGATGCAGTTAATGAAGGTGTAAAAATTAGTTGCTCTGTTTCACAATGGGACACGTTAAAAACTAAATCAAATGAATCTCCCTGGTGACAATGAGCTATGGTATTTTCCCTATTAACATGAACGACCGATAACTCTGAAGGTAAGCATGCAGGTGCAGCAGGCGGTTAAGAAGGCAAATGGTATGTTGGCCTTCGTAGCAAGAGGGTTCGAGTACAGGAACAAGGATGTCTTGCTGCAGTTGTACAGGGCCTTGGTGAGACCACACCTTGAGTATTACGAAGGGGAAGTCATGTTTGACAAATTTGCTGGAGTTCTTTGAGGAAGTAACATATAGGGTGGATAAAGGGGAACCAGTGGACGTCGTGTATTTAGACTTCCAAAAGGCATTTGACAAGGTGCCACACAAAAGATTATTGCTTAAGATAAAAAATCACGGGATTGGGGGTAATATTCTGGCATGGATAGAGGATTGGCTATCTAACAGAAGGCAGAGAGTTGGGATAAATGGTTCATTCTCAGACTGGCAATCAGTAACTAGTGGTGTTCCGCAGGGGTCAGTGCTGGGTCCCCAACTCTTTACAATCTATATTAACAATTTGGAGGAGGGGACCGAGTGTAACATATCAAAGTTTGCAGATGATACTAAGATGGGAGGGAAAGTAGTGAGTGAGGAGGACATAAAAAACCTTCAAGGGGATGTAGACAGGCTAAGTAAGTGGGCAGAGATTTGGCAGATGGAATACAATACTGGAAAGTGTGAGGTTATGCACTTTGGCAGGAAAAATCGTAGAGCAAGTTATTATCTTAATGGCAAGAAACTGGAAAGTACTGAAGTACAAAGGGATCTGGGGGTCCTGGTGCACAAAACTCAAAAGGTTAGTATGCAGGTGCAGCAAGTGTTAAGAAGGCCAATGGAATGTTGGCTTTCATTGCTAGGGGGATAGAATATAAAAATAGGGAGGTATTGCTTCAGTTGTACAAGGTATTGGTGAGACCGCACCTGGAATACTGCGTACAGTTTTGGTGTCCATACTTAAGAAAGGACATACTTGCTCTCGAGTCAGTACAAAGAAGGTTCACTCGGTTAATCCCGGGGATGAGGGGATGGACATATGAGGAGAGGTTGAGTAGATTGGGACTCTACTCATTGGAGTTCAGAAGAATGAGAGGCGATCTTATTGAAACATATAAGATTGTGAAGGGGTTGGATTGGGTGGATGCAGGGAAGATGTACCCGATGATGGGTGAAACTAGAACTAGGGGGCATAGTCTTAGAATAAGGGGCTGCTCTTTCAAAACTGAGATGAGGAGGAACTACTTCACTCAGAGGGTGGTAGGTCCATGGAATATGCTGCCCCAAAAAACTGTAGAAGCTACATCATTACATAAATTTAAAACAGAAATAGACAGTTTCCTAGAAGTAAAGGGAATTAAGGGTTACGGGGAGCGGGCAGGAATTTGGACATGAGTCTAGGTTCGGATCGGTCATGGCCCTGTGGGTAGCGGAGCGGGCCCAGGGGCCGTGTAGCCTGATCCTGCTCCTATTTCGTGTGTCTAATTCTGTTAGATGCAGGAGATGGTTCTGTGATAGTGGATTGGCAGTTAGGATCAGATCAGCCATGATCTTATTGAATGGCGGAGCAGGCTCGAGGGGTCGATTGGCCTACTCCTGCTCTTATTTCTTATGTTCTTATGTGTGCAGTTTTGGTCGCCTTACCTGAGGAAGGATGTTCTTGCCATGGAAGGAGTGCAGCGAAGATTCACCAGGCTGATACCTGGGATGGCAGGAATGACATATGAGGAGAGATTGGGTTGATTGGGCTTGTACTCACTGGAGTTTAGAAGATTGAGAGGGGATCTCATCGAAACCTATAAAATTCTGTCAGGCCTGGATAGACTAGATGCAGGAAGGATGTTCCCGATGACCGGGGAGTCCAGAACTAGGGGTCATAGTCTAAGGATAAGGGGTAAGCCATTTAGGACTGAGATGAGGAGGAATTTCTTCACCCAGAGAGTGGTGAACCTGTGGAATTCTCTGCCACAGAAGGCAGTGGAGGTCAATTCATTAAATATATTCAAGAAGGAGTTGGATATATTTCTTAAGGCTAATGGGATCAAGGGATATGGGGAGAAGGCAGGGACAGGGTACTGAATTTGGATGATCAGCCATGATCTCATTGAATGGCGGAGCAGGCTCGAGGGCTGAATGGCCTACTCCTGCTCCTACCCTCTATGTTTCTATGTTTCTATGTAACTCAAAGAGTTCTGCACGAACAAATGAGTTATGATGCTTGTCCATACAAGTGAAATAAACACTGGTGAGGTATCCTGACTATTTCATTGGCACATGGTTTCTGGTAGTCTTCAGCAGTACCTTTGAATAATTTCAAGATCACAAATTGTTAAATCATACACATAGGGCAGGTTTTTCATTGGGCCGTGGAGGCGTGTTTGGAGGCGTGTGGCAGGTTAAAATCTCGAAATCGGGGGCATGAACCCATCTCGCCCCCAACCCGCCTCCATGTGGATTTCAAAGGAGGTGGATATCCAACCTGTGCTGGGAGCCGCCTCCCCGAGGTGGGAAAGGGATTAGTGCCAATTAACTGCCTGTTAACAGTTAGTTAACAGGCAGTTTTTAGCCTAATCCCTATTTTTATTCTTGAAGTGTGGGACTCCTGATGGCTCCAAACCACGCCAAGTTAGTAAGGCAGACCGTCGGGCTGAAGAGCTTGGAGGGTTCCAGATGTCCATTGTTCAGGTGAGTGATGGGTGCATGAGTGCAGAAATAAGTGTGTTTGGTGTGTGTAAAATTTTTAAAGGAGTTTTACTTACCTTTTCTTACATTTACAGCCTTCCTTTCTTCAGGTCTCGGGAGTCCCTCATCTCACCGGCACAGAAAGCAGAATGGCCGCGAGCTGTCAAAAGTTGCAACATTCAGCTTTCTGTTCTGGAGAGATCTCTAAGTTAGCCTGAGAGGAAGGAATTAACTTGGAGTACAGATTGTCAGTGTTTGACAGCTTCAAAGAGCTGTCAGATGCTGATATTTCATCTATCAAAAGCTCTTAAGAGATGAAATATCAATCTGCGACGTCACCTGTTGCCGGATGGCCCTTAATTGGCCTGCTGAGCCCGCTGGGCGGGCTCAACAAGTTCAATCAAGTGAAAATTGCGTGGGTTGGCCACAACTCGATGGAGGCGGGACTACAACCCCAAAAGTTGTAGTCCCGCCTCCTACACGCCTCCAGTATTAAAATCCAACCCCATAAAGTCTGATATTTAAATTTCTGAAATACACTGAGCAGCGGCGGCAGGCAGCGAGAGGCGGGACCTGTGGGAGACTTGGCGGCGAGGTACTTAAGGCGGCAGCGGGGCCAGGAGAGGCCTCAGAGCAGCGGCGGCAGGCAGCGAGAGAGGCGGGACCTGTGGGAGACTTGGCGGCGAGGTACTTAAGGCGGCAGCAGGGCCAGGAGAGGCCTCAGAGCAGCGGCGGCAGGCAGCGAGAGGCAGGACCTGTGGGAGACTCGGCGGCAAGGTACTTAAGGCGGCAGCGGGGCCAGGAGAGGCCTCAGAGCAGCGGCGGCAGGCAGCGAGAGGCGGGACCTGTGGGAGACTTGGCGGCGAGGTACTTAAGGCGGCAGCGGGGCCAGGAGAGGCCTCAGAGCAGCGGCGGCAGGCAGTGAGAGGCAGGACCTGTGGGAGACTCGGCGGCGAGGTACTTAAGGCGGCAGCAGGGCCAGGAGAGGCCTCAGAGCAGCGGCGGCAGGCAGCGAGAGGCGGGACCTGTGGGAGACTCGGTGGCGAGGTACTTAAGGCGGCAGCAGGGCCAGGAGAGGCCTCAGAGCAGCGGCGGCAGGCAGCGAGAGGCGGGACCTGTGGGAGACTCGGCGGCGAGGTACTTAAGGTGGCAGCGGGGCCAGGAGAGGCCTCAGAGCAGCGGCGGCAGGCAGTGAGAGGCAGGACCTGTGGGAGACTCGGCGGTGAGGTACAAAAGGCGGCAGCGGGGCCAGGAGAGGCCTCAGAGCAGCGGCGGCAGGCAGCGAGAGGCGGGACCTGTGGGAGACTCGGCGGTGAGGTACAAAAGGCGGTAGCGGGGCCAGGAGAGGCCGACCAAACTCCAGTCTGCGAGCTCAGAAGTTGCAGAGAGGTAAAAAGTAATCGGGGTGTTATGTCACCAGGGAGCAGGTAAGTGATTGGTTGGTGAGTATTTCTCTCTTTTCATTACAAGCTTGAATTCTGTGGTGTTAAATTTCTAGGGGCTCTGTGTTGTAGTGAGGACAGTTGGTAAATAAAGCGCCCTAGAGTATACC
Organism: Somniosus microcephalus; assembly: GCF_052327205.1. Classification (NCBI taxonomy): domain Eukaryota; kingdom Metazoa; phylum Chordata; class Chondrichthyes; order Squaliformes; family Somniosidae; genus Somniosus; species Somniosus microcephalus. Next base: position 227,741,381 of record NC_140993.1, on the reverse strand, counting down.
TGTAACTGGGGTATTGAATAAATTTTTAGATTAATTAAAGGAGTAAGTCATGGCAGGAGAGCTCAGACCCATGTTCTGCTCCTCTTGCTCTATGTGGGAAGTCAGGGACGCTGCCAGTGTCCCTGGCGACCATGTGTGCGGGAAATGCATCCAGCTGCAGCTACTTGTAGACCGCATTGTGGCACTCGAGCTGCGGGTGGATGAGTTTTGGAGCATGCGCGATGCTGAGAGGGTCGTGAATAGCACGTTTAGTGAGTTGTTCACGCCTCAGGGTAGGGCTGCACAGGGGGTGACCATCAGGCGGAGCAACAGAGGCAGGCAGGAAGTGCAGGGGCCCCCTGCGGACATCCCCCTTTCAAACAGGTATACCAAGTTGGATACTGTTGAGGGGGATGACTCACCAGGGGAAGGCAGCAGCAGCCAGCTTCCTGGCACCAGGGACGCTTCTGCTGCTCAGAAAGGGAGGAAAACGAGTGGGAGAGCAATAGTGGTAGGGGATTCTATCGTAAGGGGAACAGATAGGCGTTTCTGTGGCCGCAAACGTGACTCCAGGATGGTTTGTTGCCTCCCTGGGGCCAGGGTCATGGATGTCACTGTGCGGCTACAGGGCATTCTTAAGGGGGAGGGTGAGCAGGCAGAGGTCGTGGTCCACATTGGGATCAACGACATAGGTAGGAAGGGGGATGAGGTCCTGCATCAAGAATTTAGGGAGCTAGGTAACAGATTAAAGAGCAGGACCTCAAAGGTTGTAATCTCTGGATTACTCCCAGTGCCACGTGCTAGTGAGTATAGGAATAGGAGGATAGAGCAGATGAATGCGTGGCTAAAGAGTTGGTGTAGGGGGGAGGGTTTTACTTTCCTGGATCACTGGGCCTGCTTCTGGGGAAGGTGGGACTTGTACAAGTCGGACAGGTTGCACCTGAACCAGAGCGGGACAAATATCCTTGCGGGGAGGTTTGCTAGCACTGTTGGGGGGGGTTTAAACTAACTTGGCAGGGGGATGGGATACAGAGGGGAGCTGAAATAGGGGGTGATGTGCTGCCAATTATAGAGAAAAAAACAAGTCAGCTTGGTAGACAGGGCAAATATACAAGGGCAAGGCTGGATGGCATCTATTTTAATGCAAGGAGTCTTGCAAATAAGGTGGATGAACTGAAGGTGTTGATAAACACATGGGAGTATGATATTGTTGCTATCACGGAGACATGGTTGAGGGAGGGGCAAGACTGGCAGCTCAATATTCCGGGGTACAGAATCTTCAGGCAAGACAGAGGGGGGGGTATAAGAGGAGGGGGTGTAGCAATATTAATTAAGGAGTCAATTACTGCAGTAAGGAGGGATGACATATTAGCAGGTTCCTCTAATGAGGCCATATGGGTGGAGCTTAAAAACAAGAAGGGGGCAAACACTTTGCTGGGAGTGTACTATAGGCCTCCAAACAGTCAGGGGGAGATAGAGGAACAGATATGTAGGCAAATCTCAGAGAAATATGCAAATAATATGGTAATAATAATGGGGGATTTCAACTTCCCCAATATTAACTGGGATAGTCAGAGTGTGAGAGGCACAGAGGATGTAGAATTCTTAAAGTGCATCCAGGAGAGCTTTTTGAGCCAGCATGTAGAAGGTCCTACAAGAGAGGGGGCGGTACTGGACCTAATTCTAGGGAATGTGGCCGGCCAAGTGGAAGAAGTGCTAGTAGGTGAGCACTTTGGTGACAGTGACCATAATATGGTGAGATTTAAGGTGGTCATGGAAAAGGACAGGGATGGGCCGGAAATAAAGGTTCTAAATTGGGGGAAGGCCGATTTTAATAGGATAAGGCAGGATCTGGCCAAAATGGACTGGGATCAGCTACTTGTAGGAAAATCCGCATCGGAGCAATGGGAGGCTTTCAGAAGGGAGATTGAGATCATACAATGGCAACATGTTCCCGTAAAGGTCAAGGGTGGTTCCAAAAACCACAGGGAACCTTGGATGTCAGGGGATATACGAGAATGGATTAGAAAAAAAAGGAGGGCTTTTGGCAGATACAAAAGGCTAAAGACGGAGGAAGCCCTAGGGGAGTACAAAAAGTGCAGGGGGATACTTAAAAAAGAAATTAGGAGATCAAGGAGGGGCCATGAAATAACACTGGCGAGCAAAATAAAGGAAAATCCTAAGATATTTTATAAGTATATTAAGGGTAAGAGGATAACTAGGGAAAAAATAGGGCCCATTAGGGACAAAAGTGGCAATCTGTGTGTGGAGCCGGAAGATGTAGGAGGGGTTCTAAATGAATTTTTTGCATCTGTTTTCACTATGGAGAGGGACGATGTAGGCATAGAAATAGGGCGGGGGGACTGTGATATGCTTGAACACATTAACATCGAGAGGGAGGAGGTTTTGGCGGTTTTAGCAGGCCTAAAAATGGATAAATCCCCAGGCCCGGACGAAATGTATCCCAGGCTGCTGTGTGAGGCAAAGGAAGAGATTGCGGGGGCTCTAACACACATATTCAGAACCTCTCTGGCCACAGGGGATGTGCCAGAGGACTGGAGAACCGCTAATGTAGTTCCATTATTCAAGAAGGGGAGTAGGGAAAAACTGGGGAACTACAGGCCAGTGAGCCTAACATCAGTGGTGGGAAAATTATTGGAAAAAATTCTGAGGGACAAAATCAGTCTCCACTTGGAGAGGCAAGGATTAATCAGGGATAGTCAACATGGCTTTGTCAAGGGAAGATCATGTCTGACTTATTTGATTGAATTTTTTGAGGGGGTGACTTGGTGTGTGGATGAGGGCAACGCAGTGGATGTGGTATACATGGATTTCAGTAAGGCCTTCGATAAAGTCCCGCACAGGAGACTGGTCAAGAAGGTAAGTGCCCATGGAATCCAGGGTGCCTTGGCACGTTGGATAAAAAACTGGCTTAGTGGCAGAAGGCAGAGGGTGATGGTAGAAGGTTGTTTTTGTGACTGGAAGCCTGTGGCCAGTGGGGTACCACAGGGATCGGTGCTGGGTCCCTTGCTGTTTGTGGTCTATATTAATGACTTGGATATGAATGTAAAAGGTATGATCAGTAAGTTCGCGGATGATACAAAAATTGGTAGGGTGGTAAATAGCGAGGAGGGTAGTCTCAGTCTGCAGGACGATATCGATGGGTTGGTCAGATGGGCGGAACAGTGGCAAATGGAATTTAACCCTGAAAAGTGCTAGGTGATGCACTTTGGGGGGACTAACAAGGCAAGGGAATACACAATGAATGGTAAGACCCTAGGCAAGACGGAGGGTCAGAGGGATCTGGGTGTGCAAGTACACAGATCCCTGAAGGCGGCGGAACAGGTGGATAAGGTGGTAAAAAAGGCATATGGGATACTTGCCTTCATTAGCCGAGGCATAGAATATAAGAGCAAGGAGGTTATGATGGAGCTGTATAAAACACTGGTTAGGCCACAGCTGGAATACTGTGTGCAGTTCTGGTCGCCACACTACAGGAAGGATGTGATTGCTTTGGAGAGGGTGCAGAGGAGATTCACCAGGATGCTACCAGGGCTGGAACGCTTCAGCTATGAAGAGAGACTGGGCAGATTGGGTTTGTTTTCCTTGGAGCAGAGGAGGCTGAGGGGGGACATGATTGAGGTGTACAAAATTATGAGGGGCATAGATAGGATGGATACTAAGGAGCTTTTTCCCTTAGCAGAAGGGTCAATAACTAGGGGGCATAGATTCAAGGTAAAGGGCGGGAGGTTTAGAGGGGATTTGAGAAAGAACTTTTTCACCCAGAGGGTGGTTGGAGTCTGGAACTCACTGCCCGAAAGGGCTGTGGAGGCTGGAACCCTCACAACATTCAAGAAGCATTTGGATGAGCACTTGAAATGCCATAGCATACAAGGCTACGGACCAAATGCTGGAATATGGGATTAGATTAGACAGGGCGTGATGGCCGGCGCGGACACGATGGGCCGAAGGGCCTCTATCCGTGCTGTATAACTCTATGACTCTATGACTCTATGACACCCAAGCTGGAAACAAAGTTCTGCTTGAATAAAACAGAAAGCATAACAACAAGAACAACTAGTATTTAAATAACACCTTTAATGTTGTAAAATGTCCCAAGGTGCTTCTCAGGAGCGATATAAAACATAATTTGTCATTGAGCAATGTAAGGAGCTATTAGGACCGGTGACAAAAAGCTTGGTCTGAGAGGTAGGTTTTAAGGAGCGTCTTAGAGGGCTGAGAGGTAGAGAGGCGGAGACGTTTAGGGAAGGAATTCCAGAGCTTAGGGTCGAGGCAGCTGAAGGCACGGCCACCAATTGTGGAGTGATGAAACTCTGGTTGCAAAAGTGGCCAGAATTGGAGGGATGCAGAGTTCTCAACAGCGATTAGCACTTGCTAATGAATCAATATTATATTGCAATACAAGCTGAATAGGATTTTATATACAGGTAGACTATCCTTTATCCGAAAACCTCGGGACCAGCCGTGTTTCGGTTTTCGGAAAATTTCGGATTTCAGAAGGTATTTTATAAGACTGGGAAATTTGTCGGGGGTGGGGGTCGGCGGGGGGTCGGCGGGTGTCGGGGTCGGCGGGGGGTCGGCGGGGGTCGGCGGGGGGTCGGCGGCGGGGGGTCGGGGTGGGGGTCGGCGGGGGTCGGGGTCGGCGGTGGGGGTCGGCGGGGGTCGGGGTCGGCGGGGGGGTCGGGGGGGGTCGGCGGGGGTCAGCGGGGGTCGGGTCGGCGGGGGTCCGCAGGGGGGTCGTCGGCGGGGGTCAGGGTCGTGCGCACGACTTACGCTGACCCTCTGCTCAGCGTAAGTTGTGCGCCACTCTGGTCATGTCGTGCGGGGGTCCGCGGGGGGTCGTCGGCGGGGGGTCGAGGGTGGGGGTCGGCGGGGGTCGGGGTCGGCGGTGGGGGTCGGCGGGGGGTCGGCGGGGGGGTCGGCGGGGGTCGGCGGGGGGTCGGCGGGGGTCGGGGTCGGCGGGGGGGGTCGGCGGGGGTCCGCGGGGGGTCGTCGGCGGGGGTTGGAGTTGTGCGCCACTCTGGTCATGTCGTGCGCACGACTTACGCTGAACGAAAAAACCTTCGGTTTTTAGAGGGTTTCGGTTTTCGGAAGTTCGGATAAAGGGTAGTGTACCTGTATTTTAATATATTTGTTACTTTTTTTTTAAATGCACAAATCATTTTATAATTGTGTTCTTAGTCTTAGAAATGGGGCAGATAATACAGTGGTTGGTACTGTTCACACAGATGTGCTTTGGGAATGCAATGCAGTGAGTGAGAATAGGCTGGGAGGTGCCTATGGCACTGAGGGCCTGCACTTGTCCCTAAAAGGTAGGGTGACTACATTTTCTAAACCGAATCTGGCGCCCCACAGGGTGAGAGCACAGCAAAGTAGCCAGGATGGAAAATGTAGATTGTGCAACGTAGCGTAACGAGGAAAAAATGTTTGCCATTTTGATGCAAACTGAATCTGCAAAAAGCAGCACCAGAACTTTCCAGCATCTGGCCACAACCACCAGCTCCTCCCCATCATCACAGCCTGACACACACACCCACACCATCCGAGACCGCCGAACGTGCTCTGATCTGGCTCCCGGGATATCCACACGCCCAGCTCCAGCCATCATTCATTAGTCCGGTTACCGGCGGCCCCCGTTACTCGGTCATTTTGGTTCCAACCAAATTTCACAGGACTATCCGGGGGTGGGTATGTTGGGGGGTTGTGGGGGTGGCGGAGCACGCGTGCTGTGGGCACAGAGTGCAATCACTGCATAAATTAAATTCACTCAGTGAGTCCGTAAATTCTATTGGTTGAAAACAGCAGATTGGCGTCCCTCCCACCAATCGAAACCCGCCTTGCTGCACAGCCCCGCCCACTTTATTAACCGACTGCAGGGCAGCTCGTGGTCGCGTGGCTACTGATTTGAACCCGTGCATATTCGGGGACGAGTTTCCTGAACCGGTGACTCTTCCAGGGGCACTGTTTGCCCGGGGACACAGTCCTTCATCCACCGACTGTCCCCAGGAAACAACAGTGTATGGTCACCCTACTTAAATACTCTGAAAATTATTTAAATAAACTGATGGTTGGGTGTGTAATGTATATACCTTTAAGGGGGGAACTACTTTTTACAGCTCATGTATACTGCAGTACCGGCAGTAACCACACCTGTATATAGCACTGAGTAGTAATCTGTACAGTCAGTTCCAGAGTGAGCCACGTTGAGTAAACACCTGTTGTACCGTTCTCCTGCAGTCTGTGTCTTACTACTGACGGACACAACATTTGCGACGAGACAAATTCGATCCTACCTGCAACTCTGCATCACCTCCCAGGGATTCGTTCCTGGAGACCAGTAGATTGGAGGTCAAGGCCAGAGACACGGGCGTCGACCACGGGCAACCGCCCAGTCATCCAGCAGAGACTCGAGAATTGCGGGGGAGGCTGTTGAGAGCCAGGCTTGGCTTTCCAGTCGCGGTGGTCCAGCGAAATGGGCTGGCAACAGGTAGTGTGCAGACCCTTCCCGGACAGTGGCGGGCTAGAGCCCGACCGAGCGGCACATCAAAGGGCCGAGCAGCGTCGACGGGGGAGAGAGAGGGAGGGCAGAGCGCACAGGGCGCAGCCGGTGTTCAGGGGCTGAGCAGCGTTGAGGAGAGGGAGAGAGATGCGCAGAAACCCGCGAGGCGCCGCCATTGCCACGAGGACCGCTGAGAGCAGCGTTGGCAGCAGCGCAGGAGAAGTGCGCGAAATCTACAGGGTGCCGCCATTGTCACGAGGACCGCCGAGAGCGGCTTTGGCAGCAGCGGGGGAGGAAGGAAAGCAAGGGAGACGCCATTTTAAGCCGTTTTAAACCACACCCAAAATGCCGAAGAGTGGCAGTATCACCGCATTTGACAATGAAGTCGAAGTTTGGACTACATATGTCGAACGAATAGAGGGATACTGCAAGGCAAATGAGGTGTCAGATGACAAGAGAGCGCCGGTATTGTTAAATTTAATGGGTGCAAAGACTTATTACGAAATCTAGTAACCCCAGCGAAGCCAGTGGAAAAGAGTTTTGAAGACATAGTGACGATACTACAGGAACATTTAAACCCCACACTGCTGCTGATAGCAGAAAGATTCAAGTTTCACAAACAGAACCAGCATAAGGATGAAAGCAATGCTGAATATTTAACAGAACTGCGCAAACTATCGAAACACTGCCAGTTTGGAACGGGACTGGGAGATACCTTAAGGGACAAGTTTGTGTGTGGGCTTCAAAGTGAAGGAACCCAGAAACGGCTTTTATCTGAAAAGGACCTTACGCTGGACAAGGCTTTCAGCATTGCAGTATCATATGAAGCAGCAGCACGGGGCGCTGCAGAGATACAACAGAGACCACAAGAATATGGCACAAACGAAATGTCATACAGAACAGAGAAGTGCTATCGCTGCGGCAGAACAACACACGACCACAATGATTGCTGGTTCAAAGACAAAGTGTGCAGACAGTGTGGAAAAGTAGGACACATAGCACGAGTCTGCAGGTCGGGAAAGAAAACCAGCAATAAGAAATCTCCAAAAGAAAAGTACAAGAAGGTACATAAGGTGATGGAGAATAGTTCAGACAAACAAAAGAGTGATACCGACTCCGAAAACAGGGAGCAGAATTGTCTGAAACTACATAATGTGATTAAAATGGAGGATCACCGAACCATTTGGGTCACTCTCAAAATAGCAGGAGTCCAGGTAAAAATGGAATTGGACACAGGATCAGCCCTAACAGTCATAAACCGATGGGACTACGAGCGGCTATTCTCACACATACCCTTGAGAGACACAAAAATTATTTTGAAGACGTACACGGGGCAAAAAGTCTACCCCAAAGGAAAAATAAGGGTGACCGTTATATATAACGGTAAGGAAACACCAAAACTAGACCTGTATGTATTGCAAGATGGAGGACCACCATTACTGGGACGTGAATGGATCCGGAAAATACAGCTGGATTGGCATTCCATACAAGCACTGACTGTGGCTGCCAAAAAGGATGACGACGTCACACCTGGGTGACTGTCAAAGATCCTATCCAACGCGCAAGAAGTGTTCTAGCAAGGACTCGGAACACTAAAAGGCATGACAGCAACAATTAAAATCCAAGAAAACGCGAGCCCAAAATTTTTTAAGGCCAGACCGGTACCTTATGCGATCCGCCCAGCTGTCGAAGCAGAGCTGGAGAGTTGGAATGTTCAGGAGTACTGTCCAAGGTAGACTGGAGCGAGTGGGCTACACCCATCGTCCCTGTGATGAAAAAGTCATTGAGCAGCATGCCTGGGGAACCAAGGAAGGTTCGCATCTGTGGGGCCTTTAAGGCAACAGTGAACCCAGTCCTTCACACCGTACAATATCCACTTCCGCGGATTGAAGATATTTTCGCCTTGCTATCTGGAGGGAAACGCTTCACTAAGATTGATCTGGCCCAGGCGTATCTGCAAATGGAGGTAGAAGAAGCATCAAAAAAATACCTCACAATCAACACCTATAAAGGTCTCTACCAATACAACCGGCTGGTATTCGGGGTAGCATCAGCTCCGACTATTTGGCAAAGGGCAATGGAACAAGTCCTGCAAGGGATCCCAGCGACTCAGTGTTATTTGGACAAAATCCTGGTCACGGGCGAAAATGACAGTGATCACCTCGCCAACCTGGAGCAGGTGGTCACTAGATTGAAGGAATATGGGCTCCAAGCTAACCGCCCCAAATGCGAGTTTTTTAAAAAACAGATCTCTTATTGTGGCTACGTTATCGATAAAGAGGGGTTACCTAAGTCCCCAGAAAAGATTGAGGCAGTAGTCAAGGCTCCAGCACTGGAAAACGTGTCACAACTGAGGTCGTTCCTTGGGCTGGTAAACTACTACCATAAGTTCTTGCCAAATTTGTCTACAATACTACACCCACTGAACACTCTACTGCAAACTGGGGTGCCATGGAAGTGGAGTGACAAAAGTAAACGAGCTTTCCAGATGAGCAAAACACTAATCACATCGAAAGAGGTATTGGCGCATTTCAACCCGGCACTACCAATTCGGTTGGCGTGTGATGCGTCACCCTACGGCATTGGAGCGGTGCTGTTGCACAAATTCTTGGACGGCTCAGAGAGGCCAATAGCCTTTGTGTCATGATCACTAACCTCAGCCGAGTAACTACGCCCAGATTGCCAGGGAGGCCCTCAGCCTAGTGTGGGGAGTGAATAAGTTCAATCACTATCTGCACGGGCAGAAATTCACCTTGCTGATTGACCACCAGCCTCTTGTCTCGATTTTTAATCCGAAGAAGGGCATACCGGTGATGACTGCACAACGACTACAAAGATGGTTACACTTTCTAGGGGCGCACCACTATGAGATTGAATATAAGGGCACGAAACAGCATGGAAATGCTGATGGGCTATCACGCCTGCCACTGCCTACTGCAGAGGAAGCAACAGCAGTGGATCCTGTCGAAATATTTCATTCAACTATCATTGAATACCTACCGGTAACTAACGCTCGTATAGAACAGGAGACCCGAAATGACCCGACACTGCCTCGGGTATATGATTTGACGGTGAAGGGATGGCCAGCACATGGCGACTCACTGTTGCCAGCATTCTCGACAACAAGAGAACAGCTGTCAGTGTGCCGGGGGACCTTGATGTGTGGATCCCGAGTGGTAATTCTACCCAAGTTAACGGATAGATTGCTCAATGAGCTTCATGAGGGTCATCTGGGCGGGGTAAAAATGAAAAGCCTTGCTAGTGCTTATGTGTAGTGGCCGGGAATCGATAAACAAATCGAGGACCTGACCAAGAGCTGCTCAGGATGCCAGAAAGTCCAAAATGCACCACCACATGCCCCTCTACACACATGGGAGTGGCCCTCATCTCCATGGCAACGGGCGCATATTAATTTTGCTGGTCCATTCATGAACTCAATGTTTTTAATAGCCGTGGATGCGCACTCGAAATGGCCTGAGGTCATCAAAATATCCTCCGCCACCACGGAGAAATCTATTGCAGTCCTACGGACCATTTTTGCCAGGAATGGCTTGAACAGGACAGATTTGCTCCGATAACGGACCACAGTTTGTGTCCGAAGAGTTCCGGAGATTTATGAAGAAGAATGGGGTAAGGCATTACACATCCGCCCCGTATCATCCAGCCACAAATGGATTGGCTGAGAGGTTCGTACAAACCTTTAAGAAGGCAATAAAGGCTATGTACAAAGACAACATTCCGCTGCAGCATAAGGTGGACAATTTCCTGTTCGCCTACCGGAATGCGACACATGCAGTCACCAACCAGGCCCCGGCCATGATGTTCTTTAACCGAAGGTTAAGATCTCGCCTGGATTTGCTCAGACCAAACGTACGAAGAGATGTTGAGAGTAAGCAATTCCAGCACATCCATGAGAAGCCAACAAGGAGCTTCAATGTAGGGCAACCAGTCTTGGCCCGCGACTACCGAACAGAAAAATGGCAGCCAGGAACGATATGCACACGGCAGGGCCCACTAATATACACAGTGGACGTTGGGGAGAACATCGTGAGACGCCATTCTGACCAGATCCTAGAGTCACAGGAACAAGTCAACCCCATGTCTCGCCCATACGTACCTGGTGAGGAACCCGACGTACAGGTCGCATCTACCCCAGAAACAGTAGCATCGGAAGCTGATGACCCAACCGACGACAGGTTGCCCGAATCGCCTCCGCACCAAGAGCAAGACACTCGGGAAAGGCGCTATCCAGAAAGGATCAGGAAGCCTCCACAAAGACTGAATATATAAATGAACTATTTTCAGCTAACGTTGCATGTTAAAAGTGTTAATTGTAATTAATTTGATATTTAATTGTTAAATGAGTGTTATGGTACTGTTAATCTAAAAGGGGAGGAATTGTAATATATATACCTTTAAGGGGGGGAACTACTTTTTACAGCTCATGTATACTGCAGTACCGGCAGTAACCACACCTGTATATAGCCCTGAGTAGTAACCTGTACAGTCAGTTCCAGAGTGAGCCACGTTGAGTAAACACCTGTTGTACCGTTCTCCTGCAGTCTGTGTCTTACTACTGACGGACACAACAGGGTGGAGCAAAATGGTGGTCAGAGGAGAGAGATCGTGGTCGGGGGAATGAGCTGGTGGTTGGGGGGAGAGAAATGGTGGTTGGGGGAGCGGGATGGTGGTCGGCGGAGTGAGATGGTGGTGAGGGGAGCGAGATGGTGGTTGGGGAGAGAGCAATGGTGGTCGGTGGAACGGGATGGTGGTCGGGGGAGTGAGATGGTGGTCGGGTGAGTGAAATGGTGGTCACGGGAGTGAGATGGTGGTTGGGAGATGTAGCCAGGGGATTGAGATCATGGTTGGGGGTGCGAGCTGGTGGTCAGGGGTGCGAGCTGGTGGTCAGGGGGGCGAGATGGTGTTCAGGGGATTGAGGTGGTGGTCGGGGGTGCGAGATGATGGTCAGGAGGAGCGAGATGGTGTCAGGGGGAGCGAGATGGTTGCCAGGGAGCGAGATGGTGGTCGCAGGGAGTGAGATGGTGGGCACAGGGAGCGAGATGGTGGTCGGGGAGCGTGAGATGGTGGTTGGGGGATTGAGATGGTAGTTGGGGGACTGAGTTGGTGGTTGGGGGAGTGAGATGGTGTTTGGGGGATTGAGATGGCGGTTGGGGGATTGAGATGGTGGTTGGGGGATTGAGATGGTGGTTGGGGAGCGTGCGATGGTGGTTGGGGGATTGAGATGGTGGTTGGGGAGCGTGAGATGGTGGTTGGGGGATTGAGATGGTGATTGGTGGATTGAGATGGTGGTTGGGGGAGCGTGAGATGGTGGTTGGGAGGAGCGAGTTGGTGGTCAGGGGGTGAGATGGTGGTCAGGGGAGTGAGATGCTGGTCAGGGAGGCGAGATGGTGGTTGGGTGGATCGAGATGGTGGTCAGGGGGGCGAGATGGTGGTCAGGGGAGTGAGATGGTGGTCAGGGGGGCGAGATGGTGGTTGGGTGGAGCGAGATGGTGGTTGCGGGAGCGAGATGGTGGTTGGGGGAGTGAGATGGTGGTCGGAGGGAGTGAGATGGTGGTTGGGTGGTGCATGATGGTGGTCGAGTGGAGCAAGATGGTGGTCAGGGGAGCGAGATGGTGGTTGGAGGAGTGAGATGGTCATCAAGGGACCGAGATGGTGGTCAGAGGGAGTGAAATGGTGGTTGGGTGGTGCGAGATCGTGGTCAGGGGGAGCGAGATGGTGGTCAGGTGGATTGAGATGGTGGTCAGGGGGAGTGAGATGGTGGTCAGGGGAGTAAGATGGTGGTCAGGGGAGTGAGATGGTCATCAAGGGAGAGAGATGGTGGTCAGGGGAGTGAGATGGTGGTCAGGGGGGGTGAGATGGTGGTCAGGAGGAGAGAGATGGTGGTCGCAGGGAGCGAGATGGTGGTCAGGGGGAGTGAGATGGTGGTCAGGGGGAGTGAGATGGTGGTCGGGGGGGCGAGATGGTGGTCAGGAGATTCAGATCGTGGCTGGGGGTGCGAGATGGTGGTCACGGGGGCGAGCTGGTGGTCAGGGGGTGAGATGGTGTTCAGGGGATTGAGATGGTGGTCGGGGGGGCGAGATGGTGGTCAGGGGTAGCGAGATGGTGGTCGCAGGGAGCGAGATGGTGGTCGCAGGGAGCGAGATGGTGGTCGCAGGGAGCGAGATGGTGGTCGGGGAGCGTGAGATGGTGGTTGGGGGATTGAGATGGTGGTTGGGGTATTGAGATGGTGGTTGCGGGAGTGAGATGGTGGTTGGGGGATTGAGATGGTGGTTGGGGGATTGAGATGGTGGTTGGGGGATTGAGATGGTGGTTGGGGAGCGTGAGATGGTGGTTGGGGGATTGAGATGGTGGTTGGGGAGCGTGAGATGGTGGTTGGGGCATTCAGATGGTGGTTGGGGGAGTGAGATGGTGGTCAGGGGAAGAGAGATGGTGTTTGGGAGGAGCGAGTTGGTGGTCAGGGGGTGAGATGGTGGTCAGGGGAGTGAGATGCTGGTCAAGGGGTGAGATGGTGGTTGGGTGGATCGAGATGGTGGTCAAGGGGGCGAGATAGTGGTCAGGGGAGTGAGATGGTGGTCAGGGGGGCGAGATGTTGGTTGGGTGGAGCGAGATGGTGGTCAGGGGGGATGAGATGGTGGTCAGGGGATTGAGATGGTGGTTGGGGAGTGAGATGGTGGTCAGGGGGGCGAGATGGTGGTCGGGGGATTGAGATGGTCCTTGGGGGGTTGAGATGGTGGTCAGTGGGGTGAGATGGTGGTCAGAGGATTGAGATGGTGGTTGGGGAGTGAGATGGTGGTCAGGGGGAGCGAGATGGTGGTCAGGGGAGCGAGATGGTGGTCGGGGGGGCGAGATGGTGGTTGGGGGGAGCGAGATCGTGGTCAGGGGATTGAGATGGGGGTCAGGGGGAGCGAGATGGTGGTTAGGAGGAGTGAGATGGTGGCCGCAGGGAGCGAGATGGTGGTCAGGGGGAGTGAGATGGTGGTCAGGGGGAGTGAGATGGTGGTCAGGGGGAGTGAGATGGTGGTCGGGGGTGCGAGATGGTGGTCAAGGGTGTGAGTTGGTGGTCAGGGGGGCGAGATGGTGTTCAGGGGATTGAGATGGTGGTCGGGGGTGCGAGATGGTGGTCAGGAGGAGCGAGATGGTGTCAGGGTGGCGAGATGGTGGTCAGGGAGCGAGATGGTGGTCAGGGGGGGCGAGATGGTGGTTAGGAGGAGAGAGATGGTGGCTGCAGGGAGCGAGATGGTGGTCAGGGGGAGTGAAATGGTGGTCAGGGGGAGTGAGATGGTGGTCAGGGGGAGTGAGATGGTGGTCGGGGGAGCGAGATGGTAGTCAGGGGATTGAGATCGTGGTTGGGGGTGCAAGATGGTGGTCAGGGGTGCGAGCTGGTGGTCAGGGGGGCGAGATGGTGTTCAGGGAATTGAGATGGTGGTCGGGGGTGCGAGATGGTGGTCAGGAGGAGCGAGATGGTGTCAGGGGGAGTGAGATGTTGGTCAGGGAGTGAGATGGTGGTCGCAGGGAGCGAGATGGTGGTCGCAGGGAGCGAGATGGTGGTCGGGGAGCGTGAGATGGTGGTTGGGGGATTGAGATGGTGGTTGGGGGACTGAGATGGTGGTTGGGGGAGTGAGATGGTGGTTGGGGGATTGAGATGGTAGTTGGGGGATTGAGATGGTGGCTGGGGGGATTGAGATGGTGGTTGGGGAGCGTGAGATGGTGGTTGGGGGCTTGAGATGGTGGTTGGGGAGCATGAGATGGTGGTTGGGGGATTGAGATGGTGATTGGTGGATTGAGATGGTGATTGGGGAAGCATGAGATGGTGGTTGGGGGTGCGAGATGGTGGTCAGGGGAAGAGAGATGGTGTTTGGGAGGAGCGAGTTGGTGGTCAGGGGGTGAGATGGTGGTCAGGGGAGTGAGATGCTGGTCAGGGGGGCGAGATGGTGGTTGGGTGGATCGAGATGGTGGTCAGGGGGGCGAGCTGATGGTCAGGGGAGTGAGATGGTGGTCAGGGGGGCGAGATGGTGGTTGGGTGGAGTGAGATGGTGGTCGGGGGGATGAGATGGTGGTCGAGGGATTGAGATGGTGGTTGGGGAGTGCGATGGTGGTCAGGGGGGTGAGATGGTGGTCGGGGGATTGAGATGGTGTTTGGGGGGTTGAGATGGTGGTCAGGGGGGTGAGATGGTGGTCAGGGGATTGAGATGGTGGTCAGGGGGGGCGAGATGGTGGTCAGGAGGAGAGAGATGGTGGTCGCAGGGAGCGAGATGGTGGTCAGGGGGAGTGAGATGGTGGTCAGGGGGAGTGAGATGGTGGTCGGGGGGCGAGATGGTGGTCAGGAGATTCAGATCGTGGCTGGGGGTGCGAGATGGTGGTCACGGGGGCGAGCTGGTGGCCAGGGGGTGAGATGGTGTTCAGGGGATTGAGATGGTGGTCGGGGGGGCGAGATGGTGGTCAGGGGTAGCGAGATGGTGGTCGCAGGGAGCGAGATGGTGGTCGCAGGGAGCGAGATGGTGGTCGGGGAGCGTGAGATGGTGGTTGGGGGATTGAGATGGTGGTTGGGGTATTGAGATGGTGGTTGCGGGAGTGAGATGGTGGTTGGGGGATTGAGATGGTGGTTGGGGGATTGAGATGGTGGTTGGGGGATTGAGATGGTGGTTGGGGAGCATGAGATGGTGGTTGGGGGATTGAGATGGTGGTTGGGGAGCGTGAGATGGTGGTTGGGGCATTCAGATGGTGGTTGGGGGAGTGAGATGGTGGTCAGGGGAAGAGAGATGGTGTTTGGGAGGAGTGAGTTGGTGGTCAGGGGGTGAGATGGTGGTCAGGGGAGTGAGATGCTGGTCAAGGGGTGAGATGGTGGTTGGGTGGATCGAGATGGTGGTCAAGGGGGCGAGATAGTGGTCAGGGGAGTGAGATGGTGGTCAGGGGGGCGAGATGTTGGTTGGGTGGAGCGAGATGGTGGTCAGGGGGGATGAGATGGTGGTCAGGGGATTGAGATGGTGGTTGGGGAGTGAGATGGTGGTCAGGGGGGCGAGATGGTGGTCGGGGGATTGAGATGGTCCTTGGGGGGTTGAGATGGTGGTCAGTGGGGTGAGATGGTGGTCAGGGGATTGAGATGGTGGTTGGGGAGTGAGATGGTGGTCAGGGGGAGCGAGATGGTGGTCAGGGGAGCGAGATGGTGGTCGGGGGGGCGAGATGGTGGTTGGGGGGAGCGAGATCGTGGTCAGTGGATTGAGATGGGGGTCAGGGGGAGCGAGATGGTGGTTAGGAGGAGTGAGATGGTGGCCGCAGGGAGCGAGATGGTGGTCAGGGGGAGTGAGATGGTGGTCAGGGGGAGTGAGATGGTGGTCAGTGGGAGTGAGATGGTGGTCGGGGGTGCAAGATGGTGGTCAAGGGTGCGAGTTGGTGGTCAGGGGGGCGAGATGGTGTTCAGGGGATTGAGATGGTGGTCGGGGGTGCGAGATGGTGGTCAGGAGGAGCGAGATGGTGTCAGGGGGGCGAGATGGTGGTCAGGGAGCGAGATGGTGGTCAGGGGGGCGAGATGGTGGTTAGGAGGAGAGAGATGGTGGCTGCAGGGAGCGAGATGGTGGTCAGGGGGAGTGAGATGGTGGTCAGGGGGAGTGAGATGGTGGTCAGGGGGAGTGAGATGGTGGTCGGGGGGAGCGAGATGGTAGTCAGGGGATTGAGATCGTGGTTGGGGGTGCAAGATGGTGGTCAGGGGTGCGAGCTGGTGGTCAGGGGGGCGAGATGGTGTTCAGGGGATTGAGATGGTGGTCGGGGGTGCGAGATGGTGGTCAGGAGGAGCGAGATGGTGTCAGGGGGAGTGAGATGTTGGTCAGGGAGTGAGATGGTGGTCGCAGGGAGCGAGATGGTGGTCGCAGGGAGCGAGATGGTGGTCGGGGAGCGTGAGATGGTGGTTGGGGGATTGAGATGGTGGTTGGGGGACTGAGATGGTGGTTGGGGGAGTGAGATGGTGGTTGGGGGATTGAGATGGTGGTTGGGGGATTGAGATGGTGGCTGGGGGGATTGAGATGGTGGTTGGGGAGCGTGAGATGGTGGTTGGGGGCTTGAGATGGTGGTTGGGGAGCATGAGATGGTGGTTGGGGGATTGAGATGGTGATTGGTGGATTGAGATGGTGATTGGGGAAGCATGAGATGGTGGTTGGGGGAGCGAGATGGTGGTCAGGGGAAGAGAGATGGTGTTTGGGAGGAGCGAGTTGGTGGTCAGGGGGTGAGATGCTGGTCAGGGGAGTGAGATGCTGGTCAGGGGGGCGAGATGGTGGTTGGGTGGATCGAGATGGTGGTCAGGGGGGCGAGCTGATGGTCAGGGGAGTGAGATGGTGGTCAGGGGGGCGAGATGGTGGTTGGGTGGAGCGAGATGGTGGTCGGGGGGATGAGATGGTGGTCGAGGGATTGAGATGGTGGTTGGGGAGTGCGATGGTGGTCAGGGGGGCGAGATGGTGGTCGGGGGATTGAGATGGTGGTTGGGGGGTTGAGATGGTGGTCAGGGGGGTGAGATGGTGGTCAGG